>NC_136894.1:5646228-7109400 GCF_949152265.1 Phoxinus phoxinus
TCTCTCTCTCTCTCTCTCTCTCTCTTCTCTCTCTCTCTCTCTCTCTCTCTCTCTCTCTCTCTCTCTCTCTCTCTCTCATCTCTCTCTCTCTCTCTCTTAATTACCCCTTCTCACTCTTTCTCTCCTCTCCGTACATCACTGTTTTGCTTCCTGACCTTCGTTTGAAGTGCAACTGGTCTCTGCATGCTTTCTTTCATCTTAATGCCATCTTTCCTTCCAGCTGCCTTACCTCCCCCTGTTCTCCCTCCCTCGCCTCTCCTTTCCTCCGTCTCTCTTCCCTGTGGCCTTGAAGTTCCCTTCTTCACTCTGTGACGATTTTGCCTTTATTCGCCCTGTTCCCCATCCCGTTTCATCTGATGAAATCAGCCTTGTCCTCTCTCTTTCTCTATCACTGTCCCTCTTGGTTGTTCTATCTTTCTCTCTCTTTCTTCTGGTCTTTGTCTTTCTCTCCCTCTCTTTATCGGCTGTGGTGCTTGTTAATTGCCAGCAGGTTATGCTGCCCTTTTCAGTGCCGTGGGAAGCCTTTAGTCGCTCCCCATGAAAAGGACAGAGCTTCACATGAGATGAGGAGCATGTGTCCCCGAACACACACACACACACACACACACACACACACACACACACACACACACACACACACACACACACACACACACACACACGTACGTCTGTCTATATTACTGACAGGGCACTATAGCTCTACAGTGACAAAGAGGGGACTAGTGTTTCTGGTCATTTTTAAGAACAAACACACACACACACACACACACACACACACACACAGAGAGAGAGAGAGAGAGAGAGAGAGCACTGCTTTTCTGTCACAAAACGAATGTTGTCAAAGTTGTGCCGCTTTCTACAAATAGAGTACAAAATAGGGTGCATTCATTCATTCGTTTGTTCGTTCATTCATTCACAAAGATTGAAGACGCTTAATGGATTAGTTCACTTTAAAAAAAAACTTTTGCTGATAATTTACTCACCCCCATGTCATCCAAGATGTCCATGTCTTTCTTTCTTCTGTCGAAAAGAAATTAAGGTTTTTGATGAAAACATTTCTCCATATAATGGACTTCAATGGGCCCCAAACGGTTCAAGGTCCAAATGACAGTTTCAGTGCCGCTTTGAACGATACCAGACGATGAATAAGGGTCTTATCTAGCGAAACGATGGGTCATTTCAAAAGTAAATAAAAAAAGTTTACGTTTTATAAGCACAAATGCTCTGTTCTGTGATTACGTTGAAAAGGTCACGCTTCATCGAGTCAGTTTGTGCGGAAGTAGGACCATATACACATATTCAAATGTCTTTGTGTCAGTTTATCGTTTAAAATGCCCATTCCGTGTACGTATCCTGGGTGTTTAAAAAGCCTAAAAGAAAATATTCGTCAGGACAGAAATGTTTGACTTTTCATATAAGCGTGACCTTTTCATATAAGCGTCAAGAACGCGCATCACAGAACAGAGCAAGGCGAGCATTTGTGCTTATAAAACTTCAACTTTTTTATTCATTTTTGAAATGACCGAACGTTTTGCTAGATAAGACCCTTATTCATCGTCTGGTATCGTTCAAAGCCCTTTGAAGCTGCACTGAAACTGTCATTTGGACCTTGAACCGTTTGGGGCCCATTTAAGTCCATTATATGGAGAAATGTTTTCATCAAAAACCTTAATTTATTTTTGACTGAAGGAAGAAAGACATGGACATCTTGGATGACATGGGGGTGAGTAAATTATCAGCAAAAGTTTTTTTTAAAGTAAACTAATCCTTTAACCTTTATAAAATAAACATATTATACATATTTTTTTTTTTGCCATTTCTGTAACATTGGGCCCTATTTTAACGATCTGAAACGCAAGTATCAAACGTGAAACGCAAGTAACTTTGTGGGCGGATCCCGGCGCTGTTGCAATTTTCCCGGTGGGATAAATGACTATTGCGCCCGACGCAAATCTAAAATGGGTTGGTCTGAAGTAGCTTCATTATTCATAGGTGTGGTTTGTGCGTAACGTGAAATAAACCAATCAGAGCGTCCTCTCACATTCCCTTTAAGAGCAGGCGCGCTTGTTCCATGGCGGATTGCTATTATAACAGCGGATTTGCCAGCGCACGCCAGGAGCGATTCACAGCCGAGGAGACCGTCATTCTCTTCAGGGACTCTTCACACGCTACATAATGGCCAAGCACGCGCCCTTAAAATACCATATGACTAACGCGCAACGCACCACTGTCTTTAGACTGGGTTTATCCTGGTCAGTGGCGAAATTGCTTTCTAAAACTGGAAAATAGCACCAGGGAAGTTTTGCGCCGGAACACGCCTCCTCTTTTCACCGAACCGCCCCCGCAAGCGCAAGTTCATTCCCTAATTTACCGACATGCGTCTGTGGAGGGAAAAGTCCGCTGTGCGTGGTGGCAAAATAGGAATGATACATGCGTCGGTGTACAAAATCAATTGTGCTGGGTGCAAGATAGGGCCCATTAACTTAAAAAAAAAATAATAAGAAATAAAAATATGTCTAAATAGTGGCTAAAATATGGATTTGTTTGTATGGATTTGAAACAAATAATATAATTTAATTTCAAAATAAAAAGTAAATAATTCAATTGAATTGAATAAAAACACTATCTTTTATATATGTATGCTAAAAGTGACCAGACCACATCGTTCTTTCTCAGGCAGAGACTGATCTTTACCGACTGACTCGCTTTGCTGAGTAAGTGTCATCACACTAACTTGAGTGTGACTGAAGACATTTCGAGCGTTAGAAATGTCCCCCGTTACAATCGTCCCCCGCTCTCCTCAGAGAGAGGAACTGTGATACAGTCTTTGTGTAAAGCAGTGAAGAGGGAAGTTCTAATCCACAGGAAATGAGAGCGGGAGACAGAGTGAGATCGATGGAGATCGCAGTCAAGCACAATGGCCCGTGAAGACACATCTCTGATGGCCGACTTTCATTCTTCAACTCCGGCGGCTGGCGAGGCCATTGTGTCACACAGCTCGACATCTTCCTCTCACTTTCGTTTAGCGGGTGGCAATTACCAAGTTTCTCTCTTTTTGGTTTGTGAAAAACTTGGAAGATACAGTACTAATCTTTTTTTTCTGTTCGCGTTTTTTTGTTTGCACTTGAATTGGTCTTTGCTGCTGAGGCTGAAGAGGGGCATTCTGGGACTAAATGAGCAAATTACAGATTCAAGACAGACGTCTAAGATGCAATTGTGTCTTGTGTGTGGGGAAAAGCCGTGCTCTTGTGTGGTTTCTTATCACCCATTTAGCGAGGGGGTAATTTCTGTACGTCTTTGTGTGTGGCACACTCTGTTCTCCTTTAGTATTCCTCATTCTCTGCCTCCCTTTTCTGTCTCGTTCCTCTTCTCAGGGTAAAGGATGCGGGCAGCAGTGGAGGTATAGGGTCTGCGAGGCTTTAAAAGGGCTCCCGAGGGACTGGCGGCTGCTTCTTTAATCTGTTTGTAACGTAGTAAACGGGAGAGAGCTCCAGAGAGCAGCAAGGAGAATGTGTCCTACAAAGGCTCTTTTTGTTTACTTCAGTTATTCGCATCCCTTGGCTTCCTCCTGTCATTTTGTAAAGAGCTCTGAATCCCTGAGGCTAAGGGGGAAAGAGACAAGAAAAAACGAGAAGCTATGCTAAAATCTTGTCCTTTTTATTCATAATTATTGTATTCCGTGGACACTTGGTGTCAGCTTAAAGCTTATGCATGCAGTTATGGAAAATTCCAACATTAAAGATGGTTATCGAACAGGTTTCCTGAACATTCATCCATTAGGCAGACAAACAGATAACCCCGCCCCCAAACTCACACCGTTGGTTGGACCAGGGACCATTCACAAAAACAACACAAGTGTTTTTTTGCTAGTTTCAGCCCGACGCAGTTATCATTTTCACATCCTGCGCCACGTTGTTTAAATAACAAATGCATTTGCACCCATCTGTTCGCCCATGGGCGTGCTGGTCTGAAAACGAGGTGTGTTCAGGCGCATTGTTGGCGCATTGCTATTTTGAGGCAACGGTAATAGACTGTGCCATTGCACTATAGACAACGGCGCTGTATTTTTTTATTTTATTTAAAGGGCGCATTAGTAATGTGCACCAATAGTTGGGTGCAGAATGTGCGTACACTCTGCTTATTACACACACAGCACACAAACATGCCAAATATTAAAAACAAAAGGATTACAATGTAAAAGATTATTAATGTGTACATAAAGATATGGTGGAATCCAGCTTGTCCCGTAGAATGTCTGCATGCATGCTTTAAACTCGCGCACGAGCAGATCCGTTTGCGATCTGGTGAATTCGAAATAATTTCGCCATGTAAATAGCGAATCCGCCATGGTGCGATCGCAACTGGCTTTTAAAGGGAATGGGAGATGAGACTCTGATGGGTTTATTGCACGTTACACCCAAAACACACCCATTACTCATTAAGAGAATAGGGACAACCCTTTTAGACCATGCGCCGGTCGCTCCGAACATTTTTCCCGTTGTTAAACTAGCAAAAGTGGATTCGGACACACCCTAAGATTCGGACACACACTTTAGACCATGCGCTTAGATCGTTAAAATAGGGCCCACGGTGATGGAAAAAATATGAGATGGGAGGAAAAAATAGCTTTAAATGCTTTAGCGTTCTCTTGCAAAAGTTTTGTGTTCCCCCGAGGAACTTTGTGTTTGTTCCCCTGCAAACTTTTTGAGTTCTTTGCGTGCAAACACAAAGTTCGCGAGGGAACCCAACGTTTTTGCGAGCGAACGCAAAGCTTCTCGAGGGAAATTTTTTTAACTTTTTTAAGACAACGCAAAAGCATTGAAATATGAAATTTGTTCCTCCCATGTCATATTTTTGTCTCTTTGGGGGCTCTGTAGTTTTTCCTCTTTGTTATTCACATTTTTCTTTTTCTGAGTAAACACACCTCGTTTTATCCAAATGAGGCTCATTATAGATTTCTCATATATAACTTCCCCTTAGCTCTTCTGTTTCCTCATTTGCAAGCAGAAGAGGGAAGACATATCACCGTCATTCAGCGTTATTGTGGTTAATTTGCTGTGTAGGTGTTGTATTAAACTGAACCGCATTCCAACAGTCATCATTCCTAGTCTTTTAAATCACTACATACAGTCACAGACACAGTTCCCTGGCCTGCAGAGTACCAGCACTGCATGCCACTGTCCGTGGTGCTGAAACCAGTCAAAGCAATAAGGTGGTTTCACGGAAGGGTTTAGGTTTGGCGAAAGCTAAAGCAATCAAATGTGTCTGTAACTGCCCTCGTAGCTTTAGTCATTCATCATACATCAAACCCTGATGGCGTGACATTATTTGGTACTTGTTACTTTTGAATTGTTCTGGGAATTGATGCCACCAATTCTCACAAATTCTCTAATTTCTTAATACATTCCCTTTAAAGCCATCCATGTTGTGTCTGCTGTACCAGAGTTACCACTTGCACGCAGGTCTGTTATTATAGTATCATTTATTTCGGATTTATCCGCCCTTAAATGTCACATAAAAGAAGCGCATTGTGGTTGGCTGTTTTATTTGTCAGCTAGACGGCCCAGTCCTGTCAAAGTGGACAGTACTTGGCCACAATAACCTGCAAAATGGACTAGACTCTATGCTGATAGTCTGGTAGAGGAGTGATTAAATTGAAAGATCGTTCTCTATCAGATTAGCTGATACTGCAAAACTTTTTACATCCTTATTCCACATTAGATGTTGGCTCATGATACAGTATAATTGGAAAGCTTCCAAATATAGGAGGGGGAAAGCCTGTACACAAGAAAAAAATAATAATAAAGTGGAAGTCACAGCCCACAGACGAAGAGACAGAGAGGTAATTATTTGTTCTTCTTTTTCTTTGAACGTTCTTCTTCGCATGAAATTAGCACATTAGCACAGCTTGAGTTTCGGCATGGATGAATTTCATTCTTTTTGCAAGGTTCATCTCCACAAACATCCCCTTCACACCCCACTGGGTGTATGCGAGCACATGGCTCTGCACCGACTCATTGTGTCTGTCTGAATCTAAAAGTATGTGTCTCTATGGGTTAAGCATGCAGTCAATTTAAAGGACTATGCTGGGAGTTGGCATGAAAACCTCACGTCAACCCAATGGCCCTCTACATGTGTTCATTTTAAAATGTTTCTCTCTGCTCGAGCAAATGCTGCACATTATGCTGGCCTTGGCTTTTTGTTTACTGTTCAATGTTTTAAATGCCCATATGTCTGTGCCATATATCTTCCAAAGCCTACCTCTGTTTTAATGAGAAAAATGCTGCAATGAAGTCTAGAGTTACAATAAAGTTGAGTCCATCATAATGCCCCAGATACACAGAGATTTGCATTCAGCCATGTTTCAGAAACACCATGGTATCATCTGTTAGTACATGCCTCATTTACTAAAGCAAGTGTGCTGAGAATAATGTGGGTCGAGAGATACTTGTGAGGTTGTTAGATTATTCACCTAAAATCAATGCCTGGACACATATACACATTTGGAAGTACCTTGTTGAGCATTTATGGTCACCATCATTACTGGTCATGTTGTTGATATGGGCCCATTGTAGTTTGCTGGTTCCCTCACTAGGCTAATGGAGTTATACATATATATATTAGTTTTTTTGTGTGTTTTTTTTTGCCAGTATAATTTGCCAGACCTTCACTCTTCATCTGGCATCTCCCGATGTTTCCTGACATCTCCTCTGCAGTCTGTGCGCCTGCTTTTTACTAACATCAGGATAAATTGTGCAAGTCTATTTTCCTTGTTGGTCCAACAGAGTATTACCACATGCACAGCTACTGAATCCCCGCAATTTGCTACAGGCTTTAGTAACCCTGTATGGTAACTTCACACTCATTAGACATTAAGCATTCCGTTTTTCTGGATTGTGGAGGCTGAGGCTGGGAATTCGACCTTGCCGCAAGCAGCTCTCTCTCTCTCTCGCTGACCTAGAATCCCATTCTGCTCTTTAGTGCAGGGCTCATGCCAGAGGGAGTGGAGTGACAGGGTAAATAACAGGATGTTGATCCCAACAAACCTTTTCCCGAGTAGGTATGGGATGGATGTTTTAATCCGGCTCCTAATCCGCACCACTGCCATCCATCACCCTAAGGCCACCACCACGGTCCACTGCTGTGTGAAAGCATCCAGCTACTAGCCACACAGAGAAAGAGTTATTTCTGTACTTACATTTGCCAGAATTTAGTGGATCCTGTGTTTACTTTGACGAATACTTCGACATTTCATTTGGTAACATTAGTCAGTTTTGATTTATATGCTGTTTAATGTTTGATTATCCAGTTATATTAAATGTGTGTCAGCAATTCTTCTATCGCGTGTTTCTGATTCGCCTTTATTTTGATTCAGATATTCTGTACTCTTTCAGAAGATGCGTAATAGCGCTCCTACCATACAACAGTGAAATCATGTATTGCTGGAATATTCCGTCAATGACGGGGAAAGAGTTAACAACGTTTTAGGACACATATAATGTAATTTAATGGAAAACTATGTGAGTGTCAATCTGTGGCTTGGCAGGATTTTAACCAGCTCTGTGCTTCTTGTTCAGTGTGTGACTCCCTATATTCTTATACTTTTGTATCGTTTAACCAATGCTAATATTCTCTTAATATTCTAAATTAGTATACATTCACAATGCCGTGTTGCTGCTAAAATAAATGCTTCTTTCAATAAGAGGTGAAATTAAATGTCAATCAGCATCAAACTTCCATGACACCATTATCTCATTATTATAGTTTTAATTATGATGATAAACCCATAAAAATGAAATGCATAAATAAATGGCATGACCGATATGACAGTCATACCCTATCGTATTTAGAGCCAGTCTTTACATGTGAATCCTGAAGTTATTTTTTTTTTTGAGCATATGTTATTCCATTCTTTAAAAAATTATATCTTAAAATACTAATTACAATAATGCAAAATAAAACCTTCATTAATAGCTTTAAAATGAAGCAAACACATCCTTGTGGAAGCGGAAACTGTAGCCTTTTTGTTACTTTCCATTATTATCCTTTAAAGTAAAATGTTTGAAATAACTTTCATAACTGACATGAAAAAACACACTAATTGATATTAATTAACGTCTACACAAATCTACACTTGCAGCAAAGACTGTGAACCCTGCAGTTAAAATAAATTAAAGTCATCATAATGAAAATAAATACACATGAAAAGCCATACTGTTGGTAATAAATTTCATTTTAATGTGTTTATCATTAAAATGCAATGTCAGTTTTTTGCAAATGCATACACATCTCACAGTTTTACTAAATGGTTTGTAACATGAACATGAAAATGTAAAATGTTTAGAAGAACAGGACCAGAATTCTTAACCATCAAGATTCAGTCTAGCTCTAAATTAGTTTAAAATGAAATGAAATTAACTATGGACTAAAATGACTGAAAGGTTCATGGGCATTTTTTGCATGTTGCTTTGGTGTAAAGCAGTTCAATCTACAGAAGGTACATTGATGATATGAAAGTAATATGTGTCCAGTATCAATAACTTAAATGGAGGTAAAAAAATAAGTACTTATAGTATAGTTATATGAAACATTTAAAAGCCATTGTTAATCTGGACCACAAAACAAGTCGCACGGGTATATTTGTTGCAATAGCCAACAATACATTGTATGCGTCAAAATTATACATTTTTCTTTTATGTCAAAAATCATGTTCAATGAAGATATTTTGTACATTTTCTACCGTAAATATATAAAACATTTATTTTTGTGAGTGAATGCAGCACAATCGCGAACATAAATGGACAACTTTTAAAGGCGATTTTCTCAATGTTTAAATTTTTTTGCACCCTAAGATTCCAGATTTTCAAATAGTTGTATCTCGGCCAAATATTGTCCCATCCTAACAAAGCATACATCAATGGCTTATTTATTCAGCTTTCAGATGATGTATACATCTCAATTAAAAACAAAAATGTATTAATGTGACTGGTTTTGTGGTCCAGGATCACACATGTGTTATTTGTTTTTCCTGTCAAATTTAATGGAAGAAATAGTTTCCAAACAATCACTTGCGAAATGATGTATTCATTTGAATACTTGAATAATAACAATAATACCCAGTTTTTATTTACACTTGACATTCTTGATTTGTACAAATGTGTATCATACATAAATATAAGGAACATAATTTGCCTTTGGATATGGTGACTTTCAAGTCACAGACTTCAGATTTTTGGTTTCTTGGCATTACAAGAACTGTATTACAGATCTTGTATATGTTTAATGCTGGATGAATGCATAGTGGGATGTTTTTTAGGCATGTGATTCGGGGCTGGTTTACAGACTCCTGAACTCTCTGTGCACCCGCTCATTATCTGAAAATAAGCGCGGAGCTCTCTCTCTAACGAGGCCGTGACTCAGACGTTCTCCCACTCAATGGACTGTAGATCAGCAGCTTCTGTTTTTATGACACCACAAGAAAAAAATAATCACAGCTACTTAATAGTGATTCCTGGAGCCATTTGGCTTACAGGGATTTTTATCTTACTGAAATATCAGGGCGGATGCGGATCTTCCCTCCTCGCTGTGATATCGCGACCCCTGTTTACCTCCCCTTCCTGTAATAAAGTCAGACAGTATAAGCCATAAGCATCTTATGGTTAAAATGAGCTGAACTGGGATAATGTGGAATCCATCTCGCCGCGAGAGCTGTTTCATGCGCCATTATCTGTCTTACCGCAGCGAGACCTACGTCTCTACACTGGACCTCTCTCTCTCTCTCTTTATATATTTGTTCCTCCCGCTGTAATCTTCTGTCTACTTCCTGCTCATGTCATCACACACACGTTGGGTGAGCTTTCTGTGCTGTTCTTCAATGGTTAAGTAAGCTAGTGTGTCATTAAATTAGCCACTGAAGATTCAGCGTTCTACATTTAGATCCAAGTCGTAACACCTGATGCGGAAATAGCCCTGTACCTCCTCCGGTGCTTTAATGTGTGTGTGTGGCGGAAGTCAAGTGTGTGTGTGTTTGTTGGGGGTGTGGCTTCCAGGGCAGGGGACAGTGTTAGTGTGTCAATCGAAGCACAAGCAGATTGAGTCTCAGCAATCGTCTGTCTGCTTATATATAGCATCTGTGTGGAATTAGACTACACCACCGTGGTGAGTACATACATATTTAAATTGTTTTTGCCATTGACAAACAATTAGAAACTAGTCTAGAGATATGATCATGCAGGAGACTGACAAATAGAAGGTATAGTTTGTATGTCAAACTTTAGTAGGAGAGAGAGAGGCAAAAAAAAGTAAAAGATCATCCCTCAAATGGGTTGTTTTTTAATCATGTAAAACCCATTTCCCTAAAATAAATCTTCCATGTGGGTATTTGTATCAATGCATTAGTGAATTAAATATAAGGAACATTTGAAGATCTTAATCTCCTTATAAAACATGAGATATAACAGGCCAAAAACGTGAATTTGTGTCCGCTGTGGTTTCTGTAGTTGTGTGTGCACGGAATTGCTCTAGTTGACTGTTGTGAGGTTTCTTGCTTTGGTTTAGCCGGCTTCATCCTCGTTTGCGTTCGATGGGTTATTTGATCAGATTATGAAGGAGAAATGTCGCTTTAACACCCTAACGTGATTCAAAATCATGAGAATATCCTCTTTGGATGTTGTTTCGTGAAGCTGTGACAGCAGTTGTGCAGGGCCGCTAGTCACACGCATTGTTAACCTGCTTGGAATCATTCCCATCAGTGCACCAGGAGGAAAGCTAATCTCTCTAAAGAAGCTTAACAATTATCGTCAGGAAAGCAATGGTTAGAGGCCAATGACATGCACTTTCCATGCCATCCGACAATATGACGTTTTTTTAAAAGCATAGAAATGAAGAATCAAAGAAATTTTTGTTCTTAAGTATTCAGTTTGCGCTTATGCGGTCAAGTAATTGATCCTTTATACTTGTGGGAAAACACCGTCAATGCTTCAGTTTGTTTATTTCTACACTATATCTGAGGGATCATGCTCAGAGGAAAAACATATTGCTCAGAGAGGTAGCTTTCGTTTTGAAGTTTCAATGTTGTCTCATGAATTTCTCCAAAAATTCCTTGGGCAAATTAGAATTTGTTTGAAATTCAGTGCGAGTAGCTTTTAAATCAATGTGGATATCATAGTCCAGATACTTTGATCTTGGAAGAATTTAATGATAAATTCCTGACTTTTTATTGCAGACTGTGGTATTTTCAAGAGGAAAATCTTCAAAAACATATCAAGAACTTATTGAGTGTTTGTGTTATTGTAGGGTTTTCTAAATTCCATGTGACAGTAAGTTTTACCCTGATTAGCTGATTCATGGTAATTTCCTTAAAAAAGTACTGCAAAATATATAATCAGTATTTCAGTGTGTTTATATATAGATTTGTTGCGTGTTCCAGACAGACTGTCAGTCTGTTTTTTTGTGGTGGAGATTTTTTAATAACTCTTTCTGCTGGTGACATCTCTATATTCATTCAACCGATTCATTCAAAACTGCTGATTCATTATTAAACAGAGCAACTTACAGGCTGCGTCTGAAATAGCATACTTCCTTACCATACAGTAGGCAAAAAAAACATTATGTGACAAAATAACTATGTCTGAATTCACTGTGCTCATAAAAGAGTAGGCAAAAAGTACCCGGATGACCTACTACTTCCGGTAAGATTCTGTAGTGTGCATATGATGGACACTTTACTATCCCATGAGGCCACGGGAGAGGATTTGTGAATGGAGGTAAGGCAATGCAACTGACGCTGGTGGGTCACACGATATTGACAACATGGCAAATGCTGTATGTCTGGATTATATTCATACTACATGCATTCTATATAGAACATACTTTTTTTAGCGGTGGCAAAGTAAGTGCTTGTGTACTTATTCAAAGTACCTAATCAGAGTATGCGATTTCGGATGCAGCCACTGTCTTAATAAATGAGTCCTGTAAGTGTTCACCTGCAGGTATGGTAAACTGCCATTATAGAAAACACAGAGGCGGCAAAAGCTTTGGCACAGATTTGTTTCCTTTTTGTGGAGCAAAAACAGACAAAGAAACTGGCAATGATGTATCTAAACAATAAGTTACTCGGTATTAACTTCTTGTTTATTGAACTGTCAGATAAAATCAATGTAACACTGTGCTGTTTTTTTGTTTCACGAATATCAGTGCCTACAAATCTATGCTGCTGCAAGAATATATAAGAACCCCCTTAGTAGATCTATAGGCTACAGGTGGCACAGGTTAGGGTAAGAAATATATTTCTACGTGGATTAGGAAGTACGCCTGATTGGCTAATGCCACGGCGTTAGAAGAACCAATCAGTGCTCGGTTACAGTTTCATGACTGAACTAAATATACACACACCAATGGTCCAAAACATTATGACCGCCTGCCTAATATGCTGTTGGTCTTCAGTGTGAGGCATGGACTTAACAAGACCCCTGAAGGTGTCCTGTGGTATCTGGCACCAAGACATTAGCAGCAGAACCTTCAAGACTTGTTGGTTGCAATGTGGAGCCGCAGTGTCTCAAATTTGTTTGTCCAGCACATCCCACAGATGCTCAATTGGATTGAGATTTGGGGAATTTGGAGGCCAGGGCAACGCCATCAACTTTTTATTCATCATGTTCCTCAAACCATTCCTGAACAATGTGTGGCAGGGTGCATTATCCTGCTTAAAGAGACCTCTTCCCCTAGTGAACACCATTGTCATGGAGGGGTGTACCTGTATGTTTAGGTAGGTAGCATGTGTCAAATTTATGTCCACATGAATGGCTAGACCCAGAGTTTCCCAGCAGAACCATTGCCCAGAGCAACACACTTCCTCCAACGGCTTGTCATCATCCCACAGTGCATTCCTTCCCCAAGTAAATGGCACATGGCCGTCCATGTGATGTAAAATAAAATGCGACTCATCGGACCAGGCGATCTTCTTCCACATCTCCAAGGTCCAGTTTGATACTCGCATGCCCATTGTAGGCGCCAACTCATTGTGTGTGTGTAACTCAATGTAAGTTTGTTAAATTTGTTTCATTTTAAGAATGAGGTTTCTCAGTCTTTCCCCCTTCGATTTTCTGAGCTTCCCTAAAGTTATCGCTCACTTAATCCATTAGTTATGAATGACCTTTGTATGTATGAAGTTCCAGGAAATTCTTCTGTTGTATAGTGAAAAGGATATGCCAGATTGATTCATCTTGTCATGTAATATATCCTCTCCTTAATACTTTTTTTAGAGCTAATTATCAGTCTTTTATCTCCCTCGTCCTCCCTTTTACATCACTTTCTTGTTTTTAATTATCCCATAATCATATTGCGCATATTTAGCTCATAACGCAGGTGCCTATAACCAGATTAGAATTAATTGCCTTCCCAAAATAAAACTGTTCCTCACATGGATTAGCTGTTAGAATCCATGTTCAATTTGTTTGTTTAATGCGTATTTCCAGCCTTCTTTGTAGAGGCGAGTCAAACTTAACCACCACCCTTTGTCAAGACGATGGCTCCTTTAATCCGCCACAGCTTGCTCTCCATTGCCGACGTTTATCTCGTGTTTTCATCCTGTGGTTTGAGGGAGCTCATCTTGTAGTGGATATTAAAGACAAAAGGGGACAAAGTCAATTTGGTCTGTTCTGTAATCTGATCCCCCCCAGACTACTGTCACGGCAGATCTGGTCATTTAATCAGAGGCCTAAACACAATCACGGGCTGGGCCATTGATGGCGAAGGGAGCGCGCTGCTGGTTCATTAAACCTATCACAGCATGTGCTAATTAAATAATGGAGCCGCACTCATATACCAAAGGGTGAAAAATGACTGCTGTGGCATTTCATTCTCCATATGTTGGCCTGCCTGCCCTTGCTTTCAGCATGCATATTTGCTTTTGTGTGTAGGACAGGGCAGCGTGAGTACAAATCTCTAGCTATTGATAATTGCAGGAGAGAAAAACCTTTAGAGAGTTTGTTTACTATTTTGGCTAATAGCTACTGTAAAGAGGTGGTGTAAATTGTGTTACGCAAATGAGTGTTTTTTCTGGAATTAGCCATGCTGGAATTTGGCTTGGTGCCGGCATGATCTTCTTGGTGAAGCTGTGGTGCATTGATGATCTCAGAGGGTAATGCTAAAGTGTATTTATTTATTTTACATTACATTTATATGTATGCGTTTCTCATGCACTTTTATTCGGAACGGAATACATTGCATTTAAGGTACAAATTGTATAACTTCATGCATTCCCTGATAATGGAAACCATGATCTTGCCGTCACTAGTGCCATGCTCTATCATTTGAACTAGAGGAATGAGACATTTTGTTAGTGTAAGTGGTCTATTTGCCGATATATCGGTCAATATTAGATTTTTTTTTGCAAGTATTGCGTCGGAAACGGGAAGTGTCGGAAGCAGGACTTTTATTTTGACTGTTCTGAGAATGCGAGCGCCTGACAAACAGCGATCCCATTCCCCGTCTTCATTAGTGAAGCTTTTACCCTGCTTTCTAAAATATCGGCATCAACCTTCGAACAACCACTACTGGCGCCCACCATCCCAAAAACAAAAGCTTTTCAGTAGGTATAATATTTTATAAAAGATAGATAATGTCCCAAAGGACTGTAAATGATGTTGTCTGGAGAGCGTACCTGTCTCATTCCAAGAGTTCAGTAATTGGATGTATTTTGATCTAAGTATCTGTCTTGCCTGCCAAACAGTGTTTTAGATGATGTTTCACCATCCCCTCTGTCTCTTATCTCGCATGCTCCTGCTCACCTGCTGTTGATTAATATCCCCGGGAGGTTTGCACCTGATGCTCTGTGCTTGATCCTAGCCTAACTAGAAATACCCAGAATTCCATTCACGTCTGTCGACTCATCTTTGTTTCTGTTGGCGTCAGAGACTTTGACTAGGAGTCGCCTCAGATCAGCTTGCCTCTAAAGTGTCAATCTGCAGATCAAGGCTTGAGAAAGATTGCAGTTACATTGCATTAGATGGGTTTTTATTTATTGAGAACTTGCTGTGGGAGCATATGTGTTGAAGAAATGAATGCTGCATGTTTATGAGAGAGAGAGAGAGAGAAAGAGAGAAAGAGAGAGAGAGAGAGGGGGGGGGGGGGTATAGACATAAAAATGTGATGTTGCGTTGCTTCTGAGCAGGTTTATTGCAAGGATGCTTTTGTTGCACTACTATTTCAGAAGACTCTTACTCTAGGAATGAATTGTTCACACATCTAGCATTGATTAGCCAAAGCCCAATTAAATTTGCACAATGCAATTCCCATCATGCAGTTCTGAGTACTAGATTGTGAAGGATGTAGTCTCACGGAATGCAAGGCACCGAAAATTGGAAACTCTTTGGGAATTTGGAAGTCCTCATCTGATTGGTTGAATTCTCCACGTGTGCCGCGTTCTTTATCGGTCACCTGGAAACAAAGCTGTCGTGATGCCAAACCCTGTCACGGAAGAAGAAAGCTGTTGTGTTTACAACCGTGACAATAGCGCTTATCAGGATCAACTAAATGCTGGGTTTGCAATATGTGAAGGTCGCTGCATAGACTTTAAAAGGCATACAAGAGTTTTACACACCGGTCTGTGATTGCAGGGACATTGACTTTACATTTTCACTCTCCTAAACATGACGCTGAACAAAACAAACTGTGATTGGTTGCTTTAAATGTTATAGGCGGCCCTTGGCCAATGAAAGCTGCATAAATGCCTGATTATAATGTGCCTTTCTATCATTTGATCATCATTTGATGAATCGCTGCGGGCATTACACAAACGTATCTTTTAAACAATCTTCTACAGGTGGTAAAAATGCAGCGTTAATTGTGCCAAGCAATTTAAGAGACATTTGTGAATATGGCTCAATCTATAACGAGCCAAATTTACATGGAATTCATGTTGGCACTGAAAAAAATGTTTTATTGACTGAAGCTGGATTGTGACTGGTAGAGAGTTTTGCACTGAAATACTGCACACAAAAGTGACTCAAATGTTTAGTGAATTTGCCCCAAAATGTTTGATTAAACAACCTTGACCTTGAGGGAACGTAAAATGTTAATGAAAAATAGTCATGAATAATTACAGGAAGGTCTATTTATAGGTCTATATAGCCCCTTTTTTAATTAATCTTGGGAATTCCCGTCCTAATTTATGTATTTTTTAATTATTCATTGTTGGTTGATTTTATCTCTATTTTTGCTGAATGTGTAGACTTTCCGGGCTTATAGACTCGTAATGTGGGATATGCATTTAATACACCTGTTTGTTTGTTTTTGTTTGTTTGTTTGTTTGTTTTTAGTCCACAAAATAAAAGTACCAGTAATAAAAGGAATTTAAAATGATCATGCATTTGGCACTATACCAAACGGACATGCAGTGCATTATTGAATTTTGTATTGCATTCACCAATGTTCCCTAAGAATGCAAAACTAGGAAACTGTTTTCGCACTGTTAGCACCAGTGTTTGGGGTAATGGATTCATTACAAGTAATGAGTTAAGTAATCTGATTACTTTTAGCAAATAACTTAAAAGTAGCTTAAAAGTTACTTTTTCAAATATGTATACTTGATGTACTTTATGTATTTAATCTCACTTTATTAACCAATGTCTTTGCTGCTGACCTTCGATGTTCTAATTCAATCATATGATTAAGCAAAAATGACATTAGATAAACATCACATTTGTGTTTGGTTAGTTTGAGCAGCGCCCTCTACTGTGTAGGCGTTCATTTCCTCCGAGGCTTATTCATTTCACTTTTTTTGTGCAAAGGCCTTTACATTTACAAATATATATATATATTTTTTTTTTTCATTATAAAAAAAAAAAAACAAGCCCAGCCCAGGTGAGAAAAAATAATGGAAAACTCACATGACACATTACTTTCATAAAAGAGTAATTAAAGCAATTAGTTACTTTTTTAGGGACTAGCTCATTACTTTTAAAAGTAACTAACACGGGTTAGCACCATGTTACATTTTCTCAGTTGACAGATCTTCTGAACTCAGTGTATTTGTTCTGTAAGTTCAATTACTTTCATGTTTGTCCAACCATATATTATTATTGAATGTCTCGAAAGGGGTCAGCTACAAAACTACCTTTATGAACTGAAAAACAAAATCACTGCTTGGAGATGAACTTCCCTTAATTATTGTACCACCATTAATCCTGGAAAAATGGCCCAACACTTGACAGGTTATGTACAGTCTCATTTAACTGGACTTATTTGACTTGACTAGGCTGTGAACTTGAATTTTAAGTTGTGGTAACAGAATGTCACACATATTTATTCAGTTGCGCTTTTTGTTGTACACTATTGGCTGAATCCATAATTAGATGTTCCTCTTAGTCCGACCATCTGGCCTCAGCAGTGAGATTAATCTGAGGATCAACATGAAGATTTACAGTTTGCATTTAACAAATGCTTTGAAACACAATTCCCTCTGCATTTCCCTCTATTGTTGAAAAAAAAAAAAAAAAGACAAACAAACATGAATTTCATATGTCAGATAACCTTAAGTTCCCATCATCACATTTGCTGTGTGTGTGTGTGTGCGTGTGTGTGTGCGTGTGTGCGCGCGTGTGTGTGTGCGTGTGTGCGTGTGTGTGCGTGTGTGTGCGTGTGTGTGTGTGTGTGTGTGCGCGCGCGTGTGTGTGTGTGTGTGTGTGTGTGTGTGTGTGTGTGTGCGCGTGCATGTGTGTGTGTACCGTTTGGGTTTGGGGGATGTTTGTGGTCTTGCCTTAGCCAGCCTTACACACACTCTGCCTAGGATTAAAAGTATATATATATAAAAAAAAATGTACTGACTCTATAGTCTATATATATGCACTCGGTTAAATGGATTTTTCAAGGATGAATGAAAGAAGTAAAGGAAAGTAAGACTTTTAACAATCACATGAATATAATTACAGTTCAAATACCGGCAGTGTAAAAGGTAAGCGGTGGGAATTTAAATGCTTCTGATAGACATTTTGAGAACGGTGAGTAAGAGAATGATGGAAGGTAGGCACGACAGTGACAATACCCTGCAAGTGTGTATGACAAGCATATATTTGCAGAAAGACTAGATGAATAGGACGGCCCATTATAAAAGCAAGACTGGTGAACTTGAGGGCCGTTGTGCTGAGAGCATTTGCAGTGCAGTTGTCATCGACTAGTTCTCGTGGTACTGTGCTATTCACCACGGCCTCTCCTGTTCTCACTCATGGAGTGACCCAATTAATTCATTCTCCTTTTTCCTGTGTGTGTGTTTGTGTGTGTTGTCGCTATACCCTATCAACAGAGAGGCTGGCGAAGAAAACTGGGACGCAGAGAGCTGCCAAACGCTCCCATCGCCGGCAGTCTCCCACACCAAATGTCTGTGCAGCAAGCTGTCCACCTTTGCAGTGTTAGCGCAGAAAGCTAAAGAACCGGTGAGTGCTATCTTTACCCTTCGACACCACACTTCACAGCCCAGCGACTTTAAGACGGGGCCTAGCTATCCGAGACCTCTGTGAAACTCGTCTCATGCGGTCAAGTAGCTAGAACATATGATGCCATACATCCAGAATATTGTTGTCGAACACTGTTGGAAGTGTTTGGTTGCTCTCTAGAAGGTCAGTACTCCATCTGTTCCACATATGCTAGATGCTACAGATAAAGAAAGATCAGAAACAATCTGTTAAGGGCTAATTATTTTGTTGTAAAGATTTATTTAAGGTAGTATTGTAACATTGTGACCGTTTGCGCTGTTGGCGTGACATTTGAGGTGAACTTTCCTCCATAGTGTGTGGTTACTGTACGAAAGCAGATGGTGGACCAGGTGTTTCATATATCATGGTATGAATAATGCGTCAGGGTTTGTCTGGCTTGGGATTTCTCCCAGGTATAGTATCAAGCATTGATGCACAGCATTGTTGTTTTTCTGTGATTATGAATTTTAATCTCACTAAAGCAGTGGTTATCAAAGAGGCATCAGGGGAAGTGTGGAAAATGATGATACATTTAGCAAGTAAAAAATAATAAACGTTTTATATGTATATATATTTGTTTTATATAATATAAATATATATTCTATTCTATATACTCTATATATATAATGTAATTGTACTTAAAAACTTATTTTCTTCAGTGTGTATATATATATATATATATATATATATATATATGCTGAAGAAAAAAGTTTTTTTAAGTACAATCAACTTCAACGTCATTTCAAATTAAGTAACATTAAACTTGTAAAATGTATCCAAATAGTTATTTTAATTGTCATAATATTTCACAAAATAAACTGTTTTTACTTTAATTTTGATCATATAAATGCAGTTTTGGTGACACATATAGAAAATGTCTTTGATTATTAAAATATGAGGAACAAAACTCTTTCTCTTATCATATACTGCAAGTGACACGATGACCCTTTTCACTCTTTGTAAAGCTGCTTTGAAATATATACTGTGTGTGTGTATATATATATATATATACAGTATACACACACAGGTGAAACTCGAAACATTAGAATATCGTGCAAAAGTTCATTTATTTCAGTAATTCAACTTAAAGGGTGAAACTAATATATTATATAGACTCATTACATGCAAAGTGAGATATGTCAAGCCTTCATTTGTTATAATTTTGTGAATTTATAATTGTGAAAATGTTTTTATAAGCTGTAAGCCATACAATATAGATTGTGAAAATCACTATACAGTTGATAATGCTACTTTCAAAATGGGTTTATTAAAATATAATTTCATGGCTGGCAATTTTTCTGTGGCCAGTAGATTTTGTCGATTCACCACCAAAGGCTAAAAATGGCAATCAAAAACCAAGCTAAAATATCTATTGGGTTGACGATGTACATAAGCGTGAATAGAGGTAAAAAGCTCTTTGTTTGTTATGTTCATCATATTTATTATTTATTCATTATCTAGTATAAGCTAAAGTTTTGGATCCGTATAGAGTAGATATGTGTCAACTCTGAAAGGATAGGCACTGAGCATTACATCAGATGTGGCTTTTAGCTATCCAGGTTAATGACTTGTGCTGCCGCTTGTTATATTGACCCTGTGCCCTCTTTTCACTTAATGGACATGAACTTAAAGTCCACTACAGGCCCACCAGCTGCTCGGACCCCCTGTTCGAGGACTCGTGTCCTGTGCATCTCTCTCTATGTATCTTTCTATCTACATATTTATCTCTCTTGATCGTTTTCCCTTTTCATTCCTCCCCTCCCCTCAGCAGTGTCACCAATGAAAGGATACTGACCCACTTTAGCTTAGCTGAGTGTTTTTTTTTTGTTTTTTTTTCATCGGAAAGCACACCCCATTAAAGTGATTGATATGCATGGCAGGCGAAGAGGATGCTGGGAGATGGAGAATAGCCCTGAGGAATGAGCGATGTGGGGCAGAGAGAGTAGAGCCATAGGCCAGTTACAGTCACACAGGAGCTGGACCACACGCTGCTGGCTGCCACAAACCACTGACACCAGCTAAAGAGAGCGTGCCAGGCGCACACACACACGCATGCAGAGAGCAGCGCTGCCCATCAGGCACAGTTCTGCACGGTCAGGGGCATTGAGCATTGGGTACAGGGAGGCAAGGTGGAAGCAATGCCAGTTCTAAAAACTGCAGAGCTAAAAGGAATACTAAAATAAATAGAGGGAAAAGTACCGGAGAGAACATTTTAAAGTCAGAAATCCTGATAACTTGAATGCACACGTAATGGAAGTCACAGTCTATTGCAACAGAATAAACGTTACAGTTAGAAGTGTGTCTGCTCTATTTAACTGTCTGCAATCTTTTTCAAATGAAGAGCCTTTTATTATTAACATTTTTAATCACTTAGCTCAAGATTGCGGTCAGTTTGATTTTTTTATTATTTTTTTTTTACGTTCTATTCATCAAAGAATCCTCACGGAAAAACAAACATATATATCGTAGTAGTTTCCACAAATATTAAACGGCACAACTGTTTTCTTCAGCAGCCCAAATCAGCACACTATTATTATTATTATTTATGACGGATTATGTGACACTGAAGACTGCTGAAAATTCCGCTCTGCCATCACAGGAATAAGTTAAAATATAAAATATATCAAAATAGGAAACACTTATTTTACATTGTATAAATATTAGTGACTAAAGTGTAAAAATATATATTCTAAAACCATCTTAAAGGCCACATTCACACAGCAGCAGAATACGGTTGTCAATCCTGAATTTGAGTCCTTAATATGTTTACATTCACACACAGTTCAGTTATTTACAGGAGTGACAACCGCATTCTATAACACAGCTCACACCTGTATGAAGCATGAAGTGCTCTGAAATTGTCCTGGTCGACAGCTGCGTTGACTCGGGATTTAATAAAGCACAGTGGACCAAAGTCCTTTTTTCTGATGAGAGCAAATGTTGCATTCATCTATTCATTCACTGTTCGACGCATGACTCAAATGCTCCGCTCTCCATCCAGACATAAAAGCTGCTGTCGGTTATTGAAGATTTGACGGATGAATCTGATTGCTTTTTATTTGTTTTTCATTTAAAAGCCGCTTGCCAGGTCCAAATGACTTGCAATCCAGTAACTGTTGAGACAGTGTCCCTGCAAAGTGTCTTGTTAAAGCTGGGTCGCCTCAGCGGGTGTTAAACCTGCAGTTTTTGTACCAGCAGTCACAAGCTACAATCATTCATAGGGATGTTTTACACCAAACTGAAAATCCTCAGGTCATTCCAAACCTGTATGACTTCTTCTGTGAAAAACATAAAATAATATAATTTGAGAAATGTCTCAGTGTGCTTGTGGAAGTCAACGGTGTCAGTCACTAAATCTGTATCTCCAAAATATAACGAAGAAAGTCTGCAACGCATTATTTTACAGTGTCCCTGTTGCACATCTTACATGTACTTCCTATAGTAAAAACTGTAAATTATGCATAATTACAAGCAACTAACCCTAAACCAAACCCTTGCCCTTATTACTGTATAGTAAGTACATGTTGTTAATTAATATCATTATTTGTATAATTACACTGTTACAAGGACACCTTCAAATAAATTGTAAGCAGAAAGTCCTGCAGGTTTGGAACGACATGTGGGCGAGTATAATTGTAATTTTTTGGGTGAACTCTCCTTTTAAGCCTTCACCATTGAATGTTGTGGATTATCCATATTTGATGATCACTTTACATTCTAGTTCACCCACCTTTTTTAATTTTTGTTACACTTTATTTTAAGGTGTCTGTGTATACATTTAAGTAGAGTAATATTAACTAACTAAATGTATAGGGTTAGGTTTTGGTTTTGTTTAGGGTTACAGTAGATCCATGTAATTATGCATAATTTATCGTTAGGGTTAGGGTTAGGGCTAACCCTATTACTATAGTAACTACATGTAACAAAGACACTGTAAAATAAAGTGTTACCTTAATATTTTATGCTATTTGCCTATTTCATGATGATTACAGTAGATCACTTTTCTAAAATGCACGTCATACATTTTACAACTCACTGTTCTTTAAAATATGCTGTGCCATTTCTGAACATGTTACTTCCTAAGAGAACAGAAGAGTGACAGACAGGAATGGAATGATAATTGATTGCTCATATCTGTGTCAGCCAGACCTAAAGCTGTAGGTCGACATTTATCAATTTTTGTCCCTCATCATAACGTCATTGCCTGGCTGTTGGCTCATTTTGCGGGAATGCCTGGTGACATTTGGAAGTGCAGAGTAAACAAGTCTCCACCCGTTAGCCTGGATCTACATGGGTCATCACATCTCCATCAGCATCTTCAATGTACCCAGCAGCTTAACGCTGTCAAAAACAGCAGACAAAATGGCTGTGTTCCAAAACATTGTGTGCTACCTATCTAGGGAGCATTTTTGTGGTGTACTTTCGCAATGCTTTTTTTTTATTTTTTTTATGGCATCTAAGACTTTTTGGCAAAAACATCTCAGTTATCCTCCAGCAACCCCAGACCGATTGCAAGGAGCTTAGTGATACTTTGAGGGAAATATTTTTAAACAGTTCTTAAATAGGTCTAATTTAGGCCCAGTATTTATGTGTACTTGTTCCGCTCATTATAGCTACATGCATGCATACCTAAGTATTCTGTGCACCTCAAGTAAGCAGAGCTATGTGTGTGTTGTTTGAGTGACCATACTTTAGGAAAATGTCAGGTCAGGGAAAATACCGTATGCTGTAAGAATGCTGCCTCACAATTGGACTTTATAACTCGCATTTGCAAGTTTACATCTCAAGATTATGAGAAAAGAACTCAGAAATGCGAGGCTTCCTTAGTAAACCTCTGATGGAAACGTCCTGACTAGGGCCCTCTGAAGCACAGCAGCTGCTCTGACTGATATCTAGCGGTCTAAACACGTTCATCTTGTGTTGATCAGAGCTCTCTGCCCTCCCAAGACTCTGCTGGCTTCTCAGTATTACAGATCAAGACTGCTCTTGGGCTTTGTAGTTGAGAACTGGAGGAGAGTCAGCCGTGATGGAAACTGCATTTCAATTATAATGCCTTAGGAACTTGTTAAAGGGATGTTTTGGTGTTTTGTTGAGAGACTGTAGTGTGAGTGACTTGTGAATGTCCGGAAGAGAGCAAAGGCATGCAATGTGTGATGCGATGCTCCTCTTTGTGTGCATGTTGCTCGGTATACTGGCTTGAATGGCTCAAACATCACGGAACCATGGAGGAACCAAGAGTGAAAACCTAAGTGGCATGCTTCTTTTTTCTTATCAATATATTTATTATTTTTCACATGATTTTTCAGTTCAGTATACAAGTAAACAATCTTTTCTAGTATTTCTGGAAGACATATTATTATTATTATTCATATTAAAATGATAGTTATTATTGTTATTAGTTGTCATTATTAGTTGGTGTTGTTACTACTATTACTACTACTACTACTAATAATAGAAACAATTGATACTTGTGTAATAATAATAATGTATTTTTATATTTTTGCAATGTATTCACTGCATTTATATTTTTGTTAATGCATGAACTATCAATAACAATGAGAGAGACATGTGTTACAGTAATTATTCATCTGTGTTAATGTTAGTTAATGATCATTTTTAACTCAGGAACAGATATAACTGTTTTAATAATTTATTAGTAAATGTTGAAACTAACATTAAATATCAGTTCATTCTTTACAGTTCTTTTTAATTGATAGTTCATGTTAACTAATGTTATCAAACCATATTAATAATAAATATGTGTTACCATAATACTAATTATTGTTAGGTGGGTGGGTGTGTGTGTGTGTGTGTGTGTGTGTGTGTGTGTGTGTGTGTGTGTGTGTGTGTGTGTGTGTGTGTGTGTGTGTGTGTGTGTGTGTGTGTGTGTGTGTGTGTGTGTGTGTGTGTGTGTGTGTGTGTGTGTGTGTGTGTGTGTGTGTGTGTGTGTGTGTGTGTGTGTGTGTGTGTGTGTGTGTGTGTGTGTGTGTGTGTGTGTGTGTGTGTGTGTGTGTGTGTGTGTGTGTGTGTGTGTGTGTGTGTGTGTGTGTGTGTGTGTGTGTGTGTGTGTGTGTGTGTGTGTGTGTGTGTGTGTGTGTGTGTGTGTGTGTGTGTGTGTGTGTGTGTGTGTGTGTGTGTGTGTGTGTGTGTGTGTGTGTGTGTGTGTGTGTGTGTGTGTGTTAATACATTAATAAATTAATACAACACCAAAACATCCCCAGCAATAACAGCCCATCCATATCAATCTCTTCAATACCGTCACTTCTGATCAATTTAATCTGTCTTAATACATTTTATAATTTGTCTAAACTGTCAGGAATAAAAACAACATGAGAACATCCCCGGCAGTAACGACCCATCCAAACAAAGAGTGGTATCAAGATATAGTTTTTGTGGTACTTTAGAGGATACCGTAAGACTTAATTAAGGTATCATGGGAACTCCAGCCCACGTCGACAGGACTTCACAGAGGAAGAGGGGAAGATAAAATGGTTAACAGCAAATAAGAGAAAGATACATGGATGGATTAACCTTCACATTTAATCGAGAGGAGAGGGAGGCTGGAAAGTGGCATAAGCTTCTGTCATTACCGGCCATCTTTAGTCTAGCTGCTATCACCCACTGATCCTGTTTATCCCCTGCTGTCTCTTCCAGAGAGCGAAACGCTGCTATTTACCAAGGTTAGAGGTCCGTTTTATTTAAAACAGAGCTTTTTATTTACTCTGATGCCTCTTTTCTTATTTGCAGTGACCGCACGCTTAAAGGCTTCCTGGTTATCATGCCAGCCTCATGCATAACTCTGTGCTGATCAGTTGCTCACTGATGGATGATGGGAGTCGTTGGCACAGAGAAGATGCTGGCTTCTTTAGGCCATAACAATTTGTCGCCTGTCAGTTTTCCCATGCAACTGATTCATCGTCACACAGGATTAAACCAGAGGCACTCGAGCGCAGAAAAAGAGCCATGACGGCACACGCTAAGATCCGGTGTTATTACCCCCTTCAGCACAGACATACGCATACGCCCATTCTGAACAAGTAGGCCTGCCTGCCCTGCATACTAAGATGCTCACGGTCTGGTTGGATGAAGGACGGTGGTCTTTCTCTCGGTATCAGGGAATCTGTATTGCATTGTAATCTGCCTCAGGCTTGTTGACCGATCTTGCTACCTCTGTATACAGACAGCCGAGCGCAGATAAATGCGTATATTGTGGAGACAAACATTATGTCTGCAGGTTATCCGCTCCACATGGTGTAATATTATGTCCCATCAGACATAGTGATTTCGAAGACTGTTAGTGGTATACGTGGTTTTCATAAGGATTGTATATCTCACACTATCTATGCTTTGTTCTTTTGTAAGTAGTGTGAAACAAGGCATGCCGAGCTATTTGAATTGCAAAAACCAGTGTCTTTTTGCTGTACGGTTCTTTAAAAATGTAAAACGGCTCGAAAGGTCAGATAATGTCACTCGGAAACAGCGTGAAGTCTATTGAGATAGTTTTTACAGCGTTTGCAAGGCAGAGCTGTATTGATGTTCTGCAAAAAAAAAAGAATATTTTTCCATTTATTTGCAATTTTATGCAATTAATTCAGCTCGAACCATTTAACATGTAGACTCTATTCCAACTTTTCTTTGCAGATAACTTCGGCCTTAGATGTGCTAGCTATTTTTAATGAACTTCACGTGTAAGAAATTTAAAATTAAAATGTGAAAATCTCCCTTTGATGTGCATTATTAGAAATAATTCATTTAAATTTTAACCATCATTGTATTATTTCCATAATGAATTGTAATTGGTCATCTTTATTGCAGTTATTTCTATACTTACAAGTAATTGGTCTTCTTTCTCGAATTATTATCATACTGAATTAATGAATTATTTCTTAAAAAAAGAAAACACATTAGTCACTTTACACAGTAAACACTTTTTTAATTATTTATATATTATTATTTTTATTAATATTCTGAATTTTATTTTATTTATTTATTTAGTTACATTTTTAGTGCTTCTATTATGTGCTTTTGTCATTATTAGTATTATTTATTGTTTAATTATTCGTATTGCCACTACTCTTTAGGTTATTTTTTTTTATATTTCAGTTTTAGTTCAATTTTCATCTATTAGCTTTCATCGAATTTTGATATTTGATTTGATTTCAGCTTTATTTCATTTAACAAAATCGTTTTGTAATTTTAGTTTTAGCTTTAGTTTGTGATAATAAACGACACATACCCGGCATCTGAAAATGCCTACTTCCCTGTAGAATAAGAAAAGCAGTGCAACAAATGAGTACTATGTCCAAATAGACAGTATTCAAAAAACAGCGAGTTAGAATTGACTACATGATTTGAACCCTCAAACATTTGATTACCAGCCCATATTTGTATCCATTAGACTACACCGCCCCCAAATAGACGAATGAAATGAAGCATAGAGAGTTTGCCAACAGGAGAGGTAAAGTGCGCAGTGAAAAGCTCAGTCTCTGCCGTGACACTGGCACAATTGCTAAGACGCTTTCTCATTAGGACACGGCCTAGTGTAAGTCTCAGCTGAGGTGATGCGTTTCCTCGCACAGTAATAAGCAGAGCTGCTCTCCTGGGCGATACACACACCAGCTCAATTTGGTTATGCGAACTGTCCCTTTTTGCATGTTCATGTAATTCCCAATTGCAGCATGTGAACCGGTTTATTCTGCTGAAAATCTTCGTATAATTGACCCTTTTCACAGACTGATGATGCATTTACACAGATACACCATAATTCTAGCAAAGTTAATTTTTTTTGTATTTTCATAACACTACGCTTTGGGGCTTTTCACACTGTGCTTAACCCCAGGTTATTGTTGTTCTAAATCCTACTTTTAACCCCAGGATAAAAGGAACATTTCACACTTTTTACC
This sequence comes from Phoxinus phoxinus, assembly GCF_949152265.1. NCBI lineage: Eukaryota > Metazoa > Chordata > Actinopteri > Cypriniformes > Leuciscidae > Phoxinus > Phoxinus phoxinus. The sequence continues at coordinate 5,673,602 of NC_136894.1, forward strand.
CAAGATTATGAAACCCTGCTTCCGAGGCAAGGGTTAGCACTGCTTTTGCCAATCGTGTACAGTGTGAAACGATGCGATGTTAGAATGTTACAGCTAGACAACCAGTCGTGTGCATCATATTCACATGATTTGTACATTAATGGAAATGCAGTGCATAGAAAGAGTAGTTTCCTTGTTTGAGGGTAAAAATGTCAAATGGTGACAGAAAACGCAATAATTAAAGAACAGGCCATTCCTGATAAACTTGACAGTACAGTCAGTAATACATAATTTGATTATGTGCAATGCTAGCGCCTTTATGTGAACAAATTAGTTGATTTGTTGACATATTGATTGGCCATTTGTCCAATCGGTGACACTGACACCGCAAATGTGCAAATGATAACGTTAACCCAGGGTTTAGGAATGTACCTATTTAGGAATGTAACTATTTCTCTCTTTTGGAAAGTCATAGAAATTATATTGTGTATTTTTTTGTTCTTTTGCCATTTGGCCAAACGGGAACGCAAAAGTATTTGTTGTAGTTTCCCGCTCACCAATATAGAAGTTTTACCCAACTACTTCTGAGCTTCTGAAAACCCTGGAAATGTGAAAAGGGTCCATGCCGTTCTAAAAGCTTTAGCAACACCCAAGCAAGCTCTTGGGTCATCCAGTTTTGGGAAGCTCCGGGTGGGTTTGGATCATGATGATTGATCAGCACGCTGTTTTAGGCTTTAGGCTCACATCATGCGCCGTCGCCCTGACAAAGAGTCCCACCACTCTGTTTCTCTCCCAACCATTTCAAAGATAACAAGTGTCCAGGGAACTTGAAAGATAGCGTTAGCATATGCTAAAATGGCACCCGGTCTCTCCTGACGTGGACGTGAGTCAGGTGGAGCGGTCGACGCGCATCCAAACAGCAGATCAAGGCTTGGTCTCGAAGGTCTCAGGGCTCAGATGAGGGAACGATACGCCTTGGAGAGTTTCAACCGTTTGATTAATGCCAAGTCTGACTAACTTCATGTTAGGTTTTTCTTGTTTTCCCTCATCCGCGTTCCCTGGTTCCGCTAAGTGCGTTTCTTATTGTCATAATGAGTTATTGCGGAGCGAGAAGGAACGGGGAGAGGATAGTTCAGGGATAAATGGTGGCTGTGCAGCGCGTGAGGCTGGAGAAGTAGGTTAAAGTGCCTGGGCTGAAAATAGACATGACTTCTATTTGCTGAGGAGCTTCACTCCGCCATAGGGTGTGCTGGGATAGACGGCCTATAATTCCCCATGTAATATGCGTGCCGTCTGTGGGCCTCAGAGCCAATGGGAGCTGTGGTACATGCTTTTTTTAGGACAGTTCTTATGGTACGGCCGCTTAGGGCTGTAGGCCCGTGAACGAGAACAGGTTCTACCGCACCAGGTTCTCTGTGGACATGGCATGTGATCATATAACCCCTCAACGGACGACATTTGTGATTAAATCTCACCTCATATCAGTAGAATAATTGAAAATGAGTGTTTGGGAGTCAAGTAGGCCCAGTTTTGAGTTAAAAAGACGTGCATGTGATTCAGATGGGAGAAGGAGGCATATTTATTAGCGCGTGAAAATCAAAGAGATTTTTTTTTTTTGATGATTGGTGCCTTTAGTAAATGATCTGTTTGAACTATTAATATATTTCTATGTGGCGTGTTGTGACTTGATAGAACTAGATCACTCACAGTATGAACAAAGCGACAACACGCTTCTATTTTCGATATGCTGCACAAATACTCTAGCCACTGTTTCTCTGGTTTCCTAAAATAAAATAATTTTGTTTATAAATATATTTTGTTTTATAATTTTGTTTGATGTTTTTAAATAATTTCGGGCTGTTACATTAAAGCCAGCTTCTGATGTCTCTGCTCCTTGGCCTACTATGAATAATATTTTGGGGTCGGGATGGGAAGATTTTCTTTGAAGGATCTTTTACTTTATTTAATACCAAAACACAGTAAAAACAGTAACACTGTGAAATGTTATTACAATTTGAAATGACTGTTTTAATATATTTTTCATGTCATTTATTGCTGTGATTGCAAAGCTGAATTTTCAGCATTATTACTCCAGTCTTCAGTGTCACTTGATCCTTCAAAAATCATTCTAATATGCTGACTTCACATGCTATCGGAAATTTCATACTTCCCTCTTCTGAAATTGTGATTACGAGCTTGTCGCATTAAAGTGCTTTGTTGCCGGAAAGAACGTCATGTTTATTCTTGCCTATTTCTTGGGGAAATCGTATTAAACCCAAGCTATGTTAAAGATATTTAACTTTGAATAAAATGTTGCGTCCCATTTGTTGACAGATAAACATTCACCAATCTACATTCATTTAAATACATGCTATTTGCGCTGTGTATAAAACGAACAATATGCTTCAAATGGTCAGTACTGTAAATATACACAAATTTGATGTAACTGTTGTGAAAAAAACTAATAACTAATACCAGTCACAGAAGCAATCGTTCTCCCACCCGCCCATGTTTAAAGTTTATGAGAAACTCAGATATTAAAATGATCTCTGAGCTTCCCAGTTATAACTTGAGAGGGCATCCATGTCCAAATTCTGCACTTGCATTTACAATAATTCTGATTGCGTGTGAAGGCAGCATTGTTTTTTTTTTTATGGGAATGTTGACACTTTTTTTCATGAATTTTTCATGAGGAGAAAGGTCAAAAGAACTGCATTCATTTGAAATATAAATACTTTGTAACATTATGGATGTCTTTACTGTCACTTGACATGCAAAAGTGACACGCAGGATTGACAGTTCAGTGTGAAGACTCATGCTGTCATGGTGCAACATGGCATCAGTTGAAGGCTTAGAAGCTGCTCTTAGTAATTCAATATAGAGCAATGCAACGTATATAATACTTTTTTCTTCAGTTTGTTTAAAACGGTTGCTGTCCTTCTCCATCTCTCTTTTTTTGTGTGAGATTTTTCGTGAATTAGTTTTGGTTGTTTTTATTCTGTTGTCACCTCGTGCTGTCTAGCGCCCACACATCTGTCGGAGGTGTCGTAGTGAATTGGAAATTAGGCCATTGCTAAAGCTTCCAAAGCAAGGATATTCTTTCTCACTCTTTCTGTTTCAATAACTCTCACCGAGTGCAACAGTGACCTCATACATTTTCGGTGGCCTTGGAGTCTTTTTTACAATCATTTTTCAATAAAGAGTTCAGAGCCATGAACCTGCGAATCACAGCGTTACAAACTTTGATTGGATGCATTCTTTTCAAAATGTGAAAATTGACTTTGGAGGCAGTTATGTATCCCATGAATCATTGGGAATGATTAATCAAATCAATAAGAATGGTGCGAAAATTACTTACTTATAATAAGTGATTTTGAGTATAAAAAAGAATGTATTTTAAATGTATTTAGCAAAATATTTGAATATATGAATGCTTAAATAGTTTCAGAGTTTAGGTAGAATATTTTTTTCTTTTTTTTACTGGGAATTTGGTTATTAAACGTGATTTTACACACACACACACACACACACACACACACACAGTTATTCATTTCTATCCTTGTGAGGACATTCCATAGGCGTAATGGTTTTTATACTGTACAAACTGTATATTCTATCCCCTTACACTGCCCCTATCCCTAAACCTACCCATCACAGGAGACATTCTGCATTTTTACATTTTCAAAAATATATAATTTAGTATGTTTATTAACCCATTCCCCTCATGGGGACCGCTGGCTGGTCCCCACAATGGAGGTGATCTCAGGTTTTACTATCCTTGTGGGGACATTCGGTTCCCACAATGTATAATAAACCAAGCCACACACACACACACACACACAAAAGAACACTGACTTGTAGCTTCTACTAAAACACACTACCATTCAAAAGGGTCGGTTCAGTAAGATTGTATTTATTTATTTTATTTATTTAAAAAAAATAATTAATAATTTTATTTATCAAGCACACTGAATGATCAGAAGTGAAAGTGAAGAGAGATTTATTATTGAAAAAGATTTCGGTTTCAAATAAATGCGTTTTTTTTTTACTTTCTGTTCATCGAATAATGTTTCTTTAGCATCAAATTATTATTGGAATTATTTCTGAAGGATCATGTGAGGCTGAATACTGAGTAATGATGCTGAAAATTCAGGTCTGATCACAGGAATAAATTACATTTAAAAATATATTAAATTAGAAAATCATTCTAAATTATAATAAAATTACAATAATATTTCACAATATTACAGTTTTTTCCCCCTGTATTTTCAATTAAATGAATGTAGCCTTTTGTCTTCTTTCAAAACACATTTTTAAAATAATCTTACCGACCCCAAATTTTGAATGGTAATTTATCATCAGGCAACTTTTGAGCTCATGTTTAGTCTTTCTAGTCTTTTTTTTGCTTTCAAACCCCAGCTGTTGTTCTCTATTCTCCCATATACACCCCTAGTGCTTCTGTGTTTTCATTTTCACATCAGGATGGGAGCAATCCTCTCATCTACCCTGCCAATGGCATTTCTGTGAAAGAGACAACACCTATAGTAATTTTTCAGGCTGCTGGCATACTAGATTGGTCAAAATTGCCAAACTGAACCCGGCAGAGGCATAATGTTGGCAATTAATATGCCAGGGACAATAGGCTAAGCAAAAGATGAGAGTGAAGGTTGGCAGCGCCTCTCCTAGTGCCACCTGTTACTCCTACACCTGCCAGTTTGAGTAAAAACACTGCCGCCATACCTCCACCAGCTCCAAACTCTCTCACACTCTCTAAGCTGTTTAATAGCCTCCTTTTCCCATGTCTACCTTTCCTTTGCACACAAACACTCTCATAGGCTTACACAGAACAGATGTGCACACACAGTAGGCGCTGTTGGAAGGCCAATCCCACAACCCACACACAAGCTTTACGGTCTTTGTTCACAAATGCTGTTTAGTCATAAATGCTTTGTGTGGAAGCCTGACCGGTCCACACCAGGAGGCCAATTGAGCTGTAAGTGCATGAATGAGGACTTCATATTCAAGCCAATTCACAGCTTATTATAAACAGCTGCAAGCTTTATAAGCTCAAACCTGTAGCCATTTCACAGGCTCTCCCAAAGAGCATCCAATGTTATTTATTTAAAACTTAGCTGTGGCCTTTTAGAGATATCGTGTCAAGTGCTTTAAGAGTAGAGATTCTAGCTAGAGCTGACAGAAAATCAAAGGGGTTGTGTATCTTTCCATCCATCCATCCATTTAAAAAAAAAACTTTATTGTAGCTTCAAGCATTATTTTTTATCAACACTTGAATTTTTGAAGTTTTTAAATAAAAAAGCAACATTTTGAACAAAAAGCTGAAAAAAAAAATATATTTTCAAAGACTACAACATGCATAAGCAATGCTTTTCAGTTGTTTCTGCTCCTTTTTTTTGCCAGAAGTTGCATAATAGTGCTACCTATCCTATAACAATGACAACAAAGAAAGCCGGATAATTCTGTCAATGGCGGGAAGCGTTGCTGCGTAAATTATGGAAAATTCAGTCAATGGCGGGGAAAGAATTAAAAAACCAACAAACAAGCAAGCCCAGCCCTGCTGGGAAAAATGATCACAAATGTAACATAATGCATTACTTCCCATAAAAAGTAACTAATGCATTTAAGTTACAGTTACACAATATTGTAACTTTCGTAAAACTTTCTCCAACATTGAATTATACAAAGAACTGGGCAATAATATACACTCTAAAAAATGCTGGGTTGTTTCAACCCAATTTTGGGTAAAATATGGACAAACCCAGCCGTTGGGTTAAAATTTTACATTACATTTTTAACCCAACGTTTGGGTTTGTCCATATTTTACTCAAAATTGGGTTGAAACAACCCAGCATTTTTATTTATTTTACATACATTTTACATTTATTCATTTATTTGACTTGTTTATACCTTTTTATTAGAAAACTATGAAGCATTTATCTGGTGATCTCAGACTTTTGAAGCCCACAATAGGATTTATCCTGCCTAGTTTGAAAGATGTATCTTGGTGGCCTACTTGACTCTTGACATGTTTGAGCATCCTTTTCTTTAGCGTGCTGTCCATGAGATGTACAGGGGTTAAGCCTTTATCACATATTGCTAGATTCTCAACAAGCTCTAGCTGACCCCTAATACAAAGCTGTGCAGCTTGACAGATCGCATAGATTGAAAGGTGGCATATGTCTCATGTTAAGCTCCTGGTTTTCTGATTTTGTTGTTGTTTCAACATGCAATCTCACTGTTAAAGGAACACTCCACTTTTTTGGAAATAGGCTCATTTTCCAACTCCCCTAGAGTTACTCCCAGTTGAGTTTTACCGTTTTCTAATCCATTCAGCCGATCTCCGGGTCTGATGGTAGCACTTTTAGCATAGCTTAGCATAGATAATTGAATCTGATTAGACCGTTAGCATCTCTCTTAAAAAAATGACGAAAGAGTTTCAATATTTGTCTCATTTAAAACTTGACTCTTCTGTAGTTACATTGTGTACTAAGACCGACAGAAAATAAAAAGTTGCGATTTTCTAGTCCAATATGACTAGGAACTATACTTTCATTCCTGCGTAATAATCAAGGAACTGTGCTGCCGTACCACGTACTAGTCATATTTGCCTAGAAAATCGCAACTTTTTTTATTTTCTGTCGGTCTTAGTACACGATGTAACTACAGAAGAGTCAAGTTTTAATTAGGAAAAATATCGAAACTCTTTGGTAATTTTTTTGAGAGAGATGCTAACGGTCTAATCAGATTCAATGATCTATGCTAAGCTATACTAAAAGTGCTATTGGCTATATATATAGAATTGATTAGAAAACGGTAAAACTCAACTGTTTAACTCTAGGGGAGTTAGAAAATGAACCTATTTCCAAAAAAAAGTGGAGTGTTCCTTTAAAGGGCACCTATTATGACATTAAAAATGTTCCTAATGTTGTTTAGGGAGTCCCCAACAACAGTTTTACGTGCATGCGATGTCAAAAAACACTTTTGTTGTCGTATAATATGCATTTATTTTTACCTGATTTGCTCACCGACTCCCAAATGATTCGTTCAACGACTCATTTTTCCAAACCCCTCCTTTGCGCGACGCTAATCTGCGATTGGTCAGATGACCCAGCAGTGTTTACAGAGATAATACTTATTGTTTAACACGGAGTACAATGATGCTTTTATCAATTAAATCGTGTTATAATAATGATTATAGTCCACTGCTTTGTAGTTTGTAGTAAAAAACTAAAAATAAGATAAATAATTGAATGTTATGTTAGCGAGCATAGCCCAGAGTTCATATTGTAAAAGCACAATCAGTCTTTATTTGCGTTAGCCCGATGCATAAACATAACGTTTTTACAAAAAAAAAAATGCAGTTACGTTACTACGAGGTATTGCTCTATTCTTTAAGACAACTCCGAAAACACACTTCACATATCTCAATACAATTGCCATTGAAGACCTAGAAGCTAAACGGTGCTTACACAACAAACAAATAGGGGTACCCTTTTCGTCGTATGTTGACGTATGGTCAAGACCCGTCAGTATGTGACGTTTTGGGGTGAGACTGTGTGGAAGCTGATGCAAATACACTTGGAACTGAACCTTCCTTCAGTATCAGCCTGCTCGCGAATCCAAGTTTGATTGCATTTAAAAAGCAATCGTCTTCAAAATGGCGCGAACAAAGCACAAGGCTCGGACTATACTTCTGTGGTATAGTTATATGAATTGTAGCCACTTAGTCTTCAAATGCTCCTCCTTGGGCAGATGAAAAAAGTTGTCTTTTGAGTCGCACTTCAGAACACAGCGTCTCGTCGCCATGATATTTTCCCTGGCCTTGGAGCGCAATAAGTGGGCGTATCGTATTCAAATAACTTGACAAGTTGACGTCATCTAGTCAGAGAAAAAGCTTCGGTCTTCTAACGGTTCATAAAAATGACTCCGAGTAAACTCTTACTTTTGAAAGACAATAACTTTATATACGGTGCACTTTCATATTTCAAACTTTGCAGGATGTTTTTGTTCACTTAGATCTATGTTACACACTACATGAAAGGTAAATTTCAAAATTCCATAATAGGTGCCCTTTAAACAACAGCATTTCTAGGATTTTTATTCAATATCATGTATGCGATCAAATCAGTAAGTTCACTATAAAATAAAAATGCTGTCATCATGAGGTTACAAACCTGCAGAACACAAAAAAAGATATTCTGTAGAATGTTGGTTTTACCATTGACTTCCATTGTATGGGGGAAAACAACACTGAAACATGTCTCAAAATATCTCCTTTTCACAGAAATAAATAGTCATATGAGTTTGAAACAGCATGAGTAAATTATGGCAGAATTTTCAATTGTGGGAGAACTATTTCTTTAACATCTATGAAAGAGCGCCTACCCTGATGCTGTGTCCCTGATTGCAGGAGACTTTAATCATGCCAACCTGCACGACTGTTCTTCTGAAATATGACCAGCATGCCTCCCGGCCTGTAAGAATGCTCTTGATTACCACCACACCACTATCACACACGTCTGCCAGACAGATCATCTGTCTGCGCTTCCTATTCCAAGAACTTGAAGAGGAAGACTGTATCTGCAGGAACGCTGGATGCAAGAGCAGATGAGTGGCGTGGGACTCCGAGTCTGTGAACATGAGCTACACTTAGTGTTTCTGTTAAGATACTATTTACTTTATTTGTTTTATCTGATTCATTAGAGTATTTAAAAAGCTGCTTTAACGGATCACTGTTCAGTGTATTGAACTGAAGTAAATTGAATCATTTGTTTACAACAGTTACATATGAATTGACAATCAGTGCAGCATAAATCACATCGATTCACTTTCAACCCAGAGATTTATTTTAGGCGACAATGTTCTTTTAAAGTTGGTGGTTTTTAAAGCAACACCAATGAACTATTTCCTCAAAATAGAAAATTATTATTTATGGAATATTGCAAGTTTTTATTATAAATTATTTATCCAAACACATCATTATTTTTGCAGCTCATCTCTTCTCTTCTCTGATGATGTGTTTACTGGCACGAGGGCGGGACAACCTGTCACTCACATGAGATCGACCAATAGCAAACCACAACCATCCAATCAATTCCCCATGGACAAAACGAAGCCCCGCCCTACATTTTTTCCTCGTTCGAGAAGCCGCTTCACTCGGATGTATGTCACAAAAGGGAGTCGAGCTTTGAAAGCACCTTCCCTGATGCTGTGTCCCTGATTGTGGAAGACTTTAATCATGTCAACCAGCAGATGGTAGAAAGCTCTGCAGATTGCCACAGAATTATTATCTCCCAAAAGCGGCACAGCAAATATGAATAAAAGTGTGGATTTCCAATCTGGGCTTAGATGTTACACATATCAGGGATGGTAAATGAGAAACATAAAATACACATAAAAATGCATAAATAAAATAAAAACGTGGCGTAGTCACAAAAACGGACAAATAAAAGCAGTAGGGATTACTCACTCCTGTATGGTTCTAATATGTTTCTAGTTTCAGAGAAGAATACTGTGACCTGTATAATGATTACAGGCTGATCCGACCATAATGATGTGCTGTGAAGAGCTGGTGATGGGGGCATTAGCACATTGGTGTCTGAGTGATTAGACCCCCCTGTAGTTCACATGACAGTGTAACACGTTGTGTGAAGATGTGAGTTCTTGGAAGAGGAGGAAGGCACAAATGTCAAAATGTTCTTCACTGATTACGCAACCACATTTTATTCCTTCAAAACTGGACAGGCAGCTGAGAGATTTTATTTTATTTGTATTTTATTTTATATGTATATATCAATCTACCTATCGTTCTATACATCTATCGTTCATTCTAACATCTATCTACCGGTATCTATCTACCGGTATCTATCTACCGGTATCTATCTATCTACCGGTATCTATCTATCTACCGGTATCTATCTATCTACCGGTATCTATCTATCTACCGGTATCTATCTATCTATCTATCTATCTATCTATCTATCTATCTATCTATCTATCTATCTATCTATCTATCTATCTATCTATCTATCTATCTATCTATCTATCTATCTATCTATCTATCTATCTATCTATCTATCTATCTATCTATCTATCTATCTATCTATCTATCTATCTATCTATCTATCTATCTATCTATCTATCTATCTATCTATCTATCTATCTATCTATCTATCTATCTATCTATCTATCTATCTATCTATCTATCTATCTATCTATCTATCTATCTATCTATCTATCTATCTATCTATCTATCTATCTATCTATCTATCTATCTATCTATCTATCTATCTATCTATCTATCTATCTATCTATCTATCTATCTATCTATCTATCTATCTATCTATCTATCTATCTATCTATCTATCTATCTATCTATCTATCTATCTATCTATCTATCTATCTATCTATCTATCTATCTATCTATCTATCTATCTATCTATCTATCTATCTATCTATCTATCTATCTATCTATCTATCTATCTATCTATCTATCTTATCGTATCGTTCGTTAGTTTATACTATTTATTTGTATTTAAGTTTAACATATTGTCTTTGCAAATCACCTGTCAAAAGTTTGAACACATCTCATTATTTATAATTACTGAGATAGTAAAGTATTATTGTTATTAACAACAATTATTAGTATTAGTTATATATATATATATAGTAGTAGTATAGTTAAAATAATATCATGCTTGGGCAGATCGTCTGCAACACTTAATTCCATGCATTTATCGATAATACATAAATATTTGAACATAATAAGCAGCATACATTTGAATTTGTCTAAACATTTGCCAATAGCGTGTGCATACATGCATATACAGTATGTGACCCTGGATCACAAGTCACGAGTTGCACGGGTATATTTGTGGCAATAGGCAACAATACATTGTATGGGTCAAAATTATCGATTTTTCTTTTATGCCATAGATCATTAGGATATTAAGTAAAGATCATGTTCCATGAAGATATTTTGTAAATTTCCTACCGTAAATATATAAAACATTTATTTTTGTGAGTGAAGGCAGCACAATCGTGAACATAAATGGACAACTTTAAAGGTGATTTTCTCAATGTTTCGATTTTTTTTGCACCCTCAGATTCCAGATTTTCAGAGAGTTGTATCTCAGACAAATATTGTCTTATCCTAACAAAGCATACATCAATGGAAAACTTATGTATTCAGCTTTCATGTGATGTATATATCTCAATTCCAGAAAATTTACCCATGTGACTGGTTTTGTGGTCCAGGGTAACATACAGTATACATTTCATTGTAGCCTACTTGTGCATATAACATTAAGTTGAACCCTGAACTGTGCTTTTACCTCAGAGGAAATGTGTGGTTACACAGATCACCAGACACTTCTTGATGGTAGGACTGAGTAGGTGGGTTAATCCAGAAACATAAAGCATGTGTTCACCCGTAGTAATCCTTCTCTTGGCAGATATGCTTAATAAGCTGGGGCAAAGAGGTCACAAGTGCCAAGGGGCTGATGTGGGATGAATGTCCAGTTTAAGAAGAGAATCTAGCTATGACCTGATGAGGGGAAAAAAAGAAAATGAGCTCAGGGGTAAAAGAGAAGATGGAGTAGCGTGAGGCTGAAGCATGAGGTAGCATGAGGCTGTTTGGAAAGAAGACCCTTGGCCTTCAGCTTTAACCTGAGCAGAATGTAATCCTCTCTCTACTACCCCTCTGTTTTATCCTTCTCTCAACCTGAAGCTGTTTGTCAAGTGTTTGCAGAATCTGATTTCTCTCTCTGCAGTTTTTACTCACATTTCATATACACACTCACACACATTGGGCACTATCAAACACTCTGCGCAATGCAGCGCCAGGCACGGTGCAAGTGTTTTTTGCTAGTGTCAGCCTGACGCAGTTATCATTTTCACGTCCTGCGCCACGTTGTTTAAATAGCAAATGCATTTGCGCCCATGTGTGTGCTGGTCTGAAAACGAGGTGTGTTCAGGTGCATTGTTGGCGCGTTGCTATTTTGATGCAACTGAAATAGACTGTGCCATTGGCCAACTGAAACCTGGTCTAAAGTCAATGGCGCAGCATTTATTTATTTTTTGTTATTTAAAGGCCGCATTAGTAATATGAGCCTAAAGGCGGGTCCACAACTCCCGTACACTCTGCTTATAACACACACAGGGACACCGCAGCACACAAACTTGCCAAATATTAAACATCAAAGATTACAATGTAAAATATTATTATTGTGTACATAAAGATATGGTGGAATCCGGCTTGTCTCGTAGATGCTCTGCTGCTTTAACCTCGCGCACGAGCAGATCCGTTTGCGCTCTGGAAAAGCATTCAGTTTTTCCACTTGCAAATTCCGCCATTTGTAAATAGCGAATCCGTTATTGGGCGAGCACAACTGGCTTTTAAAGGGAATAGGAAATTACACTCTGATTGGTTTATTGCATATTTTGCCCGAAACACACCCATTACTCATTAAGAGAATAGGGACAACCTTTTTAGACTTAGCTCTTAGCTCCACAGTACTTATCAGAATTGCTTCATCCAGAAATTAAGTCAAGATCACTAAGATCGGGGGACTCTAACTTACTTTCTGTCCCTAGGACCAGACTGAAAAATAGGGGTGATCGAGCATTTGCAGCTTATGGGCCTAAGCTATGGAATAGCCTACCCCACGATATTAGATCTGCCCAAACTCTGACACTTTTTAAAATTTCTCTGAAAACGCACCTCTTTTCAATAGCTTTCAATATACCCTGACTTGAGCGACTATACTTCTCTTTGATGTGTATCTTTACTGGTCTTACTCTCTTCCCTTATTGGCCTTGTTAAGCACTTTGGTGCTATACAAATAAAATTGTATTGTATTGTATTTAGACCATGTGCCGGGTGCGCCAATAATTTTTCCCGTCGTTAAACTAGCAAAAGTGGATTTGGACCGGCCCTAAGTGCACTTGCGCCATGCGCTTTAGATCATGCGCTAAGATCGTTAAAATAGGGCCTTAAGTCTGCTATGCTCACACAGGCTGCATTTATTTGACAGTTAAAATAGTAATTCCGTGAAAATATTTGTACAATTGTTTTCTATTTAGTTTTTTTAGTTCCAATATTTTTTGTTCATTTATTTGTTTGGTTTGTTGCAATGGATTTAGCAGGATAGTCAGCTGGTCATTATCGCAAAATAACCGTTTTCAGGCTGATTGTTATTTTGCATTGTTGACCGGCGGATTGTGTTATCACCTACATTTACATTAAACATCCATTATTAATCTTCCTTCTCTCCATCTATCTCTTCGCAGGGTATGGGGCCCTCCAGTATGCCGTCTGTGCCCCTCATGGTGGGCTGTGGCATATCCTGTACGGCTCTACTCATTCTGCTGCTCATCTACGCTGCCTTCTGGAGGTGAGTTCAGTAACACACACAACACAACACACAAATCTGCAGAGGACCATTTCTGAACGTAGCTTCCAGGTTCTGCTGTCCTCTGATGATAATAGGATATTACCGTGCACCATTCCCCTTGTTTACATCCCGGTGCTCTCACAGGAACACTCATACCTTTAAAGATTCATTGGTCAGACTTGTTCAGCTTCCCACGTGGGGTTGCCTGGTTCAGGGGAATTGCCCGGGCTGGGATCGAGCAGCTGGCATGGGGTAGATCTAGAGTGGGCCAAAACTGCAATTAGCAATAATTGGGAACAAATGAGGGATGGCGGGAGCTTCCTGTGGCGGGACAGGATTATGTGGAGAGTGCTAGTGAAGGCTAGCGTGGCTGCTAACAGTTCAGTGTGGCAGATGGCCTGGGATGGTCACATGATCAGCTAACACTACGTCCAGAAAAAGGCCGGCACTTAGTCAAGTATTTATCTCCTCAGAAGAATGACTCATAAATTTTTTTTTCAAATGATGATTTTTTACTATATTGTTTATATATTATATAAATAACATTATATATATATATATATATATATATATATTTTATTTTTTATTTTTATTTTTATTTTTTATTTATTGATTTATTTATTGATTTATTGATTTATTGATTTATTGATTTATTGATTTATTGATTTATTTATTTTTATTTATTTTTTTGGGATGTCAAAGCTGAATTTTCAGCATTATTACTCGTTTTCAGATAACATGATCTTTCAGAAATTAGTCCAATATGCTAATTTGCTGCTGAGGAAATTTTTCAAATTTCATTATTATCAATATCGAAATTTTTAAGAATAGAATATTCAAAAGAATCAGAACTATATATATATATATATTTTTTTTTAATATAAAAGTATTTACTATTTGATCAATTCTATGTCCTTGCTGAAGAAAAGTATTAGGTGTGACATAATTTGATTGAAAAGCACGTTGTAGCCTACTACATTATTTATATTAAATAATATTTATATTATAGTGTGTTTACCAATTATATAGGTGTTAAGGGTTAAGTATCCAAATACTTTGGATCGAAGTAATTTCCACCCCCTTTCCCATAATTCCATAGCAGGTGGTGGGAAGATATTTCCTCTCTTCAAGCTTAGTGCATCTGCCACACCAACAAAAGCTTATCAGTGTTCTCCCCTATCACTCAGACCATTGATCCAGGGGACACTGTCATTGTCCTCTTGAGCAGAACTGGCTGAAGCTCAAATAGCGGATGAGGACATTTTGCTCACCGGTGCTTGCGTTTCGGAGTTCATCTGCAGGTCATCTGGGATGCTGCTCAAGTTGTCAGTGTTCAATGGAGTGAAAAATATGATAAATGGATGTTGATAAATGGATCCCTTACCTTTTTGACATCAAGCTTTGTGTAAACATAATAGTGTCATAACTGCAAAACAGTTGCTGTTAAAGTTGTCAGTGTGTGATTTTCCGTTTTTTTCTTGGATTCTCAGGTACATTCGTTCAGAGAGGTCCATCATTTTGGTGAACTTCTGCCTGTCCATACTGGCCTCAAATGTGCTTATACTGGTGGGACAGTCCCAAACTCTTAGTAAGGTAAGTATCTGTGTACATGTGTGTGTTTTGTGATGTGTCTGAGAGTTTAGAAATAACAGCTTTTTGGTTCTTCATGTTTGGCTCTTTTTTTTTTTTGGACTGGTTCAGGGGAATTAAATGCCGTCCCATTGTCTACATCAGCGGTTCCCAACAGGGGGGTCGCGGCCCACAAGGGGGCCTCAGCGAGCTCTGTGGGGGGTCGCGACATATTTTGAAAAGTTTTGAGCAATGAGCATTAAATAAAAGTCCTTAACTTTTTTTCTGTTCAAAATGTACAAAATGTATATAATGAACGAGTTCATCATGAATCCATTGTCCAATCCGTGTTTTTGTCTTATCCTTAATCACTATGGTACACCTATAATAAGTGTTTACATTGGGACTATTTTGGTTTGGATCGCTGCGGAGTAGTCCAGGACCTGCGTGACTCGTCATAGACGTACACGGAGAGAAGTAGTTCCGGCTACAATGTTCTTCCGAAAGACGCATTATTCTGTTATAAACGCAAGTTTATTATCGCTCGCTATAGCGCCAAAAGCCTCAAAAATAAAGCCTCACAAATAACATACAAGTATTGAGGCCCCAGACAGCAGTCATTTAGCAATAGCCTTTTATTTTTTTTTACCTAGTGTGAATATTTTTGTTATTACATTTCAAATTGGGCCAATTTATAGGCTACTAGGCTTACGTTTTTAAATTACAAAGGGCCTACTGGTGTTTTTGTTGTTGTATTTTCAATATTATAGGCTATTATTTGTGCATAAACATATCTGGGTATAGTAAACATACCGTTTGTTTGAAAACAACATATTTTGTCATCCTTGCTGCAAGCTTACAAGAGCGATAATATCATTCAATGTGAAGGGGGGCCCTAAAATATTTTCTTGGGAAAAAGGGGGTCTCAGACAAAAAAAAGTTGGGAACCACCGGTCTACATGAAATAAAAGATATTTTATTTTGAAAATAGCCCCTACATTGTTGTTGTTTCTGTTGCTAATATTTGTAATGGTAATTCAAAAATTAAATGTATTAAAAAGCACCATCTATATGAATTGTTTATATTATTATTATTATTATTATTATTTTGCAATATTATTTAAGTAATAATAACAGTTTTGTAGAAAAATTAAGTAACGGTTAGATGAGATTTGAAGATTTTTTTTCCATTTTTTAAAATAATTTATGAATTAGCCATAAAACTATTATTATGTATTACTATTGTTGTTTGTATTAATTTCAAAGAAATGTATATAACTGCTATACATTTTAATAATAATAATATTTTATATGACTGTTATATAAAGTGCATTTCATTTTCCAATATGACATAACTATAAATTATTATTATTGTTGTTGTTGTTTTATTTGTATTATTAGAATCTTATTTCATTTATAATAAAAAATATTTAGCAAAAAATATATAACTGTTAGATAGGTACTTTTCAAAAGCATTATGAATTATGAATATTAATTAACCATAAAACTATTATGATGTATTGTTGTTAATTTCAGAGAAACATTTATTATTGCTATGTATTTTAATAATAATAATTTATATGACTGTTATATAAAGTGCATTTTTCAATATGAAATAACCATTTGTTATCTTTTGTATTATTATTATTTATTGCAGTTATATACATTTCTTTGAATTTAATTCTATTCTAATTCTACTTAAAATTGAAATTACAATTCTGAGTCCTGTTTTCTACCTTTATTGAAACTCGCAAAATAAATTGGATATGAAGAAAAAAATTCAATTTATAGAATTTTGAATGGCCCACATACTGTACCTTGGGCCTGGACTCCCTAGTGGTCTATTGTCTGTGGTACAGGTAACAGGCGTTTGTTCTCTCTCCAGGCTGTCATGACATTATGTAAGTGGCCATGATAGAATTCGAGAAACTCGGGCAGGCGCGTGTAGCAGACACACACGTGGAAGCCGCTGCAGGGTCAGCTTTGTGTCAGCCGTGACTGTCACGCCGAGAGAGCGTAAGATAGTCTACAGAGGCACCTGAGAAATAAGTGCTGCCATTTAAACTCAACCTGTCGCTCACAGCTACAAAGAAACCTGAAGAGAACTAAAAAGAGCTCGCAGGACCCCTTCCCCCTCAATCCAGACTTAATATTTCACTAAATTCTCACATTCACCATTAGTTTAAGAAAGTACAGATAAGCTTAATTTCAGGACCCGTGAATACTGTGAAATCCTTCTCATTTCCTGGGTCATTTGCCGAGCGAGCCAGTGTTTAGCATTAGAATATGCACCTCATTATTGTATAAAACCTCAGCGAGATACTCTGCTTACCGCTTCTCATTTGCGTTCGCCGCTTACTTAAACCCTACTTTTCTTTAATTCCAGCCTGCCATTTTTCCTTAGAACTTATTCAACCTGTAACCAACCCATTTTCACATTTGAAGTACCGTCTGCGAGGGGAAAAAGCATGGAGAGGACGCGCTGCTTTAGAGCAAATTTTCACACCACAATGAAACCGTGTCTACACGACTTACTTTAATGTCCGCGGCTCCTTCCCACTTCTCAATCACTTTATCTCTCTCTCTCGATAACAAACAGCTGAGAGCCATTTGCACCTCTTCTAGCTTTCTGTACTTCTTTCTGTCGCACCTTTTTCGTCGTATCATTTCTCTGTTTTTTTTTCTCCTTCCTTCTTTTGTCTCTAGGGACTGTGCACTGTGACCGCTGCCTTTTTGCACTTCTTCTTTCTGGCTTCTTTCTGCTGGGTATTGACGGAAGCGTGGCAATCCTACCTGGCCGTGATTGGCAAGATAAGGTCCCGCCTCATTCGCAAGCGTTTCCTGTGCCTGGGCTGGGGTAGGACACCCGCACACACACACCAGAAACTTACATCAAAGGTCAAAACCAATGTTACTGAAGTGCTTCAGCTCAATTTTTGTTCCTCCATATGAGTGTAACATGCCAGATCTTATCAATTCAATCACATCAGATTGTCTGCCATGTCAGTTTGCTTTAATGGAGCCCGATGACACACCACCAACATGCCATGGGAGCTCAGCGTTACTCCTGCGTTGCAAGACGTAGATGTCCGATCGTTGATAAGAAATGCATTGTGTGCCGCCATCTTAACACAGGCGTGATCTGAATGGATATTCTAGCACTTGCAATGGCACACATACATCTTTTGTAACTTATTGATCCACTATCACTTCCATTAATTCATAGATGCCCTTTGCAGATATTGCAGAATAGGATTCCCTCCCACAGGGAGTTGGTAGTAGATGGGTTTCTAACTAAGATGTCAGAAAATGACTTGTGTTGCTCAGAATGTGAAATATGGATATCGTCGTACGTGGCCTGGCTGGTCGTGGTCAATTGCGTGCTATGAATAAAGTCGCAATTGACCGTTCGCAAAGACCCGCCCCCTTTAGTTATTGTCGCTATGTCCGACAAGCTACGCCGCTCTCACACACACACACCATGTTCTCACCATAGACTGTACAAAAATAGGTTCTCACGCAGTGAAAAATACATCGCGGAGCAGAGAGGACACTGACAACACGCTGACAGACAGGACAGACCAGGTTACTTTTCAGTTCACTTTTGACATTAAACATATTAAACAAAGTGTCATCTTTCAAATTTGGTCATTTTTAAAAATAAATTTAAACAATAAATACCGTTTTGTGGCTCTTTAATGTGTCTGACAGATCGCTGTAGAGCATCAGTTAAAGCTGCTCGTGAACCGATCATTTCTTCCTTCTAGTTTATTTATAGCATCAAATAAACATGAATGAACATCAGAAGGAATGTTGTTTTAGCCGCGGAAAGGCGTCAGTACACTGCGTTTCTCAAGTTCAAATCCTCCCATGTTAATCTACTAACTCTCTTGACTGCTTTGTCGGACAAAATGGCGGATGACGAAGTATGATTGGTCAGATCACCTGTCAATCAAGCTCCCTGCGAAGGGTCAATTGCGTGTTATGAAGTCAGAATTGTGAGATTTAAACTCACAATTGCGAGAAATAAACTTGCAAATCTGATTTTATTTCTCAGAATTGCATGATTATATCTCGCAATTCTGATTTTAAAACACGCAATTGGGAGATATAAAGGCAGAATTGTGAGATATAAACTCACAATTGAGTGTAATAAAGTCAGGATTGCGAGATAAAAAGTTTATTCTGTGGCGGAAACATGCTTCCATATATGACTGATCACTTTGTTAGAACTTTCAGTAAAAACATCCAAATCAAAATTGCCTCAAAAGGCCTCAAAAACACATAACGTGTATAATATTTAATTGCTCTGAATGCCTCTTTTTATTTATGGAGGTTGTGTTTTTTGAAAAAAAAATTATCTGCTGCAAGATATATTATATATTTTTAATGCACAGCTTTTGAATGGCCAATCAATTTTGAATCACACCTTCCACCAGAGCGAACTCGTGTTTCTCATTGTGTCACTCATTTCTTCCTCCAGAGCGGCATTCGGATCCCCGTTCATTCCACGTCTTTGAATCCTGTTCTCTAAACCCGAGTTTCTCTAATTGCCTTTAATTTCCAGAGTTAATCAGAGCATTGTTAATTACATGAATATTTCAGAAGAGAGCTCGTTACGCGTGGACGTGGCACGCAGACATAGAGCGAGAAGAATGGATAGGTCTAATTAGCACATGAGTAAAGCTGGCCTCCCTGACTGTGATGGCAAACACAATAGAGAGACGGCCAGGAAACACTCACAGACGCAGACAGGGGAGCGGAGGATGGGGTTCCACACTGTAAAGGTCACTGTATGCAACATTGTAATCAAGGACCAATAAGTACACCTTCCTCAATCTCAACATGGGAAATTTTGTTTACTTATGAAATCTTAAAATAGCTAAATACAGTAATTATGTTATTTGTTCATAACATGATAAATCCTGCACATCTTCTTTGTCTACTGCATGTCAAATTAAGTTATTTAATTTCGAGCGTTGGTTAAACTTTGTGATGGTCCACTTTAGACATTCTACTAACTATAAGTAACTTTGCAAATACATGTCAACTAACTAGATGTCAACTAGAATAAGTTGACATGTACTTACATTTTACTTAGTAGAATGTCTGTTGGAGGACCATCACAATAAATTGTTACTAAAGCCGCTTTTCCACTACACAGTACCAGCTCGACTCGACTCTTCTCGCCTCTGTTTGGTTTTCCACTGTGTAAAAGTTGTACCTGTACTTGTCCAGATACTTTTTTCCCATCACCTCCGGCGAGGTTCTGAGCGAGCTGAGGCGATACTAAAATGTGACGTGAAAACACGTCAGACTGCTGATTGGTCAGAGAGAACCGTCACTATACACTGTGTCATCATTGTACGCGCCAGACGGAGTATCCTAAATAACCCCGCCATTTTTAAATAGTTTGGCCAGAGATTGCGTGATATACCCATTACTAATATTATGTAAAACAGCATACACTCGATTTCCTCCATTGTCCTGTTTGTGTGGGTAGCGTGTGTGTGTCGCGTAGAAGATTACGTCACGGCAGTTTCCTGCGGCGTCGCTATGACGACCAGGTATTGTGGAGGTACTATCTGCAATGGAAAACGGAGCGAAAAGCGAGCCGAGACGAGTCGAGTCGAGTTGAGCTGGTACTGGTAATGGAAAAGTTACTTATAATTAGTAGAATGTCTAAGTGGACCATCAATATAAAGCATTACCCAAGCTCTTTTTAAATCTGTTTTACGATAATGTTTACATCTCATTTGCGTCAAGTATCATATACATACTACAATTTTTTTTTAGAAATATCTAGTTTGTGGACAAATATTAAGTAATATTAAGCAATTAAGTATTTTTTGTCTGGCTAAAAAAAAGTGAAATAATTTCCTTTCAATTACATGTAGAGTCATTTATGGATACTGTGTACAGTTTACAGAACATGTCACCTTGTGAACTGAAATATATTAAATATACATTTAAATGATAACACCTGAAACCAAACACAGTAACACTTGAGCAATACCTTTTAACAATGAGATCGCTGTTGATACTGTGGCCCATGGCTCTTATAGTAGCAGCAACTGATGTCAGTTCAGTCAGGACTACTTATGTCAAATGTATATTTTATTATAATGGCAATGCATACTGTTAGCGTTTTCAGTGTGGCTCTGTTCTGGACAAACACAATGTGCAAATCCAACTTCATCCAACTGGTATTACTGAAGACTATCACAAGACATATATCAGATTAGATCACAGAACCCATGCTACAGACGGAGTTGCTGATGGAGCGGGAAGTTAAATTCTGCGTGCGGCCATGCAATAGAAGAGTGGCCGAATGAATTGGTATAAAATAACTGCTTTGATATGTCAAAATGGGATTGTACACGTCAGAAACACCTGGTTGTCGGCCTGCCGGAACTGATGCGATGCTTGATAATAATCGTACAAGAACAGCTGCAATTGTTTTGACAGTTGTGTACTATTTCACATGAACTAGATAATTAGTTAACAGACACATACCCAGTTAAAAAAGGGTGTGCACACTTATGCAGTTCGGTTATTTTATGTTTTATTTTATTTGTCTTTTAAATGTATCAGCGGTATTGTTGTAATTTGTACATTAAAGGTGCAAAAAGTTCTGGAATGATTTATCTTGTTTGCATGCTGTTTACACAGGGGTGTGTAGGGTGCTCTGTGTACTTTCCCTGTGGAGCACTCTTAGAGAATACAGATAGGAACGGTTAAGCGTCTGCACTTTGGCCTCTTGAAAAGAGACACATACAAAGAGGCCCATGGGAATTGCTCTCTGCTAAAGTAGCGTGTTTGAGGTCTGGGAGGGCACTGTGCACAGGGGGAATGGTGTACCTGTACACCGTGTGCATTTGTCCATGAAAAGGGCACAAGCTAAAGAAAGTCACCAATGTGAGAGGACATTACTTCAGTTAGCTTCCTCTTCAGCCTTAGGCCATATGCCATTAATGGCTGTATTGAGGGGGAGGAAAACAGGGATCGGGGATTCTAGATTTTCATAATATGCTTTTTAGCAATGCTCGTCCTCTGTTAAATGTGCTGGACAATTTTCTCGTGCATTCACATAAATGTACTTTCATTTTATTTTCAATTGTTTAACTTGTTCTATTAAATATCAATGAACTTTGCAAGTGTTTTATGTAAAACTAGTTAAGCAATTCAACTTTTTTTTTTTAACATTAACATGAACTTTTTCTTGCAGGTCTTCCAGCCCTTGTGGTCGCTGTATCTGTGGGTTTCACACGGGCTAGAGGTTACGGCACACCAAGTTAGTAAGTATCACTGATGCAGTGTAGTCTCTCATTGGAAAATGTTGAGACGTTTTTATTTCATCAAGTGCCATTTTGAGAGTTACATCAAGTCTCAGGTGTTCTCGGGATGTTATTAAATGTGGAAAAGCACACAGAAGTTCCTACCCTGATAAAAAATATTTTGTGGTGAAGTAAATACTACAGAAAAAAAAACAATGTAATTTACATGAAAAAGTTAGTTCAGGCAAGAATAAAAAAATAGAACTCAATTCACCTTTGGCTAAGCCCCGCCCCCCTTAGTTACTGTTGCTACCTCCGACAACTTCATCTGGGCTCTGGTTTGGTATCAACATGGCTTATGCTGTGACAGCTCTTCCTGCTGAAATTTTATCAAACTTTTATAAAACAGCAAATAAAGTGTCCGATAGAAGTAGGCAAAAGTGGCTGCAATATGCGTTCGAAGGCTTTATTCAAGACAAACGGTGAAACGCAAGCAACAACAAGGCATCCAAATAGAGGCAAAAGCATAACGGTCACAGTCAAACAATGAACCACAGCATATCCTAATCGAGATGGAGGCTGTGACTCACAATATCAGGAGAAACACTGTCATGCAAAGCTGGGTAGGTCTCTATTCACTTCTATAATCGTTATTATTTACAAAGCAAACGGACTACGCGAGTATAAAGCTGTATTTATTAGCAGCGTGTGCTAGCGTATCAACAATTAGGGCAGAGAACCGAAATCATAACCTAAACCAGCATAAAACTGTCTAACTAGTATAACTTCACAGTAAGGTTAAAAGCTAAATGTATCTTAGAGCACAAAAGTGTGCTTGTTGATCCTTGAGGGGTTTCGCTGACTGAGGACGTCCACACAGTTTAATCCAAAGACGACACTTGTCAGTATTTAACTTCGGTTTTGGGAAGGGGAAAAAACGGACACCCCCCTCCAACCTCTCTGGGAAACGCGTATCTGTGTTACAAATGCCCCAGGCACAACGTTTAACAATATTTTTTATAAAACGACGACGTAATAGCCTGCCGAGCCCAAAAATATGAGCCTCCTGCGTTGAAGTCAATGGAGCGCCGTGAAAAAGTGTCGGAGCCTCTGTGGGAGCTCGTTCTTGGCTGCGCTGTGATTGGTCAATCTACATTCTAGGGCGTGGCTTAGCCAAAGGCGAATTCAATCGTGTAGAAATGAAAGCGTAAATATCAACGTTATAAAATTAAGTAAAATTACTCAACTTTTCTGATACTGGTGTTCCCATCATGCACTGGGCCTTGAATTATTAATGAGGTTGATTTTTCACTGTTTTCCAGCTGTATTTACACCGTTTTATCATTGCTTTTGTTGTTAGGTTTAGTAACTTGCCATTTTGTGACATTTGGAGTTAATTTTCTACTCAAAATGACACATTCAAACACACACAAAAAAAAAGATCCATCAAATGTTACCGTCATTATGTATTGTCTACCAAGTATTGATGTCTCTGCGTTCACACGAATGACTCCTAATGTGAAAATATGGTGTCTCACACAATATCTATTGTATTATTTACTTAGATGTTTCTAAAAAAAGCATACACTTTAAAGGTGTGGTTAAATTCAATATTATATTGTCTGAGTGAAATGTATTGCAAAGGAAACTTCAACTGGCAAAGTTAAAATTACTTATTTTCTTTGTTACTTTCACTTAACTTAGTTAAGTAGAGTTTACTTAATTCCATATGTGAAATTTACTTAAAAAATATGCTTGTGAAATGTACTTAAAATATTTGTGCAAAAACTTGCCAAAGAAAAATTAAGTAAATTGTACTTATTGTTTTTTTTTTAGTGTACATATGCAGTATGTGAACATTGAGTTATCTGTATTATAGTATTACATATGTAATGGAGAGACAACATATACAAAGGCAACTTTTCCCATTGGGGAAATGTACTTTTCAAAGTAATGCATTACAATATTGTGTTACTCCCTAAAAAAGTAACTAATTGTGTTACTTAGTTACTTTTTTATGGAAAGTAATGTTACGTTACTTTTGCATTACTTCTTCTCACTTGCATTGATGGGCTTGCATTGATAACAACAACAATAAAAGTTATATTTTTGGCAAATGTAAAGGCCCCTTCACACCAAAAGTGAAATGAATAAGCCTTAGGCTGAAGGAAATGCAAATTCATGACTGTAAAGTTGAAGGCGCCGCTCGAACAAACATTTCAGCGGTGCTCTCATTCTGGATTGCAGAAGAATAGAATCCAGAAGAAATTTCAACACTCTTACTTAATGAAGTGATTTTAAATGCATATAGTATATTTATGTTATTTAACATATTTAATTATAGCATGTTTGCGTAATATTCTGAGTTTGCATTTCACTGTTTTTATTCATTTTGAGAAACACTGAATTTGTTTTTGTGCATGTGAGATAAATGCAAGTTTACATTTAGTCTAGAGCTACAATAAGCATCAGGTTTTACACTTGCGCGCACAACACCTCTGCACTTACTCCCGATTTCTTTCAACATGGGGACAAGAGGTGTCGGTCAATAAATGGGAAAACAAAGTAACTTGCATTACTTATTTGAAGAAGTAGCTCAGGTATTTTTTTGTAAACTTAAAAGTAATGCATTACTTTACTAGTTACTTGAAAAAAAAGTAACCTGGTTATGTAACTTGCGGCACATCACATTAAAAATATAACCAAAGTGTGTAAGGGATGCAAAGATACCCAATGTTTTAAGACACAAATCAAAGTCTGAGGGTTTTACCAACTAATCCGAAGCCAGATGTTTTCATCTTTAGATCTCCATTTTGGTGCCCAGAAAAACACTAGAAAAGGGACGTTTTTTAGTGAATGTTGCCTAATTTTGACCTTTGACCTTGGAAGAATGTCTTCCACAATCAGATCCTTCTCTGGGCTATTTTTCCTCTGTTCCTATGGATTCCCTCAATGTTGGGCCAATTTTCTGCTGCTCTGCATATAATGGTTTCTGTCTTTACTGCACCACTAAGCAATTGATTTAAACCAGGGAGCTCTCTGACTAATCGGAGACAAAAGTTGAAAACAATGGTGTCCTTTGAAAGCTTTAATTGGATGTGTTTGACACATGCGTTTCCCTCAAACCAAAAGACAAATTTTGGAAACAGTGCCAGGAAGTCAGTCGCCTCGGATAACCTCACCATTACTTCTCTGCAGTCTTTCACATATGAATGCATGTATGATTGAAAGCATATAGTCCGTTCACAGCTGACATTTCACAAGGAAGTCAGAATACAAACTAGATTGAAATTGTTTGATTGACCTTGACCAGAACATTATATGAAGTATGACCTTCGAGATTTTGCAGAGCTGTTTGTGTAGAACTTTTATCAGGCAATATCTTGATCTGTCCAGTAACTTTGCAGCTTTTATTTGGTATCTGTAAAGAAAGCAATTTAACATTGTGATATTTCCAGAAACCTTACAAGGAGTATGATGAAGAGGTTGTATTTGAAATATCCTCTTCAGTTTCTAACTTTAGGGAACAAATTTGGTTGGAGCCCAAGTTTAATTGAATCTTTATTTGTGTGAAGAAATATAATTAAAGGTTAATAAAAACTGCAATTCTTTCCCGCCAACCCCTTTTTTTCCTGAAGCCAACACTATCTCAACTTTCCCTTGTGATTTGTTGTTTTGTATTTCATTTTATCTCTCTCTCTCTCTTAATTTCAGTTGTTGGTTGTCTCTGGAAGGGGGGCTGCTCTATGCTTTCGTTGGTCCTGCTGCTGTCATTGTACTGGTAAGTTCCAGACTCTGCTTTCCCATTGGTTAGATTAGTAAACATGAGCACCGCCCACTTTAATATGCACTTTAAATATATCACGCCTGCAGTCGAAGAGAAAAATCGGTCACTAATGAGATTAGAGTTGAGGCCTGTCTCATTTAAAATGTATTTTGCATCAGTATATCATGTTAAAATGCGTGAGTGAACTTGATGAGCTTATTAGACCAAAGCGGCCAAAGTGTGTGTATTTATATATCCTCCATCCCCGGTCTCAGGTGCTTTGTGTTTTTCTGTGAGGTGTTTGCATTGTTTTTCATGGTCAGATGTGATTTGCGTTGTTTGTTTCTTGGTGGTGGCATAAAGCGGCCCTCTCAAACAAACAACTGCAAATGAGATTTGGGCATCTGGAGATGCTCAGCTCCCTCTTTGGAGAGGCAAATCTAATTAATGAAAAAATAATTAATCTTGCCTCCAGCAAATAGTAAAGTGGAGACCCATTGTCTAAGCAAGCGCCTTGCATGATCAGAATACGAACGGAACTCGTAAACATGTTAGACTTGGTAGGTTCGATATGCTCATGGACTGAACATGCTGAGTATTGATTGAGCACAGGGGTCTTCAACAGGGGGCCCGTTACGATGATGCTGAAGGTCCAGACAATTATTGCTTCCTCTATTTCTATTTCCTCTATTTCTATAACTATTTCTGGGTAGCAACTTAATGCAAAGGCTAACATGAATTGATATTAATACTTTTACAGCATGTATTAATCTATATAATATATATACACGCACTGTATCTGCAATCTCTGACCCAGTTTGTTCGCTGGCTTCCATTGCTGCAATACGGTGTGTTTTACGCCAACTGGCAACCCATGGTGTCAAAAAACTATTGGGTAAATTGGCAGTGGGCGGGATCACACAGACCAAAACAAAAACAGACATTGTTGCACACACAATTGTGGCACTCACCATGTACACACAATTTAGTAGAATAAGTGGATGTAGCTTTTTTTTTCTGAGAAACAAGTATTTGACCTTGGCATGTTTCCTAAATATCTGCAAACATGTTATGGTAGTGTTATGCTTTAGTACAGTCAAAAAAAATGTACATACATTAATTCCATTTGAAATGAAATGACAAATTAAATGCAGATTTGCAATTGCAATTCCAATGCAAGGAAAAATGATTAAAATGAATTGAAATTCATAAAACTACACCTTTTAACCATAAAAACAAAGTTTGTCAAGTTTGAAAGATGAATGAAGAGATGCGTGTCCTCAATCTGGCAACCCACATGAGCGTCAAGTCTGCGGTACCCATTTAAATTGCTATTTTTCAATATTACAGACTTCACCTTTAAAGAGTTGTTTATAGAGAATTCTAATTCAAAGCATCCTCAATTCAGTTCTAACTGGTGTACAACCCTGTTCTTAACTAGCAAACAACACTACTTATATAACAAAGTAGATAACACAACTTCTATCTCTTGCCTGCAGGTAAACATGCTGATTGGAATAGTGGTCTTCAACAAGCTCATGTCTCGAGATGGCATCTCAGACAAGTCCAAAAAGCAAAGAGCAGGGTAAGTGAAGGTCAAAGCGATGGCTATATGATACCCATCTATTTCTGGATTTGCACCAACTCACTCATTTACCACTGGCCTGTTGAAGGTTTTAAAATATCCTGTCAAATATTTGTATGGGCGAAATAAATTACTCATTCTCTCACACACACACACACACACACACACACACACGAAAAGTTGAAAAACATCAGACTGAAAGCCAAGATATGACAGCTTCATTAATGGACTTGTATTGATTTGCTGGCCTGCTAACCTCAGGCTAGTTCTCTGATAGCTCTGTCATTAGCTAAGTGTATATTCATTGTTCATGTAACTGCACATACTGACAGGATCAAGGAGCTCTTGTGCTTTTAAAACGCTTGTTCTGTTTTGCCTTTGTTTGATTGGACACAAAGCAGAGCGATCCATTAAACACTTGTGTTAATGAGTGGACCGCCACATCCCTCACCTCAAACGAGAGGCTAAACCGCACTGGGAGATTGAATATTCCCATTCCGCTCCATGAATCCTCTACCCGGAAACTTTAAGAGTGTTCTCACAGCCCTCCATCTTTAATTTAGTACCACCACCTCAGAAATCCCCATTGTTAAGTGCAGTGCATTGTTTGAAATGAGCTCACGGGTCAACTGCTGTCAAGCTCATTGCGATGCATAATCGTGTTTTCGCCAATAGTACACTGAAGGCATGAGAACGGCCTTAATGCTTACAGTGAAACTGAATTAGTGTGTCTAATGGGTACCGATAGCCTCTGCGCTTTGAATGCATGCTGTACACATGTCATTTAGATATGTGGCATTGCTTTGGTGGACCACCATACCGATGTCTTGGCAGGAAACTGTGGGTCTTACTAATTGAATGAGGAGCTAATCAGAGATCTGAGCTAATCCAATGACTGGATATTTGTAATCCCTCCAGGACATTCTGCAATTTTCCCCTAATTGATTTGTCTTTTTCTTTTTTTTTCTTCCACTTTTCTTTTCCTGTAATGTTTATGTACAAGGGAGATCAATGCATATTGGGAGCTGCAATGGCTAACTATGGATTTTTCCGCTAGTGGCTTGTACATAAAAATGTCCCAGTGTTTAAATTCAGTTCGACTCATTTCCATATTCACACTCTCTCATGTTGTCTTTCACATATACACTGCCGGAAAAAAAAAATGCTATTTGGATTTAAATGGGCAAATGCTTAAGCCTAGCAGTGATTGTGATGTTTCTTGCATGTTAGCATATAGAAACCCTAATTGATAGAGTGTGTAGCTTTTCATTTCTTAACTATGTAGGAAGACACATCATGGCCATATTCCAATGTCAAGATTCATCAGGCTCAAATTGTGAAAGAATGGTTGGGAGGAACATGAAGAATCATTTTCACACATGAGCTTAAATGCATTGAAAGTCTTTGTGATGTGCTGGGGGAGACTTTACAAAATGCTGGACTCTTGCATTGTCAATATAAGATATTGATGCACCTCTTGATGGAAATAAATTTTGTGATGTTATTTTCAACAAGAAGTGCATCAATATCAGAGAATTAGAAAATTGAGAAACCAAAATATCAGAGAATTTGGAGTGGGCGAGTAAAAAGCAACTCAAAGCACTTTTAGCAACCGCATAGCAATGCCCTAGAAACCACCCTCAACACTCTAGGATCTTAGCAGTGTTTTTCGCACGGGCAAGCATCACTCTATTTTCTTAGTAAGGATACTAAATGTAGTATTTAGCTTTTATTGTTTGGGTTAGGTAAATAAATGTGTCCACTGTTGTGAGCTGACCCTGAGTGCCCCCTCATTTGCATATTTCTAATGTTCGGAGCACTTTCTCCAACTCTGTGACATGAGACTGCAAGTCTTTTGTTACCTTTACTGTTTCAATCATCTTCTCAGAACACTAACATAAAAGAACGACTAAAATAGTAAAAAAAAAAAAAAAAAAAAAAATGGTTTGATTTACAATCGCTTAATAATGCACTAACACAGAAGTTTGAGACATATATGTATATTCAGTAGATCACCTAAGCACTGAACCAATGAATTCCTCTCCACTCCATTTGATTTTACACAAAACCGTGTTCAACAAAAAAACAGAAAACTTGCTATGTGTTTTGTCTGTTCATTTACACGACGACAGCGTTTTGGGGGCCTGAAAACACAAACTTTTTAAAATGGGCTTCAAAGTGCAAGTTTTTGAAAATGATACTGTTATCGTCTCTGTAAACTACAAAAACATGAATTTGTGAAAATGGTGACATCCTGCGCATGCATATTCAGTTCAGTCTATAGGCACGTAGTGTTTCTTTACAAAGTGACATCGCCAACTACTGGCCCGGCATGAATAATACAGGGGTTTTTTTTGTTTATGTTCCTGGTTCCATGTGAACAGGGATCTTTTTAACAACATTGTCGTCTGTACGTGAAAATGTTCAAAAATTCTTAAGAAAAACTTTATTGATTTTAGTACATAGTTGTCTTGTAAACACACCCTAAATAACTAAGTATACCACTTATAAACCTTTTGTTGCCCAGAATACTGTAGCAACACTGACTCAACCAGTAGTGTGAGTTTATGTATATACACACTAGAAGTGAAAATGTTGGGGTTATTTTTTTTTTTTGTTGCAATTATTTATTATCTGTGTTCAATTATTGATATTGGTTCTTAAAATTATAAATGCTGAAAAAAGTTTTTTAACTAGTTTGCTTTTTTTTCCATTTTTGGTCAATTTTTGATAAATAGAAAGTAATGAACAGTATTTAGTTGAAATAGAAATAGAAATGTTGAAATGTAAAAAAAAAAGTATATTATTATTATTATTTTTTATTATACTTAAAATAAGAATAATTTCCATAAGAAGCAAAACTGTTTAAAATTTAAGATATCAAGCTTTTCTTAGAATGTATTTGTTTCAGAGATGAATTTCTTTAGATGGTTTTAGCATACATCTCCTTTAATTTAAACAATTCTCACAATGCAACAAGACAAAACACATTTGTATTCACATATTCACACATTTAGGAAAGGTATTTGTTCTCCTTTAAATCTTTAGAGCCACGTTTACACCCCAGACCTTTATTTATAAAGCTGAGGGGGATTGTAACGAGGTTCATTAAAAACTGAACTTCCTGGTTAATGACCCGAGGGAAACCAACCTGGATGTGCTGGTCTGCTTTCTAACAATGCCTACACAAATCAAGGGTCACGAGCGGTGTCAGGTGTGTGCGAGTGTGTCAACAGCGTCTTACTCCTGTTTTCACACACACAAACTCCTATAACACACACAAACACACACTTCAGTCAGTGAGCAGCTGAAGTAGTAGGTTAGTCTTTGCAGCTCCCATCTGCCTCATCCGCTGATCGTTAATGATCTGTGGTTGCATTCTACTGTGTTTCTCTCCATTTTTATTATTTTCCTGCCTTCATTGTCTCTCTATCTCTCTCTCTCACACACACACAAGCTACTTTCACGCTGTGACAGTCATTACAGATCTCACTCTGCCGTTGCTGTTGTTCATTGCTCGATGCTGTTCTCTTGGCATTACTTTAATTTTGTCTTTCTCTTTCTTTTTCCTCTCTTTTATGTGTTCCCTTTTCCTTATGTACTTGTTTTGTTGTCATTATCCAAATATTCCATTTGCAATTCCTCTCCAATCTGCATTCAACCTTTTACCATCGTGCCGTTTGTGTGTATTGGCATGAATGTGGGTGTATGGCTGGATCTCCCTGCTTCTGTGTGTCATGTCAATCTCTTCCCCGTGTAAATATATATGTTTGTGTGTGTGTGTGTGTGTGTGTGTGTGTGTGTGTGTGTGTGTGTGTGTGTGTGTGTGTGTGTGTATTGGGTCCTGAAGTCCGCCGTTGGAAGCGCGTAGCAGGCTGCTCCTGAAATGCTCCAAGTGTGGCGTGATCTCCAGTACCGCCCTGTCCAGCTCTACCGCCAGCAGCGCCATGTTAGTCTCATTCCATATTCTCTCTTTGTCTCTTACTTTCTCTCTCCATATCTTTCTTTTTTTCTCTTTATCTCTCTAGAGCCCAACACTGACAGTAAGAAACAGAAACTCTTCAAAGAGCCACCCTCCTGTCAGCACACTCCAGAACTACACTGCAAAATCACTTGTTTAAATCTTTGCTGAGAAATTCCCTCAAAGAAGATCATTTAAGGAATTACAATATTATAAATCATTGAATAGACATTACAAAAAAAAAAAAAAGTAAACGTTCATATATTTTATCCGTCAAACATAAGCCTGCAGGACTCACTGCAAAACATTTTGCAATAGAGTTATAAAAGTGTCCAAGTCAGACTAAGGCCATTCATTCAGTGCGTGTTTTCTTTTCTTTTCTTTTTTCTTGTTTTTGTTTGTTTGTTTTGTTTTGCCTTTGTTGATGTTTTGCTTAACTTTTTTTGTTGGTTGTTTCGTTTCTTTTTTTCGTTTCGTGTTATATGCACCTTTTGCACTGCAAAAACCCTGTTCTTTAGTAGTGTGTGTCTAATTGTGAAACATATTAAGGCTTGTTATTAAAATGTGTCTTTTTTCTTGCCACACAGGCAAATTATATCACTTGTATTAAGTACAAAATTTCAGAATGTGAAAAAAAACTTTCTTTGAAAAAGACAAAAAAAAACACTTATATTCAAGATCCCGTCTATGACTACAGTATGCTAATGTTGTACATTTTGTTAATTATCTCATTTCAAGGATTTTCAATATTTAAACTAGAAAATCAGACGAAAATATTCCTAACAGGGTTTTTTCTTTCTATGTCTTCAGCTGTGTTGACTGTAGACTTTTGCAAAAACACGCACATACACACAAACACGGTGTGCTCTTTGAAGAGGTAAAGAACCAGAGTGTGGATCAAGGGCCAACTCTGATTCTTTTGGCTTTGAATAAATTGGACTTCTCTCCTCTATTTGCTGGAGGGAGTCATGTTATTGAAATGATCATGAATGATATCGCTTCTCTGTTCCTCTTTCTCTTTGTCAATTTTAATTTGTTGTTGTTCCTCATCTCATTCTTGCTGTCTGCTTTTTTTTCTTCTGTCTCTCCTATCCGTGTATAAATATGGGGCATGTGTGTGTGGCGCCATAATACAACTTCCATTTATAGAAATTAATGAAGAGGACTTCCTAAAGGAAGTTTGGGTGGACCATGTCCACATGATCCCACTGATTACCTCATTTCCTTTAATACCGGAGTTCCTGCTCCATCCAAACCCCATGCTTTCTCTCCACAGATAGTTAGGGGAGGACAATGAATTTGAGTCATGCTATTTTACATTTACCAAGTCAACCTTGTCTTCCTATGTCTGCATTGCTCTTGTATGAGCATGAGAACTCATTTAGTAGATTTGCATATAGGAGCAAATCTGTGTCTCATTGCTAATGTCCGTCCCATTGCAGTCACATGCAGGAGACTGAGTCAGTGCAGCGTGAAGATGTTAAATTGATGCCCAGCTGTGGTGAGCCCTTGCTTCGCTGAGCTTAAGCAGACAAGTCCTTACTGACACCTAATATTTATCTAAATAGGCTCTGCATGATGCAGAACCAAAACACTCCTGTAGCATTAGCAACATGTTGGAAATCTATTAGGGCATGTTAGCATGAGTGCTCAGCATTATGAACAGCAATTATTTGTGAGAGTGTGTCCTAACTGGATTGACCATGTGTGTCTGTGAATTAAAGGGGGGAAAAACAATAATAGGTTACACTTTATTCCAATGTTGAGATTATACTAGCTATAAGTAACTTTGCAATTACATGTCAACTAACTTTTATTAGACTGTTTTGTTACTGTAGGTTTAGGGTTAGAAGAAGAATTTGACATGTTCTTGCAAAGTTACTTCTAGTCAGTAGATTGTTTGTTGGGGAGCATCAAAATAAAACAGACAGTCTATAGACTATATAATACTCTAATGACTGGTAGACTGACTGGTAGTTGATATGTAGGCCTAGTTGCAAAGTTACTTAGTAGAATTTCTAAAGTGGACCATAGAAATGAAGTGTTACCCATAATAATGTCATTGCTAAAAATAGTTACACTTTATTTTACAGTATGTGTGCTTACAGTGTACTTACCCAATAAAGTACTTGTAATATAAGGTAACTCCAATGAGTTAATGTTAGGTTTAGGGGTAGGATCAGGGTTAGTACCTAGTTATAACCCATGATTTAGTATATACTTAGTATGTATGCGAAACAGGGCTGTAAAATAAAGTGCTACCCTAAATATTAATACCATTACCAAGTTACCACATATGTAGTGTATTCATAAATATGATACTTAAAAATGCACAAAACTTGTAAATATGGTGGGAAATTTGGTAACAGGTATATTTTTAATACTCTCTCAATACTCCGTATGTTGCACACACAAAATAGCAACCACTTGATCTGGGATTTCAGGTTTTTAATTATTACCACTCATTACGCATACATTTACGCTGTATTGACTCTCAGTTAAATGTCTGTGTTGCTGTGCTGGTCTCTAAACCTTATCAACGCTCCATCAAAACTCTAATCGTGATAATAGTTGATCTTAATGGCTAATGATTCTAGGTGCAGTGATGTCACCACCTTGCTGCACGAAGGATGAAATGCATTTTGCTCTGTACTCTCTCTTCATAGGGCGTCATTATGGAGCTCTTGTGTGGTTCTCCCTCTGCTGGCACTCACGTGGATGTCAGCTGTGTTGGCCATCACAGACCGCCGATCGACCCTCTTCCAGGTGCTCTTCGCCGTCTTTGACTCAGTCCAGGGATTCGTCATCATCACAGTGCACTGTGCCATGCGCCGAGAGGTCAGTGGGTTACTTTTTTTTTTACAACCCTAATTCACCTTTGGCTAAGCCCCGCCCCCCTTAGTTACTGTTGCTACGTCCGACAACTTCATCTCGGCTCTGGTTTAGTATCAACATGGCTTATGCTATGACAGCTCTTCCTGCTGAAATTTTATCACACTTTTATAAAGCACCAAATAAAGTGTCCGATAGAAGTAGGCAAAAGTGGCTGCAATATGCGTTCGAAGGCTATATTCAAGACATACGGTGAAACGCAAGCAATAACAAGGCATCCAAATAGAGGCAAAAGCATAATGGTCACAGTCAAAAATTTAACCACCGCATATCCTAATCGAGACGGAGGCTGGGACTAACGATATCAAGGAGCAACACTGTTCATGCAAAGCTGGGTAGGTCTCCATTCACTTCTATAATCGTTATTACAAAGCAAACGGACTACGCGAATATAAAGTTGTATTTATTAGCAGCGTGTGCTAGCGTATCAACAATTAGAGAACCGAAATAATAACCTAAAACAGCATAAAACTGTCTAACTAGTATAACTTCACAGTAAGGTTAAAAGCAAAATTTATGCTTGTTGCAAAAGTGAGCTTGTTGATCGAATCCTGGGTTTCGCTGACCGTGAGGACGTCCACACAGTTTAATCCAAAGACGACACTTGTCAGGATTTGACTTCGGTTTTGGGAAGGGGAAAAAACGGACACCCCCCTCCAACCTCTCTGGGAAACGCGTATCTGTGTTACAAATGCCTCAGGCACAACATTTAACGATATTTTTGATAAAACTACGACGGTAATAGCCTGCCGAGA
Organism: Phoxinus phoxinus; assembly: GCF_949152265.1. Taxonomy (NCBI): domain Eukaryota; kingdom Metazoa; phylum Chordata; class Actinopteri; order Cypriniformes; family Leuciscidae; genus Phoxinus; species Phoxinus phoxinus. The sequence goes on from NC_136894.1 coordinate 5,708,798, forward strand.
CCAAAAATATGAGAAATTTTTCTGTGTTAAAGTCAATGGAGCGCTGTGAAAAAGTGTCGGACCTCTGTGGGAGCTCGTTCTTGGCTGCGCTGTGATTGGTCAATCTACATTCTAGGATGGCGTGCGAATCCATGGCGTGAATGGTTGTCTCTATTTTCTTAATGAGTATTGTGTGTGTTTTGGGTGTAACGTGCAATAAACCAATCAGAGTATCATCTCCCATTCCCTTTAAAAGCCAGTTGCGCTCGCGCCATGGTGGATCGCGCATCTACATAGCAGAATTGGCAAGCGGAAAGACCGAACGCTTCTCTAGTGATGAAACGGATCTGCTCGTGCGCAAGCAGACCATCTACGAGATGAGCCGGATTCATTCGATGTTTAATATTTGGCATGTTTGTGTGCTGCTGCGCGTCCCTGTGTGTGTAATAAGCAGAGTGTACGCGCGTTGTGGACCCGCCTATAGGCGCATATTACAAATGCACCCTTTAAATAACCAGGTTTCAGTTGGTCAATGGCGCAGATTCAGTCTATTTCAGTTGCCTCAAAATAGCAACGCGCCAACAATGCGCCTGAACACACCTCGTTTTTAGACCAGCACGCCCATGGGCGCACAAATGCATTTGCTATTTAAACAACGCGGCGCAGGACATGAAAATGATAACTGCGTCATGCTGAAACTAGCATAAAACACTTGCTTCGCACCGCATTGCGCCGGATGTATGATAGGGCCCTATGTGTGTGTGATTGCCCATAACAGTATAACAAATAAAAGTTGCACTGTTATACTGCCAGTCCTAGAGGACAGTCAGAGGTGTATTTAAATGGAGACTGCCGGAGGAGTTTTATTTGAGTCCATTATTTTAAGGTCCACTTAGGAGTAAAACTTGGCTGAGACAATCAGTTTTCCGAAATAGCATGCACTACTTTCACGTTATAATGGGTTGATCTGAGCAGTCATAAATAAATCATCTTATGGGTCAAACTATAGTCACACTGTAGCCAAAATGTGACAGCTTCAACTCTCCAGCATGTTCTGTGATAACTGTGGCTGACTCCCATGCATCGGGTAAATTAAAATATGCCGCTGGAGTTTGAGAAGGGAGAGAAAAAATCAGTTCCAAATCGCTAAGCCATATATGTTAAATCAATATCGCAAAACCAAAGGATTAGAGTAAAATAAATCCTGGTATTATTTTAGTAAATATATGAAAATCCCTGGCAAGGCTTTGATGTAATCCCTAATAGCTTTAGCAAAACAAGGGAGTGGAGTGGAGTTTGTGCACCGGATCCTTGCGCTATATGCAGTTTGATGTGCGAATTACGCTTTGAAATGGCTGAGCCAACAATGGAAAGGCAGCATTCGTGATTAGCACTGGCAAATGAGTGTGGGAATAGTTTGTTCTCATGCATTAGTGAAGATAGAGAGAGTCTAGAAGGCACGCCATCGGCTGTCACTCTGATACGTCTGCAGCTTTGACTCAGCAGACAGTCATCCATAAACAAACTGAGAATGAGACCGTCTCTTGCTCTGTCTTGCGAAACAGCCCAGTGTTCCCGCACATCATAATTTTAGTTGTGGGGAGGGAGGCAGACTCATTACATATTCCGGTCTAGGCCAGTGAATAGTGTTGCAGCATGATAACTCATGCTCAGTTGAATAGAAAGAGAGGGGATTTACTAAACAGTGCAGAGAATGTGCAGTCAATAAATAAAGTGTTTCAACAGCATATGTTTGATGCTATTCCGAGGACGCCAGTAGATTAATGTGTCATTTGTTCAGCATGTAACCTTTGCAAACCATAAAGGTCGTGTCAGATCAACCACTTGGGATATGTACAACATGTTGTAGAATTAGCGTGTCTAAAATGTGCCAGTGAACACTTGTGATGGGATTTTCTCTAGGTCTGAGATCAGACACACCAAAAAAAGTCTTTTTTAAAATATATATTTTTTTAAGTTTTTGAAAGAAGTCTCCAAGTCTGCATTTATTTGATTCAAAATACAGTTAAATCAGTATATTTTGTGATGCAAAGCTGAATTTTTAGTATCATTACTCAAGACTTCAGTGTCACATGATCCTTCAAAAAAGATTAGGTTCATAACATATTGAATTCATGAAATTAATATTTAGATTTCATTGTATTTAATCAATTCAATTAATAAATGTGTTCAGTGGCATCACATTCATATACACAATTACTGAATTTGACATTATAACCTTTTGATTTTGTTGTTTATTTCTGGGGCCGGATTCAATCAATTTACCCAAGAATAATAAAATGAATAAAAAAGACTTTGTAAGTTGTAAGTCTGTTGTAAGTTTCAGCATATAACCAGATATATATGTATGTGTAAACGTTACATATCTACAAATACAAATGAGATCAGCATGAGTTATGTGATATGCTCATGTTTCCCGAACCACTTCCAGAATGTGGTTCACTCTCTCAAGAAATGTGCAAAAATTGTACCTTTAGGGATGCAACACCTTGTCACTGGGACAGTACGCTCAAAAGGATATCTCTGTACCGTGTTTACCCTCATAGAAGTACCTTAAGGGCACATATTATTACCCAAGGGTACAAATATGCACCTTATCAGTGTACAAAATTGTCCCTTTAGGCGTACTGTCCAAGTGACAAGCTGTTGTAACCTTAAAGGTAAAAGTTTTGCACATTTATTGCTCAGATCCATTCACAGATCACATTGTTGTTTTAAATGTGGCCAATATCATATTCCAGTGCGAACAGATCATGGTCCTGAACTGACCTGCATGCGCAAAAGAATGATAAAAATAAATAAAAATGATTTTTTTTTAAGTGACTCCCATGAGCACAGAATTGTGACAAATGTTGATCTAGAGTGATGTAAAATTTGCATGTATTCCGATATGACTTTTTAGACTGTGGTCGCATAGCTAAACATCTGACCTGTATCTGATTTAGTACCACATATGGAAGTGGCACAAATCGGATTTTAAAAGATCAGATTCCATGTGGTTTGCGCTGTTCACACTGTCATGAGACAAACAGATCTAAGTCTGAACATAGTCTAAGACATCAGTTTACATCAGTATTTAACTCTGTCCTCTTGTGATTTTAATTCCTGGTTTGCATGCAGATAGTGTAAGAAAAGCTCAGTTATTATCTGTTATGTCTTTGTTGGCAATAAGAGCTCTGATCTCCACAGTTAGGAGACACAGTGCTTTCACTTGGTCATTCTGTAGGCGTTGTGGCCATAAATTTGTATGCAAATGAGTGGCATCCCGTTGCTAAGGCTACACTGTCGTCAGGGGAAACAGCCTATCACGTTGTCTTTTTTTTTTTATAAAAGAGAGTGTCTTCCTCCCTATTGTTGTAGAGCATATGCATCTGCAGTTCTGTAAACCCTTCCTGCAGAAATGCAAACAGGCTCACTGCAATGTTTGTCACACAGGAATATAAACTAATATCAAAGTTTTATGGGAAATTGCATACGGATGCCCTCTGTAGATTACTAAACTAACTAGATTAAACCGATAGACTCTCCTGGGTGAATAGAATCTGCTAGTGCCTTTTGGATATTTACTTTCATCATTAGTTCCATGTAAACATGTACACGATTGTGGAAAGATATTCACCCTCCTATTCATTTTTTAAATTTATATATATATATATATATATATATATATATATATATATATATATATATATATATATATATATATAATGATGTAACAATCTTAAGAATCAATGACAATCTACAAGTTATGCAGTGATGGATGGATATAATGAAAAGCAGTTAACAAACACAATAACATAACTCCTCTTGGTTAACACCGAATGCCTAAACCAAAATGACAGATATTGTAAAATGTGTTTAATTATTATAAAATGTTTAATCTGCATTGTAGAACACACTGTCACTTTCTAATTACATTTCAGTCGTATCCAACTCTTGGTGATTCTATGGTCCATTCTCTCGCCATAACCAACATTTTAAGGTCACTATACTTATAAAATACAGATGACGCTCTCTTTTATGCCTGAACTATATATGAACACAAACAGGACTGACAACCATATTCTGTAGGGGTGTGTATCATCACTGGTCTCATGGTTCAATTCGATTACGATTATCATGTCAACGATTTCATTCAATATCACAATGCATCAAAATGCGTTGCAATATTACAGCTTATAGATTTCGATTTTGAGCATCTATGATTTACCCTGGTTGTATCTCCTGACTTCCCACCTCAGGTGCAGGATGCAGTGCGCTGCAGGATGGGTGGCTGCAAAGACGACAGTGAAAACTCTCCGGACTCCTGCAAGAACGGCCAGGTGCAGATCATGGTGAATAGCATTCCATTCCATTTCATCTCACGTGGGACTCTCAGAGGGTCGGCTCCTCCTCTCCTAAACAGCATGGGTTACTGGGTGATTGTGTTTCAAGTTGGAGTTTTATTGTAAATTGGAGCAGACGACTCACCGAATGCGAAAGACTATTCTACTGAGGTTATGCTGGTTAAAAATCCTGGTCAGCTCCCATCTGTCCTGTTTCCTTTAAGCATGCCCTTTTTGTGCAGTTTCTAATATCAAGATAAAAGTTGTACAATAGTTGTTCAGTTAGAGACACAAGTGCTTAAAATCAGAAGCTTTTTGAATAGCATTGCACGTATTAAAATGTTGTAAGGTCGAACTACACTGTAAAAAATGTGGCTGCGATTAGTTAAAATTTGTTGAGATAACTTAAATATCCAACTTAACCAAACTAAACTTAAGTTAACTAAACTTAATATTTTAAGTCAAGCTTGAACACATGCTTTTTAAAGTTGAAACAATGTTGGATTTTAAGTTGTGCTAAATAATCGCAGCAATTTTTTTTTACAGTGTAGATATATACTATAAATAAACTGACCAATAATTATACTCTACAAGAAAGCAATCAAGCACGTCAGTAACATACTTAGCACTTATAACCTTGTGGGGTGTTTTAATAGTTTTTAAGCCCTTTACCCAGTGCCCTGCAGCGATTTGTTCGTGTCAAAGACTAGACTTGCATGTAGCCATGGTAACTACAGCAGAAACTCTCCAATTGTTGTGTGTGTGTGTGGATAGGTTTGGATGAGAGAAATAACCGCCCCTGCAGGTCTGCTCCACCTTTCCACTTCATCTCCTCAGCTCACCGCTCACTTTTTCTCTCTCTACCTTTCTCTCCGTTCTGCCTCTTTGCCGGCAGAGGTGTCCACACCAGCCCAGCCTCTACAGTCAGGACCAGTGTGGGTCACTCCGATATTCACCTGGTTGCTGCCAAGGCTGCCACCAAACCTGCCCCGCCCACCCTCCTCTAGCCTTGGCCAATCACACTCACGGACACAGCCATAACCACACCCATAACCACACCCACAGTCTCCACCAGAACCACACTCAGACTCTGAACCACAACCACCTTCTCAATCACAACCACAACCACTCCCACGGCCTCAACCACAACCACGTCCATACTCTCAACCACACTCTCGACAAGAACCACACCCTGAACCACAACCACATACATACACTCAACCACAACCATGCCCACGTTCTCCGCCAGAGCCTAGTCCTGGAGCAAAATCAAATGACCGTACGTCTCTGAAATGAACGTGATTGCATGTGTTTGCTTTAGAGTTAGTGCTGTCAATTTTAGAGTGTAGCTGATAGCGTACTGTGAGCATATTAGCCCGCTAATTAGATAAGTGGCTAGCTGTCAGCAGATCTGACTTTAATTTATGTTGTACAAAGTAACTTCATTTCCATGGCTGTGCAGTAGAAGTTTTGCATAGTCGCAGGTCTCTTTTCTTGCCTTTACTTTTCAACTTAAACATGCAGATATATGCATACATATAAGTTGCTCTCACTGGGAATGCTAAATTGCACCACAGTGTAATGCCCTCACTAAAGCTTTGTTTTGAACTCCTTTGAGAGTCAATTCTTTTGGCAGCACTAAGCAACACTGAATTCCAATGAAGGCCTGGAGTTAAAAAGAGCTGCTCTCGGATGGACGTTTACGGTTTACCCTGAGGGACGCAGTAATTTTGCGTCCATTGTACTGTTTTTTTTTTTTAAAGAGTCCTACCCCCTTTTCATAAAAATCATATCCGTTTTGTTTAGTTTTTTTTTGTTTGAAAAAGTCAAGCCCAGCTGTGTCAGACTGAAATATGCAAATTTATTTTCACTTCGGTTCAATGTAATTAGTGCTGGTGCTAAGGGATCTGCTTTTATTGTAGAGGTGTTGCAGATGTGTTGCATTAGACTAGGACTTTGTCGAAACTGTGGTGATTGCTAAAATGAAAATTGTGTTTCTTTTTGATGGACTTTAACCGCCACATACTGTCTGTTACTGCCCTCAGCTCCACCCTTCACCATGCCAAAGTTGTATGACTGTATGTAAATTATCATGAACTGGCATCTATATTTATAGTTCACTTATGGATAGCGTGTTGTTTGTTACAAGATTAAGTTATCTCTCCTCTGTCCTTCATTCACCTGCACAGACGGACTTTGAGAAAGATGTGGACTTGGCGTGTCAAACGGGTAAGTATTTCTGGACCCTCCATTATGCCTTTCACTATTGCACCTCTTTGCTTTCTCATTCTGGCACTTTCCTCACCGGTTCTTTCACATTGGCCTGGTTCTTATGCTGTTTGTTTGGTTAAGTTTGTTAATGGAAAGTTAACCCTGCACATTATTGTCTCCCCCTCACTTGCAGAGAGAGGACACCCATGTAAGTCTCACACTTAAGTTGCCAATTTGTGTTAGACTGAAGTATTTTGTTGTTTTGCATAAATTGACATACCAAATGTGCATTTTTGCTCTTTGATTGCCATACCCTTCTCATCTTCAGCATACTAGGGCATTCATTTTAGCTTGGATACAGTTTTGATCAATTTTGTGGATGAGAAACTACCATTGTAATAATATTAGCCTTAAAAAATGTTTAAAGTAAAAAGAATTATTCCATAGGTATGTTATTTTAAATTCATTCAAGTTTTTTTCCATTTTACTTTTTCACCTTTTGACTGAGTTATGTTTTCTGTTAAATGTGACCTTATAAATGATGTATAAAATGGTTAAGCCTTTACGGCTGATGGTTTTTCCCTTAGAGGGGCTGTTTTGTGCATGGCTTTCCCTACTATCCCTACTTAATTCGACTGAACTCCTGCCGTAGCACCAACCTTTGCAACCGTCCAAATTTGCATGCTGAGAATCCTAGTTACTAACTCACCTGCCTGAAAATGTTTGTCCTTTCTTGCCCTCACTGCCTTCTGCATCTTTGGCCCTTTCCTCCTCTTCTGACCTCTGCATTGACATTCTCCATTTTTACATAACTGAGCTCATTTTCTTTTGTTTCTTTTCCCATCATTCCCTCCACCGATCACGTTCTCTCCACACCCACATGAATCAATCTTGCTTACTCTGTCACTGCTTTAACCTCTCTCCAAAACATCTGGGTTCTATACCTTTGGGAACTCCTGTGTAACCATCTTCCTTGCCTCCCCTTTCCTTTTCTGTAATGTATCTTTTCACCATCCAACTTTCTGTTATGATTGGTTTCTCTCTCTGCTCTTTGCCTCTCTGTCCATCTGTGTGATCTTGTGCACTCGACTTCTTCTCCTGTCTCTTTCTTCCTCCCCACTTCTGTCTATCTGTTCTCTCTCTTTCTTCCTTTCTCCCCTACCTCAGTCATCTTTAAGGAGGTAAACACCTGTAACCCTGCTACCATAACTGGCACTCTATCCCGCATCTCCCTGGATGACGAGGACGACCCCAAGTTGGCAGCTCATCAGGAAGGCGTTAATTTCAGCAGCCTACCTGGGAATATCCCACCCCCTAACCTCCTGGTGCAGGTACCTGCTTTGGGTACCCTGAATGAGCTAAGCGAGCAGCCGCTGAAGAAGGATGTCAATGTGGAGCAACAAGGCCAGCATCAGCGATCCGGACCCATCTACCTGTGCACCGAGAGTGGGCTGGGTTGGGCCCGACCGAACCCTTCTTCCACCCAGGATTCAGCTGGAGGAGGCGGGGAAGGGGACTACATGGTGTTGCCACGTCGGACAGTCAGTCTCAAGCCCCCTCCTCCACCCCAGGATGAGGGGAAGCCCCTGAACATTACAGTAGATGACCCTCCCTTTCCTCCGCCCCCTTCACCCTTGACTCTGCATCCAGCTGAGAGTGAGGCATACCCTGCAGACTTTGCAGCTGTGGACCACATCAGCATGAACCTAAACCGCTCCTACGGAACTCTCAAACAGTTGCCGGCCCACACAGGGCACACGCACTCCAACACCCACACCCTGCAGGTCAAGCAGAATCGTCCCTCTGTCCGGCAGATCCTTACCTCGGGAACGGTGGAGCGCACCAGAACCCTTCCCCGCAACCTGGGCAGCACCAACACCAGCCTCTCGGCTGGATCTTTGGAAGTAAGTAGGGGTTAAAGTAGGGGTACATTCTTTCACAATCTAGATCAACCGTCACTTCTGAATTCCCCAGGGTATTTTGGAAACCACATGTGGTTTGCAATTGTGGCATACAACCTAGGTACACAATAGTGCTGTAATCTCCTGGCATTCTTGCCAGGAAAAATGGAAACGGGGACCACATAGCACAAAGAATCATGCTGGCAGAAAAATGTCAGGTAGATCAACACAAAAAAAACATAACAGAGATGAAACCAAGCATGAATGCAGTGATTGCAAACACGCCGACCTAAACACACAAGCCGTAGAATCTTACCTAGTAACAGACAAATTACGATTAAAGGGCTAGTTCTCCCAAAAAAATAAAATCATCATCATTTACATTCCCAACATGTATGACTTCTTCAGTGGAAAATTAAAGATATTTTGAAGAGTTTATTTGAACTTTTTGTCTACACAATGGAAGTCAATGAGGTCCAAAACAACACTAGACCCCATTGACTTTTTTTCCAAGATATCTTCCTTTGTGTTCCGCAGAAGTCATACAGGTTTGGAATGACATGAGGGGGAGTAAATTATAATTTTTGGGTGAACTCTCTCTTTAAGGTGTTGTTACAGGAGAGGAAAACATGTTACAGGAGAGCAATACCATGGCTGATTTATCTTATTAGTTGTGTCTCCTTTCATTTCGGGGCTGGATGATGGTACATCATCTGTTGTCCCAGAGACGCAATGCATACTGATCATGTAGCAACTCTCTCATCAGTCCATCACAGGAATGCATTCAGGTGTGCCTTCTAAACCCAGAGTCCCCTGTCAACATGATGTTACACAACTTGGTGACTGCATCAGGTTGGGTGTGTTTGTATGTATGTGTGTGTGTGTGTGTGTGTGTGTGTGTGTGTGCAGTTGTGCTTCTCTCTATAATTACACTACAGCCCCACAAGGAGGGACAGCAGATGGTGAGAGAGAAACAGCCAGAGGAAGTGCCTGAGAGAGCCTGCATTCCTTCATTAAATGACACAAAACCTTCCCGTTCTGTCTCCTATACATAGGTCTTGGGGCTGGGGCATAAATTTATAAATAAAGTCAGTTGTCAAACTTAAAGTCAGCATCAAATTAGTAGGTTCTATTTTATTTTATTTTAAAAATTGCACAAATAAAATATTGTAATTCATCAAAATGTAATAACTTGCTCTGCATAAATTTTTTTTTATAATAATTGAAACTAAACTAACATCACCCTAAGCCGTATTGTTTCAAACGTAGTGTCTGAAACTCAAAATAGAAGTGACAGGAAGTGCTTAAGCTTAAAAAAAAATTGGACTCAGGAGGTCAAACTAAATATATTACGAGCCATTTTATTTGTATGAGTTTTATCATTTTTGAACAGTGAATTTTCCTGATTATCATCAGATTTACATTTTTTTAAACGAAACACTAAAAATGAAAGTGTATATATAATATAATAACAATAATATTAATACACCAGAATGGTGTAGGCCTATCATATTTTGTAAGTGCGGCAAATAACAGTTAAACTGAGAACATGCTTATAAGCTTTCGTTCATAAGGTCTAGTTAGTTTTTGGCAAAATGCCAATTTATCAACTTATATTTCCCATTAATTAAAATATTTATTTGAGCTTTTTGTTCATCCTTGATTACCTGATTTACTTTTAAATAAATCACATTATGGAAGTAAAATATTAATTTAATGTTGACTTTAAAAATGTGTTTTAATGCTTTGGCAGCTGACCACCTGTGAAATACAGAAAATGTTTCTCAATCATTCTCTTTCTGCTTCTGTCTCACACACTTACTCATAAGTGCCTTGGTTGTTAGAGTATACATCATTTTTCATATAATTTTCATATCAATCATCATGCTGGAAAGGCCGCAATACACCAGTTTTAGAAGTGATTTTTAAAACTGTTTCTCTAAAGAACTCATGTGTGGTGATGTAAGGTTGGGGTCACAAAGGTTCCTGGGTATTGATATTTTAGTGGGCTTGAACACTGCAGAGTTTGTAGTGCTTTGGCTTGCTGTCACCTAACTCACCAAGTGACACCTTAACTTTGTCAACAACTAACTTCTCACACTTTAAACAAGGTATACAATGTGACTCACTCTCATCCTCCCTTTGTGAGTATGCCCAGGTCTTGACTGGTTTGTGTACAGTGAGTTTGAGCTTGTGACAAATTGCCACAGAATGTGTACAGACACTATTAGTTAACTGCATTTGTGAATGTGTTTTGAATAACTTTTTTATTATAGACTATTGCATCTCTTACGTATATGGCATTTTAAGCCTCAATTAGTACATCTTTGCCATGTAACATATAGCCTTGGTTTAAGAAGGATAGTCTAACACTTGCCGGTGTGTGAGCCATTCACTATAAAGTGACACAAATCACATACTAAAGAAAACATTTGTCATGATTCACATGTCGTCAGACTTTAGAAGTTTATATATTATGTAATTGATATATTACATCAGAATTGTATATATTTTTTTCAACAGAACACCATGTGACGTCACTGAGTCCTATTCCTCGTATTAATCCATTCAAATGAAAATATGAGGGGGGAAAATGTTCCTCGCCAACAATTGGTCTATCATAATTGTGTGACCGTTGTCATGTCACTGCTAAATAATGTCACTGCTAAAAGGTATAAGTTATCACATTTTCCAAGGACCAATATATATTCTTAAAAGATAACATTGTCGCTTTTCAACCAGCTTTGTAATGTTACATTATAGGAAAATAAACGGGGATAGCTAAATGTGCAGGTAACATGGAGAAAGAGTAAACATTGTTCATTTTATATATACTACAGTTACAGGGCCTATGTGAAATATGTATTGCCAGGTGGTTTTCTCAACTGATTTTAATTTAAATAATTTTGGACGCTGTACATTATATATGCAAATTGCACTATGCAGATGTGCAAACAAAAATTGTTAGAACTGAGCAAGTTCCTTCCGAGCAAGTATTTTTTTTGTTGTTTACAAAAGATTAGAGATGTTTACTAAACGGAGACATTTATGAAATATTATGCCATTTTCCAAACATACCATAGATTCTGCTGTTTACAGTATATGCAGACACATACTTTTTGGTAACTTCAAAGGTTAAAATCATCATCACTGATGCTGTTTTATGGAGGGAATTTTTTTTTTTTTTTTACATCAGTGTCAGGCCTATAGAACCGGTGGCCGCATATGAGGTTCCCAAACAGCCTAGAATGAAATATATTACATTAGATTTAACAAAGATATGATGTGGAGAGCACACATTACATAATCTTATTTTTCCCAGACTACTTTATTCGTGGATATTTTTTTTTTTTCCTTTACATGGAAATGATTATGTATGCACACGGTAATGCTGTAACTACTACTGTACACTGCTGTTATGCAGTAAGACGCCGCCCCACACCCACATGTTGGTGAATACCCCTTTCCTATGTTCATGCTGAAGTTCAATTTGAAACCAAACATAAAAAACAGCCACTGGAAAAACGCAGTTCAGTCAGCTGAGGTGTATTATATGCTCACTGCACCTGCATGAGACAAACGTGTCATGTGCGCCAGAGCCGAAGTTTACTCAGGTGCTGAAAGATGTGCACTTGTGATTGATGGTGTCTTCTCTCCCCCTCCCCCTTCCCCCAGAGGAAAAGAGTACGGTACTCTGAGCTGGACTTTGAGGTAAGAGCCCGTCCCCATCTGTCCATAGACTGGTGTTTGTGCTTCTGTCCAATATTGGCTAGAGAGTTTTCAGTGGACTTACAAAGGAGCCGATGATAGTTGCCGCACTGGTGCTTGTTTCCCCCATCATGCATTTAGTATAGTAGCAACAGTCCTGTCTATGGCTGAACTGCTCAGTGTTTCACATGCCTTGATTCCTTAGGCTTTTCAGCGTTATTTTAAAATAGGGTGACTACACAATTCACTACACCAGGATTTTTTTTTTATTGTTAAATAGGTAAAAACCCTAAATAAATAAAAACATACCATAAAATATATGTATAGTGATGCACTGCTATATATGTAGAGTACTACTATAGACAGAGGGCATTTATGTGTGTGTGTGCGTGCGTGCGGCGGTGCGTGCATGTGTGAGACAACACTTTACAATAGGTTCATTAGTTAACATCAGTTAACTAGTTAACATGAACTAAGAATGAACAATACTTCAGCATTTATTAATCTTAGTCAATATAAATTTCAACATTTACTAACATGTTATTAAAATCAAAGGTTGTATTTGTTAACATTAGTTAATGCACTATGAACTAACATGAACAAACAATGAACAGCTGTACTTGTATTAACTAACATTAACAAAGATGAATAAATACTGTAGCAAATGTATTGCTCATTGTTAGTTCATGTTAGTTAATAGATTGACAAATGTTAACAAATTAACCTTATTGTAAAGTGTTACCATATATGTCTATAGTAGTACATAATTATACATATTATACAGTTTTTACCTATTTAACTTCATTCTGCCCAGTGCGAATTCTAAAGACTAGATGGAATACTTACAAACTAAGGACACAACAATATGTATGTGTGTATGTATATATATATATATATATATATATATATATATATATATATATATATATATATATATATATATATATATATAATTCCTGTAGTCCAAATACTATGGTGACAATAGATACATGTACTGTACATGTATTTACATGCAAAATACATGTGTAGTTTGCATTTCAGAAATCTGCTCACCTTATTTCAAAATGACATCTTCGATATATCATCAATGTGTGTTGTATAATGGCTAAACATAACACCAGACACAAGCAGTAGGCTATAGCCTACGCTTCTGAATGCAGAATGATCAAGGCTGCAGAAACACTGAATCAGTGTAGAGCTCTTTAAGTGTGGAGTGAGTGGCATTAGTGTGTGTGAATGAGATAAACGGCGTAATGAGACGAGTAGAGACTGCACGTGTATGACTGAGGCAGCCTGGAGGGAATGGGCACCTCCATGGAATGATCAAATGGCAGAATCCAGCAAATCTCCAGTCTAAAGTCTCCCAATCCATTTTTTCCAGAACACACTTGTGTGCTTTTAAACTAGCAGTTCTTCAATTAAGTTTGAAAGCTTAAGTTAAGTTACGACTGGATATTTGCTCTCCGGTATGGAGGCTTCTTCTCAAACAGAGGTATGTCTTGTTACTAACACATTCAGATGCTTTTAGAGCTTCATAACCTTTTCCATTTTAGTCAGTGCTGCATGAGATATTCTCCCTCCTGTCCCAATAAATCAATTAGTCAGGCGAATACAATTATAATATTTTCTGTTGTTACAGAGAAACATTTCAAAATGTAAATTAGTGGAAATATAATAGTTTGTGGTGCATTTAGTCGTAAAGGTTTAGTTTGTGCAAAAAAAAATTATTATAAATAAAAAAATAGTCAGTCTCCCAGCATGGTTAAACCACTTAATGGTGCTGGTTTGGGGTTTGGTGCACTTGTTTGCTGGTCAGGCTGGATTGTTGTGTTCTGGCACTCGTATTAGTCTCTAGAATTTGCACTGAGCAGAATAAAATTAAACTGGTAAATGTGCTATCAAATCTGAATATTTTCTTAATTATAAACATATTGAACTTTGGTAGCCCTAAAACAAAGATATATTGGGATCACTTACATAAAGATAATAAATGGTGAACAAACTTAAAATTCCATTTTTGCTTAAAAATCTACCGCATCACGAACAGCGCTGATATTCACACAATGCTCAATGTCGACTCTGTGCAAAAACCAGCTCGACCACAAACAAAGTCCCTTTAAGGCAAGTCATTTTACTCTGCGGCCATCTTTAAAATGCCTCTTAGGCAGCTGTTTCAGTCAGACAAGTATAGCTTCAATCTCTTCACCAAGATTAGGATTCAATTTCATATTAAATCTGACAACAACGGTCTCATAAATGTAAATAAATACTTAAATCATGACAAACAACATGCATTTTTCAGGCTGAGCCAGCCAATGCGCATGTGTAGTCATAAGCGCGCATCTCAGAACACTGGCCGTTTCTACAGCAAGCGGAGCTTCTAACTGGAGTTGCAGTGGCGCGATGACATATTGGCGATTGGCTCTTTTATTTAGAAGGCGGGACTTATTCCATCCTATTGTGCATCCCATAGTAATAGGACTGCAACGTCTTTGCTACAAAACAGCCCCGCCAGCTTCCAACCACCTCCATTTAAATCTGGGAATTGGTGGAAGTGTCCAAGTAGGAAATTATACTGACCAGAGAGCTTTAAAGGAACACTCCGACTTTTTGGGACTTTAGCCTATTCAACTTATCCCCTAGAGTTAGATAAGTCCATACATACCTTTTTCATCTCCGTGCGTGCTATAAGTCTGTTTGACGCACCCACCGCTAGCCTAGCTTAGCACAAAGACTGGATGTAAATGGTTGCAGCTAGCATACTAATCCAAATAAGTGACAAAATAACGCAAACATTTTCCTATTTACATGTTGTGATTTGTATAGTCACAGAGTGTACAAAAAACAAAGTCACATGAGACACAGACATATTTTAACCGTATAAATACTGGGAACTATATTCTCTGAAGGCGAAGCACTGCTACTTGGGCGGAGTGATAACCGCAGCACCTGAGACGCGCCGTGGTGAGGAGCAGAGAGTTCGTTCAGAGCGCGTCTCAGGTGCTGCGCCCAAGTAGCAGTGCTTCCGCCTTCAGAGAATATAGTTCCCAGTATTTATACGGTTAAAATATGTCTGTGTCTCATGTGACTTTGTTTTTTTTACACTCTGTGACTATACAAATCACAACATGTAAATAGGAAAATGTTTGCGTTATTTTGTCACTTATTTGGATTAGTATGCTAGCTGCAACCATTTACATCCAGTCTTTGTGCTAAGCTAGGCTAGCGGTGGGTGCGTCAAACAGACTTATAGCACGCACGGAGATGAAAAAGGTATGTATGGACTTATCTAACTCTGGGGGATAAGTTGAATAGGCTAAAGTCCCAAAAAGTCGGAGTGTTCCTTTAATATTGCTTGATACCCATCAGTTTTATTAACCAATTAGAACACCACCCTTTGAGAGGATGAGTGTTTCTTGTCACGCTAGTCTTGCGGTTTAACTCAGTTACCGTCGACCCAGCTCCTCCCTGGCCTGCCCTTTCTTATTTTTTACTTTTGTTTTTTTGTTTTGTTTTTTTTGTTTGTTTGTTTTTCCCCTTCCTTACAGAAAGTGATGCACACTCGCAAAAGACACTCAGAGCTGTACCATGAACTCAACCACTCCACCAAGTTCCACACCATAGACAGGTATAACAGGGACCCTGCCATGTCCTCCTTCAAGGTAAGACCCCTCTAACCTGCAAACCCCACACTTATACCCAACCCAAGTGAAATAATCTCACCCGGTGCTTATTACAAATCCTGTGTATTTGCGATACACAATCACTAATATCACCATGCTCACACGTGCACCACTGCAGGAGTTTCAAAGCAACGGTAACTGGAGCACTAAATTGATGACTTAAACCTGAAACACTAATGATATTGACATAAATAATTTGTTATCTGGAAGGCAGAAAACGTCTTGTTTTAAGGATGCTTTAATCTGCTTTCAAATTAACCGTATTCATTTTAAACAGCTTTCAAATCAAAGGGATTCAATTGCATCAAAGGTTTTATAATAAATATTAAAATGCAATATGCATACGCTAATAAACACCGAAAACGCATAAAGATTCCTTAGTGGACTTTCCTTAGTGAAACTCTACCTCTAAGTTTCATTGAATGGACAAAACCATGTTTCAAAATATATTATTTTATGCTTCGCAGAGGAGAGAAAACCAATGTTATCAGGGTGAATAAATGATGACAGAGTTTTCATCTTTGGGTGAACTGTCCCTTTAAAAAAATTATGATGGGTTTGTATTGTGGTTCTTGAAGTTAAAACAAACTTTGAAAGGCAATTGTACATGCACCTGGTGTTTGGAAACACATCTTTATCAGAGCATTCTCTGCTTTCCTTATCCCCGAGCCCTGTGTTCTGCAAGTTAATTAATACAGTATTAATAGTTGGATCATATTCAGTCTCCCACCATTAAGCTTCTTCCGAGTACACCTGCCTTCCGCAGTGCTGTCTCTATCTGCTTTCCCTGGAAAGAGCTGACTGTTCATTAGCTAGACTGCTGAATCTTTAATGTTCTATTAGAGGAAGGAGCATTGCAAACATCCATATGCTTGTGTCCAGAGGCTTTTGTCATTAAGGTTTAAAAACAATTGCCCTCCGAGTAATTACCTGTCTGCAGTTTGTGACAAGTGTATACTTTGGTGGCATTTGCCACATGCTCACTCACTTTTCATTTGGATCATGCTGTCTGCCGCCTGAGTTTCGGCTCACTTCAGGCCTTTAGATGGTTGTGCTACATTACTTTTCACCAGAGGCGTGCCCTGGGGTGGCAATGGCTACAGGAGTGATTTGATTGGCCACTCCAAAATTCTAAACTAGGATTGGCCATCTTTCAAGTCAAGACCTTGGCTTAAATCGAACAGGGAAGCAATGTCAAGAAAAAACAATTAGATTGAGTCAAGAAAAGCATTGAAACATTGATCAATGTGCACTTTAACTGACGCAGGACATAAAAGCATAACATACAGCTGACAATTATTGAATATTGTAATTCATTTTACAATTTATAATTAATAGACTGTTTATTCACATGCATTTTAAGACTATTTTGATGATTGCTCAGTTAATTTAAATGTTTTAAATTTGACATTATTATTATCAGTGAAGATGGATTATGCTTCTCGACAAAGAGTGTGTACATGGGCCACTGCTGTCAAAAACGTCTGGACAACCTGATGCTGGATTACAGGTGCAGACGAGCATCAGAGATTCATGTTCTCACATTACAGAGGATCAAACTCTTTCTTTTGCTTTTCAAATGACGGTGTAGAGTCCTTCTGACAGCATTGACGAGTCATAAAGCTTCAAACATTTGCCTTTTGATTCCCAATGGGAAAGCAATTACAGCATACAATAATTTTGATTTCATGCCACAGGTCTCTGAATATGTTGGCAATGCTATAATTACAACCATAATGGTGTTTCAAGAGAGTTGAAAAAATAAAATTGCACATTTGTAATTATTATAACAACACAGTGCCTATAAGACAATCAATTAATTGGATTTCTTCTTCAGGTCAGACTGGTGTGAGTGATTTTCAACTGAATGTTGGCATAATTCATTCTTAAAGAAGCGTTTTTCACATTTATGAAGATAACTATGATCTAAAAGACACGAGTGTGCTATTTAACTACCTTTACAGTGGATCCCAATCCTGCTGGATTGATAGCCATTCAAAATGGCTTTTCCCTCAAGACCCAGTCTACCTCATGAAACCACATCTACCTCAAAAACTAACGCTGTGCTAAAAAGTGCCTTGTCAGTAGTCTTTAAACCCCTCTAACAATCCGGCCACCTTCACAGGTTCCTCCTCCACCTCCGCCGCGACAATCCGAGCCTTTAACGCGGAGAATGAGCTTCGTTTACAAAGAGAGCCAACGTAAGCATGTCAACCAGACCCCATGTTCCCAGCCCCGTGTGATAGGGCCTTGATTTATAGAGGCTCTCATTGGTGCCGTGTAAATCCTGTAGAAGTCCAAGAGGTGTAGAGGACTAAATGTTGGGTGTTTTTTCACAGTAGCTCGTGTTTTTTCCGTGCTAACTTGGCGTGGAACATTCCTGCGATGTAGTGATGTACTGTTGTAAATCACACAGCCTTGCTCTGTCATTGTGCTTGTGCTGTTTTAAAACCCTTTCTTTAACTTTTTACTTTATTAAAACAAAACCAATTGTAAATTCATATAAACCACAAACATTTCAGTTTAAAAGATCATAAACACATACAATCTAATCAATGTGACCATAAATCTGCATTAAAATTGAGAAATACCCGATCGGTATACGGTAAGTACGTAAGCACATACTCTTCCAGCAACAAAGTGGTTCAGATGAAGTGTGTGGTCGGAAACATGTTATGTGTGTGTGTGTGTGTGTGTGTGTGTGGGCCAGTAAAGAGATGAGTGCACCTTCGGGAAAAATCTAAGCCATTTTTCGCCTCCTGTCTTATTATAGACTTGATTTTTATCCTATTAGATTATTCGAACAGCTGGTGAGGACAGTGAGCTTAGTGGGTCTCTAACACATCCAAAAACGGCACTGTCCCATTCCATCTAATCGTCTTTCTCTCTATTTTCCTCCTACATACTCTGACTTCAATCTCTTGTTCGTACCACGGGTTCGCTTCATCTCATTCTTTTTTTCTTTTCTTCTTTCTATGGGGACTGTGGAGGCGCCTTAGTCACTTGCAGTCCGTTAAATTGCACATGTTAGTGTGAATGGAGCTTGATGCAGTTTGAAAGGCAGTTAACCTCTAAGTGAAGATGCTGGCTGGGCTGATAGCTGTAGCGGAGGCACCCCATATGGTCCCAAATGGATGAAGGACTGGTACCCTGTGTTCAATCTATTCACGCTAATGGGGATCCTACAAATGAACACAGCGGGGAACTTGAGAGCAGAGGAAGGCAACGGTCTGGCTCTTGAAATATGTATTAACTGAAAACTTCTACTCTTACTCCCACAGTTGTATGAAAGTGTAACATCATACATATATGCGTGGGGTTAGTAATAATACAAGATTTGAACAAACCCCTAAAACTATATTTTATACTATTTTATACTAACTTATGCACGTATCTTATTAAACGAATTTATCTCAAACTTCCTTGGAAGGAAGATTGATGTATGGTTTTTGGAAGTAAAAAGTATGAATTGCCATATATTTTACAGTTCATTCTACATAATACTCAAAAAATGCATGTACGTTCACAGTAAATAATTAAAATTGAAAAAATAAAATGTACAAATATATGTGCCACCATGTAATTTAACATTTCAATATTTGTTGACAAAGTTTTGTAATCAGATCTTTACATTTTGCTATTTCCACAGTTTTTTTAACCATAGAATGAGGGAACAAATTAATACATTTACAACAAAAAGCTAAGTAACTCGTACGCACAATTGAATAATTTGTTCCCTCGTTTTACCAAATCGTGGCCACATTGTAATAATTTGTTCAATGAATTAGTTCAACGTGGCCACGATTTACTCATAAGAAGTCGTAGGAACGAAAAACTTAATTCATGGCTATGATTTAACTAAAATTAATTAATATATTTGTACATCATTGCCATTACTAAAACAGGAAATTAATTCTTAATTTGTGGAAACGCATTCTTAATTCGTGGCCATTATATATATAACATTTGACCCACTTTTTGGGTGAAAAAAACCCATGCAACAACCCAGAACACCCTATAGCTACAATACTTGTTGTTAATGTTGCAAATTATTCATGCCAAAATACATTATGGTGAACTCATTTGTAATCTGGACAACATTGCTAGCTTTTTTATATGTATAAAAATGTGATTGCAGCTAAAATATGTATCCTAGTTTGAGTCACCTACTCAAATTGCTGTCTATAGGTGTTAAAGGCCTTCATCTACAATTTGAAAGTTTAATCCAAACCATTACGTTTTGTGACCCCAATCAAACTGCTTTCTAGTACAAATGGCTCATTAAAACTTCCAAAACCATATAGCACTGATAATGTATAGAAACAGTGCAAGGTGGTCTCATGAATCAAAAACTGTAATTGTCTCGCTGTAAAGGTTATGCTCTTAACGTTTATCAGTGCTCAGCACAGTGTGTGTGATTATAAGCGCGTATTAGTGCATGTGAGTGTTTACCTAATCTTAGCGTGTTTGCTTATGCCTCGTTGAAACCGTTTCCCCCGCGGTTGAGTTGAATTATTGGTATCAGAGCCCAACTGTGAAGTTTTGAAACAATTTGCTCTAGTGAGGGCGAGTAGCAGATGCTTTGCCCGACATTCACCATCTCTCTCTAGATTCCTCGTTTGTTGGAGCTTCATCTAGAGACCTCTATGGCATTCATTAAATAACTGATTTTGTGCGGTCTTGTATTTGCCTTTTGTCCACGCAAAATTAGCCCCAAAATGATATTTTCTTTACAGAGTATTGTGTTGACCAAACTTGAAGCAGATGCACCATCAAACAGCTTAATGAAGGGGCTTAATGCTGGGATGGGACTCTTACACACTCACACACACACATCAAAATGCTAATTTGCAGTCTGTGCCAATTAAGACGTAATTAGTGAGATATGTCATGTCTGCAGATTTGGCCATGTTGGTCTCTGTTCTCGCTGCATTGTAGCTCGGCTCATATCTGGATCATGGCATAGAAGGGATAATATTCATTTTAGTGACAGTTTTGTGTCTATTTTGCCCTTTTGTGGTTCTTTTAACATTGAACAGAGTAGAATAGATTACAGACTATTAGCCAAGCTGACATAATGCCGTATAACTCAAGCTGTAGTTGTCAAGGCAGAGAGACCAGATAAGGCTTTTAGCGCATTATCCTTTATACATAATGTATGACTTTATAATGGAGGGAACACAGAGGTCATGTATGCAATGAAAGTGACCGCATACATCAACATTTATTGTGGTTATCCGATCATATTTAATACTGCATTGGAGTTAAAATACACACATTTCACTGAAACAAATGGTCTAATCTGTACATTATGCCAACATTCTGGCCATGTATTCTGGTTTGGAGACCCCGAAGCTCACTGATATCTCCTCCTGTAATGTATAAATGTAGAGGGGAGAATTAACTAAGATAGCGTTGTTTACGTGCATGCTGTCTGCGGTGTTTTAGCACCAGTTAATTTAAGAAATTATGCCAAATCAGGTATACAATTATGCATTAATTAATTAAAATTCAATGCAAGCATGCCCTCTAAAATAGTGGTTAACGCAATTAACATTTTGTTCCTTGGCAACTATTGTTCATTTTGTAATGAGTTCAAGTTTTGAGTGTCAGATTGCCATTTGATCATCTTTTGACGACTTACTACATGCCAATATGGCAGAAAAAATGTTTAGTGATTTTTTTTGTGCTTTCAGGTCATTTCGTGAAGTTCGTATTTACGAGTTGGGAAGTTGTGTTTATGACATCAAGTCACTTTTGTCAGAGCAAAATGGCGGTGTAGCTTCTCTCATTTAACTACACAAAAAAACTAACGTTTTTTTAACTGTAGCCTACTTCTAGAAAACGAATAACAAAGTTTGTGCGTGTGTTTAACTTTTTTATGTTATTAATTAAGCATATCACATATATTCTGATAATATATTATGTTATATATGCTATTATTATATATTATGTTATACATGCTTTTATCAGGGTTGCCAGGTTCGCTTCAACCCGCTGACTAAAAAACAACCCATGGCAACAATGTAAAAGTTTGCCAATTCCACAGGAAAACGGCGGACTTGGCAACACTGGCAATTATATTTTGTACAGGCAATTAGCTTACTTCATTCTAAATAAAAAGTCACTGCTAAAAAACCTATATGTATTGTGGTATTCCGCCATGTTTCTCACTGACCCCCAACTCGTATCGGGGCTCAGAGAAAATCCAGTTTCCCACTTGTATTTATGACTTTGTGGTGGCGTTCATGTGCGTTCAAACCGTAAATACGATCTTTCTGACATGACTTGAACGCACCATTACCCCAGACACTCATCTCTGACAGAGGCCTTGTCGTGCTGTACTCATTCCTCTTCTGTGTTGCACACCCATGTTGTTTTACTCAATCCATTCACTCAAAAAAAAAGAAAAAAAAAAGCTGAGTTTTTTTCAACCCATGTTTGGGTCAAATATGGATTAACTCTTTCCCTGCCACTGACGAGTTATCTTGTCTTTTATGAGAAAAAGCTTCCCTGCCATTGACGAGATTGTACGGCTTTCTGTGTTATCACTGTTATAAGGCAGGGGGCGCTATTACGCATCACCTGATCGAGTACAGTATCTCCAGATCAAAACAAACAAATGAAACGAGTGATCTCATGTAAGCAGATGCGCATGGAAAGGAATGTGATAATCAACAATAAACACCATATAAATCAAAACGGCCTAATGTTACAAAGTGAAATGTCGACCCAGGAAATGGTTAGGACTGTTGTTGACAGGTGTTGATGGCCTCAATGTACTCCATCTATGTTTTGATCATCGTTCTGAATCCGATCCAGATGTAGAATTTGACAAAAACACGATTTTCTCAGCTTTTTGCTCCAAATTAAGCTAGAATTAAACCTTTTTTTTAAGCAGAGGGTTCTTTTTTTAAATAAATTGCATGTTTAGATATTCATACAACAAAATATTCTGTGGGCCATTCTTTTTTGTTAAAATTACCAAAAAACGCTGGCGGGGAAAAAGTTTCAATTTAACTAAAAACCAATTAAACCAATGGTTTGTTTTGTTCATATTTGACCCAAACATGGGTTGAAACAACCCAGCATTTTGTAGTGTGATTGTTATATGCTTTTTTTTCTGGATTTTGACCTACTGCTTATGATTTTGTTTATTGTTGCTGCATTGTTTTGCATTTGTTTGTTGGTCATAATGCACTGCTGCCTGTCTTTGTCTTTCCTTGGTTTGAAACTACATGTTTTCTGTCATAGTTTGACTGTAGCCAGGCAGTCAGCAGACCCAAGGGCGACAAACAGAGAAAAGGTAACCAAAAAAGAAATCCCATCCAGAGAGCATTGTGTCTGAGCCACGGCACTCCTAGAGAGTGTTTCTTTTTGTCCTTTCCAACCTATAGTCTCCATAGAAACTTCTAGACCAGTACAGAACTCCCACGGCGACTAAACTTGCTCTCCCCCGCTGCCCTGCTGCTGTAGGCACTGCTCCTTTCACATCTTTCCTTTGCTTCAGTGTGCAACAGCCGACGACTTCTCTGACCTGTGCTTTCTCATTTGTGTGCTGGACACATACTGTAGGTTGTGGTCACTGCTGTGTTGCTTTCTGCACTCACCTATAACTAGTCCTTGAATCCAAAGGAGTGTCTTTGTGTGGAGGAGAGATACAGTTGTAAACTGTAGAAACATAAATGGTGAATCTTTCCTGGGTATAAACTAACTTTTGTGGGTAAAAAAAAGAATGAAAAATGCTATGGAATGATGACTGAATGTAATGCAGGAATGGATGAGGAACATCAAAGGAGTGATTCGAATAATAGCAGGCTACATTCATTTTCATATGCTTTATCAGCACTCCAGGGTAGTTCAGACACACTGGCTGCATCCGAAATCGCATTTTCTCTTGAGAAGCTACTTATTTTGAATAAGTAATTACTCTGTGACCGCTAAAAAGGTATGTTCTGGTTTGAATGTGTGTAGTATGAATGTAATCTGGATGTACTACATTCGCCATGTTGCCCTTGTCACGTGACAGCGTCACCGCCATTCACAAATCCTCTCCCGTGGCCTCATGGGATAGTAAAGTGTCCATTGTATGCACACTTCAGAATCTCCCTGGAAGTAGTAGGTGATCCGGGTACTTTTTGTCTGTTTTATGAGTACTGTAAATTCAGTAGGGATATATGCGATTTCGGATGCAGCGACAGATTATATGTGTTTTTGCAGATGTCATTCGTACCCATGCCCACTTTCAGGAGACAGGAAAAAGAGTTAGAGAGTGAAATCCACTTTTAAATTACATAAATTACATTAATCTGTAATGTTCTCTGTAAGGACTTGGTAAACAATTTGTAAAGACAGAATAGCTTTTTTCCTAAATGTATGATCTGCCTACTAAAGCCGCCTTTCCACTGCACACGACAGCCGTTGGACCGGAAGTCATTCATTTCCAATCGAGAGTAGTACGGGAGCTGCGTGGAGTTCCGATCATATGCGTATACCGAAATTTCGTATCGGATGTGTTGAAATATCTGAACTTCTGCGGCTAGACCGTATGCGACCGGTCGACCGGATGTGATGTATTCTAATCAAAACTATGAGCGCGAAGCTAGAATTACCAATATCTTAACACTTTAACATCATTCAGATGTATTTAGGGTCATTTATTTTGTGTGGATATATTCATGCATGCATTACATTCATTAAAATCATTAATTTTACCATTGTGAATAGTCGAGGGTAACGGTTGCTTCATGACCAATTTCAAAGTATTGTACGACTGACACTAGGGGCGAAATGCGACAATCGTATGCGAATGTCGTGTGCAGTGGAAAGGCGGCTTAAGACAGCGTCATATGTGCACTCCTGATTCCAAAAGGAAGACAGAAACATTTTGTTGACTAATTTCTAAGGTAGCCTCATATCAAACTTGCACAGAAACATGTGCCTCATCGCAAGGACAAGCATGACATATGAAAACAATAGGGCCGTTTCTCAATATGCATTCGAAATTGCGTCATTGGGTTCTAGCACTACGTTATCATCAACCGTCGACATTCAATTCCACTATTTTATACTTTTATTTGTGTAATTAGTCACTGCATATAGAGTTTCTACATACTATATCGAACATTCCAAATGTCACAAATAAGGTTCTATTTCAGTAAGCATATGCTGCCTTAAGCAGGGCTCAGACTACAGGAGTTTCAGGCCGATTTATGCCCGATTTACCCCATTGGTCGGTTCCGATGTTCTGCCCAGATGATCTGATAATGTTAGGCGTTTACAGATCAAATCTTAAACCTTCCGATCTGCTCACGGACACATTGAGGCCTCCTCAACAATATCAAACTTGTTTGATATTCAGGATTTTAAACTTCCACAATAGCCAATGAGAGACAAGTTTACAAGGAGACAGAACTTTTGAAATGGCAACCGCAAAACAACAAGCAGTTATATGGGTGGACAACGGAGATGAAGGAACGACTGGTCGAAATGAGGCAACAACACGATGGCCTTTATAATGTCTCCTCATGTAATGTCTACAGCAAGTTGCCAAGACACAGCATCCATTTTGTTTGCATCCGCTTCCCCATGAGATCACGTGAGGTGCTAAATCTGGTATGATAATCTTAAAGGGGTCCTATTACAGTGCTATGCATAAGTTTAGACACCCATGCTAAAGTTGACTAAAAAGAGGAATAAAAAATCATATTTTGGAAATTGAACTTAATGCCTTAATTTAAAAAAATAGGAAAAATCCAACCTTTAAGGACACCAATTTTCTTTGTGAATGAATAATGTATCGTAAATAAATAAATGTTCTTCCTTAAAATACAGGGTGCATAAGTTTGGACACCGCTATGTTAAATTCCCATAGAGGCAGGCAGATTTTTATTTTTAAAGGCCAGTTACTTCATGGATCCAGGATACTCTGCATCCTGATAAAGTTCCCTTGGCCTTTGGGATTAAAATAGCCCCACATCATCACACACCCTTCACCATACCTAGAGATTGGCATGGAGTACTTTCCATAAGATCATCTCTCAATGCAAATCAAACCAGCTGTTAGGCTAACTGAAATAAAACCATGCCAATCTCTAGGTATGGTGAAGGGTGTGTGATGATGTGGGGCTATTTTAATCCCAAAGGCCAAGGGAACTTTATCAGGATGCAGAGTATCCTGGATCCATGAAGTAACTGGCCTTTAAAAATAAAAATCTGCCTGCCTCTATGGGAATTTAACATAGGGTTGTCCAAACTTATGCACCCTGTATTTTAAGGAAGAACATTTATTTATTTACGATACATTATTCATTCACAAAGAAAATTGGTGTCCTTAAAGGTTGGATTTTTCCTATTTTTTTAAATTAAGGCATTAAGTTCAATCTCCAAAAGATGATTTTTTATTCCTCTTTTTAGTCAACTTTAGCATGGGTGTCTAAACTTATGCATAGCACTGTATGCTTTTTCACTTTTTCAACTAGTCTGTGATGTTGCTGTTTGAGCATAAAAAAACATCTGTATGGTTACAAAGCTCAAAGTACACTCCGAAGCGAGATATTTCATTTAACAGAATCCCCTTTTCAAGAACTACAACGAACAGCTTATTTGGACTACAACATGATTTTTCCGTATCTTATGAAGTCACGATGTCCCTCATTTAAATAATATACGCCCACGGAACACGCAAAAAAGGGGTAGAGGTCTGATTTAGCTGCGTTAGAGAAGACAGTGTTGTTGCTATGTCAAAGATATATTTTTTCATCCCGTTTCCAAAATTCATTTGTTTGACCTTCCTAAGGCTGACGAACTGGTTAAAATTGGTTTTAAACACTGTTCCTGAACACTATAACCCCAACGTTTATCTGTGCGCTGCACATTTTATGGAGAACAACTTGTTTTCTGTTGCTTTTGTAAGACGGTTCACTGCTCTATGATGAAAACACAGTTATGGAAGGGTGGTACATTTCCCAAACATGCCATGCCGCTGCCATTCACAACACACTGGGCCAGCTAACCAATCACATCACATTTCATATTTCGGAAGGAGGGGCTTCATCTAAATCGCAGTGTTTGAGCCAGACTGGGGAGAGAGGTGCTGTAATAATGTAAAATATGTGCATTTTTTTCATATTATAGTACACCCCATAAACAAAATCTAGACTTTTTGAAAGGGCATAATAGGACCCCTTTAAGAATATCTTTTAGTATGTGATGCACCATGAATTTCAAATCTTGTAATGTGTGCAGGTTTGAGACTTAAAGGAACACTCCTCTTTTTTTGGAAATAGGCTAATTTTTCAACTCCCCTAGAGTTAAACAGTTGAGTTTTACCGTTTTTGAATCCATTCAGCCAATATCCGGGTCTGGCGGTAGCACTTTTAGCATAGCTTAGCATAGATCATTGAATCTGATTAGACCGTTAGGATCTCTCTCAAAAAATTGACAAAAAGAGTTTAGATATTTTTCCTATTTAAAACTTGACTCTTCTGTAGTTTACTAAGACCGACAGAAAATAAAAGTTGCGATTTTCTAGGCCAATATGACTAGGAACTATACTCTCATTCCTGCGTAATAACAAAGGAACTGTGCTGCCGTAGCAGGCGTAATGATATTACAAACTTAGTCGAACTTAGCGCCGGATACTTAGTCGAAACTCTTTGGTATAGATGCTAAGCTGTGCTAAAAGTGCTACCGCCAGACCCGGCGATCGGCGGAATGGATTTGAAAACGGTAAAACTCAACTGTTTCCTTTAATCAGCATCAGAGTGTTCCTTTAAAAGAAAGAAAATCTGTGAAAATTCTCCTTATGTGCGTGATGCAACCAGAATTCACAATCGGTTAAGATTTAAAAACTCCTGTAGTCTGAGCCCGGCTTTAGAAGGTAAGCAGCAGGATTTGAATCTCCATGCCCTTTTTGCCTCCAAAACATCACAGAATCTCCTTCCCTTTAGCGTGCAGTGTTAAGCTTCCTTTTCCTCTACTGCAGTGTTTCAATACAGACGTGGTTCATACATGCTGAAGTTAGCAGTCACCTCTCTTGTCATATGCTGAGATAGTGCTGTAGACGTTTAAGTCGTCTCTGTCTTTGTGCAAAAGAAATATGGGGGATGGAGCGCGCAAGCCTCCAAGACTGAATCTATAGACAGACTCCTCCATCAAGGTAACAAAAATTCAAACAAACATCGCTTCCCCTCAGACATGTTTTGTGACTGTGATCCTCCCTCCTTTTCTCTCTCTTTCTCTTTCACTCTGTGCTCTCTGTCTGTCTTTCTCTCCCTCTCTGTCTCTCTTCCTTTATTTTTCTTTCCTCCCATCCTCATTTTTATTGCAACAGAGGGAAAAGCGATGGAGCATTTCGTCTGCCGGAGGTGAAAAGAATTCTTCGAGTGTAAGTAGAAAATCCTGATGAGGAGAGATGGAGAAAGCGAGAGGAAGTGAAGGAAGGTTGCTGCGAGTAGAGCGATCGAGAGGAAGAGAGATGGAGGGGAAAGGAAATACGCAAGAGCAGCACAATCGCGTTAGCATTCTCTTAGGAATAAAGTCGGGCTCCTCTTCAGCATTAACAACACTTCTGCTCGACAAAATGTTCCTTCTTCAGCGTTTAGCATGCAAATTGGCTGCCAGATTATGCTTTTTGTATCCATTTTGCCTACTGTCAGCCTGTTACATCGGGTGAATTATAATCAGGCTGCTATCGCCCCCTTGTGGATGGAAACTTGCTTACACGAGCCAACAAACTCAACCAGAGTTTGTGAATGAGAGCCAAAAGAGAAGACATTCTGTTTACTCTGCTTGGAAATATTGTTATAATGTTCATGTGTGAGTTTAGTGTCTGTCTGTGTGTGTGAGTGCTCATATTTCCATTTCCCTGAGGAGTTTATAAGCCCCCCCCCCCCCTTCACAAACACTCACGAACAAGAGGGAGGCAGAGAAACTTATTCTCAGTCATACCACAGACGAGTCATTTACGTGGTGTTTTCCAATCTTCCCGATCCGTCACACGCGCAATCAGCGGGCGTTTGAGCTGAGGGGGAGCCGACAGCAACCCTGTAATTGATCGCCTCAAACGTTTCGAGATATGCAGGTTCATACATCTCATTTTCGGGGGAAGTTGGGAATAGATTCAAGAGGAGGGGAACGGGCGAGATGAATCCGTCAGGTCTCAACAGAGTTCCCTTCGAATGGCCTGGCTTTGGCTGTCTCTCTTTTTTTTTTATTCTTACAATCCTAACCTCATATTTCCTCACTTTTTGTATGTGCTTAGATTAATCTGCCCCTACTGTATAATGCAATTTAGCTAGCATTAAGAGGCCGTATAGCTGTAGGATACATCATTAGTCTCAATGGGATGGAGAGTGTATGTGTTCCGGCCATCTGAAGTAATGAACACCTGGAATAGCCGGGTATAAAACGCAGCACAGGCCAACACTAATGCCGATGAGCAAGTCGCTCCATATGTTGTATAGACGAGTTGTAATGTACCAAGACTATAACGGCATTTAGTCTTTATGCTTCTGTTGTAACGTGCATTCAGGCGTATTAAATGCGAATTACAAATGCCTGAGCACATTTCCATTAGTTACGGCCCAGACAAGATAAAATGTTGTTTTTCAGCCTCGCGATGCTCCTGGCAGGTCTAAAAAATTACCATGGTAGTGATAGTTTCTTCCAGAATACCATTATGAGTGATATTGTTATAGCACTGTAAAATTAAAAATGGGATCAACACAATTATTATAAGTGTGTTGTTGTTAGAGTGGTGCCCAATGTGTATGTGTACATAGATTTTTTAAAGGGGTGGTAAAATGCCATTTTCACAAGATGTCAGATAAATCTCTGATGTCCCCAGAGTGTGTGTGTGTGTGAAGTTTTAGCACAAAATACCCCACAGATATTTTTATATAGCATGTTAAATTTGTCACTTTTTGAGGGTTTGCAAAAACGCACCGTTTTGTGTCTGGCCCTTTAAATGCAAATGAGCTGCTGCAGAGGGCAGGGTTTCAAGAGGTCTTGTGTGTGTTAGCAGCTGCGATTACCTCACGCACACACACACTAAAATTACATAAACTGTTCTGCCTTTAATGTTAAAACGGAGTCAGATAATGATGGAGAGACTCAAGAAGAAGTGAGAACATGTATAATGGGATGTCTCTGAATGGTTAGTTGATGAATTTATGTTGCTGATGTGGAGTTAACTATCTTCAATTAGCATATTCTGTCATGGTAATCTATAAATCGCTCGTATAGGAACTGTTGTGAGATGATTGTGTGTGACTTTCTGTTGCATGTGAAAAGATGGATGCTAAAGTTTGAGCTGACTCACAAATGTGCTCGACTATAACAACTTTTCCTCTTCTCAACATGGACTGTGTGTTCCCGGGGGCGGGGCTTATGTTTAGGGTTGCTGATGTCACTAACCCGGGAGGAATGTCGTGTAGTCCATACCAGCCGTTAAAAGCAAATGTTTTCCTTTGCTGTGAACTTTGAGCGTTGTAACTTTGCAGATGTTGTTTATGATCAAACAGCAACATTACACACTAACTAAAGTTAGAAAAGTGAAATCATACTTTACCACCCCTTTAAACTCAATAAATAAACATTTGATTTATGTTCATGTTTTATATACATTATATTATATTTGATCAAAATACAGTAAAAACTGTAATGTTGTAAAATATTATTACAAATTAAAAAAACATTTTTTTATATTTTAATATATTTTCAAATGAAATGTATTCCTGTGATGCAAAGCCAAGTTTTCAGCAGTATTCAGTGTCACATGATCCTGAAATCAATATAATATTCTGATTTTCTGCTCAAGAAACATTTATTGTCATTACCAAAGTTGGAAACATGTTTTGCTGCTTAATATTTTTTTTTTGTGGAATCCACGTATACCAGATGTGGGCCGGATCTGGGCCGACACTTTGTTGCTGTCTGGGAAGATAATTATCGATAAATAGAAAGCTCAAAAGAACAGCATATTTGAAATAAAAATCCTTTGTAACGTTATTGATCAATTAATGCGTATTTGCTGAATAAAAATATGAATCAAAAAAAAAATCGTACTATCCCCAAGCTTTTAGTGTGTATACTGTATAACTTTGGGTTAGCCACCACTTTAATAATAAAATGCATTTCTAAACAATATAATCGAATTACAACCATGTACATTTTACACAATGGGTTCCTGGAAATACATGCATCTTTAAAAACTATAACCACCGTGATACTTTGTGTGAGAGAATGTTTGAGGTTAAAGAAGGTGAGCAACTTTCATGCTCGGGTTTTAATTTAATTTTTTCTCTTTCCTTTTGTATGTGCATATTCAGGACAAGTCCACCACAGATGACCAGCGATCTTGGGACAGCTTTAAGACCATGATCCCTGAGCAGATGTGTGGCTCCAACGAACATAAGGACAGACTGGAGTTACGCAGTAAACCCTGGGACACATCCCCAGCCAACACACCTGACACATCCGAAGGAGACTTCCAGACTGAAGTGTGAAGAGAACACACACCTAACAAACTGAGAGACAACTAAACCCTCTTACGTACTCACGCTGTCAGTGATCTTCAGCAAGACGTGTTCTAAAGGATTCTGTACTTGTTTACAGGTGTGAGAACAGACCAGAGATGAAGAGTGCTCTATTCTATATTTTCACACAGAGACATTAAATGAAAGAGTGGGGCCTGGAGAGTATGGTAAAACATTTTTAACAAACTGTTTCCTGTCTTGATTTTACTCCAGAAAGGATTCTCTTTCACCTGTTTGATGATTTGGGAATTTAAAAAAATAATATTTCTGCACCCTTCTTTTTTATAGAGGAACGAAAAAAAATCAGTACTGATGATTCGCACACTGTTTAATAACCCCTTAGGGTTTTTTTTTTCCTCCTTTCTGTCTTCTCATTCCTTGGATGGTTCAAGTTCCGTTTCCCTTTTTCTTGCTTTGTTTTTCCAGGGGAGAGGAAGTTTTGAAAGTATTCATTAATATGTGCCATCCTCTGCATTTTTTTTTCTCTGCATCAGGCCTACTGTACTCATATGCTTATTTTAGCTTTGTAATTTTTTGGTCCATTATTCTTTTTATTCCATTTTCTAAAAGATCTCTCTCTTTTTTTTGTACGTCTAAGCTTCAGGTATCATTTTATGGGTGGAAGTAGATCTTCATTGTCATACCGCTGTGTGATTGTGTTTTATTTCGGTTTTTCCAAAATGCTTGACAGAAAAATATTGTGCTATACAGTATGCGCGATTTAATGTCAAATTCGCATTCGTTCGCACCAGGGAAGCATCTTTGATCCATCCTGCACAAAGCAACCGAAAGAATCCACATTCCAGTCACAAAGAGCTTTTGGTGTTCCAGAACGGGCTTATCCAGTAAGATACACACTTCCAGTTGAGAGCGTTTCCATTTTGAACCCAACACAAAGGTCTGCTGTCAGGGATGGTGCTAAGTTTCCACATTTCTTCTCTATCTTTAAGTTGCTCTACATTTCTGCTCTTGCGAAAAGTAGCCCTTTGTGATGTTTTCAGTTGAAAACCAGTGATCGATTCAAATGCATTTCTGCACTCAGACTGTGAAGTTTGACAGTTGGCTTAATGCTAAGCAGACTGAAGAGGTCATCTTTGCCAACCCTCTCCTCTTTATAACCCGTTAATTAGTTGTGTTGGCTGATGTAACTCCACATGGAAGACCTGGAAAGCGAGAAAGAGAGGGCGAACGAGGGAGAGAAAAAGGTGTGGTAATTATCTTGAGGGAATAACGATTTGTCCTGACATTTTCTTACTTGGCGCGAATTTCATCTGCTCAAAGATCCCTGAAGTCAGCATATCATATAGGCACAGATGGCAAGACTAGAGCATGCCATTTCAACCTTTGCAAGTAATCTGCACTAATGGGGAACATGGGCTGCCTCGTCCCCATGAAATATCTCCAAACCACCACGGCAATTAAAACTAGTTTTTCGACTCCCTTCTCAACCGCAGTCAAGAAAGGCTGAATATTACTCTCATATTTGGGATAAGCAATATCACATGAGCCAGCCATGGCAAAAGATGATCACAGGTGTGCTGATATTCAGTACTGTAGAGTGATTGGGATATTGCTTTTAACAGTTCAATAAACAAAACGTTAATATTGTGTAACATTAGTTTCTGAATAAAATTGCTCCGTTTTTTTTTTTTTTTTTTTTTGCATATCTTTCCACCAATGAAAATAGTTCTGAAAGAAGCCAAAGCATGAAGGTTATGTGTTGCAAAAAGTGAAAAGTTCAAATGTGTTTGGACTGTATATCTGCGTCCTAAATCGAATACTTCCCTACTATATAGTGTGTGAAAAACGATACGGCAAAAGAGTAGTATGTCTGACTCTGAATACGTAGTATTCGAATAGTAGGCGAAAAGTCCCTGGATGACCTACCACTTCTGGTGAGATTCTGAAGTGTGCATTCGATGGACACTTTACTATCCCATGAGGCCATGGGAGATAATTTATGAATGGCAGTGAAGCGAAGCAACACAGCGGATGTAGTACATCCAAATTTCATTCATACTAGCCAATAACGCACTTTTATAAGGACACAAAGTACATTAAATTTAAAATGTAGTCCCTACTTAGTATGCGATTTGGATGCAGTGTATAGCCAATCAAATTAGTTTTTTTTTTATTCACAATGTTTGGAATTTAGACAAAGTCTTTGGTGAAAGGAAGTGATGTCATTTCTCTTTCTGGAGCGATTGGCAGCCTTGTCTTGAAAGATCAGTATGACAAACCAAACAGGTGAGTCAGCTATTTTAGTTCCACAAGTTGTTCTCTTCTCAACCACGCAGCTGTACACAAACCCTGCTTCATTTACAGTGCCTGTTTTGTTTTTGTTACTATTTTGTCTGATGCAGACGTCGACCGTTAAACATTCTGTCATTCCACTCTATGTCTGTCTCTGTATATGAGTGTTGGGTTTTCCATAGACGTTTACAGAGCCCTACTTATTGAAGCTGGAGAATTACACCCCAAAATCCTACTAAACTAACTATGTTTTGAAAAGAATTATGTTTTACTCTTTAAAAAAAAAAAAACTTGAGAATGGCCTTACAGTCACATCAAATTTATGAGATGTATTTTTGTGAGGAGGATGATCGTCGGAAAATGAATGGCGAACAGCTGAGTGTGGACGTATTGAAGAATGAATATGTTTCATTGGACTTCCTGATCTGCAGGATGTTTTCTCCATGGCTTGACATGTTTGAAACTTGTGGATCCTCCCCTTGCCAGCACACACAATCCCATTGGCTAAAGAAGATGGCTATCACAGAGAATCCTCCTTGCACCATTTAAGTTTTTTATACATAAGATTGTACAAAGTAGTCCTCTACTGTTTTCATAGTGTCTTTTTATATGAAAATAAATTTTCAAACTGGTGAACACCCTTGTAGGGTTTTTCCTCCTCGTGGTGTAGGACTGGGTGGAATGGACCAGCGTTTTACAACCTATTTAGTCATACATCTGATGCTCAATTAGAAGAGAATGGGGATGCTGTCAATCTTTTTTACTTTGTAATCCAGTGTTGTTTGAGCTGTTAATCTAAAGGCGAGACACTGCAGACAAAAACATGTTTTTTCATGCGTCAGTCAAATTTGAGATTTTGTGCTTTTCAGCTTTTCATAAAGATTTGTTTGATACTAGTAGAAAAAAAAACATTAAAAATACTATTTTAAGTGTATCTTTTATAGCAGTTTATCTAATTGCGTCTGTAGATTTCAACAACAGTATCTTTAAAGCCCGTTTTCTCAACCAAAAAAAAAAGTTGTATTCCTATAGTTTTATTCCTATATTGTGACGGTTTTTACAGAGGGGTTTGTTCATATACTTTGGCTAATTTTTTTAATAAATTTTTTACATTTTTAAATTCCTTTAAAAACCTGGCTTTAGCCAATGTTTAGATTTTTGTAGATATGTGAATCATTGCACAAACCTGGAACTAGGGTACCTAAGGTATATATTTAAAAAAAAATCTCTCTCTCTCTCTCTCTCTCTCTCTCTCTCTCTCTAAATCCTTCTCTTATTATGAGTCTGAAACTTCTGCTGTCACCTCGGGAGGATTCTGCTCATTTATGATTGTTTGTGCAACCAACAACCAAGCTTTCTGTGTTAATGAAGGTCTTTATAATTAGAATGTTCTTTTCTTAGATACTAAATATGCAGGTGTCTGTGCTCTCGTGGGTATAACACCCTATAGACTTGTCTCATTATTACAATTCATACTGGTTTTAATCAAGTTATTGTGAAGGGAGGTTGTTATCATAATGCTTGATGTTGTAATTTTGCAATCACAGACTGAAAAGAATGGAGAAAAGAAACAATCATGGCCTTTGCGATACCGAAAGAATAAATCTTCCTTGGGGTCGCCACGATTTAGCCCAATGATCAAAGCTCTGTTCCGGAACAATGGCAATTAGCCAGCGCTCCATTTCAAACAGTCTGTCTCCTGATAAGCGGTCATCAGACCGTTTCGATGCTTGTCATCAGACCACATTTGTCCCTGATTGTTTCTGGAAGAGGAGAATGATTGTGGATTCTCTGTCTTGCACAAATGCAAATATTCAGAGGCCCTTCGGAAAGCACAAAGATTGCCGGATTGATCCCCTCGTCTCTACAGTCGAACTGCAAGAGCCAGTGCATCGTGTCTCCGCTGAGGGCCGCTTTGGCCGATTGCCTCATCATAAATGCAATTGGCTTACTGTCCAATGGGCAGCCTCTTGAAGCACATCAAGCCTCTGTTCTATCAATCCGATGTGCTGTGCCTGCGAGTGATCTAATGCGGTGGCTTTGAACGTGGCTTTTGGGTCCTCTCCACTACTATGTAGTGGGCTGAGTGGAAAGGTTGCTCTCTTCCGCAGTGGAAAATGTGTGTTCGTGTAATGAGATGTTCTTGCCAGCCTCCTGCACAGCTGCCTGCTAATAGCAGCCATGGCCTCTCCAAATGAGGCTTCGAGAGCAATCTCATGTAAGCTTGTTATTCCTTAAAATGTTGCTCCGTGTCGGGTTTTCACATCTAATTTAACAGAAATCAGTCCTCGAGAGTCGTGGTCTTTTGTTATTTAGGGTTTGACCTCCATCAAATGAGATAAATGGAGGCATTAACTCACCTAGCACTGTTTTCTTTAGACAACGTGACTCTGGAAGGATCATGTTATGTCTTCTGTGTGGTTCTGAAATCAAAATAAGACATGCTTTTCTCCATGGCTGCCATGTATGTGTGAGCAAATTAATAGAAATGGTTTGTTTGTTCTTTTAGGTGTCTCCTGTTTTGTTTTGGGTTTTTTGGGGGGTGGGGCGGGTAAAAGTTTTTATCATTTGACAATTTTTGTCTCTCGCATTAAAGTTTCTCAGTCAGATAGTGATTAATAAAGGTAAGTTGAAATTATGTTTTCAGTGCATGAAAATTGAGTGCATAATATGTATTGGTGCATAATTGGTGACGGGCAGGTGTTTAAATGCTATGTGTTTAAATGCATACCATTTAATATTTGTCATGCTGAGCGATTGTTTGGTATTTATGTATGTTACCTTTAAAAAAAAATATCTTTCTTGAACTATTTAGTGTTTCATAATTGTTTTACTTCATAATTGTTGCTGAACAGCCAATAATAGGCGGTTTTATAGACCTTACGTGCCAAAGAAAAAAGCACTCCGCCATCTTTAGGATTTTATCTTTGAACTGTTTTTTCAGTAGCTCTGTATATTCCTGTGGCATCGCTGTCGAAAAGTAATTCGCTGGTGAAGTGGATTTACTTATTGTTGAGCTAATGAAAGTTATCATGAGCATTGTAATGTTTGAAGCGGACGTCATAACAAATGTAAGTAGTCTGGGAAGATTTTAAAAGGAGCGGTTCATACATAAATCTATACACAACAGGATTTGAAAATTGTGGAGCATCACACACTACAAGATATTCTTAAGATTATCAAGCCAGATTTAGCACCTCACGTGATCTCGCAGGGAAGTGGATGTAAACCAAATGGATACTGTGTCACGGCAACTTGCTGTATCAATACTTATTCTTAGATAAAAACAGGCGTGTTGTTGCCAAATTTTGATCAGCCATTCCTCCATCTCTGTTGTCCACCGGACCCATACATCGGAACTGACTGATGCCCTGGATGCAATTTTTTTTTCTCAAAATGTTGAGAGGGGTAAATCGGACATAAATCGGCCTAAAACTCCTGTAGACTGAGCCCAGCTTCACAAATTCTCTAGAACCATCAAGATGATCGGGACTTTACCTGGATTGTCAGAAGAGGAGAGTTGGGACCAATAATCTTGTAGTGTGTGGGTGCCTTTACTAATGACATGTTCCATTTTGACAACTTATCTCATCATTGGGGCAAGTTGTCACATGAACTGCAATAAACTGCCAATTTTTCTGCAATAACGGCGAAATGTTCAATAGCTTGTTTGTAGTCACGATTTTAACTTATGCGCTCATAAGGAGTAAAACTGTGACAACCAGTCCAGTCTCGTATATGTATACATAAAGTAATGTTACTGTACTTTATGTTATACATTACTACAGGAGTGCAAAATTTCCGTCGAGTCCTCGGAAGAAGCATCTCCTCAGTCTTTTGAAGCTGGTGGGATAAAAGGCGTCCCCCAAACATACAGAAAACGCACGTTTCATGTACGGAAGGGTTTCATCCTGGCTTTAACAAGATGATTTTCCTCTTCTGGATGCCTGCAGGATGGCCCTGGATGAAAGAATGTGCTTTCAGGACTGCTCGGCCTCAGGGGATGGCACATACCTCATCCAACACAAGGAGCACCAACTCCATCCCAACGGCAAGGCAAAAACACATCCATACTAGTATTCTCACATGCTTTCAACAGATTAGCTTTTTATTATGCATGCATGAATGTGTGTATACTCATCAGTGGATATATGGTATGTATATTCTCCGCATGATCCACACATATCCCTTTGAGCAGGAATTTTAAGGGTATTCAAAGGATCTCTCCTCGGAAACCCTCACATACCAACTGCTGTGCGATTAAAAATCACAATAGTTTCGAAGCATAATCATTGCATTTGATTTGCGTTGACGATTTCCAAAGATGTGTTTCTCATTTTCCAAATCGTTCAGGTTTTAGAGGAGTGTTTTTGAGCAAGACAATGAATGTGCGTTTCTTTTCTGATACGAAAACCATGATTTTTTAATGGTGATGTCTGGATACTTGCCTGAGTGACACAACCATGACTTTAAGAGCCCAAAACAAATGAGCTGTCTTCTTAAATAAGGCCAGGAATCCCCCCCCCCCCCCCCCCCCCCCCTCAGCTCAGCTTTCATACAAGAGAGACAAAGTAAAAAGCTTTCTGCTTTTTCAACAACTACAAAAATGCCCATCTATGTTATATGCTACATGAATAATTGTAAATTAGCAAAAGAAAACAAAAGAGATATAAAACTGATTTGCCCAAAACAAATGTATAATGGATTTGGTGCTTAGGAGTGTTTTAAGTGGAGTCAGCCTTAACAACAATATTTGGACAGAACAGAACTGTAAGATCTGTGCACGTAAACCTCACTCCACTGACCTCGCGTCCTTATTAGCGTGCCCGCCTACCATGCCATAAATGCCAGATCGAATCCCATCTGGAAGGGTGCAAGTAGAACCTGAGGGGTTAGATTGGTGCCGTGACCTGGATGGGAGTAAGGTTTAGCGGGTGAATGTAATGGAGACCAGCTAGTAAGATCTGTGCGTATAAACCACGACCCCTTGACCTTGAGAGGAGCACTAGCGACTGACGCTAGAGGCTGCTGTCTTTAGCATCCTTGTTAGCGTGCTTACTTCCCATGCTGGAAACCCCAGATCGAATCCCGCTTGGAGCGGTGAGAGTAGAAGCGGAAAGGTTACAGAATTATTTGAAATATGAGATGAGAAAGTATGTAAACCATTAATTTCAGATTCAACATTGTTTCTTGAGCACCAAATCGCATATCAGACTGATTTCTGAAGGATCATGTAACATTGAAGCCTGGAGTATATGACTGGAGAATTACTGTTATTAAATATTTATGTATATTTAAAACACATTTATATTTTAATATTTAATATATTTATATTTTAATATTTAATATATTTATATTTTAATATTTCATATTTTAATTTATATATATTATTAAATATACTATTGTTATTAAATAATATTACTGTTTATATGTATATATATTATATATTGGTTGTAAAAAAACAAAAGAGGGGCACTTTGCCTCCTCATTTTAAAAATCCACCACATTCCTTGTGTCCTTGTGACCAAACACACACACACACTTGGGCTACTGCCTTTGCTCATCTCTGTTCTTTTTTTCTTTTTTTTTACCCACTGTCTTCAAAATCTCTTTCTTTCTGTCTCTCATTTTCACTGAACATTGTGTAGGTCTGCCTCTAAGCTCTCTCTCTCTGTTATTTTTTGCATAGAGGAGAAGGGCAAATCTCAGAAATATGATGCATAATTCACAGTGACTTTCAGGCAGTCAGGCAGGGACTGAGAGCCCGAGGGCTTGGCCCATTCAGAGCTATCTTTGGATGCCAAGCAAGCCCATACCCTGACTGGAGCTAGTGGTGGCAGAAGAAACAACAGCGTGTCCACAGATGTCTAGCGATGGACCCTGAGCACACTGAAAACACACAAACATGGCTTATGGTTGAACGCAAAGAACTGTTTTAGGCTTGGCTGCTCTTGAGAGACGTATGACGTGCATCTTTGTCATAATCGCACTATCATTTCCAGTGTTGTAACCTTTTGTATCTCCTATGCAGATAGATAGCTACCCAAGAGTACCTCAGTAATTGGATCAATTACTCTCTTGTGGCTTCTTCAATTGTGTCCCGCTGTAGAATGTCACGGTATTTCAGACTCATGACGGCACGGTGTCTGTTCTCGCTTTCCTTTCATCATAGTGTCACATCGATGGTCTCGCCACTCCAGGTGACTCCTGTCACCGTCCTCACAAAATCACTCCTCTGGAACGTTAATGTTATTCAGAAGGGCAGCCGTGGTTGATGGCACAGTTGATTCTCTCATCAACCGAAGAAAAGAAATAACAGAGCAGTGAAGCAGCTTTGCTATATTATGCCTAATTTATAAGCACAAATTCAGGCCCTGTGCTTTTGATATTGAAACACGGTGGATTGCTCGCTTCCTGCCAAAAGTCAAGGTTAAGCTCCGGAGTGTGAGATCCTAATAAAACCTCTGTAGCTTTTCTTTTCGTCATTCATGCGGCCGCACGGCAGCAGGTGTTGCTGTGACGATGCCTTTTCCAGTGTTACCCATGATGGAAATGAAAACTAATATGGACATGACGTGTCCTGAAACCCTGAAATGGTTTCCAAAGCCATATAATGGGATTCCAAAGCACATTCTCGAGGCCGTCTGACTTATTTGACAAGATGGAATCACTATTTTGGAGGCCTTCTTACTTTTTTGTGTGACAATGAACAGCTGCCTTGTACAAATTGAACTTAAAACTATGACAGTGATTAATAACCCTTATTTATTTATCAGACACTTTTATCCAAAACAACTTACAAATTAGAAACATACATGCAGTAGTTAATTCAACACATAACAAATGTCATTAAGTACCAGGGCTGCGTTGTTCATGTTTACAGAATTTGAAATGATCGTGCTGTATTTTTTATTTGGCTTTTGAAATCGGAATCAGTTTAATCAAGGTTTAAATTTTGTAGCTGCTTTATTAAGATAACAGTATTTAGTTTGTGTAGTATTAATTTCATGAAGGCAATCTAAGGTCAGGCTTTGAGAACAAATAGGTGGTCCCCCATCTCTGGAAGTGCATACCACTCTTATGTACATCGTTTTAAACCTGAGCCATGTGTTTACCAGGAAAAGTGCAGTTGTTTGTATGTTCCTTCAAGAAATCCATTAGTAATCCTCTACTTGCATACAATTTCGCTCTGTAACTCAGTCTTGGAAATGGCAGGATGACAGTTATTGGCATTTGGTTTTGAATAATTATGATCATCACCAGGCTTTTAATATGTGTGCTTTCATTAGAACTTTCTCAGAAGTCAGCAATATAGTGATCAAGTGTGTTGTAAAGCCATAGTAGATTCCCATTCACAGGAGGCTAAAAATGAATTCTATTGTAAAGTGAGTGCGCCCTCGGGCTATAACCATTTCCTCCACCTAAAATGATGCCGTTTAAAAGAGCCCTTTGAGTGAAGCTTCAATTTTTTCATGCTTCAGAAGACTGTGATATTAATGTTGCTCAAAGTAACCACTGCATTAAAAAATGCCAAGGGTACCAAAAAAGACAAGTGCAGGTTAAGAAAAACATTGCTAGGAACATCACGTCTCCCCTTTGGTATATTGCACTTGTTTTAAATTAAATTAAATTTAGTATTAACATGAAACTATCATCTGAGCTTACAAGGTGACAGTGGTTTGTAGCATTGCCTGAGCTGAGATTTTTCTCGATCTGTCTCAAATTAGTCTTCAAATTAGTCTCACAGCCTTTATCTGGTCGGAAAGCTGGTCTTCCTATCTGACCAGTAAGGTCAGTGCCTAAACCTTCTCTAAAATTAGACAATTCATAGATTTGGCGGTGAGAGTGCACACATTGAGAGCACCAATGCCCACCTTGAGAGCAAAACAAGGCTTTCTTCCATTGCCTGACACTTATCTTTACCAGGTTTGTACTAAGTACTAATGTTGATGTACTTGACAACTCATTAATGGTGCATATGTACAGGCAAACAGATGAACCCAGAATATAAACGCAAGGCGCTGTTTCTCGTTACGCGGTTTTCTCTGTTATATGTTAGGGGGCGCTATTACACATCTTCTGAAAGAGTACAGAATATGTAAAATATGTAAGTTAATGCGAACATCAAACATTATATCCTAAATCAAAACTGTCTAATGTTACCGAATGAAATGTCGACCCAGGACGAGGTATAGGACTTTGCAAGCTTTGGGAGTGTTGATGGACTCGGTCTACTCCATCTATGTTTAGATTATTGTTCTGAATCCCATACAAAAAATTAGATTTTCTCTGCTTTTTGTTAAAATTTTTGCTTTTTTTAATGACACTTACCCATATTCAAGGTTAATAAAAAAAAGAATGCATGAAGCTAGAAGCATGAAGCAGTTTTTTATTTTGATATATTGTAAACGTTATTTAATTATATTTC
Source organism: Phoxinus phoxinus (assembly GCF_949152265.1). Lineage (NCBI taxonomy): Eukaryota > Metazoa > Chordata > Actinopteri > Cypriniformes > Leuciscidae > Phoxinus > Phoxinus phoxinus. The sequence goes on from NC_136894.1 coordinate 5,750,846, forward strand.
AGCATAAACATACATCCCTTGACAGGTACTAAAAATAATCTGAAAACATTGATAATTAATTTACGGCTGATATGAAACAAAGTACAGTATTTATCATAATGTACTTTAAATATCATAAAAAAATGGATGTAAGAAAAATATATATTCTGCTGCAGTTCAAAAATACATTGCACAATGAAAACATTGTCAATTCACCATCAGTGTCCCAATGTGTAGTGAGCCAGGGTTCTTTGTCTTTGTCAGTGATACATGATACATGATATACTTATGCAGGAGCTAGGGAGCTGATTGAGATTTAGATATTTTAACCAATATGATAAAAATGTAAAGCAATGCTCAGTGCTGATTCTCTGTAGCCTACTGAGAGGTCGCAAAATGTAATGATGAGTTAAGATGGAAATATTATGCAAATAGATTCAAAATTCAAAAAAATTGTGTTTATATTTATGTAACATGGCCGATTGAAACCATTTAGGTGGGTATTAGCGTGTTCACAAAATAGAGCGAGAACAATATGGAGAGAGGGAGTTGAGCTAATGGACAGATTATAGTGTAACTTTCTTCACCTTTTGGAAAACTCTTCTTGATATTGACAGATACTGTAGGCTGAATATTATGACATTTTTCGCCTGTAGCGGCCATTGAACTTGAAATGTCAGACTACCCCACTCCGCTCCCCTCCCTGTCCGTCTCCAATGCGTTCTCTATAAGAGAATAAATCACCATGCGGTCAGTATCATGTCACACAGCTCCCCCTATGGACCACTGGTTCCAACTCATTTCGCAAGAAATGTTGATTTCGGCAGAATCACACCTGCATACTGATCAATGAGCGAAGAGGTCAAGGTCTACTGAAGGGATTTTAACTTAAAACACATAACTTATTTGAAAAAGAAAAGGCTATTTTATTTAGTTATCCACCCTGAGAGGAAGGAGGGACATTTTGACCTTTTATAAATGATGACAAATGGCTTGCTTAGGATCATTTATTGGCACAGTTCTCCTCTGCTGACAGAGCTGCAATCCCAGCTGTGGATCAATTAACCTTTGCCTCACCATTAGCTACAGATTGAAGTCCATAGTTATAAGGTGAGGGTTGTGTATTGTCCCGCATTGGTCATGAAGCAGACAGATCGCCCCCTGCCACCTTTTCCCAGTCCAGGCCTGGAAATGAACAGTGAACTAGAGTGCATCTCAGATCAGTTCAGGGTCAGCGGCCTGTCTGCGGCGGATCTCATCAAAACGCCTCGTGACTCAAAGAGCAGCCTGGGCGACTGAGAAAGAGAAGGACAGATTGGTCTATTAGAGAGAAAGAGAAAAGAGTGGGAGTCAATGAAAAAGTATGTGTGAAGAGGAAACGTGGCAGGTTGAAGATGGTCCTATTATCCTTAAAGAGCCCAGGAGAGATCCGTTTCCCACACTCTCGGCAGCCGCACGCGGTATAAAACATGCTTAAAACTCCCATACGCACCTCACCTTCCCTTATATCACTCTCCATTTCAGATCCTTTGTTCCTCTTTTCTGCTCTTTGGTTCGTGTCATTTTCAGGAACGATGTACATGGCTGTAAATGAGGCAGATCCCATCGTTTCTTGCCCGTAGGCTACACGGGAAGTGCTCTCCAATACCACAGGGAGTCTCTATGCGCGCATCCTTTTTAACCCTTTGCCGTTCCTGTTTCCCCATCCCACTCTTCCTCACGCAGTGTGCTGACATCAAATTTACATCACAAGGGCCCTGTAGACTATTAAAATGACATTTAACCTCTTTCAAGTTAGTGAGCTGCCTCACACGCTGCCTACATAGACAGCATACTAGATGAAATGGAAGCTCATAAGGGAGTGATTTGGAACATTCTAGAGAAGCAGCCTATCAGTGTGTCAGACGACGAGTAACTCTCCTCACTCGGCAATGCACTCAATATATCATTCATTCATTAACCATTTCGGTCATATCCAACTCTCTGTGATTCTATGGGCCATCTCTCACCATACGTGAGAGATCATATATGAATTTGCTTGGCAATGACGTGGAGTAGGTCGCCGGGTCTTTCCCCAACCCTCCCCATTGCATGGCTTGGGACTTACATACACATGCAGTCACACCGAACAATTTTTAATGTCTCCAATTCACCTATACTGCATGTTTTTGGATTGTGGGGGAAATCATGCAGACACAGGGAGAAGATGCAAACTCCACACAGAAAGGCCTCCTGGCTCGTTGCAAATGCCAAATTTCTAGTTCCCTGGTGATCCCTGATGAAGATTCGTCGCTCTCACCGCCACGGTCCAGGTTCGAATCCAAGTCAGGGAACGTAAGTTTGGGGGCAGTTTTGGCCAAATGGTTAGAGAGTCGGACTTCTAACCCGAATGTCCCATACTCAGCTACACCTCACTTCACTTAACTTCAAAGGTTTAGCTATAGCAGCCGACCAGGGGTGTGTTTCCCGTACAACTATATAGATCGCTGCTTAACTACCATAGTACGATGCATCGTTGGAGAAATCAACTAGCTAGTCACGACTGTTTCCCGAAACCGTATGTCGCAAAGTATCGTTCAACCACGTTGGTTTATGACGTCTCGCACGTGGTGAACTAATAACTTATTTTAATTAATCGGTTTGAGATTGAATTAACGCTAGATTTTGGCATATAAGTTACAGACATGGCCTCTGAAGACCATTTCTATTTTTTCTCAGTTATTTTGCTTTATTACCAGACTCAATATTTGGCTCGTTCTTAGTACGTTCGCACATGCGCAGTCTTCAAAAACGATGCTTTAAATCTCTTGACAAACTAAAAGACCTAAATTACATTTGTATGTATTCTAAATAAATCACACGGGTTGTACTGAATGTCAGCTTGCTTATTTTGCTAAAGATAAGGATTTATTCAGTCTACATCTCATGTAAACTATAGAAACTATGTTTCTAACCACAGCTCGAGAGCTGCCGTTCCAACCACACAAGTTTGCGAGGCTGTTAGCGAACGTTCGTTGGAACGATAGTTTCGGGAAACACCAAATCGTTGAACTATGCTGATAACGACGGAACTTGCGACCATAGTTGGCTAACGATGCTTTCGGGAAACGCACCCCAGGAATATTGACCCTATGGAGCTCCCGACGAACAGTTTTAATGGAAACAGGAAAGTTGAGGTGTGCATTTAATTCTACAGAGTTGAGCAGCTGTGATTAGATTTTTTTGGATACAATCCGAGTTACCCAGACATACCTTTCAGACGGCTTCCTCTTGCGTCAACAGTTACTCCTGTTGGATGTGGTTCGTCCTAACCGGTAGTATGCCGACATTACCCTGGACACCATAGCCCTGATACACCACAAAGACTTGCTGTCCTGATGCGTCAGCGAGACGCACCAACAGTTTGACCTCTTTTGAACTCTGAAATGTCTCCCATTATGTGGTGTGGATTGCAATATTTTTATGTACAGCTGTGCTATTGCTCTGCTAATTCAACCTTTATAGCCTGCTCTTAACTGATGGAATCTAAAATCAATGAAAATTGGCAACCATGCCGCACATATATAGACGTGAAACCTCCAACACTATATAGGCTAGTGTTTCAGTTTCATTTTCCAACCTCTGTGTATATATTTATATAGTACAAACTATAAATTCAAAATGTATATTCTATTTATTTATCTACGTAGCTCTATACAATATTTGTATATATATTTCTAATAATAATAATTCACAATTCATTCTGGAATAGCCTTCTTGAAGGATATATACAATTCTGCCTCAGAATTAAGCTAAAACTAAGGCGGCATAAGTAAGTTGCCTACATTATTGTCAGAAGCACTGCTATATCGTACATTAAAATGCTGCCTACTGAGGAAACTCACTAGCTTTGATGGTTAGGAAGATAATTTATGACTACAATCTTAATTTATAGCTGTAAAATATCTTGCTGCTGATCACCATATACTGTAAGCTTCGTCCCTCTTTATATCTGCTTTTGTCCAACTATTTCCAGTGGATACATTTCCAGACAGGCATCCCACAGTCACACTATATAGAGAGAAATTAATAACATTAATCAAGTTGATGATATACGTGATGATGATCGGTTCGATGTGAGACAATGTGAGAGGACAAGCTGTCAAGCTAAATGTGGATCCATATCAAGCCTTACCTAAAAGTCCTCTATTTTAAATACAGAGATTAATAGTGTCATTCAGCATCACTGCCAAATATGGCTGTAGTTTGTGCGTAGCCACCTACACCACACAGGCTCAAGCAGTCGCTGCGAGTGCTGGATGTTGATCAATGTGCGAAACAGGGAGGGAAAGTAAAAACAGATGGTGAAAGGCCACTGCCATTCCTCTTCTCTGACTGCCAGTATCAGTATCCTCTCAGCGCTCTGCTAAATTAAAACAACCACCATCCCATTGATTCCATCTTTGACAGGGGCCATACATCAGGAAGAGAAGAGAAGAGAAGAGAAGAGAAGAGAAGAGAAGAGAAGAGAAGAGAAGAGAAGAGAAGAGAAGAGAAGAGAAAGAGCGAGAGAGATGCAAGTCCAGAAATAGGCGAAAGAGCATCCAGAGACACCTTTCAGTGTGAAAGAGTAAATAAAAGAAGAGGCATAGAAGTTAAATAGAAATTTGATTAACACTGTGATTGAACAGGGCTGTTGTTTTCTGCTCCTCTTCTTTCCCATCCTTTCTCCCTGTCAGAATGGCCGATGTGTGGCTCCCGTGGGAAAGGAGGCATTTGAGCTGATTGCCTGGCTAATGACTGACTGATTCGCTCCAATCACACGGCCCCGCAGCCAGATTCTTTGATTGGACACAATCAAGTCAAATGGACCAGTGCTGTATTCCAGAGCTCGGAATCCATCATTATATTTCAGCAAGCTACCCAGGAGAATAACCACCCACCTATTAGGAGCAGGAGGCTAAACCGAACTTATGATTCGATTTCGATTCTTGCGTGCATGGTTTTATTTAAAAACCTTTCTTGATTCAAAATGATTAAATTTTAAGTTAACCCTGATGCATTATGTGGTACTTTGATCTTAGACGGCTGCAGTGGGAATTAGGTGGTGGGGTCACTCTCTTATTCTAGAGAGATACGGCTGACCGTAGTCAGTATCCGCTCCGTATACGGATCAGATGGTGGACCTGCACCTAGCCACGACCACAACGCAGCCCTGAATGTCATCAGACATCCTGTCAACAAGACAATCCCCTGTGACGGCCTCGTCGACACGACTGCCATCGGCACAGATCCTCAGCAGAGACCACAGGAACCAGCTAGGTTATCGGCACAGACCTATGGCCAGCTTCGTCCCTATACTCGCGTGATGAATCGGATCTTCAAGAAAAAGGAGCTGGATGAAATATTTGATTGCGACCGATCCCAATCTGATTTCTGACTTGTGATGCAGCCGGAATCATAAACACACTGTGTTTGTTCATTGGCCAGAAGAGAACTGATCCCCTGACTGAGAAAGGTTTTTTCTCCATTCGGTCACCTGATAGAGTTTGGGTTCCTTGCCACTGTCGCCTATACTTAGTTGGGGACACTTAATATTCAACAATATAATTGATTTGACTGCACTGACTCTAGGGAAGAGAACTGAACTGAGCTGGACGATGGCTTCACTGTTTTCTTTGAAACTGTAAAATGAACTAATTGAATAACTGATGATCTTTATTACGGAACTGAATCAACACTAAACTGACTTCAGCTGAACAATGACACTGTTTTCTTTTAGAGCAGCTGTACGGCTGAAATGAACTGTCTGCATCAATGACTCGTTTCCTGTTATCACTTTGAAACAATATGTATTGCATAAAGCGCATTATAAATAAAGGTGACTTGACATTTGATTGGACAAAAATCTCTGTAGTGCAGGATGAGTCGTCAATATTTTTGATCCATTTTTCTAGAAGAGAAAGTACATTTTAAATGCATTTATCTGCTAAAAGTTCATTTAGTCAACCTTAAGAACTACAAAACCATATATAGTACACAATAGTCAAAAGTTGAGGGTTAGAAAGATTGTTTTAAGTTTTTGAAAGAAGTGTGTTATGCTCACAAAAGCTGTATTTATTTGATCAAAAATACAGTAAAACCGTAATATTTATTGTATTACAATTTAAATTTATTTTTTCAATTTGAATATCTTTTCATTTTTAATTATTTTTTTGTAATAGCGAAGCTGTATTGATTTCCATTATTCCTGTCTTCAGTGCCACGTGATTCTAAAGAAATTCTGATTTGGTGCTCAGGAAACATTAATATCAATGTTGAAAACAGTTGTGCTGCTTTTTGTGGAACCCGTGATACATTTTCAGGATTCTTTGAAAAAAAAAAAAAAAAAAATTACATTATAAATCTCTTTACTGTCACTTTTGATCAAATTAATGCATTCTTGCTGAATAAAAATGTATTTCTTAAAAAAAATAATAATAATAATCTTACTGACCCCAAACTTTTGAATGGTAGTTAAGATGACCTCGAAGCTAATAGATGTGAACTAAAAGCCACAAAACTCTATGGATTTAATAGAGCCTTTAAATGGACATTTAATTGTGTTTAATCGTTCATAATTAAGAATAGACATTTATAAAGTATGCTTGTATGAACACAGAATACACACTCGGGCAATTGCTTGTGCCACACACAGATCATCATTACTCGCACCCACATTAATTCAGTGTTTCTTAGCTGAAATAGCTGACAAAGGACAGAACCCTTAAAGGCTGATCCATGAGAAACTGAGGAACAGAGAGGGTTTGTGGGATTTCTGAGTCCCCACCTCGCATTAATTAAAAGAGGCTGTGGGTTGAGTGGCAGACAGCCTGTAGGCTCAGCCAGGAAGAGAACTCAGATGAATTATGGAGAGGGTCTGTAAGCCAGCCAAACTCAGCATCACACTTTTGTGCACCATCCACCCCCATCCATCCCTTGCTTTTGCCCTTTTCTTCTACTCTCTCCTGCTGGTTCTGCCCTCTGCTTCCCTCTTCGCTCTTCCCTCCATCTTTCTTTGTCACCGCATCTTTCTCCATACTGTTCATTTGTCTGACTGGTTCAGGCTGCACCATTCTGTGTCCTTATCTGCACTTAAAGGCGACCTATTATGCCTTTTACAAGATGTAATATAAGTCTCGGGTGTCCTCAGAATGTGTCTGTGAAGTTTCACCTCAAAATACCCCACAGATCATTTATTATTCCATTTATGAGCGGAGGGAAAAACATGATGTTTTCATGTATACATCTAATGCAAATGAGCTGCTGGTCTTTACAAGCCTTTGCATCTCGTGCCCGGATACTCTGGTTTTGATCATCTCTATCGCAAACATGCTCACGTGACATTGCAGTTCTGCGTCGTTATGAAAGTTATTGTTTGCATGCGTTTTAAAGCCATATCAGTTTAAACTTATATGGTTTTCTTAACACACACACCTGAAGCACGCGCATACACTGGCTGTCAGACGGCGTTTCCCGTGAGTATTAAACTCATTTCTTTATTGCACTTAAAGGAACACACTGACTTTTTTTTACTTTAGCTTATTCACCGTATCACCCAGAGATAGATAAGTCCACACATACCCTTCTCATCTCCGTGCGTGCCGTAACTCTGTCTGACGCACCCACCGCTAGCCTAGCTTAGCACAAAGGCTGGAGGTAAACGGCTCCAGCCAGGGGTGCCGCCAGGAATTTTGGGCCCCATGACAAAAAAATAACATTGGGCCCCCCCTGCACAGCTGTTGTCACCAGATCTCTAGGACGTACCTGGTACATAACTCTAGTACTAGCACAATTTTTACTGCTGGTGATTTGTAAATGCAAGTCTGCTTACAGTATGCAATTCATTATTTGATGCAAGATTAAAAGCCACCATAAAATGTCCTTAAAGCAATCCTTTACAGTGTCAATGTATTTTTATTGTAAAATTAATGACAGATTTAAAAAAAAAAAAAAAAAAAAAAAAAAAAAATATTTTTTTAACTTTTTAATCAAAATAAATGAACATCATCATTCACAAGCATCTCAAGTGTGTGCAAGCTTCTAAAAATAAATTGAAATACACCAGTATTCCTGTAATTCTTTTGTCTTATGAATTTAATAAACAACTCGTCTCGTATTCTGTTCCGAACACACCGCACCATCTACATCATATGAGTGTAAATGCGCAAAAAACGTTTCCATTGCGATTTTTTTTTTTTCAAAATTGCCTGAAAAACCACCTCATTTCAATTTGCGCAATTTGAAAGGTAATTGAAACACGGATGACGGTGTTTAGTTGCCAGAAACACCAGAAACCACAAAGTTGCATAGTAAAAGAAAATCTGGTTTTCAAAAAAACGAAAGAGAGAAAATAGAGAGGAAAGACAAAAGAAAGGGTGTCAATCTGTTAACGAATTACAGGAATACTGGATTCTAAACCTCATAGAAATGCCACAATCAAGACCTCGAAGCAGAAATGATGGAGAAACACCAAGAAACTCCTCATATCTGCCGCTCACAGTATAAGAGTCTTTCCTTGCCATTGATGCTTGAATAACACGCCTACGAATAATGTCTAGTGCGGTGGCTGGGATATATAAACCTACCAACGTCCGTTGCCACGATTTTTTAAATTACTATTCGCGAGAGGAAAATTAAGTTTTAGTCGCATAACATCGGTTAATCGAAACGGCGTCATTTCGCAATAGTTTTGTATCGATATTTAGAAAATAAATCGCAAAAGTTCTGCGCAAATCTGTAATAGAAACGCGGCTAGATGAGTGCGCTAAGGCAGGACCAAACCATTTCATGCAGATACAGGGGGGTGTATGTTTACTTTTTGGTCAATGGGGATATTTAACTTTTATTGCCAAAATAAGTACAATCAAAGACATCATTAATTTTATTATTATTTGAAATATACTCAATGATGATGGTTTATATAGTGTATAATATAATAAAAAAAAATTAATTACTTTTTACGGATTTGTTGGGGCCCCTGTCAGTCAGGGGCCCTTGGAATCGTCCTAACTTTTCCCCCCTATACGGCGCCCCTGGCTCCAGCTAGCATACTGATCCCAATAAGTGACAAAATAACGCCAACATTTTCCTATTTTACATGTTGTGATTTGTATAGTCACAGCGTGTACAAATAACAAGGTCACATGAGACACAGCCATCTTCTAACCGTATACATACTGGGAACTATATTCTCAGAAGGCGAAGCACTGCTACTTGGGCGGAGTGATTAGCGCAACACTCTGAGTGAACTCTCTGCTCACCATGGGGCTTCTCAGGCGCTGCGAAGAAGTAGTGCTTCGCCTTCTGAGAATATAGTTATGTCAAAAACACACAAATTTGACATAAACTCAGTTATGTCTGCGTAAACAGCAGGGAAAGAAAACGCATTATGTATATTATATCCGTGTAGTAAAGTGACTGCAGCATAATATATAGTGCTTACTGCTGTATATACAGTTGTTATGAATCAAACAACAAAAGAAAAACAGAAAGTCACTCACTGCTCTTGAATGAGTAACTTTAGTAGCTTTGATAAGAATATATTTCTTACTTGAATGCTGCTGTTAAAGGCACACTATGCAGTTTCCGTTTTTGTCAAACAGCGAGCCCTAGAGTCGCTGTGGAGTACTTGTATTTAACGTTACTGTCGTAAATACCACTCACGTTTTCTTTTCCTTGACTCTTCCGACCGTGCTTTTTTCGTCGACTCTGCCATGATTCACGTCTGATTTTGGCTCTCAAACCTGCATTGCTGGTTTTGCCACCGCCGTCCTATCCCTGCTTTGCTATCGGGATGATTTGCCCTACTACGAGTTTGTTTACCATTGAAATGACTTCGAAGCTGTCATATTAAGGTACAAATCTTGCATAGTGTACCTTTAAATGCTCTGTCGAGGAGGTAAATATGGCTGACTGTGTACAGCTCAGGGGAGCTAAAAAATTTAGTTTTTAAATAGATAAATATATATATATAATCATGGAGGTTTGGAACGACATGAAGGTGAGTAAAGGATGATCAAAATGAACATTTTGGATAGTTTTAGATCTTAAAGGGATAGTTCACCCAAAAATGAAAATTGTGTCATAGTTTGCTCACCCTCAAGTTGTTCCAAACCTGTATGAGTTTCTTCCTTCTGTTGAACACAAAGGAAGATATGTTGAAGAATGTTGGTAACCATACAATTGACAGCATTGACGTCCATAGTATTTTTTCCCCTATACTCAATGGCTACCATCAACTATACGGTTACCAACATTCTTCAAAATATCTTATTTTGTGTTCAACAGAAGAAAGAAACTCATTCAGGTTTGAAACAGTACATCTAATAGTTTTGAAAAGTGTAAACACGCCCGAATTGCCCTGTAGGTACGTTTTGGCTGTTTTTGTGTTTAAGTGAAAAAAAAAATTATGCATTTTGAAAGTAGTATGTATTTTGTGCCAAAGTAATGATAAATGATCCACAGTTTAGCTCACATGGGCTGATGTTGTGCTTACTGTGTGTGACCTAAGTATTGTGAAATGGGTCCTAGTGATTGTAATATATATATATATATATATATATATATATAATAAAAGTAATGCCTGTAATTTCCTTGCTCTATTTTTCTCTCTCTCTTCTTCACTTTCGGTTTAATCATGTAAGCATCTCTTACATTATTTCACACATTTCACACATCATACACATTTGTCTATGAAAATGTGCCTTGTGTATTGATTGCATAAATATTTTAGATCTAATTAAATATGGTGCTTCTTTTGAGGATGGTGTGCCGAGTGCAGTTCTGCAGCCTGGCTCCTTTACCAGGGAACATAAAGACACATCCAAATCTTTTTAGCTGCAGCTCCGTGTGTGACCGTGTGAGAGCAGATAATGTCAGTGATAATGTGAGCTCTGCCAGTTGCCATGGAAAACAGAACTGTCTCCCTCCTGAAACATAAAAATGTAATAATTCAGCATTTCCACAAATAAACAATTGAAGACATGGAAATGTCAGAACATCTTTAGAAGAATCCTGGTACTTCTCTTTGCATGCTCACGTCGGCGTGATTGAACAAGGAGGTGCATTGTTGTCTTCCATCACTTGTACATGGTAAAACCTTTCTTTGTTTTTTTAATTTTTATAAATACATATACAGCAAGCAAATGTGTCTAATTAAAATATAAGTATATATCATCTAACCTATCTATATGTGTCTACAGCATATTTTGTACACTCTAAAAAATGCTGGGTTGTTTCAACCCAATTTTGGGTCAAATATGGACAAACCCAGGCGTTGGGTTACATTTTTTAATAATATTTTTAACCCAACGTTTGGGTTTGTCCATATTTGACCAAAAATTGGGTTGTAACAACCCAGCATTTTTTAGGCCTAATTTCTACATTAATACATTAAAGGTGCTCTAAGTAACTTATTTTACGTAAACCGAATAGCTTCGGAGTCATTGGAATAGTTATATGACTTTTTTCGGGTTGAATGGTGGTCGTCTCGCACCCCCCGAGCGCCTGTGAGCCGAAAAACCACACTTGCAACTTTTGGCCAGCGAGCCGCCTCCGCGTCAGGAAGTATCGCGTGATATCAAGTCTCGCGATGTAACGAATTGCTTTACGGCACTGCACACGTAAGTATCAAAGACACATTCTAAGTATCATGCATACCTCAGTGGACATGGCTCCGTGCGTTCACCGGCGGCTTCTCTGAAAACAAATGCACGTGACCAGAGGGAGAAGATGGGAGGGGGGAAAGTTGCCAATGGTTTTACGACAGTTTTCTCAAATATCTATTCCGAAACTGTAGGGGGAGCTCTAAAAAGAAACCTGCGAGAAAACAGCGAAGAAATTTCCAAACCTACTGAGTGCTGCTTTAAAATCAAAAGTTGTATATTTTAACATTAGTTAATGCACTGTGAAATACCATGAATCTATCTATCTATCTGCATGTATGTATACTTTAAAATTATGTAAGAAATTACTGCAATGCTTTTATTTACTACTAGACAATGTCCATATGAGATTATATTTTAGTACTTAAATGGATAATTCACCAAAAACTGAAATTTTCGTAATCATTTACTCACACTCAAAACATGCTGGGTTGTTTCAACCCGTGATTGGGTCAAATATGGACAAACCCAACCGTTGGGTGTAAAATTGATTTAGAAATGTATACCAATGTACGGGTTTGTCCACATTTGACCCAAACATGGATTGAAACAACCAAGCATTTGTTTAGACTGCACCCTCAAGTTGTCCCAATCCTGCATGTTTTTTTTCTTCTTTTCACTGATCAAACAGATCTTTTTTTTTAGAAATTAATTTACTCACGGACCACTCTTGTAATTGTTTACATGCTTCTGTAATGTATAAAAGGTCTCCTGTCTCGCTATCAAAAGACATGAACACCTCCTCCGTCTCTCTAATCCTCTTTCTTTCTTTCTCTTTGGAGATTTGTCATAGAAAAAAAAAGTGGCACCCAATTTCCAGACACATAAAAGAGCAGCCTTTAAGGGTCCTTCAGTTTGCACAGGGATGCCGGGGGGCACTGCCCTTCATCTTGTCTTCCTTTACTTTAATTAGCCAGGAGAAAATTGGGCTTTTCTTCTCCTCTCTCCTGATTGCCTCTTTTGTTCTAATACAGCTCAGATACGGCGACCGAATTGCTTTTGCGGACAGGGGGAACTAGAGCAAAGCAGACCACAGCGGTGCGAGACTCTAATGATAATGAACATGGCCTCTCTAATGCAGCTTCACGGTTTCATCCGTAGACGAAGTATCTCTGCTCATCAAGTGCCATTCGCCTGATTGAGACTAGAGTGCTTCTTTTTATCCTAAAAGTCATGGAGATAAAGAAAATGCCCTTTTAATTACAAAATGAGATGCCGTTATGCTTTATCATATATGATTGTCTGGACATTCTTGATGAGATCTGCACTATATTATGAGTTTTATGGATATAAGAATCTTGAAGCGGATGATCACATTTTGCTACGTTTTATTAGGATGCTCATTTATTGGTTACGCTGAACCAATACGAAATGACTATTCGCCCTGATTTGAACCATTTCATTTAGCAGAAAATAAAATGATACTAGTTAACTTTTGGCGCTTTTCCACTGCATGGTACGGTACGGTTCGGTACGGCACGGCACGCTTTGGCGCTTTTCCACTGCATGGTACGGTACGGCTCGGTTCGGTGCGGCTCACTTATGGCGCATTTCCACTGCATAGTACGGTACGGTACGGCTCGCTTCGGCTCGCTTTAAATGGTACCACCTCTGTTGAGGTTCCAAGCGTACCGTACCGATACTAAACGTGACGTGAAAACACTGCAGATCACTGATTGGTCAGACAGAATCGTCACTTCAGCGTCATTGTATTTGCGACACGAGACACTAAACCCGCTAGATTTAAATAGCCAGACAACAGCCAACGCAGTAGCACCTGTTTTTAGAGTATTTACTTGACAAAATAAGTTAAAAAAAAATCAAAAAAGAAATGGCTGAATCGTGGTCAGTGGACGAGGTGCAGACGTTCCTCTCGTTGATTGCCGCCGGACCTACAAACAGTGTAGGGACAAATTAGAGGCGACAACTATTAACGATCAGTCCCACCCACTTTGAAGCAGTACTAACTGCAGTGGAAAAGCAACCGATCTAAAGCAAACCGAACCGTGCCGTACCGAGTCGAGTCGTACCACGCAGTGGAAAAGCGCCATTTGTTTGTATTTTTATTATGATTTATCCAACATGCCACTTAGTGAAAAAATATATTCCCTTAACAGATTATCTATTATTCTACAAGTTAGTCAAAATTTAAGTGAAGTCATTCCATGCGAATTACGTTGTTCAGTCTACAGGCCCGTAGTGTTACTTTAGCATTTCAGTAATGAAGGCATTTATCTTTGAAACGTTTGAAAATGACTGCAAAGTTACTGTACGGTGCTTGGCATGGGTCAAAAAGGATTACAAAATGACTTTTGGATTGATCCGATCTTATAAACTCGGAGACGGTGTTTGTCAAAAATGTAGGTAGCTAGGCAATTTGGCCAAGTGGTGGGAGAAAAACATAATTCTGGATTTGGACGGCAATAAAATTCCACCCCTGTAAATGTTGAAAACATCTTACATACTTAGAAACAATTACCATCTGAATAGGGCTTTAGATGTACAAAAACTAAACAGTGGTTGGTTGCCCTCCTCCTCTCAGTTCTCCATCTGTGATAAAAAAAATTCTTTAAAAAAATAAATAGTGAGAAGTTATCGGGTTTTATTAGCTCAGACCATCCAGCACTGATTGAAAAAAAAAGTTGTTTTTTAATTGTTTATATATATATATATATATATATATATATATATACACACTATACACTATATATACACTCGACATAATCATACTCCATATAATAATTTACAAATGGATTCAAAAATCGACTGACTTTCCACACTATCATTTTACAATTGAAGTCACATCAGTTTCTCTTGACACTGTAGTCAATATCCAGTGTGCATGGTTTGCCATAGTAATTGTACACTCTAAAAAATGCTGGGTTGTTTCAACCCAATTTTGGGTCAAATATGGACAAACCCAAACGTTGGGTTAAAAATGTCATTAAAAAATGTAACCCAACGGCTGGGTTTGTCCATATTTGACCCAAAATTGGGTTGAAACAACCCAGCATTTTTTAGAGTGTAAGCATTAACACAACGCCTCATACAACAACAAAGAAAGAGAGAAGGAAAATGAAAAAAATCTCTACAAGTGCTCCACAAGGCTTGTAAGACAACACAAGTAATTTTACACATCCACGTGGATATATGAACGTACATTTTAATTCAGATGAATTGGTCAATTGACTCAAAAATTATATATATTGGAGTCAGATACACCAACTAATTGGATTTGCACTGCGTGTCTGAACAAAACTAGAGACATATTGTGATTTGACCCCACTCTCAGTCCACTGCATCCAGATAATGGCAATAATGATGAAAAAATAATAATTAATGTCTGAATCTTTTTACTACATATTTTCTCTATTTCTATTTTTTGTAGATGCATTTTGCTGTTTTTCCTGTGTGAAGTACAGTATGGTATAATGGCTAGTGTCTGCTCCTAATCTATCAATCATATAAACACTGACACGGACAAACAACCTTTTATTTCCAGTCTGTAATCACCACTGTCCGAGAGAGACGAAAGTTAAGGATTTAAATGGCTTCTATGGACTTCGAAAGAGCATTTGTGTGTGTCTTTGAATTTGTGAGTATATTCATGTTGTTTGACCATGGTCACTGGGCCGAGTCGAAGACATCACTCACAGTCGTTCAGAGACTGAGAGTTAGAAGCTCTCTAAAGAGAGGCTGGGAGTGACCTTTCTCTTTTCTTATTCACTACCGTTCCACTCCAGCAGTCACAAGGACACAGCGCAGATACACACACTCCATGCACAAACAGCCAGGGGTTTCATGTCATTCGGGTGGTCCATTTCTGATCTTTTTCAGCTTTGAGTGAAAAGTACTTGGTCTATTTCAAGGGTTGAATCATCTACTTCAGTGATACCGGTGTGTAAGCTGCTGTGAAAGAGAGTTATTATCACAATTATGGAAAATGAATTGCTGCCTTTAATCCCGCTGTGTGAATAACGTTTTGCTTCTCGCTAAAACAAGTGCCTGATTAAACACTGATTAAAGCTCAGGAGATGTTAAGCAGGTACTGGGCTGTATCTTATGTTTTAATCACTTAGCATCAATCATAATGCTACCGTACACTGTAACGCCTACAGAACTCATCAGAAAGTTCTAGAGATTTCAGCAGGATTCGAAACACAGGTCATTCCTTTCCACTGAAAATGCTAGACCCCCATTGAATCGTGGGCTACAACACAAGTTAGTGTAGAAGAATGAAATGTCATCAGCATGCGCTGGTAAACAAATAGAGCAAGATGAATCATACTTTGGCAATTGTATTTTTTATGTACGCAGAAAAAAAAGAGGAGGAAGCGAAAGAGGAGAATATGGACGCAGTCATGGCTAGGGAAAAGAATCCAGCTTGGCATTAAGCTTGAGGAAAGTAGTTTTAAGTTTTAGCGCCATGCCGTGTTGAGCAATACGCCATTTCATGTTGCATGTTTATTGGCTAGTCAGCAGCAAACACACTGAGATGATCATGATACATTTTGAACACTGTCAAAAAAGTATCGCAGTCTACCTTTCACGAGTTCACACTTACAAATAAGTCAGATAGAATAAATGCGTGTTTGACGTGCTGTCCGAGGAGAGGGCTGCGGGCTCGGTATTCGGCCCGAACCCAGATAACTCCCCCCGTATTCCTGACTGTGAAAGAATAAGCCAAGAGTGAGGAGTCGGGGTGGTGGAGGGATGCTGAAAACTGTCAAGGAATGTTACTGTAAGTGAGTTGACAGCAGAGATGTATAAAGTACTAGAAACCCAGACTTGAGTAAAAGTACAAGTGCTTTATTAAAAAAAAAGTGACTTGAGTAGAAGTTGAAGTGCTCTTAAAGCTCCACACTTAAGTAGAAGTAGCTACTAAAGTATTAAAAAATGCTTGTACTTAAGTATTGCAAGCAGTTTATTTTAAAATGTACTACTCAAGTACTGGAAGTAAAAGTACAAGTATTGTGTTATGTAGTTATTAAAGAAAGCAGTCAAAAGTTTGAACATATTGTTTATATTATTTCAAATGTTTAGGACACTTACAATTCATTTGGCTGAAGCAGCAGTACAAGGACAGGAATGTAAAGAGCACCTTAAAACACTGAGCTTAACTCTTTGTAAACAAAAACAGATCAAGTATGTCTATGAAATCTCTCAATATTTGTCAAAATCTGTAAATTTTTGAGCTAAAAGCCCCGAGGGACTTTGTTTGGTCAAGCGTTCTCATGACAACAGCGCAGGAGTTTTTTTTCTGAATGGAAGCGGCTGGCGCTCATAATTCATATTAAAGGTAGGCCTATCAACTCATTTTTTTATTACATAACTCCTGACACAAATTAAGACCTATCTGTCACTATAAGTTTCTCAGAATAAAATAGTGGTCAAATACTGAAACTTGAGTCTTATATCTTTTTAATGATGTTTAGTTTGTCATGGTAATAACATTACATATAATAGTAACTTTAAACTATTTAAACAAAGAATGATTCAGTGCGTCGGCGTCCTCATGAAGGCTAACAGTTACACACTTCATTCTATATGAATTGTCTTTAACTCCGACAAATTAAAATGTGGACTCTAAGTTGGGCCAGGAGTGGTCTCCTTCCTCACCCTCACCGCCACGATCACTCTAAGTTGAAGGTGGTGCTTCTGGTTCTTCCATCTCGAAACAAACTAACAAAGCTCAAGTGTTCTAAATGGAGGCAGGCAGCGAAAGGCAGAATGGGAGCACGCGCAATCTTCTTGATCGCTTGATTCGCTCACTGATGAGCCAGCTTCATCAAACCTGGTGGTGACAGAGCCATCTACCGCTCTGGTAGTGATAATGTGGGTTTGGAATGATTCGTAACATTTGTATAATTGTAACGAGTAACGATGCAGCACATACAAAATGTATCGTAGTAAAAGTATTAAACTCATCGAAAATATGTACTGAAGTAAAAGTGGAAGTATGAGAAAAAAATAATACTCTAGTAGAGTACAGATACAGCCTTTTAGTACTTAAGTACAGTAGTGAAGTAGTTCTACTTCATAACATGGTTGACAGAGTGAATATATATGGTTCCTCTCATGCTGATAGGGTAGACATGGTAATTGTTTGATGACAAGTTGATTGGATTGATTATTTGAACATGCTCCTTCCGAACTTTGTTTATGAAACATCATTTGGTCGCGAGACCGTGACAATGCCGTCTTTGAACCTCTCCCACTGTACGATGTAGGACCACCGTTTAGGAGCCACTACCACAGAAATCGCCACGATTGGTCATCTTTCGCCTGGGACAGCCCAAAATCATACAATGTGTTCCGGGCATTGAAGAATCGCTCTATGTCTCTCTGTAGGCCATCAGTCATTATATCCTTGCTGATGTCATCACTCATGGTTAGCAGTGACCAAATAAAATTAGCCTTTCTGTCATATCTGCATCTCACTCGGACGACATCCATCTCCTGGATCTAATGGGTGGTGATGGACAATTTCTCCAGGATAGTCATAGTTTTAATGTCCCCTCCTACTTTTATTCATTTTCTCCATGGCTGACTATTGGTATTACTTCTCTATTGCAACAACAGAATCACAAGTAGCTCACTCGCATCCCTGTGATAAATGTTCTAGATTTGTTTTGCTGAGATCTATTGCATTCTTTACCTCTAGTGACACTGGCTGGATTTTCCTATCGGAGTAAGTGCTGCTCTCCCGCATCGATGTGCCACAGCTAAACTCGTGGCCGCGTCCGCCGTACAACATTAAGGAGCATTAGAGCGTGTCCTTCACCAGCTGTACTCGTGGTGTGAGATTGTCTGCTACCTTAAAACAAACTTTTATTACCATCTACTTTCTTGTGAGAGGGATATAGCGGGAACATTGTGTCCGTGGCTTAATCCACATTTGGAACTATCTGTCCGATTTGGAATGGCCAGAGAATAAACCTTGATGGCGGTGGTGGATGGCGCCGTGTTACAACTGCCAAATCTCTCGCTATCTGTCATTCTCCTACTTCTCCGGAAGCCTGGATCCCACTCTGTTTTCCTCCTCCAGACGGGATATAAGTCACACTGCAGACATCTCGGCAGAGCCAGGAATTAAAAACGCTCGACGTAAGACAGTCAAAAATAAACTGAAACAAAATGAGGCTTATTTATATCCCACACCCTGCGCTCATTATCCTGTCCGTCCCTTCTCCCTTTTTCTTTCCCAATTACCCCATTCCTTCCTCGCCCATAAGTAGCCAGTTGACGGAGAGTGACAGAAGCTTGTTGTATTCGGTGTCAGAGCCGGTGTTGTGCGCTGAAGGGCGGTGAAGCACGTGGTGAAGGTGTCATTCTTGGACACCTATTCGCAGCATCTAATTTATCACGGTGCTGATGGTTTACATATGCCTGGGATAATTGCCCCCAACATAAACAATCGCTGCTTGCGAGTGATTTATAAGCATGTCATTGCTTCCTAAGCTCACCGGTCACGGAGGTAAAAGTGGATTAGTGGATGACCTGGATTTGAGGTCTTATCTTTTTATGGATTTGTATATGTTCATATTTGTTTAACAGGTTATCAGTTGCTCTTGAGTAGATTGAGTTTTAAAATCATTCTAAATTGAAAAGCATAGCAGAGTCCACACAACAACTATAACGATAACGACACTGGAATGATATCGTTAGAATCACCTACAGGGCGTTTTATGCTTCTTCAGTTTATGAACAATAAAAGCATTGACATACATGTAATCAGAATCCATTCTGATTTAAAGAGCTTAAGTGTTTAAAGTGACAGATGACAAATCTGCAGCACGCTTGTAATAAATTGCGGTTTTGAATAAAAATGTTTGCAAACGTTACAATTAGTTACAGCTTTTTGGGTGCCTGAAAATGCTATCTTTTGAAAACGGGTTTCAAAGTGCAAGCTTTTGAAAACGGTCTCTGTGTAAACAACAAAAACGCGAATCTCTGAAAATGATGACGTCATGCACATGCGTATTACATTTTCAATCTATTTGGCCTGGCAGTAGAATACAGCATTTTAGTCATTTTCTTGGATCCGTGTGAATGGGGATCGTTTTGACAATGCTGTCGTCTGTACGAGGAAAACTCAAAGGAAAAACTTCGCGTTAAGCATATCGCTGCTGTGTAAACGTACCTTTAGAATTGCCGTAATGTAGTATTTATTGCCTCCGAATGTTGTTATATGTTATATATGAATGTTATATCCCGCTCTCTTTATGACTTAAAATAATCTAGAAAATCCAAAGAATATTTGTTGCAGATACTGAACACATTGATTCGGTTTATATAGAGGTCTATATTTTAAATTAATATTTAGTTGGGACACTGCCTCACCTGCCCTTACAGACGAGCCGCGGCTGGTTGTGCATACAATCCGTTTATTCCAGGGATGGAGGGCTCTATGTCTTAATACTGTGGCTGAAAGCCAGCAATCCAATAATGTTGATGGGGAAAAGAGAGAGACCTGGAAACAAGAGAATAGTGAATAATAGCATATGACAATGTATGACAGCTGATGAAGATGAGAGATTAGATGAGAAGGAAAAGCAGAAAATAGCGAAAAGGAGCAAAGAAAACAAAGCAATGCCAAGAACTGTCATCTACTGTAAGATTATGTGTGCCCAGTTCAGAATTATTTGCACTGGTTTTGTGGTTCAAGCATTCAGTGTCATGAGCTCGTTATTAGGGCCCAAGCCCTGAAAGGGCGCAGAGCCCTATTGTTCTTCTAAGGATTTTTTGTTCTTCTTCTTCTTCTTCTTCTTCTTTATAATAAATTTTTTTTCAAGGTTTTTGCCACTTTTGGGGGCCTTAACGTGCTCAAAAACTCTTGAAACTTTGCACACTGGTCAGAACCCGCGGCCATTAGAGCCGGACTGAAGCTGGTACCCGGGCGTGGCAGGGGGGCTCGACAGCGCCCCCTGGAACGGGGTCCGAAAACTTGGTCCATAAATCAAACACGCTTGCATGAAATAATATGAAACTCGATACACTTATAGATCTCATCGGTTCATATATCCTTCATGCTCTGACTTTTTACCCCAGCCCAACAGGAAGTCGGCTATTTGGCGTAGTTTAAAAAACACATGCAATGGAATTTAAAATACTCCTCCTAGACGATTCAACCAATCACCACGAAACTCGGTATGCATGAAGGCAAGACATTGAGGATGAAAAATTGCGAGGGGATTTTTGATATCTCGAACGGTTTGGCCGTGGCGAGGAAACGAATTTATGGCGAATATTGGAAACAGGAAGTGTGTTATAACATCCTCATACATTAACTGATCTTGATGAAACTTCAGCAGTGTGTTCGCTGTAAGAGGCCGATCACATGGATGTGACTATTGTGAGTCAAAGTTATAGCGCCACCAACTGGCAGCAGGAAGTGTGTCACTTTCAAAATGCTTTGAATTCACCCTCTTATTTTTACCCGATTTGCTTCAAACTTCATCTGTATAATGTAAACACACGACAGATGTAGACCTGTGAAAGGATTATTGATATCTTTAATACTGTCGCCATGGCAACGCTTTAAACTTTTATATTCTTTTTGGATGCATTTGAGGCTCTTAACATGCTTCAAATTGCATGAAACTCAACATGCATTTGACATTTATTGTGTAATAGACATGTGCGAAGTTTCAGAAACGGGCGTGGTAAGGGGCTCAGTAGCGCCGCCTTTAGTCAAAAATGGGGTATTAGTTTTACCTACAGTAACCAAACTCGGTACGTATATTCTTCTCTTTGATCCGGACAACTTTCTAATTTACAGTCATTAGCTCCGACCAACAGGAAGTCAGATATTTTGGTTTGAATGTGTACTGTTTGGAGCATTTTCCCTCTGCCCCTCTGTGTGTGTGTGTGAGGAGGGGGGCTAGTTTAGTTTAACCCTTTCTCTGCTGTGTGCAAAATCTCTGGCACTTTTGAGGGCCTTAACATGCTCGAAAACTCTTGAAATTTTGCACACAGGTCAGAACCCGCGGCCATTAGGGCCGGGCTGAAGCTGGTACCCGGGCGTGGCAGGGGGGCTCGACAGCGCCCCCTGGAATGGGATTCGAACACTTGTCCGTATATCAAACACGCTTGCGCGCGTGTGTGTGTGTGTGTGTGTGTGTGTGTGTGTGTGTGTGTGTGTGTGTGTGTGTGTGTGTGTGTGTGTGATTTTGGTTGGGTGACAGTTGTAGGTTACAGTTTGACAAGAGTTTATAGTTTAACAAAAGCACAATGTTGTGTTTCATTGCGAGTGTACACAAATATAAGGAAACACTTTGCATTTTGAATGATGGTCTGTATGAACAAAATGACGGAGTATGTTTTTATGTCTCCATTGTTCGATCGAGCCTCACACACACACACACACACACACACACACACACACACACACACACACACACACACACACACACACAGCATTCCAGCATTGCAATCTTGACATCGCAGAATGTTCATTATAGCCTTAATAAAATATAATAATAAAATAGTCAACCTTACATATAAAAATTACACTGCTCTGTTTAAATAGTCATTTGTACAGTTTGTGCCGTTCATAATAATTTTTTTTAATTTTTCTATATTGGAACGTGAGTGTACAAAGAGTACAAAGTACAAAGCCTATAAAAAGAATAGTTTAGCATCCAAAAATGTTAATAATATATATATTATTATTATATATATATAATAATGTATATGTTAAAAATAGGGGGGGGGGAAGAATTTACATAATATATATATATATATATATATATATATATATATATATATATATATATTTTATATTTTTATATTTTTATATATATATATATATATATAATTAAAGCTGCAAGCAGCGATGGAGGGCCCAAGCCGGTGGCACCGACCACCCGGGGTGGCGGTGCCACCGGCTTGGGCCCGCAATCGCTGCTTGCAGCTTTAATTTGTTTTGTTTTATGGACCTACTAATGGGCTACTTTTTTTTTTTTTTGTAGCTTTCTTAAAATCTTATGTCATTTTGCTTCTAATGTATATTGATTTAAGAATGTTTAGATATTTGTACTGAAAACAAAGACAAAAAATACCAAGGAAATAATTTCATGTCACATGACACATTAAAGTATGTAATATCAACTACCCATTTATTGACGTACTACTGTCACTTTCTGTTGGGTTCCTCATATTCCATTACATTTTCTGTCCTTAGTCAGCATTCTCGTAAGGGGGATTATTATATAAAGCATTTTTCACAGTTGTTTACATTCAGGAAAACTTATCTTATTCAGTAAGGAGACAATTCAAGTAAGCAGGCACTCTGCCGCACTGCAGTACGGTAACTCCATAATGCCGCACACTCTGACCATAGACCAGTGACAGAGTCGTGCTCAGACAGTGAAGAACACCCATCAGCAGACACCCTCCCTGGGGCTGTATTCTTTCCTGTCCATTCACGACTAGCCTGGCCCGCAGGGCCCTGCTGTGCTTGTGCTAAAGTCAGCTCTACCTGCAGCATCTCACCATGATGCCCTGTCACCGAGCCAGAGAAGACAACGCTGACAGCTCTAGTCATCACTTTATCTCCAGAACTGGGTTAAATGTTTATCAGTGCACTTTCATGACATGATAGCTATACTCACAATGGAAAAGCAACAGCACAGCTATTATGATACCTAGAACCATAAACATATCAAGATTTGGCAGAAATAGTAAGTGCAGTATGCTATTCCGAATTCAGACCCATTTTGTGCATTAAGGCCTTGATTTGGTCAGCGTCAGGATGTTCTCTAACAGTATACCGCTGCAAAGGAATTTCAAACTTATTTTACCCTTAAAAGAAAAGCCATGAGTCTGGCTTTTCTTTTAAGGGTAAAATAAGTTTGAAATTCCTTTGCAGCGGTATACTGTTAGAGAACATCCTGACGCTGACCAATCTTCTGAGTGAGCCATTTAGATATATGTGCAAGGTGAAGAAATGAACCAGAGAATATTTCCATGTCAAAAAAGGCGGAGCCTCGGAGCACATCTACTTACTTACCACCTATTACTTAATCGCCATGGTTCAGGTGTTTGCCAGATGGAGGGAACTTTTCAGGAAAGTTCTCTTTGGCAAGCTGTTTCAAATTCCAGAAAGTGAACTCCAAAAAAAAAAACTTTGTTTTGGCTTGATTTAGTTTGAAATAACTTCACACCAGTTTGTTCTTTGAGTATACAGTATGGGGGCCTTTAGTGATTTTCAATGACTTCTTGCAGGCAACAGTGGTCACATTAGCAAAAATGTGTCGAAATTTACTGGCAAAAAAAGGTCCATTGTTCATTGTCAATAGTGTAGTTATGCATGTACTGCTTATACAGAAGTCACTTTTGAAAGGACCCAAAAATTAAAATCCTGTCATTAATTACTCACCCTCATGTTGTTCCAAACCAGCAAGACTCTCATTCATCTTCAGAACACAAATGAAGATCTATTTGATGAAATCTTAGAGCTTTCTCTACTCTGTTGGAAGCTACTCAACTACCACTTTGAAGTTTTGAAAAGTTCATAAAGAGGTCCAGTATGCTTTTATTCTCATTTAAACATTACATATCAGCGAATATAAACAGAAGTTCAACCAAACCTGCTTGATGTGCAAGAGCAAACCTCATTGGTTCTTGCAGAAGCTCAAACATGCTGCGAGAATGAACCTCATTGGTTCTCACGTCAAGTGAACATGCTTGAGCTTCCATTTACCACAACTGATGTGTGAGTAAATAATTGTTTATATATAAATAAACCTAAATTAAATATGTTCATAATATAAAGCGATCAAGCCTTTTCAGAAAATTTTGACTAAACGGTTCAATTCATATGGATACGTTTTACGATCTCTTTATGAACTTTGAATCGTCAAAGTGGTAGTTGCGTTACACGTAGGGACAGAAATCACTCAGATTTCATAAAAAATATCTTCATTTGTTTTCTAAAGATGAATGAAACAACATGAGGGTGAGTAAATAATGACAGAATTTCCATTTTGGGGTGAACTATCCCTTTAAGCTTTTTGTTTGCATGCGTGACCAACTTGAACATGAACAAAAACTATGTGGGGACTTTTATGCTGTCACGATTATTGAAATGACTGGATTTTGCTCACGAAATTCACAGAACAACGGCAAATGTGATCGCACCTTTATCCCAGTAGGTGCCGACAAAGCAACAAGTGAATCATTGAATCATTCATTCAACCAATTCGATAAAAATAACGCTGATTCATTTACGAACCCACTTCTGCGTTCTGCTCTGAGACACAGAACAGTTCTGCTGTAGTTTCGTTTGGAAATGTTTTTGTTGGCGCAAAACAGATAAGGTAACTGATATTGCGTCTAAAATGTAAGTTACTCAATGCTAAATGTATGCTTCCTTTTTTTTACTGTTGTATAAAAATGCTGTTTGTCTGAATATATTCATGTGATATTACTTACATGTCTGAAAACTGAATGACACGATTGAGTATTAGAATTAAATATTCTAAATGCGTTATAAACATATTTTATTCCCACAACATTGATTGGAAATATTTAAAAGGAATAAGCCATATTTATGAGGCTGTGATGGATAAAAGTGCAGTGTGTTCAGAAGATTTTTACTGTCGTTTAACACGTCAATTGTTCAGCTACCAGACATAATCTACCTTTATACAGTAAATACAATTGTAAAGACTGTAGTCAATCACTAAAATACTTTTTTTCATCTGCGTAAAATTCAGTGCCTGCCCTGACTAAGATCTTTGCTCTTTAGTGTGTTCAATCACTTCACCACTGCCTTGCAGAAACATTTATTTTGCATTACAGTTAAAGAGAGTTATAATAAAGGAGTGCATATCAAAACATCTTTCTATATGAATTTCGCTTAGGCGAAGCTTCAATTACTAGAAGAGCCAGAGGTCTGAAGATCAGAGCTGCTACTTGGTGCGAGTGGGTGTGTGGAAGAACTTGACGGCAGAAGAAAACGCATCGAGATTTATGATGGCTTCAGACAACCAGGCTTCCTGTTAAATCACGTGCGTTCTCAAATATTCCATCACAAATCACAGCGTAGGATAATGAAAATCAGGTTATTTTCGGTCCTCCTTGTATTTTTTATGTTTTTTTCTTCTCTTCATTTCTTTCCCAATACACACTGCAACTGTTGTTTTATTGAGGATCGTCAAAACTGCCTATTTATTTATATATATATTAACTTAGGTCTCATGCCACTCAGTTTTAGCACCAATGCCTGGTAACAGACTAAATAAAGTAAGGATTTTGTTTCACCCTCATCTTTTTTTTCCAGAAATGTGTGTGTGCCCCCCCCCCCCCCCCCACCCCCCCCCCCCCCCCCTTTCCTGACAGCACGGTGAGTTAAAGAGATCTAATTTGCTTACTCAGACTGCTTCTCTCTCTCTCTCTCCCTTCTGTCTTGTAACCTGCTAGTGTTTTTAATCAATGGAGTTCGGTAAAGGTCCCAGAGGAGCAGGGCACTCTGGCTAAGGAGGTTAATGCGCTGGCAGTTTGAGATACACTTGTGACATTTCCATCCAGCATCTGTTTTCATCTGGCCTGATTTAGGGGTGGCTGACTGCGTAGTGTGGCCGTCCAAAAGGAAAAGCTCCAGTCGTTCTGTGCTGTGGCCGTTCACGCGTTCTCCACCATGTAAACGTTGCCTCCAAGTGGCGTAAGGACGAACTGCGGACTGACGAAACACTCAGATCTCATTACAGATCGCTCTTTGTTGGATGGTTTGCTATACAACACAATCATGCAGTCCGAGCACATAAAGCACTGTGTGCCACAAATAAAATGAGAGGGAAGGAAGACAGAAAAACTATTAAATGATGAATATGATGCACTAAAGTTGGACCGGCAAAAGCATCTATGACTGAAAGACAGAATGGAGGATATAAAGTCAGAAAAAACTATAAGGGAGTGTGTAAAAGGTCAAAGATAAGAGCATAAAGAGAATGAAAGCAAGCTTGACTGAGAGAATAGCTAACTAAATTAGGAGAATTTCACTGAAGATGAACAGCAGCACGGACGTTTCGGCTACCACTTCAATTTAATCTGATATGAATTCAATGAGCAATGGTGATCTTTTCAACCGCAGTGTAATTACTGGAGGAACAACAGGGTTTTTTGAATAGACTGCAGTCTAAATGGCCTTCTTCCGCTGCTGATCTTGTCAAAGAATGTCAATTATCATCTTAAACACTGGCTGATAAGGAAGAAGTGCAGAAGAAGGGGGAAAAAAAGAGGACAGCAGAGAGAAAAGCATATGCCATAGGGGAAAGTAGTCGGTCTGGTGAATGCTAATGCTGCAGTCCAACTCCTGGAGTTCAGCTTTATCCGACAAAAGACAAGTCTGCTAATGGTGGGGCATTTTAACACCATTTGCAATAGATAAATCATTATTCACTATACAGAACTGAGAAGAGAGGCCATCCAAAGTCCAGACATGCTACTGCGGCTAAGCCTTTTATGTTGGGATTTTACTGAGACATGAACCAGAAGCTAAGAAGATTTCTGATATTGTATCAGAATGTGTAATGAAGCTTAAAGAGACCTCGGAGGATTGAACTGTTGTTAACTTTGTAAGTTAAAGCTAAAGTGATTTCAGTCAAATTTCTGTAACACAGGCAGCACCTTACAGAACGCAATGACTCTATGACCCTATCTTTCATTGGTTAGACAAACAGGTAGCCCCGCCCTATATGCACACGATTGGTTGAGACGGTGTCACCGTGTGTGGCTGGTCAGGATTTCTCATGGAAATTAAATTACTGATTTATACTGTGGTCTGTCAACCAGTGTGTTTTACACTATTTATCTCAAACTATTTTCCCAACAAATTAAAGTTGTTTAAAGTACCAAGAGAGCTGTTGTTGAGGGTGAGGGTGAGCAATTTAATTGCCATTTTTGCACATGCAATTATTTTGTTTATTTTGTTTTCAACAAGCAACTTGTCAAAATTATTTTTATGCTAAATCCCCAGCAACCACTTCACCCAACTCCGCCCCATTTCATTTTAAGCATTTCAGTTCAAAAGGTAATAAAAGGAAACATTTTACTCTAAAACAGCAAATTATTGAACAAATATATAAAACATTGGCATTTTAACATCAGTTAAAAATGTGCATATCAGGTACTCTTACAATTGTGAATATCTGGGTGGTGTTTTTTACCTTTTGGTGAAAGTATATGTTTTATACAAGATTATATCTGGTCTGTCATTTAACAATCAAAAAAGTAATTATATATATTTTTGGTTACACTTTATTTTGAGGTGACAGTTACATTGTGTTTACACAAATAATTACTGACTAATAATTAAGTACATGTGTCACGTTTTGGTTTTGTTTCATGTTCTTGTTTCATGTCTGTCATGTGATCCCCTGTTCTAGTCATGTGATCCTACCATGTGTTCTGTGTTGTCATGTTGTCATTGGTTCATTGTTTCATTGTTCCCTTGTCTAGCCATTAGTCTTGTGTATTTAAGGCCCCGAAAAACAGAGACCTTTCGCTTCGTTTTGACCCCTTTGTTTACACGCAAGCGGAGAATTCGCCTCTGAAAACGATTCTTTCTAAAAACTCCGGCCAGAGTGGAGATTTTGGAAAACTTTGTTTGCACGTTTGCATGTAAACTGAGAAAAACTGAGTTTTAGGCAGCCGACGTCACAGTATGTGACTATTTTCTAGATTCTGATTGGCTAACGTGGGCTTGAGCTTCTCGTGACACTGCCACCTACAGGTT
Source organism: Phoxinus phoxinus (assembly GCF_949152265.1). Classification (NCBI taxonomy): domain Eukaryota; kingdom Metazoa; phylum Chordata; class Actinopteri; order Cypriniformes; family Leuciscidae; genus Phoxinus; species Phoxinus phoxinus. The sequence continues at coordinate 5,779,250 of NC_136894.1, forward strand.
TGGTATGCTCTTGACGGCATATACACACGGGTTCGTGTTCGATCACTTTTCTGAAAACTGACAGGTGTGCACGATGTTATTTTTGAAAACAGAGAGGGGTGAAATGTCCGTTTATGAAAATAGCTGCCCACGTGTAAACGTACCCTAAGCCCTCATGTTTACCTTAAAATTCCTTTGCCCTGTAAATCTCTTCTTTCTTTTTTTACTTATAACTAATGCTCATGCCTGAGAGTGATTTCATCCTTGTAACTAATTTCTAAGTGGTTAAACTGATATGTTACAAGCATCTCCAGTCTCCCCCTATACTCACTGAATATCCAGCTGGGATAAGAGGAAGTATTTTAGCATGGAATTTTTTTTTACACACTTCAGCTTTAAAACTATGCATACTCGCTCTAAATTATGCAGAGCACTGAATAAAGTGATACTCACTTTATAGAAGCGCGCTAACAAGGTGACTTAGGTAACTGACTCAAGTTAACTTAACAGCTGAATCAGCTATATCTAAGTAGAGCTTTTAAAAGTGATGTATATCTTGGAGTTGTCCTCTTTTTCGCTCCTTCCTCACGCAAGACTACACCATAAGGGAGAAAAAAATTAGGTGATAAATATTTGTACCCTACGACAGGAAGCATCGCCTTGATCTTTCCCTGAAGAACACGGAGCTGTGTAAACATCATGAAAAATTGAAAGGAGGCATCTCAGCTGCCTTGCTAATCCGGAGAGGCAGATCTAGGCTGCAAACAGCTGCACTGAGACTCGCTTTCAAAGGTCCCCAAGCCTCTGTTCCAGCGCTACTGTAGCCAAGACACTGTACGCAGAAGATTGTGACTCTAACCTGCTTTAGATCTTCTCGAGTCTCAGATAATTGCCTCATTTTAAGTGCAGTGTTAGCTATAGGTGAAGTGAGAATCCTAAATTAATTGCATAGCGCACAAATCATAAAATGTGCACATCCCCAATGGCTCCTTGAGAATGAACAGTGAGAAAGTAATTAGGATTACCCAAATTTGGTCTTTCATGTGACAATTTAATAAACAACACATTTTAAACCTATTAAAAACCTAAAGGCTGTTAAAATGAACATTATTAATTGGCCACCAGGCCTTTGGAGTCATTAAGCAATCCCAGGATGCCATGAAAATGGACTAGGACTAAAAGATAAATACATAAATATTTTTTTAAGTATAAGTGCATTATAGTAAATTCCCTGATGACCCACAGTAACAATCAAGCCTTCTTAAGAGAGTTTGGTCACATTAGCTATTTATAAGGGTTAACACGGTCCATCGAGTCTAATGATTACAAAGTTTTTAGCCTAGAAAGGCTATTTTCAAATTTAGTTTTGTTCACTACTCCTGAGGGCTCATTAAGGTGAAGCACAATCTTTTATTATATAAAAGATATATATAATAAATCATATATATTATGGTTATATAAATATGGTTATACTGTAGGTAGACTACTATACTCAATATGAAAAGGGGGGGGCATGCAACGCTAATTGAAGAAAAAAACTGAATTTGAAGTTGAAGTTTATATATGTTATATATCGCGTAGTCTCTATCCAATTATGTCCATTTCATCACAAAATTTTAATAAATAAATAAACATAATTTTGACACTGGCGTGCACTTCAGTTCACCATCTTTCAATGTTGAAAGACAGTATAATGTACTGAAATGTATAATTTCATGCAATACCCCAATCAGTGTTTGTAACCATAGCAAGATGTCACCCGACCTTAGAAAAGTCGTTCAGTGTCTGTTGGTTGCTAGAAAGAAAAGAAAAAATGCAAACAAATGTAAATAACCGACCATCTGTTTCAGCCTGCATAGTGTTGAGTTTAAGACTAGACGTTTGTTAAGCAATAACAGACGATCTTTCCCAAACTTTCATTTCAACAGTCATTATTTTCGCTTTAGTATTGGCACAGAAACACACTTTCACTTCACACTGAAGCTCGCATCACTCAGATGGAAGTCCACATATGCACTCAACCTCTTGAGAATCATCTTGTCGCCGAATGGATCTCTCATTTCTAAGTCTCTCTGCGCAATTGGCTGAGGGTTAAAACGTATGTTTGTTTACACACTCGTGCTTGCCATATCCTCCCTCCCCTCGTCTAAACCCACACACTTGCTTTCTCTATGCTTCTTTAGCTTGTTTGGAATACACACTGAGATCAGAGGACATAAAGTCTTCAGAGGCCCTCAGAGCGCTTGCAGTCCTATTCCTGTACCCACACCCCCTCCGATGAGAGAGAGAGAGAGAGAGAGAGAGAGAGAGAGAGAGAGAGAGAGAGAGAGAGAGATAGGGATAAAGAAAGAGGGAGGGTGTTAAGGCAGGATCACAAAAATAGAGCAATGTGTTACAGAGATAATAAGGTCCCCCGCTGAGCACATCCAACAACACAAAGTCAAATGTGATCAAGCCTCCACTGAGCAGGGCCACAAATGAGCAAAATGCGCGAGTCCGGTCAAGGATGGGATACAGGCATGTTTGTTGCGTTGGAAGTTGCCTTATAGGTCCTTGTATTTACAGTGAGTGCTAAAGAAAATCCTTCTTTTTCAAAGAAGACAATTGTTTCTAAACCTCCTACAATGTGCAAGTCTCAGACTGTGCCCTTGACAGCGGACCACCCACTCTCCCCAATAAAGCTAGTAGCCTACTCTCTCTCATCTCGAAAGCCACACAGGGGACGACTGCTTAACTATCCACTCAATAGGATCAATGGCTGGGAGACAATCAATAACACCTTGATCCTGTGCGCGGCCGGATTCTATCTAGAGATAAAGTGCATAAATCCGCTCGCGATGGAACTGATGGTGCGTCGTAAAAATGAACAGAACAACAGCCTCATAAATCAAAGGGTTCGGTCTCACGGACTGAGCGTATTTTCACGAGTGTCTGGGGTGGGCAGACCGTTGTGAAGCAGACAGAGTCTTGTGTTTAAATTCTTCTTGTGATAAAAATGATCATCTGATTTAAACTAATAATGTGGAACACATGCTCTCTCTTCCTGTTTTGTTTCATTCTCCTATACTGTGCTGTTCCAAGATGGTCTAAAACCTAGTACTAATACTGGGAAATAATCATAGTATTAGCATAATATGGAAGCCTGTTTCTGTCTCAGAGAGAGTGTGTGTGTGTGTGTGTGAGTGTGTGTGTGTGTGTGTGTGTGTGTGTGTGTGTGTGTGTGTGTGTGTGTGTGTGTGTGTGTGTGTGTGTGTGTGTGTGTGTGTGTGTGTGTGTGTGTGTGTGCGTGCGTGTGTGTGCGCGTGTGTGTGTGTGTGTGTGTGGTGCAAAAAAATCGAAACATTGAGAAAATCGCCTTTAAAGTTGTCCATTTATGTTCACGATTGTGCTGCATCCACTCACAAAAACAAATGTTTTATATATTTACGGTAGAAAATTTACAAAATATCTTCATGGAACATGATCTTTACTTAATATCCTATGATTTTTGGCATAAAATAAACATATTTTTGACCGATCATTTTGACCCATACAATGTATTGTGGTTATTGCCACAAATATACCCGTGCAACATGTGACTGGTTTTGTGATCCAGGGTCACATATACAATGTGAATTTATATATCCCAGTTGTGACTATATCTAACAAATATGACCACTTCACAAATGTGGCATTATATGTCATGATTGCAACTTTATATCTCACCTATACGTTTACATGACAAAAATGTACTTAAAACGGTCTCTATTTAGCGTATAGAGACACAGTTATCAAAACAATCCCTGTTCACACGGATCCACGGAAACGACTAAAAATGCTGTATTATGCATGCCAGGCCAGTAGTTGGCGATCTCACTTTGTAAAGAAATACTACACGCCTATAGACTGAATACACAATACACATGAGCATTACTTCACTGTTTTCACAAATTCGTGTTTTTGTAGTTTACATGGAGACGATAACAGTTTTGTTTTAAAAAACTTGCACTTTGAATCTTGTTTTCAAAAGTTGGCGTTTTCAGCCCCTTAAAACGCAAAAAAAAGTTGTACATTTTTTGTTGAAAACAGTGCTGTGTAAACAGCCCCTTAGTGTGATTTAATATCTCATAATTATGACTATGGGGGTGTTTATTCGACACCTTCTTCAGCTAAAAAAAGAAAACGTTTCATGTATTTTGGTGGTTCACAGATTAACACAACAAATTTCAAACTTCTGTAAACGAGTTTTAAAGTGCAAGTTCTTGAAAACGATCCCGTTATCGCCAACGACTGGGCTGGCAGCATAATACAGCCATTTTAGTCCTTTTTGTGGATCCGTGTGAACAGGGATTGTTTTGACAATGTTGTCATCTGTACGCTAAACTTTTCAAAAACGCAAAGGAAAAACATTTTCTGTTATTAGTACATTATTGTCGTGTAAGCGTATACCCTATCTCACAATTGCAACTTTATATCTCATAATTGTAATTATATGTCAATTTGACCCTTCGCAGGGAGCTTGATTGACAGGTGATCTGGCCAATCATACTTCGCCATCCGCCATTTTGTCCGACAAAGCAGTCAGGAGAGTTAGTAGATTAACATGGGAGGATTTGAATTTGTTGTATTGGAGTGTATTGATGCCTTTCTGCGGTTAAAACAACATTCCTTCTGATGTTCATTCATGTTTATTTGATGCTATAAATAAACTAGAAGGAAGAGATGATCGGTTCACAAGCAACTTTAGCTCATGCTCTACAGTGATCTGTCAGGCACATTAAAGAGCCACAAAACGGTATTTATTGTTTAAATTTCTTTTAAAAAATGACCAAATTTGAAAGGTGAGACTTTGTTTAATATGTTTATTATCAAAAGTAACCGAAAAGTAACCTGGTCTGTCCTGTCTGTCAGTGTGTTGTCAGTGTCCTCTCTGCTCCGCGATGTAATTTTCTCTGCGTGAGAACATGGTGAGGCGTGAGAGCGGCGTAGCTTGTCGGACATAGCGACAGTAACTAAGGGGGGTGGGTCTTTGCGAACGGTAAATTGTTACTGTATTTCACAACTTGTCATTTTCTAAATTTAATTGCGAATTTGTCCCACAATTGTGACTACATCTCACACTATCTCACAAATGTGGCTTTATTTCTCACTTTATATCTCACATTGACTTAAAGCAACACTAAGGAAGTTTTTTACCTCATAATGTTTCCAAACTCGTTTCAGCGGTTCATCATGTCGTAACAGGGTGAAAGGCACTTCTGCCTCCGCATTGCGGTCCTATATCTGCTATAATCACACTATGTAAGTTTACCAGATCGGGTCGAGTTTATGTAGTTCGAATGAGACATAAGAAAACGACAAATTTGGCTTGCTACGTGAAGCGTTACAAAAGTAATTTTTTTGTTTTTCTTTGTTTCTGATGTCGCAATACATCATACTTTCATGAAATCATGCAACATACTTTGTCTGTGGACATTGTTCATTCCAAAGCCGGTGCTGGATAAACAGAGAGCGTGCGTGCGACAGGAGCTGCGGTAGGCTAAATTATTTACGACAGCGGTAATGGACAATTCCGCTTCCAACCTGTGGGGCGACCGAAGAGGAAAAGTTCTTTAGTGTTGCTTTAACATCTCATAATAATGACTTCATATCTATTTTCTATTTTTTTATATATATATATAAATTATATATATATATATATTAGTGATACATGATCTAGCTATCAAAAAAATTAAAAATAAGAATCAAATAGCGATCAATGAGTTACCAGCAGGGGCTAGCTTTTTCTTCATCTTCTTATTTTGTTTTCCTTCAAGGTGTAGGGCCTGACAGCCTATTTTTGGCTATGCGAATATAGAGTATGCTTTTGTCAAAGTGATTATATCGAGCTTTGATCAATAGCTGACAGGTGTGCGGGGTGTGTCTGTTGTGTCTGCTTTGGAACTAGGGCATCATTGCACACAAGTCCCAGCGTCCCAGATCCACCTGCAATCAGACTTCTTCAGATGTTCTATTGTTTATGCAATAAAATACAACGACTAGCATTAATCTAGTATGCAAACATCATTAATGTTAAGTGTTACATTGTCCCTTACACTGCAGCAATCATTTAGAAGTCGCCTAATGCGCACAGTAAAACAAAAGAAAGGGGGTGCCGGTGATGTGAGGGATGATGTAAGCACAATGGATTTGAAGAATTCAGAGAAAGACACTCTCAACTAAAACTTTTGAATGCGTTATGCTTTATCAAAGTCCATTCATGTATCCCTGTACATAATTTAGCATTAAATCAATCCGTGAGTTATAGCCTTCACCTTTGCATTTGCATAATTTCCCAGCACGCTGATCTTTCCACATCTGCTGTTGGCGCAGTCCCACTGCAGACACTAATGCGGAGAGGATGTGAGCGTTCATGTTGCCCCATCAGCCCTCATCGCCCAAGGCTCCTCTTTCTTTCTTTCTCTCACTGACTGTCTCTTCCTCTCGCTTTCTCTCTGTTGCTTTCCCTCCAGCTGCAAAGTTTACTTCCTTTTCACACAAGTATATTTTCTAGGCTTTTTTTTTTTTTTTTTGTCTAACCATTCCGGGATTTTTAATTTGAGTCAGCTAAAATCATTTAGTCTATAAATGTAATCTAATCATTTCTTTATTGACCAAATATGAAATTGAACCCTCATCCTTCCCTCGCGTCCTGTAAAAACTCCTCAAATTCATCTCAAACTATATTACATTAGAGGTCTTTGCTGACCTCTTGTGCATGGGGGAAAAAATATATATAACATGATATTTCATAACTCTAGCCACTAGATGGCCTTATAGCACTATTTGGAACAAATGAGCTGTTCCGCAGGGTCCTAAAGTCATTTTTCTTCAGTGTGCATTTCAGATACACATAGACATTATTATATAAAAAAAAATTTGATTACGGTTTAGCATTTTTAGTTTTAATTTTTAGCATTTTTAGGTTTTTCTATGTGTACTGAAGCATTCATCGCATTCCATTCATTTCTATGAGGATACTTTTTACTTTTACTCCTCGAATCCATGTTATTCGTGGTTCAACTGCGACAAAAGTCCTGGAGTCTTGGACCCCTCTGATGAACACTCAATTTATTTTTTCTTTTTTTTATCAACAACAAAAAATGACTGACCCGAGGGAAGGATGAGTTAAAGGAATAGTTCACCCAAAATAGAAATTCTGTCATTATTTTCACCCTCATGTCATTCAAAATTCTTCATTTCTGTTGTGGAATACAGATGTGGAAAGTTTGAAGTATTGTACTTTTACATTTATCAGTTTAGCAGATGCTTTCATTAAAAGTGACTTACAGATGCGGAATATAACAATTCATCTTAACCTTTAAATGCATGAATGTTTCGCCAATCATTATTACATATTTGACTCGGATCTACAGGTCTATCTAACACGGATGGATCTCTACCTATCACGATAATATACAACTCTCCTATTAGAATAACAATTAGGCCTACAGAAGAATAAAATAAAGCATATTGTTACCTTTTGGAGCTTGGAAGGGTTCAGTTTGAGCAGATGTTTTATGCCATCATCACTGTCCTCGTCAGAACTCATTTCCCAGTACATTCAGCATCTGGTTCATATTCGCGATCTCAATATTCTCAAAACTATCATTTTCGACATCTTCAAAATCAATATTTTGATCGCTAACAGCTTCTTCGCCAGATCCACCATCAAGTGACAGTGACACTAATATTTGATTGCGTTCAGTACTTGCTCTGCAAATCGCTAAACCATTTTAAGTTTTGCTGATGATACTTCCTATTCTTTTGTTTTCTGCCTGTGGTAACTATGAGTGAAACGTCACTTCTCATTGTGTGTCAGCCATTGCCACCTTGTGAAATAAAAGTGAATTGCACTTATTCAGTCATCAAAGATTTAATTATTGTTGTGCATAAAAAATATATTGTCCAGAAAAGTAAAAGCTAGAACAGTGAGTGAAAAAAAGAATTAGGAAAGCATAGAATAAACTTTGTGCAGTTTCATGCAATTAATGGGGACCGGAGCTTTCCAAATTGAATAGTCAATATGACTCATGCAGTATATTTAATGTATTCAGGTATCATACAATAGCTTTATGTTGGGTGAAATGAAAAAAGTAATTATTTACTGCCAATGAGTTGAACTTGAGAACCACATGACTGATTTGTGAACAAATAATTAATTTTGTAAATTGGGTCAACGGTTCAGTGAAAAGATGTTAAAAACAATTTCTTTTAACATTTTCATTTCCACTTAAATTACAGTCTGTTTGCCATAGAGTACAAAGCTTATGACTTCACGATCCACTTTAATATATTTTGTGCTTTTAATTCTTTTTGAAACTTAAAAGTCATTTCACATTCCCATACTCCTTAATTTCTTGGGAAAAGTGATTAGCATCCTTCAGAATGTCTCTATTCGTGTTCCACAGAAGAAGAGAACCGTGCCTTCCTGGACCTACATGAGGACATAATGATGACATAATTGTCATTTTTTAGGTGAACTATTCCTTTATCAAGCATGAGCTTGCCTGGGTCCATTCTTTGGCACAGAGAGCCTTGAGCGCTTCAGTGCTTTCACTTCACTTGATTTATTGGTGAACTAAGCTAAAGCACTTCAGGTCAACCACTGTTATTCCAGAGAGATCCCGAACCCAAAGCTGAAACGGAGCACGAGAAGCTTTCCCTGACAAAACGATAAAAGCAAAGAGTATTATGCTGTTTGTTTAGATTTAAATATTTATCAGAAATTGTGTCCCTCATGCCCAAATCCCGCTGGTCTGGGAAAAGTCACCTTTCATCTGGTCTTCCATTCTGAGTGTTTATCAAAACCATCCTCTCACAAGGCTCAGCACCGCCAGGCCCAGGCCACTGTAATGGGATAAGAGCATAAACAGGGCCGAAGGCATGAGGGAGGCATATTTATGCTGGACTCACCAAGGCATGCTCTTATTGATTTGGTTTGACACTAACTGCATGTTTTATATAGACCAGTGAACTGGGATTTATGACTCTAGTGAGAAGAAAATACCGGTACAGTCTTTTTTATTTCATATATATATATAGGTATATATATGTATGAACTGCACTGGTCAAGTGTACTGTCAGCATGTGTGTGTGTACCGGTATTTGTTTATGAACTACCAACAAGTGCACGCTTATACCATATAGCCCTTGGCATGTTTGTACTGTATATATTGCATTCAAATGACTTCAGCCTTACAAACTCGATTACATGGGCAGCCAAAAGCATCAGTATGTACTACAGGTGCATCAAAGCAATTTTTTCAAGTGCAGTTTTGATTTTTTTTAAGATGATTTAGAGCTCAAGCTGCCTCAAGCTAATTAAAAAGCCACATCAATAGTCCACTTCAGCCAAGTTTTAATATTCAGCTGGAAAGCATATTTGGTGTGTGGAGAGAGACGCTTCAAAAACAGCTCAGATAGATGTATATATATATATATATATATATATATATATATATATATATATATATATATATATATATATATATATATATATATATATAAATATATATATATTCTACTCAGGTGGTGTGAACCAAAGCAAATGTATTATGTAATCAGATCCGACCTTAAGAAAAAGTGGCCAAGAATGTTAGAGGCATGAAAACAGGTGCATGGTCTTTGTCGAGACATAATTATTTTGGTGCCAGATCTCACCTATAGCTAATAACATTAAATGAATGCTAACCTGTTATAAAATGGTATCATTTCCAGTCCAGGCTGTACTTGTACTACTGTACTTGTGCTGGAAACAGAGAACGTTTTTTTTTTTTAATGTCATTTGTTTACTTTCGAACAAGGTTTTATTTAAAGGTGCATAGCGCAATATTCTGAGTTTTTGCAGAACTATGCCACCTCTGGCGGCAAGCGAAACTGCAGCCAGAGATGTGCACGCACTAGACAAAAGTTTTCTTTTTTTTTATCTTACGTGGAGTTTGCGTTGGTGTTTGAAATGAACTACAAGCAGGTCTCTTACAATCCATCTTCTACGGAGAATGCCGGCGAATACACAAACCTGCCAGACATAGCTATGTGAGCGTGCATGACGTCACGCCCAGTCTCAAATTCCGGCCCGAATCCCTCTTATTTATTTTACTTTACAGGATTATAGAGACAATCTCAGTGATCAGAGAAGGGCTCATTCAGCCCATCAGGCAATTGTTTAAGCATGTATGGGTTAGAAAATGGGTATTATTAACATGAAAAGTTAATGCACCTTTAACTAATTTGTTGTTTCTGCAAATGCCATGCCAGAGTAAAATTTTGTAAAGAAAGTCAAAAATGGGTTTAAATAATTGTCCTGATGGCGTGAGGTACAACATTAGTGCTCGAAATTTGTGTTATGTTCAGCAGGTTCGGCAGGTTGACAAGTGAGTGTATTATGAGTCATTAATGAATCATTCACTTAACCGATTCATTCAGAAACACTGGCTGTGTCCGAAATCGCCCGATTTAAGGGGGCAGCCATTTGTAGTGGTGTCTGAAGCCACAGTGGGCGTTATCGAGTAGCCTGCACTTATTCAATCCCACAATGAACCGCAATCACGAGTGTGCAACCGATGTACACTCAGCAGCTAGAGAATACCCATAACGAACACCTATTCACTCAACAGATTCAAAAACACTTCATTCAGCAACGCCATTCACTGAGACGCGAGGCGGAACTGCTTTGGTTTTGATTGGAACTATTTAATTTGAACCATTTCAGAGCAAAAGCAGATAAAGTAACTGTCATGTTACTCAATATTAACTTTTTTGATGTACTGTTGTATAAAAGCAATATCGTACATATACAGTACAAATGTGCTTTCGGTGTGAATCAGGAAGGTTGTAATTAATTGCCGCCATTTTGAAACTCAAACATTAGATAATATGAAGCACAGCTCACAAAGAAGTCACTTTCACATTTGAGACTCAATTCCCATTTGCTGTTGCCATTTACATTCTCTAACTCTGTTTATCTCTGTACTTTTGAATTGGAGAGTGTATATATCGTCTTTGTGCTCAGAAAGAGAGATTCGACAAAAGGACAACATTCTCCAAGCGTAAAAAGATCGGCTTAACTGGAAATTACAAAAGAACTACAAAATCCTGTAGCAAGTGTCTTTGAAAGTTTGAAGTTAGTTGTGAAGCTAAATTACATCAGTATAATGTCTGCGGGGCTTAAGTCAAAAATGAAAGTTGGAAGAGAAGTGAAAACCAGACTGAAGAATGAAGGCTGTTTTACATCTTGACTGGAAAATACATTTGGCAAAATGAGTAAGGATTCATGTTAGGATAAGCTTTGCGGTGCATGTTTGGAAGGATGTCTGGAAAAACTGGGGATTGTGAGTGTGCAAGGAATTCCCAAAGAGGCTGTCTATCCCATCCATCTACCCCAGGTTACTGCAGGTTCTATTGGTTGATCTGCATCTAATAGAATAGAATAGAATAGAATATATTTTCTGATATTATTCTTAAATCCAATCAAATTATCCATAATCAAGTTCAAATCAATATTTTTAGAAGAAAATCAGATCCAACGCAGCCTAAAATCTTCAAATGTCATATATCTATGCCTCAGTTGGACATTGTTTTAGTTTCCAACCTTATGTAATAGAGACACATTTGTAAGTGCTCCAAAGTCCATTGGCTGTTGTGGTCATGACTATATTCTTCAGTCTCAGCAAGTTCCATTCCCTGATTTTTCCATCTCTCACTGCCTAAATGGAAGTCTCTGAATATGTGTCAGTTGGCCATGAGTGCTGTAGTTTCCTTTTTCTTTGGCACTGGACGTGGCAGAAGTTTCAGCCATATTGTCTCTAACACTGTGAAGAAAAACTTTCACATGCTCCACCAATCTGTCCACTTATCTTGCGTCGTTCACTCTCTCCTCTGGATCCTCCAACAGCTGTCTATTAATTAGGATAGAGATTATGGGAGTGATTTAGTTTTGTTTGGTTTCAGTTTTTGTCAAGTTGCTGTTCTGGAAACGTATATCTCGGTGCAGTTACTGGTTCAGCAGATTATAGGGGCTGGTGTGGAGCCCATTTTTCTGGGCCAGAACTTCTTTTTCTGTTCTGGACATGTGTGTACTACATTGCCTTAATTATGCAAACCAGTCTTTGGCTTTCTAAAGGGCTGCACAATTAATTTAGACTATAATGTATGCCACAATTAACTAACTGTAAAAAAAAAAGACTTCTTGACAGCCTGTCCTGTTATTACGAATTTGCTTTAACAGTGACACACAGAACGATCTGACACTTTTAGACATTTTAGCAAGAATCTACAAAATATTAGCATTCTGTGGTATATTTTGGCATTTTTAAACTATATATTTTCTTTTTTTTTCTTAAGAAGCTATTTACAATATATATTTACCATATATTTTGCTATATGGGTTACAATGGGATATGATTAGAATTAATAATTGTGTGAATATCAGTGTTTTTTCCAATGTATCTGTAAATATGTGTTCATTTTTAAACATCAAAATAAGGTTGCAAAAGTAAACTGTGGCGTCTTTCCATGAGACTCTCATACGTGTCTAAGGGTCTGTGTTCAAGCTCATAGATTAGATGATTCATATCTGTCACTCTCTGCTGAACCTTGAAATCAAATCCAATTGTGTGCTTGGATAGGTGTGCCCAGTCCTTGAGCATTGACTTCTCTGTGTGATGCTTTTTGAGAATCATCCACCAAGGGCATTTGGTGAGAAAAAAACACATGATATTTTTTTCCCTCCTCCATTCCTCATCCTCTTAAGAGTGCAAAACTGTATGAAATGGAAGTTAAAGGCCAAAAAAATGGACTGCCAGGGCATATTTCTAAAAATGGACTTTGCTCAAGAGTGAAGAAACACAAGCTTGAGATGAGAAAAGGGAATTTGAGGCGTTGAAACGAGACAGATGGGGCAGCAGCAGGAGATTTAAAAAAACACTTTAATCCTTCTTCAAAACAATTTTTATATATTTTTTTATTCTAAACTTTTTGCAGAAGTGTATAGCAAGCACTGCAAGACTCCATCAGCTGTTTGGTTACTGACATTCTTCAAAAAATCTTATTTTGTGCAGAAATTCATACAGGTTTGGTCATATTTTGTGTAGAAATTCATACAGGTTTGGAACAACTTGAGGGTGAGTAAATCATAACAGAATTTAAATTTGTGGGTGAGCTATCCCTTTAAGTTTGCTAACATTTCAAATTCAAGTATTCACAACCCGGAAGAATGGGGACTATCTTCAGTCTTGCAGTGTGTCTTAAGCTTTATGGACAAGCAGAAAAGGACATTCCTCATAAAAAGCCATTTATCTTCACTAAAATGTGCTACATTTAAACTATTCTGATCAACAGACCTGTAACAAATGTTCTCGGAAACTTTGAGAAATGTTACAAATAATGTCACGCGTATGAAGCTGGAATACTGCCATAATTTGTGCCTGACCTTTTTTCCTTATCCAATTACTTTTCTCGTTCCATTAAAATTTAATGGATCCATTTGAATGATCAGCAAAAAAGTTTCTGACTAGCAGAGTTTCACATTTGGCCGGGTATATTATCATTTTAAGTGATAGTATGCAAACAACTGTTTACTTTGTACTGTACAAAAAAATCACAGTCACAAGGAACTGCAGAACGTGCTTTAAACTTGATTTTTGATTCTCAAGCTGAAAGTGTGTTGTGTAATGTTGCTTTAGATTGAAGTGCCAGTTAAAAAAAAAAAACATAAATACGGTACTACCATTCAAAGTTTGAAGTTTTTTTAATTAGTATTTTCACAGAAGCGGCATCTATCTAAATACAAATACTGTAAAACCAGTAATATTTTGAAATATCATTGCAATTTAATAAAACAATATTTTGTTTATTCCTGTGACGGTGAAGCTGAATTTTCAGCATCATTACTCCATTCTTCAGTGTCACATGATCTTATTTTTAAATACTCTTACATGATAATTATTATATTATGTCATGTGATTATTTTATGATATCATTTTGTAACAATGTAACAATTCAATTTAATGTCCTTGCTGAAAAAACATTAATTTCTTTCACTTTCAGCTTTACATGAGAATCAATAATCAATTTTCAATTATTATATTCATTAAACATAATGCAAGCATTCATTTTTTAAGACATTCTACCAACAAATATATTCTACAGGTTTTTTAAGACAATATTTGGATGTTTTTAAAGCTTGCATATGAATATTTCTGTGAGGAAATAATAATAATAATAAACTGTGTTTATGTAGCACTTTTCAGGCATAAAATGCAGTTCAAAGTGTTTTACATAAAAATGAAATAGTCATACCAACAGCAACATCACATTCAATAAAAACATGTGCATCAAACATACACTGTAAAATGATTGTCATGATTTATTATTGCAACTTTTTTTTCTTTTGTCAAATCAGCGTAGATAATGAATATGGTTCAGTTCAGATAACATAATATTTCGAGTTTCTTTTTATTACACCAATCTCCATTTTAATCGTTATTAATTCAACCTTTTTTTATAAGTTAAACCAACAATAATGTTTTTTTTACAGTACAGTCTGTCCTGAAAAGACAGATTCAGGTCAAAATACTAAAACATATGAAGGACAAACATAAAAGTAAAAATAATTAGCTACAACACATAAATGCTATATAGAAGACAACAAGAAAGCTATTTTCTACCCACCCTTCTCCTCTTTTAAAGAACATGAAATCGATGCCAAAGCCTGACAAGGGATCATAAAAATGTTGATATGTAGAACCCAGACTGAATATGAATGCAAGTCCTCTCTGTCATATTATTTAATGGTCAAACTGCAGATGAAACATGTTTTGGCTGCGCTCCAGCACCACTGATGCTTATTTGTATCCCCCAGGGTATGTTTTCACAACATAGTTTACATCATCTCATCTATATTTTATGATATGACATCAATACTGTCCATCATCGTTCCAAACAGCACAGCAAAAATCACAGAGGGAAACGTTGGACTTCGTATAGTGAGGCTAACTCAGGAACACAAAGCTGCAGCATTAGTATTTCAAATCTGGCCCTTCTCACTCTCTGGGATTGATCCTGATGGACATCTCCAATTCAGCGCTCTGTCACATCCTGCATTCTAGATTTTGGACTGTATATCTTGTGTTTAGACTAGTCTAGAAGACTTGAGGCACATGAGGATAGTCAAGCACCCTTTTTCCAGATGTTCTCGTCATTGCAGCAAGCACTTACATCCTGTTTTTTAAGGTGCTTTGAACTCTATAGAGAACCAAGTCAAAGGTTATGCCCTTTGTGCAGAAGATTGAAGAAGGTGACAAAAAGTAGTTTAGCAGCCCACCGCTGATCAATATTTTACTTGTTCAATAAAAGATGGGTTTTTAAAGCTGACTTTATCAAGCCATGACTAATCTACAGTGCAGTTGTTGTGCAGGTCAGAAGTGTTAGACATAAATGACATCCGGAGCTCAGCCCATTTATATTTAATGCTGCAAAACAACCAAATAATTCAAACCAGGTTTCCCAAATTTAGGATCTTTATGTGGCTATGAAGGTCTAAGATCAGATCAAATTAAGAATTAAAGATAATTTATGATACCCACAGCCTATTGGTATACAATGATGACAAAGTTCAAATATATGTGTTCTTAATTTTTGAATAGACTGCAACCGGTGGATTCTGTTCTTGGATCTGCAACATATTTTCATTAAAAATTGACTCAATTTCAACTCAGAAATTCTACATGCAATTGCAATTTGGGGAGTGAAGTTGGGGATGGTTAATTCCTTGAGCACCATAACATATACTGTAGTCTTTTGTGATATCTGCATATAGATATCTTGATTATGGAAAAAAGAAAGATATGACCGATTGCACTTTATTTCACAGTACAGGCACTTACAGTGTACTTACCTAAGAAAGTGGGTACTATAAGGTACTGTAACTAGCCTACATTACATGGGTTAAGGTTACTAGGTTAAAGTGTGGGTTAGTACTATACCAATTTAATGCATTTACTAATATGTAAATAGTATAGGGCACAGGACTGTAAAATAAAATGCTACCTATAGGCTAGACCTCATTTGTGAAAATTCAGTTCTTATATTCAAAAATCTGTTCTGTTTTCTCTTCTAAACCCTTCAGCAAGTGGATTTCAGTAAACTATCAAACAGCCAAAGCAAAACATGCCATTTTTAACTTTTAATTATTGTTGACTTTACTGAATCTGACAGCTCTTCAGCTCCAATGGCCTCATGGGAAAGCAAACTGTAGTGGTTGGACACTTCAAAGAAAGTGTATGCAGAATGTCCTCCAGGTATTGTTAAACTATTCATCAATGTGTATTCAGATATCATAGGCTACTCGTTTGACATACTGCTTTTACTTAAATAGCCTATACATATTTGGACACTGAGAATGTTTTTGGAGGAAGTTATGAATTACCATAGTGAACTTTTAAGGGTCAACAACTTATTTCGTTTAAAAACACAGGATATAGTTACAGGAATTATAATTCGATCCACATGGTTTACCGCCAACGCTCAAACAACAAAACAGGATCAGACGACTTTTTGTCGTTTGCCATATTGTTGCCGCCAAAACTGTGGCTGCAGTCTGTAATATTTTTCAGTCACCGATGACCTGTCTAACCCGCGGCACTGTCTCCATTACCATGACCTCAGATAAGTTCCTCGGCCGTGGAATCATAGTTGAAAAAGAGGAATCTAACAAAGCAGGACTTGTGGGAGGCGGCGGAGGAAAGAAAAGCCCGAGGCGCGTTTCCACACTCAACCGGAGCAGATGATGATGTCATCACGCGTATTCTGGAGATTCTCCCAACTCCCATCGAGGAACGACAGCCAGGGGAAAGTTTAATAAAACAACTGTGAGGGGAGGGGAGAAAAGAGTTGGAGGAGGACTCCCAGGCAAAAACTTTATCCACGCAGGAGAGGACTCTTGGAAGCTCTTTAAGCAAACTGGATTACACAAAGAACAGTTTTCTGTGGATTAATGTGGCCATAATTCATTGGATTAACGATCGCAGAAGGTAAAATAATGTGTTTTTGGTCATATGGGGAATCTTTACGGCGGCGAGGATCCTTGCAAACTCCCCAGGGAGATAGGCTATAGTTTAGGGAGATAGGCTATAGGTTTTTTTATATATATATATAGGCTTCAGGGAGATATATATTTATTTTTCATTAGTTATAGCCTACTTATTTTTGTAATTTACTATTCCATATACCATTTCACGTAGTTTATTAATCAATATACTTAATGCATGCTTTGTGGGGATGCAAATGATAGGAATTGTTCGTTCTATCTGAGATATTAATTCTGGCAGTTTTAATTTAGGCTGTTTCCTTTATCATTCAAATATGATGTCCATTTTTTTTTAACTGCAGTTTAATTTAATGGGGTACATAATCCACACGCAGTTGCTTTTTTTTTCTTACACTTTTTACCACCACCACTTTGGTTTGTGGTAAAAACTTTTTGACTTGTTGCCCTAATCGTGTCCCCCCAGCGGCAGAGCGAGATTAGGCGCGCGCTCTAGATGCTTTTTCTTTACTGCGTAGTGCATATTATTATGATTATTTTAACACAAACAATACGAATATAAATATTAATTTGAATCATTTGTATATTTACATTAAATCACAGCAGTATTGTTTAAAGTCATATATCAAATGGAAAAAGTGCATTAGACCGAATGAGCGCTGCTTTTTCCACACGAACATCTGGACAACTGCGTGTCACAATAACGTTTGGAATATGATCACATGATCCTCTGATTCTGTTTGTATGAGGAGATGGGGAAGGTTTGGAAGCATCTGCCTTGTGCTGTGCAATCTCACACTTCTCTCGGATAACTTCCGAATGTGGGCATTGCAAATACTGCTGGTCATGATGCAGCTTTCAGAGTGTAGTCTGAAGGACAGTTCTTTCATGCAACCCTCTGGCAAGGTGTTTTTAAATTAAAATCTCTTTCTAAACCTTTTCAGCTCACTTTCTGTACCACACAGTTTTTTTTTTTTTTTTTTTTCAAAATCAGCCTGTGGGAGTTGAAAAAATGCATGCTCTCTGATGGTAAAACCATCTGCTCTATTACAAGGTGAAGATATGTTTGCAACATAACTTGTGGACACAGATTATTTGGTGAATTTGGCACACATTTCCATTAATAAATTAGATTTAGTTTGATAAACCAGGCTCCAAGCAAACCAGTTCCAGTATCCTTGAAAGAGAAGCAGAAAGGCGCTGCACCAGAAAAAAAGAAAAATGCTCCTTTGGAAAAGAATGATTGCAAAACAGATGTAATTGAAGGTTAAACAGTGCCGCAGACATGATTACAAATGCCACAGATCTGATTATAAATCTCTCAGGATTGCTCTCTGCATGTGTTTGAAGTGTCTCTCTAGCTCCCAGGTTCCTTTAACCAAATGCTCTGTGCTGAAAATTTGGGTATCTGTGTATCCTGTCCTACTCGACCCGCTCCGAGCGGGACTCAAACCGGCGTGGAAGGCGGCGCACTAACCAGGACGACAAAAATCATAGACACTAGTGTGCATCTTGAGGTTAGGGGAGTGAGGTTTACACGCACAGACTCCCATCCGGGTCACGGCACCAAATATATCTGGTCCAACTCGACCCGCTCTGGGGTGCGTTTCCCGAAAGCATCGTTAGCCAACTATGGTCGCAAGTTCCGTCGTTATCAGCATAGTTCAACGATTTGGTGTTTCCCGAAACCATCGTTCCAACGAACGTTCGCAAACAGCATCGCAAACTTGTGTGGTTGGAACGACTGCTCTCGAGCTGTGGTTAGAAGCATAGTTTCTAGTTTACATGAGATGTAGACTGAATAAATCCTTATCTTTAGCAAAATAAGCAAGCTGACATTCAGTACAACCCGTGTTATTTATTTAGAATACATACAAATGTAATTTACGTTTTTTAGTTTGTCAAGAGATTTAAAACACCGTTTTTGAAGACTGCGCATGTGCGAACGCGCTCTACTATGTAAGAACGAGCCAAATATTGAGTCTGGTAATAAAGCAAAATAACTGAGAAAAATTAGAAATGGTCTTCAGATGCCATGTCTGTAACTTATATGACAAAATCTAGCGTTAATTCGATCTCAAACAGATTAATTAAAATAATTTATTAGTCCACCACGTGCGAGACGTCATAAACCAGCGTGGTTGAACGATACTTTGCGACATATGGTTTCGGGAAACAGTCGTGACGAGCTAGTTGATTTCTCCAACGATGCATCATACTATGGTAGTTAAGCAGTGAGCTATATAGTTGTACGGGAAACGCACCCCTGAGCGGGACTCAAACCTGCGTCCCCGGCATGGGAGGCGGGCGTGCTAACAAGGAACCTAAAGACAGCAGCCACTAGCGTGCCTCTTGAGGCCAGGAGAGTGCGGTTTACACGTACAGCTCTTACTGGCTCTTACATATCATCAGGTTTTCACACCAGTTACATTTTTAGCACCTTGCATTCCCAAAATAGTGATTCTTAGATGTGTTCATAAGTCAGCGATTACCTGA
This sequence comes from Phoxinus phoxinus, assembly GCF_949152265.1. Taxonomy (NCBI): domain Eukaryota; kingdom Metazoa; phylum Chordata; class Actinopteri; order Cypriniformes; family Leuciscidae; genus Phoxinus; species Phoxinus phoxinus. Next base: position 5,798,790 of record NC_136894.1, read on the forward strand.
CAGCACTATATAGGTCCATATAAAATAGGAATACTGTTTGTCGCTTGTTTGCACTCTTCTGAAGAGAGAGAGAGAGAGAGAGAGAGAGAGAGAGAGAGAGAGAGAGTTTATAACTCCCTCTTTCCCTGAGCTCTCAGGCTCTGACATGAAAACAACACACTACGCGGCTTCTTGACAGCCTACTTCCTGTCAGCAGTCTGCAAAACAAAATGACTGTAGACATTCTTACAATAGCTCATTAAAGCCCTTGTTTATTAAAAATGCACATTGTCACTTTTAGCCATTCTCTTAGATGGTCCCGAATTATTGTTTTCGCATGCAGAGATTGATTGTAACTATCAGTCCTTCATTAAAACACTATGACTTGTCGTTTGTAGCCCACATACTTGATTCCCTAACTAGTGCTTTTGTCATTCCGACTATAGACATTCACTTCAGATTGCCGGGCACTGAGCCAAGACAGAATGCGAGAGAGACTCTTTCCTTTATCTGCGCGGTCCAGCTGTTCTCGCTGCACGGCAAACAAAGTGAAATGGGAACAAAACAAGCACAAGCTTTAATTTCCATTCCTTTTTCTGTGCGTGGAAGCGAATGGTAATGAGAAATTGCCCAGAGGCATTGAATATAGGTAATGGAGTATCTCCGCCTCGCTCACCTGAAATGGATGTTGTCTTGTTTACTAGAACACTGTTGATTTTGTGGTGAGAAGTGAGGTAGAGCTTTGTAAATAACTGAATCGGAATGATGCAAACAGACGTGCGGGCAGCCGGTGAAAGAAGGTATAGCGTTTCTCATCTTAAGGTGATAGTGTATACTCTGGGGGGGTGTTATTTCGCATGACACCTTCACTTTCGGTGTCTCAACTGGTGCAGCGCCTACAGGTGGTGTGACCTCAGTAGGAGGATGCAGATTAGGTGTTGCCTGCACGAACATCACCGACAGGCTGAAATTTACAAGAAAGCCATTAAAGGCAGAGGAGAAGACCTTGTCCCCCGGGCGTTCTGACTAATACATCACTCTGACAGGTTCATGTCCAGACACGCCAGTGAGGGTCACTTTGAGTGAGCAGCATGTCTGTAAACAGGGAATTGAGGTGATGTTGGTTCTGTGAAAACATGTAAACATATTTGAGATATACTTCATATTCCGTTTAGTTTCATTTGTATGTTCCAAGCAATTACAGGTGTTGAATCCTTCCGTGTGCACTGGAAGTTAATACACATAAATAATTAGTACACATGAAGATAGTTTATTATATTTTATGGCAAGGGCATATCGAATATGGAATGCTGTTCTTTTGAACTTTCTATTTATAAAAGAATCCTGAAAAAAACTATTGCCGTTTCCACAAAAAAAAATGCAAAAATTGCGTGATATAAAGTCGCAATTGCATGTATAAAGTCAGAATTGTGAGATATAAACTCACAATTGCTAGAAATAAACTCGAAATTCAGACTTTTTTCTCAGAATTGCATGATTATATCTCGCAATTCTGACTTTATAACATGCAATTGGGAGATACAAAGTCTGATTGCATGATATAAAGTCGCAATTGCGTGGTATAAAGTCAGAATTGTGAGATATAATCATGCAATTTTGAGAAAAAAGTCGAGTTTTTCGAGTTTATTTCTAGCAATTGTGAGTTTATATCTCACAATTCTGACTTTATACATGCAATTGCGACTTTATATCACGCAATTCTGACTTTATAACTCGCAATTGCGACTTTATATCACGCAATTCTGACTTTATAACTCGCAATTGCGAAACAAACTGTGAGAAAAAAGTATTTTTTTCCTTAAAATTGGACTTTATAACTTTATATTACACATAACATCTTTATAACTTTATATCATATCTTTATATCACGCAATTCTGACTTTATATCTCGGAATTCTGGGATAAAAAGTCACAATTACCTTTTAAAATGTTTTATTCTGTGGCGGAAACAAGCTTCCATAGAAAACCCAAAATGCAATATGCTCTACTTTTTAATTTCCAGTGTGATGGATGAACCAGAAGTAATATAAGCTGCATCTTTAATGTTTTTTATGACTTAATTAGTTTTTACACAACATTGGATTAAAAATGCAAATAACCTTTTTATTTCCGAGTTAATCTGGACACCTCTTTAAGAATTAAACATGAAAAGTTCAAGCCAAATTTGAAACATTTAGAGTGGAATAATGGCTTTCTGTTTCACATATTATTATTATTTTAATAGTTGGTATAGGCAGTACTGTGCATTATTCAGTATTCATTGTGAAGAAGCTTTATGTTTCTGTGTATGTGAGAGATGACAATGTTACTGAAAGGGACAGATGGGCACTGTAATGATAATCATCAAACGTCATGGGTTACAAAGCTTTATTGGAAATGCTTTGGATCATTAGCACATTTTATACTCTAAAAGCACCCATCCAACCTTATAGGCACCATTATTAATCTGGCCTTTAACCACTATATTGATTATGACTGCTCCCACATGCTTTCTTACACTTTCTAGCAATTATTTAGAAGCTCTTTTATTGCAGACGTATGGTATTAAATGTAAAAGAAAAAAATGGTGCTGTGTCAAAAGGCCTTACACTTATTAAGAATGAGCTTATAACAGCATTTCATAACTCATCTGTGTTCTGGTGATTTACATTGGTCTTGGTTTCCCTCTCACCTGTTCACTTATTCTTTTTTATCGTGGTTAGGAGCTGAAGGAGGGAGTCATGAGGGTCATCTGCTCCTCTCTGGTGCTTCTCACCATCTGCTTGGGTCACGGGGGTCGACTGGCATCAGCTGAAGGTAAGAGCCTGGTCTCAAAATCAAAGGATGACTTTGTCAAAGGCTGGTTCAAACAGCTAAGATTCTGTATGTTTAATTCATACTTCTTCCAACATGACATTATGCATATTTAAAGGAATAGTTAAAATCCTTCTATCGTTTGCTAACCTGAATGTCGTTCTAAACACATAGGATTTGATGGAACATAAAAGGAGACATTTTAAGAAGTGTAGCCCGCCGGTCGCCATTGTTAGTACCCGTGGAGATTGACACTTTCAAGCTTCAGAAATACAATAATGAAATGCTTCAAACGCGCAATAAAAGTGTTTGTGCACTACTATATTCCAAGTCTTTACAAATCATACCATAGTTTTTATGCTAGAGACAGACCGACATCAAAGTGGTTAACCACTGAACTAGTGAACCACTGAGAATGGATAAATGAATCAGTTGAACTCAAGAACCACTTTGATTCATGAACAAAGCATTCAGAATCAAAGCCAAGTAGCCAGATAAAGGGACTCACTGAAAATTCATTCATGAATCATGTGTCTTCTCTCAAGAACTCCTCTAATAGAATTGAAGCAGATGTCAATGTTAATTATTTTCCTCTGTCATATGGCTTCAGTAGACTTGGAACAGTTGTTGGGCCACTTTTACGATGCTTTGTTGAATTTTTGCTTGATGAAGCTTAAAAGTATCAGTCGGCATCATAATTGCATGAAAAAGAGCGACCAGCGCAATTCTTTTAAGATATCTCCTTTTGCGTTTCACTGAAAGTCATATGTTTTGAGCAACATGAATGTGAGTAAATGATGCCAGAAGCTTTTTTTTTGGTGAACTAAGAGAGCAAACAAATCTAAGTTGATGGATCTTAAAGAGGAAGTATACTGTGTCATATTCCAAATGAATCTGAATGCCTGACTACATTTCATTGTTTAACTGAATGCACTCTTTAGTGAAGCCTTCTGTACATACTGCTGTTTGCTGAACACATCTGTATGCCTACTAGCCAAACTTGTGTTAACCCAAAGTACTCATTGTTCTTTATTTTACAATTTCCTTTCAAACTTTTATAAGGTATGATATTACTTAAAATGAGAAAAAAAAGGAGGGGGAAAAACCATGAAAGAACAAAGACCCGTGGAAAATGGCTCAGCGTTTTAAGGGTGATTCCATGCCTTGTTCTCTAGACTGCCAGGGCTGTGTCTCAAAAATATGGTTATGGAAATTTGGGACTTTTTTACCCTTCATACAGCAGAATTGAGTTGTAAGTGGGGCCCCTCAGTATTGATACTTTGACTTTTTTTCCCGCATGTCACTTTATATCCTCAGTGTAGTTAGGCTCTTTTTTTAAGAAGTTTCAGAAGTTTTGAGGTGCTTCAGAAACTACTGGCTAGTGGTTTCATACAAGACTGGCTTGTGCCCTAATAATGTGAGGAAAGATGAGAAGCCCTGCTTGTTTTCAGGCAGAATCTCTAGTTTAAACGATGTAAGGACTTGCTTGTTATCATTCATCACTTTATACATGCTGTTTTTGCACTTTTGCTTGTTAGGCTCTTCTCAAGCTGGGTCTCTGTGGGGTTTCAGGCAGGAGTGAGAAATGTCAACACCTCCAGACTTTTATTTGTATTATACAATAATGCTGCTTTATCTTATTATTATAATAATAATGCAAGTCTGGATGAATGTAGCCAAACATCTATTGAAATATTAGCATAAGAAATCTCTATTCCCATTATGCCAAAAATATTGGACTGATAGTATGATTTATACTGTCTTTCTATGTTTAAGGTTAAACCTCTTTTTAAACATTCAACAGTCAAGTACCAGATTTGATTGATAACTTCAATCAAACCATATTTGGTCATTGTTAAGTCATCATGAAATCAAAACGGATGCTATTTACTTCATGCTCTAAAATATAAATATACATGACTTCTGTATGACTTTTACCCTTTCATCACCATGAAAATCTGTGCTCAGAAGTGATGCACGATTGCTTTAGCTAACAAACTAACCCCCAAAAAACACTTTCCCACATTCAGCCACATCCAATTACCCTGGGGTTGGATAGTTGATTTCTGGGATGTCTTTGCTCACCCCCAGCTGTGCAAATCCCCAATTGACTTTTTCCTTAATGAGTTTAATAAACAATATGCAAGCAGGGACAAATAGAGCAGAGGCCATGGTAGGGAATCTGAACAAGGGTAAGACACACACAGTATCTCACATATATGAGCTTTTCAGATAACTAACTGAATCCAGGAAAGGTGATATTATTATTTTTTTACCCTCTTTTTTCTACCCTCTTTAAAATGGATGTATTTTTATATTTCATTCTTTTGGAAAGTGTAGGACTTTGAAGAAGAACCTCAAAAGAGTCTAACGGTGAAGCAGCTTGTACAGCTACGTATCTCTAAATTAAAAGAATGCTGACTCTGAACGTATAAAATCCTAAACCCCAGAAACGTTCACTCCACTTCAAACTCTATAGCCCTGTCTGCAATGCTTGATGACGTGTCTGTTCTCCATGCATTTGAAATGCACCTCTCCTCCCCCTGCGTTCAACTTTCCATCATTGCCTCGGGAGCGAGAGCCGCCTCCAGCTTTCCTATCTCCTCCCTGACATCTCCGCATCTTAATCCCGCCTTTTTGCCGTGTGAAAGCTGAGGGGCTTTGTAGAACCTAGAAGAAAAGGGATTTAGCAGAGTCTGTCTGATTTCAAAAAGTGAAAATGCGAGAACAATTCAAAATGAATTCTTTATCTGACAGATAAGTTTTTGTTGGGAGACATTTTTCTCCCTATCTGTATCTGCTGAGTTGGCTGTGGAGAGATTCAGGTGTTGTAGATTTAAAAAGAGCTCTTTGTAACTTGACAGGGCAAGAATACGAGTTGGAAAACCCATCACCTGCTCTACTCCGCCACTATAGAAGCTCAACGAGACGGCTCTGAGCTGCTTCTCTCTTTTATTGCTTGAGTTTCTCAAACTCATCTGATCTCTGAATCTTCTAAGTGACAGTTCCTATACTGCAGTAACTTGCTAATGCACGTTGATTGATGTATGTGTCTTTGAGCCAATCAAACCATGCTGATTAAAAACTCTTCTTGTCTCAGAAACCTCTGACATGCTTCTTCACAAAGAACTTTTTTTTTTGTCAAATACTTTGTCCTAAACTGAACTTTTCAGTGTTTGTAGATCATGAAAAGGGGCATTTTTGGCCGATAATCAGTATCGTTCAATTGAAGCAATTATTTTCACTATTGTTGTTTAAAAACAGCTGATGAAAAGGTCCGATTATTCTTTTTTTAATTTTATTGCATTGCTAAGAACATACAAAATCAATACCAGGGGTAAATATACCATATAGATATATCAAATATCAGTCATAATTGAGAGTAGGCTAGCCTACAATTACAGGTTATAAAGTCAGGAGAATATCATGCAAATGACAGTGAGACAGTTTTAAGGGCTTTGGAGTTGCTGGATGTACTGAGAGTCCAGGTAGGATTTAAGTTCATTACAAAAATATATATATAAATATAGGCTTAGCACACTGAAATTTACATTTGTGTAAAAAAAAATTCTAGAAAAATAAATAGGTTTATCAATAAATATCTTTATCAAAGTTGTGCTGACCAAATAGATCTTTGTTGTATAACACGTCTCTGTGATGAAAATGTGAGGTCCGATTATGATTGTCAATCAAAACGGGACGGAAAAGCGTGTCAGACTGCATCTCATACTGTGAAGAAAATGTCTCTCGTTGAATTAGGGCTGTCAAAGTTAATGCGACAGTTAAAGTATAATATAAAAAGAGCGACGTTAAATTTAATTAATTAATAATTTTTTTCTCGCAAACTCTATTTGACCCTATGAATCACCCCAAGCCAGAGTTGCAGGTCCACGTTTTTTGTTTTTTTCCCTACACCAAACATTATTTGAATGACGCCTTCCATCCAATAGTCACAAATAGCGTTGTGCTTTATTACTTCTGATAAGAAAGAAAATCTCAGCTTTCGAATTCTGTCCATTTTATCACAAAATTCTAGCATTTATGGCATTTTGACACTCTTAAATGTGACAAGAAGATCGCTGTAGCGCCTCAGTCCAAGTACGTTAGCAGCATGGAGGAGAGCGAGTCTTCTTCCGCTAGCGCTAGTTACAGTATAGCATGAATAAACGTGCAGGGATATCAAAAGGTATGTTAAAAAATACACTACAATGTACTGAAAGTACCATGTCATCGCTCAATCAGTGTTTCACCCGCGGAAAGACGTCAATAAAACAACTTGAGAACAATAACATTACCTCTGGAAAGATATCCAACATTCACAGTTTGTTAGTTATCCATAAAAAAACATTAGATATGAGCTTATCTACTTAATTATATATGTATATTTTAATACATTTTTCATGGAGACAAGTGTTTATGTAAACTACCTAATGTGCAACTGAGTCGAAATCAAGCATTTCAGTTTGTATTTGTGTAATTACCTGAAAATACAAAGCAGTTAGTTGGGCTTTAAAAAAAATACCTCTAATATACCTAGTAATATACCAAATGAGAATGTTCTCTGTAGTTTACAGCGTTAGTTGTGAGAGATTTTTTTATTAAATTTAAGGAAAACAAAATCAGTATCAGTATCGACAGATCCCCCCCTCAGGAATTGATTGGATTGTATGAACTTTGTTAAATCTTTTTCATATGTTGCCCATCAGTTGAGAGTGTTTCAGACCACCTGTCATTGTCTTTGCCACCATGCTGTGAGTTTGGGAGAGTGATTCCCCCAGAGAAAGGCGAGTTATTTTTAGCTCAATTTATATGTGAGGTGGTGTCTGTCTCCTTCAGACAATCTTTGAATGGCTCAACCCGTTCACCTCATGTCTAGGACTAAGTTTTGACAGGACACTTCATGATTGGTTGTACAAGTTGTTGTTTTTTGCAAAACCTTTCACAGTTGGCAGGACAAGATCTGCTGCAACTTGACTGCTTCTCTCTTTCTACAGGTGTCAGCTGCCCGTCCATACAGGTAGAAGACTGGAAGTTTCCTCAAGCTGCAAGACAGAACATTACAGGTAAAGACTGCTGCTTATGGACCTTCATTAAAGTAGACAAAAATGAAAATTCTGTCATGTATTCACCCTCAAGTCATGCCACAAAAGAAGATATTTAGTTGAATGTCCAACCTGCTCTGCTGGGTGGTTGTCTAGCTCTTAAAAGGATCATAAAGTCCATATGATTTAGTGTATTTTAAAGCAACATCATAGCTTTGTATGATGAACAGACCAAATTAAAGATTTTATTCACAAAAAATTGTGACTCAAAATGAGGTTTGAGCGAAATTATGGTGAGTAGACATACTTTTCATTTTGAGCAAACTATCCCTATTATGTTTTTTTAATGCAGAATGTAAATGCAGAAAGATTGTTTAGGGCCCAATCACACTGGATTCGTTCTTGCTGAGATGCTTTTTTTTTATCAATTTAATGATATAATATGTATATATCTATATATATATATATATATATATATATATATATATATATATATGTATAAACACACAAACACACACACACACACACACACACACACACACACACACACACACACACATATATATATATATATATATATATATATATATATATATATATACAGTGCTATGCATAAGTTTAGACACCCATGCTAAAGTTGACTAAAAAGAGGAATAAAAAATCATCTTTTGGAAATTTAACTTAATGCCTTAATTTAAAAAAATAGGAAAAATCCAACCTTTAAGGACACCAATTTTCTTTGTGAATGAATAATGTATCGTAAATAAATAAATTTTCTTCCTTAAAATACAGGGTGCATAAGTTTGGACAACCCTATGTTAAATTCCCATAGAGGCAGGCAGATTTTTATTTTTAAAGGCCAGTTACTTCATGGATCCAGGATACTCTGCATCCTGATAAAGTTCCCTTGGCCTTTGGAATTAAAATAGCCCCACATCATCACATATCCTTCACCATACCTAGAGATTGGCATGGTTTTATTTCAGTTAGCCTAACAGCTGGTTTGATTTGCATTGAGAGATGATCTTATGGAAAGTACTCCATGCCAATCTCCAGGTATGGTGAAGGGTGTGTGATGATGTGCGGCTATTTTAATTCCAAAGGCCAAGGGAACTTTATCAGGATGCATAGTATCCTGGATTCATGAATTAACTGGCCTTTAAAAATAAAAATCTGCCTGCCTCTATGGGAATTTAACATAGGGTTGTCCAAACTTATGCACCCTGTATTTTAAGGAAGAAAATTTATTTATTTACGATACATTATTCATTCACAAAGAAAATTGGTGTCCTTAAAGGTTGGATTTTTCCTATTTTTTTAAATTAAGGCATTAATTTCAATTTCCAAAGGATGATTTTTTATTGCTCTTTTTAGTCAACTTTAGCATGGGTGTCTAAACTTATGCATAGCACTGTATATATATATATATATCGCTTTTGCTCACCAAGGCTACATTTATTTGATTGTAATACAGTAAATACAATAAGATTGTGAAATATTATTGCAATTTAAAATAACGATTTTCTATTTGCATATATTTCAAAATGTAATTTATTCCTGTGATGGCAAAGCTGTATTTTCAGAATCATTACTCCAGTCTTCAGTGTCAAATGATCCTGCATAAATCATTCTAATATTCTGATTTGATGCTCAAGAAGCTTTCCTTATTATTATCAACACTGGCTTCTACTCCCTTCGGCTGTGCTGCAACTTACACTTCCTGTGTGTGCCGCCACATTATTTCTGCACACAGTTTATCCAAAAATGGGAAAGATGTTCACTCTGTATAATTATGTAAATGCATTGCCATCTGTAATCATTCCAGCCTTTTAATACACTTAATTAAAGTCCAACTGCCCATAAGGCAGTCTAAGGAATAGACTTTTCTGTGTCTAAGATATAGATACTCACAGTATTAAGGTTCTTCCTTTGGCCTTACATGAATTGAAAACTGCCACAGCAGAGATGATACATAGCGTAGGACATGTCAAATAGCAGCCCGCTCTTCATTAGCCTGTGGGGTGGTAAATGGATTGATCGTCCGATCTGCAGGTTTCAATCTGGCGCGCCGTTTCTCCCTGCTGAAGAACAGCGAGGTCAAGAAGATCCGAAATCAGAGAGGGCCTGTCATCCTTCGCCTTGGGAAAGTCCAACTCATCCAACCTACAGAGTAAATGTTTTACCTTTCCTCTTCTTATTTGTCTTACGGTGTCTATTTTTACTCAAAGTTTTGGACAGAGGGAATGGTTATTTCCGTCTTTTTCTGTGACCCTTTTGGGTCTACTATAGAAAAACACTACAATTTCACTCTCTCTCAGACTATTGAGTCTGTTCAACCTCTAAAAGCAATACAGTTCAATAAGATATAATTGCAGAACTACCAAAGTATTAGCAGGTCAGTACAAGCCTTGAATTCCTGGCTGTTGACTTTTATTTGTTTAACATTTACAGTAGCATCATGAAAGAATCACAATAATGTCACCAGAGAGATTTTGACGTCCTCCTTATGTCACGTCCATCTCTCTGCAAATAAACATTTCAGCAGATTACATGCTGCTTTGTGCTTTTACACAGAAACGCTGTTAAATTTTTTATTAACAATAACTTTAAGTGCTTTTGGTGAGACCTCAAGCCACAGTAACAATCCGTTTTATGACAATGCTTTTATTGAGCCGCGCATAGATGAAAAATGTCAATGATATAAGCTAAAGGGTTCTGTTTGCTCGTGGTTCTCTGGTACTTTATGTTGGGATGAGAAGTTCAGTTTATTGGTTTAGACTACACATCAGGTTCCTCATTAGAATTTCCTGTTATCCTTTTCTCATGTAGACTTAACAGAAATGAGAGCTTGAGTGTTTGAGCCAAGTAGGTCAGAAGAGTAATGCTGAAGCTTTTGTGCTGGACTGTAGAGCTTTTTTATACTCTTTTTGTACTTGCTTTGTCCTCAATCTGCAGTGTATACTGTACATAGCATGAACACACACGCACGCACAGCACACACACACAAATTTTTTTTGAAGGAAGATATGGTGACTACAGGCAAAGTGGGACATATTCTGATCATTTAAATTTGTTTTTAAAATAAGATCCAAATAGCTACATTGGTTTCATCACATTCTATGGGATGCTTGGATACATCATGTAGAGAGAGTGTATATATATACATGTATATCCTCTAAGATACTAGTTATCCAGTATTCAGATTTTTAGACGTGATGTTTTCTCTTATAATGATTGAGCAGCTGTTTATCTCCCTGTCATAAGATGATAGCTGTTCTCTACCACTCTCTTTAGAGAAAGCAGCTTGGCAGTTGCAAATAAACATGAGGATTTGACGCAGCTTATCTTTGTGCTGATGGTGCATTGCAAGAAATGTTACTTAAAGGTTAGGAATTTGGATCCAGATGTTTGAAGTCTGGCGAGACCATCAACTCATCCCTTATGTGAGATGCGTCCCAATTTGTGCATTTACCTTTGCAGCGAATATACTGTTAATGAACATTGAGACGCCGTCCACACTGCAGCTGAGAGCGACGCTTAAATGAATATGTAAACATGTGCTGTGTGCACTTTCCTCTCAATAACAAAATAAACACACAACAAAATGACAGCAGTGAGAAAGCATATCTGATCGTAGCGATGTGGATATGTTTGCACCAGTTCTGCAATTTACCGTTCATTCAAAAATGCACTGTTTTAATAGTTTGATTATAAAGTATATGTAAGACTAAAGACTACGGATCAGGCTACGTAAGACTATAGTTTGAATTATTCCCTTTACTCTGCATGACACATTGACATTACAGTACAGAATACCTATTTCTGCATTATCCTGAACATTGTGTAAGAATTAATTCCATGTGTCATTAAATGGAAGAGATGCTCTCGTATGTGCGTAAACGTCATATCCTTTTGAGTTTCCTGGCAAAGTCCTTCACATACAAATCAGTGTACAGGCATAGACAATAGACAACCTTGAAGTCGGTGAAGTCTTGTTTTTGATTTTTTTTTACGTTTTGCTACAAGATGTTCACACAAAGTTTTCTTACATATAGCTACTTTAAACTAAAAAGTGTGGAATGCTGGACACTTCGTGCTCAACTGTCACAGCTTTCCTTGCAAAATGGAGGGACTATCAGAATAAAATAGAAGAGTACCGGTATATAGTGCATAGCATAAGTGCATATAGTGCATCGTTTGAAACTGATGTGTCTCAAATGGAGTTTCAAAATAAAAATTCACAAATTGTGGTCAGAATTGCTAATATATGTTAGTTTCCAAAATGCTTTCTTTCTCCATTTCATATCTCTTTTAGCTGCACTAATAGTTGTCTTTTGGTTGAAAGTTGTACGGTTTGACCTTCTGAAAGATACACATACTGTACACACAGGCATACCCAAATCCCCCCATCATCAGGGAGTTCCTCTCTAAGAATGGGTTTTCCAGAGCCCCAGGTGCTTTCCCCATTTGAAACCTGAGCTCTTTTTCTCCCGCTCTAAATCTCATCTCTCAGCCAGAGAGAGAGAGAGAGAGCCTGCACTTGAAACTCACTCGACATGGCCAGCTTACTGCAGACAAAGAGAGAGAGAAACAAGATTCTTCCTACATAAATGCTATCCTATATTCTCTTTCTATGAGATAAAGTGCGATGTAAAGTCTTGTCAGCTGGTCTCTGATATGTGATAGCTGCAGATGGTGTATAAATTGTTTGGCCACCTCTGTGTTAGTCATTCTCTTAGCTTAGACTTGGCTTGTAATAGAACTGTCTACCTCTTGCTTTTCTTTATCTGGGATTTCGCCTCACCTGGGGGAGAGATTGAGTGTGTTTACACATGTCTTTGTATTTGTGTTCGAGAAGTACAAAAAATGTGGGGGCTGATAAGAATAACAGATAATCTGCAGCTTGTTGTGGCTGATCCTGATAATTAAGCATTTCGCGTTTTCTAGCTAATTAGCTAATTAATTAAAACTGGACACCTAATACGTGTTGTGTAAAAGCACTGTTCTTTACAATTAATATAGGCGGAATGACACATTCTTTTTAATTCGCTTACAAATTAGAAATGTTCTTTTTTTTATTTATGAAAAATGCTCATAATAACCATAACAGGATTCCATACAAATCTTAATATGAATTGTACATCATTGGAAAGGTCTGCAACAAGTATGTTTGTTTTATTCACATACACTACCATTCAAAAGTTTGAAGTTGGTAAGATTTTTGAATGTTTTTGAAATATGTATGTTATGCTCACCAAGACTGCATTTATTTGGTTAAAAATATACATAACATATTTTTTATAGTGTTCTGTTTTAAAGTGTAAATTATTTTTAAAAGCTGAATTTTCAGCACCATTACTCCAGTCTTCAGTGTCACATGATCCTTCAGAAATCATTCTAATATGATGATTTGATGCTCAAGAAACATTTCATCAATGTTAAAAAACAATTTTCTTTTGAGGATTCTCTGATGAATAGAAAGCTCAAAAGAACAGCATTTATTTGAAGTAAGAATCGTTTTTAACATTATACAAAGTTCTGTCTTGAAACTCTAGATGGCGCAGACTGATAGGTCGGTCCTTAACTCAATCTGCTTGCAATCACATCATTCTCTGTAGGACTATAGCTGATTGGTTCCTGCTGTATAGCCTATGATCTTGCTGCTCAACTCTCAAATACTTGGTCAGCATCTGCCATAGTTTGCAGCATGCTTTCAGAAACCCTCCAACTTCCCCAGCTCCACCTGTATAGATTTGCTACGGTTAATTCATGCATGCTATTGTACAGCAACAGTATGTCTTACTCTCTCACAGCAGTGTGTCGTGTATGTGTTGGCAGTTGCAAGTCCCGTACTTGCTCTGCAGCAGCAGCAGCGTAGCGGATCCATTCGGCCAAGACCAAACATATCAACATTGTCCTATCCATTATCATGCCAAACAATCAGAGAAGTTTTATCAATCATTTATAGAATACATTTTTAGAATGTCTTTTTCATTTTTTATCGATTTAATAAATTGTAATTTCTTTTAGAAAAAGAAAAAAACGTGTGAACTGTAGTGTGTTCTTTATGAAAAACTTGACAGAGTTCAGCAGAGTATTAACTCTTTGTTGCTAATATATAATGCTAATATTTTGCTCGTTGCTACAGTAGTATAAACCCAAGGCTCGTCTCTAAGTAAATAAGCTTATCTTCTAGATTCTCATAGATCCATTGTTTTAAAAATGACACATGCTGCATTTCAAAAGTTTTAAAGCAATTTTAAAAACACAGAAATATTACACTGCTGTTTTAAAGGCCACACTTACACACCGTGCACATGAGGCTTTTTTAGTTCTTACGCACATATTATATAAAAGAAAATGCAGCAATCAAGCATACTGTACCAAATTATCGTCTAAAAAAATGGCTGTAATCCCACCATTGGCATTCAATAATAATATCTGAACATTCTTTGTTATAGCCACCAATATATCATGCACCTCTATTCTATAAAGCGTCTCAGACCTGCTATCTCTAATAATGAAATGAAAAATCGTTAATCTTTGATTTATGATGGCACTTTCAGTGGAGTAGTTTTGTTCAGTAATATCAACAAGAAATCTTTAAAAACAATGTGTACCTCACCCCCTGTCATAACAAGTTTCATCCTGTACAAACTCTCTCTCTCTCTCTTTCTAGTGCTTAGGCCTGATTTCATTTTTTCCTAAAGGAGGCCAGCCTCACTGTTATTACTTTCCAGCACTGAGTCTGTGTGTGTGTATCTGGGATGGTAAACACATTCCTGGAGTTTGTCTGCCCTTGACCCACCAAGAGGCAGGCAAACTGTTTATCTAGAGAGAGATAGAAGTCGAGAATAAAGATGAGGATTGCTGAGCTGCATTTCTCTTTAAAATTAGTGTCTGGGGTTATCCCTCTATCTGTATCCACAGCACCATTAATACAGAGATGCTCCCACTGCTGCTACCATTCAGACTGATGCTGTACTATTACAACCCACCTGCTCCACGTTTATTTGTTTGTTCGTGTGCTGCAGTCTAACCACATGCCTGTCTCCTCAGTCAAGTATTTCCTCATGGACTTCCAGAGGAGTTCACCCTGGTCTTCACCATGTTGCTGAGGAAGAAATCTTTGAATGACAACATTTACCTGTTCCAGATATCCGATGAGTTTGGGTATCCTCAGGTGTGTGTCCACTTTCCCCCTCAAGTCTATAGATGTGTGTCTTCAGGAACGGATAATTATAGGGCAGCATGTTAAATCATAAAATTCTAATCGCTGATTATTTGTTAGATATTGTTATTTTGTGCCGGACTGAGTGGTGCAGAAGGTAGCTGCTTAACCATGACACATGTATAGAATTCTTGTATCCTGCTTTTAATAAAATATATTTCAATTTACCAGTGCTTGATTATTATGCTACAGCAAGAAACTAACACTATGTTTTGAAAACTAACTCTGTGTTTGAGTTATTGTCTTTTTATGTGAGAAATTTAGCTTTGGTACACAAATAAAAGAAGTTTAAGTTAAGTACACATTTTTATATATATATATATATAAAGATAAAGTCATCTTAAGACAGACAACTTAATCTTAAAATTAGTATATCATGAGTAAAAACAGTAATAGCGTAAAATAATTTGTTCTATTTGATTATGTTCAAATGTAATTTAGTCCTGTAATTAACTCAGTGTCACATGGTCCTTCAGAAATAATTATACTATTCTGATTTGCTGATCAAGAAACATTTCTTATTTATCAATGTTGAAAATAGTCGTGCGGCTTAATATTTTTGTGGAAACCATGATGCATTCTTTTTTCAGGATTTTGTGATGAATAGAAATCATTTATTTGAAACTGAATTCTTTCTGACCCCAACAGAAACATACTGACCCCAAACTTTTGAACGGTAGTGTATTGTTATGAAACAATAAAAAAAATGACTGAAAGAAATATTAATGACCAAAAAACGTATGGGAAAAAAAGCTATATTTGGACCCTGTACTGCAGCTTCAACAAAATCACATTTTATAAATAAAACGCTCTTTTTCCCTATTTATCACACTTATTTAGTTCTCACTGGACTGGAATGGTCCAGATGGCAAGCTGGCCCTGCGGGCGAGAGGGGCTGACCCCGAAGGGTCCATGGTGGGATGCGTGTTCGAAGGTGACGGTGTGGAATCCCTGATGGACATGCGCTGGCACAAGGTGGCTCTGAGCCTGCAGAGTAATGCGGCCTCCTTGCATGTGGACTGCAGCTCCATCGAGAACAAGCCTCTGGAGCTCCGTGGCCAACTGCCCATCAATGGACACACGCTGTTGGGTATGAGGGCTACTGATGCTGCCCCTGTGGAGGTGAGGACCTCTGGTGATCCTACAAATGTTATAAGACTTTTTTTTACAAGGCTTAGAGTACAAGGATGTCAATTAGATGAATGACTGCAGAAGCTTCCAGCTCCTTTGTTAATTAAGCGCTACACTGCTAATAGAGTAGTCGGAAGTAGAAGTTTCCTATAAGCCGGCTTCCCGCAGGTTTTGCCTTAGGCGTCCTGTCTGCAGGGGAAATGCGGCAGGGGTGTGTCTGTGGATGTATGAGAGACAGGAAGACTACAGGCGCTTTTCTTCAGGGCTAACACTACTGAGCTCACTCAGCTCGAAAAGATGAAAAGAACAGCCCGTGGTAGCCTAAACGAGCTTCATCCATTACTAATTAATTAGTTCATTAATCCAACCACTTAGCGAAATGATCATGTAAATGGTCATATGTAAAGCAGGGGGGGTCCAGCATTTAAAAAGCTCATTCTCTCTATTCTTGGTCTGCTTTTAATATGCATTCTCTCTTTCTCTTTCTTCAGATTGATGTTCAGCAAGTGATGGTGTATTGTGACCCCTCTTTGGCTATCCAGGAGGCCTGCTGTGAGATACCTGGAGCTCGGGTAATAATGCCTGTTAAAACCTCAGAAAATGCTCTAAAACATGGTATTAAGCAAAATATCACATATATTTGGTGTGGTGATGTCATTTCTATTAGTGGTTGGCCGCTATGGGCTTTTAAATGGCTTTGTATACTGGTATATAGAAAGCAGGGTGCATGACGGCCAATATAATGGAAATTTGTACCTATTCCACTTTAAAATGAGATGTACAGAACAAAAACAACAGTTGTCTGGGCAATATTTATTGAATGGACAAAATGTTATCCAAGGTTGTTGGTAAATTTTGTACTGTAACAAATGGAAATGACTTGGCCATTTTCATATATCAACATTTAATTTGTCTGATAAATCTAAAAATAACTCTAAAACAAAACCTAACTAAACCATTGAATTAAGTTGTTTGATTAGAGAATTTAAGGAATAGTGTTGTTATTGTTAACTAAAACTATTAACATAATTTGTGTTAATTAAAATGAAGCTTAAACCAAATTAAATATTTGATGAAATACTTAAACTTAAATATATGAAATAAGTTTGTTGAAGTACTAGAATAACAAAAAAAAACTAAAAAACTAAATAGAAATACAATACAAAACTAATAACAATGTCAAAAGCACATAACACAATTGCAAAAATGTAATAATTAAAAATATGAATAATTGCTATAATAGTATTTCGTTTTTTTCTGTTGAAAAGGCAGCTTTTACTATATTTTTGATCAAATATGTACCGGTATTTTGAGCCGTTTTAAAGGCTATTGTATATTTTTATTCCCACATACAAAGATCTGATTACTCGTTTAATCATCACAATAATCGACTGATTATTTGATTACAAAAATAAGTGACAACTTAAAACATTTCAAAATGCACCTGCAATGCGTTCAGTCTAATAAAACCACTGACCACGGGTGGGCAAAAAAACTTTGTCAAGCCCTGAATACATGCAACTAACCCTGAACCAAATCTAATCCTAAACCTAACTCTAAAGTAAGTACATGTATTTAATCAATATTACTCGGTACTTAAATGTATAATTACACAGTAACAAGAACCCCTTAAAATAAAGTGTAACCAATTGTAATAGTGAAAATAAGAAAAAAATAAGTTAGAGAGAAAATGTTTCTTTTTTTTTTTTGGTGAACCGCTTCTCTGAATATGAACCAGTTTGCATCAAAGTAACTTTGTAACAAAGTAAAAGTTGATTCCTATACAGAGTCATTTAACAATGTATGGTCTCATGCATGTACATTAAACCATTGGATGGTTTACCCTAATGGATCGATATACCACAGACCAAGTATATGTACTGTAGGTAAAATATTTATAAAAAACATATAACAAAAGGTGAGTGTTTTTTCCCAGCATTGTAAAGTAGTATTTCACCCAAGCTGATGAAACACTTGCACATGTTTTCAATGATCACAGCGGAGGCAAAGCTCATGTTTTGCTAAGGGAATGGATGCGTTCTTTCTGTCAAAAAAGCATTGTTGTAGTTGTACTTGATGGATCAAGCTCCAGCAGCGGCTCAGCTTCCATCGGGATGGCTGTGGTGGAGGAACAGCGCCTGAGTCATCGATGTGGGAGTGCTGCTTTATTTGAGGATTTGGAATTTGGTGCGTTTCTCCTTTCTGAATTGATCAGAGCTTTGGCAAGACTTGCTGAATCAAAAAGGCTCACAGGAATGCGTCACATTTGCAGATAACTTCAGCCTGTATGAAAAGCATCCAGCCACCCACAAACTGAATAGTAAAGAAGGTAGAGATCAGGAAATGTCACCTGTGAAACTTATTTGACAAAGGAAGTGCACATGGGAATGGGTACAGCCAACTCTGAGCTGGTATTTTGAATTTGCTGCAATTTTGGATCAGAGGATATTTCACAGCCAAGAACTATTAGATGTCATTAGTTGCATGCCAGATGGACCATTTTTAGTCTGAAAAGATGATTCAGATATTATTCCCATTACATGTTACCTGCCAGTTTGTGAGGTAAGATATGAATAACATTAAATCCATGTGACTAAAACATGAAGGTTTCTGATGTGAATGTGAGTCAACAAAGTTGTTTGTGTTCTGTTGTTTTGAGGCGAATGCTCAAAGCTCCCTGCGAGGAGTGTTTAAAATGGAAACAAGCGTAACTCGTTCCCCCAAAATCATGTGCTCTAACATGGCTTTTTAAAAGCAGAGGAGTCAGCGATTACATCTTTGAGACGCAGAGGAAAAGATGTCTTAGGTCACAGATGTCTTGAAAGACCATATTTGTTCATAATAACAATACCAAGAAGTGTGCATGAGAAGGATTTTTTGATTTACAGTACATGAAATTAATGTTATTTTTGTATTATTTATGTACTATTATGGTATTTATTCATATTTTGAAGTAGCTTTTATTTTTTTATATTTGCAGTTTTAAGTTTTATCAAATTTAGTTTGGGGCTTTTGTCAATTTTATTAGTTTTAATGTTTTTAATATAAGCTATTTAGCTTTCTAACCGTGTCGTAATTTTAGTGTTTCAACCTAAACTTATTTCAGGTATTTAGTTAAGTAACATTTATAATTATAACCTTTTTCAGCTAATATTTATATTTCAGCTTTATTTCAGTTTGTGAGTTTCATTTATTTATTTTATGCTATTTTAAAGGTTCCTTATTTTGTTTTGGAGGTCTCCTACAATAGGTTTACATGCATCCAAGATAATAAAACACTTTAATTTTCTCATAATATACATTCCAGTATCACTTCTTTTCTCACAGTGTCTGAAATGGTTTGATAAAGGATTCAGTCTCTCAAAATCCCTCCTTTCTGAAAGTCTACTCTGCTCTGATTGGTCAGATGACCCAGTCTCTAGTCTTTGGTCGACCGCTTACAGCGCGTGTCAGAAATGAAATGGCCATTACCATATCTGAATTTCGGCTCCGTAGGCTTCCTCAGCACTTGTATACACCGTGATATGAACAGTAATGATGGCGATGGATTTGCATTTGCAGCACAGAAAACAGCATCTTCTCAACAGGCTGGCACAATAAATGCACATTTATTGCAAACCTACGTAGGTTCATGCAGGAAGTAAGGAATTACTGACGACTTGTTTCAGTTCAGAATCGCTTGTTTTATTGGGAGACAATAACACATTTATCGTGCACTTTGACCAACTCTGCAGACATTTCACATTCACCAACAGCTATATTACACACTACATGGAAGGTAATATCTGAAAAAGCATAATAAGGGGACTTTAACATTATCAACAATGATCAAATTGGTTTGACTTGTGACCTTTGTGCTTCCATAGTGCCCACCAGATGCTCCCAAGAGTCGACGAGCTGCAGAGAACCAAGTGGAGTTTGTGCCCAATCCTTTCTCTGAGGTAAAGTAGTGTTAAATTGTTCAAAATATTGTGCAATTTAAACCTGTTTAACCAAAAACGGGCTGTAGAGATGGAATTATTGAGATACAGCACATAAACTCATTCGTTTGCAACAAGATCTCTTGATGCTGCACTTGAACATTAGCCACTGAAAGTGTGCAAGGGCCTCTAATGAATAGATCTTACAGAAATGAAGAGAGGGGTTGTTAGTTCTCGAATGTGGGATCCTGATCTTGAGATGGTTTGAAGACACACATGTACTTGCTCTCAGTGGGAGCTATTAAGGGGGCGTACAAACAGGATGCATTCATAAGTAACAAGAATGCAATGGAATGGAATATGTTGAAGAGGCCTCGGGATGTGTTTTTTTTTAATCAACACCATTTTAAAACGCAACACAGATACACAATGACCAAAGACATCCATCAAATGCATTTGTGCATATTCACCAACAATTAAAAGTGGTGCAAACAGAACAAATCCCGTGTGTATGCTCCTAAAGCCCAGAGAGGTGATCTTCCTATAATAGGTTTACCAGGTTTACCCTTTAGGCAAATATGTTAATAATATGCTAATAATATATTAATGTGCAGCATCCAGTTGAGTTTTTCGCACATTTCCCCTGTTAGAACACATGAATGGTTCAACCCAGCAGCATTACAGCACATAAATAGATGAAGAGATGAGATGTGATGTGATGTAGGCTGATAAATATTTCTCATCCCGATATTCGACATAAAAATGACACAGTTAGTGGCCATTAAGCATCCCACTAGCAGGCAGTTGAATGAGATCTTCTGCAGAAACTGGAAATGAACGTAAATTCTTATGAACAATGCCCAGTGGGCTGTAGCAGTGCTGAAATCAAACATTCTCTGCTTCCACCACTCTTTTATTTATTTATTTATTTAATTTATTCTTGTTCCTCCGGTCCTGGTATGTGCACATTTGTTCCTCCACCTACTTGCTGTCCTTCTTGTGCTCTCTTTCTTATTTTTAGGGGTAATTTTTGCATGTTTAATGAATTGTTGGCCCTCATCTCCAGTTTAAGATGTGTTCTCACTGCATGTAAATACTTTATTTATTTTTTTCAGAGTCAAAATTTCATATATTAAAATGTATAATTTATTTTCAGGCTTTGTAAACAATTTTTTTTTTAAATGTTTCATTGAAATGCTGTCTAAAATTTTTTGTAATATTTCTTTACTATTACATTACATTATTGGGCTACCCCTGACTAAAAAATTTTCTAGTCGACTATTAGTCGTTCGTTTAAGCCATTAGTCAGCTAGTTGCACGTTTATGATATTAATTTCATTTATTAAATATATACTTATCGGAAAATGGTTTGAGTCTCAGGGCTGAGAAAGAATATTATATGTAACATTTATCATTTTGTTCTACATTACAGAGAATTACTAAACCATAATAATGAGCCTTTAAAATATAAATTAAGCTTTTAAGCGCTTAAAATCAAGAGCTTGCTGCAGCGCGCTTGCAAAAGTAATGAGTATGAATGTGTCAGAAAAAAACAGAAAGGAGACTTTCTGAACATTTTAATAATTTAATAATAAACTCAGTGTCAGCTGCAAAGATGAAGTTGACGATGCTGTCCATAGTATAGTGGATGCGCCTATATAGAAAAATGCACTTTAAGTTAAACATGTCATGCAGTAAGTGCGGTACTAATTTAGCTTCCACACTCAGCATGAACACTTGGATATACGCCTAATAATAGCGCACATTTGTCTAGGTTAAATTTAACGTGAGTGGCCATGTAAAGTGGCTAACGTTAGGCTACTACTTGCAGTACAGTACATGTTTCAAATAAGCCATGTTTGAGATCAATGGATGCGAGGCAAACGTTTGAATTTCCTGCCCGGCACACTGTGATTACCACATGGAGCCGTGTAAAAGATGTGGTGTGCGTTTCCAAAAAGCATTGTTAGCCAACTATGGTCGCAAGTTACCAATAAAGTTCAGCGATTTGGCGTTTCCTGAAACTTAAGTTCCAACTAACATTCGGGAACGACATCTTTCGACCTGTGGTTAGAAGCATAGTTTCTTGTTACAATAGCATGTGGACTTAAATAGGTCATGCTCTTGGGCACAATAAGCAAGCTAACATTCATCCCATTTACATTTATATACATTTTAATATATGTATTTTTGCATGTCAAACAATTTGACCGACTAAGCCTCTTCTCGTCGACTACCGTCTGGTCTTCACTAATAGGAGGCAGCTATAATATTAGGACATTCTTTTTTCAAACCTATATGTATATATATTTAAACTTGACATCAGTTTCTATAGACTTTTGATTTTAAACCTCCTCATGTGTTTCATGGAAAAATAACAATTATAATGGTGAGTAAATGATAGAGTTTTTGGATGAACTATCCTTCTGCTGGCCAACTATACACTATAAACGAAACTCTACCAAAGGTGCATGGCGTAGAGCTGACGTTTGCATCCGCTGCAATGAGTACACGCAATTTCACTGACCCCATCGCATCATTCTACGTTTCTGTGTCTCTACCTTTTCCAGGAATAACCTTAGTTCAATCTTGCAGATAACAATAACTTCTTCTTAGACCAGGGATTTGGATGCTATTTTCCCCTGAAAAAAAAAAAAATCATCAGCAGTTTCTCAATGATGTTGGTGTGGGCTGCTCGTGTTGTTTCTCCTGGCAGCAGTGAGTCATGATCATTAGCAGGGCTAATAAAAAGCTGGTTGGTGAATTCACTTCAGCTGGTCTCCAACTGGTCACACATCTACTCCGCTTGCCACGTGTATTGTTTCATATAGACTCACACATGCAACATAATTACATCCAGAGGGCTCTGTATTAGAGCCAAACAAACTCAAAGCAACTTGTTACATCCACACACAGTTACACGTACTGTACATCAGCATGCTTTTGCGAGGAAAAACAATGAGTCACAAGAACAGCAGAACATTTGAGGTGGAAATTATATAAATAGTTTGGTCCTGTGGTGTAAATGCTCTTTAGCTCTGCTGTCAGTAGTGACAGATGAATTAGCTCCATTGGTACACATTAGATGTATCAATTCATGTGCTTTCATGCCACTTCCTGTCTCAGTATTTACAAATTTCATCTCTCTGATAAAATGTTAGCAGCGCTAACAAATTTATGTATGATCATGCCAGCCAAATTGAGCAATTGTCTGACTTTAGACAGCATGGCACAATTTTACACACTGCAGGAATAATTTTCTAAATTAGTATTTTTTTGCTTTAAAATGATTTGATGCTAAATTACATAATTACAATTACAAATTACACGTTGAATGAAGTTTATTTTTCTTACTCCCGTAACACAAATTATTTTTTTAGTTTTAAGCACAAATCTAACAAGGTTTAAGCTTAAAAAATTGAGTAAGAAAAGTAACTTAGCAAGTTCATGTCAACCTATTCTACTAACCCTAAACCTAACCATAATCTAACAGTCTACTAATACTCTATTGAGAAATAGTTGACATGTACTGTAGTTGCAAAGCTACGTGTAGCTAGTGGACTGTAAATTAAGTGTAACCCTAAAAGGCATTTATTGTACATTCAGTTACCCATTAATTATTGGCTTATTTCTGCTTATTTATCCTTCAAATGTTTGATAAGTTGTAAATAATAAATGCCCTTAATATATGTTCTGTTAAAGGTACAATATGCAATATTTTCTGCCGCTAGAGGGCGCTACATTCCAAACAACAACAACAACAGCGTAGCTTGATGACGATGTGAAGGAGCGTGGAATGATGGGAACTGTAGTTTTTAACTCCACCGTGGATGTAATCAGTCAGACGGGAATTACGTTTAATGACATGCTTTTATTTCATTAAAATGAATTAACCACAAGAAAAGGTTTAATACTAAATTGGTTAGCATGTTACTGTATTTGTCGAATTCATTGTTGTGATAATGCTGCGCAGTTTTACGTGTTCTAAACAATTGTTGTAAAAGTACATTCGCACATACCCACATCATTTGCCAAAAGACTGATTAATCTTTATGTATAACACATGCTATATTTATTTACATGGCCATACACACCAGACGTGATAAACAATGTCAATAAACTAAAAACAAGCCTAAAGCAATAATACTTTCCTTACATAAACATAACTATTACCGAATGCTACATTTGGAATATATAAAATTTACCTGTACGTTTATGGGACTTGTCTTTGTCGACAGAACCAGCTGCAATCGGTAAAGAACAATTGTGTTCCATAACAACTACGCGAAACAAGCTAACGTTTGTTGCTTGATAGATGCTACAACTACAACTTCCGCATGAAACTCCACGCAGTACGAGCGGAAACCGAGGGTAACGCGGATATGACGCCATTGACTGGCGACTCCCAGCTCACCCCTGCTCACATGCCCCATTTCCTTGGTTAAAATAGCAATTTTCTCACGATTTAAAAATAGTTGAAAACATTTGGGATATATTATAATTAATCAACTTAACAAAATATATAACACTGGCCTTGTGATTTTGGGATATTTTAATGCACAAATATTACATATTGTACCTTTAAAGGGATAGTTCACCCTAAAATTTATATTATCATGTATGGCATTAGAACAACGGCAGGGTGAGCGAATGATGGCTTAATTTTTGCTTTACTATATTTAATTATTGATTATTGGTTTGTTAAAGCTTAACTTCTGCATAAATAATGGCTAATATGCCTTTGTGTTCAGTTAATCATTAACTACAGCATAATTATGGACCCTTAAAAAAAGTGTTACAGTTCAATACTTTTGCAGTTGCATTACTTAAAAAAAAAAGCTGCCATGTTTTGCCTACGAGTGCATGAGATCATGCACAAATTATGGTGTGTGTGTTTGAAGAATTCTTCCATATACAGTTTTAACCAGACAGCATCACAGCTGTGAGCTTAAGCTCAGCACACACATACTGCCAGCCTTTCCCATAAAAAAAAATCTAAATCTAACATGCTCCCATGTTTTCCTCTGACCCAGGTTACTGTCTTGTAGCATAGCTGTCTGTGTTTTACGACGGACTGTAATGAGTTCCAGGCTGTGTTGGAAGCTGCTAGCATTAGCCTACTTCTGCATTAACCCCTTCCTCCTACGCAGATCCTCAGTCCACCCCGCATTAAAGTCCCTTAAAATCACAGCATTCCTCTGTCAATGCTTTCTTTTTCTTTTGAGCTCACCGTCAGGGAGAAATTCATGAGCTGAGACGTGCACGGTTGCAGCTAAACAAAGTTCCCTGCATTATTCATGCGCTCATTCCACTAGGCTTTTTGGAACAGGTCATCATAATTCTCTTCAATCCTGTGCAAGCTTATAGCTTTATGGACACCATGTCCATTTCGTGTTCTCTCCGGAACCCTGTTTTTAGTGTTTGTGCATTCATGTATGCACTATCAGCAATTTCTAATCTGGATCTAAGGGTATGACTGGAGATTAGGTACCGAGCACTTTTCTTCCGTACTTTAAAAAAAAAGATTTCTCTTTTCTTTTCTATGCCTATCCAGTCTGATCAGCCTTCCCTATGCTATGTTTGCTTTCTCTGCTCGGACATGACTCAAGGATTTACTTTCACATGTGCTCCACAAACGCATCTTTTGTTTTTCTGTCTGTCGCTGATGTTCTCTTTCAAATCATGTCCCTCCTCACTGCACTTCCCCCTCTCTTTTCCTGCCAGTTCTCCTCCCCATTTGCTCTCTTTCAAAAGAGTCTCATTCACTGTTGATCATACTGACAATATAATATGACAATACAAACAGATCTATATTAAGCAAACACTTGAGTGCGCCAACATCAGGTCAGCAGAACTTTGTAAGATAAGAATAAGGAGTGAGAGAAGGTGTTTTACGTACATAGGCACTTCTAGACCCTATTTAGGGGGTTTCAGCTCTTCTATCTTTCATCAGTCCCTCCTAAAAATGTGTGATTATGTGATCTATCTTTATACTGCAATGAGATTTCAAAATGTTTAGGCAGAGATTAAGTCAGGATTAGGCCTTAGTTTATGCATTATTGATGTGCATCTTGAGACAAAACATGGGCTCTGACATATTTTAAGATATGTCAGTGCAAGTTGCTCTCAGTTATGACAGCTTAAACATGCATTTTAGTCTGAGACTAGGCTTAAGCCTTGTCTGTGAAACCAGGCACATTATGTGATGCCTCACACAGATGCACATGCCATCTTTCCATTAGAGTAAAATCTTAAAATAAATTACTGGCATATTTTTATATTATAAAAAAAAAAATCATGTAGTATTGTAATATTTAAATACAAAAAAAATAGTCTCTGTTTGTTTTAAATTATGTCCAAGATGCATTGAACTGTTTTACTCTGTAAGCAATTATATATATTTGTTATGAGGACTGCCATCGTGTTTCAGAAATCTGACCTTTTTTGTCCGTTTCTTCGTTTTTATGTTCTATAGGCAATCCTCGGATCCAAGGAACTGGCGGAAAAAGTAAGTTATTTGAATTAAAATGATGTGTTCCCATTTGCCATGAATAGCAACAGACCGTCCCAATAATGAAGCTCCAAACCTGACATAAAGAAGTGCGGTCCCAGCAGATTCCACCCAATAGCCAGAAATTCTGTTTAATTGGCAAGTAATTTGCTGCGTGCTGAGTTTCAGTGGGAAGAACATTGACACTGACCCTGATAAACACATAAGATAATTTGCTACTGATAAAAGATCATATTGTGTGATGATAATACATCAACTGGATCCAGAGAGACGTTTGCTTAGTAAATGTGATTATCTGGCACAATACTAGAATACTGCTTTCTTACAAAAAAACTCCTGTTAGTTTGTCACCTTTCCCCCTCTCTGCACCCACTCAACACTCATCGTTTATGACTCATAGAGAAAAGGTATTACCTGCTTTCAAATAAAATGCAAAGCCTTGAAAATGCCAGTATTTGAGTGGGATGCAGCAAGTGGTATTTGTGGGTTTTGGTATGATTCACAGAGCTAAACAATGGGTCAATGGCCCTGTCCCAAATTGTTTTAGATCAGTGCTATTGTAAAATAAAATATAAGATATAAAATAAAAAATGAAAAACGTTGGAAACATTGCCTTGACAACTAACTGAAACATTACTATGAATCTGTAAAAAAAACCAAAAAAAACTCAAGACTCTTCCCTCCTTTTCTTTTTGCTTATCTAACTTATTAAAGCACAAATCGAGGTTACAACGAGGCACAATGGAAGTAAACACAATTTTTGAAGTATTTAAAAGCAGATGTCTGAAGTTTAGAGGCCTGATTTCACAGACAGGGTTTAGATTAAGCCAGGATTAGGCCTTAGTTAAATTAGTGACCAGGGGGTTCATTTAGTTTGGTTGTGACCATAACATACAAACTCGTGGGAACGTGATAATATGTCGTGGCCGCGATATTCATTCGTGGGAATGTCATATTAACGTGTGGGAACGTGATAATAAGTAGTGGTGAGATCCTTAGTTGAGAGAACAACATATTTTTAAGTTAAATACATAAGCAACTTTACGGTCGTGACCACAGCAACCTGGAATTATCAGAAAAGGATAGGCCTATGATAATATATATTTTTAATTAAGAATGATAAAATGTCATTGCGAAAAATTATAAAATTGGATGTAACTTTACACAGAAAAGGTTAGTGTTTGATTTTTTCCCCCCACAAAATTAATATTAACGCACATTTTGTTTACATTTCATGGCTAAGTATTTAGCGTTAACAGGTTGGCCACATTTGTCTCCATGGTAAGTCCTTCGCTGTTACCCAGATTTTAGCTTTTTTTTACAGAAAAGAAAGGACAAGTTGAAATGAAATTTTGTGATGATCAATATCATGCCACGAATGCTCCTGATTGAGCTTAACTTTGTATTGAACCAACCCAGAATATTCCTCTATAGCAATGAGCTCACAATTGGTCAGACACACAAACTCTCTTAAAATGATATCATCTCTAACAGTAGGCTCGCATATAAATCCATCGATTCATGCGAACAGAGCGAGTGCGTGCAAATCTCAAGGAGTTGATTTTCATCATGTTGCTTTCTTCTGTGTGCACCTCTGGAAAGAATGAATCAGCCCAGTGCGTCAGCCAACCGCTCTCAAAGCTGCGGCACAGAGACGGGCACCTTCTCCCTTACCTCGCCGCATCAATGCGAGTTAACCGCCTGTTGGCTGAGCAACACTCCACGGGTAGTAGATTTAGTTTTAATTGTGCTCCTCCTCCACTAAAAAAACGAACAGTTATTTATTAGTATTTCACTTTGGGTGCCCCCCTCCCTTATAGCAGTGCAGCTGGCTTTGGTGAACATTGGCGTGAGTAGTCTTCTGTTCTTATTGATCTTTGTCTCCCTTGAGAGAACCAAGCCAAGCTGAAATGATACGCAGTCGTGGTCCTCGTGCGCACGCTCACGATTCTGCACTCCCATGCCGATTAACATTATGTTGCACTGCCACCCGCAGGCCAACACATGTTACAACGTCAAAGTCAAAGCTGGATTAGAGTGAAAAATACTATATCCAAAAATCATACTTTAGAAAATAAGTGGTCATGGATAGGAACAACTGGGTTTTCTCTTTTTTTTTCCAGTGTGCAGGCTGTTTACTGCTCAATGAGGAATCGAGTGTGGGTATTCACATTCAGTTTGTCGTGTGCAGCATGTATAATGGCTGTGTCGGTAGGCAGCAGGATTTGCATGCATGAGTGTGCATGAGTGCAGTGTCATCACGCCTTTGGAAAGAGATGCATTTACATCTTTGAAAATCTGGCATAGCTTTAGGATGCTTGTAAAGTTTGAATGTTTAAAGGTTGGCCAGACGTTCTGCTACCTTTGAGGAATTTTATGAGAAGCAGCCAATGCACTCGCAAAGATACATGCACTGTGTAGTGTTCTAAATGCATCTTGCTTGGAAGAAAAATGCCAGATTTTAGTTTTATTTGTGCAGTGCCAGATATTTTTGCAGTGTCAAGGATTGATCAGGGCTTTTACCACCACGTCACATGCTCTATTCCATATTTGCATGTACATAATTAAAATCTTGGCACGGTAAACACATTCACTGTATGTTTTTTGACCCTTGCCAGTTTAGTCCAAGCTGGTCTTTTTTTTTTTGCAGGGTGTTCATGTGAAATTGTGTTCTACACATGCAGTACTCTCTTTATTGTATATTGCAGGTTATCCAGGAGGGTTATGCGGGTCAGTCAGGCCTCAAAGGAGAGAAGGGAGAGCAGGTAAGAAATGGCAATCTTTGAGCAAGTATGTTTGTGTGCAAAATCCCAGTCTCTGTCCAGGCCTGGGAATAAATGATTACAGCGCTGTTTAGTTTGGCATTTTATACAAATGCCTCATTAGGAGCTAGCTTCTGTGCCAGTGATCCATCTTGGCCGACTACTCAAAACTTTCATTATTACTGGCATCATCTCTTTGCGCGTCAGGTCAAAAAGTGACAGTTTTTTTGTTTTCTCTTCAATTAAATGATTGTACTATATTTTAGTTTGATAATGTTTTTTTTATTTTTTATTTTTTTTAGGGGATTTTATGGTACTATGTTACATTTATGCAGTAGTTATAATCCATTTATTAACTTTTTGAGAATATGCTATTTCCAACTTAAACTGTCATAAATCTGTAATGCTTTGGAGCACAGACCTGAGTTTTGTATCTTTTTAAAAACGACACTTGGCAGATTGTTGCTGAAGTGAAACTTTTTTTAAAAAGTGAAAATTTTACATTTGTTTGTGTTACGTGCTCAGAGGATATGTTGTTATGTTAGTGTTACTTTCACTTTCTCCTCTATGCTATCACCTCTCAGGGCGGTGCTGTTGGCTGTCAAAAATGAAAAATGCACAAAAAAAAAACAATTATATGAAATATGTATTTTCCAAAACGCATTTTACTCTAAAACTGTGTCACTCTAAAATCAAAGCCATACAACGAAACAAGCTGTGTTTCAAATTTAAAGTTGATATCTCAAAAAAATTGCTTTCAGTAAGATTTAGTTTTGTACCAAATGTTTCCAAGATGAAATTCGTCACCCATTTGTTTCCAATGCCATAATTTTTGTGTGACTAATTTTTTCAGGACCATTTAACCTTTTGAATTCACACGGCAAGTGCCAAAACCTTTACCAAGTTTAGTACTATTCCGATGAAGTAAAAAAAAAAAATATATACTTTTTTGGTAAAAAATGACCGAACAGCACCAGAGGGTTAATATATTAATAACTTCATTGAAAAAACCCTTCATGTAGACAACATTAAGAGTCTTCAAGATGGGGACTGATACGAGGCATTTCAAAAGCAAGACTGTTGCTGTATATGTGTGTGATATTGTTCCTTAAATTGTTCATATCAAATGTTTGATCTCACAGGGTTTGGACTGTACTGGTGCTGGAGTTCCTGGACGAGTGAGTCAATATGGTTTTTGCATTTGGTTTCTGGCACTGACAGATCCTTAGTTGAATAAACTGACTTGTCTTAAAGTAAACATAAAAAAAATGTATATATATATATATTAGGGCTGTCAATTTAATGCGTTAATTTAATTAATTAGTTATGGGGAAAATAACATGTTAATATTTAATAACGCTTTTAAACGCTCAATTTTGCAAATGAAAATAATACCTATAAAGTCAGAGAAGAACTGTTGTGCGTCTCAAGCAACATGCAGAGGTGTTTAATTTTTTTTTTTAATTACACTATTGACAGCCCTAAATGGCCTATATATTAAAGATTATAAAATAAAATATATTTTAAATTAGATTATCAGCATAGCAATTTGCATGAGTCTTAGTATCATTTTAGTATTGTTTTCAAGTTTAAATTAGATAATCAATCCCAGATTTATTCCTGGATTCTAACCCATATGTTTGGACCTCCTGAATATAAATAAATTACTTGGATGAAATGCTGTATCTGTGTGTTTTAGTGCTTAGAAGGTGTTAAAGGGGAGAAAGGAGAGAAGGGCGAGTCGGTAAGTGTGTGCGCCAACCTTGTCTTTTAGAGAGAGGCTTCATTGAACAGGCTTCACTGAAGCAGAGGGGATATCTTGATACTATTTCTGGCTATTGATTCGCCCATTTCTCATTCTCTTACGTTTCAGGGTCTGGCTGCCAACTGGGGGGAAGCTATAGGAGTGAAGGTAAAAGAAGATGGCATCGTTTTGATATAATGTGTATGAGTGTGTTAGAGCTTGCCACTTACTTCTCTCTCCATTTCTGCCTGTCTGTCTGTCTTGTCTCTCTCATATGCGTACTCAGGGGGACAAAGGGCAGAAAGGAGAAATCGGAGCCCCAGGTCTGGCCGGAAGTCCGGGCAAAGATGTAAGTGAGCATTTGATGTGAAACTCAAACATGCTCTTTATTTATGCCCTACTTTAAGTACATTGTATATGCACATGCCTCTAGGTCCCCTCCTTCAGACATGTTGATGTATTTCAATGTCTCGCTGCAAGAGTGTATTCAAAAAATAATGAACGATTGTGTAATCTATCACATGCACACTATGTCTCTGTCCACATATTTTAATTTTAAAAGGATGTAAGAGTCTCTTTCCTTTTATATTGCTTAAAGTGGCTCCATATATTCAAAGCGCTCTGCTGCGAAAAGCATTATGTATTGGACTCGTACCCATATACTCTCTGCTGCCTTTTCTTTTCATTAGCTATCTCTTTGGGTGTTAAATCTTCTTAATGCTGCATAGATTACATAAGCCAACAAAGAGCCACAAATCAATGCGGGCTCATTGATTCTTTTAAATGGATAGTCGGGTTGTATTATGCTTAATCTTTTCTATTCCGTATACAACGGGGGATGGCGAATATGGCCGGCTAATGCATACTTGGAATTTGCCTTTAAACTGTTTATCTATCTAAGCCTCAAGTCATCGGTGAACTGACTTGTTTGATTCCTGTTGGAGGGCTGTTATGTAAGCAGTGTGATACTGCGAACGCCAATGTTTGAGATGAACTCTAATGATCTTTTATTGGTCTTGCCTGTCATAGGGTCGAGCTAATCCTATTTGTGTGGTGGGCCCCAAAGGACAAAAGGTAAAACGGACTGATCCTCTTGGGATTTATTTAACGGTTTTCTGAGATACTATAAATGAACACTAGATTTGTGGTATCGTTATTTTTAGTGCTTGTTATGCCCAGCCAGTGTTTCTCAGCTCGGATTAATTCACAGGGCGTTCCTGGTGTAGTCGGTCCGGAGGGGCTTGCAGGGGAACCAGGACGCCCAGGGCTTCCTGGACTGCCCGGAGTTGGGAAACCAGGACCACCAGTAGGAATATTCATCATCTTTCTAGACTATTTTAAGATTCTAAATAGAGGTTTGATTACCTTTTAATGTTTTGGATGTATTGTTTTTGAGTTTGTCGGATAGAAATCCCAAAATAGCGTTAAATTGCAAAAATAGGAGAACTTACCCTAAATTAGCTTGAACGTTCAATATACAGCAGAACTACTTGAGATTATTGTCGAAATGCAAGCTGAATCAAGCTGACCTTGAGCTGACTTTGAAAAATACATTTTGTCATGTGTTTGATCAGACTGCCAATTACACCAGAATTGGGGGAAAAAATAATACAAATCAAGTATTTTTTAGGTCATTATATATACACTAAGGTTCACAAGTTTGGGGTCAGTAAGATAAAATAATACTTTTATTATAATTGCATTAAATTGTTCAGAAGTGACTGTAAAGACATTTAGAATTTTACAAAAGATTTCTATTTCAAATATTTCTATTTTTCAAAAAAAAAAAAAAAATCACAATTTTACAAGAACATTATACAGCACAAATGTTTTTCAACGTTAATAACCAAACCAGAATGATTTCTGAAGGATCTGAAGGATTTTAGAATGATTTCTGACAGAAGACTGGAATAATTATACTGGAAATTCAACTTTACCATCACTGGAATAAATTACTTTTTAAATGTATTAAAATAAAAATAAAAACAATTATTTTAAATTGTGATAATTCAAAATATTACTGTTTTACTGCATTTCTGATCAAATAAATGCAGCTTTGGTGAGCATAAGAGACATAACTAAATAATATTAGTGACCCCAAATTTTTGAACAGTAGTATATAATTTAATAATTAACATAGAATTAAATAATCAACACCTAATTTGTGTCACAGTTTAGGGTCCAATTCTCACTATTACCAAACTATTAACTACGACTTTTTCCTCAATAAACTCCTAATTATTTTTTTTTTATAGTTTGTAATGTAGTTGTTAAGTATTGGGTAGGATTAAGAATGTAGAATAAGGTCATGCAGAATAAGGCATTAATATGTGCTTTATGAGTACTAATAAACAGCCAATATCCTAGTAATATGCATGCTATTAAACAACTAGTTAATAGAGAGGATTGGACCCTAAAATAAAATGTTACCATAATTTGTTAACACATATGCTTCTTACACAGTTTGTTCATTGTGATCATCTTAACAAATGAACACAACTTTTATGAATTATTAAAGCGTAAACAAAATCAGCAGAAGTCAAAACGAACTACACTATGGTCACATGACTTCAACGTGACTCTTTTAGTCTGTTTCAAACATTTCCCCTGAAAGTTTGAGTTATACTAGTTTGCAATAGTGCAATTATGAACACAACAAGGCTGTGAAATCAGACTAGTGAGTAGATGAGTTTACCTGGTCATGTTTAATGTCCCCGGCAACCTCTGTAGTCCATTTTAGCCACTTGTTAGCAACCGCTATTTACAAGTAAAAGCTTTAAAAAAAAAATCACAAGAATATTACTGATGTATATTGCTTGTATTCACCTTATTTCAAGCATTTAACCAAAAATACATTAAAAAAAACCACATTGACTTTAGGACGATGGAACCAGAAGTGCTAAAATACTGACTCGTTTCCGGGATTTGGCTTACACAAATGTGTAATCCCTGCACCGCTCTATAGTGTGCAGTATACAGTAATCAGGACCATAAACATTTGTCTTTTTCTCACAGGGGCCCCCTGGTGGATCTGCAGAATCTAAAGGGGAGAAAGTATGTTTACCATTATATACCAGAGTATCTTTTATTATTGAGCCTGAACTACAGGGATGTTTTCTTGCTTTGACCACAAAGTGATTAAGATGTTAACTTATTTTTAATGTAAACGTACCATTTCCTTTCCTCAATGTGTCTCTTCCAGTTTCATATGTGCTAATAACAAAAATATCTGTACATGTCTAGGGGAATTCTGGGATACCTGGTGTAGACGGACAGCCTGGAGATCCTGTAAGTGCATTTTTCCCCTCATTTTGACCTATAGAGAGATGTCAATGTGAAATGATGGTGTGTGCTGAATTGCTAAGACTGAAGAAGCTAATTATCCTGATTTTCTATCACTATCCTGATTGTTCTGTCACTGTAAGGGACAAAATGTGTTTACTATCATCAGCACCATAATTAGTTTTATTACCACTGGAGCTATCAGGACATAATTTGCATTTGCAACTGAATGAGCTTCTGCGGTTCTAATCTTCATGCATACCCAATGACGTGTTTTGTTTTGCTGACAGGGTCCGAGAGGTCCTTTGGGACATAAAGGCGAGAAGGTAAGCTAAAGCAGTCTCAATTTCTGATTCTGCATGAAAATTGCTATTGCTTCTGATTCTGCTCAGAATTCACAGAAAGTCACAGTGAATATTCTTGCTTGTTATTGCTTTATTTTCTATTTAAAGGGACAGTTCACCATATAATTCTTTACTCATTATTTACTCACTCATGTCATGTTCCCATATTACATTCTTTCTTGCATGGGACACAAATGTCCAATATTTGGACATTTGTGTCCAAATATGTCGTCGTCGTCGTCGTCGTCGTCGTCCCCCCCCCCCCCCCCCCCCCATCATACAAAAACTTTTTTGTTACTTGAAATAAAATGATTGTTTGCTGAAATAAAATAAAATAATTATTTTAAATATATAATTATTTTAGCTAGTTTATTCATATTTTGAATCTGCTTTTTTATATTTTCAGTTTTGTTTTTATTTTTATTTATATATTTTTTTATCATTTTATTATTTATTTTTGTAATTTTTATTTAGATTAATGTTTAGGTTTAATTCCCTTTAATTTCGTTTAATTTCAGTTTTCAGGGGGGGGGTTTTGTGCTTCAAATTACAATTTTTTAATTTTTCTTCTAATAATATTTTATTTTAGCTTCGTTTCAATTAACAAAAATGTTTTTAGTAATTAACGATAATAACCCTGAGTCATACAGGTTTGGAACAATAAAAATGTAAATAATGACGGCATTTGTATTTTTTGAAAATGTTTCTTTCTTTTCTTAGGGAGAACCGTGTGAATCATGTCCAGTGATCTCTTCGGAGTCTGACAACACCGTGGCCAAGCAGGGGCCTAAAGGAGAACCAGGGGCCCCGGGCAAAGGAAAACATGGCCCACCTGTGAGTTCACTCCGAAACCAACTCGAAAAACTGCTTGTGATTATCACATAAAGCTAAAAGCAGTTCATTATGTTTGATTCAATGTCTCTGTGTAGCATCCTGAAACTTTTTTTAAATTCTATTACTCAAATCTGGTAGGCACTTTATCATTGCAAAAAGATGCTGTTCACCTCAGTGGGCCCGCCATATTTGTGTTTGCCAAGCTCGATGAAATAAGCCAACAATCAGCGAGGTCTTTTTCGCCTGCTGTTGTTGTTGAATGAGAAATGCTGTCGCCATTCTACTACCCTCTCGACGAGTGAACAGATATTCTATCATGGTTCATTATAGCTTCAGGGACCTTCAGGTCTCTCTTTTCATCCATGAAACATTTCCACCCTCAAAGTTTAGACCACTTTCCAGTCAGATTCCATTTTACTCAGTGACTACGATAAAGGCCCTTTCATTTTTAGCCCATTAAAATTCCTCCATTCTCTTCTGACAAAAAAAGTATTCTATGCGGCATACCATACAAAGCGCTTGTTCGCATTTCTCTGTAACGATTTCCAATACCATCACGATCTATTCCTCATACCTAGTTATGGGACAGAGAGTGAGAGCGTGGGATGCAGAAAGTGACAGGGTGCAAATGCGGGACATTGGCAGTGGGGAAGCTGCGGTCAGCTAGGATGACATTAGTGTCGTGATTAGGGAGACTGATGCTCATACTCATATGGCTCTCTTTTCATAGGGCCCTGCAGGAATGGATGGCAAATCAGGAGAGAAGGTGTGTGTTTACTGCTTACTTGTTTCTTACTGCATAGAAACACATATAATGAGTATAACACATGAATATATCCATGGTCAGAGGGGGAATATCATAATTCATGTGCATCACTAACACTATCGCTCCTACTTACTGTTTAATATTCCAACAAACCCTTAAACTTTCAGTATTAATCTTCAGCATGTAACGTTTAACGTCTTGCACCGTTTGTTGTATAGAAGTTCCTCAAATCATATGCTATTACTTTTTACTTAAAATTGTATCATCTACAATTAACACCAGCCAAATCTTTTTTAATAAAAAAAATAAAAATGACTAATAAAATTGAGCATTCACAAACCGCCAGCCAGTCTTTTGGATGAAAAAATAAACTACTCTAACACCATGAAGGCTATTTTTCCATGGGCTCACATTTTCCTCTGTGTTATTTTTTCAATCATCTTATTTTGTTCCCCTGAGGTCCACTTATAATGTTAATCAAGATTTCTTGCACTAAAACTAGTCATAATTTAGCTTATATTACCATTTTCCACCCTCTCTCTGACCCTTAGAATTAATTGGGCTGTTTTTGCTACTTTACATTTCAGGCTTTAGTGTAAATACCCTCTTTGCATGAGAAATTAGAAACAACACTTCTGACTATTAGTATGTACTTCCTTCTTATTACTTAATTACTGACCAGGACACTTTATATCTGTTGTGGATGTGTAAATGCGCCATGGTGTGTTAATGTATTCATTCTTGTTACATCGCAAACTTCTTTATAATGAGCCATTTTTTAACAGCTTGTGCCAGCTACTGTCAGGATTTACTGAAGACACCCAGTGAAAAATGAGTGATGAAAAGTCGTAGACAGTTATTTTTGCGGCTGACCTTATTGCATATGCATTTATAGGAGTTTCCCCTTCAGACACAAAATGTATGGGTGGAGAATATTTTAATTACTCATACAAAGTAATTTACTAAGGTTTGCACTTGTAAATTTACTAGTATGTGTACCATTATTTAACACCCAAAACAGTAGGTCTTAAAGTCATGTGGTCAAAATCAAGGTTTTAACATTGTTTATATGTCTATGTGGTGTTTTTAATATGCTTTAAAGGTGCATTGTGTAATATTTAGGAGGATCTGTTGACAGAAATGCAATATCATATACATAACTTTGGTTTCAGTGGTGTATAAAGACCTTACATAACAAAGAATATGAGCCATTCCTATCTACAAACACCGCGGGTCCCCTTACATTCTACAGTAGCCCTAATCGGACAAACGAGTTTCGTCACTATGTTGTTCTTCATGCAAACGAGCTAGCTTAAGTCAGCGAATAAAACACTGACACAATAATGAACAAGTAACAATAATATTCGCAATAACATATAATTTCTGAATACTGAATATTCTGAACATTCTGAATACTGAATAATCAAGTAAACCTAATTTCTTAATTTATCTTTGTAAAGAAAACTCATTGCTGAATTGGCTACTCTGCTGTCTCAGACGACGACGACATCTTTTCCTGTTGGCCACCGTAACTTCTGTTGGTTGCAATTCGCAACCTCACCACTAGATGTTGCTAAAAATTACACACTGCACCTTTAAGACAAACCATGTGTAAATTCACAAGTCAACACCATTGCTGAGTATTTTCTCCTTAAAACTGCAGTGAACCAAAGACAGTCTCAAAAACGCAGTTTGAAATCGCTGGTGTTACTGACGTCACAAACTACATTGTAATCAGTTCAACGTGTGATCGTCATCAAGTGGATCTCTGAGCTGGTGTGAGGGAGTGGAGGCGGGGCTAATTTGCATATTCATAGAACCGCCTACACTAAATGAGGCAAGGGTGTAGATATACGAAGGAGAGTAGACACCACAGAGAACAGAGAGAATTATCTCCATTCGTGTTCATTTATTTAAAATACCACAGAATGAACATATCGTTTGCCAAGCCACGTTATTTTTAATTTGCACTTCTCTTGGTAGATTGGTTTGGTCATAATATAAATGAAATGGATGCGTCTGTGTTCTTTTATTTGCACATTGTTAGTAGATTCCCTACAGAACTTTCCACTTCCATCGCTCTTTGATGGGATTGCGGTCTCATGCTAATTTGCCCCGTTTAGTGAATCTGGCCCTTAGTTTTCAATGTGTGTGGGTTTTTTTGGATTTAAAAGAACGTTTTGAGCTCTGAAGTTGACTTTGTTTGCATTTTTATGGACAGGTCAGTTCTTACCGTATTTAGGACTAGGCACTGAACAATAACTAATAGTTCATTTATTTGTCTTATTTTAGTCTTAGTTTTACCAATCCAAAGACAGCACACACACACACACACACACAGATAATGAAATATGCCTTGATATCAAAAGCTGCTTCCTGTTGGAGAGTTTTTCCTAAAATGCCAGCAACTGTGCATTGTGACAACTACAGCAGTGTGTATTCCAGACTAAACTACTGCCTGCTTTCTTCAAATTCCAGAGTGCCGAAACAATGAAATTTCATTCAGAGTTTGAGCCATTTTTACAAACTGATTCTCTTTCAGGGGGAGCCAGGAGCCGATGGGGCCAGAGGTGAAAAGGTGTGTCTGCCAGGGGTTGTCGAGGAAGATGAAGAATATGTTCACTGTTTGTGAATTACTTGACATTGCAACTTAATTTTGCAACTTTTCTTTTAATGTCTTGCCATCTTCGCTCTGTTAGGGTGAAGCATGTTCCGCCTGCCCTCACGTTGGAGATATTCCAGCTGGCATTTTGAATGGGAATCAAAAGGGACAGAAGGGAGATCCAGGTGTTGGGCAAAAAGGAGAGCAGGTGAATGTTGTTGAGTGGTTTCTCATTGACAGCTAGCACACATCATTTAAAAAAGTTCTGCATCACTTCCTCCCATAAGTCCTGAAGTGCAGTAAATTACAACACAAACAGTTTTTGATATCCACTTCAGTGGTTGCGTATGGGTGCGCAGGGATGTATATATTGGCTGATGCATTATCGCTGGCTACTCCACGCATTTGGCTCAGATATACGCTTCAGGCACAAATGCTTTAAACATTTTTTTTGTAATGTCAGATTGGGGAATTAATCAGCCAGTGCCTGTCATTTCAGGCCTATGTTAATATGCACTGATCTTTTCTGCTTTTCTTTTTCTTTCCTTTTGTTTTACTTGATATTCATATACAGGGAGAAAGCATTTCACAAAAATAAGTTGGTTGTCAGATTTAGTGGAACATCTCTATAGTGATGAACTACACCTGTGGTTGCTCTCTAGGGCACCTGGGTGAAGAGAAACTGACTTCATACATCCATTTAAAATGACCTTGGGACCAGATGGTAAAAAGTAATTGCAAAAACGTAGCTTTGAGAAACTTTTGAGCGTCATTTGTTTTCTGATGCCAATAAAAGTGTAGCTTATGTGTCCAAATACTTTTTGTAGCCATTGTGCATGTCTACAATGTACAGTTTTAAAAATTAAAGGTGCTTTTGGCATCAACTTTTCCACCATCGGGACAAACGTTCTAAGAACAGTAAGGAACGGTTCCAGTTATATTTTCACATGAGCTTAGGCCCTGTTTACACGAGAACGCTTGCGGGTGTAAAAATATTTTATCGGATGTGAAAAAGTGAAACCACCCTCCAGAGTGGAAATCTTAAAAACGCTCCACCATCGCGTTCCCGTCTAAAGGGTAAAAACGGTAAAAACGCGAAAGTCTGCTAGACAGTGAAGGCGTTGCTTACGCGTTTACGTCACAGGTATGCGCCAGTACAGGAAAATAACAAAACATTATCAAACTAAAATATATCATTAATTTAATTTCGTCACCATATGCACGCAGATCCCCCAATAACGCTTGTCTAAACGCAGAATAAAAAGTGATAACGCAACGCCACTTTTGCGTTTTCTCTTCAGATCGTTTCCGTGTAAACAGCCTGAGTTCAGCATCATATTACAACCCGTTCTCAGCATAGTTGGCTAACCCACAAGTTAACCCACAACAGTTCCACAAAGAAACTTTAACTTCCATGGAACCTTTTCATTGTACAAAAGGCTCTTTATAGTGGTAAAAGTTTGTTTAGGTTATTAAAATGTACTTCACACTAAGAAAAAATGGTTCTTTTATGAACAGTTCAATGAAAATGGTTCTCCAATGGCATTTCTGTGAGGCTTTTATTTTTTTCTAATAGTTATGTTAACTATTGAAGTGAAATAGTCTAGAATTTGTGTGGCATGCTAATCCATTATAAAATAATATAGTCACTTTAGAAGCACTAATGTGTGGACAGTAGTTTTTTTCTTTTGTACGTTGATTGTGTCACGCACTGCTGACACCCTGTTTGGTTACAGGGGAATGCAGGCAGCAGAGGAAACGAGGGGAAAACGGTAAGTATTTTGTTTTCATATTAATTATTTTTATTTGTGTTTTTTTTTTTTTTTACTAGCATCTGTGATTTATGACTGACCTCAACATTAGATTAATATGTAGATGTTAATGTTTTTTTAGGGAAAACCTGGTCCAAGAGGGAAAGATGGAAATAAAGGAGCCCAGGTGATAAAGCTCAACTCAGAGTTTGTAATTCTGCACTAATTTTAAAGTGTTTTGATTGGAACCTCACAGAATCAAGAAACCGTGAAAATAGTGGAAGATACAAATACAATTAAAAAGAAACTGCTGAATACCGGTAATTGCTTAAAGACTGTGCAAGCAACTGAGTTTAGTGTACCTACAGTACCTAATTTATATTTCATATAAAATTTTAAACTAATAATATTTCACAATATTTCTGTATTTGTGATCAAATTAATGCAGCCTTAGTAAGCATAAGAGACTTCTTCTTTCAAAAACGAACCGACCCCAAAATTGTGAACGGTAGTGTGTATAATTAATATGCAAAGTCCAAAATCTGAGACTGCATTTAAATCTGCATTAATTTGAACCTTAAAATAAACTAAGTTGTATATATTAAAAAAAGAAAAATCATAAATGATTTTCTATATTATATTTATTTTTCATAATATATATATTTTTAAAGAATTGAATATGCAAGATGCTCTTTTGAGCATCTCAAATTAACTTTTTGGAGTTAATTCAGCTTGAGTTCCACTGTTAAGTAAAAGAGGAACAAACCAAATAAAAAAACTAAGGCCTGGTTTCACAGACAGGGCTTAGATCAAGCCAGGATTAGGCCTTAGTTCAATTAGGACAATTTAAGATTTTACAAACATGCCTTTGAAAAAAACATCACTGGTGTGCATCTTGTGACAAAACAATGGCACTGACTACTTTTAAGATAAAAAGCGTGTTGCTTTCAGTTAAAACATGCATTTTAGTCTGGGACTAAGCTTAAGCCTTGTCTGTGAAACCGGGAGTAAGATTCTAAAACCCATGTTTACTTGTATGTTTATCAGATTATCACTCAAATTGTTATACTTGCAATTTAATTTGTTATTAAAAATGTATTAAATTTAGTCCAAAATAGATGCATTTTCACTAGTGGCTCATGTTTTACAGGGGGATGCTGGCCTACCTGGTCTAGGAACACCTGGTATAAAAGGTGAAAAGGTAAGTAAATGTTTTTACTGTGGTTTTCTCTTCTTCGTTAGAAGTGTATAGATGTGCTTACATGGTACACGTGTGCCTTCTATTAAAGGGAGACTGCCAAACCCCTGCCTCTGAGGTGGGAAGTGGCCCACCTACGATAAAGGTCACAGGGGAACGTGGCCCTCCAGGACCTCCTGGCCCATCAGGTGAAGGAGTTGAGGGCAAACAGGTAAGCATGACTATTTTATGTCCGCTCTACTGTATATAGGAAAAGTTTATCAGTGTATTGTTTTAAAAAAAATTATTTGAGAAGCCTAAAACCCTTTGCTTTCATAATGGGTGTCTCAACAGGGGCCACCAGGTCTTCAAGGTTACAAAGGAGAGAAAGTAAGTAAAAAAATGTTAATAGTGTGCTCACAATATGGGGGATTTTTCTAGGAATTAAATATCATTTGTATGTGCGTAGGGTGATCAGGGTTTACAGGGAGACCCAGGTGTGGCTGGGACACCTGGAGCACCAGGATCTCAAGGAGAGGGAGGCAGGAACGGCCTTAATGGACTAAAAGGAGAAAAGGTCATTGATCATGTGGTCACATATTAATTACACTGCCTTGAATTATGCGCCATCACAGGATTTTTGCATAATCATTAATCATGTTGATATAATTGATTACACTTTTAGAATTAAGGTGTTATACGACAATAAGGCAATGTATAAGGCAAAAATATCTCTCCAGATAAAGAACGCTTGACCATTTGGATCTCTGCTCCCTTGCGATTTGAAAACTTTCTGTCTTTTCTTATTGCATCTGTGTCTGTATCGCCAGGGAGACGCGTGTGACAGCTGTCCATCACTCCCTGAAGGAAATGGCAATGTTGCTGGCTTTCCAGGACCCAAGGGAGAGCGAGGAGAGCCGGGTTTGCCAGGCGAGGGCCGAGAAGGGAAACAGGTGCAGGTTTTTCTGTGTGCATGTAAATGCAAAACTCCAAATATTAAACTTGGGAGCACACAGTTTGTGCTACATTACCTTCAAATCATGCGTCTTGTTGAGGAGCGATGTGCTGAAACTTTTCTAAGGGATTGGACTTTTGATTTTGCCTAGCAGATGATAAAACCAGTGAAAATTTAGAGCTAGGAAAAATATATTTATTTGATTAATATTCATAGTACTTAGTAGATGCCATTAAACAAATATGTAATGTTTAAAATACTGCTTTTAAGTTGTTTCATCATTGATTTGAGAGTTCAATTAAATATTCATGTTATATTTTGGTTGCAGTTAATACAAATGTAACTGGTTTTGGCACATAATAATAATATATATATATATATGTGTAATCTGTTGCTTGCAGAACCTAATCTAATCGTAATCATATTATGGCATGTTTTGAGGTATGTGCAAATATATAGGAAAGGAAAAGAGAACCTACATGACGACTCAGCGTCTAGCAAAATCTGGATTCTTTTTTATAATCTTTATTCTGTAGGGTCGACTAGGCCCACCTGGTATCCAGGGACCTCCGGGGCTCAAAGGTAGTCAGGTAAAGTTACAAACCTGACGAATGCATACATCAGTCACATCAGTGTGCCAAGGTTATGAGAGTGACCGTGGAGTGATTCTTATGTTTATTATTAGGGTGAAGCTGGGCCTGCAGGTATTGGCCTTCCAGGACAGCAGGTGAATGAACAGCTATTGTAGTCAGTCAGAAAAACTATACTATTTATACTATTTTTAGAGAAATGTACAGGTCTTGGTTGTATTTAAATAATTCCTTGAATGCACCAGCCCTTTCTGATGCTCTGATGTTCTCACTCAGGGTGAGCAGGGCCCTAGAGGTTTTCCCGGAGCTGCTGTAAGTGCACAAAAACTATCTTGTTCTTTGGTGTTCACACATGGATTTGCGAAATAGTAGTACTTTTTTAAATTACTGTATTGTATGTATATTTTAAAATGTCATTTATTTCTGTGATGGCAAAGCTGAATTTTCAGCATCATTACTCCAGTCTTCAGTGTTACATGATCCTTCAGAAATCATTAGAATATGCTGATTTGATACTCGAGAAACATTTCTTATTATTATCAATGTTGGAAAATATGTTTGTGGTAATAGAATGAATAGAAATGAAATTGAAAAACAGAAATCCTGTAACATTATAAACGTCTTTACTGTAATTCTTGATCAATGTAATCCATCCTTGCTGAATAAGAGTATTATTTTCTTAACAAAAGAAAAACAAAATCTTACTAACCCCCAGACTTTTTAACAGCAGTGTATGAATCACAACAATAAATAAAAACAGGCTTATTTAATATGCACTACATGTAAAAAAATCAAGTGTGAAAACAGTCATGTTTGTCCTACAGGGTCCAGAAGGACGTCAAGGACCCTCAGGGCCGATGGGACCAGTGGGTCAAAGGGTAGATCACCGATGCAATGACACAGCACTCCACATGCCAAAAGA
Organism: Phoxinus phoxinus; assembly: GCF_949152265.1. NCBI lineage: Eukaryota > Metazoa > Chordata > Actinopteri > Cypriniformes > Leuciscidae > Phoxinus > Phoxinus phoxinus. Next base: position 5,843,147 of record NC_136894.1, read on the forward strand.
AACACTGGACACAGACCTCACTATTATCCTAATGTATTGCTTGATATCAATAGGGTTCAAAAGGAGAGATAGGACCACCAGGGCCACAAGGGCCAACGGGAATAGGACAAATCGGATCTCAGGTAAGAGCATGACATGGACAGAAGGATTTTCCCCAGACATTTTTTTTCTGCCTCTCTTAATTGTAACAATTTAATGTTTACATTCCATTATGTATGTACAGCAATAAATGAGCCAAAACATTATGACCACCTGCCAAATATGCTGTTGGTCTTCCATGTGCTGCCAAAACCCACTGAGGCATGGTCTCTTTAAGACCTCTGAAGGTGTCCTGTGGTATCTGCCACCAAGACATTAGCAGAAGAACCTTCAAGACCTGTAGTTTGCGAGGTGGAGCCGCTGTGGATCGAACTTGTTAGTCCAGCACATCCCACACATACTCAATTAGATTGAGTTCTGGGGAATTTGCAGGCCAGGGCAACACCTTCAACTCAATTCCTCAAACCATTCCTGAACAATGTGTGAAGTGTGGCAGGGTGCATTATCCTGCTTAGAGAGCTCACTTCCCTCCTCTGCCCACTGCTGGTAAATTCTCACCACTGCTGACCAAGAGCAAACCCACTCAGATCTTTATGTCTGCCCATTTCTCCTGCATCCATGTTGATTATGAGAACTGATTGTTTGCTTACCATCTAATCTACACAGACCTTAATATGTGGCCTTGTTAGGAGATGATCAACACTATTCGCTACACTTGTGACTGGTCATAATGTTTTTGCTGTTTATCTGTTTTGCATACTTGTGTTCACAATGTACTGATTCAGCGGTCCTTTGATCATCTCCTTCAGCTTATTCCCTTATTGTGGCACACGCTCTGCCATTAACAAATGCATGCAACCATATTGTCCATTGTTCATTGCTCTGGTGTCTAGAGATGGCATCAAACGAACTTCCATAAACTGAAGACAAAAGCAACGGGATTTTTGTTGTCTTGCCAGAGCTCGTCTAATTTTAAAAAAGCAAAGTTAGCGTTGTCTGTTCTTGCATCAGATGTTAATTACCTGGGGCTTTGTCGCAGAGAGCTTGAGGAGTGAATCCAGAAACAGACTTGGGTCATATCCGACTCTGTCTGGATCCCTAACAGCAACACATTGTCTGCTTGCATCACGTCACCTGTCGCTGCTCCTCCCCGATCCACACTCATCTCGCTGGCCCTGGAGAGTTACACACAATAACACTGTCTAACTGAGCCTTTGTGTGTGTGTTTCTTCTTGTCTTTCAGGGAGTCACTGGGCCTAAGGGTGACAAGGTAAGTGTCTGGATCAGTGAGCTGGGGAGGCGATTTCGAGTTCCCCCGAAGCAGTGAGATTGTGTGTGTGTGTGTGAGTGTGGAGAGAACGAGGAATAGGAGGAGTAATGTTTAGAGCGACCGTCTGTATGCACAACGATGTGTCCACCCACCCTGGAGACACAAACAGACGCATAAGTCTGACAGAAGAGTTTGACAGTGCTGAAAAAGTTAAAAATGCCCTCGAGCTAAAACAGGACTATTAATTGGTGAATGTAACAGCTGTCATCTGTAATCTGACAACATCACAGAGTATCAAAGAGAAAGGAAGTGAGCGTGAGGGAGATGAGAAAGAGAGACCTCGAAAGCAAAGGCCTGGAAATGCTTCATTCTTTAATGTCCTTTGCTGTCTCCCTGACTAATTTGTCTAAACACAGAGGAAAGTGGCAGCTGATATCAAATGATGCATATTACTCCTAAGTGTGATGAAGTGCTCTGTCATTCCTGTCGAGTGCAAGGATAGAATTCTACAGCGAAAACCTTTTGTATTTCCGACATCATGTCATGTTGTCAACAGTGTGTGTGTGTGTGTGTGTGTGTGTGTGTGTGTGTGTGTGTGTGTGTGTGTGTGCGCGTGCGTGCGTGTCCGTGCGTGTGTGTGCGTGCATGTTATATGTGTCATATATTCATACATATGTTCACAAATATACATAATACATATTATATTATCGTTTTGTTGTAGTCTAATGATCATTTAGTTATTGTCAAAAAGCAAAAATCATACAATAAAATGGATATTGTTTATATTAGACACTAAAACATTCTGTATAATATTAATAAACATGATACATTCATTTTGTTGAGTTGTGATGCTTGTTTTTTGTGTAGGTTGATTGTATCAGGTGTAGTTAGCAATACAGATAATGTAGAAATCATTGTCACCAAATTGTTTTTCTGTGTCATAGGGTGAACCAGGAGAGTGCAACTGTTCGCATAATACGTTCCCTGGAACTGGCGGACCTGTGAGCTAATGATTTATTTTATTGCATTTAATAAGGAGGACATTAGCACACATACACACTCGGATCATGAGACCCGATGTCATTCGCAGATCTGAACTTGGTTGCTCTTTTCTTGCAGGGGGTCCCAGGTGGTGAGAGCAGGTGGCAGCCTGGTCCTCAGGTCTGACTTCCTTTTTCACTCTTTATTTCTCTTCTGCTGCTTAAATGTCTGCAATTTGAGTTTGTAAAAAAAAAAAAGAAAACTATTGGACTTCTGAAGTCATACAAATGTGACTCTTTTAAAGATTAGTGTATGGGCGCTTTCTTACTTCTAATGATTTCATTGTGCTTAATGTGTGTTAGGGTCCTCCTGGACCACCAGGCCCTCCAGGTCCCCCAGGACCCTTAGGAATCACAGGCCCACAGGTGAGTATTAAACAGATTGCATTATGGTGTACCTCTGCTTTTTCTGTCTGTTCCTTCTCCATCCTGCTGTCTTTGTGGGGCTTCTGTATTGGGAAGGCCTGCATGGATAACTCTGAGCTTCAGCTAAAGCAAATTTAAATGCAACCATAAATGTTTACATATAAAAACAAATGTTACTTAATACTTAAAGCTGCCATTAATGTAATGTAATGTAAATATAATGTCATGCAACTGTAATGTAGTTTGTAAAAGAGCGCTATGTTAAAACATTGCTGTTAAACTTGCACGCTTTAAAGGGGCTTTTTGGTTAGTGCCGTGGGATGTGCTTGTTAATGGCTGTGCTTTTTTAAAAGTTATTATAAAGTAAATGTAGGTATTAATGTAGCTTGTAAATTTAAAGCCTTAATGTATAGTTAAAATATTGCGCAAAAAAACCCGACTTAAATGTAATCTTAATTAATACATTAATTAAATAAGTGGTTGGGGATCATGCTGCTTTTTCTTTTTAAAAACCATGCAGAGCTCACTGTGAGGTTGGTGTATTTAACATGTGTCCATTGGTCATGTGTATTATTCATCAGGTTTGTTTTAAATGCAGAATGAGGAAATATGATGGTATTTAAGATCATGGACATTAAAATCTCCCTGATAAACTGGCAAATGAACTTCTGTATGATCTCACCGTGAGCACTGTGTGGTCTTTAACCTGGTGTTGTGTTGATTTCCCAAGCCTCAGAAGAGCTGAAATTAAAAATATATAGACAGAGATAGGCAAACAAAATGTAAATGTCTACTCCGAGCTGGAACACAAACCAGGAGAGGGTCCAGGGCTTTGGCTACTTTCCCTCTGCCCCGCTGGAGAAGGAGATGTCCAGATTGTGGCCACAGGCTAAACCAATTCAACCTCAGTTCCTTCTTACAGGGTATCCCTGGCAACGATGGCGTACCAGGGAAAACGGGTCCACCCGGCCAAGCAGTGAGTAACCAGACAGGGGGAGGAGCTAGTGGAGTGCAACAGCTTTATTACAGTAAAAAAACACAGATCAAGGAGCCTGATTGGCCGACTTCTGCGTTAGAAGGGGAGCGTCTTTAAACCAGTGCGGGGAGACGGAGCTAGCTAGAGGTGATTCACGAGGACAGTAGCAATGACCCATCAGCTTTTTTATAATACAAAAAAGAACCAGTAAGCATTTGTAAGCATCTTAGCTCAGCATTCTTTGAGGACGTCTCTGTTGCAGTGTGTCCTTTATGACCGCCGATGGTCCCATTACCCTTTCAGTGTTAACTCACAGTCTCCAAGGCTTTGTGCAATGGTAAACACTGCCATTGTGTTGAGTTACGGTTAGGGCGGCCATTACTGTGAGTGATTTGCCGTACAAAAAGAGCCATTAGATCTTTGGTTGAAAGCAGGATTCCGGCATTAATGGCCCCGTCTCTCCGCACGCATATTTTCTCAGCTGGCCAGAGGCCCATCCTGGAATCAGAGCTCTTGGCTTCCAGCCTGCAGCGGAAATTTGGACGGACTTCTGTCCTGGTCTGCTCTGCTCCACTTCTATCAGCAGAATCCGACCACCGGGTTCTTCCAGAGCACAATCAGACTCTAAACCATGTTATATTAACTCGCTAAATAACAGACCCCACAAACAGCTTAATCCCAAAGCTAGTTCATTAATATTCAAAAGTATACAGTCAAAAACACTAAATAGTTCAATTAAATGAGTAACGAATAACATTAGGAATTTAAATGGTTCTCTTAAAAACTCGTAATCGCAGTTTGGATTAAAAGTAATTGGATTGCATAAGGTGCTATCATGTGAGTGGTCCTGGAATGAAACCACTTTATTGAGCTGTGGAGAGACCATCCAGTGGTGAGAGGAGATGATGTACTTGAAGCACATCAGTATCTGGATGCTCATAGCACCTTCAAGAGCATCTGAGGGACGCTCTCATCCTCGGTCAAGCTCTCTGGTTGAGTGCTGGTAACTGTGGCTCGAGTAATATTCCAGTCCGCTATACCAAAATGGGCCAAGTGCATGAAATACATTGGTTCAAGTTGAAGTGGAATTTGAGTTTAATTCCTTAAAATACTTTCAAATACTCTGGGGGTTCGTTACATACTCCACGTGAGTTCATGTTGTGGGTGTTGCACATAGGAATGTTTGGAATTGTCTGTTTTCCTGGATATCTTTTGTGCTCTGAAACTAATGCTAATGTAGGATGTGAAAGTAACTTTTTATCCATGCTGTAAATGACCAACTATCATAATATTTTCAACCATAACTAAATATACATTTTCATTTACATGTTTATAGATGCAATTAGTCAGTGAACTGTTTTGAAATGACAGTTTAATAAATGTAGCATAATGTGAAATAATGTATCATGTTAAATTATTCTCAGATTTTTTTTTCTGAATAATTTCATGCACAATAATTCCCTTATTAAAATGAGATTTTTGTTATTAATGACCTAATGAGATCATAACTTCATTGTAGACTTCAAAGCAATGCTTTCAAAAATAACTTAGTGTACTGCATTGCCTTGGTCTCATCATAGTCACTTTCTTCTGAACTTCTGATGATAATTTCACATTCAGTTGTTATGTTTTAATATTATTAAAAATATTTGTTGGTGCCGTCATCATATCTGACTGTCTCCTCCATCCAGCAGCCTCCCGTTCTTCTGCCTCAGGATTCAGCTTCCCCAGGCAAGGTAAACAAACAGTTTAATCTGCATCTCTGTATTAACTGCAGGTGTTCAACTGTCTATAGAATTATTAGTATGCATGTGCAATGAAACACTGGTATTATCCGGTAATGTGTATACAAATAATACACACGACAGCAAGACATTGGATGCCATTTAGTGCCTCAACCTTTTTTACGCCAAATACCCCTAGGCGGATAGATAGATAGATGATGCAGGGAACCCCTGATGCACATTGCACAAAAACAAGTGCTGCAATTTAAGCCAGACATATTTCACAACCATATAAATACATAGTTTAGAATGCTTACATGACAAAGCCATTAAAATGTATTGATTTAAACTACCATTCTGCTCACAGATTCTCCATTTATTTGATCAAAAATACACACAAAATACATACAACATCAATATTGTGAAATATTATATTTAATATATAGCCTATTTTAAAATTAAATTTATTCCTCTGATGGCACAGCTGAATTTCAGTGTCACATCATCCTTCACATTCTAATATGATGATTTGGTGCTCAAGAAACATTTATTCGTATTATAATCAATGTTGAAAACAGTTGTGCTGCTTTATATTTTTGTGGAAACCATACATTTTTCAGTATTTTTTGACAAATAGAAAGTTCAAAGAACTTGTTTGAAATAGATTTGTAACTATGTCTTCACTGTCACTTTTATTGCTTTTAATGCATCCTTGATAAATAAAAGTATTCATTTATTTAAATAAAAAATTTGGGTTTTTGGCAGTATGCTGCTTAAAAATCCCTGGCTGATGTTTGAAAGCCGTTCAGCGGATGCATTTAAGGGGTTTAAGATTTTATTTAGATGTTTATCAAATGTTTGTTTAAAAAAAAGACAATAATAATAATAAGACACTTAAATTAGAAAATAATTTTAAGAATATTTTTCACCCATGTCTCAGTGACGTATGTGTGCTGTTTGGGCAGAGTAATATTTCTGATCAGAGTCAGTTTAAAACTCATTTTTTTATAAACCCTAGTTTTTGGCTTTGAAACCTTGTGTATTCTGTGAGCTGAGGTTTGGATTCTTTAATTCCTGCTCTATCAGACTGGCATGTGAGAGCACGATCTTTACTGTTAACAAAAATATCCTGTGTTTACATTTCATGCATACTCCTCAGTCTGTCTGAACCTCGCTACTCTTCAACACAGCAATGCTATTCACTAGTACTCGCATGTCGATGCTGTGTATTTATTGTTTATGTGCTTTTTGAAGTGAACAAACATGTGTTTGCTTCACTGTAGGAGGGCTGTGGTGGCGATTGCTCCAAGGGCCTACCAGGTGTGCCCGGCATTGGTGGCTCTAAGGGCGAGAAGGGAGATCAGGGCAAGCCTGGCGCTGTGCCCTTAGAAGGATGTGAACGGGTGAGAGGGATGAATGATGGATGAAGTGATTGGTATTAAACAGACAAGGGTGTGGGTTTGTGTTTTCTGTTTGGTATTCCTTTTCGCTTCTACAATACCCAATGGTTTTGCTCAGGATACAACATACATGTATAGTACTGTTTGAATGCGCACAGTTTTCTAAACCCATCTCTATGATCATCTTTACAGTGTTTTGAGAAGCTGCAGAGAGAGGAAACACCAAGTGGGCCAGTACGTTTCTGTATATAATATTATATTATAAATATGATTAGTTTATAATATTATAAAGTTAATATTAAAAACTAAGATATTTAGTTAAATGTTGCTGTTCATCATGTTTTTTTTGTTCTTTTTTTACTTAATGTAGAGTTGTTGTATAGCCCTAATTATAATATTTTAAAGCTTCCTAAAAAAGGTTTGCATGCATCTAAGGTCAAAATACACTCTAATTTCCCCATAATATGTATTGCAGCATCTCCTCCTGTCTCACAGCGTGAGAACGGTTCGATAAAGGATTCAGTCTTTCTCCTTTCCGAAAGCCAACTCTGCTCTGATTGGTCAGATGGCCCACTCTGTTTTGATTGGTCTACCATTTACAGCACACGTCGGAAACGAAACACCTATTACCATATCTGAAATTCAGCCCCAGAAGCTTCCTCAGCACTTGTATAGACAGTGATATGAACAGTAACAATGGCGTCGGTTTTACCATATCTCATCCTTTAGAAATGCATGCAAAGTGGATTTGCAGCGCAGAAAAACACATCTTCTCGACGTGTCGACAACACAGCCAATGAAAACCATAGGCTTTATGCTAATTTGTTACAAACCTAGGTTCATGGTGGAAATAAGACTGGAATTACTGACGACTCATTTCAGGCCGTTCAGATTCAGTTCTTTCTTTTGGGAGACAATAACTTCATTATCGTTCACTTTAATCATTCGCAGACATTTTCCATTCACAAACGGCTTTATAACACGCTACATGAAATGTAATATCTGAAAAAGCATAATAGGGGCACTTTTAACTAGGAAAAACACTTTGTTGTATAAATGACCATGATGAACAGCAGCATTTATACAAACGGTCTCACTGCATCAGTGGACCATTCTTTTGAAACGGTTCATTTGCATGAATGTCCAAACAAACCAGATCACAAAATGAATCAGAATGCTAGAAAGAACACTTTAGGAAAGCTTTATCACACGATACTGCAACACACTGGAAAAAGTAACTTGTTAAAAGTCATTAGTTATTTTTGTCTTCAAATTGTGCAAGCATTTTTTGATTGTAACCCCTCATGTCTGCTCAATGTTTTAAGACGGGTAACAGTGGTCAGTGCACTGGTCCACCAGGGTCGCCCGGATTCCCAGGGAACCCAGGAGACAAAGGAGAACCGGTAAGAGATTCCGATAACCGTTTCATTACTACCAATGCCAATTAGAGATGATATAAGAGCCCAATAGACCCCTTTCCGTTAGTAAACATGTACGTACAAGACTTGTGTGGTACGATCCGAAGTTCTGCCAAGCCAGCGCCAAGGCCAGAAGACGACAATGTAAAGAGTGACATTACGTTGCAATTGTAATGATGTGAATATTTTCTCAAAATAAAATACAGCATATTCATTTTTCATCGATTCTTGCACCCAACAACAAAATGACTATTATTTATAATAATAATAATAATTTAAGCTCTTTTTTATGTAGCCGAATCTGTGCTGGTTTGTATCGGCCGCCTCCAGTTTCCCTTTGTTTTGCCTCCAGCTAACTAACGTTATGACGTCGGCTCGAAATTGGTCTATAGCGCACTCACATTTTATTATTTCTGTCTGTCTCATATTCTGTCCCAGATCTGTGTTATTAGTGGCTTTGGAATGATCTGAAAAGGTGGGGGGAGAGACACATTTATAAACCTTATCATCTTGACTCATGAATATTAATTAGATGATGTGATGTACGCCCAGTCATCCTAAATGATTTCCTGAAAGCCAGTTAGGTGGGCGCTAGGGATAGTAGGATGACTTACCGCATGCACATTCATTCAGTTCACTGCTGATGCAACCGGTAGTCAGAGGCTTCTGCTTGATCTTAGTCACCGTGTTATATTGCCAGTAATGATTATTTTCCAAAAAGGTGTCCCCCCTAACCCAGTTATAATGGTTTCTCCCCTGGCCCCTGTGTTCTATAAAACATTATCGTTGTCTGTGTTCAGGGTCCTAGAGGTGAGCGAGGACCTCCTGGTTCTGTTGGAACCCCGGTAAGTTTCCACTTTACCCGTTATGCTCTAGATCGTCTCCCTAAAAGGCTATTTCTGGCAGGATTCCCTTTTTTTTTAGCCCTCTTTTCTTAGTAACTGAGACTGAGTGACCCCAGATGGCTTTCAGAGTGCAGCCCATGTCATAAGAGACAAACCAATGCTGAGACCTTGTTTCAGAAGTGCAGCATACGGTGAAGTGTTCTGCATGACTTCATTTAGTCATTAGCATTTAGTCCCATGATGCAGTGTTTGTTTGCACGATCTATTTTCTTTCAGGTTCAGTGTTTTCAATTAGGAAGGACCAAGAAGGGAAAGCAGCGTAGTAGCTACTCTTTGCTGTGAGGTTAGAGAGCCCCCTACAGGTTCGGCCCAGAAATGAAGAAGAGTTTTCCAAGAGTCCCAAACCTGTGCCTAACCTAATTTCAAGATGGAAATGAGAGTTAAGACTTAGCTTGTGCCCGTTTTAACTTGTGTGCAATGGCTTGGGAGGATTCTTATTATAGACCAGGAGTCACTCTGCAACCCTTTATTGATATGATGGGCCTTTCTTTTTTTTTCTTTTTCTTTTTTATCACTGTGCAATATGTATATGCACACAACCTTGGTTGTTGTTGTTTTTAAAACAAATGAAAGATTCTTTTCAGAAATAATGCATTTCATACATTTGGATTGTTACAAAATATATATATATATATATATATATATATATATATATATATATATATATATATATATATATTATAAATGCTGTCCTAAAAATCATTGTTTCCACAATGATATTAAGCAGCATATCTGTTTTCAACATTGATAATAAGAAAATCAGCATATTAGAATGATTTCTGAAGGAGTAATGATGCTGAAAATTCAGCTTTGCCATCACATGCATACATGACATTTTAAAATATATATAAATACAGTAATTTAAAATAGTAATACTATTTCACAATACTACTATTTTTTTCTGTATTTTTGATTCCGTTGAGTTTCATCACACTTTAGTACTAACATCATATTCAGTTTAAAACGAAGTGAAACATGACGGTGAGAAATGAACAGGCGGGTTTGAGGGACTTCTAACAGGATTGCTTGTTTGTTTATTGATTTTGTCCATTATAAAGAAAGATGTTTCTAAATGTTGCTCTCTTATTATCTTTCTCTCATAGGGGAATATTGGTTTTCCTGGTGCTCAAGGACCCCCTGGCCTGAGTGTAAGTCAAAGCACGCCAACTCACGAACAGCTCAAACACACACATTCAGAAGATGTTTAATTACCTTACCAGTTCGACTTCTCTCTGCGGCTTAATAAATTCCATGATATAGAAATAAAACTGTACTGTTGTGGTGCTTGTTCAATTATCTCTCCATAGCCATTGCGCATGTGGTGCTGACAGGTTATTTTGCAACGTCTTGAACAGCATGTTTTAGCAGAGATTTGAGCTCACTGATGAATTGAGTCTGAGTCAGAATGGATTTTATTTTAATGTCGACCATCTTTATGCTTTGTGAGCATTATCTGGCTCTCTTTAATGTGCTTCAATCGAATCTGAAACAACAAACTCAGCGGTGTAGATTTTTTGCACGTATTTTTCATTTCCTATTAGCACAAAAATATAAAAAATAAAGATTTACAGTAGGCTGATGTTTTCCAAATTGAAATTTTCTGTGGAATTGATCCACTAATAGAATGATATATAACAAACGCTGAGGAGACTGTGCAGTCAGCAAGATTAAGGAGAATAACAGAAATGCATTGCCAACGGACAAAGCGAATGGAGGGGCATTATTTCCTCTTATATTTAAAGATGAAGTCAAATACTCCCTCTCATATTTCTGTTTAATGTGTAGAGACAACCATAAGTGAGCCATTATTAAGTTTCTGAGGAGTCTTGACCTACAGTATAGCTGAATAAAATGACCATATAAAAGTGTGTTTTCTTCTCATAGGGAGAAACTTTACTTAATTTTGAACTCTTATTTAATCAGAGAGTTACTAAAAGACAGACAATACAGCATTTGTTTTAAACAAAAGCACCCCTTTCTCTATAAGGATTATGAATACTAGCTCCAAAATATACTAGTATTACAATTCAATACAAGTAAAATAATATTCAATTAATATTAGTACATATATGCATATAGTGTTGTAACAATATAGACAGAATGTAAACAGTTCTAAGATAAAGAACTCCTCTTACTAAGGTCAATAAGTTTAGAAGAAGTAAATTAGTAAATAAGAACAATCAGTCTAGAGACATTGTTAATTGTTCAAAGAGCACTGACCTTTGTTTAGGGAAATTAGTCAAATCGATTAAGAGAGAAAAAACATACTCTAAGTGTTATATCTATATGCAGGAAACATTTGCTGATTGATTATCCAATATGATATTCAGCTCAGGTCTACACCATATACATTATGCTTGCAATAGCTGTAGGCATGTTTTGTCCCGTGACTATAAAGGTAAAAACAGTAAAAAGAAAAACTCGGCATTATTTGGCTGTTTCCTGAATACAAATGACATGAATTCATTCCCCTTACTTTCAACACTTGCTTATGGAATAAATGCCAATCTGGTGGCAGATGTATACACTTTTTTTTTTTTGTATTGTGATTAAGATCAAAATGATCTGAACTGCAAGGCGGTGAGAAACCATAAGTATTCTCCAACCCGACCAACAAGGAGCTTGATACTGTGTGATTTTATAATATTAATATTTTAAACTAATGCCTCTTTGCTTCTTTTTTTTTTATCATAGGGTCAACAAGGTCAGAGAGGGACAGATGGGCTTCCAGGACAGAAAGGTGAACAGGTGAGTCAGCTTACAGTATATGTCTTGAGTAATTCGGGAATATTGACTAAAATAGCTCCTAGTTTGCCATTTTATTGAGTGGTTTTGTTGTTTTATCAAGGGTCCACCTGGAAATCCTGGCTATCCTGGAAATATGGGAGCACCTGGACTCCATGTAAGTGGAATAGACATTTTATGCAATGGACCAGATGCAGAGGCATCATATATTAATGTTTTGTGACAGGTGATATAACTGCTAAATATCAGATTGGTGGGTTGAAACCGTTATCCTTTTTTCCAGGGACTTAAAGGAGAGCGTGGCAGTCCAGGCACTGCGGGGCATAAAGGAGAATCTGTAAGAATGCTCTGTTTGAACAATGTTAAACTTACAGTGTCCAGATTATTCAGTTACTTTTAATGGGATCTGTTTTTTATGTCAAAAGCAGTTTTCAGCGGCTAATCAGAGTTTCACACAGCACAAACGTCATGAAATGTTTGAAACTCCTGTTTAAATGTGTATAAATACATCTATATTTCAAAAGTGTTGGGTCGGTAAGATTTATTATGGTTTTTGAAATAATTTTTTTTATCCTCACCAAGGATGCATTTTATCAAAACTACACTAAAAATATAATATTTTTAAAATACGTAATATTTTAAAATATTATTACAATTAAAAAAAAAAACTTTTTCTATTTAACTCCTTAAGTGTCACCGGCCCACCGGTGGGCCCAAATTCATTACATATTTAAAATAGTAATATCCTATACTAAACCTAAACTAATATTGAAAAACTATATATCATTTGAAAGCTTACAATCTCTAGTTTTCATATTTGGTGACTGATTTTCAAAATATATTACAGAGGAGCCGTAATTTATCAATTTGCAACAATAATATTTTCATACTCCTAAGGTGTTCAGTCCTTTATTTTGAAATATTGATGAACATGAAAAATCATGAAAAAAATGGTAGAAACCTCAGTTTGTTTTCATGCTAAGAGTTCAAAAGATAGCATTTGTTCAATTATTTTAGAAAAAAAGGTCTGAAAATGTTTTAGAAATAAAGAAAAACCATATATGGAAATACAGGCGCCCTTATATGGGCAGTAATGTCAACTAGTGAAAAAGTGTGGTACTGCGCTCAAACAAAATCTTACTGAAAGCTCATTTTTTGAGATATCAACCTAAAATTTAAAACACAACTTGTTCAGATTTTTGTCTTTGATTTTTGTGCAGTTTTAGAGTCACCAGGGTTTTGAAAAAATATATTTTATATAAAATATGAATAATTATTTTTTTTTATTTTTTTTTTCATAAACTCAAACTTCTATAACTTTTTTTCTGTTACACTTTCTTAATTTATTTCACTTCTACAAAAATCTGCAAATTTTCTTCTTTAAAACAAGACCAATCTTACATCCATATTCCAAAGCATTCTTGAGTTACAAACATTTAAGTTCGGAAAGTGCATTTTCATGTATATTCAAAAAAAGGGGGGTGACACTTAAAGGGTTAAAGTATCAAAATAATTTTGATGATTATGGCTTACAGCTATGAAAAAAACCTTTTCACAATATTCTAATTTTGAATTTGGGGTTTTCATAAGATGTAAGCCATAATCATCAAAATGATAACAAAGGCAGGCTTGAAATATCTCACTTTGCATGTAATGAGTCTATATAATATTTTAATTTCACCTTTTAAGTTGAATTACTGAAATAAATGAACTTTTGCACGATATTAAAATTTTTCGAGTTTCACCTGTATGTCCTAGTATTAATTTCTTTAAAAAAATTACAAAATCTTACTGACCCTACACTTTTCAATGCATATGATATGCACAAAAAAATGGCTACTTTTCAGAACACCTCAACCCTTTATTCTCCTTTTATTCTGACTCTCCTTTGGGGGGTTCAAGCCACACAAGAACATAAACTGAGGAAATCTTTTAATGACTTGGTAAACAGTGTTTGAAACTTTGCTCTCGTTTTATATAGGGCCCACCGGGATCTCCAGGTTATCAAGGACCTGTTGGCCCCGCAGTGAGTAAACATCCAGTTTTAATGCTCTTATTATTTCTGCTTCTCGTATACTCCGACCCTCAATAGCACTGCACTTCATCGGTTTGTCTTTTTCACTGGCTTTTTCAAAACAAACCTTTATGTCTATCTTGGATGGCTGATAATCGTGCACGATATATATTAGAAGCCAGACTCTCTTTTGTATTCTCTTTGTGAGTAATAACTCTCAGATCAAACAAACAAGCTTCAACTTGAAAAACTGTTAGGAGAACATTGATTTTTGTTCTTTCCTTTTCACAAAGATTCAACATTGTTCTCAAAAACTGTGATAATTTGTAGTGTTGAACAACATACGCTTTCTTGACTGGCAGGGTCCTAAAGGGGAAGCTGGAACATCGGGACCCGTGGGACCGAAGGGAGATCAGGTATGAAAGCATGTCACTGATGTATTGGCAACAAAAATCTTTCTTTAAAATATGTTTCTATATCTGTCATATCCCTTGTGATACCTTATTTATTCATAATACAATATGTAGAGCAAGCTGTTCTTTTTGCGTTTTCAAATTTATAAGCCCAAGATCTGAGAAATGTTCTAAACATATACTGTTTTTCCTTTGAAAATAAATATTTATAACTTTATGTATCCACTCAATAAATTCCCAGGTGGATCACCTTCATTTTGTTGCTGTGTTTACGAATTACAGTGCACACAGTAACAGTTCTCACATCTTTTGTATACAGGGCTTCCAAGGATCCCAAGGATTCCCAGGACAACAGGTGGGATTTCAATCATTATCATTCATCATTCAGTCACTATGTCCCTTACCTGTCGCATAGTCCACTCGCATTCTGGTAGGGGACACCCACTTTTCACAATCCAATCAATTCCTGATGGATTACGTCAAGTTTCTCCCAACATTTTTTCATTCAATATTCTGTTTTATTCAAATATAGAATTATTATTGACGTCTGAATTCTGAAATAAGCCTCATCTCTTTGTATATGCTAATGGCACAATCCCAGATCTCTTACTGTTGCCTTCATGTCTCCAGGGTCCTCCAGGTTTCCCGGGAAAAGCAGGTCCATCGGGCCCTCCAGGACCACAGGCTGAGAAAGCAAGTGACAGTTCTATAATGCCTGAACATGCATTGATGTATTAAATTATACCACATAGGTGACATTCCTCGCTCACGTTGGAAATAAATCCTTATAAGAGCAATGACATTTGATAGATGACTCGCCATTTACATTCATCTGCATTATCTCTAACGGTCACTTTCACAAACAAGCACTCTGACATACCGCACTTTGGATGTAAAATGGCTTGACATGTGGAATGGAGATGCTTCTCTATCAAGCACTCACCTTCATTTATCTACTCCACTAGGGTGGTGCTGGACTTCAGGGCTCACAGGGACCCACAGGTCCCCCAGGATCACCCGGGGGCCCAGGCATGCCTGTGAGTGTCAGAATCCTCTGGATAGACTCCTATTAAAGCAGATATTCAGCCTATCATGTCTCTGTAATCATTAAAACTTTGACTACATAAGGATTTTGTTTTGCTTCGCATTTTGTGTTTGTTTAAAGGGACCACCTGGAATGGAAGGACTTGATGGCAAAGATGGAAAACCAGGTTTAAGGGTCAGGATTTTTTTTAAATATATTATATAGCCTATATATATAACCACATGTATTGTATTTTTACATTATATATATATATATATACTGTATGTGCATGTGTTGTTTTTGTCAGAGTTGTTTCATCTCGGTTTTATTCTTACAATCACACAGGGTGAACCAGGACCAGCTGGCCCTGCTGGAACCAGGGGAATACCGGTATTAACCGTGCCATATTTTCTTTCTTCGTTTTCATTTCCAAGTTCTTTATAGATTAAAGCAGTGACACATGAATACAAAAAATCAACAGTTGGAACAAAGCCTGAAACAAAGAACAAAGTCAACTTTAATTAAGCGTCTCCGAGGAGGAGCTTGACTTGCTTTAGTTTTGACTTTTCTCTGATTGGAAGAGGCTCACCGTGTAACTGTTTTTCTCATTCCAGGGTTTCAAGGGCATCAAAGGGCACACGGGTCTCCCAGGAATGAAAGTACGAGCCTTTTCTTGAGCTTCATAGCCTTGTCTTTATTTCTATTTGAAAAGTTTAGTGCATAAATGAATAAAAGATGAAAGTTTCCATTGATCCTGTCTTTAAAGCTGATGTGTGTAATGTTTTTGATGCTATAACACTTTCTCTTAATGAGCAGAGACAACCACAAGTAAGCCGCCATATATGAGCTGAAAAGTGTTATTATTGCAGTTTTTATGTTGTTCTGTTTGTTTAAATCCCCCAAATTTGGGGTGGGACTATAAGAAAATGCTTGGAAACGATCATTATTTTTGCAAATCCTTTTGGTACTTCTAATTGCACAAAAAACTGTTTTTATTTCTGTATTTTATTCTGTCTTTTTACATGTTTCTTTGTCTTTTACGCTGCATCACCCCTCTCTTTTCTTCATTGTTATATGTAGGGAGATAGAGGACCTCAGGGACCAGCTGGAGCAACGGGAAGGGCTGGTCTAGAGGTAAGCTGTTTTCTATTAGACATTATGCCACTGCACCTTTAAATACGCTATAGATTTCTCTACAAATGCTCTATAGATTTCAGATAATGAAAGAGTGCTCTGAAAATAGGTTTCTGTACCCTTAAACCAGAAACATACTCTATGTAAGTAAGCATTAAGCAAACACAGATGCAAATGCTTGGCCAATTTATTGTACATTCCTAATGTGTGTTGTCATGTTACTTTGGAAGTAACAAACCTCAGTACTCAAGGGAGCGATTGAGTTATACTTATGTTTATAATAACTGATTTGTTCAGGAATATTCTCTTTAAATGTTGGCTTTATCATGACAGTAATTAGAAGACAATTTACGCGTATGTCCATAATGAAATAATGTTATATGGTGGCGGCAATCCTGAGAATGCAACACTTGCGGTCTGACACGTCTGGATAATTAAACATGTTTTTTACTTGCATTTCAGGGTGATCCTGGTTCTCCTGGACCTCAAGGACCACCTGGAGCTCCAGGACATGTGGTAAGTATTTCAAATGTTTTATAATCTATTTTCTTTAGGTTGTACATATTCACTACTGTTCAAAAATCAAATGTTTTTAAAATGTTTTTGAAAGAACTCACCAAGGCGGTATTTATTTAATACAGTAAAAAAGCATAATATTGTGAAATATTTGTACAAATTAAAATAAGTTTTCTATTTTAATATATTTTTAAATGTAATTTATTCCTGTGATGGCAAAGTATCATTACTCTAGTCTTCATTGTCACATGATCCTTCAGAAATCAATCAATCAAAAAAAAAAACAAAAAAAAAAACTTGAGAATGTAATGGCATAATGCTTGCAACTGGAAACTTCTAGGGTTCTGCCGGATCTTCAGGGCCACCAGGACCAGTTGGGCCATCTGGACTGGTGAGAAAAATTGTCTTCCAAAACAGATAATGTGTCAGCGATGTTTTTAATGAGTTGAATTCTTTACTGTGTCTTTTTGTTCTTAACCAGGGCATTAAGGGAGACAAAGGTGAGGCGGGAGAGAGAGGACAGTCTGGATTACCTGGCCCTCCAGGGGTCCCAGGTCATCCAGGGCTGATGGTCAGTACCTAAACTTAGTTTGTTTTCAATAATATTTACCAACAGTTTTTATAGACTCTAATTAAATTATTCTTTGAAACCCTTTTTTCTGTAGGGTGAACCAGGAAGTGATGGAGCGGCGGGTAAAGACGTAAGCACCTCCTTTGATTTGCATTAGTATACAATCTTATAAATACAATATACAACTTTGTAAACACAATTTACCCAAATGCACATCATTGTTAAGGCATCATTCCAAAGATTCTGTCTCCAAGTTGGTACAACAATATGTTTCTTTGACTGTTGGATTTTTTTACCAGTGCCTCTGCCTCATAGAAACCAGAATTACTTTTATTTGGACAGGGTTAGTTATGTATAGTCAGTTTTTAATTTTTAATAATGTGTTTACATGGAACAGACTTCAAATTAACACAGGCAAATGCCAGCTGTCTAACTTAAAATTTTAGAAACTTTATAGAAGTTTAATTGGATTATTATTACTTCCGATTAGCACAGGTAAATGCCAGCTGTCTTGTTCAGAATTCTAGAAACTTTCTAGAAGCTTATTGGGTTATTATTACTTCCATTTAACGCAGGTAAATGCCACCTGTCTTGGTATGTTTACACGACGGCGATGTACTAAAAACAGAAAACAATTTCCCTTCGCGTTTTTCTCGTACAGATGACAACAATGTCAAAACGATCCCCGTTCACACGGATCCGCAAAAACTATTGAAAATGCTGTATCATTCATGCCAGGCCAGTAGTTGGCGATGTCACTTTGTAAAGAAAAACTATGCGCCTATAGACTGAACACGAAATGCGCATCCACATGACGTCACCGTTTTCTGAAAGTTCACGGTTTTGTGGTTTACACGGAGACGATAATATCTTTGAAACCCGTTTTTTTAAAAGGTTTTGCGTTTTAAGGCCCTCAAAGTGCTGTTTTCGGGTAAATGAACGGCAAAAATGCATAAAAGGTTTTGTTGAAAATGGCCCCTTATTCGGAATCCTAGGAACTTTCTAGAAGCTTTATTGGATTATTACAAATTCCAACTGTCTTATTTAGAATTCTAAACTTTCTAGAAGCGTAATTGGATTATTAAAATCAGGTTAATGCAATTACCGTATATTTACTCATTCACAATCAAAATATGGCCAAATTCTGATTGATTTAGGAATGTTCTTGTGCACACACTGTAGACACAATGGTTATTACTGCAAAACTCTCTGTACTACATGTCCCAGTTTCACTCCTCTAATTATTTGTAACCGCAGGGAGCCCCGGGCCTGTCAGGAGAACCTGGTCCACTGGGACCGAAGGTAAGGTGCATTGCTTTCACATCTCTGTTATAATGTCTTTGCACCATTGAACACTGTCATCTTTTCACATGTATTTGGATACATCTTATTCAGGCATAAGAGAGTGTTTCCCCTTCCATCAATGTGTGCTCAACACATCCAGTTAGTTTTGTTCAATGAAGGTGGCTCCATCTGCAATCACAAGAGCCTGTTATCTAACCTCACTTTGCCATCACTCGTTATTTGTATTTTTTTTATCTCATCTGCCACAGTAGCCTGTTTGAACACCACTCTCAGCTTACATAGTGACACCATTATACTCCATAATAAAGCCATACAGGAGCATCTGTCACTGTGACAGGACAGCATTGTCAGGTTTTTGAAGTTTAGGCTTGAATGAGATGAGAGCAGTGCTTTTCCCTCAACCCATTAGCAGAAGCCCTTAAATGTGTAAACCAGTGACACGCTCTATATCGACTGCTACATGCACAACATCAGTGTTGGGAATGCTGCTTGAAACTGTAGCTTCACAAGATACTTGTAAATTAATATATGAAAACTACCCTACCCTAATCTACAATACAAGCCGTTAGCAAAAAGTAGCCAACTACATTGAAGCTGTTAAGGTGCCAATATCTTTTTTAAGTATAACTATTTGCATTACATATATTGAAATATAGTCAATAAAATTAGTCAAGACCAGACATAAGACAATAATTTATATAACCAAGTTAAAAACCTATATATCCACACAAAAAAGTCAGTTAAAATGATTATAATTTGTGCGTTATTTTTTACAATCCACTTCATAAATCCAGATGCAATTTCCCTTAAATTGGTGATAACAACAGTAAATTGTTTACTGTTGCACTGTACACTTCATTTTACATTGTACAGTATGCATAAGTTGACATTTGTTTACATAAGTAATATGGATTTTTTTTATGGATCTGCGCATATTTATTTTGATGTGAACAAAAACGAGAACTGTAAGGGATAGAAGTACAGCACAGCACTTACAATACTTTAAATGGTTTTTTGTCCACTTGATAAAAATTTGAGACATATTTTCAGTGTTTTCAAAGCAAAGGCACACTACAATACAAGCCATTAAAGCTATCCCTCACTCATCTGTAGACTAAGCTACATCGATTAATCAATAGCTAATTTACAAAAATAGTTGTAAAAAAAAGTATTAACCCAGCAAAGGCTTTTTCAGGAAGCAGAAAATTGAATTCACACACCAGAATGAAATGATAGGCCACAAGTATAGTGCTCACTGTATTCACCCTTTTCATAAAAGTAGATGGGATGGACCTTGAACATTTTATTTTGTGGACTGTATAGTGCTGAGTTTCTGTATAAAGGCCATTATGCGGTGCTATTACAAGGATCATTGAGTAGCCTGTGGTCATTGTCCTGGAGTCTCCTGTGTGGTAAATCACAGCTGCTCCTTTAACCCTGTCCAGGGTGAAGCAGGGACGGCAGGGCAAAGGGGAGCCCCGGGAGAGCGCGGACGTCCCGGCCCACCAGGAGGAGGCTTTGGTTTTGGCTCCAAAGGACCAGAAGGGATCATAGGACCTTCCGGACCCCGTGGCGAAAGGGGAAGCCCCGGTTCACCTGGACAAGCTGGTACCCCCGGATCACCAGGAATCCCAGGGAATGATGTGAGGCTTATTCAGAAGCTATGTTCCCATCTACAGTTTCTTGGATTATCATTTAAAAGTGAATTAAGACAGCCATAAATATTAGCTTTGTCATTTTAAAAGATGTATTGTAAAATATAATTATTATTATATTATTTTTCTTAAATATTCAATGTATTTAGTATTTTTATATTTGATTTAGCAGTAATAATAGTGATTATTATTATTATTTTATATACATATTGACATATAATCACCAGATTTTGGCACAATTGTGCATCCCTACAAACAAACACAGGCGAAACGCAGATTTTTTTTTTCTCTCGCATTTTAAATCGCAATTTGGTTGTGTCTTCATATTTTGCAGCCTTAGTACACAGCAAAAAAAATAATAATAAAGCCTTGGCTGGAAGAGTTTATTAACTGACAGAAACAGTTTCCCGCCTGCAGTATCATAGAGAACCGGATCTACTTTGAGAAACAATAGATCTTGTTTTGCAGAATAGTATATATGCAGTATATGACTATTTAAACGTCGAAATGTATCTATTTTTTCCAGGCTGTTGTAAACTATGATGACATAAGATCCTTCATCAGACAGCAGGTCATAAAGATCTTTGACGGTGAGAGAACTTTTGTGACCAGACATATCTAGATGATGAGATATGCACTGGGACTTGGTTTTCAACGTTTATTTGTTCTCGCAGAGCGCATGGGCTACTACATGTCACGAATGCAGATGCCTGTGGAGATGGTTGCGTCCCCTGGCCGACCAGGACCCCCAGGGAAAGATGGAAATCCAGGCATCCAAGGGCCCCCGGGGATACCGGGCCGCTCGGGGCAGATTGGCCGTGAAGGAAGGCAGGGACCCATGGGTCCACCTGGTAAGATGAACTAATGTGATAATGTTTCATACAGCGGTCCAATGTTCAATTTGCCCAGTCTTCCACATGGATGCTTGTGTGTGTCCCCAGGTGGCCCTGGTGTAAAGGGAGAGAAAGGAGATAAGGGTATAGGAGAGATGGGAGACAGT
The DNA here is from genome assembly GCF_949152265.1 of Phoxinus phoxinus. Lineage (NCBI taxonomy): Eukaryota > Metazoa > Chordata > Actinopteri > Cypriniformes > Leuciscidae > Phoxinus > Phoxinus phoxinus. The sequence goes on from NC_136894.1 coordinate 5,864,662, forward strand.
GGACCTCCGGGTGCTCCAGGTCTGACTCTAGTTTTCAATAATGGAGGTCATTTTGCCAACTTTATTCCACTGTCACAATGTCATTTCTTTCTCATTCCTTCCATCCCTCTTAGGTGTCCCTGGTAGTCCTGGTTATGGTAAGATGGGACCACCAGGTTCTTCTGGTCAGCAGGGCATCCCCGGGATTCCTGGAGCTCCAGGACCCTCTGGACAGAAGGGCAAGGATGGCCGTTGTCACCCGTCAGACTGTATGAGTATGCCTGTGGAGTACAATCCCAAGGGTCCCATGTCTCCCAAAGGTCCCATGTACTAGAAGAGGGTTTAAGCGAAGTACAAAATGGAGGATGGTACCCCAAGATTGACATTCTCACAATTACCTACCTGTACCTTCTAAGGCTTCTGAGAAGATCCATGGAGAACCAAAGGATTAATGTGCGTTTCCTTTCCACATGATGCAATGCCAAAACACCGGTTCACCACGAATGGGGGACATTTGTAAGTTATTGTCTGCTGTTGAACCAGTGAAGACATCCCAAGATTGAGTGCCTTAACCCCTGAAAACTGTCCCATAATGCCACGCTTGCATCATAAACATTTTTTTTATGATTTATTATTACAGTAAATTGAAGACTTTTAGTTCCCTGGACATACAAGGTGTTTAAAGTCATTATTGGTGCCCAGATTTATTCATCATAGGATTTATGTTAACACTTCATATCAGTCTTCAAGACCCTTGGTTATCTTTAAGCAATATTCAGAATTAAATACAAGTTAAAATCATCTATGGCATGCTGTTGATTACTGGAGGATTTTTTTTTTTACTTTGATCAAAAAAAAAAAAATGTTGAGAGTTTTGCACTTATAATGAAAGTTTATGGGGAAGCATTCAACTTTTTTGTGTGACAAAATTCTGTTGAAATCGACTTCGTGCCACAGATGCTGTTAATAGGGCTTGTGTTGAATCTGGAATATTCCTTTAATAATATTTTAATAAGGGGGTCGTTTTGGCAGCTGCTAATTTTGCTATCTTGCTGCTTTGGCAAAGACAATGTGGCATAAATATCCATCCAGTTTCCAGTGAATAATTCGTTCCATAGCGTGAGCCATTTAATATAAAATAGTTTGATGTTATCATTAGAGGCATAGATACAATTGCCCTAATTGACTGTTAATTATTCAAAATGAACTTCCCCAAGGGCTTGTGTTGTACATATTCATATTTATATGTAATGGCTTTTTGTACTTTAAAAAGAATTGACATCATGGCAGCCCTTTTTTATTGTCGTCTCAGATATTTTGGAATAATTTTATAAGCTCTAAACAAATGGACGTTTTGTAAAGGTAGGGTTTATATGCAATTGTGGGTTAAAAAGCAATTTTGTGACGTTGCACCTGACGGAAAGAGATTTTATTTTTATAAGAGTATTTCAGTGACACCTATCTCTCGATGAGGACGACATCTCCTCCACCACCACTCTGGACTCTTAAACTTGAATTTACCTTGATATACTGTACCACTTGCAGCTGAACCATCATGTGCTCCTAGAACATTCGAATCTTAAACATGCTTTGCTAGTCGTCCTAAAACACGGCAGATCCCCAACCTTCATAGCTCAGTCATCTCTAAAGCAAACGGCATCTCGGATTCTCTGCTGCGTCAGCCAGTCTGATGCTTTTACACTGCACTTTATCACTCCCTCGGACTGTATGCGTGTGTGAGTGTGTGTGAAGATGGCGAGAAAGATTCTGTATCTATATTGAGAGGATAGCTGAAAAGTTTTTAGCAGAGCCATTGACAATTTTTCAATTACGCCGTTTTCATGAAGTGAATGTTACGAGCATTCAGCCTTTCAACCGTTTATTCATCCCAAGCTTTAAGAAAAATCTCCCCCTTCATGCATGCAACTCATCATCGTGCTATTTGTAAGTAAATTTATTTGTGTGCAATTTTTTAAAAAGAAAAGCAATAAAAGTTTTGAAAGCAGTTACAGTCTATGAACTCGTTTATTCACAGGTTAGTCCATCCCAAAACAACTTATTCTATCTTATATTTATCTTCAGTTTGTAGCTATAGCGACAGTTTTGTATTCGCAAAGGATGAATGAAGTGTCTTGAAATACTTTGGCCCAAGGGTAGCTAGTTTTTAACACTTTATATAACATCATGTATGATGATGGTGAGGGCGTGAATTTGGAAGTAGAAATGAGATTGCTAACACTAAAAAGAGGCGAGGATGTTAAGAATGTGATATGAGAAACATGAGGTGTGTCCCAAATTACGCTATATATACACTATGCACTTACACCATGCTTGTTAACGCAAATATCTAATCAAGCCAATTATATGGCAGCAACTCGATGCATTTAGGCATGTAGACATGGTCAAGATCTGCTGAAGTTCAAACTGACCATCAGAATGGGGAAGGAAGGTGATTTAAGTGACTTTGAACATGACATGGTTGTGGTTGTCAAAGGATGTCAGAAACTGCTGATGTACTGGGATTTTCATGCACAATTTCTAGGATTTACAGAGAATGGTCCGGAAAATAGAAAATATCCAGTGAGCGGAAGTTCTGTGGGTGAAAATGCCTTGTTGATGTCAAAGGAGAATGGCCAGACTGGTTCGAGCCGATAGAAAGGCAACAGTAACTCAAATAACCACTCGTTACAACCGAGGTCTGCAGAATAGCATCTCTGAACACACAACACGTCAAACCTTAAAGCACATGGGCAACAGCAGAAGAAGACACACCGGTGCCACTCCGGTCAGCTGAGAACACCAAACTGAGGCTACAATTTGCACAGGCTCATAAAAATTTGACAATGTAAGATTGGAAAAACGTTGCCTGTTGCCTATGTCCTGCCTTGTATCACTCCATATCACACCATCACCATGGTCCAGGCTGCTTCTGGTGGTGTAATGGTGCGGCACATATTTTCTTGGCACACTTTGGGCTCATTAGTACCAACTGAGCATTGTTTAAACACCACAGCCTACCTGAGTATTGTTGCTGACCATGTCTGTCACTTTATGACCACAGTGTGCTCATCTTCTGATGGCTAATTCCAGCAGGATAACACCGTCACAAAGCCCAAATCATATTGAACTAGTTTCCTGAACATGACAATGAGTTCACTAAACTCAAATGGCGTCCACAGTCACCAGATCTCAATCCAATAGAGCAGCTTTGGTGTGTGGTGGAACGGGAGATTCACATCATGGATGTGCAGCCCATAAATCTGCAGCAACTGCGTGACGCTATCATGTCAATATGAACCAAAATCTCAGAGGAATGTTTCTAGCACCTTGCTGAATCTATGCCATGAAGAATTAAGGCAGTTCGGAAGGCAAAATAGGAGTCCAACCCAGTACTAGCGAGGTGTACCTAATAGTGACCGGTGAGTGTATACCATGCACTAGTTACTCTGTCTAGTGTAATAATTTTATAACGTTATCCAGGTCATCCAGCACCAGTCTGATAGCTCCTCACACTTCATTTTACCAGTTAAATAAGTGTATTATCCAAGTATTTGAAGTGGATTTTTCCTATTGTAAATTTTAGTGTGAACACTATTACATAATTTATTCTATAAATTGGTGTTAAGTACGTTTTTAGTTATCCAGATGAGCGGTAGACAGTATTGCAATTGGAGAATATTAAGACACATCAGACCAATCAGAATCAAGTATTCCACAGAGCTGAGTAATAAAAAGATATAAAGGAGTAATACAGATGTTCTGCTGTCGTATCCTTAAACAAGAAGGATGGAGACAGTTTAATGTGTTTTTCTTCAAAAATGACTTCCTTTGCTTAAATTAACAATGATCAATTGCTTTGGATGAATAGATACCGTAGCATTCATGTGAATTTAGTGCATGCTGCTTTTCATCATGAACAAGGCTAGATATCAAAATGAATATCTTTTATTACAACGAAAAATATGTCAGATCCAGAAGAAAGAATGTTTAAATCGTTTAAAGAAAGTTAAAATCATTGTTCCTCTCAGACTTTCACGATACAGAAGAACATGTGAGTTTTACAAAAAGTTCTTCTTTATTGATTGGGGTAAATCTGAACAACCAGACCAAAAAAAAAAGTGTTTACAGACGAACCAAAAAAAAAAAAAAAGAACAATAAATAGTTGTTAATGAAGATAATCAGTTCTTCTCTAAGTACATAACACAGTAACTTGGAAGTGGCATACAGGTTTGTAAGTCAGTTTGAGCAATGTTTGGAGTTTGATCCTGAATGCTGATTAAAGTCATTAACGTTGGATCTGTTTTATATTCTAAACCCACCCTTTCCATACAAAATGAAAACACATTTACAAAGATTTACAGCATGGAATCAAGGATAAAGTTAATGGGAGCACGTCACCATTTCGCGTAGAGGAACAGATCAAAGGTGTTGCTTCATGGCTCAAACAGGGACATAATGTACACCTGGGCTGAATCCCAAATCGCCCCCTAAACCCTCATTCACTATTCCCTACGTTAGTCCACTAATACGGTTCACTTGAGCGAATTCAGACAGCTGTTGAACGTACATCGGCTGTACACTCGTTATGTCGGTGCATTGTGGGATTGAATGAGTGCACTCAATAACGTCCACTACGTTTTGGACACTACTACAAATGGATGTCCCCTCAAATAGCGCCCTATAGGGTACAGGGGGCGATTTCAGATTCAGCCATGGTGTATAAACTCGCTGTTCACTGAAGCATAAGGTAAATGAATCTATTAATATAGTAGCTTTAAATACTCTTTTATTGGTTCAATTAAAGGGGAATTTCCTGGCTTGTAAAAATATTGCCATCATTTGGATCAAATGCATAAAACAAAAATATTAGTAACAAAAACAGCACCTTTGTTTGAATGTCATTCTCACAGCTCTTCTAGTCCATGGTGCATGATGATGATGATGGCGATGATGTCATCGGTGATGTCACTGGCAATGTTCTCACCTCGCTCTGTACTGTGAGGTGGGACAGAGCAGCACTGGCTAACATTGCCACCTTAAAACTTCCTCTCCGTAGATGTCAACTCATACATATGCTATCATAACACATACAAAGATAATTCACAATGTCAGGCAACGGCTGTTCCCTCCCCCTCACAATGTGTCCAATGAAGAGAAGGCATGTGTGCCCCTCTTTCCATGCTTCCCTTCTCTTTCTTTCTAACTCTCTCTCTCCCAGATGTTCTTATGCCCCAGTAGAGGGCTTGATTTAAGTGGATGGGCCCTTCACTGTTCCCGCCTCTTGTAGTCTGGGAGAAGTGTAGGCTGATGCTGCCAAACATGCAGCTGCTTCACAAAATCCAGGAAGACCGGAAGGACCAGCTTTTCCAGGGCGGCCCGCCTCACCCGCTGCACCCTGTGGTCCTCGCTCGCCTGGCCTACCATCGCGTGCCACACCGTCAAGACCAGGAGGACCTGTGAGAGAGCAGGATGGGCCGCTTAATTAACCAACACACCTTCAAGGGACTTTAAAGGTGGGCGTAGTTTGAACTTACCAGGCAGTCCGGGTGGTCCCGGTTGGCCAGGGTGTGGGCGTCCAAGATCTCCTCTTTCTCCCTTTCCACCCCTCTTCCCTGCAAGAAAAAGAAACACGGGGTGATATATACAGTCATTAGGTTAACTGACATGATCTTATCGAGCTAGATCTACATTTAGAAGGTTTTTGTAACCTTTAAGGCCAGTGTTTCCTATTTGGCCTGGGCCGCCGATCATGCCAGGAATGCCACGGCCGCCTGTCCGTCCATGAGGACCCTGAGGTCCTGGAGATCCTGGTGGTCCTGGAGGACCTGGAGGTCCCATCACGCCTGCTCCGCCAAGTACCGCTCTCTTAGCGCTCACTGCTACCGCCGCTAACTTTTCTGTCAGAAGAATAGAAGTCAAATGAGTTCAGGCAGCATGTATTTTTGCATTTATGAACAGAGACACTGTAGTGGAATTAACCCTCAATCACTATTCCCTTCGTTAGTCCACTAATACTGTTCACTTGAAGTAGTGAAGGAAAACAGGTGAGCCAATTCTGACAGCCAACATTGGCTGTACACTCATTATTGCTTTGCAATGTGGGATACATTGAATGCACTCGATAATGTCCACTATAGTTTAGTACACTACAAATGGCCGTCCCCTCAAATAATGCCCTATTTGAGGGTCTATTTGTTTACCACTAGCTCATGCAAATGACGTTTTATTCTTCTATGCTAACTTGCGTCGTAGACTATGATTTAATAGGTGTCATCATCGCACAGTCTACATCCATGTCGTACAGTGTGATTTGTAATGATCGGTAGCAGGCATAAGAGACATACACAATCTGCAGTGTTGAAGGTACTCCAGAATCAGGATTGGGAACCACTGATCTAGAGCATGTTTAAATAGAAAACTATGCAAAAACAGCTCATGAAGTGCAAAAACATGAGATGTAGATCTAGAGGTACATTTGAAAAAAAAATTGTTTAACTTGAGAGCAAGACGCAAGACAGCAAAAGAGCATGATGCAAGTACATTGGTCAACCACATCCATCTAGAGACGTTTTTTTCAAAAACTGAACATTTAGTTTTTTTCATGAGGTGCTTTAGGCCGTGTGTCCACCAAAGCGTTTTTAGCCAGCTGTAAACGTTAGGCTCTCTGTTTAAAACTCCTAGCTGTGAGCGCTTGAGAGCGTTTTGCCAGCGCAGCGTTTTTTCAGTTGAGATGCTTCGTTGCTATGATACAGATCCGCGGCACAGTTTACTTGTAACTGATTTCGCAGATCATTTGTTTGATAGTACTAAAAAGCACAGTTTTTTAATAGACACACCTCGGAGGCCAGCAATATACATTTTTCATCCATTTTGTTCGGTTCGCTCTGCTGGTTGATGTCGTTGTACAGAAAGAATGTTGTGACAGTTGGTCGGTGTGGTATTTGTCCCGCCCCTCCTCCACTGTGATTGGTCGGTTGGGTAAAAAGTGACAGTGATGAGCGCTGCGTTTTACCCAAAGTTGCACAGTCTTCAACTCTCGGCGACCTGTAAAAAACGGCGAGCGCTCAGCGCTTGAGCGTTAAATACAAGCTCAGCGCCTCGTTACGCTCCTGGCATTTCCATTGAAAACAATTGAAAAAATACGCCAGCAGCGTGAAAAAACGCTTTGGTGGACACACGGCCTTAGTGCGCAAACGCTGCACTGTTTTCAGACGCAGTCCAACTTTCCGGTAGAGTTTAGCTCCACTCCTGATCAAACTCACCTGCCTGGAGCTTTCTAGAAATCCTGAAGACCTTGATTAGCTTGGTCATGTGTGTTTGATAAGGTTGGAACTAAACTCTGCAGGAAAGTGGATCTTGAGGGCCAGAGTTGAGAATCCCTGATCTAATGCATGTTTAAATAAAAAAACAAATGGAAAAGCAAATCAGTGAAATGCAGGGCAGTGAAATGGAAAAACTGCATTTCTTGAAAGCGAACTGCTTTTAACACGAGCACTGTATTTTTAGAAAGCGGTCTCATGTGCAGCAGTCAAATCCATCTAGCCAAATTTACATCGAAAATCAATAGAGGAGCAGCACAGTGGAATGCAAAAATGTGTTCTGTGTGGAGACTCGGGCGCTCAACCCTGAAAAGAATCCCTGCAAATAGTGTCAAACCTTCGCTTAGCACACAATCACATCTCACCGGGTGCAACATTGGGTAAATATCATTAAGATAACCACCCAGAGCTGGACGTTCATCTGTTGTACCAGTTCTCAAGGTGTCACACTGACCAAATCTCCACATCTAATCTGATTCCCAATGGGGAACGAAAGCGAAATCTTTCCTCTCGCTTCACGTGAATGTGTGGCTGTATAAGCGAAGGAATGTTTGCAATCGCAAGGCTGAGGGATTACATTGTGAAACGCTGGGAGCCAACAAGGGTTATCGCGGGCAACTTCAGGTCATCTCTCTCTTGCAGAATAGAAGGCCAGAGAGCATAGCCTGACAATCCCAGAGAAAACAGAACCGTGTGGAAGTCAATTTGGAGCAGCGGATAAATAGTGTTTGGCAGGAAAGCTGTCCCTGAGGAGTGATGAGTTGCACATTGATACATTCTGAAGGATGAAGAGTACTGTAGGTTTAGAGCGATAGATTACAGCTGCCCTCTTTCTGACACACTGATTTCAGCCAATTTGGATTGCAGCCATTTACGGAAAGAACAATGATTGTTTCTCACCTTGAAGCATCTTCAGGACCACGTCAATGATGTGTTGATCCGTAGCATCTCGACCCTGAAAAGAGAAGTCATAAAAATGATAAAAACACACTTGAAGGGATAGCACACCCAAATATGAACATTTTGTCATCCTTTATCGTTATTCCAAACCTGTTTGACTTTGTGGAACACAAAAGGAGATATTTAGAAATGTCCAAGCTGCTCTTTTCCATATAATGACAGTAAATAGTGACCACATCTCTTTATTATTATTTTTTTGGAAAAGAGCAGTTTAGAAGGCTAAACCTCTTACTTTTGCATTAAGAGCAACATGATGGATGGTGAGTAAATGATTCCATTTCTGGGTGAGCGTGCAATCCGACGGGAAATCATGTTCATGGATGAGCTTATGTATTAAAGTTTTATTAACATTACTGTGGTGGTATAAGTTAGATTGATATTATAATATAATTTGAATAAAAGCTGGATGACTTGTGTTGCTAAATGGCATGCAGATCATATTAAAATATATTGTATTGTGGAGAAAATGCTGTATTACTGTTACTACAAATAAAGCTCTTTCTGGTTTTGCTATGTTAGCCACTTGACAAAATAGTGTTGTCTCTGAGGCATGGTACAAACGCGGTAAATCAGGAAAAGGAGATTCAAACAATAAGACTAAATGCGTTGAGCTTTTCGTTTTCTGTTAATAAACTCCAAACAGTGGCTCACCTGTCTAATAAAACACATCATATATTAAAGCATCTTTGGTTTCCATGGTTTCTACGGAAATCGAGGGTGACGTGGATATGACGTCATTGACAGGCGAGTCGGTGACGCAATGGCACGGGTTTCACTGCTTAAAATTGCAGATTTAAACGTTGTAAACATTTGGGATAATGTAAGTACACAAGTCAACAAAACATATAATATTGTTCTAGTGGATGTTTTAATCTACAATTCTTACATACTGTGCCTTTAAGTGATCTTCCTCACTTCAAGAGATCTCATTATTGTTTGCAAGTGTTTCTACTGTAACCTGTCTGGTAGAGCAATACTTTAGTTTTGTAGTTTTAAGGCATGAAGTGCTGCTCTCTGGTAGACAGAATTGTTTGTTGGGTTGGGAAAGCTGGGATGGAAATTGTTCTTGAGGTTTTGTTGAACACTCACAGTTGTTCCTTGTATTCCTGGCATCCCTGGAACTCCTCTTTCTCCAAACAGTCCACGTGGACCAGGTAAGCCTGCGGGACCCTGGTCTCCTGGTTTCCCGGGATCTCCGGTGGGGCCGTTGTGCCCTGGATCACCAGTCACACCTTGCTGTTGATAGAGGCAGTAGTCATCGAGAAAATAAAGAAACGGATGTTCACCATTGATTGTACTAGGATAATGCTTAAAACCTTATCTTAAAGGTGAAGTGTGTCATTATTGCACCACTAGTGGGGAAATTGGCAGATTATAAAATATAATAGTATAAATTAAGAATCGATAAACTTAATAAATTACAAAGCAAACATCAATAACAAAACAGATAATAACAATTATTTATAATTTTATTTATTTCATGCTTTACAGTCTGCCAAGATAAAATCATTAGTCTGGTAGTTTTAGGCAATGAACAATATCATATTAATGATCATTTCCAAACAGGTTTCCTGAACATGTCTTATAAACCATGTTCATTATTATTGATATACTACTATAATATTGGTTACTTTTTAGAATTAGCTTTTATTTTATATTTTCAGTTTGTATTTTAATTCTAGTTTGTTTATGAAATTGATATTTCCTTTTGCATTTTTTTGTCAACTTAATTTAATTTCGTCTAGTTTCCAAGACAACCTTTCTAATTTAATTTGTTTTATTTTTTAAGTTTACGTTTTCTATCTAATATTCATATTTATTTTATTTTAGCTTAATGTAAATCACCTTTTTTTTTAAATCATTTTAGTTTTAGTTAGTTAATAATAACATTACCATAAACATGTCCGATTTACATCTTTCCATTATAGGACAAAAGAGTAGTCCCGCCCCTAACTCACGCCATTGGTTGGGCACGTCAGAATGGCTTGTGTAAAAGTACTCACAAAACTTGGGCGGCATGACGTATTTCAAAATAAAAAACTGACAATTCACCTTCAAGATAGTTTGTCATGTCCTCTGACAAACAAAAAAATCTGAATCTAACTAAATGACGCATTTCACTTTGCATTATCTGTGTTCTTCATGCTGTCCTTACCTGTCCCTTAGGGCCAGGCTCCCCAGATTGTCCCTGTTAAATGGAGAAACGCAATTTTAAGATGAACAGAAGTCTTCTGGAACCAATCTATTAAATAAATGTATCAGACTACAGGACTTATTTACCTTCTCTCCTTTCTCCCCAGCCAATCCCTCTACACCGGGATTACCCTGTGAAAGAAGCAGGTGAGATCCATCAATGTCACCGTAACCTGTTATCTTTTGTGATGTGGACTGTGATGTATGGATTCTATTTCACTCCATAAATATGTGTATGTATTTATCTGAGGGTGTACTCACAACGTCTCCCTTTGATCCCACTTTGCCTTGGAATCCCTGTAAGTAGAAGCAATTGTACATCAGATATCTCTCAGTGTCAGTTCTAATGGACTCCAATTTATTGTTGGTAATATCTTATTTTACCGTAAACTCTCCGAGCACACTAAATCACCCGGCTTTTACCGCCATCATTCAATGCATTAAACGGCAAGGATATTGTAGATTAAAGGACAATTGAATTGAGGGGTATTATTTGGAAACATGGACATGAATTATCTAAGAGCATAGATGTCCTCTACTAGAAAAGTCAAATCATGAGTGAAGATTGCCCCCATGTGGTCAGATCTCATCACTGTACCAGTTTAAATAACCTCAGATCATTAACTCTTAATTATTGTGTTCATATGGTCACACACCTTGTCACCTTTAGTTCCAGATAAACCCTGACCACCTGGGATGCCCATGGGCCCTCTCTCTCCCTTACTTCCCTGCAAGTAAAACATACAAGATAAGTGAAAATGACAAAAAAATCCTGATATTTCTGATATTAGAATATATTTTTATTTTATTTTATAGACTCAAAAAAGAAGTGTGTGTGTGTGTGTGTGTGTGTATATATATATATATATATATATATATATATATATATATATATATATATATATATACTTTTTTTATTTTTTATTGTTGCAGTTTTTTTAGGTACTATTTACTTGATACTTTTATATATAATGTATTCTAAAAGTATTTGTAATGCATTAATTATGCCTTGTAATGCACCTTATAATATCACAATTATTATACGTAACATTATATTTATAAAACATTATAATACTTAACATTATAATACTTATTCCATCGTTACACAAAAAAATATTATATTTGAACTTTGGCTAAAATTATTAATGAAAATATATAATGCATTACAATGTTTATTATGAATACTTTAATAATGTATTATATATAAAGGCCTCAAGTTAAGTGTTAGCATTTATTTTAACAAATCCTTCAAACATATTTCCAGGTTTTCAATGACCTTGGGAACCCTGATTATAGGTGAAAAATTATGAAAATAAATATCTGATAAACGACCACGAAACTTACAGGCAGGCCAACAATACCAGAAGGCCCAACAGGTCCTCTTTCACCCCTGTCACCCTATCGGACGAGAATCAAAAAGGTAAGAAAACAGCGTTTCGTTCAATGTTAAATAGATGATTTGTCAATGAGGATGGAAAGTGACCTTTGGCCCTGGGACTCCCTCCATGCCAGCTTCACCTGGAGGACCAGGCTCTCCCTGAGAAACAGAGAAACCGAAACATAATGAGAAACTTTTAGATTATTTGTAAACCAGTGTTCTTGAATGATATGACATACTTGAGGTCCTGGAGGGCCTTGCGTTCCCATCAGACCGCGAGGGCCCGTCTCACCCTAAACACAAAAGATAACAATTAAATAGTTGGAAGGGTGGAATGAAGCACTAGTGGATAATAAGTGCTGGGTAGATTACTTATTGTAGTCTGTTACGGATTACAAATTTCATGATGGAAATTGTAGTTAGTAACGTAATCCATTAGATTACAGTTCAGGTAATATATCTGACAACTATTTGATTACTTTTGACCTAACTCGTTTATCACATAGATTTTAATTTTATTATTTTTTATAAAAAATACAAAGAGAAAGAAAATATATTACATTATACAAAAATGAAGTGAATTAGGGGTCCGTGAGTGGATGAAAAGCTAATAATTAAATAATAAAATTGTAATAAATAAATAAAAAAAATACTTAGAATGTTTTGATTTTATTTGTTTACCTGCATGCCAATGAAAATGTAAAATTGGGAAAATCAATAACTTATGAATAGTTGACTGAATATGTAATCATGTAATCAATAAAAACTTAACTTTAATCTGATTTTTTTATTTTTTAACTAATAAAATCTAATTACAAATACTTAATTTTTGGAATTTAATCCAGATGACATATAATCTGTTACTTCCCAGCACTGTGGATGGTATAGTATCAACTGACATCCTGAACACCGAGAACTAGTTCATAGTTCAACAACAACAAAACGTGTAGAAATTCATAAAATAACCGCATTATCTCACCTTAACTCCCAATTCACCCTTGGCTCCAGGCATACCAGGCAAACCCTACAAAATATGAAAAATAGCATGCAGGATGAATGTAGTGACCCCTGCAGGCCTCCGTGGAGCGCTTCATGTCTGTCCTTTACTCTGTGCTGATATCAGAACAAGGCTGCAATAACTCATCCTGTTAGCGATGGCGCCTGTATTATAGCTTGCGCAGGTACGTTGTGATGTTTTGTATCATAACCAGCATGCTCCATTACCCCAAGTCGCCAGGAGAGTCATGTTTGATGATGATGAATAGTTAATAGCAAGAGCAATTTCAAGGTGGTTTAAGCTCCAAAATAGTGAGGGCAAGAAATGTCACTGAGACCGTAGGCAGAAAATACACTAAACTTTTACTTTTTATATGTAATGATCCTCATTTAACAAAGGGAATACAATGGACAGATGTGGGGAAGATAGGGAAAGTTTCCTTGAACCTTTAATAATGATAATTACTGTGTATATAATATGATATGGAAAGGATAATGAAGTAATAAATTCCACTTACAGCCTCTCCCTGGTGACCAGGAGCTCCAGGTCTTCCATTTTGTCCTGAAGCACCCTTAAAAAAAAGGGATAGGAAAGTGCAGGATTCATTCATTTATTATATATATTGCATTTATATTGGATATTATATATTGCAAAAATAACCTCCTTCTGGATGAAACTAGACTTGCACACTCTGACTGTGCATTATACATTATCATTTACATATGTCATGTGTCTCCTTGAATAATGATGGCTGCTGTGAGAATTGATTTAAGAGCTGAAAAAGAGTCATCCATACCTTCATTCCTGGGATGCCAGGGGTACCATCTTTTCCATCAATCCCTGGAAGACCCTGACAGGGAACATTAATCAAAAGATTAAGAGCATAAGTTTAGCGGACCTGTTTTAAATCGCATTTAAATTGACCATCTTTTAACTTACATTCTCTCCCTTTTTTCCCACCACTCCCTGAGGCCCTCGTATGCCACGTTCTCCCTACAAGAATGAATAGATATATGGATGAAAAGTTTGATAACTTAACATGTAGAATGATAAATTAATGCCTGGATGAATAGATGTGAATAATATTACCAATACTTACAAAGTCACCTTTGTCACCAGACTCTCCAGGTGGTCCTTGGGGTCCTTCTTCACCCTGCATTGCACAGTAAGCTTATAATTTAAATGTATTTTTGTCAGTTATGAGAATGAAATGTATTAACACATGACTTTCAGACTTACAGGGCGTCCAGGGATGCCGATTGGTCCTGAGATGCCTTTGTAACCACGTGGTCCCTGTCACAGAAGATGTGAATCACTTTCAAGTTTTTACAGATTGTAAAACAAAGACTGTGGAGATTTGCTGTCCTACAAATATAATTGAATCTGTGCAATGTTTGTTTACGTTCCACTGTTGTTGTTTTTTTCAGAATATAATAAAACCCATGTATGCAAATCAAGCATACATGCAAGATGTACAATTCAGTGGGGAAGCTAAAATTCCCAATAAGCTATGTTTAATATAATAAGCTTATTTAAAGGATAATGTCTAAATTTAAAACCGCCTGGCAAAATTATCATCTCATCTCACACACAAAGACTGTGTAATAAAATGAACCACATATTTGATGGACCAAAAACACCCACCTTAGTTTTAGATAAATTGCTTTCATTTAATAATTCTATTTGATTTTTGTATTTGTATTTTTAATAAGTGTATTTGAGCTTGTATGGAAGCTTGTTTCCACCACTGAATAAAAAAGAAAAAAGGTAATTGCAACTTTTTATGTCATAATTATGATATTTTCTCACAGTTTATATCTCACAATTTGAGAAAAAAAAGTCAGAATTGTGAGTTGCCTTTTTTTCCCCAACAAGCTTCCATAAGCTTTAGTTCTATTAACCAAAAAAAAAGTATAATATAATAACACCATCTGCTATGTATCCTTTTGTAGGCCTGTATCTCCTCAAACCAGTCAAAAATCATACGTATACAGATAGCGAGTAATATTTCGGGAACTGTGACTCACCGCCTCGCCTTTGGGCCCCACCATTCCCGGATATCCTCTCAGTCCCTGAGGGCCCTAAAGTGATTGTGGTAGAGAGAAGCAGACGTTTTATTACACAGGTGATCTTAGGACCTTCATAACATGTACTGCTAAAATTACTTTTAATGATGTAACAGCAACATAGGCTTAAATTATAAAATAACCCGAACAGAAATAAATACATTACTGGAGGGCCTGGTATTCCCTGTTCACCAGAGATGCCGAAATCACCCTTTGTACCCTAAGGATGGAGAACACAAGGATGAAACACATATTTACATTTGAAAGAAAAAAATGGCCTTTTATTTTGGGATATTGTGTGCCTTGTTGCTTTGAAGTTATTTGTTTGAATATATGACTAATTTTCAGATATGTGTGTCCTGAATTTGATAGGAAATTCTCATTCCAGAAGCCATTTCACTCTAATATACGTCACAATAGGGAAGAATGGACTGTCGCAACTTTCATTTCATGCCGACTTTAAATTCAACACTTCCCAAAGACAGTCGTGCTCTGAATTACGGGCAAATCCGCTCTGTCCCTGTAGTCCATTCTAATGTCCTTGTGGGGCTCATTAAGTCTGATTAATTCACAGGCAAGTATCTTCTCAGTACCTGCCGGCCCCCTATTTCCTTTCATCTGGGTCAATGTGTTCTGTCTGCGAGTCACACCCAGATTAGACGCAGTTATACGCCTTGAGGGGCTTCATTAGCTCATAATCCTGCTCTGCATGCTGGATGATGTGTTTTGGAGGAGATACTGGGGCCCTTCAAAGCATGATCTGGATGCATAATAAGAAACATTGCTTATTTGACTCTACCAACCAATCAGTATTTTTCTGTTGTTCTATATTGTGTGATATGAGGTTTATGAAGTTTAAAGTTGGAAGGGGCTGTGTCCTATTTGTCTTTTTTATGAATCAGGAGGGTGCTCACATGCTCCCCTCTGTGGTTACAAAGTGTACACACCATTTGTCCTCCCTGTGTGCCAATTACTAAAATAGAACAATCATAATGTTTAAGTATGAAGACAGGTCAGGTCACCAACATCACCAATCTTTAAATAACTTTTGCAAAATAATTACATTTTTGTATTATATAAATATGTTGAAATATTTAATTATTACCATTATTATTATTGTTGTTAATAATAATAATAATTATTATAATAATCATTTTAAATTATTAAAAATATTTTAGTTTATTAATTTTATTTGAAATATATATATATATATATATATATATATATATATATATATATATATATATATATAATACATTATAAATTGTATCTGTATAATTAATTAATAATAAATTTTTTAATGATTAAATAATGTATATACTATTTCTAAAATAAATAGTATTATTATTTTTGTTGTTCATACGATGATTTAAATGTATTTAAAACATGATTAAAATATTTAAATTATTACATAATTATATATATATATATATATATATATAATGAATAATACTATATATAATGAAATAGTTTAATTATTAAATATTAAAACAAGTATATTACTATATTATATTATTATTGTTCATATTATAACAAGGATTCGGCTGATCATCAAAAGGAAAAACATACCAATTTTCCAATGCTTCCTGGATCTCCCAGTACGCCAACTCGACCTTTATGTCCCTGTGAAGAAAATAATTTCAGGATCAGCCATTAAATTATACCACTTTGTAAAATATCTTAGTAAACTACTAGTTCCAGTCTCATATGCTGATGGGTCAATACATCATTCCATGCACAAGTATATTAAAGCTATGATGCAAACACCTTTGCAGTCTTAGCAGAAGGATGGCACTTAGTTAATTTCCTTATGCACATAACATTTTAATCTGAATTACATTTTAGTTTTGCTAAATATAAAAGCAATAAAGCACTCAATGCTGTGCTATTTTGTGAATATAGTCATAGCTTGACCCTTGCAATGCCCTTAAAGGGATATTTCACCCAAAATAGACATTTCTGATGCGTTTACCTGAATTGCTTTCTTCTTCTGAACACAAAAGATATTTTGAAGAATGTCGGTAACCAAACAGTTGAAGGGCCCCATTGACTTCTACAGTATTATTTTCCAGTACTATGGAAGCCGATGGGGCCCGTCAACTGTTTGATAACCCATATTCTTCTAAATATCTTCTTTTGTGTTTAGCAGAAGAAATAAATTCATATAGGTTTGTAACAACTTCAGGGTGAGTAAATGATGCCAGAATTTTCATTTTTGGGTGAACTATGCACTTTAGTCATGTATTTATTCACAAAAATAGAAATCTTAGAAAAATATTAAATTCTAACTTACTAACCTTCACTCCCTGTAGGCCCTGAGGACCCTTCGGCCCCGGTGGACAGTTGGTTGGACACTAAAACACACAGTGGCGACATTGGATTAAAAAAAAGAACAACACTAAATCACACAGGCTAAACAATCACTGTCAGATCTGCTTAACTCAAACCATCACAGCGGAGTGAAAAAGGGCAGCAGGGGCTCGGATATTTTTTCTAGATCTCAGATCACCAGCCCTCTAATTGCAGTAAATGGATGATAAGGATTGATCCAGACAGTGCAGGGCACCAGCTGGGCTCTAGGCCGGAGGAGAAGCAGTCAACCAGTCTGCCACGTGATCCCACAAGCCCCAGTGCTGAGCAGACTCCTGCAGATCACAGCCCTGGATTCTGGATCCAGATAGATGCTAATGGGCAGAAGCCTTTGATGACACCCATTTAATGAAGCTCATTAGGAAAATCTATGAACACTGAGATCAATGAGGGGTGTGAAACGTATAACAGGGCAAACTGAGAGAAACTACAGAGAAGGGCAGATTCTGAGAGGACAAAAAAAGATTTCAAATAAGAGCAGTTTGGAAGACTTAGGACTGAATAGAGAAGGATTATATACAGTATATTGATCTTTCAATGTAAGACATGATGACCGAATTGTGAAAAGAGTATCAAATTGTTGTTTATTAAATCAGCTTTAAGTTTAGACTATACTATAAATCTAGGGAAGGGATTCTCAAGCTTTTTTTTAACCAAGGACTTACAAATAAAGCACTGGGAATGACAACAAATGAAATCAACTCTGCAACCACATTCTCAACAATAGCTTTTATATATGATTTTTTTTTTTTTTTTTTACAAACTTATTATATATTGTATTTTTTAGTTTATGCATAAAACGCTTTCTTAATTTTTTTTGTCTAATTTTCCAGAAAAAAAACTATGTACTGTATATTTAAAATGATATATATATATATATATATATATATATATATATATATATATATAAAATATGATCATCCTGTCATCATAAATACTGTAAATTTATCTTTAATTAATTGTATTATTTAAAGGCATTTTAGATATTTTTTATTTTTACTGGAAAAACTAGTCAAAAAGACTAACAACAATGCATTAAGAAGTTATTTTTCTATCCCGGTGTAGCCAATTTTTTTATATATATTGTACAGTATCATTGTTTCATTTTGTGACTATATGATTGGCTGTTAATTTATTCCCTTATAAACCTCATTTTTTTCAAATACTTTTTTGCATCGAGTCAAATGTTGTGATGCTATTATTCATTTCGGAGCTGACTGGTTTAGTTTGAGGCTTAAAGCTCTTTAATTACTGTGTTTTTTATATGTCTATGGAAATAACGAATGAGAATATACTTCAGCTGGAAAAGTTGTTGCACATCATGGTTTGCAGACACAACCTTACCTGAAAGTCAGCGCTGCCTTCCTCTAAACCCAAAAACTTTCCCGGTGGACCCTGAAAATGACAATGACATAAATAAATTGAGAAAGAGGATATAAATGCAGGTGGCTTGGAAGAAATAAATAAGTTTGGAGAGTTTATTTATCATGGAGTGAAAAGGTTCTGAAGCAGATCCCAAATGGATGCCTTCAAGAAATGAAGCGAAATAGAGTAGAAAATGAAATAAAACTGCACTATGAGATGAGATGTCATTTTACACCGTTCTGACACTGATTTATTATCAGCCCTACAGCTTTATACACAGAATTAGATTTTGTGGTTTCACTTGAGAAGACTACATTTCAAAGTGAAGTAAATGAAACATTACTGTGACTTACAGGCTTGCCTGAAGGTCCGGGTAATCCTGGAGGTCCAGGAGTTCCCAAGACACCCTGTGATGAGAGATGTGAGTGCAAGCAGGCATCAGTTCAGTGATCCATTTAATTAAATGGGTTTACCGAGTGAAGTTTTACCACTATTTATGCTACAACGAAAACAGTTGTCTTAGCTAGTAACAAAGGTTAAGTATGAACAACATTCTTAACCAGAAAAGATGTGTGTACTGTCATGTTATTAGGAAGATGTATTCGAATAAGACCCACCTTTGGCCCAGTAGATCCAATTTGTCCAGGAAGTCCAATGGGGCCTGGTGCTCCCTGTAAATGAGATTATGAACAGTGAAATTAGACACTTGTTTATTAATCTAATACATAATAAGCGTGTGCTGTCGAATCTAAGAACAGAAGAAACCTCTGTGCGCTAAGATCTCTTATGGTTTTGTAGGGTTTGCACTGTAAAAGCCTTTGGAGCATGCAACATAGTTTAAGCAAACCGTAAAAGTGCACAAGTCATTCTCACTGAAATTGCATGTGAGAAAATGTTGAAAAAACAAATAACTTTGAACATCTGGTTAAAAATCAAAGCTCCTGTATAATTGGCATATGCATATTCATAGGGCATGATTCATTGGTGCATGTTATTCTAGCTTAAAAAAGAAGAAAAAGTGTAATATTTTGGCTGACACACATCACAAATCCTTAGGTTTGAACCCCTCCAAATTCCAAAGATCCCACCCCACATTTTATTCACTATGGCCTGGTTTCACAGACAGGGCTTAGATTAAGCCAGGATTAGGCCTTAATTTAATTAGGACATTTAAATAGCTTTAATAAACGTTCCATAGAATAAAAAAAAACATTATTGATGTGCATGTTGATATTTTGAGATATGTCAGTGCAAGTTGCTTTCAGTCAAAACAGCTCAAACATGTCCTTTAGTCTGGGACTAGGCTTTTAAACCTTGTTTGTGAAACCGCGGGATTGACCCAGTTTCACTTGGAATAATAAGGATAAGGAAGTAAAATGGCTAATGAATTGGCTTACTTACAGGAAGTCCAGGCAGTCCGGGTCCCTGAAGGTTAAAAGAAAAAAAGAATAATTAGCAACAGAGCTTGGTTGTAGTCCATTAGCACTGGAATACAGCATATTGCGTCTGTAGAAACACTCAAACATCAAAAATCTGGTCGGAAATGTTACTGTTTTGTGTACTACAGCGTCACCTGTTGAATAGTTAGAGACACTGCAAGTGGTGGACTCGCAGCATTATTATTGTTCAACAAATTCCTTACATAAATGTTATACTTACAGGTCGCCCCGGTGGTCCACCCGGCCCTGACTGACCCTGTGAAAATTAATAAAACATCATGTGGAATTAGATGCGTTCCGTTCCTTATACACTTTTAGACTAACAACGACAGAAACGATGATATATTATTCATAACACCCTCAGTATGCATACATGACATTCATTATTCATGATATTCAATTCAGTCATTCATTGTCCTCTATTATCACATTTTCGACATTTAAAGATATGTTGTGTGTGTTCGTATTGTGTGTTGGTTGGCCAACTGATTGAGAATAGAGTAGATTGTGTGTATGCTGCATCTATGAAGAAATATCTAATATAATTTCCTCACCTTTGGTCCAGGATTACCACGAGGACCCCTCTCACCCTTAGCACCAATCAAACCCTGGAGAGATAACAGAGGAAAACAAGCCTTCAGAATAATTACCAGATAGGAATAATTATTTCATGTAAACACCTCTAAGATGATTCAAAGGGTTAAGCGGATGATTTAGTTCATATTCAGCAATATGCACCGACACTAGCTGGATGATGACATAACTGCTTTATAGCTGAATTAAACTCAATAATTGATTGACTTTACACAGCTTTCTCCGTTTGCATCATTGATTATTATTTCCCTATTTATCACTGTAGAGCTGCTTTGAAGCAATCTGTATTTTATAAAGCGCTATATAAATAATGGCGACGACTTGATTCATAAGCAGAACATTTAATATGTACAGATCCATGTGTATATTCTCATTCAGTAAAAACATTTTTAAAGACACTTTTATACATAGACATCTTACTACAAACATTCCAGAGAGAGGAAAACCCGGGACTGGCATTCCAGAACAGATTAAGTGGCAAATCCAATAAGGAATGTTTGCTTCTTAGCATGTGACTGAGAAAGTCTAGCTCATTAGGACCAACATCTCTGTTCTCAGTCTCACGCCAACCTTTCAGAGTGTAGGTGTGAATAACCTTCATCAGAACAGGATATCAAATGTCATTATTCAGTATGAATCAAACCTATTGATTGAAAACAAGATTTAGCTCCAAATTACAAACTTAACTGCCTTTTTTATGGCTGAGCTACAGTATAAATATGTAATTCCTGAATTGTAGGCGTCACTCACATCAATGCCATCCTCCCCTGGAGATCCATCAGGACCGGGTTCACCGGCCTCTCCCTTTTGACCCTGTAAAGTGATTCACACATGAAAAGGTTAAAATACTATCAAACACTCAGTTCTTTAAGTTTGACTTTGGTGCGAAATAAATGCTTTTATTTTTATTAGATACATTGGTAACACTTTATTTGAAGGTGTCTTTGTTACACTGTAATTGTACTGAGTAATATTAAGTATCTGCATGTTACTATAGGGTTAGGATATGGATTTGGTTTAGTTGCATGTAGTTATGCATAATTTATAGTTATTACTACATGAAACATTTGTTTGTTGCAATGACGCTGTAAAATAAAGTGTTAGCAAATTATATATAAAATATTGTTCGTATAGCCTACGCTACCGTTCAAAAGTTTGGGATCGGTAAGATAAAATAAAATAATAATTAATACTTTTATTGAGCTATATATGCATCAAATTAATCAAAAATGACTTTTACTTTGTTCTATTTCAACTAAATGCTGTTCTTTTGAACTTTCTGTTCATCAAAGCATCATGGGGAAAAAGCATCATGGTTTCTGCAAAAAATATTAATTAGCACAACTGTTTTAAACATTGATAATAATAAATGTTTCTTGAGCATCAAATCAGCATATTCGAATGTAATGATGTTGAAAATTCAGCTTTGCTATCAAAGGAATAAATGGCATTTTAATATATATGAGGCTTTTTATTTTACCCTTAAATGGTTATGTAAATATATAAAATGCAAATTTATGATCAGCTGTGGTAGTCACTTACTAGTGGTCCGGGAGGTCCAGGAGGACCCTTCTCACCCTGTAAAAGAGAAATACAACAGTAGCAAAGATGGACTGTGAGACTATGACAATATAAAGTATGGGACAAATCACTAACAAACAAACAAACAAACAAAAATCATCCAGTTTCTTCTATAGCAAAATTTCAGGGAATTAATAATAATGCTTCTTGCTAAAAACAAAAACAAAAAAACAGAGTACAATCAAATATATCAACTTAGTAAACAATAACTTAATCTGAAATATTCAAGCTCAATTCTCACAGCCTTTGCAAAAGCTAGCATGTTAGCATAGGCCTATATAAAATGTCAAAGAAATGTATATACAAAAGTAAATAAATTAATGTACGTAAAAATCCACACAAACAAGCTCCTCCTCCATCCTGAGGATGGAGGTCATCCTTTTTTTAAGGTCTTTATAAGGTCAGATTTACAGTATTTTGGGTGTCAGAGTTCTGTATATTTCCTTATATGCATATATCAGTATTTATGACTATACAATCTAAATATACAGTATTTGTAGAATCTCATGGGAGAACACTGGGATCCTGTTTTTGTTTTTTCTATGCTATGTATCAGTCGGGCTCGTTGTATATCCTGCTGAGTGCCTTTATACTGAACCCATCTAGCCCACAACCGTATCAAATAACCAACATCTTACTAGCGCGCTCTCTCTCTCTCTCTCTCTCTCAATATGGGAAAGCGGCAACCCTCTAACAGAACCCTTTTGTGTGATTATTTTCATTCTGTGCGCCCTCTATTGGCAAGATTTTGGTAGTGCAGGTGAACTCGGGGCCCATGAAACAAGGTGCACAATGACTGTCTTTGTACCAGCTCGACCTGTGGTGCAGCCAAGCGGCTCCAATACTCACATCAATGCCGTCGGCACCGGGCGTTCCAGCGGGACCAGGGAGACCAGGAGGGCCCTGGGGTCCAGGAGGACCGGTCTAAAATTAAACACAGAGTTTTCAATTTCATCAATACTGAAGCCTTCACATTGATGTGCACTGCCAGTCGCTTTAAATATAAACAGCGTTCTATATTCAACTTCCACAAACCTAGCAATTTATTATAAAATGTTGTTAACGATTAAAAAAATAAAACCCGTAATTTACGAAATTAGTTAAATCTCTCTTGTATGCAAGTCTAATTTTGGATAATAAACAAACCAATAAAGCCTATATTGTTCTGTAATTGTGTAAGTATTATTTATATGCTATATGCTTTTTAATTAGATCATTTTTATATTTTCAGTTTTCAAATGTTTTAGCAATTATGTATGTGCTTTTATTTTTATTTTTTAAAGAGATCTATTTATCTTTAATTTATTAAGTTTTTCAAGCGTATGTTTACAGCTTATTTTGTTCCAGCTTTAGTCCAGCTTACTGAAAATTACTTTTAGTATTAGTTAACACTGCCTCAGACATGTTTACTTATTTAAAGTTGATAGACAGAACAAGGGTTTGTGATGAAAACCAAATTAAATGCCTTGGCTAGATGATCAAGGCATCCGGGGTGAGAAAAGAGAGGCTGGGGATGTTTACTCAGACCCTCCCCCATTCAGCATCAAAGATAGATCTGTTTTTCAATGCATGAGTTTATAAGATGGTGGACTCAAAAAACAGTACACATTCATTGGGTTCATAGCATTTTATGCATGCATTTTTTCTCTGGGGTGCATGGTTCATCTAAATGTAACAAGTATGTGTTATTCTGCTGAGAGCAGTTTCAGGTTCTGTCTGTTTGAATAGCAGCTCCAGTGGGGTTTCAATGGGCTCTTTGTAATCTCTCCGTTTCTACCTTCTCCTCTCTCTGTTTATTCGTCTGATGTTCACTTTCTGCTTCATATTTTATTCAACAGGTCTCCATTTACTCATTTCAGTCACTAAAAATGAATTGTTAAATCTTTCAGAATCAAAAGATAACACTGCTGAGGATAGTATATTGCTCAATACTAGGCCTACATGCTGTATAAAGCCACTTAGGTAAACTTTTAGAAGATTAGAAGAAAAAAAAAACTCAAAAGTCTAAAATCTTGCAACTTTGAGAATCAAAAGTTTCCTGTAAACAGGACACCTACCAAACTAGTCAACGAATAAAATATCCAGTCCCATTCACAGTAAATCATATCTCAATCCTTAAGATGTTCTCCAAGATACATGATCTCATACTTGACAGCGAAACCAAGATCATCCAGCATCAAGAAAAAGTAGATAAGCGCAGCCAAACTCACCACTTGCGATAAGGCCAAGCAGAGCGCCTGCAACAGGACCAAGCTTCTGAAGATCACGAAGAATCTAGCCATGGTGAAGATTCACTATCGTCCCAACCTTGCCACCCTCTCTCCAGGCTTCTCAGCCCAGGATGGTGGATCCAGGGAAAAGAAAGGTGTGTGTATGTGAGTGTGTGTGCGCTGCCCAGGACAGGAAAGAAAAACACAGTGGCAGGGACCTGAGGGGAGGATTGAGAGAGGTGTAAGCCAGCCCTACAGCCAGCCCCTAAGAGAACACACTGAGGACCGGACAGACCTGAGAAGCCATCGCCCGCGCGGGAGGCGGAGACTTCTGATGATTGAACATGCAGACAACAGAGCTCTAGAGCTAACTTTCTCACGCCCCCATTACTGAATACCTCAATACTGTAGATTGTTGAATATGTACGCTGGACATCATGATGTTGATTTAGTGGACGGTCTGTGGAGCTTCTGGACGCAGGAATGTTTGTTTTTGAGGCATAATAAACAGACACTCGTGCCTGGATTATAGGAGGCTTGGAATGTATGTACCGGTAACCCCAAAATGTACAACTCCAGTAACTTTGCTTGGGCATTTTTGCAATGACATTTAGCTAAATGGCTTCAAGATGATTTTTAAAGGATGTGTGAAGGTCTCCTAAAGTTCACGCTGGTGCAGAGGGAACCATTATACCGTATAGTTCATTAACTACGGACATGTTACACAAAGTCTAAAATGACCAGAAAGTGTCCAAAAGCATAATATTTTGTCATTTGTGAACATTAGAGAAAATTTCTCAGGGTGGATTTGTTTTGTAATACATTTCTGAATGGGCATATAGCCTACCTTAAAGTCAGTTATTTATTACAGTCCAAAAGCATGCTTGTGACAATAGTATTATTATTAATATACTATTATATTTAGGCTATAAATGTTTTGAATTCGTTTTTTTGTTGTTATATATAGCGATATGTATATATATATATATATATATATATATATATATATATATATATATATATATATATAAAATAAATGAGTAAAAACTAAATGTATAGGCCTAGTTTTAATTTAGAATATTATTAATTGTTTAAAAGGGCTAACTTATTCAGATTTAGTTCAATTAACAAAAATGATGGCATGAGTTGTGACAGTGGAATCAGCCATTAAATAATCAGTTTCAACAGAATCTTAACAGTAAAACAATATTTAAACAACAAACCCTTCATGACGTAAAAAAAAACATACAGCCTAAACACCTCTCCATCGCAGCGTTATGTGTGATAGACATTTTAATTGCCATGTGGAAACTTCCCTTGGTATGAAGAATACTCAGCATCCTGACTGAGAACACATTTCAACATTTTGGCTAAAATATAGGCCTACCTTTATCATCTTGCGTGTAGTGGTCCATGTCGGTGTGGTTTTAGTGCTCACAGAGGCTGTAACTTACTAAACTAATTTGATATTTTCAACTACAGTAGGTGTTTAAAACCAATACAGTTAGGGAAAGTTTAATCGTATAGTTACAATCTTTCCTGTGTCTGTGTGACAAGACAAACATGAATGGATGTTGATCAATCGGATGTGCGCAGTGTTGCTTTCCCCGCAGGGGGGCGCAATTTCCCATTTTCTACAAATTACACAAAGGGGTTGTAATTCACATCTCTGAACGGCGAACATCACGACCGCAATTGTCTCTCTGATGCTGGATTTAGTCTATGTCTCTTTTAGATAGTGAATGTTTTAAAACAGCACGTCTGTCGACCACCAGCAGACACAACAGAGGCAGAGCGGTGACTCATGAGATGAGTAGCCTAATACTGAAGTGTAACGTTAACTGTTAGCGCGTGAACGTGCTCGATGTGTCTCTGATACTGCGGGCGGAAAGTTGGGTGTCAAGGACCAGCGAATGTACAGAGGGGAATATGGTGTTTTTATATGATCCGTGGTTCACAGCTTTTTCCTCTTCCTGGTAAGATTAGCGGAAGCCAGCAGTACTGTAGTGTTTTGTCTCTCTTCATCTGCAGCAGCCTGTCTGTCAGCGATCCGCTTCCCGGTGTTTCATTAACGGACAAACATCTGAACATCTTCTCAGCGGCTTTGGACTTCCACAGAGCAGGTCGATCAGTGAGATACTGATTTCTGAAGATGACGGGTAAATCAGTCAAAGACATTGACCGCTATCAGGCTGTTCTCACATCTCTTCTCGCGTCAGAGGAAAACAAGTTTTGCGCTGATTGTCACGCGAAAGGTAAGGTTCATATTAAACAATTCTTACTACGGTTTCCTATTTCTGCTGTTAGAAATTGAGTATATTGTATGTTCAGTGTTTGTGTATGAGTGTGTTGGATTAGGCCCTGTGTGTTTTACATCAGTTTGGTTGGTGTGTGTTGTTGTCCTATTCGTGAGCGAATCGTTCTTTTGAATCGGATCTGTTTGATGAATCAGTTGAACCGGTCTGGGTTTTCTATTGATTCGTAAAACAGTAACTAATATCTTGGAAACCATTGGGACTTTAGGTTTACAATGTTTTCAGGAAACACAGACTATACAACATGTATAGTAAACATGAGTATGACTCAATTGTATTTATCATCAAGCATACAAAACGAGTTTATCTTTTAATTGAAGTAATTAATAAGTTTAAAGTAGGTTAGTTAGCCTACTTTTCTTAGCCAGGTGTACAGTAAATGGTGTTAGTGTTGTGTAATGTAAATGTAGTTTCTAAATAATTTGAATGACTAAATTGGGACACCAATTACACCTTTTTTAACATAACTTAAGCGAAAAAATCATAACCATCAATATATCTTTGTGGCCTTATTAAAATGTGTTAAAGAGTAATAAGGACCACGTGATGGCGTTATCACGTCCAGACATAAAATAGCTGCTGAATCGTTTTAAAACTAGTTCTTTGAAATTAATTGTTTAAAAGAACCGATTTGCCAATGAATCGGACTTCCTTTACCCATCCTTTCATTTACCCAGACAGCAGCATAGTGTCGGCCCAGATCTGGCCCACATCTAGTATGCGTTGCCGTTGAATCCACATATACCCGACACTATGCTGCTGTCTGGGTATCCTCTCATTTTGTCAACTACTGGGCTTTTATTTGGGAAGTTGGGAAGGGAAGTTCATTTGGACAGACCCTCAATCCTTTGATTTTGACTGAGGGACTAAGTAAGTCTATGTAGGCTACACTTCAGGCAGATCCATAGACCACAATGCATCATGATTGTGACGTCACAAGTTCACAACAGCAACTCCCATAGCAGATTCCAAGTGGTCAAGGGTTTAGGGTGTTATTTAAACATAAGGGTTCCGCCAGTAGTGGGCACTCGTGCAACGTAAGCGATGACGTACATCCGAGTCAACAAGACAGAGGGAAGTTAGCAAGGGATGGTCATAAAAAATTTGACTTAAACGCAGACAAAGTGTTCATGAAAAGGAAGTTGTGATAGTCTTTTCTTCCCTATTGTGGCGTATATACTGTATCCGAGTGAAACAGCTTCTCGAACAAAAAAATACATAAAGTAGTGCGGGGCTTGATTTTATCCATCGGTAACTGATTGGATGGCTGTGGTTTGCTCTTGCTGTGATCTCATGTGAGTGACAGATTGTTCTGCCTTCAGATGATGTTGCAAATGAGAGGGGAAGTTATTCTGATTAAAGATTAGGAGGGCACATGAATAAAAAAAAAGAATGATGTGCACGGAATGGATTATATACTGCAATATTCCATAAAAATTTTGACTTTTTTTTCTAAATAACCACCGTATTGATTTGGCCATTGGATATAGAGTTCAAATAACAATGATAATGACTTGTTTTTCAATTTGAGATGGCACTGAAGATACCTTTGCTGTTGTGGTTAAATTTCACATGAACTTATGTTACAATACACACATTGCACAAATGACAGTACGCATACAAACACTGTAACACTGGGCAAATTGTGCTGCGTCTGTGATTCTGCTTGTCAAACACTTTATGTTGCCTGACTTCCCTGTTTGACCTCCAGCCCATAAGGGACACTGTTCTGCCCTTCTCCTTATTCTTAGAAGCCTGACTGCTATTGGTCAGACGTAATCTGTTCCCGGCCCTCTCTGTCTCTTGTACTGAGCTTTAGGACACCCAAAACTTGTGTTCTCTCAAGCATATTCCAGTTGCCCTATCTGCATACTTCTCTCCTTGCTTTGAATGGTTGTGTAACATACGTTTATTCCCTTTTTCATACCATCTATTGCACAAATACATGATGCAAGAGAATAAGCTTGTGTAATAGCCTACAGCTTTTTTTGGAAAAGGGAATGATCCCACAAGCAGTGAAAATCAGAGCGGGGAAATCCTTGCAGACAATCAAGACAAGGCCTAAACTTATTTGCAGAACAATAAGGTAGCGCTCAGTGGTCAAGCAAGGCTAACAGGTTAGATTATTCGATGAGCTCTCACTGAAAAACAACAACAACAAACTGTGTTTTGTGTTGAAACTGTGGGAGAAAATGTGTTTTAATGGTCAACTGGCATCTGATTTGACACATTGTGTGCACGTTAGTCATTACAACGGGTTGCAGTATTTATATTATGAACTTATTACTGCATTTCTGTAGCACTTTGCCTTAGTGACTAGTGTGTGATAACATGAATGGGGCTGGTGGCTCAAAGATCTAATTCACAACTTGTGCTAAAGAGTTTAACAGTATGTGTGAAAATAACACTGGCCTATTTCTCTTTACAGGCTAGAACACAGCTTCCACTGGCATGTGAGATTGTTTGCTTTCTGGCTGTTTGTTCATTATAGGGAAGAGTGTTCTTATTGTTAAAGAGTGTCATGTGATAGACAGGTTATTGTGTATTGGTAATGCCCTGCCATGTGTTTGTTTTTAACCCAGGATCCAATCTGCCATGCAGTGACAGATGGATTGAGAAACTTCACTGACTCTAATAGTTCTTATTGGGCATGACAGTGTTGTTTGCATTCTTTTCTTTTATTTAAATGCGTTTTTGGTCCATGACAATTGGGTTATTTAGCTGACAGACAAACATTGCAAGTCATTGTATCAATTGCAGTATTATACAAGAGCGAGATGAGCGTCTCTCAGTGAAACTGCACTTTGTAATCTAGTTCCTTCCTAATGATTTAGTTTTTTGAGGCTTAAGGCGAGAACTGTTACACGCACTGGCACCACCAGTCAAAAGTTTGGAAAATAAATAGGTCTTTGTTGCAAACTTTGAGTCAACATTGTGACGATTAACATTTCATTAATATGGTGAAATGAATATGTCAATAAAGAAATTTTTTATATTGTTGTTCAGTATGTTTTATTTCAGTTCAGTAAGTGAACTTAAAGGGATAGTTCACCCAAAAATGAAAATTCTCTCTTTAATTACTCGTCCTCATGTCGTTCCAAACCCGTAAGACTTTCGTTCATCGCCGGAACACAAATGAAGATCTTTTTGATGAAATCTGAGAGTTTTCTGTCCCTCCATTGACAGTCCACGCAACTACTTTCGAAAAGCTTCAAAAAGTTCTTAAAGAGATCGTAAAAATAATCCATGTGAATTGAGCGTTTTAGTCCAAATTCTAAGTCGCTTTATATAGCCCCTTTCACACAGAGATTCCGGAAATTACACGGATAATGTGACCCGGGATTTGTCCCGGGATCGTTTGATTTTGGTTCATTCACACTGCCAGTGATTTTCCGGGGTTTTTTTTGAGTGCGTTCACACACACATCCCAGTAAGATCCCGTAAAGACACGTGACGTCAGGATGAGACGTGTAACGTACGCGTCGAAAACATGTACACTAATGCATTGTGTACCGTTCCACAAAGCTGGCGAACGATCTCAGCTTCAGCGCGGATAGTAGGAGCTCCTGGTCTCTGCTTCGTTATAGTTTGCAGACATTTTTTCATTCTTTCTTTGTTGATGACGAACAAAAACTTTCTAGAGTAGCGCAATGGCACGTGCGTCATCACTACGACACACCCCTTACGGCATTCATCCTGGCTTTTGTTCACACAGGTGCGCGTTCCGGGACTGATCCCGGCAATGTTACTAGGTCCCCAACCCGGGATCGATGCCGGCATCAATCCCGGGACGTGTTTGCGTTCACACAGAAGGCACTCTGGCAATTTCCCGGGATCAACGCGCTGTGTGAAAGGGGCTTTAGATGAACAGATTGAATTTAGGCTTTTGTTCACTTATAAACATTCAACATAATCCAACATAATTACTTGATGTGCAAAAAACAATGAGGTTCATTCTCATGTTATGCAGCACATTTGAGCTTTGTTCTTGCGTTTGTTCTTGTTCTTGCGCGTCAAGCAGGCTCAGTTACGCCTCTCAGACTGTTTATGTTCGCTGGTCAATGTTTGTATGTGAATAAGAGACTAAATTCAGAAATGAGAGTCTTAAGGCCATTGCACACTGAGTCCGAAATTCGCATCAAAATTTTCGCACGTTAAAAAATAAATACGATCTTACGTTATGTCAATCACGCTTGCACACTGCCTCCAAAACTTTCGTCCGTCATAAAAAAAATAGAAACGGGTTCGATTTTCTGCGTTTTTCGCATCCGTAACAAGCAGTTTGAATGGTGTTTGAATGGTGCTTTGACAATTCAGAGCCACCGAATCACGAATGCGAAAAAACGCATACGAAAATTTCGGACTCGGTGTGCAATGGCCTTTATGGGTTTGGAACAACATGAGGGTGAGTAATTAATGAAATAATTTTCATCTTTGGGTGAACTATCCCTTTAGTTTTGAGAGACCCCATTACTCAATTACATTGAGGGAAAGAGTTTACTAAATCAATTGAGCACAGTCATAAGGCTTTTCAGTGCACTGAGGTAAAAGTGGTTGGAAATGTAATTTTGTAATTTCTAGCAAGTTACAGCTCTTATTTGGCTTTTGTTGAGTGATCATTTTGGCTCCAGGTTGAATGTGTTTGCTAAATGCATCGATCAGACTTAAGAGATAGACCACTGTAAGCACACACAGAAATAGGCCCATATTGTGCTGTTGTGAATGTGATAGGAAGCCACAATAACTCGTCTAGAAACAGTTCTAGTAAAGTATAGATTTCCTTTGATGGTTTCCTTTAAGCGCGTCACCTTAGCAAGTTTGCATGATGGTAATTGTTTCTTCCTGTTTTGGCTGAAGCTCACTTTCAGAAGTCTGTGATTTAGTACTGAGCTGCAATCATGGGAGTAATAGAAGGAGCTATAATAATCTCTGGAGTTCAACTGATGCTGTCTTTTAACAATCCATTCATTAAGCTGCTGGAACTGTGCATGCCACATTAAAGGGCTATTACTTATCTTTATGTCTGTCGTTGCTCATATTGCTCACACTTATCTGTTTCTCAGTGTGTGTCATCATTTTGGTTCTTTTTTGTCTATTAGGTGCAGGTTGATTGTATGTGAGGGACAGGTTGTAATGGAAATGGAAATCAGAGAACGGAATTGGTTTTACATGTGACCTTTTCTCCCAGAACACCTTGGTATATGAGGCTCATTTGCATTCTCTTGTTCTGCGGTTGTCATGGAGATATCACCGCTGAGGCTGGAGTGGATTGAGGATGTGATGCGGGAGGACACGATGACTGTCCCTTATAGACCTTCTCGGCCTCTCACCGAGGAGCCAATGTACTTCTGTTCCAACCCAAGCTCATTGGAAAAACGTGTGAGTTGCGGCATTTCTACAAAATATTACGTTGCTTTTTGCAGGTGACACTTTCAAAGTGTAATGTCCAGTGAATGTCGCTAAAAATGCGTTCTCGTGTTGCTTGTTGTACATATTGTGGCAGTTCGGAAAATAAGTGTCCGATGAGCGGCGCTAAAAGGTTAATGCTCTCGCATTTAACAATAACGTGCTGTACCACTAGAGCTGGACGATTCTGGATAACTTGAGGATATAGATATAGTCTGTGTGAATGAAAAAAGGTGAATGATGGTTGTAATGGTTGTAAATAAAAACAAAGACCCTTCTGTGTGGGTTCTGATGATTTTTCAGATACTGTCTGCTGTTCCAGGTGTGCTGGAAGCATCTCTCTCCCGTTGTAATTGTTGTTTGTTTTACCCAGTAGTAATTTCTTGAACATTTAGCCTAGTTAAGCAATGAATGAAAGGATTTTATTCACATGGCTGCCACATGATGCGCTTCACTCAATTTAGATGCTGTTTTATAATGTTGTAGGCTACACTCTTGGGCAAAAAAAAAAATGGCTTAACATTTAGATTTTAATATTCTTAACCACAAATTATTGGTCAGGAAATTAGCTCAATTTAAGCAAGTGCCATTGTTGTCTCAGAAAAATATCAAAGACAGAATGATCTGTTTGGCTGAATATGGGAGTTGTGTGTGGAGTGATGAATCACAATGAAACATGAGTTGCATGGTAATGCTCCAGAGCGGTGTCTTCACAAATCTGCTGAGAAATATAATAATAAATGCACCTCTGCGGTACCACAGTGAAGCATGAGGAAGAGAGTGTCATTGTGTGGGAAGCCTTTTTAGCTGCTGGTATTGGTGAGCTACTTCACTGTAAAAAGACATTTAATGCTTTGGGGTGGAGGAGAATACTGCAGAATGGCTTGCTTCCCACAATTGAAAAGTTATCTAAAGACAATTTGACCCCTATAGTGAATATTTGGTCTCACATTAAACTCAAATTTTAAAGACATTTTTCAACCATCAACTGTTTGAAGCCACTACCATTGAGTGGAACAACACTGACTCTTCTTTCTGTAAGAAGCTGTCTGCAAGACCCACAAGGCTTAAACATTTAAAGAAAACTAAGGGGAAGGCTATTCCATACTAAGTTACAGTGTTTCTGCAATTCTTTTTAATTTCCTGACTAACATCTCATTTTTATTTGCCATTCAAATCGGATATTTGATTCTGAATTTTATTTGTGACTTGTATTGAGCATTTGGTTATTTGGTACAAAGGCAAACTGAAATTAAGATATGGACTACTTTAGAGTGAATTAGAAACAAAACTAGGCCATTTTTGTTCTCAATTTTTTGTTCTCAATTTTTTTTTCACCGTTTATGAAACACTATTGTAATGTCTGGAAATTTGAATGTTACACATTCCAAGGGCCTGACCTGTGGGTACTACTTTGGCACTGCAGCAAAACGGCCGTCTTACAGCGTGTGAATTAAAACTCGATTTAAAAGGCTACTAAAGATCATTGCTGTTAGCAGACATCAAGACAGAGCTACAACCTGGTCCTCCAGGTGTCGTGTCGGCTTTGGAGATTAGCATGAAAGTCAAACTGTAGTCCTAATACCGCTCACAGACACGTGATAATGGCGTAACACTGAGAGTTCATGTCTGCATAATTAAATACAAGTCTGTCTTAATGAACTTCAATCCTGAATAAACCAAAAAGTCCATCTGCTTTGAGGGGTGCCAGAGTCATTTCATGTCCTCTGGATATTTTGGGGTGAGAGAAGCCCTGTAGCTTCCAGAAAATAATAATAATAACTGGTAGCCTGGCAGGCCAACAATCCCTCATCCTAGTTGGAGAAACGAAGCTTCGTCCGAAATATAACACTTCCCACTATATAGTATGCAGAGAACAGCACTCCAACAGAGTAGTACCCTATTCGAAAAACAGCAGGCGTGTGTGTTCAATGGACACTTTACTATCATGAGGCCACAGGAGAGGATTAATGAATGGCAGTGAAGAAACGCAACTGATAGGTCATGTGACAATAATAACACGTGGCTGATGTAGTGCATCAGAATTCCAATCATTCATACTATATGGAACATAATTTTTTAATGGTCACAAAGTAGGTTCAAATTCAAGTAGGCTACCTACATAGACAGTATGTGATTTCCCCCACAAGGCTTTTCTCCATGATCCAAGACTTGAGATTCTTAAAGTGATACACGCGGCAACTTTTTTGAGCAATGTTGCCGGGCAGTGTAGCCGAGAGATGTTGCTTGGGCACTTTCCCATTGAGAATAGGCAACAAATTTCTATCTGGATACTTTAGATCGGTCGTGGGCCCTGTGTCTCGCCTGGTTGCCTGTTGATGGCAACATTGTGATGTGTTGATCCATGTGGCGTCATGAGCAGGTTTTTCTGTATGTTTGGATACTGTTAAGAAAGGAATTTGAAATCAGGTCTCGGACAAACATGTTGCACTTTTTCAGTTTCTATGTACTTAAAGAGTGTGTGCGCATCTGTGTTTGTGTGTGTGTGTGTGGACGTGTTTGTTCAGTACACATCATCTCACAGGAGGTCCAACCAAAGTCCATGTTTCTCTTCTGAGTTGGTCTTTCTTGTTGTTTGATTCAGGTACACTCTTCGTCTCTCCTTTGGCAGACTAGAATGCTGTCTGTCAGAGGAACACATTGTAGATCACAGCATGTTAATGTAACTTTAACAGCGACATTACGACAGCTTTGCAGGCCTGTAAATTTCCACAGAGACGGTAAACAAGGCTCCCCGTCAAGCTGGAGGGAAAGCTGTTCACTCTTTTATATCAACAGTTGCCTGGAGTGTCAAGCAAATGCAGGGCTTTTCTCTACCAGTAGCTGAGATTTGTGTCTGCCTACCCTCATTGCCCCAGCACAATATTATACATTTTTACACACTAACTTTAAAAAGTTTCATGGGTTCAGTATAAAGAAATTAATACTTGTATTCAGCAAGGATGCATTCAATTGAGAAGTGACTTTCACATTGTTGCAAAATTTGTTTGATAAACATTAAAATAAAATTGACCAACCCCAAATATGTCATTAGTAATGTATAAATAATATTATTATTTGCAATAAATGTATAAAATTGTTATTAAACATATAAATATAATATTTATGTTTTAATGCATTTGTATAGTATTTATCCCATTAATAAATAGTATAAAATGTTTTTATGTTTATAAATATATAAAAGTATGAATGTATTTTATAATATATTTGTATATTTTCACTCATTAACATATTATTATAAATATATATAACATTATTTATACTTGTATATATTTATATTTATAATATTAATTATATTATTGTATTTTCAGAAAATATATGGGGATACAATTTATGCTAGCCAGTTACTAGACAACATTGTTGAATAAAACAGAAAAATAAAATGTTGTTACGATGCACGATATATCGGCCACCATATCAGTATTGGCCGATATGTTAATTTTTTATGTTATCATTATTGACACAATAAGAACATTTGGCCAATATATTAAAGCCGATAAATAATGTTTTATTTCCTTAAGCTGAGACTCTTCAGATGCACTGTTCACATGACGGTTTTGAATTGCTTGAAATTGGAATCACTTTGAAAAGGAAAATACAGTTAAGTGCAACATGTGCTGCGCAAGTTTGTCAAATAGCTACATTTATATTGTAATGAGAACACTACTGCACAATTTTTATATATATATATATATATATACACAATTTTTTTATATATATTTTTTTATATATATTTATATATATATATATTTATATATGAGATCTTTATCGGCCAATATATCGGTTACCGGCTTTCAAATAAAGATTTATCGTTATCAATCATAATTGTTGATTGATTGTTACGGTGGTCAGTGCGAGTAAATATTGAGCTATGATGCTCAATTCCTCTTGACCAGGGGTGTCAAACTCAGTTCCTGGAGGGCCAGAGCCCTGCAGAGTTTAGCTTCAACCCTAAACATTTTTTAAAAACACCTGATCAGCTAATCAATTCCTTCATGCTAATTTGAAAATTGCAGGTGTGTGTGTGTTGAAGCAGGGTTGGGACTAAACTCTGTAGGGCTGTGGCCCTCCAGGAACTGAGTTTGACACCTGTGCTCTTGACTGTTGTCTACCAAAAAAAAGAAGAAGGAAAAAATACCTCAAGTTTTTATTTGCAAAGCATAAAACAACATGTACGTGATCATCAACAACAACACAGCAATAGCCTGATAGGGCAAGTGATTTATTATTTACTCTCTTTTATTGTTCCTGGACCATCATGCCAGCTTGTTTGTTTTTCCCCAAAAGGGATTTCCCCCTTTTTCTTATATAGTTTTTTTGTTTTGTTTTTTGGTACGCACTTGATAGGGTGTTCAATGTAAGTCAATTGGATATTTTTCCCTTGTTTCATCATCGACCAGGCCAAAAACCATATGCCTTATCATAATAATAACACATACTGTTCAATAATTTCTGTAGCATAAACAGTGCAGGAGTCACAGGCCGGTCTCCTGCACTGTCACAAATGCCTAAGTATGAGCATGGTGATTTTTGGCTTAGCAAGTACCACTAATAAACAGGTGGCTTGGCAATGGCATGTGTCCTTTCTCCGGCTCTTACTGTTGCTTCTCTCTAATAGGTTAATAAGTGTGAACAGCATGTGAATCTCTCCGCTCTGTTCTGCATCTCTGTTGTGATTCACCCTGAAACCTGCCTGACTCCACATGACTGTTTATTACAGCCTCACATGTTCTGCATCCCACACGCAAACACCCTCTCTCTCTCTCCCTGTGCCCGAGCTGACGTCCTCCAGTAATACCACGCAAGCTGATTACCCCTTAGCCATGCGGAAACAGAGCGAGAGGGAGAGGAAGGAGGGATGTTTGTAGGTGGGGGATGAATAGGTAATCTAAAGAGGCCTGCGGCACAGAAGAGCTCATGAAAATTGTGTTTTATACAGCTGCAGCGAATCAACGTGCATCCCGTTGGGAATATCCCTTTCCTCTGGCACAGGGCCATCTCACATCCATGCCAGATCTCAGATGTGAGTGTGACCGTGTGCATAGTGCAGACGTGAACCGGCGCTCCATTAAGGGCCAAATCAACACATTTATAGCCGAATAAATATTAGATCTCAGATTTCATGATTGAATTCAGGCTTTCTGCTATTTTTTTGGTACAAAGAAATATTTAAAACAAACAAGGTTAGATGGTCTTGTCTAGCCTGTCCATTGATTTCCAGAATACAGGCTGGTCCACTTTCGCCCACTTACCGGTGAAAAGACCGTCTGACCGACATTTAAAGCACCCGACCACAGTTCATTGCTGTTTAGGGGTGAGTGAATCTGAAATTGCTCAGATAATAATAGAACAATAATATATATATATATATATATATATATATATATATATATATATATATATATATATATATATATATATATATAGATGGCTCAACTAGAAGTTCAGATGTGTTAAGTACTAATTATTTCACAGATTTAACATCTGAAATATAAAATACAGTAAATGTTGTGAATCAAATATAAATACATAATGTTGTATACAGTTATATTGTGAATCAAAACCATACAGCATGACCAGTGTAGTCTGACTCCTGAATGAATGAATCTAATGAGTCGATTCTTTTGAGTGAATCGAGCTCATATCGCTTATGACTAGTGTAACATGGTTATGACAACATAAACATAACTATGACAATGTGTAGATAAAAATACACATCAGGTATTTTGTTAGTAGTATTTATAATAATATTAATATTACGAAAGTGTATAATGCTCACCTGCATTTTAAAATGTAATTTATTCCTGTGATGCAAAGCTGAATTTTCAGCATCATTACAATAGTCTTCAGTCACATGATCCTTCTGATATGCTGATTATAGTGATCAATAAAATTTATTTTTATTATCAATGTCAAAAATTGGAATTGCATTTTTTTCCATATAGGCTATTTATTATTAAAAGTACTAAACAAAAAATGAATAGCTTTTTTAAATGAAATGAATTCGTTAAATTATTTTACTATTCTCTAAGTCTTTCAAACAAAACTCTGATTATTTTTCAAATATCCAATGCAAGGCAACTTTGTCAAATCCAGTTATTATTAATTCCTCACAAGCCTCGCCATCATCTGATTGGAACTTGTTATTTTCAGAAGTGCTTTTC
The DNA here is from genome assembly GCF_949152265.1 of Phoxinus phoxinus. Lineage (NCBI taxonomy): Eukaryota > Metazoa > Chordata > Actinopteri > Cypriniformes > Leuciscidae > Phoxinus > Phoxinus phoxinus. The sequence continues at coordinate 5,903,020 of NC_136894.1, forward strand.
AGTTTTGTGTGCACGAGTACGCACGAGACAGTCAGCGAACGGCCCATGGGCGTGCCATCTGATGCTTACTCAAGGTTAGACTGTCAATTTTGTGTCAAATTAGATCCACTCAGATGAATATAACCACAGCAGGTGCGCTGTGTAAACCGTCCCAGAATGCTGTGCGCACTTGTTTCAGAGAATCCTAAGCAATTAAGAGGAAATGTTGCCACAACAATCCTCTGTGACATCGCATCAGGAGAGCAACCAGAGCAATAACTTAATGCGGTGCTGCCACCTACTGGCCAAAACTGGCATTGCTTCAAACGAGCAGAAAAGCTCGCTCAGAGCTTGTGCTCGGAGACAGTCTTCGGCAATGTCTTTGAAGCTTGCTCGTGTCTCAGCAGAGTACGGTTACATAATGTGTTTGAAGTAGGAAAAGGGGGAAAATGGTGATGACTACACATATATGCACCTTCAGGCATGGTTCTTTGTAGCAGGTAGTGTGGGCTTTATCATGACTGAGCGCCCGTGTGTGTGATTTAAGAGTAGCCTACAGATGCTGCAGGGTGCTGGTGGGTGTGTGTTATCAGCGTTGTGCCAGCGTGTCCACATGACTGGCCAAACTGGATTAGTGATTGCAGTGTGTGAAGCTTGTCATTTTCTTTACTAATGCCAAGCAAGAGAATGTAAATATCACTCCTCAGCAGGCGCCCTTCTCTATCTCTCGCTGCCTCCCGTCTGTGTTTTTCTGTCCCTTCTCTCCTTCACTGACTCATTAAATTGCTCCAGCGAGGGTTGGGCTGAATTCTGATTTTAAGAATTGGCTCCATTTCAGTTCATCAGATTGAATTGGAATTTAACTGTCCACACGCCACAGGAAGTTGAATTTTAATGACAGGAAGAGGAATTTGCTGCATTTTAAAGCATAATGAAATCTGTAATTGTATAACTTTATTAAAAAATGAATATTGGCGTCAAAGTTTCAATCAATTTCTACAATAATAAGAAAATGTATCGAAAAATAATTATATAAATATATTCATAAAAGTTTGGGGTTGATAAGATTTTTTTAAGTTTTCACATTTATTTGATAAAAAAAACATAATGTATCTATATTATCACAATTATAACATTCTATTTTCAAATGTGATTAATTTTCAGCATCATTACTCCAGTCTTACTGTCATGATCCTTCAGAAATCATTCTAATTTCCTGCTCAAATAACTTTTCACTATTATCAATGTTGAAAGCAGTTGTGCTGTGTGATATTTTTTGTGGAAACGGATCTATTTTTTCAGGATTTTTTTCTTTCTTTCTGATGAATAGAAGTTTTTTTTGTAACATTAGAAATGTCTTTACTGTCATTTTCGATCAATTTATTGTGCTCTTGCTGAATAAAAGTATCATTTTCTTATTTTTTTTTAAAAGCTTAATGTTATTTAATATATAATATTTTGAATAAATTAGAGCATTCTGGAAGATTAATTGCTCTTCCACCATGGTTGACAAAATTAAGCTTTTTTTGTATAATGAAATGCATATATATATGTATAATATATGTTGCCATTTCTGTATTCGATATTGATATAATTTAATATTCTTAGAAATAAAAAGGTAGATAAAACTGTGGTCCTAATTAAACATCACTCTAATGTCTTCATTTTTATTGTCAGGTCCCAGATGGGCATCCTGGAATCTTGGAATCTTCATTTGTATCCGCTGTGCGGGAATCCATCGGAATCTTGGCGTGCACATATCACGAGTTAAATCTGTAAACCTGGACCAGTGGACTCATGAGCAGATACAGGTAAGCTTTTCCAGTAGAAAGGGCATTGTTTCTGATTTGATCATGATCTGTATGATCTAAATGTGTTTGTGCATGTTTTGTATGTGCTCAGTCTGTTCAGGAGATGGGGAACACCAAAGCTCGGCGACTATACGAGGCCTTTTTACCAGAGTGCTTCCAGCGCCCAGAGACAGACCAGTATCCTTTAGCACATATGAATGTGTGTGTGCTGTGTGTATTAGATTATTATCCTCTCATGTTACAGGTTTCCTTAAGCACCGCGATACAGAGCTGCTGAGATTTTTATCCGTGACAAATATGATAAGAAGAAATATATGGATAAATGCATTGACATCCAGTCCTTTAGGGTAAGTCCAAAGATTTTGTAATGATAAAATTATCTTTTTAGTTTTATTGTTAGTTTGATTTTTGTAAAAGAATAAAGAATTTCCTTTCCATTTTCAGAAAGAAAAGAGTGAGACTGTAACGAAAGAGGCTCCTGTTGTTTTTGAAAAGATGAAGCTGGTGGGTTTCTGCATTTGTGCAATTGAGTCTGTTTGAATGGTTCTGTTTAAAACGGTGGTTCTCAACCTTTTTGATTTGAATGCTCCCCGATATCTGCTCTAGTTATGACAAAGCTGCTTTTCAAACTTTTTAATTAATGTAAACATGAAGTATTTATGACAAATTAAATAAAAACTGCGATTGAGTGATTTTAGACGTTTTTAAGAACTGTATAATCCTCAATTATTTTGAGAATAGCAGGTTTTGATTTTACGAGTAAAATTGGGTCTGTGGTTAATATTACTTGAAGAGACTCTACGTCTTGTTCTAACCTTAGAACACCCGTGCTTAACTGAAAACATTGACAAAACATTTTCATTATAATGAAGACATTAGAAATTCCTGATGGAGCTTTCTGGGTTGACATTTATTGATGGACAGTTAAACAACTTTGTTAAAGGGGATCTATTATGGTCTGAATTTTGTTTTTCAGGTCTACTAGAATTGGTTTTCATTTCAACATTTGTGCTTTGTAACTTTGCAGACTTTGTTCATGTTCAACCAGCGACAATACACACTAAATAAAGTTGTAAATGTAAAAAAGTATAATAGGACCCCTTTAAAATAACAAAACAATGTTTTTATCATTAACGCATGAGTAAGACTATGTTTGTTTGTCTTGCAGAAAAAAGACGAGCCACAGCCATTCAAAAACACTCCAAGGAAGCAGTCACAGTCTGTTAATGACTTACTAGGGCTAGGTAACATGCAAAAATACACATCATACATATCAGTACAACCACAATATAGACTTTTGATGTTGAAACTCTTTTTTTTCCAGATGCCCTAGCTCCTCAAGCTCCCGTATCCAATGGCAAACAGAGAACTGCGATTAGTCCCGCCCTTGACCTCTTCACCTCTCTGCCTGCTGCTGTCAGCAGCTCAAACTCCGTCAGGAGCACGGTAAAGATGTTCACACTGAGTTTTCACTTCAGTCCTAACTTTGTTTTGCTATCTTGAATCCATCTTTAGAGGGTAAACCAAATAGTTGAAGTGTTTTTTTCCCCACTGTAGCCTAACTCAGGGTCCATGCCCACTGGACGGGTAGCAGCATCAGTGCCCGAAAACCTCAGCCTGTTCCTGGATCCCCCCACTAAAAGCGAGGACAGTGGAAAGAAGATGTCAAAGGACTCAATCTTGTCCCTGTACAGCAGTACAGCACCACAAACAAACATGGCCGCTCATGGTGAGATTAGTTTCAGGATGATGGCAAATTTGAAATTACTTACTCAAAATATGGTTCCTTTCTGTTGCTTTGTGCTGTTTATGCATGTTTATCTGTTTCTGTTTTAGCTAGCATGTACATGGGAGCAACCCAGATGGGCTATGTCCCTGCTGCAGGCTATGGCCAATACCAGGGCCTGGCTGCCCAGCAGGGCATGATGGGGCCTATGATGGCTCCACAGATGAACATAGTGGGACAGGCAGGTGTCATGCCACAGACCGGAGTGCCAGCTGCTCCTCCGTACATGGCAGGGGTGCAGGGGGGCATAATAGGAATGCAGAATGGGATGATGGGAAGCATGGCAGCAGTTCCTCAGCAGGCATATGGAGCTCAACAGATGCAGTGGAACATCAGCCAGGTAACAAGCGTTGGAATCACCATTACCATGCTGACTTGATACTGAGCAAATAGTTTAGGCTTTTTTTCACACTGATAGCCCAAATCATTTTAGGCACATTCAACTCAAATCCATTTTTGAGTTTGTTTTGGGTTTGATACTTAAAGAACACACAATAAATGGATAGTGAACCAAAAAAACCAGTCTGCCATCATTTACTCGCCCACATGATGTTCCAAACCTGTATGGCTGTCTTTCTTCTGTGGAACACAAAATAATATATTTTTAAGAATGTACTGATTGTTTTTTTCCATTCAGATATCATGATTAGACTTGAGCTTTCATGCTTAAAAAAAACTGCTGAAGAAGCACAAAAAAAAAAAAATCCAAACAACTCTATTTTAATCCTTCATATTTTAAATGATATATTTTGGTTTGTTTCTCACACACAACTGAGTTGCTATTCACTGATAATGTTCTTCCAGTGATAATGTTCCTCATTCAAAGCAGGGGTAACTGCCGGATCACTGAGTTGAACTTGCAAACCGGACCATTGAGAGCAATTCTGTGAAGAAGATCATAGACTGATTGAAAAGATCTGACTCAAAAGAACGATTTATTCACAAATCAGATATAGCAACACTGCCTTTTTAAAAATAAATGAATACTTTCATTCAGCAAGGATGCCTTAAAGAGATCAAACGTGACAGTAAAGATGTTTATAATGTTACAAAATATTTCTATTTAAAATAAATGTTTTTTTGTTTTTTTCTATTCATCAAATAGTTCTGAATAAAATGTATCATGTATTATCAACATTAATAATAAGAAGAAATGTTTCTTAGCAGCAAATCAGCATATTAGAATGATTTCTGAAGGATCATGACTTGTGACACTGAAGACTGGAGTATTGATGCTGGAAATTCTAATCTTTAACATTATAGGAATAAATTACATTTTAAAAAATATTAAAATAGAAAACAGTTATTTTAAATTGTGATGATATTTTACGATATTACTGTTTTTACTCCATTTCTGATCAAATAAATGCAGATTTGGTGAGCATAAGAGACTTCTTTCAAAAACACAATCTTACTGTCCCCATTCCCCAAACTTTCAGGGTTCCCACGCATTCTGGAAAACCTGGAAAACAGACTACTGCAAACTAACAGACCTGCCACTTGTTCTATTACATTTGATGGGTTTCTTTGTTGTTCCTTAACTTTTCAATATTTGTTGTTATGATAAACACTGCTAACAAGAAACATTTGTCATAATGTATGATTAAGAGCTCATATTAAAAAGTAATTTTAGAGTTAAGTCATGGACATAAACTGTACATCTTTAAAGGGGTCATACTATGCCCTTTTACAAAGTCTTGATTTTGTTTTTGGGGTGTACTGGAATATGATTTCATGCGTGAATCTTCAAAAATCTTCTCCCCCCTCCCCAGTCTGTCCCGAACGCATTGTTTAGTCCCGGTTTTGATAAAGCCAAAATACGAAATGTGCTGTGATTGGTTAGCTGGCCCAGTGTGTTGTGATTGGCAGCGCTTAGCGTCTTACCTAACTAAACTAAAGTTAACACTAACTAAAGTGTATTATATTATAGGGGTGTGACGGTTAGTATATAACCGTGAGACCGACGGTTATAGTTAAACACCGTCATTAGAACTCTATAACCGCCAAAACCGTGTTATTAAAATATTTTTTACAAACATAAAAAACAAACAAAAAAATTATAATTTTTTAGATAGGATCATAATATGCGCAATACATCGGGAGACATGGTTTTTACCACTTAATGAAGTTTTGTTTTGTAAATCGTCAGAAATGATTTTTACCACTTCATATAAGTTTTGCTTTGTAAGCCTTTCCTTAAAGCGAATTTCGTTTTGTACAAATTGTACCTTAATTTTAATAAATGTTTCATCAACCAATTGCATGTATTTAATAATATAGCAGACAATATAATAACCGTGACATTGAGGCGCCGGCGCGCCGCGTTCACTTGCATTGGCATTGCATTGTGAACTAGAGTGCATCTCATCGTAAATGAATGAAACTATGCCTATGCCTCATGCATTAGCATTAAATATCTTTGCTACATCCTTTCTAGACGGGTGCGGCTTTGAGAAATCTTGGAGATCTCCCTAATAAACGGAGGTCTGAAATCTCTGCCCCCTTACCGATCAGAGCGCGCGCTGACACGGAGTTAACCCGCTATCTCCAAGAAGAACCAATTGACTCTACGGCTAATCCACTAGCATGGTGGGGAGACACACGCTATCCGCTCTTAGCAAAATTGGCACGTAAATACATGTGTATTTGTGCTACACGCACAGCATCAGAGCGAGTTTTTAGCACTGCGGGTAACATAGCTACCCCTGTCAGATCGTCACTAAAACCGAGTAAAGTGAACATGTTGGTGTTCCTGTCACGGAACTTTGAAGTCGAAAAAGATTAGGAATTTAAAATGTCATTGCACTTTTTTTGTTTCCTGTATTTAGTTCGTTTAATTAAGGTATTATCACAACAATCGTTGTTCGACTTTTTTTTTCTTTGATAAAGGTATGTAGATTTTATCATTTGTAATTTAGGCCTACTCATTCATTTTTATGCAGCTCTTATATAATTTAAGCAGCCTACGTTTTTAAAAGGATTTGTTTAGTGTGTGTGATTTATTTAAAACAAAGCATGTTCATTGCTTTTTTTTTTTAAGGATTTAAAAAAAAAACCGACGGTTATGTTACGAACCGTCAAATTTGACTCACATCATAACCGTCATCACCAATTCTGAAACCGGCACACCCCTATTATATTATATATATTACTAAATTTCATCTATTCCTCACACAGAGTTGTTGTGTGGCTTCTATAGATGCACATGTCTTGTAAACACTACATTTATGATACTTTTTTGCAGTGTTTTTGAAGCATGAAAGCTTTAGTCCCCATTGCAACTGTATTGACAAAAATAACCAGTATAAAGTTTCTCCTTTTGTCTTCCACTGAAAAAAAAAGCCCACAGGTTTGGAACGACATGAGGGAGAACAAATGAAATCAACAAATGTAAGTCTCACCGTTACTTTCTTTTAATTGCCCGTAATAACCGTTTCTGCTGTCTCTCTCACAGATGACTCAACACATGGCAGGAGTGAATTTCTACAGTGCCAATAACGTGATGGGATACGGTCAGTCCATGGGCGGGGCGGCTGCTCCCGGTTCAAATCAAATGCTTGGGTCGCACGTGTGGAAGTGATGACGCCATAAAGAGAGAGAGTGGGACAGTGTGTCTGAATTGGGTGGGCTGGGTTGGCGCCACGACTGAATGACAGAAGAAGGGGAACAGATTGTAGGAGCAAACACGTTGGGGAGTCGATTCGATGATCGCAATCGAAGCAAAGTCTCTACCTCCCTCATTCTCAGAGCCAGATTTTCATGCTTGCCTTCAAACAATCACATACTCAGAGAGAGAATTAGAGGTTTCCTTCGCAAGGTATGGTGCGTACGCTCCTCTCAGAATGTTACACGATTCACAGCTTTGACGTTCTTAAATTATGTGTTTTTGCTACATCCGCTTGAGGATTTGATTTTTTTTATTCTCTCTCTTATTGGCCACTGTGATTTTGCCAAGTAAGACATGTTCCTGGATCAACATATTTTCTTGATCCTGGAACAACATTCCTGTCTGAAAATTTGGGGTGTGTTCACACTTGTAGTTCAGTTCTCTTGGTTCCTTTGGTCCGGACCAAAAAAAGAAAACATTAAATTTAGTCCTGGTTTGCTTAGGTCACTGGTCATTTTTAACACAGAAACCTAAAGATACAAAACAACCAAAAATGGCTTTTATGCCGTATATTTTGCGAAAGGAATTTGTTGAACTTCCAAAACAATGCTGTGTGCTGGGCTAAATGCACTCGCTGTATGTGTGTAATGTATATGATGAAGCTGACAACTCGTGAAGAGCTTATAAAATGTGTAAAGGAGTCAAAACAGCGTCAGGAATCCCTCCCTGACACACATGACGAACTGTGATGGGCAACATTGCAACTAAGACAAGAAAATACAGGTATACTTGAGCATTCTGTCCTTTTTAGGGTCGCATCTTGTGACATCATGTCCTGTTTTTGGTTCGTATATGTGTCTTTGGTCCGCGTTCATATTTCAGTTAACTGCACCAGAGTTTGTTTGGAAGCTGAAAACATGGGTCTCGGTCCGCTTCTTTGGTGAGCGCCAGGGTTCAGATTCCAGCCTTCACATTTATTCAGATGAACCGCACTAACAATCACACCAGGGTTCGATTTAATCGAACCAAACATGCCAAGTGTGAACACACTGACAAATCCTAATCCTAGGCTATCCCTACCCCTAATCTTAACCTTAGCCGTAACTAATCCCTAAAATCAGAGGGAAATGATAGGTGAATAACAGCACCTAACCCTGGTTGCAAGATTAAACTTGACATGAACTGTAAACTTGTCCCTCAAATCTGATTGGTTGATTGGAATGTTGCTCCATCAAGAAATCCAGGAACGATCCAGGAACATGATGTACTTGGTGAAATCACGTTCACCATATTTTATCAGTGTTAATTTGCAGTCATATTTACCATTGTTCAGCTGATTTTTGCAGGCAAAATCCAGTCAATTCAATAGGAATTCAATTGATCTGGGACTTTGTGAGGGCAAAAGTTTTCCCCATGCAGATTTCGCAACAGATTCCAGTTGTACGTGTGAATACGCCACGTTTACCAACAGAAAAGCTGCATTGGACCATTTTTGCTCGTGAAAATTGGCAAAAATTTAGTTAATGTGACCTCTCGTTTAGTTTCAATTTAAGTTTAGAAGCCATTTTAGTTGCCATTTTTGTTAGTAAGGGTCTTAAACTTTACTACTGAGGAAAATGTCTGTTTTATGTCTGCTATCAGGTTCCGCAAACCTACGAATGATACTTTTGTATTGTCGTCTTTCTAACGCACAGGGTACAACTAAGCCACTTTGACTTTGCTTTCGGTCTCGCTCGCTCTCAACTCAGGAGAAATAAAGGCTTGGGAGGATGAAAGGGTTCTCACATCCATCTCATAGCAGGACATTTACATTCAGCCAAAGATTTATTAATGCTCAGTAGTCTGCACAGATATTAGGAATGACAAGTTCTAGATGGATCCATGCTGCTGTGCATCGTTTCAGAGCACTGCGGTTTGACCTCAAGAGTTTAATGGCACCATTGATTGTATTGTACACTGCTTTTTTCCCCTCATTACTGAGTGCAGGGTCACCGCTGGCTGAGAGAACAAAATTTTGGGACACTCAGGCTGCAGTTTGGACCGAGACCAAATGAATGTTTCACTCTGACTGCTGCCCGAAGAGCAGAATTTGCCATGGCCACTGTGTGAAGTTCATTCAAAGCAGTCAGCTTGGGTTTTATTGACTGCTCGCTGTTTGTTTGAGCCTTATGTCTACTTTTAAAGTAACCAAATGCGATGAGGTTCACTCTTGATAACTAGGACCCCTTTAAAACAACGACTTCCTTGGTGAACAAACAACCTAAGCTGGTTTGCTGGTCTGGTTTACTGGTTTCATACAGGTTTTAGGCACTTGGCAGGTGGTCAGGCTGGGAGTTGGCCAAGTTGGCCTGTCTAGAATACCAACAAGACCCTCTTAAACAAGCTAGACCACATTGAACGAGACCAGAGAACCATCTTAAGCTGGTTTAATGTGTTTTGTTTTATTATTATTACTTGTTCAGGATTAAGCAGTTGTACATGCATTAAACACATCTGTGCTTTTGTGTTTATTTTCAGGTTATCTTTTTATCTTTCATAGCCATAGAGACTGAAAATGTTCTGCCTAGGAAATGGATTTTTTTTCTCTCAGTATTAGATTTCTAAAGGAGTTCATTGCGTTAGACTTCTCTGCATTTGAAAATATTTGTTTTTGCGTTGTAGCGCTGAATGTAAAGAATTGTTTGCTGTTATTATTACTTGTGCTTTACATACCTTGGTGAGTATGTTGTCTGAAATGACAATGTCATTGTGGTTTTGCACATCACTGCTCTCTATTGGCCAATCAGTGATGTACAGTAGTGTTTCATTTCATAATTTGTTACTGAATTCTTTTTTTTAATTGTGCAAACATTTAATTTTAATCTGCACTGCATTTTTTAGGTTTTGTATGTGCTTTTGCTTTATTCTGATTAAATGGGACCATTATTTACTCACAATTAGGCATGTGTGAACCTGTAAATACCATGTTTGTGATTTGAGACTTATAACCCTCTATGTAAGGTCCAAGGTTTTATCTTTAATTTAAATTGTTATAATAGCACTTTACAGTAGAAGCCTGTATGCATGACTCGTTCATTGAGAAAGTTTGATTGGACAACATTTAATTCCATATGCGACAGCCTCGCTTGCATGCTAGACATTCCAAAACGGCAATCATTGGATGTTCAAACTGACGTCAAATCAGTGGGATGAAAAATGTTGCTGCTGATTTGATTCATCTCACCAGGTGGATCTGCTTTTAAACTTGCACTTGAATGTATCTGTCTGGTTTGTCTGTTACAGTTTTAATTTTGTTTTATTTTGTATAGCTAACAAGCATCGTTCAATACTGAAGCCACTTTTTCAAAACTCTTCATAATGTCTGCATTACCAACATGAATCTTGGCCAAACAGTTAATCTCCAAAACCCACTCAGACCAAAATTGTCAAATGTAATTTGGCTCAGTATAGCCGGCTGCATAAAATGCTTAATCTAGTCTTACAAGTTATGTGTCTATATATTTTTTTCTATAAGACGGGTCATAACTGTTACATAAAAGCGTAGATTGGTCTAATTTGTATGCGAGAAAATAAGACTAATTATTTCCTTGCAAAATTGTTTCTGTGGAAGCTTGTTTCCGATTGCAATTGCTTAATTGTTTAGGCCCTATATCTCACAATACTGACATTTACTCAGAATTGCGCGTTTTATAACTCAGAATTGTAAGGAATAAACTCGGAATTTCAAGATGAATTGTGAGGTATAAACTTGCAATAAAAAAAAAAAGGTTACTGTGACTTTATCTCACAATTCTGCCTTTTTTTCCTCAGAATTGCGAGTTTGTATCTCACAATTCGGAGAAAACTTGACTTTTCAATAGCCGCCATTTCACCGTCTACGTTAACTATAGACCCGGCTATGTGTAACCCACTTCTAGCCAAAATAACCTTGAATTTGGTTACATGTAGTTTTTGCCAAAATAACTTGCGTGAGATGTACGATATTCCATCATGTAAGCAAAGTAAACAGTGATTACAAGGTGTTTGGTTTAATTTCTTCACTCATTTAATTTCTTTATATAATTGATGATAGTCTATTCTTGGGCTATAGTTTAGACATCTATTAGCCTACATTTTCACTGACAGTCCAAATTTTGCCTTGTTTTAGCCTAGACGTCTATGTGTTTGGACGGCTTTTAGATGTCTTTTAAACGCAAAATTGCTTGCTGAGCGACTTTGATTCTCGAAATTTCAACTGTATAATCCACAATTCTAGTCATCTTCTTCAGAATTTGTATTTCTTGGCGGAAACGAGCTTCCATACAAACTGCCAGTCAGATTTAAAGCATGTCTCTTAACATAGTGGCTAAGTTAAATGCAACTACCACAGGTCAAATAAAGAAGTGGTAGTGCTCTATGTAAAGCAATATGGGTCCTGTTTTGAAAATTTGATCTACAATAATACTTAGGTAAATGATTGATCCTTAGAGAAGCAATCATTCTGTAATCTGTAGAGGTCTAATACAAAAAGCAACTGCTACATATACAGTGCACATTTCATAGCACACTTAAAATAAATGCTTTTGTGCTAGCAGTAAATGTCAAAACAACTATTGCTGTTTTCTCAGTAGGCCTATGCATAAATGATTTTCCTTGATGGAAAATGGAGGGCTTGTTTCCACTCACGCTTGCAGTCTCAAGGAAGAGAAGACGATAGGCTTTATGACTCCGACAGCTGTGTAATGGTTTCCATCGCCCCCTTTGGTGAAACGGTGCTAAAACATCATCTGCCCACATTACGTTGTGGAGGTCTTGAACATTCTTCCTGTGAACTCTCACACGTGAGATGATGACGTCATGTAAGTGTTTGTTATGTTGAATGGATCACATCATTTTGTGGCTCGCAGTGAATGTGTAGCCTACTCTACTCATGTGGGTTACTTGCGAAGTTTGTATTTTAGTTGCTCGATCTTGTTTGCTTCCTTTTCAGGATATTTCAAATGTATTTCAAAGGCTTGAATGTGAAATAAGATGAGAAATAAACAAATAAACTGCAATTAAGTGTTGTGATTTTGTGGCCTGTAAGCTATATATGTATTTTTCTTCAGTGGCACAAATGCAGAAAATAAATTTAATCTTGTACACAAGCCATAGACTATATACATATTTACACAGCATTTTGAAAAAATATGATATATATAGTAATTACATTCGGTTTTTCTTTTTACTTTTATTATGAAAGTCAGTGATAGCATCTGCAACCGGAACACTTTAATCAAATTATTAATTGCTTTCAATAGGGCTGGGCTATATTTTCGAAGTGAATAATTTGTTTTTTTGCAGTCGCTTCATGTCGAACCATTTTCTTTTCACTTCTGGGACTGTTCGATTAACAGATGAAACTCCAGTAACTGCATCTGTAATATCTGCCAAGCTTCCTTTTTTTAGGACCTGATACGCCACTATGTAGGCTACGCTTGAAAATAAAATGTGGCGTTTTGAATGAACTTCTGATAATAAAATATTATCTGATAATGAGACATTTTTCTTTTTCATTCGCTTTTGAGAAGACATGTTGAAATACTTCGTTTGGTGTCATAATATGAAGCCCATATAGTCAGTCGGATTTAATGGGCGGGATTGATGGTAATTGAGAATGAGGGTGCACGCGCGTCCCATTTACGACTGATTGGAATTCATAACACACACACACATTTCACTATAAAATCTGACGTTTACGAAATGAATCAGGAGAAGAGTTTTCGGGAAGGTCTCTTTACGCGCAGATCGCAGATCACTCACATATTTACTAGTTTATTTACGAATGTTTCATGAATGAGACCCATTGTGATAGGAAAATATGGGATGAAAAAAGCCTTCGACCTGGGACTTGACCTTGTGCCACCTAAAAATCAACAGGTTTTCATATCAGAGTGCACTGACCACTAGGCTGTGGTGGCTTAAGAATTAACAGCACTTTGATAGATATTAGAAGATCCTCCTTGTGTAAAAAATACAGGGGGAACGGATTTCGACGGCTGTTTTAGGCCGTCGGATTCTGTTCCCCCTGTAAAATAAACAGCTGTCAGAATCTGTTCCCCCACTCCCATTATGAGAGGTGTTTTAGTGGCTTAAAAAAAATCTTATTTTATTTTGTGTGGGGATGGACCTTACCTGGCACCAGTTTAAATAAATATATTTTCAAGTTTTTACCTTTTATTGTGAAAGGAAAATATTGGATAAAAAAAAGCCAGCGAGCCGGGACTTGAACTTGGGTCACCTAAAAATCTTTACCTCTAAATGTCAGTGCCTAGACCACTAGGCTGTGGCAACCTTGTAAATAAACCACTTTGATAGATATTAGAAGATCCTCCTTGTGTAAAAAATACAGGGGGAACGGATTTCGACGGCTGTTTTAAGGCCGTCGGATTCTGTTCCCCCTGTAAAATAAACAGCTGTCGGAATCCGTTCCCCCACTCCCATTTTGAGAGGCGTTGTAGTGGCTTAAAAATGCTTATTTTATTTTGTGTGGGGATGGAGCTTACCTGGCACCAGTTTAAAGAAATATATTTTCGAGTTTTTACCTTTTATTGTGAAAGGAAAATATTGGATTAAAAAAAAGCCAGCGAGCCGGGACTTGAACTTGTGTCACCTAAAAAATCTTCAGCTCTTAATGTCTGGACCACTAGGCTGTGACAACCTTAGCATTCAAAGCACTTTGGTAGATATTAGAAGATCCTACTTGTGTAAAAAATACAGGGGGAACGGATTTCGACGGCTGTTTTTTGGCCGTCGGATTCTGTTCCCCCTGTTAAAAAAACAGCTGTCGGAATCCGTTCCCCCACTCCCATTATGAGAGGCGTTGTAGTGGCTTAAAAAAATCTCATTTTATTTTGTGTGGGGATGGAGCTTACCTGGCACCAATTTAAATAAATATATTTTCGAGTTTTTACCTTTTGTTGTGAAAGGAAAATGTTGGATAAAAAAAAGCCAGCGAGCCGGGACTTGAACTTGGGTCACCTAAAAATCTTTAGCTCTAAATGTCAGTGCCTGGACCACTAGGCTGTGGCAACCTTGCAAACAAAGCAGTTTGATAGATATTAGAAGACCCTCCTTAATTGTGGAGGATTTGACCACTAGGCTGTGGAGGCCTAATCATGTTCAGCACTTTGATAGATATAAGAAGATCCTCATTGTGTAAGAAATACAGGGGAATAGAATCCGACGGCAAAAAATCATATGTCAGAATCCGTTTGCATTATGAGAGGTGTTAATGTAGTGGCTTGAATAAAGGTTGATAGCAGAGAGCTGCACGGGTCCGATTTTGTAAATCCGCACCCGCCCGTACCCGCAGGGCTTAAAACCGCATCCGACCCGTTTTCCGACAGCAGCACTAGGCTAATTAAAATCCGCAACCCGACCCGACCCGCTTAAAATAGAACCGAGATCCGACCCGCACCCGAAATAAAATCAGTTTAGTCAATCACATTATAGACACACTTTTTTCAAATTTGTATTGCCTTTGGCGGCTTGCCTTAACACAAGGACAACAGCCGAAGCTGTCAAAAAGCCGATAGCCTATAGGCCTACATGGCTAACGCGTTACCACAAAACAATTCAATTTCGTCTAGCACATCAGCTTCACAATTTTATATATATTTATATATTGTTTCATCAATATTAATTATATGAGAAGTTAAAAGCAAGATCATACGTTGTGCAATATGTCGGGAGACAGAGGCAGACATTATTGACCACTTCATTATGTATAAAGCCTTTCTTTAAATTGAATTTCGTTTTGTATTAATTTTTATCTTAATTTTAATTGATGTTTTATAACCAATTGTCTGAATTTAATAAATAAGAAGTAGCCTAATAGCAGGCATCAGGACACGGAGCGGATCAACGGCGCATGAACTGGAAATTAACGAAACTCAGCGTATAAGCTACATGCCTCACAGACCTGAGAAACATATAGAAAGCTTGAAATGTGTAGCCTACTTTTAAACAAAACAATTCAAAACGAAAGAAAACAGCTCTGTCTCCTGTCCTGGCTATATTTATTCAATAATCATTAGGCTACTTTTCCCGTTTCTTTGTGACGTTTTCATGAACGAGTCATCACCTCTCAATAGTTAATATTGTTATTTGGTGTTCAGTTTATACAGGTTTTCAAATGTTATTTAATAAAAATATTATTTTTTTCCCCTGTGGCTGTGTTTGCATTAAAGGGATAGTTCACTTTGAAATTAATTTTTGATATGTTTTAGCTTACCTCAAGGACATTCAAGATGTAGGTGTCTTTGTTTCCACAGTATTTTCAATTTTGATATTTTTAGGTCAAACCATTCTTGTCTGAAAGTCATATCAAGCAGGTCTATGGGGTCCACCTCAAAGAGCATGCACAGAGAAGTCCAAATGAAACATGATTTAATGACTCGTAAATGTAAGTACACATTGATGGCCTAAGACACGAAACGAGCGGTTTGTGTGAGAAAACGAACAGTATTTATATCGTTTTTAACTCTTGTAACAAAGCCATGTCCAAGTGATCTGAGGGCGCGCGCGCTTCCTTCTGTGTGACGTGTGCGCAGAATAGACCAACGCTACTTTTGCGTCATCGAAGGGTAACGCCCCTTTTTGGGGGAAAACAAACGGATTCCCCTGAGAACAGAACTCGCTCTAGATCGCTCTAAGTTTCTTGACAGCAAAAATGGCACAAACGTACACACTCTCTTTGCCGGCCGAGGACCGTGAGCGGTATTTAAAGAAGCTACTGGATACGGGGTTACAGAGGTGTCCCTTTGAATTGTTAGAAAACTGGATTAATGACCCCACGCAGTGGCCAAATATGGACTATTCAGACATCTACCACTATCTCGTGGAATCACCAAGTAAGTAACAGTTAGCCTATTTTATTGTCATTAACACACTCACAGTATGACAAACTAGACGATGAGGCCATGTCAATAGGAGTCGATGGTTTACTTTGGATCATATTTCACTTGATTTAAGCTATTGACATAGTTTTGTTGTCGACTAGCTTAGCTATACTAACGTTAGTTAGAAAGACGAAGCTGATAGCAGCTAAGTTAACGTTAACTTACGTGATTAAGTTAGCTCTCACTAGGCACGCTACCTTGGCTGTTAACTGATTTTACTGTTGAAATAATGGCAGGCTAAGACTAAAGTGGACTTGGCTGGTTTCTACTTGTGTCTAGAAAGTGCTAACGTTAGGACTTTGAAAGTTGTAAAAAGGTTTACAGTGTACGGCAAAATATGTATGGGACATGTATTATGGGGCTGTCAAATTGGATGTTGTGACATTACGCTATCTAACCTAGAAGGCTTGATCTACTGCCGTTCGTGTTGTTACATGTAGCCCAGAGCAGTGGTCGTTGAAAAGTCATATAGGCCTAGTGCTAATCTTAAAATAGAGCAGACACCACTATAGACATAAATGATAAACATACAATGTCACTGTTTGTGTCTGACAGGCCTGTACACATCGGAAACAATGAAAAACAAAAGGTCCCTGGAGGCCCATAAGTTTTTCGTCAGTGGTTGGGTCCAGGCTGTTTTACACATAAAAACAGACAAGTGCTTTGTTTTTAAAAGCAGTGTTAAACCTTCTTGGAGGGTGACTAACAAGCCCCACAACACCTGGGTAGCTGTGGAAAATAGTGGCAAAGTTAGAGCAGCTCACTGCGACTGCATGGCAGGGTAAGAGATCCATACTGTAGTGGTTGACTTGTGCTCACGTTTTTGTGGAATTGACACTCTTTTTTTTTTTTTTTTTTACCCAAGACTAGGTGAAAGCTGTTCTCATGTGGGTGCAGTTCTGTATAAATTGGAAGCCTCAGTCCGCCTGGGCATCACCACCACTGTAAGTACCAGTATAGCCTGCCAATGGAACGCTGTTTCTACAAAAAAAGTTGAGCCATCAGAAATCCGCTCAATAGATTTTGGAGGCAGAGGCAGGAAAGTCATAGGTAAGGTCAAAAGACCCATCCCCAAAGCCTCAGCAAGCCAACAGGCACAATTTTTACAAATGCTACACGAGACAGGTGAATGTCCTGTGGTGCTGAGTACTTTCAGTAAATATGCAGGCTCCACACCACACCACTCCTGGTTTGAAACACTAACCTTTACCAAGGAAGAGGCAGACAGAGTGGAGGCAGAGACTATAACGCAGGCAGCCTGTAAGGCCTGGCGCAGGCACCGAGTAGGAAGAATCACCAGCTCTTTTGCTCACACTGTTCTTCACACTAATCAAGAGAAACCCTCAAACACTGTAATCAGAACAATCATGTCAGAGGCTAAAAACATAAATAGTCCTTACCTTAAGTGGGGAAGAGACAATGAAAAACATGCCCTAGAGACCTACAAATATGCACTGGGCATTGGCCCAGCCACTGACCAATTGTCTACCAACATATTGGTAACTGAAGATGTATGCAAAGTGCATGAAGGATTAAGAGTGGACAGATCAGGCTTTAGAATCAGCCATGAAAGACCATACTTTGGTGTATCATGTGATGCCTATGTGTCATGCGATTGTTGCGGCAAGGGTGTGGTGGAGGCAAAGTGTCCGTATAAGTGGGCAGGTCAGCAGTCAGTTAGCTGGACAGATGATGAGAAAGGGCACCTTTCCACATTGTTTTCTTTGAAGCCCAACCATGTTTACTACACTCAGGTACAGTTTACTCTGCAAAGGCAAAGCTAACCTTACGAAAAAGAAGTATACTTAAAGTTCATTTTATGAAGTATGTTTTTATTTGTATTTTTTAAATAAGCTACTCAATCAAAATAGTAAACACAAGTACAAGCCAAGAATACTTAGAATACTTAATTATACTTTTAAGTATATCTCGATCAACAAGTATAGGCCAAATATACTTAGACATTTCTGTCAGTATAAGTGAAGTATACTTAAGTGCAATTTGAAGTATATTTCTGAGAAGTACATAAAAAGTAGAATGAAAGTTCACCTTCTTATTTTTCAAATACTTTATTTTTAGTTAAAAAGAAGTATACTAATTGCACACTTGAATAAACTTCTTTTTCGTAAGGGTGATACACAAAGAAATCAGTAGCTGTCAACAGAATTGTGACATTCTTTAACATATACTGTAGGCACATTTTAATAATACTTCCTTTCCCCCTTCCTCCTTGCCAAAGGTTCAGCTGCAAATGTTTGTGTGTGCTGCACAGTATGCAGATTTTGTTACTTGGACCCCACAGCAGACCACCATCTTTAGAATCATAAAAGATGATGCATTCATTCACGGAATGGTGGACGTGATCAGCAGATTTTGGGCAAAACACATCCACCCACGATTGATGACAACAATGCTACAAAGTGAGGTGAGAAAAATAATAATCTTTTTTAAATAATCAATTAAAAAAAATAGAGACACTATTCAACATATTTTACTATTTATTTAATAATACTTTGTGCCATGTTCACAAGTGCTGCACAAACATGTACAAGTTTGTCAACAGTTGCTTTCCCTTGGTTTTTGTCCCGTGCAGACTGAACCAGACAGCGAGGGAGTGGACCATCAAGGATGTGAAAGCGACCTTTCAGCACACCAATCACCCGCTCTGTAAGGACGACAACAACAAAAAAGGAGCGCTTTTCTAAATTGACTTTTCAAATAAATGATACCTGCTAAATGATAAATAAATGATATAAATGATACAGCATTACAATAATCTAGTTTTACTTACCAATATGAATCCGGATGTTTGACTTCCTTCGGGACATTTCCACCTCTCTCCCTGGTAACTGCTTCCTCCCTTTTGTGAATGATGGTGTTAACAGCTCGACACCGAGGAGGGCAAAGTCATCCTGGAGTGTAAACCCCCTGTCTGCCAATATCTAGAGATTAAAAAAATCCACCATAATATTGCATTGTATTTGTATCTAATTTGTTCTCACCAGAGGGTGGTGATATATACATTTGCGATATTTTGATAATTTTGATATATTGCGCAGCCCTACACGTAATTCCAATTTTACCTGATCACCTGGAGAATGGTACACTGAGGACAGGAATCCTGACTGTCGAACAATATGCACATCAGAGGCCCTTCCTCCCCATCCATTTGAAATAAATGTAATACTGCCAGATGGACTGCATGCTATTAAATATTTCACTGTTGTCCATTTCTTGTAGTTAGAGTATGATTTTGCTCTAAGAAAGGATACATAATAGCAATGACATCTAGCCTTTTATTTCAATATGGGATGTGAGAGTTAGTGTTGGGCGATATGCTCCATTTGCATATCGTCCTATCGTCAGCCTGTGAGATCGGCGATACACGATATTATCGTGAGGGGGCAGGGCTTACTTATTTGATTATTAACTTGCTTTTTTACTTATTAATTTGCTTGTTTGATTACTTCGTTTTATATATGAGAATATTTTTCTATTTTGCTGGTAAAGGTGGAGTGTTTATTAATAGGCTAAATCAGGTTATTTCCCGGTATAGTGAGATAAAAAAAAAGATCAAATCATTTTGTATCTTTCTCAGAGAGTGTGTAAATACATTTCTTGTGATACTCACCTAGCTTTAAGGTTGCTGGGGTACTCTGTCCTGATTTCAAAACAATCTATGATTGTTGTGAGTCGTGGGAACTGGGCCTTCATTTCTGGAGGTATCATTGCAAAACATTCCCTATCAGGCCAGTGAACTAAAAAGGAAATTTTCGCATACATCAGATCAAGCCATCGGATAAAAATTTGTCTGACTGTTGTTTGAGGCATTTTCAGAACGTGACTTAAGAAAAAAAAGGATGGGTTTTGACGTAGTTTTATCAGTGTAATAAAAAGCTGGTCCCGCGGTGGAAGGGAGATGTAGTCTCGCCTCTTCACGAACTGGTTAAGAAATGTAAATAGGCTCAAAAACATCGTCCAGCTGAGTCCAATCATCTGTCGGCACTTTCCATCATTTTCCTCCAAAGAATAAGATGACAGGCAGTTCCTTGACTCACGCATTTCAACAGGGACATCGTCAGCATCCTTGTTGTCAACTGGGCAGTGGTTTTCATCGAGAACTAACGAGAAGAAGAAGTTGCTTTAGCCCGCACATCTAAACCCAATCCAGCTTTAGCCTGACTATCTTAATACAATCTCAACGAGTATATGTCATTAAACTTACTTGTAGGTAGATCTGGGCTCACAGCAGTCGTTTTTGCCACCTTGCGTTTGAGAAGGGGTGACGTCTGCTCACGTTTCCTGGCGTGTTTATACCGATTTAATTTCTGGTTTGGGTCTGCCACAGTACGGTGAGGAAATATTGTGGGCACAAAATCCGGGTGCAGGGGTTCTTTAACATGGCTTCCTGGAATTGGTTTAACATTGTAAAATACCGTTTCAGTACATGCTTATGGTCTCCTAGCCATAGTTCGATGCTAGCTAGCACTAACTGGCTTAGTTGGTATGGTAACGAAATTAAAGCCAGTAGCTATACTAGCAAGTACACTACTTCATGTTAAATACAGATAGTTTGGGGGTTGAATTAATTAAATAATCGGCTTACCAGTTATGAAATGTTTCCCACATACATATGTGTGAGGAGTCTTTGGGTCCCATAACCCTCCATCTGGTGCTTCCCTCTTTATCGCCTGAAGCCATAACTTTCTTCTTTCCGCTTGTTTTATTCGGCATGGTAAAGGTATACATTTTAACCCGGGGTTTTTAAAAACATTTGAGGTGCAGCTCACCACGCAACAACTTTTGGGCATGTTATTTTTGGTCTTCTGTTACCGGAGTAAAGAGAATTCAGATCGTGTCAAAATGGGGAATCCAGACCGTTTGTTTGTTTTCCCCAAAAAAGGGGCGTTACCATTCGATGACGCAAAAGTAGCGTTGGGTGCATAGATATGTATACACTAGATTTCGCATTAAAGACATTCGTTCCAATGAACTGCCGTAGCCAAGGCGACATCTAGTGTATCTATGCACCAGTCTGCACACACGTCACACACCAGGAAGCGCGCGCGCCCTCAGATCACTTGGACCTTTTACAAGGCGCCGCATCTCACTGAACCCGTGTTTATTAGACCCGCGTTTCCCCGTGTCCGACCCGACCCGCACCCGTATCCGACACAGTTGGATATTTTTCACCCGTTTGAGCAAAATTTGCGGGTCACCCGTCGGGTACCCGAACCCGTGCAGGACTCTGGTTGATAGTATTTAGTTTGAGGATGGAGGTTAACTGTCATCGTTTACATTTAAGCATTTGGCAGGTTTTTGATCCAGAGCAACGTAGATTGAATTTCATGGTACAAATTTTGTATTCTTATCAGTTTCTGCTTTCCCTGGGAATTGAACCTATGACCTTGGCATTGCAAGCACCAATGCTCTACTGTTTGAGCTACAGGACAGCTCCTTAAATAGGTTTAAATAGGTGCATCAGTTTAAGGAATAATTTTATGGAGTTTTTGCTGTTTATTATGAGAGCAGGGTACAGGATCAAGAAAAGTCACAAACTGGGGGACTTGAACTCGGGTCACCCAAAGCCCTACACTTCTTAGCACCAGTGCACTGACCACTAGGCTATAGGGGTCAATATATCAGTAACAGTTTAATAAATATTAGAAACTCATTGTGTATGAAATACAGGGGGAACAGAATCCGACGGCAAGAAAACAGCTGTCGGAATCCGTTCCCTCACTCCAACTATGATAGGTGTTGGTGTAGTGGCTTAAAAAAATGCTTATTTTATTTTGTGTGGGGATGGAGCTTACCTGGCACCAATTTAAAGAAATATATTTTCGAGTTTTTACCTTTTATTGTGAAAGGAAAATATTGGATAAAAAAAAGCCAGCGAGCTGGGACTTGAACTTGTGTCACCTAAAAATCTTCAGCTCTTAATCAGTGCCTGGACCACTAGGCTGTAGTAACCTTAGAATTCAAAGCAATTTGATAGATATTAGAAGATCCTCCTTGTGTAAAAAATGCAGGGGGAACGGATTTCGACGGCTGTTTTTTGGCCGTCGGATTCTGTTCCCCCTGTAAAAAAAACAGCTGTCGGAATCCGTTCCCCCACTCCCATTAATGAGAGGTGTTGTAGTGGCTTAAAAAAATCTTATTTTATTTTGTGTGGGGATGGAGCTTACCTGACACCAATTTAAAGAAAAATATTTTCGAGTTTTTACCTTTTATTGTGAAAGGAAAATATTGGATTAAAAAAAGCCAGCGAGCCGGGACTTGAACTTGGGTCACCTACAAATTTTCAGCTCTCAATGTCTGGACCACTAGGCTGTGGCAACCTTAGATTTCACAGCACTTTGATAGATATTAGAAGATCCTCCTTGTGTAAAAAAATACAGGGGGAACGGATTTCGACGGCTGTTTTTTGGCCGTCGGATTCTGTTCCCCCTGTAAAAAAAACAGCTGTCGGAATCCGTTCCCCCACTCCCATTATGAGAGGCGTTGTAGTGGCTTAAACGATGCTTATTTTATTTTGTGTGGGGATGGAGCTTACCTGGCACCAGTTTAAAGAAATATATTTTAGAGTTTTTGCCATTTATTGTGATAGAAAAATATGGGATCAAAAAAGTCATCGAGCCGGGACTTGAACTTGTGTCACCTAAAAATCTTCAGCTCTTAAAATCAGAGCCCGGACCACTAGGCTGTGGCAAGCTTGTAATTCAAAGCACTTTGATAGATATTAGAAGATCCTCCTTGTGTAAAAAAATACAGGGGGAACGGATTTCGAGGCTGTTTTTTGGCCGTCGGATTCTGTTCCCCCTGTAAGAAAAACAGCTGTCGGAATCCGTTCCCTCACTCCCATTTTGAGAGGCGTTGTAGTGGCTTAAAAATGCTTATTTTATTTTGTGTGGGGATGGAGCTTACCTGGCACCAGTTTAAAGAAATATATTTTCGAGTTTTTACCTTTTATTGTGAAAAGAAAATATTGAATAAAAAAAGCCAGAGAGCCGGGACTTGAACTTGTATCACCTAAAAATCTTCAGCTCTTAATGTCAGTGCCCTGACCACTATGCTGTGGCAACCTTGTAAACAAAGCACTTTGATAGATATTAGAAGATCGTCCTTGTGTAAGAATTACAGGGGGAACGGATTTCGACGGCTGTTTTTTGGCCGTCGGATTCTGTTCCCCCTGTAAAGAAAACAGCTGTCGGAATCCGTTCCCCCACTCCCATTATGAGAGGCGTTGTAGTGGCTTAAAAATGCTTATTTTATTTTGTGTGGGGATGGAGCTTACCTGGCACCAGTTTAAAGAAATATATTTTCGAGTTTTTACCTTTTATTGTGAAAGAAAAATATTGGATAAAAAAAGCCAGCGAGCCGGGTCTTGAACTTGGGTCACCTAAAAATCTTCAGCTCTTAAAGTCAGTGCCTGGACCACTAGGCTGTAGTAACCTTGGAAATAAAGCACTTTGATAGATATGAGAAGATCCTCCTTGTGTAAAAAATACAGGGGGAACTGATTTCGACGGCTGTTTTTTGGCCGTCGGATTCTGTTCCCCCTGTAAAAAAAACAGCTGTCGGAATCCGTTCCCCCACTCCCATTTTGAGAGGCGTTGTAGTGGCTTAAAAAATGCTTATTTTATTTTGTGTGGGGATGGATCTTACCTGGCACCAATTTAAAGAAATATATTTTCGAGTTTTTACCTTTTATTGTGAAAGGAAAATATTGGATTAAAAAAAGCCAGCGAGCCGGGACTTGAACTTGGGTCACCTAAAAATCTTCAGCTCTCAATGTCAATGCCTGGACCACTAGGCTGTGGCAACCTTGTAATTAAAAGCACTTTGATAGATATTAGAAGATCCTCCTTGTGTAAGAAATACAGGGGGAACGGATTGGGACGGCTGTTTTTTGGCCGTCGGATTCTGTTCCCCCTGTAAAAAAACAGCTGTCGGAATCCGTTCCCCCACTCCCATTTTGAGAGGCGTTGTAGTGGCTTAAAAAAATCTTATTTTATTTTGTGTGGGGATGGAGCTTACCTGGCACCAATTTAAAGAAATATATTTTCGAGTTTTTACCTTTTATTGTGAAAGGAAAATACTGGATAAAAAAAAGCCAGCGAGCCGGGACTTGAACTTGTGTCACCTAAAAATCTTCAGCTCTTAATGTCAGTGCCTGGACCACTAGGCTGTAGTAACCTTGGAAATAAAGCACTTTGATAGATATGAGAAGATCCTCCTTGTGTAAAAAATACAGGGGGAACGGATTTCGACGGCTGTTTTTTGGCCGTCGGATTCTGTTCCCCCTGTAAAAAAAACAGCTGTCGGAATCCGTTCCCCCACTCCCATTATGAGAGGCGTTGTAGTGGCTTAAAAATGCTTATTTTATTTTGTGTGCGGATGGAGCTTACCTGGCACCAGTTTAAAGAAATATATTTTCGAGTTTTTACCTTTTATTGTGAAAGAAAAATATTGGATAAAAAAAAGCCAGCGAGCCGGGACTTGAACTTGGGTCAACTAAAAATGTTCAGCTCTTAATGTCAGTGCCTGGACCGCTAGGCTGTAGTAACCTTGGAAATAAACCACTTTGATAGATATTAGAAGATCCTCCTTGTGTAAAAAATACAGGGGGAACGGATTTCGACGGCTGTTTTTTGGCCGTCGATTCTGTTCCCCCTGTAAAAAAAACAGCTGTCGGAATCCGTTCCCCCACTCCCATTTTGAGAGGCGTTGTAGTGGCTTAAAAAAATCTTATTTTATTTTGTGTGGGGATGGAGCTTACCTGGCACCAATTTAAAGAAATATATTTTCGAGTTTTTACCTTTTATTGTGAAAGGAAAATATTGGATAAAAAAAAGCCAGCGAGCCGGGAATTGAACTTGTGTCACCTAAAAATATTCAGCTCTCAATGTCAGTGCCTGGACCACTAGGCTGTGGCAACCTTGTAATTCAAAGCACTTTGATAGATATTAGAAGATCCTCCTTGTGTAAAAAATACAGGGGGAACGGATTTCGACGGCTGTTTTTTGGCCGTCGGATTCTGTTCCCCCTGTAAAAAAAAACAGCTGTCGGAATCCGTTCCCCCACTCCCATTTTGAGAGGCGTTGTAGTGGCTTGAAAAAATCTTATTTTATTTTGTGTGGGGATGGAGCTTACCTGGCACCAGTTTAAAGAAATATATTTTCGAGTGTTTTATTGTGAAAGGAAAATATTGGATTAAAAAAATCCAGCGAGCAAGGACTTGAACTTGTGTCACCTAAAAATCTTCAGCTCTTAATCAATGCCTGGACCACTAGGCTGTGGCAACCTTAGAATTCAAAGCACTTTGATAGATATTAGAAGATCCTCCTTGTGTAAAAAATACAGGGGGAACGGATTTCGACGGCTGTTTTTTGGCCGTCGGATTCTGTTCCCCCTGTAAAAAAAACAGCTGTCGGAATCCGTTCCCCCACTCCCATTATGAGAGGTGTTGTAGTGGCTTAAAAAATTCTTATTTTATTTTGTGTGGGGATGGAGCTTACCTGCCACCAATTTAAAGAAAAATATTTTCGAGTTTTTACCTTTTATTGTGAAAGGAAAATATTGGATCAAAAAAAGCAAGCGAAACGGGACTTGAACTTGGGTCACCTAAAAATCTTCAGCTCTTAAAGTCAGTGCCTGGACCACTAGGCTGTGGCAACCTTGTAATTCAAAGCAGTTTGATAGATATTAGAAGATCCTCCTTGTGTAAGAAATACAGGGGGAACGGATTTCGACGGCTGTTTTTTGGCCGTCGGATTCTGTTCCCCCTGTAAAAAAAACAGCTGTCGGAATCCGTTCCCCCACTCCCATTATGAAAGGTGTTGTAGTGGCTTAAAAAATGCTTATTTTATTTTGTGTGGGGATGGAGCTTACCTGCCACCAATTTAAAGAAATATATTTTCGAGTTTTTGCCTTTTATTGTGAAAGGAAAATATTGGATTAAAAAAATCCAGCGAGCAAGGACTTGAACTTGTGTCACCTAAAAATCTTCAGCTCTTAATGTCAGTGTCTGGACCACTAGGCTGTGGCAACCTTAGAATTCAAAGCACTTTGATAGATATTAGAAGATCCTCCTTGTGTAAGAAATACAGGGGGAACGGATTTCGACGGCTGTTTTTTGGCCGTCGGATTCTGTTCCCCCTGTAAAAAAAAACAGCTGTCGGAATCCGTTCCCCCACTCCCATTATGAAAGATGTTGTAGTGGCTTAAAAAATGCTTATTTTATTTTGTGTGGGGATGGAGCTTACCTGACACCAATTTAAAGAAAAATATTTTCGAGTTTTTACCTTTTATTGTGAAAGGAAAATATTGGATCAAAAAAGCCAGCAAGCCGGGACTTGAACTTGGGTCAACTAAAAATGTTCAGCTCTTAATGTCAGTGCCTGGACCACTAGGCTGTGGCCTTGTAATTCAAAGCACTTTGATAGATATTAGAAGATCCTCCTTGTGTAAAAAATACAGGGGGAACGGATTTCGACGGCTGTTTTTTGGCCGTCGGATTCTGTTCCCCCTGTAAAAAAAACAGCTGTCGGAATCCGTTCCCCCACTCCCATTTTGAGAGGCGTTGTAGTGGCTTAAAAAAACTCATTATATTTTGTGTGGGGACGGAGCTTACCTGGCACCAATTTAAAGAAATATATTTTCGAGTTTTTACCTTTTATTGTGAAAGGAAAATATTGGATAAAAAAAAGCCAGCGAGCCGGGAATTGAACTTGTGTCACCTAAAAATCTTCAGCTCTCAATGTCAGTGCCTGGACCACTGTGGCAACCTTGTAATTCAAAGCACTTTGATAGATATTAGAAGATCCTCCTTGTGTAAAAAATACAGGGGGAACGGATTTCGACGGCTGTTTTTTGGCCGTCGGATTCTGTTCCCCCTGTAAAAAAAACAGCTGTCGGAATCCGTTCCCCCACTCCCATTATGAAAGATGTTGTAGTGGCTTAAAAAATGCTTATTTTATTTTGTGTGGGGATGGAGCTTACCTGACACCAATTTAAAGAAAAATATTTTCGAGTTTTTACCTTTTATTGTGAAAGGAAAATATTGGATCAAAAAAGCCAGCAAGCCGGGACTTGAACTTGGGTCACCTAAAAATCTTCAGCTCTTCATGTCAGTGCCTGGACCACTAGGCTGTGGCAACCTTGGAAATAAAGCACTTTGATAGGTATTAGAAGATCCTCCTTGTTAAAAAATACAGGGGGAAGGGATTTCGACGGCTGTTTTTTAGCCGTCGGATTCCGTTCCCCCTGTAAAAAAAACAGCTGTCGGAATCCGTTCCCCCACTCCCATTATGAAAGGTGTTGTAGTGGCTTAAAAAATGCTTATTTTATTTTGTGTGGGGATGGAGCTTACCTGGCACCAGTTTAAAGAAATATATTTTCGAGTTTTTACCTTTTATTGTGAAAGAAAAATATTGGATAAAAAAAAAGCCAGCGAGCCGGGACTTGAACTTGGGTCACCTAAAAATCTTCAGCTCTTAATGTCAGTGCCTGGACCACTAGGCTGTAGTAACCTTGGAAATAAAGCACTTTGATAGATATTAGAAGATCCTCCTTGTGTAAGAAATCGTGAGATCGGGTTGGAAATACAGGGGGAACGGATTTCGACGGCTGTTTTTTGGCCGTCGGATTCTGTTCCCCCTGTAAAAAAAACAGCTGTCGGAATCCGTTCCCCCACTCCCATTTTGAGAGGCGTTGTAGTGGCTTAAAAAAATCTTATTTTATTTTGTGTGGGGATGGAGCTTACCTGCCACCAATTTAAAGAAATATATTTTCGAGTTTTATTGTGAAAGGAAAATATTGGATAAAAAAAAAGCCAGCGAGCCGGGACTTGAACTTGGGTCACCTAAAAATTTTCAGCTCTCAATGTCAGTGCCTGGACCACTAGGCTGTGGCAACCTTGGATATCAAAGCACTTTGTTAGATATTAGAAGATCCTCCTTGTGTAAAAAATGCAGGGGGAACGGATTTCGACGGCTGTTTTTTGGCCGTCGGATTCTGTTCCCCCTGTAAAAAAAAAACAGCTGTCGGAATCCGTTCCCCCACTCCCATTATGAAAGGTGTTGTAGTGGCTTAAAAAATGCTTATTTTATTTTGTGTGGAGATGGAGCTTACCTGACACCAATTTAAAGAAAAATATTTTCGAGTTTTACCTTTTATTGTGAAAGGAAAATATTGGTTCAAAAAATCCAGCGAGCCGGGACTTGAACTTGGGTCACCTAAAAATCTTCAGCTCTTAATGTCAGTGCCTGGACCACTAGGCTGTAGTAACCTTGGAAATAAAGCACTTTGATAGATATTAGAAGATCCTCCTTGTTAAAAAATACAGGGGGAACGGATTTCGACGGCTGTTTTTTGGCCGTCGGATTCTGTTCCCCCTGTAAAAAAAAACAGCTGTCGGAATCCGTTCCCCCACTCCCATTTTGAGAGGCGTTGTAGTGGCTTAAAAAAATCTTATTTTATTTTGTGTGGGGATGGAGCTTACCTGCCACCAATTTAAATAAGTATATTTTCGAGTTTTATTGTGAAAGGAAAATATTGGATAAAAAAAAGCCAGCGAGCCGGGACTTTAACTTGAGTCACCTAAAAATTTTCAGCTCTCAATGTCAGTGCCTGGACCACTAGGCTGTGGCAACCTTAGATATCAAAGCACTTTGATAGATATTAGAAGATCCTCCTTGTGTAAAAAAATACAGGGGGAACGGATTTCGACGGCTGTTTTTTGGCCGTCGGATTCTGTTCCCCCTGTAAAAAAAACAGCTGTCGGAATCCGTTCCCCCACTCCCATTATGAAAGGTGTTGTAGTGGCTTAAAAAATGCTTATTTTATTTTGTGTGGGGATGGAGCTTACCTGACACCAATTTAAAGAAAAATATTTTCGAGTTTTACCTTTTATTGTGAAAGGAAAATATTGGATAAAAAAAAGCCAGCGAGCTGGGACTTGAACTTGTGTCACCTAAAAATCTTCAGCTCTTAATCAGTGCCTGGTCCACTAGGCTGTAGCAACCTTGGAATTCAAAGCCTTTGATAGATATTAGAAGATCCTCCTTGTGTAAAAATGGCAGGGGGAACGGATTTCGACGGCTGTTTTTTGGCCGTCGGATTCTGTTCCCCCTGTAAAAAAACAGCTGTCGGAATCCGTTCCCCCACTCCCATTATGAAAGGTGTTGTAGTGGCTTAAAAAATGCTTATTTTATTTTGTGTGGGGATGGAGCTTACCTGACACCAATTTAAAGAAAAATATTTTCGAGTTTTACCTTTTATTGTGAAAGGAAAATATTGGATCAAAAAATCCAGCGAGCCGGGACTTGAACTTGGGTCACCTAAAAATCTTCAGCTCTTAATGTCAGTGCCTGGACCACTAGGCTGTAGTAACCTTGGAAATAAAGCACTTTGATAGATATTAGAAGATCCTCCTTGTTAAAAAATACAGGGGGAACGGATTTCGATGGCTGTTTTTTGGCCGTCGGATTCTGTTCCCCCTGTAAAAAAACAAACAGCTGTCGGAATCCGTTCCCCCACTCCCATTTTGAGAGGCGTTGTAGTGGCTTAAAAAAATCTCATTTTATTTTGTGTGGGGATGGAGCTTACCTGACACCAATTTAAAGAAATATATTTTCGAGTTTTATTGTGAAAGGAAAATATTGGATAAAAAAAAGCCAGCGAGCCGGGACTTGAACTTGGGTCACCTAAAAATCTTCAGCTTTTAAAGTCAGTGCCTGGACCACTAGGCTGTGGCAACCTTGTAATTCAAAGCAGTTTGATAGATATTAGAAGATCCTTCATTGTGTAAGAAATACAGGGGGAACGGATTTCGACGGCTGTTTTTTGGCCGTCGGATTCTGTTCCCCCTGAAAAAAAAACAGCTGTCGGAATCCGTTCCCCCACTCCCATTTTGAGAGGCGTTGTAGTGGCTTAAAAAAATCTTATTTTATTTTGTGTGGGGATGGAGCTTACCTGCCACCAATTTAAAGAAATATATTTTCGAGTTTTATTGTGAAAGGAAAATATTGGATAAAAAAAAAGCCAGCGAGCCGGGACTTGAACTTCACCTAAAAATTTTCAGCTCTCAATGTCAGTGCCTGGACCACTTGCTGTGGCAACCTTAGATATCAAAGCACTTTGATAGATATTAGAAGATCCTCCTTGTGTAAAAAAATACAGGGGGAACGGATTTCGACGGCTGTTTTTTGGCCGTCGGATTCTCTTCCCCCTGTAAAAAAAACAGCTGTCGGAATCCGTTCCCCCACTCCCATTTTGAGAGGCGTTGTAGTGGCTTAAAAAAATCTTATTTTATTTTGTTTGGGGACGGAGCTTACCTGGCACCAATTTAAAGAAATATATTTTCGAGTTTTTACCTTTTATTGTGAAAGGAAAATATTGGATAAAAAAAAGCCAGCGAGCCGGGACTTGAACTTGTGTCACCTAAAAATCTTCAGCTCTCAATGTCAGTGCCTGGACCACTAGGCTGTGGCAACCTTGTAATTCAAAGCACTTTGATAGATATTAGAAGATCCTCCTTGTGTAAAAAATACAGGGGGAACGGATTTCGACGGCTGTTTTTTGGCCGTCGGATTCTGTTCCCCCTGTAAAAAAAAAAACAGCTGTCGGAATCCGTTCCCCCACTCCCATTTTGAGAGGCGTTGTAGTGGCTTGAAAAAATCTTATTTTATTTTGTGTGGGGATGGAGCTTACCTGGCACCAGTTTAAAGAAATATATTTTCGAGTGTTTTATTGTGAAAGGAAAATATTGGATTAAAAAAATCCAGCGAGCAAGGACTTGAACTTGTGTCACCTAAAAATCTTCAGCTCTTAATCAGTGCCTGGACCACTAGGCTGTGGCAACCTTACAATTCAAAGCACTTTGATAGATATTAGAAGATCCTCCTTGTGTAAAAAATACAGGGGGAACGGATTTCGACGGCTGTTTTTTGGCCGTCGGATTCTGTTCCCCCTGTAAAAAAAACAGCTGTCGGAATCCGTTCCCCCACTCCCATTATGAAAGATGTTGTAGTGGCTTAAAAAATGCTTATTTTATTTTGTGTGGGGATGGAGCTTACCTGACACCAATTTAAAGAAAAATATTTTCGAGTTTTTACCTTTTATTGTGAAAGGAAAATATTGGATCAAAAAAGCCAGCAAGCCGGGACTTGAACTTGGGTCACCTAAAAATCTTCAGCTCTTAAAGTCAGTGCCTGGACCACTAGGCTGTGGCAACCTTGGAAATAAAGCACTTTGATAGATATTAGAAGATCCTCCTTGTTAAAAAATACAGGGGGAACGGATTTCGACGGCTGTTTTTTGGCCGTCGGATTCTGTTCCCCCTGTAAAAAAAAAACAGCTGTCGGAATCCGTTCCCCCACTCCCATTATGAGAGGCGTTGTAGTGGCTTAAAAAAATCTTATTTTATTTTGTGTGGGGATGGAGCTTACCTGCCACCAATTTAAATAAATATATTTTCGAGTTTTTACCTTTTATTGTGAAAGGAAAATATTGGATTAAAAAAAGCCAGCGAGCCGGGACTTGAACTTGGGTCACCTAAAAATCTTCAGCTCTTAATGTCAGTGCCTGGTCCACTAGGCTGTGGCAACATTGTAATTCAAAGCACTTTGATAGATATTAGAAGATCCTCCTTGTGTAAAAAATGCAGGGGGAACGGATTTCGACGGCTGTTTTTTGGCCGTCGGATTCTGTTCCCCCTGTAAAAAAAACAGCTGTCGGAATCCGTTCCCCCACTCCCATTATGAAAGGTGTTGTAGTGGCTTAAAAAATGCTTATTTTATTTTGTGTGGGGATGGAGCTTACCTGACACCAATTTAAAGAAAAATATTTTCGAGTTTTACCTTTTATTGTGAAAGGAAAATATTGGATAAAAAAAAGCCAGCGAGCTGGGACTTGAACTTGTGTCACCTAAAAATCTTCAGCTCTTAATCAGTGCCTGGACCACTAGGCTGTAGCAACCTTGGAATTCAAAGCACTTTGATAGATATTAGAAGATCCTCCTTGTGTAAAAATGGCAGGGGGAACGGATTTCGACGGCTGTTTTTTGGCCGTCGGATTCTGTTCCCCCTGTAAAAAAAACAGCTGTCGGAATCCGTTCCCCCACTCCCATTATGAAAGGTGTTGTAGTGGCTTAAAAAATGCTTATTTTATTTTGTGTGGGGATGGAGCTTACCTGACACCAATTTAAAGAAAAATATTTTCGAGTTTTACCTTTTATTGTGAAAGGAAAATATTGGATCAAAAAATCCAGCGAGCCGGGACTTGAACTTGGGTCACCTAAAAATCTTCAGCTCTTAATGTCAGTGCCTGGACCACTAGGCTGTAGTAACCTTGGAAATAAAGCACTTTGATAGATATTAGAAGATCCTCCTTGTTAAAAAATACAGGGGGAAGGGATTTCGATGGCTGTTTTTTGGCCGTCGGATTCTGTTCCCCCTGTAAAAAAAAAAACAGCTGTCGGAATCCGTTCCCCCACTCCCATTTTGAGAGGCGTTGTAGTGGCTTAAAAAAATCTGATTTTATTTTGTGTGGGGATGGAGCTTACCTGCCACCAATTTAAAGAAATATATTTTCGAGTTTTATTGTGAAAGGAAAATATTGGATAAAAAAAGCCAGCGAGCCGGGACTTGAACTTGGGTCACCTAAAAATCTTCAGCTCTTAAAGTCAGTGCCTGGACCACTAGGCTGTGGCAACCTTGTAATTCAAAGCAGTTTGATAGATATTAGAAGATCCTCCTTGTGTAAGAAATACAGGGGGAACGGATTTCGACGGCTGTTTTTTGGCCGTCGGATTCTGTTCCCCCTGAAAAAAAAACAGCTGTCGGAATCCGTTCCCCCACTCCCATTTTGAGAGGCGTTGTAGTGGCTTAAAAAAATCTTATTTTATTTTGTGTGGGGATGGAGCTTACCTGCCACCAATTTAAAGAAATATATTTTCGAGTTTTATTGTGAAAGGAAAATATTGGATAAAAAAAAAGCCAGCGAGCCGGGACTTGAACTTGGGTCACCTAAAAATGTTCAGCTCTCAATGTCAGTGCCTGGACCACTTGCTGTGGCAACCTTAGATATCAAAGCACTTTGATAGATATTAGAAGATCCTCCTTGTGTAAAAAAATACAGGGGGAACGGATTTCGACGGCTGTTTTTTGGCCGTCGGATTCTGTTCCCCCTGTAAAAAAAACAGCTGTCGGAATCCGTTCCCCCACTCCCATTTTGAGAGGCGTTGTAGTGGCTTAAAAAAATCTTATTTTATTTTGTGTGGGGACGGAGCTTACCTGGCACCAATTTAAAGAAATATATTTTCGAGTTTTTACCTTTTATTGTGAAAGGAAAATATTGGATAAAAAAAAGCCAGCGAGCCGGGACTTGAACTTGTGTCACCTAAAAATCTTCAGCTCTCAATGTCAGTGCCTGGACCACTAGGCTGTGGCAACCTTGTAATTCAAAGCACTTTGATAGATATTAGAAGATCCTCCTTGTGTAAAAAATACAGGGGGAACGGATTTCGACGGCTGTTTTTTGGCCGTCGGATTCTGTTCCCCCTGTAAAAAAAAAAACAGCTGTCGGAATCCGTTCCCCCACTCCCATTTTGAGAGGCGTTGTAGTGGCTTGAAAAAATCTTATTTTATTTTGTGTGGGGATGGAGCTTACCTGGCACCAGTTTAAAGAAATATATTTTCGAGTGTTTTATTGTGAAAGGAAAATATTGGATTAAAAAAATCCAGCGAGCAAGGACTTGAACTTGTGTCACCTAAAAATCTTCAGCTCTTAATCAGTGCCTGGACCACTAGGCTGTGGCAACCTTACAATTCAAAGCACTTTGATAGATATTAGAAGATCCTCCTTGTGTAAAAAATACAGGGGGAACGGATTTCGACGGCTGTTTTTGGCCGTCGGATTCTGTTCCCCCTGTAAAAAAAACAGCTGTCGGAATCCGTTCCCCCACTCCCATTATGAAAGATGTTGTAGTGGCTTAAAAAATGCTTATTTTATTTTGTGTGGGGATGGAGCTTACCTGACACCAATTTAAAGAAAAATATTTTCGAGTTTTTACCTTTTATTGTGAAAGGAAAATATTGGATCAAAAAAGCCAGCAAGCCGGGACTTGAACTTGGGTCACCTAAAAATCTTCAGCTCTTAAAGTCAGTGCCTGGACCACTAGGCTGTGGCAACCTTGGAAATAAAGCATTTTGATAGATATTAGAAGATCCTCCTTGTTAAAAAATACAGGGGGAACGGATTTCGACGGCTGTTTTTTGGCCGTCGGATTCTGTTCCCCCTGTAAAAAAAAAACAGCTGTCGGAATCCGTTCCCCCACTCCCATTTTGAGAGGCGTTGTAGTGGCTTAAAAAAATCTTATTTTATTTTGTGTGGGGATGGAGCTTACCTGGCACCAATTTAAAGAAATATATTTTCGAGTTTTATTGTGAAAGGAAAATATTGGATAAAAAAAAAAGCCAGCGAGCAGGGACTTGAACTTGGGTCACCTAAAAATCTTCAGCTCTTAATGTCAGTGCCTGGACCACTAGGCTGTAGTAACCTTGGAAATAAAGCACTTTGATTGATATGAGAAGATCCTCCTTGTGTAAAAAATACAGGGGGAACGGATTTCGACGGCTGTTTTTTGGCCGTCGGATTCTGTTCCCCCTGTAAAAAAAACAGCTGTAGGAATCCGTTCCCCCACTCCCATTATGAGAGGCGTTGTAGTGGCTTAAAAATGCTTCTTTTATTTTGTGTGGGGATGGAGCTTACCTGGCACCAGTTTAAAGAAATATATTTTCGAGTTTTTACCTTTTATTGTGAAAGAAAAATATTGGATAAAAAAAAGCCAGCGAGCCGGGACTTGAACTTGGGTCACCTAAAAATGTTCAGCTCTTAATGTCAGTGCCAGGACCACTATGTTGTGGAAACCTTGTAAACAAAGCAGTTTGATAGATATTAGAAGATCCTCCTTGTGTAAGAAATCGTGAGATCGGGTTGGAAATACAGGGGGAACGGATTTCGACGGCTGTTTTTTGGCCGTCGGATTCTGTTCCCCCTGTAAAAAAAAACAGCTGTCAGAATCCGTTCCCCCACTCCCATTATGAGAGGTGTTGTAGTGGCTTAAAAAAATCTTATTTTATTTTTTGTGGGGATGGAGCTTACCTGCCACCAATTTAAAGAAATATATTTTCGAGTTTTTACCTTTTATTGTGAAAGGAAAATATTGGATCAAAAAAAGCAAGCGAAACGGGACTTGAACTTGGGTCACCTAAAAATCTTCAGCTCTTAAAGTCAGTGCCTGGACCACTAGGCTGTGGCAACCTTGTAATTCAAAGCAGTTTGATAGATATTAGAAGATCCTCCTTGTGTAAGAAATACAGGGGGAACGGATTTCGACGGCTGTTTTTTGGCCGTCGGATTCTGTTCCCCCTGTAAAAAAAAACAGCTGTCGGAATCCGTTCCCCCACTCCCATTTTGAGAGGCGTTGTAGTGGCTTAAAATATCTTATTTTATTTTGTGTGGGGATGGAGCTTACCTGGCACCAATTTAAAGAAATATATTTTCGAGTTTTTACCTTTTATTGTGAAAGGAAAATACTGGATAAAAAAAAGCCAGCGAGCCGGGACTTGAACTTGTGTCACCTAAAAATCTTCACCTCTTAATGTCAGTGCCTGGACCACTAGGCTGTAGTAACCTTGGAAATAAAGCACTTTGAAAGATATGAGAAGATCCTCCTTGTGTAAAAAATACAGGGGGAACGGATTTCGACGGCTGTTTTTTGGCCGTCGGATTCTGTTCCCCCTGTAAAAAAAACAGCTGTCGGAATCCGTTCCCCCACTCCCATTATGAAAGGTGTTGTAGTGGCTTAAAAAATGCTTATTTTATTTTGTGTGGAGATGGAGCTTACCTGGCACCAATTTAAAGAAATATATTTTCGAGTTTTTACCTTTTATTGTGAAAGGAAAATATTGGATAAAAAAAAGCCAGCGAGCTGGGACTTGAACTTGTGTCACCTAAAAATCTTCAGCTCTTAATGTCAGTGCCTGGACCACTAGGCTGTAGTAACCTTGGAAATAAAGCACTTTGATAGATATGAGAAGATCCTCCTTGTGTAAAAAATACAGGGGGAACGGATTTCGACGGCTGTTTTTTGGCCGTCGGATTCTGTTCCCCCTGTAAAAAAAACAGCTGTCGGAATCCGTTCCCCCACTCCCATTATGAGAGGTGTTGTAGTGGCTTAAAAAATGCTTATTTTATTTTGTTTGTTTGGGAAACTGGAGCTTACCTGGCACCAGTTTAAAGAAATATATTTTAGAGTTTTTGCCATTTATTGTGATAGGAAAATATGGGATCAAAAAAGTCATCGAGCCGGGACTTGAACTTGTTTCACCTAAAAATCAACAGCTCTTAAAGTCAGTGCATTGACCACTAGGCTGTGGAGGCCTAATCATGTTCAGCACTTTGATAGATATAAGAAGATCCTCATTGTGTAAGAAATACAGGGGGATAGAATCCGACGGCAAAAAATAATATGTCAGAATCCGTTTGCATTATGAGAGGTGTTAATGTAGTGGCTTGAATAAAGGTTGATAGTATTTAGTTTGAGGATGGAGGTTAACTGTCATCGTTTACATTTAAGCATTTGGCAGGTTTTTGATCCAGAGCAACGTAGATTGAATTTCATGGTACAAATTTTGTATTCTTATCAGTTTCTGCTTTCCCTGGGAATTGAACCTATGACCTTGGCATTGCAAGCACCAATGCTCTACTGTTTGAGCTACAGGACAGCTCCTTAAATAAGTGCATCAGTTTAAGGAATAATTTTATGGAGTTTTTGCTGTTTATTATGAGAGCAGGGTACAGGATCAAGAAAAGTCACAAACTGGGGGACTTGAACTCGGGTCACCCAAAGCCCTACACTTCTTTGCACCAGTGCACTGACCACTAGGCTATAGGGGTCAATATATCAGTAACAGTTTAATAAATATTAGAACCTCATTGTGTATGAAATACAGGGGGAACAGAATCCGACGGCAAGAAAACAGCTGTCGGAATCCGTTCCCTCACTCCAACTAAGATAGGTGTTGGTGTAGTGGCTTAAAAAATGCTTATTTTATTTTGTGTGGGGATGGAGCTTACCTGGCACCAATTTAAAGAAATATATTTTCGAGTTTTTACCTTTCATTGTGAAAGGAAAATATTGGATAAAAAAAAGCCAGCGAGCTGGGACTTGAACTTGTGTCACCTAAAAATCTTCAGCTCTTAATCAGTGCCTGGACCACTAGGCTGTAGTAACCTTAGAATTCAAAGCACTTTGATAGATATTAGAAGATCCTCCTTGTGTAAAAAATACAGGGGGAACGGATTTCGACGGCTGTTTTTTGGCCGTCGGATTCTGTTCCCCCTGTAAAAAAAAAAACAGCTGTCGGAATCCGTTCCCCCACTCCCATTATGAGAGGTGTTGTAGTGGCTTAAAAAATTCTTATTTTATTTTGTGTGGGGATGGAGCTTACCTGCCACCAATTTAAAGAAAAATATTTTCGAGTTTTTACCTTTTATTGTGAAAGGAAAATATTGGATCAAAAAAAGCAAGCGAAACGGGACTTGAACTTGGGTCACCTAAAAATCTTCAGCTCTTAAAGTCAGTGCCTGGACCACTAGGCTGTGGCAACCTTGTAATTCAAAGCAGTTTGATAGATATTAGAAGATCCTCCTTGTGTAAGAAATACAGGGGGAACGGATTTCGACGGCTGTTTTTTGGCCGTCGGATTCTGTTCCCCCTGTAAAAAAAACAGCTGTCGGAATCCGTTCCCCCACTCCCATTTTGAGAGGCGTTGTAGTGGCTTAAAAAAATCTTATTTTATTTTGTGTGGGGATGGAGCTTACCTGGCACCAATTTAAATAAATATATTTTCGAGTTTTTACCTTTTATTGTGAAAGGAAAATACTGGATAAAAAAAAGCCAGCGAGCTGGGACTTGAACTTGTGTCACCTAAAAATAAACAGCTGTCGGAATCCGTTCCCCCACTCCCATTATGAAAGGTGTTGTAGTGGCTTAAAAAAATCTTATTTTATTTTGTGTCTGGCACCAGTTTAAAGAAATATATTTTCGAGTTTTTACCTTTTATTGTGAAAGGAAAATATTGGATAAAAAAAAGCCAGCGAGCTGGGACTTGAACTTGTGTCACCTAAAAATAAACAGCTGTCAGAATCCGTTCCCCCACTCCCATTATGAGGTGTTTTAGTGGCTTAAAAAATCTTATTTTATTTTGTGTGGGGATGGAGCTTACCTGGCACCAGTTTAAAGAAATATATTTTCGAGTTTTTACCTTTTATTTTGAATAGATAATATTGGATTAAAAAAAAGCCAGCGAGCCGGGACTTGAACTTGTGTCTCCTAAAAATTTTCAGCTCCTAATGTCAGTGCCTGGACCACTAGGCTGTGGCAACCTTAGAATTCAAAGCACTTTGATAGATATTAGAAGATCCTCCTTGTGTAAGAAATACAGGGGGAACGGATTTCGACGGCTGTTTTTTGGCCGTCGGATTCTGTTCCCCCTGTAAAAAAAACAGCTGTCGGAATCCGTTCCCCCACTCCCATTATGAGGTGTTTTAGTGGCTTAAAAAAATCTTATTTTATTTTGTGTGGGGATGGAGCTTAACTGGCACCAGTTTAAAGAAATATATTTTCGAGTTTTTACCTTTTATTGTGAAAGGAAAATATTGGATTAAAAAAAAGCCAGCGAGCAAGGACTTGAACTTGTGTCACCTAAAAATCTTCAGCTCTTAATCAATGCCTGGACCACTAGGCTGTGGCAACCTTAGAATTCAAAGCACTTTGATAGATATTAGAAGATCCTCCTTGTGTAAAAAATACAGGGGGAACGGATTTCGACGGCTGTTTTTTGGCCGTCGGATTCTGTTCCCCCTGTAAAAAAAACAGCTGTCGGAATCCGTTCCCCCACTCCCATTATGAGAGGTGTTGTAGTGGCTTAAAAAATTCTTATTTTATTTTGTGTGGGGATGGAGCTTACCTGCCACCAATTTAAAGAAAAATATTTTCGAGTTTTTACCTTTTATTGTGAAAGGAAAATATTGGATCAAAAAAAGCAAGCGAAACGGGACTTGAACTTGGGTCACCTAAAAATCTTCAGCTCTTAAAGTCAGTGCCTGGACCACTAGGCTGTGGCAACCTTGTAATTCAAAGCAGTTTGATAGATATTAGAAGATCCTCCTTGTGTAAGAAATACAGGGGGAACGGATTTCGACGGCTGTTTTTTGGCCGTCGGATTCTGTTCCCCCTGTAAAAAAAACAGCTGTCGGAATCCGTTCCCCCACTCCCATTATGAAAGGTGTTGTAGTGGCTTAAAAAATGCTTATTTTATTTTGTGTGGGGATGGAGCTTACCTGCCACCAATTTAAAGAAATATATTTTCGAGTTTTTGCCTTTTATTGTGAAAGGAAAATATTGGATTAAAAAAATCCAGCGAGCAAGGACTTGAACTTGTGTCACCTAAAAATCTTCAGCTCTTAATGTCAGTGTCTGGACCACTAGGCTGTGGCAACCTTAGAATTCAAAGCACTTTGATAGATATTAGAAGATCCTCCTTGTGTAAAAAATACAGGGGGAACGGATTTCGACGGCTGTTTTTTGGCCGTCGGATTCTGTTCCCCCTGTAAAAAAAAACAGCTGTCGGAATCCGTTCCCCCACTCCCATTATGAAAGATGTTGTAGTGGCTTAAAAAATGCTTATTTTATTTTGTGTGGGGATGGAGCTTACCTGACACCAATTTAAAGAAAAATATTTTCGAGTTTTTACCTTTTATTGTGAAAGGAAAATATTGGATCAAAAAAGCCAGCAAGCCGGGACTTGAACTTGGGTCAACTAAAAATGTTCAGCTCTTAATGTCAGTGCCTGGACCACTAGGCTGTGGCCTTGTAATTCAAAGCACTTTGATAGATATTAGAAGATCCTCCTTGTGTAAAAAATACAGGGGGAACGGATTTCGACGGCTGTTTTTTGGCCGTCGGATTCTGTTCCCCCTGTAAAAAAAACAGCTGTCGGAATCCGTTCCCCCACTCCCATTTTGAGAGGCGTTGTAGTGGCTTAAAAAAACTCATTATATTTTGTGTGGGGACGGAGCTTACCTGGCACCAATTTAAAGAAATATATTTTCGAGTTTTTACCTTTTATTGTGAAAGGAAAATATTGGATAAAAAAAAGCCAGCGAGCCGGGAATTGAACTTGTGTCACCTAAAAATCTTCAGCTCTCAATGTCAGTGCCTGGACCACTGTGGCAACCTTGTAATTCAAAGCACTTTGATAGATATTAGAAGATCCTCCTTGTGTAAAAAATACAGGGGGAACGGATTTCGACGGCTGTTTTTTGGCCGTCGGATTCTGTTCCCCCTGTAAAAAAAACAGCTGTCGGAATCCGTTCCCCCACTCCCATTATGAAAGATGTTGTAGTGGCTTAAAAAATGCTTATTTTATTTTGTGTGGGGATGGAGCTTACCTGACACCAATTTAAAGAAAAATATTTTCGAGTTTTTACCTTTTATTGTGAAAGGAAAATATTGGATCAAAAAAGCCAGCAAGCCGGGACTTGAACTTGGGTCACCTAAAAATCTTCAGCTCTTAAAGTCAGTGCCTGGACCACTAGGCTGTGGCAACCTTGGAAATAAAGCACTTTGATAGATATTAGAAGATCCTCCTTGTTAAAAAATACAGGGGGAACGGATTTCGACGGCTGTTTTTTGGCCGTCGGATTCTGTTCCCCCTGTAAAAAAAAAACAGCTGTCGGAATCCGTTCCCCCACTCCCATTATGAGAGGCGTTGTAGTGGCTTAAAAAAATCTTATTTTATTTTGTGTGGGGATGGAGCTTACCTGCCACCAATTTAAATAAATATATTTTCGAGTTTTTACCTTTTATTGTGAAAGGAAAATATTGGATTAAAAAAAGCCAGCGAGCCGGGACTTGAACTTGGGTCACCTAAAAATCTTCAGCTCTTAATGTCAGTGCCTGGTCCACTAGGCTGTGGCAACATTGTAATTCAAAGCACTTTGATAGATATTAGAAGATCCTCCTTGTGTAAAAAATGCAGGGGGAACGGATTTCGACGGCTGTTTTTTGGCCGTCGGATTCTGTTCCCCCTGTAAAAAAAACAGCTGTCGGAATCCGTTCCCCCACTCCCATTATGAAAGGTGTTGTAGTGGCTTAAAAAATGCTTATTTTATTTTGTGTGGGGATGGAGCTTACCTGACACCAATTTAAAGAAAAATATTTTCGAGTTTTACCTTTTATTGTGAAAGGAAAATATTGGATAAAAAAAAGCCAGCGAGCTGGGACTTGAACTTGTGTCACCTAAAAATCTTCAGCTCTTAATCAGTGCCTGGACCACTAGGCTGTAGCAACCTTGGAATTCAAAGCACTTTGATAGATATTAGAAGATCCTCCTTGTGTAAAAATGGCAGGGGGAACGGATTTCGACGGCTGTTTTTTGGCCGTCGGATTCTGTTCCCCCTGTAAAAAAAACAGCTGTCGGAATCCGTTCCCCCACTCCCATTATGAAAGGTGTTGTAGTGGCTTAAAAAATGCTTATTTTATTTTGTGTGGGGATGGAGCTTACCTGACACCAATTTAAAGAAAAATATTTTCGAGTTTTACCTTTTATTGTGAAAGGAAAATATTGGATCAAAAAATCCAGCGAGCCGGGCTTGAACTTGGGTCACCTAAAAATCTTCAGCTCTTAATGTCAGTGCCTGGACCACTAGGCTGTAGTAACCTTGGAAATAAAGCACTTTGATAGATATTAGAAGATCCTCCTTGTTAAAAAATACAGGGGGAAGGGATTTCGATGGCTGTTTTTTGGCCGTCGGATTCTGTTCCCCCTGTAAAAAAAAAAACAGCTGTCGGAATCCGTTCCCCCACTCCCATTTTGAGAGGCGTTGTAGTGGCTTAAAAAAATCTGATTTTATTTTGTGTGGGGATGGAGCTTACCTGCCACCAATTTAAAGAAATATATTTTCGAGTTTTATTGTGAAAGGAAAATATTGGATAAAAAAAGCCAGCGAGCCGGGACTTGAACTTGGGTCACCTAAAAATCTTCAGCTCTTAAAGTCAGTGCCTGGACCACTAGGCTGTGGCAACCTTGTAATTCAAAGCAGTTTGATAGATATTAGAAGATCCTCCTTGTGTAAGAAATACAGGGGGAACGGATTTCGACGGCTGTTTTTTGGCCGTCGGATTCTGTTCCCCCTGAAAAAAAAACAGCTGTCGGAATCCGTTCCCCCACTCCCATTTTGAGAGGCGTTGTAGTGGCTTAAAAAAATCTTATTTTATTTTGTGTGGGGATGGAGCTTACCTGCCACCAATTTAAAGAAATATATTTTCGAGTTTTATTGTGAAAGGAAAATATTGGATAAAAAAAAAGCCAGCGAGCCGG
The DNA here is from genome assembly GCF_949152265.1 of Phoxinus phoxinus. NCBI lineage: Eukaryota > Metazoa > Chordata > Actinopteri > Cypriniformes > Leuciscidae > Phoxinus > Phoxinus phoxinus. The sequence goes on from NC_136894.1 coordinate 5,945,577, forward strand.
GACTTGAACTTGGGTCACCTAAAAATGTTCAGCTCTCAATGTCAGTGCCTGGACCACTTGCTGTGGCAACCTTAGATATCAAAGCACTTTGATAGATATTAGAAGATCCTCCTTGTGTAAAAAAATACAGGGGGAACGGATTTCGACGGCTGTTTTTTGGCCGTTGGATTCTCTTCCCCCTGTAAAAAAAACAGCTGTCGGAATCCGTTCCCCCACTCCCATTTTGAGAGGCGTTGTAGTGGCTTAAAAAAATCTTATTTTATTTTGTGTGGGGACGGAGCTTACCTGGCACCAATTTAAAGAAATATATTTTCGAGTTTTTACCTTTTATTGTGAAAGGAAAATATTGGATAAAAAAAAGCCAGCGAGCCGGGACTTGAACTTGTGTCACCTAAAAATCTTCAGCTCTCAATGTCAGTGCCTGGACCACTAGGCTGTGGCAACCTTGTAATTCAAAGCACTTTGATAGATATTAGAAGATCCTCCTTGTGTAAAAAATACAGGGGGAACGGATTTCGACGGCTGTTTTTTGGCCGTCGGATTCTGTTCCCCCTGTAAAAAAAAAAACAGCTGTCGGAATCCGTTCCCCCACTCCCATTTTGAGAGGCGTTGTAGTGGCTTGAAAAAATCTTATTTTATTTTGTGTGGGGATGGAGCTTACCTGGCACCAGTTTAAAGAAATATATTTTCGAGTGTTTTATTGTGAAAGGAAAATATTGGATTAAAAAAATCCAGCGAGCAAGGACTTGAACTTGTGTCACCTAAAAATCTTCAGCTCTTAATCAGTGCCTGGACCACTAGGCTGTGGCAACCTTACAATTCAAAGCACTTTGATAGATATTAGAAGATCCTCCTTGTGTAAAAAATACAGGGGGAACGGATTTCGACGGCTGTTTTTGGCCGTCGGATTCTGTTCCCCCTGTAAAAAAAACAGCTGTCGGAATCCGTTCCCCCACTCCCATTATGAAAGATGTTGTAGTGGCTTAAAAAATGCTTATTTTATTTTGTGTGGGGATGGAGCTTACCTGACACCAATTTAAAGAAAAATATTTTCGAGTTTTTACCTTTTATTGTGAAAGGAAAATATTGGATCAAAAAAGCCAGCAAGCCGGGACTTGAACTTGGGTCACCTAAAAATCTTCAGCTCTTAAAGTCAGTGCCTGGACCACTAGGCTGTGGCAACCTTGGAAATAAAGCATTTTGATAGATATTAGAAGATCCTCCTTGTTAAAAAATACAGGGGGAACGGATTTCGACGGCTGTTTTTTGGCCGTCGGATTCTGTTCCCCCTGTAAAAAAAAAACAGCTGTCGGAATCCGTTCCCCCACTCCCATTTTGAGAGGCGTTGTAGTGGCTTAAAAAAATCTTATTTTATTTTGTGTGGGGATGGAGCTTACCTGGCACCAATTTAAAGAAATATATTTTCGAGTTTTATTGTGAAAGGAAAATATTGGATAAAAAAAAAAGCCAGCGAGCAGGGACTTGAACTTGGGTCACCTAAAAATCTTCAGCTCTTAATGTCAGTGCCTGGACCACTAGGCTGTAGTAACCTTGGAAATAAAGCACTTTGATTGATATGAGAAGATCCTCCTTGTGTAAAAAATACAGGGGGAACGGATTTCGACGGCTGTTTTTTGGCCGTCGGATTCTGTTCCCCCTGTAAAAAAAACAGCTGTAGGAATCCGTTCCCCCACTCCCATTATGAGAGGCGTTGTAGTGGCTTAAAAATGCTTCTTTTATTTTGTGTGGGGATGGAGCTTACCTGGCACCAGTTTAAAGAAATATATTTTCGAGTTTTTACCTTTTATTGTGAAAGAAAAATATTGGATAAAAAAAAGCCAGCGAGCCGGGACTTGAACTTGGGTCACCTAAAAATGTTCAGCTCTTAATGTCAGTGCCAGGACCACTATGTTGTGGAAACCTTGTAAACAAAGCAGTTTGATAGATATTAGAAGATCCTCCTTGTGTAAGAAATCGTGAGATCGGGTTGGAAATACAGGGGGAACGGATTTCGACGGCTGTTTTTTGGCCGTCGGATTCTGTTCCCCCTGTAAAAAAAAACAGCTGTCAGAATCCGTTCCCCCACTCCCATTATGAGAGGTGTTGTAGTGGCTTAAAAAAATCTTATTTTATTTTTTGTGGGGATGGAGCTTACCTGCCACCAATTTAAAGAAATATATTTTCGAGTTTTTACCTTTTATTGTGAAAGGAAAATATTGGATCAAAAAAAGCAAGCGAAACGGGACTTGAACTTGGGTCACCTAAAAATCTTCAGCTCTTAAAGTCAGTGCCTGGACCACTAGGCTGTGGCAACCTTGTAATTCAAAGCAGTTTGATAGATATTAGAAGATCCTCCTTGTGTAAGAAATACAGGGGGAACGGATTTCGACGGCTGTTTTTTGGCCGTCGGATTCTGTTCCCCCTGTAAAAAAAAACAGCTGTCGGAATCCGTTCCCCCACTCCCATTTTGAGAGGCGTTGTAGTGGCTTAAAATATCTTATTTTATTTTGTGTGGGGATGGAGCTTACCTGGCACCAATTTAAAGAAATATATTTTCGAGTTTTTACCTTTTATTGTGAAAGGAAAATACTGGATAAAAAAAAGCCAGCGAGCCGGGACTTGAACTTGTGTCACCTAAAAATCTTCACCTCTTAATGTCAGTGCCTGGACCACTAGGCTGTAGTAACCTTGGAAATAAAGCACTTTGAAAGATATGAGAAGATCCTCCTTGTGTAAAAAATACAGGGGGAACGGATTTCGACGGCTGTTTTTTGGCCGTCGGATTCTGTTCCCCCTGTAAAAAAAACAGCTGTCGGAATCCGTTCCCCCACTCCCATTATGAAAGGTGTTGTAGTGGCTTAAAAAATGCTTATTTTATTTTGTGTGGAGATGGAGCTTACCTGGCACCAATTTAAAGAAATATATTTTCGAGTTTTTACCTTTTATTGTGAAAGGAAAATATTGGATAAAAAAAAGCCAGCGAGCTGGGACTTGAACTTGTGTCACCTAAAAATCTTCAGCTCTTAATGTCAGTGCCTGGACCACTAGGCTGTAGTAACCTTGGAAATAAAGCACTTTGATAGATATGAGAAGATCCTCCTTGTGTAAAAAATACAGGGGGAACGGATTTCGACGGCTGTTTTTTGGCCGTCGGATTCTGTTCCCCCTGTAAAAAAAACAGCTGTCGGAATCCGTTCCCCCACTCCCATTATGAGAGGTGTTGTAGTGGCTTAAAAAATGCTTATTTTATTTTGTTTGTTTGGGAAACTGGAGCTTACCTGGCACCAGTTTAAAGAAATATATTTTAGAGTTTTTGCCATTTATTGTGATAGGAAAATATGGGATCAAAAAAGTCATCGAGCCGGGACTTGAACTTGTTTCACCTAAAAATCAACAGCTCTTAAAGTCAGTGCATTGACCACTAGGCTGTGGAGGCCTAATCATGTTCAGCACTTTGATAGATATAAGAAGATCCTCATTGTGTAAGAAATACAGGGGGATAGAATCCGACGGCAAAAAATAATATGTCAGAATCCGTTTGCATTATGAGAGGTGTTAATGTAGTGGCTTGAATAAAGGTTGATAGTATTTAGTTTGAGGATGGAGGTTAACTGTCATCGTTTACATTTAAGCATTTGGCAGGTTTTTGATCCAGAGCAACGTAGATTGAATTTCATGGTACAAATTTTGTATTCTTATCAGTTTCTGCTTTCCCTGGGAATTGAACCTATGACCTTGGCATTGCAAGCACCAATGCTCTACTGTTTGAGCTACAGGACAGCTCCTTAAATAAGTGCATCAGTTTAAGGAATAATTTTATGGAGTTTTTGCTGTTTATTATGAGAGCAGGGTACAGGATCAAGAAAAGTCACAAACTGGGGGACTTGAACTCGGGTCACCCAAAGCCCTACACTTCTTTGCACCAGTGCACTGACCACTAGGCTATAGGGGTCAATATATCAGTAACAGTTTAATAAATATTAGAACCTCATTGTGTATGAAATACAGGGGGAACAGAATCCGACGGCAAGAAAACAGCTGTCGGAATCCGTTCCCTCACTCCAACTAAGATAGGTGTTGGTGTAGTGGCTTAAAAAATGCTTATTTTATTTTGTGTGGGGATGGAGCTTACCTGGCACCAATTTAAAGAAATATATTTTCGAGTTTTTACCTTTCATTGTGAAAGGAAAATATTGGATAAAAAAAAGCCAGCGAGCTGGGACTTGAACTTGTGTCACCTAAAAATCTTCAGCTCTTAATCAGTGCCTGGACCACTAGGCTGTAGTAACCTTAGAATTCAAAGCACTTTGATAGATATTAGAAGATCCTCCTTGTGTAAAAAATACAGGGGGAACGGATTTCGACGGCTGTTTTTTGGCCGTCGGATTCTGTTCCCCCTGTAAAAAAAAAAACAGCTGTCGGAATCCGTTCCCCCACTCCCATTATGAGAGGTGTTGTAGTGGCTTAAAAAATTCTTATTTTATTTTGTGTGGGGATGGAGCTTACCTGCCACCAATTTAAAGAAAAATATTTTCGAGTTTTTACCTTTTATTGTGAAAGGAAAATATTGGATCAAAAAAAGCAAGCGAAACGGGACTTGAACTTGGGTCACCTAAAAATCTTCAGCTCTTAAAGTCAGTGCCTGGACCACTAGGCTGTGGCAACCTTGTAATTCAAAGCAGTTTGATAGATATTAGAAGATCCTCCTTGTGTAAGAAATACAGGGGGAACGGATTTCGACGGCTGTTTTTTGGCCGTCGGATTCTGTTCCCCCTGTAAAAAAAACAGCTGTCGGAATCCGTTCCCCCACTCCCATTTTGAGAGGCGTTGTAGTGGCTTAAAAAAATCTTATTTTATTTTGTGTGGGGATGGAGCTTACCTGGCACCAATTTAAATAAATATATTTTCGAGTTTTTACCTTTTATTGTGAAAGGAAAATACTGGATAAAAAAAAGCCAGCGAGCCGGGACTTGAACTTGTGTCACCTAAAAATAAACAGCTGTCGGAATCCGTTCCCCCACTCCCATTATGAAAGGTGTTGTAGTGGCTTAAAAAAATCTTATTTTATTTTGTGTCTGGCACCAGTTTAAAGAAATATATTTTCGAGTTTTTACCTTTTATTGTGAAAGGAAAATATTGGATAAAAAAAAGCCAGCGAGCTGGGACTTGAACTTGTGTCACCTAAAAATAAACAGCTGTCAGAATCCGTTCCCCCACTCCCATTATGAGGTGTTTTAGTGGCTTAAAAAATCTTATTTTATTTTGTGTGGGGATGGAGCTTACCTGGCACCAGTTTAAAGAAATATATTTTCGAGTTTTTACCTTTTATTTTGAATAGATAATATTGGATTAAAAAAAAGCCAGCGAGCCGGGACTTGAACTTGTGTCTCCTAAAAATTTTCAGCTCCTAATGTCAGTGCCTGGACCACTAGGCTGTGGCAACCTTAGAATTCAAAGCACTTTGATAGATATTAGAAGATCCTCCTTGTGTAAGAAATACAGGGGGAACGGATTTCGACGGCTGTTTTTTGGCCGTCGGATTCTGTTCCCCCTGTAAAAAAAAACAGCTGTCGGAATCCGTTCCCCCACTCCCATTATGAGGTGTTTTAGTGGCTTAAAAAAATCTTATTTTATTTTGTGTGGGGATGGAGCTTAACTGGCACCAGTTTAAAGAAATATATTTTCGAGTTTTTACCTTTTATTGTGAAAGGAAAATATTGGATTAAAAAAAAGCCAGCGAGCCGGGACTTGAACTTGGGTCACCTAAAAATCTTCAGCTCCTAATGTCAGTGCCTGGACCACTAGGCTGTGGAAAACTTGGAATTCAAAGCACTTTGATAGATATTAGAAGATCCTCCTTGTGTAAGAAATACAGGGGGAACGGATTTCCACGGCTGTTTTTTGGCCGTCGGATTCTGTTCCCCCTGTAAAAAAAACAGCTGTCGGAATCCGTTCCCCCACTCCCATTATGAAAGGTGTTGTAGTGGCTTAAAAAATCTTATTTTATTTTGTGTGGGGATGGAGCTTACCTGGCACCAGTTTAAAGAAATATATTTTCAAGTTTTTACCTTTTATTGTGAAAGGAAAATATTGGATAAAAAAAAACCAGCGAGCCGGGACTTGAACTTGGGTCACCTAAAAATCTTCAGCTCTTAATGTCAGTGCCTGGTCCACTAGGCTGTGGCAACATTGGAATTCAAAGCACTTTGATAGATATTAGAAGATCCTCCTTGTGTAAGAAATACAGGGGGAACGGATTTCCACGGCTGTTTTTTGGCCGTCGGATTCTGTTCCCCCTGTAAAAAAAAACAGCTGTCGGAATCCGTTCCCCCACTCCCATTTTGAGAGGCGTTGTAGTGGCTTTAAAAATCTTATTTTATTTTGTGTGGGGATGGAGCTTACCTGGCACCAATTTAAAGAAATATATTTTCGAGTTTTATTGTGAAAGGAAAATATTGGATAAAAAAAAGCCAGCGAGCCGGGACTTGAACTTGGGTCACCTAAAAATGTTCAGCTCTCAATGTCAGTGCCTGGACCACTAGGCTGTGGCAACCTTTGAAATAAAGCACTTTGATAGATATTCGTTTTTTTTTATATAAGAAAAATACTGTTGTAGCGACCTATGTTAAATGTAGTCTACTTTTAATTGTATTCAGTAAAAATAATATCGAAGACCAATGATGAATTAAATCCCAATTCAAACAGTCAGGATTATTTAAATTTCACCCTAAAAAAAAAAAAAAGGTCTTTACAATTGTTGACGTTTTTATTAATGAACATAAATATACTCCTGCATCCAAAGTCAACTGTCAATAGTGTACATTTTTATTTCTAAGAACCTAACTAAATAGCCATTTATATTAGCCTAACATCTAGGTTAATAATAATTTGTGAAATGGTCACCTGTTTGGCAAGTGTTAGTCGTGTTCTGATGATAAAAAACACACTTAACTCTCTGGTTAATTTCACTCAGGAGCAATTTAGCAAATCTCTGCCTTTTAATGTGAACGAAATACAGATTTGACATTTATCGAGATAATTATTATATATATTTCTACCGTTGAACACAAAAGAAAATATTTTTAAGAATGCTGTTAACCAAAAAGTTGATAGCCATGACAAAATTTTAAAGTTTTCATTTTTGGGTGTGAACTCGCAACAATTTATAGGCCTATCAATAGTTGCTGCGACTTCCGCAACAGCCACTAGGGGGCAGGTCACACAATCTTCTGGTTGGAAATCTGTAAAGGTGGGTGTTTGTCGTGTTTCAAATTATGACTTTTCTATCACTTTTCCTAATGAGAATTTAGGTAGTGTTGGCTACTTTGGGACTCAGCTCTTTGGAATCATAGACAGTATATAAAAGTTTGTAATAGTGTAATTTAGGTTCAGCTGCATACTTATGTCCATCTCTCCACTTTCTCAAATGTAAACTTCCGGAAAAAAACTTTAGTAGGCCTAACTAAACTTACTTACTTACTGTAAAAGCACTGTAGTTCCGTCTGGTGGTATTCAAAGATAAATGTCATCACACCCCGTTTTAGAGGACATAATAATAAAAGATAATAATTAAATACTATAGACTTAGGCTACTGCTACTGCTGCTGCTGCTACTAAACTAATATAATGTTATTTTTAGTTGTTTAGTGATTTATAATAATAATAAACAATTAGTGTAGGGTTAAGATAATTAGAACATTGTTTCCCAGTCATCCCATTGTCAAAGTGCACCGAGATGTCACTAACGTTATAGCTTAGCAGTAGGCTACCTAGAATTTACAGTTTTTTTGGATTGCTTAAGCACGATTTTCAAAACAGGGCCCGTGTTTTCAAAACACTACACACAGTTAGCAGAACCACACACCCAATAAGCAAAACCCTACAGATCCTTTGCATAATTAAACACACTTGTAAAAACTATACACTTCTGTTTTAAAACCACACTTTGTTACCATATGAAACACACACGTTTCACATTGCTATACTCTGTTTGCACGAGTTACACTCTGCTGTGATAAACCTAAAACACTTTTAGCACTTACTTCCCTGTGATTAGAGTAGGCTACCATCAACAAAGTATATATAATGTAAATTCACCAAACACTACACAAGACCAATGTTGCAGACTGAAGAAACTCATTTATTTCTCAACTCGCCCAAAATGTTGACATGGAGATTCATAATACTGTAACAAAATGTCCCTTTACGTATTGTACTGCAAGTTTACTGTAAAAAAAATAAAATAAACTAGACATTATCTCTTCGCCTATAGCTGGATCTGGCCAGAGAATTTCATCGCAAGCAATGTTGCAATGTTGTCATTAGCAAGATACCTTGGAAAGACACATCTTGAATGACGAATCCATCCTTGCATTGCTGCTACCTCCATCTGGTCACAGGCCTCCTCCATGGCTTGGATGAGCGGTACCTCAGCCTGGAGACGGAGATCATACACCTTCCACCGCCATGCCGAGAAAAACTCTTCTATAGGGTTGAGGAATGGAGAGGATGGTGGAAGATATAGGATGGTGAAATGTGGATGTTGCTGAAACCCGTTCTGAACCAGAGCAGAGCGGTGGAAAGACACATTGTCCCAGACAACAATGTATTGCATATGAACTCTGCATATGATCGATTTGATTTGCTGCTGTTAACGTTGTGCAATTGGTCCAAGAATGTAAGTATGAGTGCTGTGTTGTAAGGGCCCATAAGGGCATGGCGGTGGAGGACCCCATTCTGTGTAATGGCTGCACAGTGTTATATTACCCCCACGTTGCCCTGGGACATTGACTATAGCCCTGTGGCCAATGATGTTTCTTCCCCTCCTTCGTGTTCTCGTCAGGTTGAACCCAGCCTCATCTACGTAAATGAACTCATGCTGGATCTCCTCTCCATCCATTCGTAAAACTCTCTGAAGAACAGTGTCAGGCAAAATTGTGCAGTTCAGTGTAGATCTAGTACCTATTTTCCAATCGAAATGTTCTTATCACACTAGCCATTGTGTATCGGCTTAGATTTGGCTGTACTCGCAGTCCAGCCTCCCTCAGCGTCAGGCCGTGGTTGACAACGTGGTCAACCAGTGTTGCGCGGATCTCATTTGTCAGATTCGGTCCTTATTGAGCACCTTCTTGTCTTCCTCTTCCTCTACCTCCAGCATGGCCTCCATATCTTCCTCTTCCTCTGTTGATTCCTCTTCCTTCTCTTCCTCCCCTTCCTCCTCCTCCTTGTCCTCCTCCTTGTTCTCCTCATTCTCATTCTCCTCCTCGTCTTACTCTTTCTCTGACTCTTTCCATTGTACTTGAAGACCGATGAACTCACCTGCTGCTTTTTATAGTGCTTATAGCTGATTGCTGTGTCTACAATTAAGCAGACAAGTGTTTGCACACCTGATGACTGTGTTGAACCAATTGGTTGGACGGTTCGGTAATTTGACAGTCAGTGCTTTGGTATTGCAAGGAAGTGACTTCATGATAGATTTTTGTGTGTAATGTATGTTAAGTGTGCTTAGTGTTTTGCAAATCACTGTGTGTAGAGTTTTGCAACAAGTGTGAGGTTGACAATGTGCTTATAGTTGTGCAAATATGGGCTGATGTTTTGCTTCTTGAGTGTAAGGTTTTGCTAATAGTGTACTACTTTTAATTTTAGTGTGTAAGCAATCCAAAAAAACTGTAAGTGAAGTATCCCTGTAAAACCACCAGATGGCTGTACAGAACAGAAGAACTGACCGGGAGGCATATAAGAAAAGTTAATTCTATATATTTCTACAATGCTTGAAGGAGAAAGGTTTTTATTAAAAAAATGTGTGTGTGCAGTATTTGCTGTCTCACAATCTAACTGAGGAAAAAAAAAAAACGTTTTTGAAAAGTTTTGCAAATGCAAATGGAAATCTACCATCCACACTTTGAATTATTTTCATTTAAAGGTGTTAAATGTATATTTGAGGGTTTATGAAAAGCTGTAATATGAAAACAGACAGAACGTTAGTTAACAAAAAGCCTTGCTCCGTTTATTTCATGTTTTGTTGCCCAGTCTTTGTGAGTGAGAACAGAATAGACTCAATTTGGCTCTGTTTCAAATCAGGCTAATCGGCTTTTGAGGCAAAATACATTCTCTCTAATCTCAACCTCGCCACTGTCCTCACTGAAGTGCATAAAAAGGTAAAACTGTCATTAAGAAAATCACATTAAGGAGCAGAAAACCACATGTAATCCCATGTTTTCTCTCCTTCTTAGTTGTGTTGCTATTGTACCATTCAATGCAATTTCCATGTCCCATAATCCTCTATACAAACACCTCTAGTCTAGCATACTACAATGAAATCAGTGCTTAGAAGTGTTTGTATTACGGTAGTCATTTGAATCATGACTAATGCAAACAGTGCTCAGTGACTGTCTACAACTCTCCATAGCCTCATGAAACGTGCTGATGACGTGCGATGTCTGCGCGGACAGGGTGCGCGGAGGAGATATGGTAATACATGTGTTGACAGACAGGTAGGACATCCTATCATTGCATTCAGACCGAATGCAATGATTGGATAAAAATGTTTTGGTCCTGAGACTTCAACAGAAGATATGTGTACAAGTTGTAATATTTACACTTCTATAATTGATTGCTAGCAGAATGTAAAGAGTTTCAACCAGAATAACAAAAAGTGTTTCTGAAAAATATTGCCTACCCTACCTTTAAACCTACAAAATCTATTTTTTTTTTTTTTTTTTTTTTTTTAATGGAACAGTAAATTGAGCCTTTTTAGACAATATACAAGAAACGTTTCATGTTTCAGACTTTTGTGGCCCATATAATTTGATATAGGCTTGGTAGAATATGGAGCTCACACACATTATTGTTAGAGTGGTGTTTGTCAGAACCCGGGAAGATTAATAAATTTGAGATTTTCCAATAGGATTTTATTATGGGGGGTTTACACGATTTACACGATTTAGGTGTAAAATAAAGTCTGTGGTAAACATAACTTGACTATACTTTGATATTTTGTTCTACAACGTAAATTATTTACTTTATTTAATTCATAAATTGAAAAACCCCATAGGAAAATCTCGAAGGAATCACCGTTGACGACTGCACGACAATATTGGAAGCACCAATACGAATTAGCATCAAAAACACAACATATTCAGATTATAATATTTTCAGGAAATTTATGTACATTGTTTGTTAGATGTATACAGTATGAAAATACCCCCCCCCCCCCTTCTTGTCAATATATTTAAGTGTATTAGTAGCATATAATATTACATATAACACAAATGCAAGCATATTGTTGTCCAGCAACCAAATGCGTTGCTATTGTCTGACAGTGACGAACCGCTGATATGCAAAATCCTCAGTGGACTGCAGCCATTCAAACCCATGGACAGCCTTGACAGTCTCAGATTCAGCGTCTCTGAGCTCTCGTGCGTCCCATGGGCGTACTGTCAGGCCTGGCCGCAGTGATCTCGCGTCAGTGTCACCAGTCCTGTTACTGTATGCATGTCAGCCTCCGGGATCCTCTGGGAAAGCCCATTGTTTCCCTTCCGTTTGCAATCGGGTCGCATTGAATGGTACAATGATCAAGCAAAATAATCAACTGGCCTTTGTTTTAGACAGCCCTCCTCAATAGGAGGAAAGAAACGTATGGTAATGAAGCCTTATCGTGGGCAATTCAGATGTGAGAGTGATGGTCTTTGAGTGCCAGTCAAGCAGAATCGTCCAACACAAGCCCCACCATTGCAATGAGGCGCCGACAGCCAATTGCCTGAGCTCCAGAGGATCCAAATGCTTCAAACACCCCGAAATACCCCTCCCTTTCTCTGAATATCACTGCTTTAATTTAGAAACATTGCTTTAGTCATATAGGACCATTAGAGTAGCCTATATCATATTTAGCCAGCCCTGGTCCTCGAATCTCCAAGAGTGCTGATATTACAGTCCGACAGCACTGGGACCTTTATCTGTTTGCATCACTCCGCTTGTCTGCGTTTGTTTTTTAAACCGGCTGTCTGAGGGGATTTTTCAGTGACTCTTTCCACAGGTTACATTATCAGTAGGGGGCGACACGTGATGTGACTGCATGCGCTGTTGAATCATTCATTCACCTGACTCATTCAAAACTGCTGATTTGTTCAGGAGTGAAACAAGTTACTAGGTGTGTTCGACTCGAGGCGGCACTGTGCAGACCGATCAGTGTATGACATCAAAATACCACAAGAGTGATTTGAAAAAGCATATACGGAGTCGTCTGCTCTCTAGTCGCTCTAGCGGTACTTTGATGTCATACACCGTTAGTCAAACACACCTACTTTCTTAATGAGTGAGTCGTTGAAACATTCTCTCAAACAATTATTATAATATATTATAGTCATATTATATAGTCAAAATAGTCAAAGTAACTGGCTATCTAAAATGTAAGTACGTTCACAGGAGCTTGTTTATCAAATAGTTTTATAAAAGCAATATCGCACTCGCAATCTTGCTGGTAGCTTGTAGGCACAACACTTGTGTCACATTCTTTAAAGCAGGGCTATGCAGTTTCGGGAATTTCTTCGCTGTATTCTCGCTTTTTGCTCGCAGGTTTATCTATAGAGCTCCCCCTACATCTTCGGAATAGATATTTGACAACACTGTCGTAAAAACTCGTTGGCGACTCACAGATACCAGAGGCTAGTAGATCAACGACATCAAAGCAGATGGGACGTCTTCAAAACGTCTTCTTCATTCGGGTTCGAACAGCGTGAGGGAGCGCTAAAATGACAGAATTTTAGCAGATCTTTTTTTTTTTTTGCCATAAAGCAATTCATTACATCACGAGACCTGATATCACGCGATACTCACTGACGCTGAGGCCGGCGGCCCGCCGGCTCATAGTTGCAAGTTTTTCCACCCAAGGTCACTATAGGGGGAAGCGAGATGGCCACCATTCAACCCGAAAAAAAGTCATATAACCATTCCAATGACTCCGAAGCTGCTCAGTTTAGGTAATTTAAGCTTAAAAAACTGCATAGTTCACCTTTAAGGAACAGTTCACCCAAAAATGTAAATTCTGTTATCATTTACTCGCACTCAACCTGCTCCAAACCTGTATGGCTTTGTTTCTTCTGCAGAACATATAATGAAATGTCTCAGTGTTTGTTTTTGCCCATACAGTTGAAGTCAAATGTCACCAAAACTGTTTGGTTACCATCATTCTTAAAAAAAAAATCTTCTCTTGTGTTCTGCAGATGAAAGAACATCATACAGGTTTGGAGCAACAGGAGGGTGAGTAAATGATAACAGGATTTACATTTTCGTGTGAACTATTCCTTTAAGTATCAAGCTGCTTGGTGAGAGAGGGCGCTATTGTTCCACATATTTGCTGTTTCCGTGATGGATATCAATGCAAAGGGTTTATTAAGATTAAATAAGAGCTCCAAACTCTAATTGGTTGGCAGTCTTTGGATACTTTGTTAAATGAAGTGATTTGTGCTAGTACATAATGCAATGCAAATCCTTTGAGAATATCCATTTAGGAAACTTTAATAACCTATTTGAGGCACAAGTGAATATGCTTTTTAGTAAAATGCTTACCATGACTTTCTGAGGCGACAACTAGAACAAGACCTACATGCTGTGATTTTATGTACAGTGATTACGTTAAATGGAGTTTAAAAGAGTCTCAGAATGTTTATGTACTCCAAACAAATGCCCCTTTAATTCAAGCTTTTCAGTTTAAACCTACAGTAGTTAAGTTTCAGTGATATGATTGACTCTGATATATGTATATCATTCATACTTTTTTTCTTCTTCAAAGTATTGCAAAATATTTCAAAATAATTAATTAAGATCTTTTGAACTTTCTGTTCATCAAAGAATCTTGAAAATGTGCCACAAAAATATTAAGCTGCTCAATTTATAATTGAAAATAATTAGAAAAGTTATTGAGCACCAATTCAGCATATTATAATGATTTCAGAAGGATCATTAAAGACTGGAGTAATGATACTTAAAATTCATCTTTGCCCTCACATGAATAAATTACATTTTATATTTCACAATATTACAGTTTTTACTGTATTTTCGACCAAATGAATGCAGCCTGGGCATAGCCGCGGGAACATATTTTATCTAGGGGGTGCTGGGGGCGGGGCTTAATGGGGCGGGGCTTGATATTGCGGGGTGGTGATGGTAGAGTATTTTAAACAAAATCCTAATATTAAAAAGCCCAAACAAAAATATGACCATACAAAGGAATGAGGATATATGCTTATATCCAGGGTTTCCAATGCAATGCACTTGTGCAAAACGAAAACGCTTGTATTTTTAAGACGCAAAGTTCACCAACACAATTTTAATTTGGCTACACCAATTGCTGCGCAAAAAAATAAATATAGACTTTTAATTTTTTAATTAACCAATAATTTTTGTTCATGACTTACTGCCCCTTTATTAAACATTTAAAATATTCACAAATTAATATGGAATTTTTACTTATTTATTTTTTTACTATTTTAAAAAACATGTTGAAAAACAAAAATGTATTTAAAGTCATGTCATCTTAAATGCCAATGTAGTGAAACAGCTGTCGTCAGGGGGTGCTGCAGCACCCTCAGCACCCCTACTTCCCGCGGCCATGAGCCTGGGTGTGCATAAGCGACATTAAAAAAAGCTTACTGGCCCCAAAGTTTTGAACGGTGTAGTGTATAATGTCCCGATGTGCTTAGTTTCATTATCCACTTCTGCTATTTTCTGTCATGTTGAAGTTCCTGCTAATTTGAACACCTTACTTGCCCCCTCTTGCTATCGGCACCTGGATCAGTTAAGAGCACCTCAGTCGAGCCGTCACACTCCTGCTAATTCTTTGATGAATCGGAGCAATTGTGGACTTTTACGGCCGCTGGAATGAGCTCTGTGCACGGGCAGGACAGGAGGAGGCGACCAACCACTCATAAACAAGCCTTTCTCTGACAGATCAGCCAATTCACTCAAACGCAGCGGTACCATTAACAGCTCTTGTAAAACCACCGGTGACCTTTAAATGCATCTCCGTGCCAAAGACACACGGCCTCCATCTTCAGACGATCATTAGATGTGACTGCTTTGTGCTGGTTTTACCCAAGTTCTGCTGTTTTGGACAGAGGTGAATGCCGCTGTATGATACGATAAAGATAAAATGTATTACCCTGAACATCTTGGATGGGGCATTTGGTTTTATCCATAATTTATTGGGAATTAAATGAGGTATGGCAGCATAGATCGATGTATTTGTTTTGTTTTTTCACTCATCCTTATTGGCAACTCCACTGATATTAAGTTCCTCAGTGACTAACATGGTTGCACCTACAGACTTTCTCTGGGTGTTTATTGAAATAGTCAGTATGACAAGTGTAAATGGATATTGTAGGGTTGTCAGTCTCCTAGGAAATGAGCAGAAGACTGCAGCGCTCTCACTTCGTCCATAAACGCCAGTGTGCTTTGTGCCATTACTGCATAGCAGGAGGTTGAACCACCCTCAGCATTTCTTCTCTCTGTTACACTTTACCAGAGCCCATAAAGTCAAACACAAAGAGACACAGAAGCAGCGCTTCTGTCTCCTCAAATCAACAAACTGGCAAATCACAGTGACAGAGCTGGAGAGAAAGCAGGATAAGCCAATTACAGGTGGCTGGCCCGGCAAACCCACCCTAGAGAGATAAAAAAAAAAAAGTTGCTTTCCTTTTCAAAATGCTCTTTCTGTCATTCTCTTATCTGTCGGTTTCAGTTCGCTCGAAAACATCCCGGATAACGAAATTTGCTAAATGATTTGGATGGAGGCGGCTTCAATGACGGCGATCCCGTGCCAATGTTCTTTCAGGTTATCCATCAAATCCAGAGGCTTTCTGGGTGATGTGGGCCCTTTTCCCTTTAGGAGCCAATCAGAAGGTCTATTTTTAGCCAGCCCTAACACAGCGGCCTTCTAAGTGGCAGATGGTATTTTGGGGAGGGGAAGGAGTGGGGTGCAATTTACAGTAAACAGATTCTTTATCCTTGGCAGGTCATGGGGAGCGCCAGAACACTATGGCCATTTAATAAAGGAGCATTCCTGCAAATATAGGCCCGAGGAGTCTTGGGAAACGTTTTAACATCTCGCCATTCATATTATCCGATTGTAAGCGTAATGCATTTTCGTGTAGGTGGAACATGTTTGCCAATGAGCCAGTTAGTAACAAATGCTGCCATAAGCATCACCCTCCCCCTTTCCCCCATACATTTTTAAGCCGAGTGTTTTTTTAATGCAGCTTTCAAAGTTGTTTGTTAATGCATGTTGATCACTGGCTGCTACATTATTTATCTGTATACCAGTCAAAAGGTTAGAGTCTAAGATTTTTCTCTTCTCTAAAGTGTGAGGGCGGGGCAACCTGTAACTCACATGAGATCGACCAATAGTAAACGACAACCATTCAGCCATCCAATCAATACCAGATGGACAAAATTAAGTCCTGCCCTAAATGTTTTCTTGTTTGAGAAGCCGTTTTACTCAGATATATGTCACAATATGGAAGAAAAGACATTCTTCGCAACATCCATTTCATGAGGGCATTAATGTTTTTGAAAGAAGTCTTTTATGCTCACAAAAGCTGGATTTATTTGATCAAAAATACAGTAAAAACAGTAAAAAAAAAATCTAAAATGGTTTTGACAGCCCTAAAGTATATATTTATTTCTCTCTCAAATTTTACATAAACACCCATGAAGCCATGTTTCCATCCCTGAACCCCAATCGAAAACCCATGGGCCTTTACTAAGTTAAAAAGTGTGCAGCCCCCACATCTTAAAGGCATGACTGACACACACACGACACCTGAGAGCTACTATCCATTTCTTACACTCTTGAAAACATGAATGCAGGCTATTGACAGTTATGATATCTTCACTCCATGCTTCCCGAGTAGTGATGCTCTCCTCACAGCTTAATGGATGACGAGGAGGGAGAGCATGAGAGGCAAGAAGACTAATATTACATTGTATGCGGCACAGATGCAGAATGCATTAGATCTGGCATTTGCAACACATTGTGAGCTCAGCAGGATAGCATCTCTGCATAAAGTGAGTGCCTCTCAGCTTAAAGATAAGCAGCGGCATACAGCCTCCGTTTGTTACTCAATGATTTGCTTGTTTCGATTGACTAACATTGTACTTCTTCATAAAATAAATTATCAAATCAAGTTTTAAAAACAGTTCTTCTAACACTCACTGATGGAGTGTGCTTTTCATTTCTTAAACAACCATATGGGCTGTGGGTAAAGTGACGAAAAGAATGAGATTGAAGTGGCCGAAATGATTTTTTTTCTCTGCAGGGTGTCTGGGCTGACTTTGAGAGACATCGAGAAGAGACTAAAAGTAGAGCCGCTACTTCTCTGCATTGAAAGAAGCCAGTTGATGTGGTTCGGGCATCTGCTCAGGATGCCTCCCAGACGCCATCCAGTGGATGTGTTCTCTTCTGGGCATGTCCAACTGGGAAGAGACCTCAGGTATACCCAGAACACGCTAGAGGGATTATATTTCTCGGCTGGTGTGAGAACGCCTTAAGATCCCCAAGATGAGCTGGAGGAAGCGGCCAGGGAATAGGACGTATAGGTGTCCTTACTTAGCCTGCTGCCACAGCGACCCGGTCTCGGATAAGAGGTGGATAATGGATGGTTGGCATTTGTTCTCTTGACGGAAGTTGTCACCTTGAGCTGTTTACTTGTGTCGTTGCGCTGCCAAAAGGAAGCTAAGGTGTGGTATTATGTAGTGCTGTGGCACAGTGGGAGAAGACGTGTCCTTGCATTTGGGAGAAAAATGGACCCATGTATTGAGAGTTGTTTTATGAGTCACTTTGAGACAATGTTTCCTACATGAGACGGTAATGGGCAGCCTAACAGCCAATGACTGGCCATCATTATTGACTAGTCACACAGTTAAAACTTACTTTTCAGTCTGTCCTACACAGGATGTTTTATAGTTTGCTGCCTTCCATAAATGGGGCATAAAACTCTGATCTTAGGAGATCAAACAAAATTATTTTTAGGAGATAAAACTAAATTATTATAATTAGAAGTCGGCAAGTTCAAGACCTACAAGGTTGGACAGGGGCAGAGTATGATGTCTTTAGCTACTTTTCATGCGTTATTAAAGGATTAATTCACTTCAGAATTAAAATGTCCTGATCATTTACTCACCCCCACGTACGTCATCCAATATTTTCATGTCTTTCTTTCTTCAGTCGAAAAGAAATGAAGGTTTTTGAGGAAAATATTCCATTTGTTGATTCTGATTTGTGGTCTATATCCGGTCTATATCCCCCTATATTTGACCGTCCTTTAACACGTTCTTTCAATTGTGAACACGTTCGCCAAACATCACCATGATTTTGAGGCGGATGAGGACGTAAAGCGCCATCATGCCTGCGCATGCTTCAGTTAGTGTGTGCGAGAGACATCTCAGGACTGGTGGCCAGTGGGAACATATAACACGATCTCATGAAAGTGCGTATCTATAGGCTACCACTAATTATATTTCTCGTGTCATTTATACGCCAAAAATAGTTTTTACATGCATGATACGCAACACCTTGGGTTGGATTATGGGTGTGGAGTGCGTGCGTATTACGCGCCATAAAGTGTATAATATGCACGCGAAAACTGCGTATCATATGCACGCAAAAACTATTTTTGGCGTAGCCTAAATGGCACGAGAAATAAAATTTGTGCTAGATACGCACTTTAATGAGATCGTGGCGGGCTTTAACAAGGAGCAGTGGGTCTGACATTTTAGGATGAGCAAGCCAACCTGATTCGTGTCGACGTTTATCCACATTCCTCTCCTACGACAATACGGCGTTTGTCGGGCCATTCCGTCCCAGATGCGCGTCAGGGTTTCTCTCGTCATCAAACCGCAGAGACGTTGCCTAATGCCTCAGAAAATACGATCTGCCTGTTTACATGACAGTCGAATTAACACATATCTGATTTATATACGATTTATTTCCACATATGAACGAGGCCTGAAACCAATTTTAAAATTTCCGTCATAGAACACGTCCGATCTGTGTCACATGAGCAAAAAATCGGAATTGGGTCGCATTTCACTGACAGTGTAAACGAGGCCAAAAAGTCACACGTGTTCCGGTTCAAAAAGGTAGGCTAGGTGAAAAACATCTTATTTTCTCCTCCAACTTCAAAATCGTCCGAGATCGTTGTTTTACCTTTTATGACATTTTTTATTTTATAAATGCCGTTTGACTGTCTTTGCATGTTTGCTAGGTCTGTACTTCCGCATACATCACGCATGACCTTTCAGCGTGATTACGTAATGCATGGTGCATCGCAGAGCTAGTTTAAAGACGAGCATTTGTGGATAAAAAGTATATAAATGTTTTTTTTTTTTTTTTTTTTTGGCTAGATAAGACCCGTATTCCTCGGCTGGGATCATGTAGAGCCTTTGAAGCTGCCTTCACTTTAAAAACATTTTTTGGGTCAAATATGGACAAACCCAGCCGTTTGGTTAAATTTTTTTAATTAAATTTTTAGCCCAACGTTTGGGTTTGTCCATATTTGACCCAAAATTGGGTTGAAACAACCCAGCATTTTTTAGAGTGTTGAAACTGCAATTTGGATCTTCAAACTGATGTACCCCATTGAAGTCCACTATATGGAGAAAAATTCTGGAATGTTTTCCTCAAAAACCTTAACTTATTTTTGACTGAAGAAAGAAAGACATGAACATCTTGGATGACGTACAATACGTGGGGGTGAGTACATTATCAGGACATTTTAATTCTGAATTGAACTAATCCTTTAATTTGATTTTAGATAATAGTTTATCTAGCATGTCTATTAGTTCTCACAACAACGACATTTGCCTCTGCTTCTAAAATGTATGGGATACCGAAGTGTACTGTATATGGAAAGAGCGTTATAAAGCCCTCCTATCAGGATTCTGATGTGACCGTATGGCATTATGCACAATATGCTGATTAAAACAATATTATCTGATTAAAATACGCCTCACTACAGTTCCAACCTGTACTCCGGTTGGACATTCTAGAAAAAGTCATTCTTTCATTTAAGCTTGAACAGTAAATTAACTTTTTTCTTCATGCGTGTTCTCCTGTAAACGGTGTGTACTGTCATAAGCGATAATGCATTCGAGATCTGCAATGTGTAAAGACAGCGCAGAGGACTGGGAGGGGCAAAGGGAGTTATAGGAAGCCATGCTGGGTCCATCTAAATTACACAGTCCATAAAACTGTAATAGGGAGACGATCAGTAGCTTATATCAGTAAGACTTCGCAGGGTATTTACCTTTTTATATGGACGTAAATTTTACAGGGACCAAGGACAGCTGAAACCTTGCCGCCTTGACTGCGGACCTTGCAAGTGACTCAGAAATAGAGCCAGGGTCGCGACTGGATGTACACCGATAGAGGTACAATGTTCTTATTTAATAATCCTATTTGACTGAAGTCAACTTCACATATGTTCTTTTGTGCATATATATATATATATATATATATATATATATATATATATATATATATATATATATATATATGTTAAAATCCCTGTCTGAACTGTCAACATTATCGCAGGACTTAAAGGAGGGCCATGCTTGAGATAAATGTGTTCTCATTGACAATGATAATGGACTGTCTGCTGGTCATTATCACAAAATAAACTCTGAATGTATCATCTTGTAGGGGTTTATTTGAGGATAATGACCGACAAACTGTAAATTATCCCATTTATTATACAGCTACTTACCAAATACTGCAAACTACAGCAATAAATAAACATTAAATATTGGTAATACAAGAGGTATGGAACTAGGAGTTGGTTGAAATGTAAAATGGTCAAATATACCATTTTAGCATAATTAATCAGAATCAAATATTGCAGATATTCATGGATGACCTCATTCATCTGTGAGGGCAATGTGTCATTGTGTTCTAACATGGTCTCATCATGCTAGTAATATTATATGGATAGCAGTGGTCATTAAATCAAGGTATTAGAAATCACATTTGCATCAGCATGAGAGATATGTGGTGATGTCAGAGATGACATCATTAATTACCTTATTAACGACCACACAAATTATTGCCATCTCAACTGCGACCTCAAAAAGGCATTTGTACATGACCCAGTGACCTCATTGATTCATTCACATTGAGTTGAAAGCATCAGCATATTTAAACGTCAATATAAATGTGCAATGAGATTTCTTTTCTTGTATAGAGAAAATAACGTGTTCAACTTTTTATCTACACCGTACCGTTTAAAGGCTTGGGGTCAGTGAGATTTCTTTTTTTAACATGTTTCGAAAAGGTTAAATGGTCCTGAAAATATACTCACACTTGTATTCCTCGCGGGAAAAAACGGCTTCGTTGGAAATTATCTTTTTTTTAGCTCAGATTTGTAACACAATTTGTTTCGATTTATGGTTTTAATTTTTATCACAGTTTTAGAGTAAAACGTGTTTTGGAAAATATATATTTCATATAAAAATAGTAAATAGTGAAAAGTCTCTTGTTGTAAAATTTCATTTTTGTGCATTTTTCATGACAGTAAATGTAATAGTATACAAATAACTATAAATTATATAGTTCACTTTTTTAAACTTTAGCAATAATTTGTCAAGTGTCATCTTTAAAAAGAGACCAAACTTATGTCTGTGTTCCAAAGCATTCAGCATTTACCAAATTGAAAATTGTATTTTTTTGGTCTATGCTCAAAAAGTGATTAAATGGATTATAACACTACATAACTATAATTTAGTATGTTTTTTTAAAAGTAATGTATCTTGATCAGCATATTAGAATGATTTCTGAAGGATCATGTGACACTGAAGTGATGATGCTGAAAATTCAGCTTTGCATCTCAGAAATAAATGACATTTTAAAAACTTTAAGTAACAAAAAAGTTATTTTAAATTGTAAATATACTTTACAATATCACTGTTTGTACTTTGAGTAAATAAATGCAGCCTTGATATAAGATTTCTTTCAAAAACAAAAAAATCTTACTGAACACTTTTAAATGGTAGTGTTTATACTCTAGTCTAGATCGATAGATGTTATTTAAAGATATGATAAGGCAGTTTTGAGTTAATGTCCACTGGATGGTACATAAAGTGTCATAGATGAAAGGATCTGGAACATTTTCATTCATGTCCTCCCCATCGGGTCAGCAGCCAACCCCCACAGGAAACTCATTTACACTGTTAAAAGGCACACCGCCAAAGATGAAAGAAGGAAAACGTTTGCTTTCTTTGGCCTATTCAACTATTAATGAGTGTGCTGGTGACCGAGCTGCTCAGTGTAGAGGTGTGTAAACTGCAAAAATGGACAAAAATGCCTTTTTAAAATATGTAAATATGTAGTTAAATATGTCTAATACTATAAAAACAAGGTTACAGTTTATTTTAAGGTGATGTTGTTGCAGTGTAATTACACAAATAAGTACTTAGTGATATTCATTTATTACATAGTGTTAAGATTTGGTTTAGGGTTAGTTGCTTCTTTAGGCATAATTTACTGTTATTATGTGATACATATTATGTGTGTAACAAGTTACTTTAAGTGTTTACCTATAAGTGTTACCAAAAACAATAAATAATGAAGAGTAATTGAAGACTAAAAAATATGAAAAGTAAATATGTAAGAAATTTAAATCAATCAATCAAATGAATGAATGGTCAAGTTAAAGGATGAAAGTAAAATGAGTCAAGTGAAGTATTTGACTAAAGAGAAGAACCTTAGATTACTGTAATAGATAATTAGATAATTATGCAGAGCCCTTAACTCTTTCTCTGCCATTGACGGAATATTCAGTGTTTTCGCTATTGAACTGTAGGGGGCGCTATTACACATCTTCTGAAAGAGTAGAGAGAAAAAAAGCGATAAAAGCATTGCTTATGCACATTGTAGTCTTTGAAAAAGGATTGTTCAAAATGTAGCTTTTTTTTATGAAACTTACCCACATTCAAGTGTTAGAAAAAAGAATGCATGAAGCTAGAATAAAACAGTTTTTTCTTTCGACATATTGCATGTTCAGATATTCATACAGCAAAATATTCTCGGGGCCATGATTTTTTTCATTTTTTATTATCAAAAACGCTGGCAGTGGCTGCCAACTTTTTTTTTTTTTCTTTACAAAAACGCTGGCAGAGAAAGAGTTAAACTGAAGTCAGAAAGTAAATTATGAAAAAGTAATTATGAGTTCCGAGCACATAAATGACGAAGTTGTGTTTTCAAGTGGGAAACTCGTAATACTATTATACCAGAGTTGCGATGTCGTAAGGGGAGTGTCGATGTGAATCATTATGGAAACACTAATCTATAATATAACATAGTGTACATATAGACCAGTGAGCATAAAGCAAGTAGTGAATGGAAATGATTTAGCAAATTATTTTAATTTTACATGCTGTATTTCAACCATTTCAAAGACGAGATGTACTGTGGAACAGCAAGTAAAGTTATTCACTCAGCTTGCTTAATGAAAATGAAATATTGTGTATAAAAAAGTTATAGAAGTGAATCATTTTCATCCTTTTGAATTCAGATGCTGATGCTGATGTGTTTATTGTTCACAATATCATTCTTTACATCTAATGCATGAAATGTCCTAATAACGAATGGGCACAAGCTTCCCAGGCAGGATAATTCAGCATTGATGTAATAAGTTTTCTTACATCTTTCAAGGACTGAACCTCAATAAACCTTAAAGAACAGAAAATCACATTACATTTTACACTGTCATCTTCGATACAGTATTTCCCCCAGTCAGTTTGAAATGAGAGTTATTAACATGTCTAACTCCAGTGTGTCAGGAACCCTTTTAAGACCCCCCTCTCCTAATGACTACGTGTGGAACGAGGTGTCGAGAGGTAGAGATTAGCACCCTGTGAACGTTCCCTCCGAACAGAGTACTCTCCGAGTACATTAAGGGCTGGGAAATGACTATGTCACAGCACTACACAGTCTGGAAAAGGTCATCATCCACACAGCGCTCGGATACCAAGGTGATGCTATTTAAAGCGTTATTCGGAGCAATTAAAACCCGGGGAACAAGGAGCGAGAGCAACTGGATATTCGAAATGCTGCGAAAGTGCATCTTTACCGTCTTCATTCCCTCAGCAAACAGCAGAAATATTAGAAGCAGACAGACGGAGAATAAAGTGGAGGCTGTCAGAGCAAAGATGGCCGTGATTAGGAGATGACGGCTCGTTTGAATATGGGAACTTTGTGTTTGCGTGTATAAAACTCGATGGGATGATTTGTGTGAAATATTTTTAAACTCAATACGGAGCAAATTTAGAGATGTTTAATGTTAGAGAACATTAATGTTTTTTTTTTTTTTTTTTTTTTTTAATGTAATGTTAAGGTGTGTGTGTGTGTATATATATATATATATATATATATATATATATATATATATTGACAAAAGTTTTGTGACGTCTGTCTTTACATGCACATGAGCACATGAACTTTAATGACCTCTCATTCCTGATCCGTAGGGATTAATGTGGAGTCGGCCCACCCTTTGCAGCTATAACAGCTTCAACTCTTCTGGAAAGCCTTTCCATAAGGTTTAGGAGTGTGTTTATGGGATTACCATTCTTCTAGAAGCCCATTTGTGAGGTCAGGCACTGGTGTTGGACGAGAAGGCCTGGCTCGCAGTCTTCGCTCTAATCCCAAAGGTGTTCTGTCGGGTTGAGGTCAGGACTCTGCGCAGGCCAGTCAAGTTCCTCCACACCAAACTCGCTCCTCCATGTCTTTATGGACCTTGCTTTGTGCACTAGTGCACAGTAATGTTGGAACAGGAAGGGGCCATTCCCAAACTGTTCCCACAAAGTTAAGAGCGTGAAACTGTCCAAAATGTCTTGAGCCGTGTTTCCACCGAAATTACCCGGAACAATTTGTCCCAGGAACTTTTTTCCCTGGAACTTTTTTTGCCCCAGACCGATTGCTTTCTGCGTTTACACCGCGGTCTGAAGTACAGGGAAGATTGTGTAAACTGCGGACAGTAATCAGTTTTGAGCGCCACATTTATAATAAGTATGGAGGAGATTCAAACTGTGCTGCAGTTGTTTGTGATGTATTATTTACTAACGAGGTAATTAACAAAATGGCGAAAACAAAAGAGACGAGCACTGATACTGCATGTTCAGAAAGCTCGTAATGCTAGATATAAAATTTGACGATGTATGTTATCAGCTATTTTGGACATTGACCCTGAGATGGCTGGGACGAACGAGCAGAAAATGTCCTCTTCCACAAATACGCTTAATAAAGCCTGAACCTCGTCGTCGGTCCAGCGGTGTTTAAAAAAAGAAAATGTATTCCATATTTGCAGACAGACAACTCTTACCTGAAGCCGCGAACCGCAATCGATTTTTTAAAATGGCGGTTAAAGTAGAATGCTGCGTGGAGTCATCCAATCAAAATGCGGCGTGAACACAACCAATCAGCATGTTCAGCGCACAAGTCCAACCCCCGAAAGTTCCTGAACTTTGAAAAAGTACTACCTCGCCAGCAGGGACTTTCAGAGGGGGAAATATTTACCCGGAACTTCATTTAGACCCTGATTCCTGCGGTGTAAACACACAGAGTTCCACGCCAAAGTTCCTGCGGTGGAAACGCGGCTTTGGTACACTGAAGCGTTAAGAGTTCTTTCCCTGGAACTAAGGGGCCAAACCAAACCCCTAAAACAACCCCACACCATAATCCCCCCTTCGCCAAACTTTACACTTGGCACAATGCAGTCAGGCAAGTATTGTTCTCCTGGCTCTCTCTCTCTCTCTCTCTCTCTCTCTATATATATATATATATATCACACACACAGATCATATATTTATAGTCTACATATAGCTATATACATCCGTGCTCTTAAAGCAAGTCTATTTTGCATGGAAATGATTTTGCAAATGATTTTAATTGTACATTATGTATTTTATAATATACAATTTTATACAACAAGTGTGTGTGTGTTTGTGTTATAATAATAATAAATATATATCCAAGTGGTCAAAAGACCTTGTTGGTAGATAAATACACAATAAAAAAAAATTTGCACGCAATATTAACTAATATTTATTTCATTATAAAGGTTTTACCAGTGACGTCGCATGCGTATGGGAAGTCGGGCATTCACTGAGCAGCTGCCATTGTGATGATTGGAAACGCTTGGCTTTCTCCAGGTATTATAGACCTCTGCTTCAGACTATCATCATCACCATGAGGACCACAATGTCTTCAACCAGAAATCATATTACCATTGCATAGAGTAATCTAGCGGTCATCGCTCTCTTAGACATGATTGTTCTCATGGATAAAACGTATGCTTGCTGAGCAAAGCTCTCCTCCTCTGAACATGAAGTCCCCATCACAGGACCTTTTTATTATGCAGAGGTTGTAATCAGGTTGTGGAAGGGGGCATGGGGGTCTTGGACGAGAAGACCACTCTGACATAAGCACACCCGCTGCCATTATTACAACCCTAATGACACACTCCGCATGCTGCATGCTGAGCGCTCAGCTTCAGGGGGTCCATCGCAAACGGCTGAAGGAACCAGCGACGCATCAACACCAAATCCTTCCTCTTCAAGAAAATAGAAAGAAAGGAGGAGACAGAACCCTTCAGATAATGTCTTTCATGGTTCAGTGGCCTTACAGGGGTTCCTCCTGCACGGCCCTGAAATGGGCAAATTAATAGTTGCTTTGGAACAAATTGGAATTACACCCCTCGATGCATTAATATCAGAATGCAAGCCAGATCCCTGACAGGGTGAGGGGAGGACAAGCTTCGTGAGGCAATGAGATGCTAAGATAAAATGGCATTTGCGGTCTTCTTTCGCCCCTGTGGTGTGAGGGAACGGTTAAATGACATGCGCACTGTGAGTAAGACACGACAGAGCTGGATAAAGACCATTTTCTGTTGGTTTGCCCACCGGCAAGCTTCACTGAACCCTTGAGAAACATCTTTGCACTCGTATATCATTGGAGTGATAAAGTAATGCTTTCATTATCAAAGCATCACACTCCATGATATTTCATACGATCTAAACACTTTCTACGAAAATGGTACACTTTGATGCCCTATTACATATTTTAAAGAATTCAGGCACCAATTCACTTTTATTTTTTTTGTAACAAACAATTGATTAGTTAAACTAATACCTAACATACAATTAATTTTGCATTTAAAATAGTCAGATTTAAATGCATAAAATGTCTGTATCCCCCCGGTCACATTCTCATGTGATGTCATCTCGGCTCTATCCCACAATAAATATGCGAAATAACGCCATTTGAAGCATTTCTACATCATATACTTATATATATATATATCATTTGAATGTTAATTTAATGTGTACTGCTACCACTAGAAAAAATCAGAAATGAATGATTAAACCAGTATGTAAACACATCAAATTATATATATAATGTATATGATGTAGAAATGCTTCAAATGGCGTTATTTCGCATATTTATTGTGGGATAGAGACGAGATGACATCACATGAGACTGTGACCAGATTTAATGTGTACTGCTACCACTTGAAAAAATCAGAAATGAATGATTAAACCAGTATGTAAACATCTAAACTAAATACTGCATAACTGGTTTTATTTTCCAAGGCTGATCATCAAAAATTTATGAAGCATGATCATCTCCTTTCACTGAAAAAGAAATACTTTCACGTCCAATGTTGCACCTTTTTTTGTGGAAAGTGCACTTCCGTCTCTAAAAATGGCTTTTTCTTTGAGTGCCCTGCCCTTAATCTTGATAGAATCTAATAGTTATGGTCCTGTTGCAATAACAGAAATAATAATAATAAAAATGACTTCAAAAACCACAAGTAATGTTTATTACTTTTTTATTTTATTTTTTTAAGTACCCAAATACAGACTCGTCTGGAACTCAAGTGTTGAGGCAGATTACTTTTTTTTTTTTGACTGAGAATTGTCTCAAACATGAGCATGGACAATAACACTGTCAATGATAAAGGATGTTCTGGAATATACTGCAGGTATAAAAATGATATTTGTAAAAAATAATAAAATAGACTTTGCTCTTACCACCAGGAAGTAAGGAATTATTTATATAACACAAGCCACTAACTGTCAGTTCCAATGCAATGTTAATTAATGTTAATTATTACACTATAATATGTTGGTGTTTAAACAATATGAAATAAAATATAAAGGGCTGACAAACAAAGAGGTGTTTACGGGACAGGAACAAATAGTGTGCAATTGCTGTATAACAGAAACATTGCTTGAGGAAACTCTGAACACACACCAGTATGATATTCACATCCATGAGTCATGGGAAATGTTAATTAGTGTATGAAAAATAACCTTTATAAAACAGGCTTTGCGTGGGCATAGAGTATTCAAGGTAAAAACGGCTCATATGACGATCATAATGCATTGGCATTAGATCCAGCTGTTCTTCCAGCGCTCCAACGATTCCCTGGGTTGAACTCTGAAATTCATTCATGACGGTGGACATGACGGTTCGACTCTATACAGAGAGATCACAGCGTTGACAATTTTTTGAAGCTGGCAATTGTGGTCATTTGATCAATTCCTGGTTAATAAAGGAGGAAAGTTTCAGTCTTGTGAAGCAGTGGCAGTTCTCGACTGTTGATTTCATTTGTGAAAGTTATTTTACATCCCACAATTCAGCAGGAAATGAGGTGATGGTGCTGACTGTGTAGGCAAGACGATTTCACGTGAGGTAACGATAAGGTAACGAGAGTTTTTCAGTCTGTGATCTCTTGCTCTTCCGTTTCCTCTTTCACAGACTCTTCGTCAACCTCTTGTGGTTCTTCCTCCTGAAAAATAAAAAAAAGTATCGTTAATGAGATTTTTCGGCTATACATGTTTTCACTGTTATACAGTAAGGGGCGCTGTTGCGGATCTTCTGAAATAGCACAACATCTCCAGATCCAAAAACAAACGCAGATGATGATCCGAGTAAACCAGGAGCGGATAGAAGCATTGCTTACACACAAGAAAGCTAAATCTTAATGGACTTAATCTAAATGTAAAGTAGTTAAAGATACCTAATATAAAGTGTGACCAAAAAACAGGATGAATTTAAAGACAGCCAGGCCGTGCCTATTTCCTTTTCCAATTTGAACGTATGTTACTAGAAATTCACTAGCAATACAGTTTTAAACTGTATCTCAACATGCAATGCTTAACTCTGAACAATGGTAATTTTAGCACCTCCACTGCAGTGAACAAAGAGCAAACGTCACGCCAGAGTCATTTACACAACCTGCAAATTTAGAGGAGACGACAAACAGGAAATGACGGCCATCTCAGCTTTTAAGTGAGTCTGACAGATGCAATTATCCCCTCCTGCAAAGGTTAATAAACACATCTACGCACAGCCATGTGTGATGGCAGAGCCCTGACCACACACTATACTCAAAGAAGCTGAGAAGCACATGATGATTCATGGCTTTAGTTACAGAAAGAATCGAGAGCACACATCTCATTAAAAGCATCTATCGTTTCTTAGAGCTATTTATACATTTATAGAAGAAAATCCAATAACCTTAAAATTAAGTATAGCAACAATGTATGGGAAACTATTATAGGTCATAGTTTTCAGACATCTCATTATAAGCATTGTCTGTTCGTTAGAGCTATTAATGCATTTATAGAAGCAAATCCAATAAATATAGTAAAAACATAGTAATAACCTATAAATATTAATAAGCTTGTAATAAAGTATGGCATGGCAACAATATATAGGAAACATCATAGTTTTCAGACACCTCATTGAAAGCATACATTTTCCTTAGGGCAATTGATACATTTACAGAAGCAAATACAATGAATATAGTAACAACATAGTAATAACCTGGTAATAACATGATAATAAGCTTGTAAAAAAAGTATGACCACAATATATGGGAAACTACTTTAGGTCATAATTTTCAGACACCTCATTAAAGCCATCTACTGTTCCTTAAAACTATTAATACATTTATAGACACAATTCCAATCATATATGAAAAAATTGTAATAACATAGTAATTACATAGATATAATCTTGTAATTAAGTATGGCAACAATATATGGAAAACTACTGTATGTCATAGTTTTCAGACATCTCATTAAAACCATCTATTGGTCCTTGGAAGTATTAATATATTTATAAAAGCAAGTCCAATGTTAATAGAAACCATTATAATAACCTAGTAATTACATAGTAATATTTTTTATATAAAGTATGGCAACAATATTGGAAACTACAATATGTCAGTTTTCAGACACCTCATTAAAAGTATATATTGTTTCTTAGGGCAATTAATACATTTATAGAAGCCAATCCAATGAACATAGTAAAGTCATAGGGTTAACCTAGTAATTACATAGTTATTATCTTGTACAAAAAAGTATGGCAACAATATATGGGAAATTACCATGGGTCATAGTTATCTCATTAAAATAATATAGTGTTCCTTAGGGCAATTAATACATTTATAAATCCAAATCCAATGAATACAATAACATTGTAATTACATAAAAACACCTTGTAAAAAGTATGGTGACAAAATATGGGAAACTACTATAGGTCACAGTTTTTAGACATCTCATGTAAACCATCCTCTGTTCCATACAGCTGTTAATACATTTATAGAAACAAATCCAATGTATATAGCAAAAACATAGTAATAACATAGTAATTACATAGTTATAACCTTGTAATTACATAGTTATAACCTTGTAATAAAGTATGGACACAATATATGGGAAACTACCACAGGTCATAGTTGTTGTCACTTTATTCATTGGATTTGCTTCTATAAATGTATTAATTGCCCTAAGCCACAATAGAAGATTTTAATGAGATGTCTGAAAAATATGACCGATTGTAGTTTCCCATATATTGTGGCCATACTTTTTAAAAAGGTTATGACTAAGTTTTTCTGTAAACATTGCATTTGCTTCTATAAATACATTTAGCAAATCCAATGAATATAGTAACAGCATAGTAATTACATACTAAACACCTTGTAAAACAGCATGGCCATATTATATGGGAAACTACTGTATGTCAGTGTTCAGAATTTAATTAATGTAATTACTAAGTTATAACTATGTGTTGCTATATACATTGGATTTGTTTATATTAGTGTATTAATTGTCCTAAGGAACAGTTCTAAGGCCATTATATATGGAAATTACTGCATGTCATAGTTTTTAGACATCTCATAAGCAGCGTCTGTTCATTAGAGCTAGTAATACATTTATAGAACCAAATCCAATCAATATAGTAACAACATAGTAGTAACCTAGTAATTACATAGTACAAAAAAGTATGGCAACAATATATGGGAAACTACTATGTCAGTTTTCAGACACCTCATTAAAAGCATCTCTTGTTCCTTAGGGCAACTAATAAATGTGTTGAAGCAAATCCAATGAATGTAGTAACAACATAGTAATTACAAAGTAATAAGCTTGTAGAAAAGTATGGCCACAGTATATGGGAAACTACTGAAGGTCATAGTTGTCAGAGATCTCATTAAAAGCATCTACTGTTCTTAGAACTAGTAATACATTTATAGAAGCAGATCCAATGAATATAGTAACATAGTAATAACCTAGTAATTACAAAGTAATAACCTTATATGTTTCATATCTATAAGAAAAACTGCTATAGGCCATCATCACTTTCAGACATACAAAGATCAGAATTGTGATACGCTCCCAATACGTGGCTTCAGGAGCAGTCTCAGCAGTTAATCTGGACAGACAGCTTTGCTTTATTCAGCAATGTCTCTCCCATATGGGTCTTGTCTCTGTCTGTGGATGACTTTTGATATGCAGCCAGGCTTTATGAAAAATGAGTTACTTTTTCCTGAACTCTGGGTACTTTGCCGTTGCCGGGCCGTGCGGAGATATAAATCTAATGGTGGGGCGACACCTCATGAACCTTGCTGCCGGATCAGCCTGTGCCATCCACCAAATCTCCCTGACAAGCCTGCCAATTTTCCAATTACTTCTGGCGCCATACGTTATCATCAGGCCAGTCAGCACTTAAAAGGGATACAAGAGGGGAGGGTGGTCCGGTTCGTGCTAACAATCTCATGGAGTGCCTCGATTGAGCTTTTTCACACTCCCATGGACACACATGGACACAAACACTCACTCGTTGACCCACACGCTATGGCCCGTTTGTGATTTAGTGTTTATCCCTGTGAGCAGGGCGAAACCAGGGCTCTTGGACACTCCTTGGTGTGCTAGACACGGGACACCAGCAAAACATGGCTTAACAGTAAACAAAGCAAAAAAAGAGATTTATTATTTAAATATGAATACCATTTATGATATTTTTTCATAAATATTTATATTGGTAACACTATTTCAATGGTCCACTTTAGACATTATACTAAGTAACTTTAAAACTACATGTCAACTTACTCTCATTAGAGTATTTGTAGACTTTCTGCTTAAAAGCCGCTAACTCTTAATTTGCGATGCTCCTCCAACAAATAATCTACTAACTAACTTTACAACTATGTACATTTTTTCCACTAACCCAAATCTATCCATAACCCAACAGTCTACTAATACTCAGAGTTTGTTGACATGAATTTGCAATGTTACTTATAGTTAGTAGAATGTCTAAAATGGACCATCAAAATGTGCAACCTTTAAATGTATTGTAAAATATTGTATTATTTATTGTATTCTACATTTATACACCTTCAGTCAAAAGTTTGGTGTTGATAAGATTGTTTTTGAAAAAGTCCAATTAAAAGTATACATTTTGTGAAATATTACAATTGAAAATAACTTTAGTAATCATTCTAATATGCTGACTTGCACTCGTACTAAATAAAGAATATATATTTTTAAATATCACTCTAAGCTTTTGAATGGTATAATCTAAATTAAATGTTATAAGGTACATTATTACTACTGCAATGTGAATAAGAGGTGAGAAGTTGACTAATGTTGCACTTAAAGTTGCACTTGCTGATTTCACACATTTAAAATTAAATTTAGTATCAATGTGTTTGAACTGGACTGCAAAATTTGCATAATTACAAATTCCATTGGATTTATTTCGAGATGTTATTTTATGTTGTGGTTTGCAGTTATGAGAAACCACGCTTTCTCATAACTGCAAAAAACGAAATTGATATTAATCAAGCATGGCATTAAACTGCTTAAACAGAAAGAGACAGTATGCTAAAAAAAAAAAACTGTTGGTACTAGTTGGTACACTGTAAAAAAAAATGTTTCATGATTTGTTAACACAACTTTTTATCTTTTGTCAAATCAACTTCGATAACATACTATTTTGAGTTTCTGTTTATTAAGCCATTCTTCTTTATTGTATTAACTCAAATTTTTAATTACAACAAACTAAATTTTACGGCAACAAGGTAACTTTTTAAAGTTAAACCAACATTTTTTTTTTTACAGAGTACTTCCTGTTTTGATTTGATCAACGTATCTAAAAAAGCTAGAGGACCGCAGCTATGGGGTAAAGGAGAACAGGACTCAACCACACACACAAGTCAACCATTGCCAGCCAGAGGAAAACGCTTTGCTGAATACGGTGATATATACGTCACAATAAAAATAATTCCAATATGTGAAGTTCACTTCTTGACTCTATAAAGCTCCCATTTCAAATCTTCCTCTCTTTTTTTAAACAGGACGCTCATTTTGCTGACAGTGTGACATTTGCTTTGTGAGGCAGAGACATCGTGGAGACGCTGGCCCACTGCGGGCCCGATCACGCTGACAGGCAGTGGCTTTGTGGGATATCTCCATCACTCTCCTCCAGGGAAAGCTGGAGCCTTCATTCTGCCATTCACTCTCCATGAGGCAGCCAGCCCTCTGGCTACTGCTTATACATGTATGATAATGAAATGCCACATTCTTCATTCTAATTGCATTTTAGATTTTAAAAGGGCAAAAAAAAAAAAAAAGGAGAAAAAAAACCCAGCAACTCGTGTGAAATAGTGAGAGAGAAAGAGAAATGTGCGGCAGCATAAGGGAGAGTTTAGGCGAGCAACGTCGGAGGAAAAGCGAGAGCGTGGTCTGGACCCTAGGTGGCAACAAAGGCCTGTGGCGTGTTAATGCATCTGAGTCGCAGACCCCCGCTGCCTTACAGCGACACAATCAAACCCCCTTCCTTTTTTCTTCCCACCCACCCACACTACATGCAGCAAACTTCATAAAGTGGGATTAAAATAAAGCTGTGCAGAAAAAAAATGACAAAAAAGAATTAAAAATTTACAACGCTGCTTTTACTTTAATAAGCTTTAGCATCCTTTATCAAGCTGGCACAGTCCTCAAAGAATTAGCGGGCTAATTAGTATGACTTATTTCTTTATCACATTTTCTGCTTTCATTGTATTTATTTGTGCATGCGTGTTGAATACACGGCTTTTATGTGGCGAAGGGAAAGAAGCGGCTTTCCGACCTCCTCCCGTTTGATAGGTGTCGCCGCGTGTCTGCAATCCCGCATGCACCGCGGAAGACAGATTGATGTCCCACTACGATGATGAAAACACGCAGCATGTAAGGAAGCAGGAGAGACATCCAGAGAAAATGAAGCGCTGTGGTTTGAACCA
Source organism: Phoxinus phoxinus (assembly GCF_949152265.1). Taxonomy (NCBI): domain Eukaryota; kingdom Metazoa; phylum Chordata; class Actinopteri; order Cypriniformes; family Leuciscidae; genus Phoxinus; species Phoxinus phoxinus. The sequence continues at coordinate 5,980,199 of NC_136894.1, forward strand.
ATGGGTGTCTTCGGCAGACGGAAAAAAGAGAGAAAGTGAGAGAGTGCGCTATCAGGACGCGGGATTATTCATGACCTCTCCTAACCATCTCTCTTCATAGAGATGGTGGAAAAATATTTACCAGTCAGAGTAATTTGATAGAGCTATACACGCCCAGAGAGGGCTAGCCTTGCGTAGCCAGAACTTTTACTAAACAGCAAAAGTTTTATATATATACACAGGTGAAACTCGAAAAATTTGAATATCGTGCAAAAGTTAATTTATTTCAGTAATTCAACTTAAAAGGTGAAACTAATATATTATATAGAGTCATTACATGCAAAGTGAGATATTTCAAGCCTTTATTTGTTATAATTTTGATGATTATGGCTTACATCTTATGAAAACCTCAAATTCAAAATTAGAATATTGTGAAAAGGTTTAGCTGTAAGCCATAATCATCAAAATTATAACAAATAAAGGCTTGAAATATCTCACTTTTCATGTAATGAGTCTATATTAGTTTCACCTTTTAAGTTGAATTACTGAAATAAATATTAAAAAAATTTGAGTTTCACCTGTATATATATATATGTATATATATGAAATATATTATACAACAAATAATAGGCCGACAATAAAAAAATATATATATAAAAAAAGAAAGTTGTATAAAATATAAATAGACTGTCTAAAAATATATACAATTTCACCTATAAGAACAAAAAAAGCAGTTTATACAGATTTGCTCATGATTATATAATTAAACTGCATAATACAAAATAAAAAAGGTTTTTGGTACCTGACTAGGCGGACTGAAAAATATCCCTAACCTTACTTCCAGAAGTTGGATAAATCAACCAATCAGATTACAGATATCCAGTATTGTGAGATAAAAAAAAAGAAGAAGAAATTAATACTTTTATTCAGCAAGGATGCATTAAATTGATCAAAAGTGACAGAAAATAATAATTTATAAAAATATATATCAGCAGCATAACTATTCAACATTAATAATAATAAGAAATGCTTCTTGAGCAAAAAAGCAGCATATTAGAAGGATTTCTAAAGGATCATGTGACACTGAAGACTGAAGTAATTATGCTGAAAATTCAGCTTTGCCATCAAAGAAATTACATTTTAAAACATTAAAATAGAAAACAGTTCTATTAAATTGTAATAATATTTCACAATATTATAGTTTTACTATTTTTGCGACCTTGGTGAGTATAAGGGACAGTAATACATTAAGATTGTGTTGGTTTTTCATGAGAATCAAACTTGCATGTCTGGGTTTGTACATGAGTACAACAAATTGAGTGTGATGGTGGTCTGTAAGCACAAACCTAAGGACGTGTGTGTGTTTCACTGTAGTGGATATGACACAATTGCATTCAGTCATAAACACTCGCTTCATTAGGCAGCTGAAGCTGTGCGTTACATGCTACATTGAGCCACCTCTGGCCCTAACGCCTTTTCTCTCACACACCCTCTCCCAGCAAAACCCAATCACCAGAAAGCACAATTAAATTTCATGACTATGCATATTTGCGCTTCCCATTTTCATTTATTACAAAGGGCATTCATTAATCTACCTTTTTTCCCAGAGAATGGATTTTCATTCTAGTGAGGTGTGACAGATACTGAGGTGAACTTACCAAGAGATGGCTAATTAAATCAGCAGTAAAATGCACAAGCCAGAGATTGTTCCGTTTTTTTCCTTCTTTTTTTTTTTTTTTTTACTTGCATCTGATAAGAGCCAATGTTGCGAGGAGGAGGTGTGGTATATGGAAAGGAAGAGCTACTTTCTCTCCATTTCCAATTTCTGGTGAAATATTAAATCACAAATAAATGTAAGTGCTCAAACTCTGCGAGGAAATTGGTTACATGCCTACATGCATGGATGGAGGCTCTCAGCAAATAAATGGATAGCGAACTAAAAGCTAAACAACATCCAGTACAAAAAGCAGGAGCAATTAAGAGCACGCTAATAAAGTAGCGACTAAAACACGCAGGTGAAAACAGACGAGGTGCATCTGCCGAGTAGCAAACACCTACACCAGCTTGTGCGAATTGACTGTCTTGTCAGTCCCTGATGGTTAGGAAGGCTTTTTAAAAATATAGTACACATGATATATATATAAAAATCGGGTATCAATTTTGAGTATTTGAGTTTTATGGAAGACAAAGGTTTGAAATGATGTAGTAAACAATGAGCAAATTTAAATTTTTCAGTGAACCATCCCTTTAAGGATAGAATGGAGACCTCAAGACGGATGTGTGTGTGGCCTTTCTGTTATGAACAGTATGCAGTCTGCTGATCCTCATTAATGTGATTTATAGCATCACACAGTAACACTCCTCTAAGGCTGCATTTGTTAAACAGTGTGCCGGTCGGTACGTGTGCATATGGGAGTGTGAGAGAATCAATTTTTGAACAGATCTGTTGGTGTGTTTGCAGGTGTGGAGACAACCCCTATTGTTGTTTCAGCATCTCCCTCTGTCAGCAGATTGGGTGGATATCCCATCAAATACAGCCACAATAAACAAGGCAGTGTGTGTATACTGTACACTTATGGTCCAAGACGTAATGCACTTAAAGCACAGAGGTCAGAGGGTTGTACAGTCTTGTCATGTTCAATGTCACCTTTGTGATAAGTGTGATAAGTGTGATAAGGCAATTCCTGGTTGTTTATTAATAATGCATGCGGAGGGAAAAGCCTCGTCCTCTTCCTATTCTGCTGTTGTTGTCTGGTGGGTTGAGAAGCGCTACTTCACGCGTGTCATCTACTTATTTAAACGATCCTTCTAATGTTACATAAAACAAATTTGCTGTAAAAAAAACAGTAATACTGTTTTCCATTAAAAAATAGTAACACTGTTTTCCATTTTTTGAAAATCCAGTGCTGCAGAAAACAATGCATTCTGGGCACTATTTTTCACGGTAAGCAACTGCTTAGTTGTTAATTTACAGTCCAGTATTTATGTATTACGGTTTTGTACAGTAGTACGCAATGCATTTTTTAAGCAACAGTGAACGGTGCTGAACGGGAGATTCACAGGAGTAAGTCTTCACCTATCCGTGTTCGTGGCGCTCATGACAGCGAAATAGAAGAACACTAATCAAAGCGGATAGGAGAGGGAACTTTGTAACGGACTGCAGCAAAGAGTGTTTAAAAATACCTGGACAGTCACTTTGGACTGAAACTGAAAAAGTGGCGCCTGTAACAAACTTGTTTATGTTCGCGGCACTAATGACACTTCGAATCCTATAAGAGAGAACTTGGAAACTGACTGCAGCGAGGAACACATTCTTTTAAACCTGGAGGTTTTGGTCAGAGTGTTTTGTCTCCATCCAAATCACTCGAATGGTGACTGAGGAGCTGGAACTGAACACGCACTTGAGAGTGCTTATAAGTGAGTGATTATAAATGCATTAAACGGAGAAGGTAAAATGGTATTGATTCACTGTAATACATAATGTATTCCCAAATTTCAGTGTTGATTAAGGCTTTCAGACTGTATTTCTTGGTGGCACTCAGCCTGATGGTTTTGGCTGTAGTGATTGTTGTAATAATCAAGATTATTGATTATTAAACATTTACATGCAATCTCGTTTCAGTTGAATTTCATTACTACAACAGAGTTTGAGTTTGTATTCTTTTCTGCACTTATTTATGCAATATATGGGATATATATATATATAAATTAAGCTTTCATGTTGCTTTTAATATATTTTTGTCCATTTTGGGTGTTCTTGCTTATAAATAAATGTTCACTTTTTTATTAGCCTATTACTGTTGCCTGTGTTTTTACTATAGTAATTTCCTGCATGATATTAATTTCCAACCTATTTTGGGGTTCCCTTTTTGACCTAGAGCTGTGTTGCCAAAATGATCCAAATTGTGTTTTTTTTTTACTCGCAGTGTTTTTTTAGTGTCTTATAAATTGAAATAATTACATAAATATACTGCATACATTTTTTTTTCAGTAAATGGCTGAAAGTAATTTCACAGTAGCCTGGCCAGCCAGACTTACATCAAGATGTTTAGTCTGGACACTGTCCATAGACTAGGCTTACTCTGAGAGGCGGGATAAACGGCTGTCTCTCAAAATCCCTCTGCACGCAATAGGATAGCGCTACAACCAATCAGAGCAACGAAGAAGGTGACGTGGTGCGTTTTCCCACCAGCGGAGCTAATTGGTATATTAAACTTATTCCGTATCCAGTCGGCAAAACTCCGAACACATCTTCCTTTTTTAAAAATGATTTAAGTGCCGTTTTTTGCTCTTTTCTTAAAGAGAAACTTAACTCCAAGTCCTCCAGAGTCGCGGCCAAAGCCGATTTGAAAGACTGCTGTTCGACAGCTGCTGCCGCCATTCTTTGTTTACAAGTGCCTATGCCAGCCGTCGCAACTCTGTCGTCATATGTTAAGCCCGCCCCGCATGCTCTATACACGACGTGATTGGCCTGACCCAATCTGGGTTTTTGCTGCTAGAATGTGTATTGAGAGTTGCTAGACTGGCCCTGGCTGCAAAATACATTTTGCTGCCGCTAGGGGCGTCTAGATTTCTAGGCTAATTTCACAGTATTAATACCATAGAATTTAAGTATATTGCTGGCGACTCTGCTGCCAGTATTTTACTGTAAAATACTTTTTACGGTATTAAGCTGTAAAGTAATTTCACAGTATTCTTACCATAGAATTACAATAGATTTCTGGCGACTCTGCTGCCAGTATTTTACATAGAATTTTTTTTACAGTGTATTTGTCTTGTAGCTAATTATGATAAACGAAAGACAGTAAAGGCTCTACCTATGTCAACCGATAAATTCAGACATTAAACCAGGTCTTTCTGCACTATTAGCGGCTCCAAACTAAACTGCATACAGGCTTCCCAAACACTCCCTTATCTTGCAATGTTAGGACAAACTAGTCAGATTAGTTGCGTTTCTGAAAGAATTTAAACCGAATCGATGAATGATTCATCGATTTACTCAAATACAAATCACTTGTTTCATTCCTGAATGAATCCGTGCATCAGAACAAATCAATCGAATAAACGATTAACTGATTCACTCATAAAGACAGTCAGCGGTTTAATTCCTGAATTAATCTTTGTGTTTGAACAAACTGATTCAGTGAATGCTCTGCAAAAGTTTACATTGAGGGCACATAATGACCCTTGTGAAATCAAAAAAGACAAATGAGACACTCTACGGTCTTGTCTTGTCCCTGTGCACATGCAGTGTGCCATTTGGGACCGGGCCACTTGTATCAATCCTGATCGAATAAGTGTTTTTAAACAAGTTGATTCAGTGAATGATTTAATGACTCACTCAAAGTCAGTCGGGCCCTGTCACAAACGGCACCCTAAACTCTTGTGGCCCTTTCGTGACATAACACTACTTTTTAACTGTCGGGTTGAATCCTGCTGCAGAACTTGCCTCAGTGTGGGGTCAACCAACCATTTCAACCATTTAACATTTTAAAAGGTTAATGGTTTTGGTGGTAAATTGCACCATTTTACCAAATCATAAAGCCTCTACATCACAGAAAGGTTTTACAGGTCCACCCTGTCGTACAGGCGATGTAAGTGAGTTAATAAAACCCACTAAGCACTAAGAAAGTGACCAACGGGACAGCTGGAATTTGCCATGCCATCTCCAGGGTCCTGTTTACTCTGAAAATTGGCCCCTCAGAGGGAATGAGGCATCCAGCTTGCCTAGTTAAAGTGATGGACGTGACTCCGGTGCATTGATTTTTTTTCTACATAGCACTCTCCATCCAACTCACCGGCAAGCAGGGGCGCAAGGTAACTTTCAGGATCATGCTACCTTCTCTGGAAATGCTAACCTTTGGTTTTGACTGCATTTATGCCTGGTGCACAGCTACAATAACTCGTCCTTTTTATGCCTGACCTCTCAGAGCCCCATTGAACACTTATTCAACTTCAGAACAGCGTGAGAAGGTAAACTGAAGGAGACCTGCTGAAAACCAGGCAAAATGCAATTGCTTATATTAAGGTAGGTTACTTTGCCCTTGATCTTGTCAGGTGGCAATCAATGTTTGATAAATAATAATAAGAAAAACCCTAATTTCCTTTACAAATTTAATTCCATGGTAAAGCTTGCTGAGAGAGGGACTTAATTAAGTTAATTAGTCTAACTTAATTAGGCTGTTTAGCAGGTCAGTCTGTCGAGGCTCTGACTGACAACTGCGCTTGAAGATAATCATCCCCAGAACCTGAATTTAACTGAGTATTAGAGCACATCATCTCTGCATACTGTTACTAAACGGAATTTCACAAATAGGGAATTTCAAACAGGTTTCTCAAGTATTTAACTTGTCCTTTATTGGCCAACAAACAAATAGTCCCACATCCAAACCCATACTATTTGCCACATAAAGACATTCATATATACATACTATATATATATACATATTTATATATTCTGTATATATATTCAATTTAAGTCTATTTTAATATGGTCTATGAATGTACATCATTTTATCATGCACATTAGTTCCACATAAATCAATTAACTTACATCAACATGTTTTGTTTTATAATTTGGTTTAGTTCAATAATCCTTTGTGAGAAAATATAATTTGTTTATGTACATTCAATGGAATAAAGCTGTTTTAAGTGACTAATTAAAAATCCATTGTGATTTTACACGTGACCCTGACATTATTAATTTCTTAATGTTTTTTTTTACTCAGAGTAAAGCAAAATTCAACACACTCTTCATGTATCCTAATAAGCAAAAGCTTCCCTTTTTGTCACAACGTTAACCCAACATTACGGAAACGGATCTAAACCTCAACATTGGACACTAAGCACTATCAAGTCTCCCTTTTGTCTCATCTCATTAAAACACATAAAATACACTTAATTTGAACATTAATCTCACCACCCAGTTTTTACTAAAGCATGCTGGGAACTACAACTCCCTGTCTAGTTTCAGTTAAAGTTTCCCCAAAAAGTAATTAATGTAGTCGCAACACAAATTAAGTTAACTTCCATATTACAAATTTAAAGTCCTTGTGTAAAGTGTCTCATAGATAAACAAGAGAAAAGGCTTAGAAAATTAAAGTAGTTCAAATTTAAAGGTCAAGGTCAAGTAGTAACATACTTCATAAACAAACTCTGCTTAGCGTCCAATCAGCCCGCAAGATCATCTCGGGACGACACAAATGCATTTCTGCAAGTGTAATAATTGCAGCAGTAACGAGGCTTTTGACCCCGAGTCTAGATAGTGACTGAATTAGCAATCCACAAAAGCTGTCCTTTAGGCATTTCCATTCCCGCCTGAGCCGGGTTCGCCTCATGGCATTTCAAACACACCACAGATCTGTTGAAACGTTTTATCACGAGGGTGAGCCGCGGTGACACGCGGGTGTAAATAAAGCTCAAACAAGCCCCTCTTCACCACCTAACGGGCTCTCCAACTAAAGGCCATCCGTATATTGTGGCAGGAATGTCATTTTATTACCCGAATCAATTCGGCAGGGCTCCGAAGTGACAGCAGAGGGATGTGGCCTTCGTTGGCCGGGGGTTATCTGACGTGTGCAGGCAGGGAAATACACAGCCTTCGTAATGAACTCAACACTTACTAATAAAGTCTTTATTGCCGGGCCACGTATGAACTGATACCAGAGTCGGCCCGCATGCTCGTAAACTAATGGAAATGAGCTTTTCCTCACAATCGTTTTTTCCGCAAGGGAGGGAAGGCAGACGCAATTAAGTGATTTAATAACACAAACGTCTCGATGCGACAAATCATCAACCGAGAAACAACTTAAAACATTTTTTATTAATCAAGACCTTAGAGGCAAAAACCCATTTATGGTGACCTTTAAAAGGCAATGAGTGAGAAAAATGCAGCGAGAGACAGATAACCACCCGGCAAGCTCAAGACCATCTCACATCCTCCAATCGTCCCATGGTCCCTATGTATAAGAGTTTGGGGTCTACAGAGGTCTTTGCATGGGGATAGCCTGTCAAAGGGTCCTGTGTTTTAGTTGAGAGGCTGAAAAACAAGATGGCTCCTTGAGGTGTGAACCTCTCGACTGTCTCTCTCCGCTCACATCTACAAGTCAATGCTGGAAGGGATAACAAATCGACTCTTCAGTTCCACACTTCTGAACTGCTACTTCTTCATTCAACTCTGGCAAAACCAAAACACGGCTCCCCTTTAATGTCGACCCTCACACTCTTGCCGAGGAGGAGAATTATAGAAGAAGCTGGCTGCATTTTAAGATGGCATTTAAAAAAACATCCGGACCAACCGCAGGTAAAGAGGTTCACAGCGTGGCAGATTACAGAACTTAAGCACTTCAACACACTGCTCATTTCTGGAGTGCTCTTTGATTCCCATAATGGAAACTATTATATTTAAAATGGCAGTAACGGCCAGAACACATTTACCCTTCCCCCCGACTTTTTGTTTCAAGGGTCAGATGTGTCTACATTTACAGTATGACGATTGTTCAACCAAATATATAATGATTTTAAAATGTCTAGAGCGTAACAACCTAAAGAGCTTTACTTGAATGTCCGCTCTAAAATACTCAACATAAATATAAACAATGAATTGATTTCTAATGAAATTTTACCAATATTTCATCTGGTAAAGTATAGCACTAACAATGCCAAGGTCATGGGTTACACTGAGGAAACACATACTGAATTATCTAGGACAAATATGAGGATAAAAGCATTTTCCAGATGCTAAAAGTGTAAATGTTTTGAGGCGTGAATAGCTAAAAATCTTTCAATCCAAATACAACAACAATTTACATAAACTGTAGAATTAAAAAATATATACAAATAATATAATAAAATGTTATATAATAAATACACACACACACACACACACACGCACACACACGCACGCACACACACAACGGTTATGACACTTCCATTAAACAGTGACCAAAAAAAAAAAAGTTTATGCTAATGATAGGATCCAAACCAAATAATAAAAGGTTGCATGAAAAAAAAATATTTGGGGGAATTGTCCGTTTGTGGTGTTAAAATAGCCTTCGAACCAAAAAAAAGAAAAGTAAAGGTAAGAGGAAGGAGAGTGTTCCCGTTTCCCGTTCTGTCATCGCTCTTATACAGTTAAGTTGGAGAGAGGATATAAAATGATGACATTAGAAGGAGCAAGTTCCAAAGAGGACAACAAAAACCCCATAGTGAGTGTGAGATAAGACAGCAGGTTCTACTAAAACCAAGAGAGAGAGAGAGAGAGAGAGAGAGAGAGAGAGAGAGAGAGAGAGAGAGAGAGAGAGAGAGAGAGAGAGAGAGAGAGAGAGAGAGAGAGGTATGTGGCCCGGTGTGTGTGTGCGTGTGTCTGTGATTAAACAGGATTGTGTCTGGTCTCTGCGAGTCCCCGGGGAGCGGCTGGTCTCACGGCAGGCTGTCACTGAACACATTCTAAAGGCAAAGACTTGTTTAATCCCTGTGGCCCTGGTGCACCTCCCACTGTCTAAAGCTCTTTTCTCTGTCTCCACTCGCCTTCCTTCCATCGCTTTTGTTCTGAACTGCACAGCTCTCATTCTGTAGCAGCGGGTTACCGATCTGCAGCTTTTCTTCAACGCCTTTGACTTATAATAGCCCTATTTACAGGAGATACACAGCACACACAAAGGGGGTCTGCTGCCAGAACATAATTCTTTATCAGTCGATTTTATGAGCGAGACATTAAGCACTTTTACATGTGTTTGAAACAAAGGGCTGCTGAGAGTAAACTGGAAGCTTTTAAAATCTCATTTGATCAACAATTTTTTAAACAGAAATATCTGGGAACATTATGAACCATATTTTAGCAAACACATACTGACATTTCTAAGTATCTTCACATTATCATATTTTTTTGCACATTACCATGGTAATACTATGTTGTTGTTTTTTTACATGGTATCGTGATAACACCATGTTTTTTGTACATTTACTATGGTAAAACTATGTTTTTGTACCTTAACTATTGTAATGCCATGTTTTTGGATATTGAATCATAGTTATAACATATGTTTTTGTAAATGTACAAAAACATATGGTATAACTATGATTCAATATCCAAAAAAGCATGTTTTTGCACATGGTATTGTAGCAATACCATTATCATAGTAATACTATGTTGTTTTTTGAACATTTACTTTGGAAACACCATGTTTTTGTACATTTACCTATGATTTTTGTACATTTACCATGGTAATGCTATTTTTTGGAAATTTACAATGGTGATACTGTGTTTTTGGCATCAAGGTGACATGTGACATAACACTAACACAATCAACAGTTTTGAATAACAAAAACCTAGGAACAAATTATGACAATTATTGTCATACAGTCAGAGTATTCCACTTAGCTATACAATTAATGTTGATAGCTCAAATAAAACTGGTCTTGGAAAAATTCGAGATTATATTGAGATCTCTGAGGGGTTCCATCATTATATGGTGTGAAAACGTACCATGTTACCATCATAACTGTTATTACCATATCACTATTTATCTTAGCATCTCCAGACTAGGATTCGTGTATATATACAGTAAACTGTATTTACCAGCATCTGCATTTGTCATTCTATCATCATGCTTTCTGCTTGAACCTTTTCATTTTTAATCCCGAGCAATAATTCCATGTTACTAATCCCGCCATGCAGTCAAACCACCACCATTTTTCATCTTTTACTTTCTCTTCAGCAAACATCAATTAACCCCCATTTTCCATGCCGCTAGAGTCTGGCTAGCAGAACTGTCCATTTAAAGATAAATTGAAAAGCAGATGCATTTATTAACTTAATTGGGTTTCCAAGAAGACACATAATGCCGTTGATTGCACTGTAATTCAATGAGAAATAGAAATTAAATGTTTGGGAGAACGTGAAAGCACTCACTAATTTCCCCAAAAAAATAATACAAAACAATCACCGTAGGCTAAGTGAACGGCGCGGATCAACTGTGGCTTTTACGAAAGGGATCAGGAGCAGCCGCTGACGTGTGCAGGGAAGGAAGGAAAGAAAGGTATATAGCATTTAAAACCGAGGCTGACTTTCACCACTGGTGCTATCGGGACACTTCTGCATCTTCACACCACATCTGCTTAGCTTTTATCTGTAATTAACAAAGCCAGGGAGCCGATAAGCCCCGTTAGAGTATTTAAAGAATCTGTGGTAAAGATTTCTATTTATTTATTTATGTAATAAATCATGTCAGGAAATGTTTCAGAGAGAACTGGGCTGATACTTGAGCGATGAGCACTGAATATATAAAGCATAGGACGGACTACTCTTCTCTACTTTCAAAGCCCTTCTGGTTTTGTACTAGAATGTGCTATGGGTCTAAAGAAATGAATAATTCCACAAATACTGCGGTAAATCATGTATGAACTAAAATTATATTAGAAATATAATTATTAGATTTAATCTAAAATATATAATTATATAAAAAGGTAACACTTTATTTTACAGTGTTCTTATCACAAATGTAACGTGCTTACTATAGTAATAACAGTAAATTATGCACTATCACAAGAAACTAACCCTAAATCAAACCTAAAAGCACTTTATTTTACAGTATATGCACTTACAGTGTACTTGCCTAAAAAAGTACTGGTTAATATAAGGTAATTACATGGGTTAAGGTTAGGTTCAAGGTTAGTATTACCCAGTTATTAATAACTACTGTATAACAAGTACATAGTAAGTACATGGGGAACAGACCGGTAAAATAAAGTGCTACCCTTTATTTTACACATGCTGTCTAGCAGCTGACTAGATTTTAGATGGGAATTGTGATGGTAAAAAATGAAAAATTAGGGAAACAAACTATTACTCAAACATTTTTAGCACCACCCATTGCTGCAATGCAGCTGGATTGCTGGGAGAACGTATGAATACGACAGAAGTGGGTATAGGGAGAATTCTGTTGACTCTCACCTTTGATGAGGAGGTGTCACATTCCTGACAGATCCATCCGTAGCCGGTTTGTTTGGGCGACTTCTTCAGGGGAGGATCCAGACAGCCGAAGTGGTAACAGAGCTGACACTCATCACACCTATGAGGAAAACAGCCAGCACATTAGCAGCGAGAATACATTAAAATGCAGCTGCGGTGCCACACACACACACACACACACACACACACACACACACTGCTTATACCCTGCCAAGAGGCCAGTATGGCCCTAACCAGGCAGGTATGATAGATGGTGACAGAGCCATTTGCTGTCAGGTAACAGATGCTTAATAGATTCAAAACACATTGGCACACAACCTCTCACACGGCCTTGTACAGCCGTCATAAAACACGCTGCTCGATTGGTCCTGCTGAAATGAGTTTCAGCTCATCGTGTCGATAAATCTCTACGGGATTTTTATTCCAGAGTCAAGGTGTCAAGAAAGACACTGAGATTCTGTCCTTAGTTATAGGTCTGCTCCACCACCAGCTATCCGATTTTACATAAACCGTAAAAGTCCTCCATCTTGGGTCGATTATTATGCTATTCTGAAGCTGCTGCAAGTGCTGAATATTGTTACTGAAAACAAAATGCAACGTCATCAGAAACATTCAGGGACATTTCACATTAGTGGCAGAATTTATATTTATATAACATACAGAAATGAATCAAATGCAAAATAATCAAATATAATCAGTATTTTTAGGTATCTTAAAAGTTTTTTAAATTTTATTTTAAGAAATGAATACTTTTATTCAGCAAGGACACATTCAATTGATCAAAAGTGTCAGTAAAGAGATTTACAATGTTACAAACATTTCTATTTAAAATTCATGATGTTGTTTTGAACTTTTTATTTATCAACTTTAAAGGTGATTTTCTCAATTTTTTTGCACCCTCAGATTCCAGATTTTCAGATAGTCATATCTCAGCCAAATATTGTCCTATCATAACACATCAGCTTTCATATGATGTATAAATCTCAATTTCCAAAAAAATTACCCATGTGACTGGTTTTGTGGTCCAGGGTCACATATTAGAATGATTTCTGAAAGGATCATGTGACACTGAAGACTGTAGTAGTGATGCTGAACATTCAAGTTTGGATTACAGGAATAAATTACACTTTAAAATATAATAAAATAGAAAAAAGCTATTTTAAATTGTAATAATATTTTACAACATTACTATCTCTACTGTACTTTTGATCAAATAAATGCAGCCTGCGTGAGCATAAGAAACTACTTTCAAAAACATAAATAGAATACAAATAATTAATATTTGTTAATAACACAAATACTTATTTCACAATGTTAATATCTACAATGTGAAATGATACAAAACAACATTACCTAAAAGCATTGCTCATTGCTGGTTCATTTAATCTATGTTAGTATAACTAACTAATATACTAATACTAATATAAAGTATAACTAATATTAACAAATTAAACCTTATTGTAAAGTGTTACAGAAATCCTTATGAGATTTAAATTTGACTCAGTGGGCATAAGTAAATGGATCAATTTGTTATTACTTTTTATAATTAATTGCAATAAATTAACAATGACAGCTATAAAAAAAAAACATTAAATATATCTATATTCATAAGACCATTGTAAGAAAAAGTGCATGAAGTTCAGTTCTCATTTAACATTCATAAGGTGCGTCTGCTGAAGCCCCGCATGCCCTTCACCCTGCAGTCCAAGCTCTCCTCTCCATCCTGTCCATAATTAACTAATTATGTTGTAATCAATATAGTAGATTCTGATTTGGCAATGTAAATCAGATAAAGCCGATAAGAGCCGGGGAGGTCAATAGGCCCAATCCACATCCTCGTCTCCATTACGGGACGGGGGGCACGGCGGTCTTATCAGCGAGCCCGCAGGATGAGGCGATAGAAAAAGACAGGGACGGACCACGGACGCCATATTTTGTCTGCTGGGTGAATGAGCGGGAACACTGAGACTTTAGCAGAGGCAGGGTTGTTCTTGGTGTCACCGAACCCGATGCTGTGTGACGTGGAAGCCCTTTTCAAACTCAGGCCCATCGCAGACTTCAAATGCTAATTAAAGGCCTTGGACGGTGATGCGGCTCGGTGCTAATGAGCAGAGAGTCTCACGCCGAAGACACATGTACACCTTCTGTCAACACCCAACGGCTAGAATACAGCATATAATGGCTAACCTGATCACATTAATGTAGATTTCTGGTCATTAGCACTGTGTATCATTGAAAGAGTGCAAAAAGGTCAAACGCGCAACTGATTTCTGCTTTATTAGCCACATTTATTAAAGAAATATGATGACAGAAACACCAAAAAACCAGCACACATTGATGTTCGGCGCGTTTGCACACCATTAAGAGTTTGATTGAAGATCAAAAAGCTAACAATGATGCTTACAAATATAGTTAGCAAATATGAAGCTAACAAATATGCTGCTCATATCCACAGAGTCGAACAGCACATTTCACACAGCTTCTCATCAAGCAACCAAATAAACTTCTCGAGTCCTAAGGGAGCACTTCAAGGTGCCTTTGCAAAAGGGAATGAGCCGACTCTCACCTGTGGTTACCATGCCAACCCACTATTTCCCCTGACAGAGTAACAGGGCAGTCAAAGACAAACGCATTTAGGGTATTTATATAGGCCACGTTCACACAGCAGCAGCAGAATACAGTAGTCAATCATGTATTTGAGTCCTCAATACGGTTACGCTAACGCACAGTTTAGCAATTTACGAGAGTGACAACCGCATTCTATAATCGAATTCACACACACGTACATTTTCAGGACTCACAACCGTATTTTCGGAAAACCCGCGCTGTGTGATCGGAACCGGGAATAAAATGCATTGCAAGATACTTTTTTTTGCCAACGCAAAGTTTCCCCGGGGGAAGGCAATATTTAAATGTATTTTTCCTCCCATCTCATTTTTTTCCCCCACCACCATGTCCCTTTAGGGGCACCATAGATAAGAGAATGCGGCCTTGACCGTTGCACATTCATACAGACAGTATTTGAGACGAAATTAATATTTATATATTTATTTTATTTAAAAAAATAGAGTACACTACATTCCCATAGTTCAGTACTGTTTTCATTCGGTATACAATTTAAAAACGATCAGTTGATTAATCAGTGGCCAGTGCGGTCCAACCTAGTTATTGTTATCTGGAAAATCCACTATCGGTCGACCTCTAACACAGACAGTGTTCCAGATGCTACTGTATGTTGCTGTGTGAATGGGACAATTTTGAGACTCACACCTGCGAGTACATGCGGTCGTCATTCCCGAGAACTGACAGAACATTCCCTGTGAACATAGCATTAGATTAAACGGAAAAACGTACTGTCATCTTTAAATGGGACATTTATTGGAAACCAGGATTTGTCTTGCTCTTTCAAAGAGTTTGAAAAACTATAGTTCAAAAACTATACGTGACATAAACGGCAAATACAGAATTCAGAATTATTATTTAAAAAATAAAGTCTAGCAAATCTTTTGGCCATAAAAAGTTGGGCGCAGCAAGATTTATTTTTTAAAGAAATTAATACATTTATTCAGCAAGGATGCTACATGGTGTAGCTACAAGGTAACAAGGATAGTACATTTAGACGGTTACAAAAGATTTTAGTTTTCAAAAAAGCTATTTTTTAACTTGATATTTAATAAAGAATCCTGAAAAAATGTATCATGGTTTCCACAAAATATATTAAGCAGCACAACTGTTTTCAATAGTAATAATAAATTATTTTTGAACATCAAATCAGCATATTAGAATGATTTCTAATCATGTGACACTAAAGACTATAGAGTAATGCTGCTGTAAATTCAGCTGTCCTTCACAAAAATAAATTACATTTTGAAATATATTTACATATAATTTTATTTTTTAACAAGACTGCTGTTTTTAGTGTATTTTGGTCAAACAAATGCAGCCTTGGTGAGCATAAGAGACTTTTTCCAGCTATTTGATATATTTGACCAAATCTATGGAGCTTGCACTTAAACAAGATTTTAAATGACAAGCATGAGCGTAATTAACACATATATAATAGCCCAATTTTAATATTCAGCTACTCACATGTACATCATATTTTGGCCTTTCCAGATGAAAGTGACAATATCAAACATCCTATTTCATTCAAATGGTCAGTATACGATGGAAATGTGTAAAACATGTCAAATATGGCCACTTTAACAGCCAGTTATATGGAAATAGTCGTGTTTGATTAAAGTGAATCTATTGACGATATAATTATTGTGTTACATGAGAAAAATATCAAATGTGTTAATTTTCCTCAACAAACACACACCTCATCTCTTTATTCAACATCAGCCAATTTAACCGGTGCTCCAATGTTTGTGCTTCAGCGTGCACGGTTTCTTCCTGTTTCTAATCCATATATTTATTGTGACAGAGCAATGAGAAAACGGCTTGCCCTCGGCGACAGACTGTCAACTCGAAGCTGCCTCCATTACATGATCCTCCTCTGAAGAGAGAGAGAGAGAGAGTGGGGAAAGGGAGAAAATAAAACTGCTACAGAAAGATTCACAGAATTTTGCTCTCATCCCATTATACCTGGCAATGACCTCTTTAGAGGACCAGTTAACAAGAGCGAATGCCCTTCTGTTTTATTATTTTGTACATAAAAGAGCTGTTAAATGAGCCAAACAGCTAACACGAACTGATCTCGCGTGAAACTGGATGAAATGTTTGTTAGCTAAAGTATGTAATATTGTTTTATCTAACCTATACTTACAATTTAATCTAATCTAATTTACTTAAAAGTAAATTATTAGTCTTTTTTTCCATTAAATAAATGTTCAGAATATGCATGTGGCATAATGTTGATTAGCACATTAAGTAATTTTGACTCTACCTTAAATAATAAATAAAGCAAAAATGATGTGAGCCACTTGCAATGAGGTAGATGGGGCCAATGTTTTGGATGATTTACAAGCAGAAATGTGAAGCTTATAATTGTATAAAAGCATTTTAATTATTCTGTGTAAACATGTATTATTGCTGTAATACACTGTTACATTGTCGTCACAACAAAATTACTATATCACAAAAAAAGGTAGTACATGAATTTTCTCACTAAATTCATTTTATCATGAAAATGTTTTGCATTATGTGGCTAGAGTATTGAAACAGAGAGTTCACACTTTCACGTTGTCATGGCAAGTTAGTAAAACTTTATATAACACCGAAAATGATAGTGATTTATTTTTCAACAATAAAATCATGTAAATACTGTTTACATCTTGTGGGAATACTATTGAAACAGTGAGTATTTTAATGTTTGCAGGCCCCATTCACTGTACAGGCCTGTTCACACCAAGGACGATTACTATACCGATAACAAAAAAGCTACAGCTCTAAATATCGTTCTGATTATATTAGAATATCATAGTTCACACCACAACCGTAACGGCAGAGAGAAACAATATAGTTGGAATCACTTTCAGAGCAATTTTTTCCAGTTTATGAACGATAAAAACATTGACAGCCAATCAGAATCCATCCTGCTTTGAAGAGCTCGAGCATTTAAAGCGGCAGACACACAAAAATATTGTCTGCTGGTGTGGACGCTAATATAGTTTTTAGTTTTAATATAATTTTTTGCTTTTTTCAAGAAAAAAGGAGGGACAGTGGAAATTAATTTTGGTGCTTATCAACCTTACGCCACAAACGCTGCCAATTAAGCTTAACTTGTATTGAAATCAGAATAATCCTTAAAGGAAATCATTAAAGCAACACAAGTAACAATTATCTTGAAAGTTCAATTTACTGCAATACTATCGAGGTGAAAAAACAAACATGTGACAGACAATGAAATCAAAGAGCAAGACGACAACTACAATTATGAACGTAAACTCAAGTGCACATTCTCTTGTCTGAGCAGATGTGAGGATGGGTTACGAGTACAAACTCGCACAGCGGCATGCTCAAACACAACCACACACACACACACACACACACACACACACACACACGGAGGGGCTGAGCAGGCATATCTGCACAGGAAAGGGGAATTTAAATCACCTCCAGGCTTCCTCATGAAAAGAAGAAAAATGACCAGGAGTGTGTGTGTGTGTGTGCTGCGCTAATGAGCACACGGCTATTGTTGCACACAGTTGCCGATTGATTTCATGTGAATCCCTCGCTCCGGCAAATAAAGAAAGAGTGAGAGACTCCTCTCGCTTCCGGCGGGGGGAAAGTTTAGGACCTGCGGCAGCCACGGGAGGCTTGCGTTTTATTAGTGGAGCGCGCCCCGATTCGCCATTTACTTCTTTAATTACTTTGCCTTAATGAACCTTTTGTAGCATTTGTTGTGTATCACAGTTTAACATCTTTGAATTAAAACACTGCTCAGTGATGCAGACCCAAGCAGACAGAAGGGCCAATGATTGTGCTTAATTGGAAATCAAATTGACAATGGCCAATCATCAGGTGGTTCAACAGGAAGTAACCTTTCAAAATTAATATAAATATACTTTTAATTTCTCTTTCAAGTGGAGTTGAATAAAGAAATAAAAGGGTACATCTTCCTTCTGACTACCGAGAACAAATCTATCTTACTTGCATACTACATAATGTATCACAGTTTACACAAAAATATTCAGCAGCAAGTGTTATCAACAAATAATAAGAAATCATTTGAAATGTTTCTTAAGCAGAAAATCGGCATATTCTAATAACTTCTGAAGGATTATGTGACACTGAAGACTTAAGTAATGATGCTGACACTTCAGCTTTGCATCACAGGCATGAATTACATTTTTAAAAATTTAAATTTAAATATTTAAAAGGTTAATAATATTTAATAAAATTACTGTTTTTACTGTATTTTTGATCAAATAAATGTAGCCGTGAGCAGATGAGACTTTTAAAAGACCCCAAAAAAACACACTTTTGAACATTACTGTGTTTTTATATACTGTGCACATCCAGTTTAAGGTCATAGGCAGATAAACCACATTTCAATTGTGTTTTTGTGTATTGATGAAGTTAATAAAAGGCTAAACGGTTTTACATTTTCCGTGTGTCTGCGTGAGGTAACCGGAGCTGCTAACACACAAGCTCTTGAAGCTCCGCCCTCTGTGCCGGGAGCAGCAGCTCATTTGCATTTAAAGGGACACACAAAAATGGCACGTTTTTGCTCACCCTCAAAAAGTGACAATTTTAACATGCTAAAAAAAAATATCTGTGGGGTATGTTGAGCTAGAACTTCACATAAACACTCAGGGGACTTCAGAGCCTTATTTTACATCTTGTGAAAATGGCATTATAGGACGCCACGAAAGACATGCGCACTACTAATAACAACTCGTCGTTCCACAAGCACCGTGTGAGAAGTTTCTGAAGAGTTTCTGCGGCGCGAGGTGACGCATCATCCCCGTTCCTCGGCGGTTCCCGCAACACGCAGGCGCCAGCTTCTATCTGCTCCGCGCACTGCCCTTCTGGACCCCGTCACAAAGTCCTTGATGTTATCAAAGCAATTTGGGTCCGCTTTAATCATTGGGAAAATTGAGCTGCTCGTTTCTCCCCTCCCCTCCAACTCTCTCCTCCGATCTCGGACGGAATCCAATCACTCATAAGAGAGTCTATTGATTGATGTAATCTTATTGGGATGTGAGGTGAGGGGAAAAACACGATTGATTGCTTTTGTCTGTGACACATGTTGCTCTCGGCTAGCGATGCGTATCCTCTTTCATCTACTGTTTAATCTCTAAGAGGAGTTCTTAGAGACCCCCTGGCACGCTCAGGCCCCCTCCCCCCGTCGTCTCGCTGGTTTCTCGGTGCAGGGTGAAAGCCCGGTGGCTCTGTTGCTTGATCTTCTTCTCATCCTTCCACTTAGAACTCTATTTCAGCCCGACGCTCCTTTTAAAGGCTGATCCGGTCAGCCGGGTTCAGGGCAGAGGCCTTCGTCTACACAGCCCAGTGATTAGAGAGATAACGCATGACAACTCCAATATTTAATACCATAATGTACAATTCGAAATCTCCCCGGATAAGAGTGAAGAGGATATATTTAAGTTAAATTGGCTCCCAACTGCAGTTTTTTTTTCTTTTTTCAGATTGTTATTACCGCAATCATCTCGCATTTTAAAGACACACGGGCAATCACCAACATCTAAACAATTCTTGGAACACTTGGGCTCGATTGAAAATTTCGAGAACAGATAGCAAAGGGGCACAACAGAAAAATCACTATGGAGATTAATATCAGTTCTCATTAAATGATAGTGTTGCCTTATTTGAGAGGATCAGGGGAAAAAAATGATCAGACCTAAAGTACGGACGTTCAGCATGAGACAAATTGACAACTGTGTCGAATTTAAGAAGGTATGCCAGCAAAGGAAGGTTTTACTGTTCAACATTTGAGGGAATTTAACATGTTATGTTAACGATATTACCATTTATTAAAAGTTTGGGGTCAGTAAAAAAAAAAAAAAAATGAGCAAGGATAAATAGCTGAATTGTGATATATTTAAGTACTGAGTAATATTAAGCAACAAAATACTTACTATAGGGTTAGGGTAGGATTAGGATTTGGTTGAAGGTTAGTTGCATGCAATTATGCATAATTTACTGTAATTACTACGGTAAGTACATGTATATGTAACAAGGACACTGTAAAATAAAGTGTTACCTTAAAAACAACAACACAGCAACAAACTAAGTCATAACCTCAGAGTCTCGGACATTGTGATCCTTATGGCTCGGTCATTCCATCAGTATCTATGAAAGAGTAATAACACACCCTCCGCAACAAGCTGCATGATTTTAGGCATCATTCATGTCCACAGAAATGATTATTCTTCTCAAAAGTATGAGGAATAGTGCTAATAATACTTGCCTCTGCAAACGCCACTAATTTCATATGCCACGAGGATCTAACAAAATGTCATTCGAGGACATCTAGAACTGGAAGAAAAAGCTAAGTACAAAACAAGGCAACAAACAAGAAACGTTGCACTACCCGATAAGCTACTGCTAAAATGCCCCTTTAATACCAAAATAAAGACAGGATTACTTCCTAAATGTTTGAACATTGTAATTAAAGCTTTTATGTTAAGGGATTAATCTGCATGGTAATTTTGACTGGCCCTTTTGTGGATTAACTTCCTGCGAGTGAGAGCAATTTCCGCAGTGACCCCACAAAAACGCTTGGGTGGCAGAAACGCAACAAATCTCTTAAACAATACCGATGTGTTTAATAGCAACTACGGATGCTTGCGCACCAAAACTCCAACATGTAAACCTCAAGACGAGTGAACGGGTACAATATCTCTTCTCTGTGCAGACCAAAAGATTGCATATTATAATTTTGATAGAGCGATAAATTGGCTAATTCTTGGATTTACCGGGATCTGGAGCGTTAGCGACACTAACACTGCAAGTCTTTGTTCTTTGGTCTGCTACTCTCACCCTTATGGATGGTACAAACACAGCAAATTTATCACTCGGGTCCAGCGCAATTACTTGGGGAGCCACCACGTGACAGGGATCAATATGGCACAAGACGCTCGGCCATTGACTGCCGCCCATGACAAAGTGCCCCCATGGCTTTTTGTGAATCCCTTCTATTGAGGGAGCAGATTATCAGCCTTTGTGAGCCTCCTCTTTTTTGATTTACTGTTGAGGTGGGAATGGTATTATTAAGAGGCCTTTGTTTTACAAGGAGGAGAGGCAATGAATGGGCTTACGACTGAAGCCGCTGCGACCGAGCGATGCACTGACAAACTAACTCCTCTTTATTATCTCATTACCACACGGCTCACTCATTCATTTAGTCTCGTACTCAAAGCCAGGCCGGCTGCCGGGGACACTAACTTTGAGCTACCTGCGGGACGCGGAGCGCTTCACTGAGTAGACAGCAGGGGGCCATGATGTGTCAACTTTTGCACAGCAAAGCCTCAGACAGCTGACTGAGGGACAGTTTGGTGGTTTGATGATGCTGTTTAAGGTTAAAAAGAAACATTACGGGTTTCGGAACAAATTAAGCTCAATGGTATAGGTATAATGTTGATTACCACAACAAGTTATTTCCAGGTTACAGTGAGACAATTAGCAAACATTAAAATACTCAGTTTCAATAGTGCCTACTTTTTGTTTTTTTTAACTAAGGTACATGGCTTGTTATATCAGCCACTTAGTTATATTAGATGTACATAAACTGATGCTTTATATTGCAAACTGGTCTTTGTAATCTTATTATTTTAATTAAATATCGTAATAATAAACGCATTGGTTTGGAGCACAAATATTTGTAGCATTTAATGTACTTTGCTATTCTACTTTTTTGTTTTTGTTTCAAGCATTCACAGATAATAGCTTACAATCACGTTGCAAAATAAGGTGGATGGCCACAAGACGCAAACAATACGCGTTAATATAATGTTAGTGTAAAAAAAAAGCTTTCCATTTTTTCTTTCTGTGTAGTTATGTCCAAAAACACTAAAACGACTGTAAAAAATGAAGTGAAAATTGCAACAGTTCAAATAATACACAGGTTATAACAGAAAGATTAATCTAAGAGCTTTTGTTAAATTATAAGCTTTACGTTTCTGTTTTAAATCCTCTAAAAACTGGACACATTCCCTTCCATTGCAAGTGCCTCACATAGACCTCGAATACTTTTATTTATTTTTAAATTGGGGGGCCAAATCATTTTGTTTTGTGGTAATTAACATTATGCCAAAATTATGTTTATTGAACTTATATTAAATCCATAATATTCCTTTAAACCATTTAAAACGCTGTTCATTCTGGATCAGGAAGAGAAGTTTGGCTGTTTTTGCCACAGCGCCCTTGGCTCTGGACTGTTTCCAGACAGTCTTTTTTGGCAGCAATGCAGTTCACCAGCTTCTACCATGCTTTTGGTAATTAGCTAGGCACCCCTGGGCTACGCAAGCGAATGCACAAAGAGGGGGAGGCGCTCGATCCCGAAGACCAGCGGCACACGTACACGCTGCAGTGAACTGGGAGGGATAAAAGACACTGTAGAAGCCATAGCGTAATAGATTTTAGCTGCTTGGCCACTCTTCCCACACTCTGCAGTCCTACCGCTTGGGTTTTCTGTTTTAATAGGGGTGGGGAGTGCAAAGGGGGGAGAAAAAGGGGTGAAGTCAGCAAAAACAAAATGCCGCCATTAAATCATCTCCCTAGATCCCGTGTCAGGTCTGTAATAGGAAAGGCGCTCATCATCGGAAAGGTTACCGCTCTTCCAGAACATCCTCCTCCCCCTTCTTTCTGCACCCCGGGTTCAAACCGGAACCACTCGTCCCACCGGATTCCTCGTACCAGACCACTGGACTGAGTATGAGGGATTGGGGTGCTCAGGTTTTGGTCATGCCAAACTGATTCTATCTCTCCGGTCCACAATAAGAGGCTCAGAGCTTTGATGGGCCCGGGCCACAGAGATGTAGCTTGTTCCCGCCACCGCCACTGTTGTATAAGCACAAATGCGATTCACTTACTAGCAGACACACTGGGCTTTTTGTTATGCCGTTAACTAGATTTCCCCATGAAAGCCTCGCTTCTCTCTCCCTTCCTCTGACTCTTTGTAGAGCTGGGCTTTGGCACGGGGAAGAGAGAAGGCTGGTGGAAATGAGGGAGAGAGACAGGAAGAGTGCGTAAGTGTGAGCTGATGAGATGTGCTGAATGGGAAAACAGGGATGGAGTGAAGGCAAAACATTTTGAGAAAACAGCAGGAGAGAGAGAGTGTTATACTAACTGAGCTGCGTTACAGCCACCACTGATGGAATGATCGAAATTAGTGTGAAAAGTAGTCGAGTGAAAAGAGTTTTTGAAGGCTGATATAATATGTCAGATGGCTGGTATAAAGCAGATCTATGCATCACACAATTTAAGATAAATAATGTACAACATGTTTTTTTTTTGGCTCTACATCTTTGCTCTAACTTGTTTCCTAATCTATCTTTCTTATAAACATGGCATTGCATACTATGGGTATTATAAGTTGACATACAAGGCAAATGGCAATTGTCTGGTTTTCTCCCCCTCTATATATAAGAGAAACTGTGGGAATGGACTTCATTTTGTTCAACAAGAATTGATTGGATTGTTGTTGGAGGGGAAGGATTATTGCCCAGCCCTCATGCCAGTGAATATGTAATTACAAAAGAGATGTTGCGAAGGGAAGGGGAAAATTTATGATTTCATGGTGACTTTAAACATTATTTTCCTTTCAAATTGGTGGGTACTGGACCAGAGTTGATGCCAATGGCTGGCAGAACCTGCGCAATCCATTAGCTGGACTAACTGACACTCATGGATCATGGTGGCAATGATATGAAAAAGTCCAAAGTTTATTAAGGCTTGCATGATGCAATGCCACTGTCCTAAGACCACACTCACGAGAAATGACGCATGGCAACAAAAACACTGCATATACACACAGGACGCAATACTGTAATCTCATTTCAAGTCACATTGACACATTACCTATAGAGAATACCTAAGGAATAAATTACTGTCAGATATATACATTACATAAAAATACAAAAATGTCAAGCACAAAAAAATTCAAGTACTAATAAACATTTCAATTTCAAAACATTTAAAACAAAAATTGTAGCACGGCTTATGCCAAAAAAAAAAAAAAAAAGAGCTCAATACTTTGCTAAACTGACAACACATGACTTAACCGGCGACCTGCAATCTAAAAGGCTCCATCTTGCAGCATTATCTGAGCAAAGCAGATGCAGTATGTGCCTCGACAAACACTTGCACACACAGTATGCTGTGAGCTAGGTAACACAGCTGTAGTGGAGAGAGATAAAGCTCTGGCTGAAGATACAGTGGGGTCAGAGGTTAAAGGGCAGCTGAAGTCATCCAGAGACGGAAAGATATGTAAATCCCACAGAAGGAAGTGTCGTGTCTGGTCCAGTGCGAGTAAGCAGTTTGAGAGGGCGTGAGGGACAAGGCTTTTCCCAATGGCACGAGGGAAGATGCCACAGTAAACTGTCAGACTGGGAACTTTGGGAATCGGATTTCAGCTGCCAGGCCTGCTGTGGAATTAGGTAGCTAGACTCTCATTAGTGCAATACACTGCAATATGAGGGAAGAGAGGGTTTGGGATAGAAGCGTTTTTTTCAGCATGTTAGGATTTCTTTTTGCCATTGCTAAACATAAACAGGACGACTGTCAGCCAAGCAGATGCAAGCCAAAATACCAACACAGACTACATTCACAACTAATTACTGTAACTTTAGAATTTTAGCATTCTACGACTAATTATTATTGGGTGAATATCCCATCAAGAGTATATGCAGGTCATATTTCACCCCAAATTCAAAAGAAAACTGGCAAACTTAAGCAAAACAATGAAACCAATATACTGTCTGTGACTTTTTTTATAAGAATTTGGCACATTATTCCTTTCAATGTAATGATTTAAATTTTAAAGAATACATAATAAAATAAAAAATTAAAAACAATGTAATAAAAAACAAACTGTAATAAAGTAAAAAATATTGCATCGCATAGTACAGTAATGAATTATCAAAAGAGAATTACAAAAATATTAAATAAAGTAAAAAGAATAAAAAAATGTCCAGAAGCAATACGATAATGAAAAGCGGGCTGGAAAAGGTGCTGCATTTTCATAAAATGGTCCAAAACCTTGCATCATTTTCTTCACATAAAATAGAATTTCCTTCTTTTGTGGTGAAATACGTCCGGATATGTTTTTGTAACTTTAACCCTATCACTGATTTGATACTAAGGAAAACTACACGTTTAAGTACGGATATTACCATATTGAGTAATATTACGCTACCACAACTAGAACAAAATTCCAATACTTTTTTGAAAACAACTCGACTGATTCTATTGTCTAATCACTTTGAACCATATAATTCATACAGCACAGGAAAAATAGCACAGAGTAATGAAACAAAAGCATTAAGAGCATTCACAATAAAAAGCAAGACAGAAGACACAATTAGCTTTCAGAAGCACATTTGACTCGTCAACACAGTTGATTGGGTCTTGTGATCAGCGGTAAGCTCGGATAGAGCGAGGTGTGCGTTGCTGTAGAGCCAATGTGAAAGCAAGCGAGAAAAAGAAAGTCCAGGAGGCCTGAAGAAGGCCAGATGACAGCAAATCGCTCGCAAAGATGGTGAAAAGGCCCAGAATCTGGCTTAATCCACAGAGCAAAAGGCCCAAAACCAGTGTCACTGTTCATGTATTCCACAAAGAACGGCCCTATGGGTGAGTATGTGCCTCCAAACTGGCTAACTGAGTATTCTGTCCATATAAAGTCCTTTATAGTGCAAACTCAACCATTTTTATGTTAGTCCACATACGATAGTCTTTTTGTTCTTTCAGAAAATTTTCGCCAGACCGTCGTTTAACCATGATAACGTCCATGGCACTGTCCATTTTGGGCAGAAGGGACGGACATCCGCGACTCCTCCCCGACCCCAACGCCGCTCTTCAAACGAGTTAATTTGCCCCTCTCTCTCTCCCTGTCTCTCTCTCATCTGTCCTTTTCTAGGGGAGGAGGTGGTGCCCGGCTCTCACAACCTGTTCAATGCAAAGATAGAAAGAGTCAGGGCAACACACCTCACACCACAGCGGAGGCCAAACAGCAGCTAATTCGAACTAGCTGCTTTGCGCGACAATAAGAAATATTAGAGGGCGATATGACCAAAATCTTATTTCACGATCGGATCACGATATACATCACATCATATTTTTATTTTTACTCAAAATAAGAACAAAGCAGCAAATTTCAAACAATAGGATAAATACTATAGAAAAAAAATATTTATTCAGATACAGTTGGTTCACTTAACGTAGTAATAAAACACTACTATATAAATTTATATAATCAAATGTTACAAAAAAAACACTGCGCATGCTTCACTGTATGAATAAAATCTAAATTGATTATTATTAAAGCTACAAAAGTTATTCAGTGAAGAGCAGTGATATTTTCTCTTTGTCTTTTGTTGTTTGGGTTAGGGTTAGATGTTGGGCTGCTGTCAATTTAAGACTGTTCCAATATACTGACGCACATCCGGTTTTCACCCAACTGTTTTCGTTCAGACATAAGGTATAACTGACTGTTTTTATTTTGACATAATTGTGTGTATTTTTGCACTCGTGTGCAATAAGCCACGAAATAGAGCTGAATACGGGATGTCATGGCGGCTTCAATTCATGCATGTTTCTTTATCACTCTAAAGTGTAAATAAAGTAGTACTGTGCTATTCGGATACATTTACATACTGCGATACAAAAGATATAGCAAAAACGATTGCCGCTTGATATCGTAGCCATGATATATATCATTATACCGGCCAGCTCTAGTACAAAACATTGCATATCCCCTAATCTGCATTGTAAAAGCATTTGAAGTACTTCTAACCTGACAGGCCACTCTCCAATTACCCAAAAACAGCTTTATGTCAAATCGTGATGGGACGGAAGTGGCGACTGTTTGTCACTTCTATTATGTGAGCTTCAATTAAAAGTTTCTTAGTCATGCTTGCATATATTTTAGCAAAAGCATAACAAATGTTACGCCACTGAAAAGCATGACGAGGAGGTGTTAAAGGAAGAAGAAAAAAAAAGTATAATTGATCTGGATCTGACTGTTACGTTAAAATAATCCTGTTTGAAGGAACCGCAACCTCATACCAGGGGCCAAGTGGTGACAGTAAATCAGACAGCTCATTACTGCCAAACCAAGTGAGCAAATACATGTGGCAGCCAAATAGAGAGGGCCCCGTGGAGCCGGCGCTACCTCCCACTCACACATGCATGGCAGAGTCCTTATAATGAAGCCTGAACTTTAATCACGAGGCGAATATAACCCCCACCTCTTCCCCGCCAGATCAAACATGCTCTCGCGCGCGCAGATGCTTCAGAGACGCGCAGCGCACAAGCTTACCCACCTCACTAGGTTTTCATTGTCGCCCGGGCTCTTGCAGGTGGTGCACTCGGTCCGTGTGTCATCGGCTTTGGGCTTTTTCTGCAGAGTCGAATGCCTCTGTCTGCGCTCCCGCGGTGATGGTTCCTATGGAAACGCAAGCTATTAGAGGCAACCGCCGTGTGTGTTTGAATGAAGCTGGTGAGTGGAGAGGGCTGAGATTGCTGTGTAAACATACACAAGCTGTCTTCCTTCATAACGCTCTCTAAATATTAGAGGTAGATGGGGGAGATAGACAGTCGTAAAGGAGTGCGGGGTGAGGAAGGGAAAGCTCACCTCGATCTTATCCTCCTCGTAAATGGACGTTCTCTTCCTCTTCTGGCCTCTGGTTCTCTGGTCAAAGGGAAAATGATTTTTGGTCATAATATGGCACACTGAACTTTTTCGAAAGAACAACTTAACAGTTCAAGTGTCTGATTACTGTGTTTTCAATTATTTAAGATTATTAAAATGAACCAAGGAATTCAATTATTAAGATTTGCATTAAGAATTCTCTCTGAATGGGGTATTTAAAATAATCAATTAAATCAAGCCACACACTGGAAGAAAATGAATTAAAAAATAATGAAAGTCCTGAAGTACACAAGGTAAACAAATCATGCCATGTGACTTGATTTTACCTGTTGACACGACGTCAACTCAGACTGTTCACGATCAGAAAAGACCAATCAACTTCAAGCTCAAAAATAGTTTCCTACTACATTGATTGTGTATGGGCTATGTTAAAGTACTGGACAAAAGTTTATACAATGTAGAATTTATAAGACAATTTAGAATTTAAATAAGCCGGTCTGAAACATTGCAAGTGAGTATTGATGTAATAGTTAAGAGAATAACAATGATACTGGAGTAACTGTGCAGTGCATCAAAAATAGAAATATGAAGTCCATCCGTTAAAAGTGCATTGCTACACACTTCGCAGACAGCATAGACGGCTTCGCTAATTATAATGAGAACCATTTCGCTTTTTGTTGCCACAATGTGTTGCGTAATAGAGTGGTGCAGGTATGACGTAAAATCGTAGGCCAAAAAACGGAAATAAGTTAGCATTTTAGCACTTTAGTTTCCATCGTCCTCCTGAAGTCAATGGGTTTTTGGTTAAATGGCTGAAATAAGGTCTGTGGTCAACACAAGCTCAAGATACTTTCACGCTTTATTCTACGACATAAAATACATCAGTATTACCCCACTAAATGGGACTACAGAGGATGTCGGGGACATTAAACTTCATCACGCTGAACATGTAAGCTCAGTCCACTTTTACAGGGCTTACAATTGTGCTCTTATAAACTATTCTAACCCAAACTTTCTGGGGAAATGTTTTTTAGATAGAAACTGAAAGTGTGGTTGGAAGTGGTGATGTTGAAGTCGTGGGACCTTTTGTTGATTCTAGTGCTTGTTTTTTGCGATAATCCAAAAGCCTATGGAAAAATCCTATTTGTTTTTTTGTCGAGGGAACCAGTGTGATGCTAACTGTCGGTTGGCCTACAAATCATACCAGCACCACTCCATAAATAATTCAAATGAAAACAAATGAATAAATGAGGCTGTGCAGTTAATCGAAATAAAACTGAAATAGCAATACATCTTATCAAACTGCGATGAAAGAAGTATATATTATTCAAAATATATTATATTGAAGACCCCCTGTGGTGAAAATCAAGATTGTAATGTTGTTTATATGTCTATGTGGTGCTTTGTTTTAAGACAAACAATGTGCAAATTCATCAGTCAACACCATTGCTGAGTATTTCCTCCTTAAAAACTGCATTGTACCAAAGACAGTCTCAAAAACGCAGTTTGAAACTGCCTCTAACTCCTACCATCACAAATATGTAACCAATCCAGTCAAGGCTATTGGTGGGGTTTTTTCATTCTTTCTAGGAATGCTAAATTTAGAAGGCGACTGTCTGACTCTGAGATACAGAGTCATTGTAACATTTGCAACACATTATTAGCTGTTTGATAATGTAGTCAAGCCAAGGGCTAATCAGATCAATTAGTTCCCTTTACAATCACTAAAAAGCTGTCATCATCTCAGTTTGCGATCTCACAAAGTTCCATTATAATCAAAAAAGTTGTCTACACCACACAACGAATCTCTTACAATTTCTGCGTTCAAGAGATCGACAAACATGTCTATGATTGGCTACATTGCTCACCACTACAAAAACATGTTGAAAATGGAAACATTTGACATTTCACTGGACCGTTTACCCAATCATTTTCGTCACTATGATATTACAGTCTCAACTGAGGGTGCTCTTGATTTCTTTTGTGGGTTCTTAAAACCCTCAAGCACCCCCGTAGAACTGGGCCTGTCTGTATAATTTGCTCTTCTTCTGAATTAGTTTCTGGTTCAAAAACACATGGCTGAATTAAACCAATATTTCCACTTGCCATCGTGTAGCGTTCACTGCAGCTGACAGAGTGGATCAGGTAGTCCGAGCTGGTGTGATTGGGTGGAGGCGGGGACTAATTAGAATATTCATGAATCGGTGTATACAAAAATAAACAAGGGTGTAAGAGTTACATTAAAGCTATTTTAAGGCATGAAGAAATGACTTTCACAGGAAAGAACTTTTAAATATGTCAATCTGGTTATTAAAGATGAGTTTTAAGGGATAAAATAATTTACTGCAATGGGACGTTGAACAGGCAGCACAACAGACGTTTTTCATTAGAGTGAAGATTTATTGTGTGTTTTGTTAATTCTACGAATTCGGACATGTTACTAATTTCATGTACTGTTTTTTGCTACTATATACCAGGGAGGAGGCATATTTGGATGCAGGTAGTGAAGTCAAAACAGAGACATATGCTGAAATAAGCTTTCCTTAACTTTGCACTTCAGGGCTTCATTACCAAAACAAAAAGAAAAAAAAAGTAAAAAGTATAAAAGGAAAATGAGATTTGAAAAGCCGCTCAGTTGGATTGTAATGTGTTGTTCAAGCCATGTGGCAGTAAGCTGAACAGAACAAAGTTTAACGCTCTCCATGAGTAAACAGCTCACGCAGAGCAGCTGGTGACTCGCGGCTCACTGTAGCTTCTACAGATGTCAAACAGTGGTGCTCCTCTCTAATCCAAATCTCTCATTCAGTCCGGCTCCCCCTTGTGTAACATAGAGATTCAATCCCTTTGTTTAGAGCCCAGACCACAGCCCTAACCAATGCCCCTCTCTATCCAGATATAAGGCCATTCCGCAATTGGGTCAACCCTTGCTGTTTAAATTGGATTTTTGTGTGTGCCATGAAGGATGGAGTATCCAAACTCATTCTCCACAGTGCACTCTTCTGTTCGCCTAGAGACACTTCTTGCACTCACGTTTTTTCTTGTCTACCATCGTTGGATCAACTCTTCATCTCCATCAGAGGCTGATAAACATGAGAAAAACAACAGCAGCACTGCACGAATCAAATCAAACATCTCCACCTTAATGCGAACGGGCGTACGAGTCTGCCAAGCTGGGGCTTTTTAAAAAGGGAAGAAAAAACGACAACATATTTAAACAGATTGTGAAAACAATTCCATCTGTCGCCTTTGGCTTGCCACCACACAGCAGATGGAACACTTATCATTATAAATGCTAACTGCTTCCACACTGCCAATTGGCACTTAAATGCCTCTGCCATTTCTCCCTCGATGGTGGCACCAAACAAAGGCTCTCATTTATTTCATTATTCCTTCATTACGGCAGACTCGATTAAGGTAATCTATAAAAGGCTAGATCAGTGGTCCTCTGCGTCGAGAGCCTCTACGTAACGGTAAAGTATTGTGGACGTGGTGATGGGCTGACGTAAACAAAAATCTACACTTGGAGGAGTCAAGATGACTCTGTGAAAAAATAAACTACTTTTTAATTAAACACCTCACAATGATGCATCTTTAAAAAAAAACATTGAATCAATTTTCCCAAGATTGGAAAAACTACTGGTGCATACAAAGGCACCGTAACAAAGAGTAGCCTACTGCGGTAATTCAAAGAAGACGAATGGCTTACAATCCAGAACAAACATGTTAACTAATAAAATAAAAAAATTGCTACAAAGTTCACAAAACAATAGGACTATTTGGTCGCAAAAATAATTAATAAATTATCAAATTAAAATAGTATACATACATAATTGCACTAGATTCCGTTGCAGTGGTTCCTGTCCCATAAAACTCAATGCTTCTTGTTGTGGGTGGTTGCCAGGGCATTGTAATGTGGTTTCTAGGGTGTTCTGGATGATTGCTAGGTGGTTAGTTAATAGGCCAAGTCTAAAGAGCTCAACTCTAAGGGTCTATGATATTCTGGTCTCTAGATATTGCACAAACCCTCCATTTAAAGTAAGTCAAAACCTCATTGGTTCTTGTGGAAGCTCAAACGTGCTGCATAACAAGAGAATGAACCTCATTGGTTCTCGCACTTCAACCAAACGTGTATGAGCTTCCGTTTACCACAACTAATGTGTGAGTTGATGAATGTTTAAGCCTAAATTCAATCTGTTCATCATATAAATTGATCGTGTCTCTTCAGAAAATGTGGATGACAATGTGATGACCCTTGCTTTATCAAACTCCACTAATTATAGCAACATTTCCAATTCCCTCAGTCTATCGAATGAAGCAGAAGTCCAATAAAGAGCCACAACAAAATCTCAGTGTGCACCAGTCATGAGAGCCATTTCAGTTGAGCAGGAGGGCCGGTATTCAGTGGCCACGGAGAAGTGCGGCACATTAGCGAAGCCGAACACCACTGACTCCAGAACGGAAGGAATGGCGGGGGGTCGATTAGCTAGCCGTGATAAATCAGAACACAGCTTTACAGAGGCTTGCCACCACCACACCGGCTGGTTAAGGGCATTAAAAATGCAAAGCAGGACTCCTTTCAGCTGCTGCCACACTCTGGAGTGCAAGTGAAGATAAATTCAGCAATGAAGCATCTTTCTCTGGTGGAGTTTAGCCGGAGCTACAGAAGAGAGAGAAAAATAAAAGCCTTTTAATCCAGCTGCTCTCCACTGAAGCCTTCGCCTCACTTCTGGGCACGCGTCTCAGAGACTAAAGGGAAAACGCATTAACCCTGCATGGCATTCGCAAGTACACACTCACACACGTGAATACAGCAAACAAAAACGACGTCCGGAAGTCATTCCTTTTACCTTCATGTGAGCTACTTTGACAGCCATCAAGCCAAGGCGAGCGGCTGCAGTGCTGCAGAAGCCATCTAAAATTGCGCTTTACTTTCTAATTCGATTTAAAAGCTGGCAGGGAGAGGTTTATTGACTAATCTTTAAAACAAAAGGTTGAAAAAGACAAAATGAAGGAGGGCTGGAGAGCTTGTCGTTTCTCCGATGGATATCTTTTGTCATCCTTAAGGGAGCCGGGCTGCCGGAGCACTATCGCAGGATCAGAGAATGCTGGACAGTGATAAGTGGAAGCCATGGAGAGCCTGAAAGACAAGCCCTATCTCAAGTCTGAGAAAACACACACACACCTACCCTCACACTTCAAAGCATTGCTCAGCTTCTACAGCTAGAAGTAGTGCATGCACAATCCTGATCATTCAAAAGACAATAAAAGAATCCCTCCGTTCCAAAACATAGTGAGCTGCCTAAAAAGGCAGCATTTTAAGGAATCATAGGCAAGCTACACATTTGGCAAAACAAGTCCATTGTTTATTGTCAATAGTGTAGTGCTGTGTGAGGCACAGCTCACACTGAAATCCCTTTCAAACCAAACAGCTTTCTGTTATTCAAAGCGGCGAATCCAGAAGACCAACTTGAACTCATTACGAAATCTGGGTGGGTACATTTTTCGCTTTCACCCTAGTCGCATTCTTTTTGAAATGACTAGATTTCGCCAAACAACTGTAAATGTGACCACATCTTAAAAGGGTTAGTTCTAGAAAATTCTGTCATCAATTACTTACTCTCATGTCGTTCCAAACCCTTAAGACTTTCGTTCATCTCCAAAACACGAATGAAGATATTTTAAATGAAATCTGAGAGATTTCTGTAAACAGAGAAGTCTATTCTCCCAATATTTTGATGGTTCAAAACATTCATAAAGACATTGTGAAATAAATCCATATGAATATGATTCTGAAGATCCCTTTAAATGATGAGCAGACGTCATTTAGGCTTTTATTCACATATAAACATAGGTCAGCGAACATACATAGATCACTCAAATATGGTAAATAGAAGCTCAACTGTACTTGCTTGATGCACATCATGGAAGAATAACAATCATTGGTTCTTGACAGTCAAGCAAGCAAGCCTGAGCTCCAGGACCATATTGTGTTTTCTCTCATTCATAGTAATACGTGTGAACAGCCTTGGTGTGTATATAGTCTTCGATATTGTGCTGTTAGCTTAGCAACACGCTATTATCAAACTGTACTAGAATCAAATTTAGGTCAAGACGTAGCACTATTTGTGTCAGAGTGTTTCACATCAGTCACTTCTGAGGTCAGGGTGCTATCTTTGAAGGCTGCTGCCTTTGTAGGAGGTGGGCAGCAAGGCAGCTCATCAAGAATTAGAAACAATTTTAAAAGCTAATGTTCAAATAAAACTGAAATGCTCCAAAGGGGTTTTTACCGATGGCTTAATTATGCCTGTATCCGTTTCAAGGTGATTTTAGAAAACAATTCAATATGATATAGTAATCAACAAGGCTAGCAGTGACTTTCACCAATAACCTCTGTGAAAGCTCAAGAGACTAAAGGACAGGTCAATTATCTGTTTTACATGAAGAGCAAAGAATCAATTTCAAGTCAATGAATGACTCTTCCACCTAAAACAACAGCTAGAGTTAAAACGCCAATCAGGAAGAGCTAGACGAAGCTTAAAATGAACTAGTAAACAGTACTAGTAGTAGTCCCTTTAGCCAAGTCATTCCCATTTTCCAGCAACATTTTCTAAGGGATTTGTGAGTCTCTCTCAGAACTGGGCCATGTTTTCATTTTAGAGACATTGAATACATAACTGAGAGAATCAACTTTTTCTTTAGGTGGAAATAGTGGAAACCATCCAGAATTTGCACCACAATTTCAACGATTGTCTTTTTAACACACACATTCATCATCAGTTAACTCATGATATGCTCAAACTCACAGTCCCTCTCACTTGAAGCTTCTTGGGCTCTGGGCTCATTTCTTGAGGGATGAATTTGATTGGTCCCTTGATCTGCCTCCTGGACCTTTTGGTTCCATCCGGCAGCGTCTCCATGGCGATGTCAGCCTCATCGCTGCTGGCCTGGTCGCACTCAGAGCACTGCCTAGAAAAGGATGAGCGAGAGACAGAACGAGGAGTCAGGTATTCTTTTGCTTTCATTTGACCTTATTGATTTCTCAGTATGGAGAAATCTTTGAGATGAGAGAGTGGCTTTCAAGGTCCATGCCCATGTTTTTCCATTGGAAGCAGACGTGTCATATTCATTCTAACAAAAGGGAGGTTAAGTATCCCGCACAAACAATATATAAAATTGAAGGAATAGTCGAATTCTTTAGTGCGAGAAAAGCTTTTTGATTATACAGTATTACGGTCTCAGGGGCAGGCAGTTGCCAGTAATTAGGTACGACTTGGCCCCCTACACAATTTTATCTTTCGAATGCTTTCTAATTTCCATCCAGCAGAGCGGAACGACATCACGCTTTCTTATTCATGGATTAAATGAATTACTCGAATCAGCAGCGAAAGCATTGGGCTCAGCTTGACAAATAAACAAAACACAGAAACGCTCACGCACGCAACTGTGGAGCTCCACATAAATTTTGAAAGTGACAGTTAGTATAACCTTACGAAACTAAACGTGGAGTCACTTTATAAAACACTACAAGTGGAAAACCACTCTTAGAATTTGAAACTGCATTTTTATTTTGCTATAGACATTTAAAAAAATAGGGCTGTCAACTTATACATGTTAATTTAGTGATTAATTATAACAAAAATGTAATAAAAATCCTCTGCAATTAATCTTGCTCTCAGACCCATATATTAATATATCATGTAATTTGATTAAAAATATTAATCAATTGACAGCCCTAAATAAAAGAAGAAGAGATGAACTGTCAAA
Source organism: Phoxinus phoxinus (assembly GCF_949152265.1). Lineage (NCBI taxonomy): Eukaryota > Metazoa > Chordata > Actinopteri > Cypriniformes > Leuciscidae > Phoxinus > Phoxinus phoxinus. The sequence continues at coordinate 6,016,189 of NC_136894.1, forward strand.
GTTTTACAGTGTATTTGTTTCCTTCAGAGCAGAGAATCTTAGGATTTTAAGTCAATATTTCAATAATTGACTTAAATTAATTTATCATGTTGGTTAATGGTCACAGGTAAATCATTAAATATTTTCTAAATATCTTTTTTAGTAAGTATTTTATTTTGATTGTTTTTATTTTACTTATTTTAAACTTAACAGTTTTATAATTATTAGCCATTATTAATTGTTAGAAACCCTGCTCTGGAGATATAAGAGATGTAAGCACTTCCAGAATAATTTGAATCACATTTCAATTCCCTCTCCCAGTCCTGTTCTCACCAGTAGCTGTTTTTGGTCTTCTTCGGCATGCGTGTGAGAGGTGGGTCCAGACAGCCCAGATGGTAATGCAGCTTACAGGTGTCACATAGCAGTAAAAGATGCTGGTCTTGGTTTTTCTTACAGATGCCACAGCTGCACATGCAGAACATGAAACGGTTTCTTATTTACAGCACACAGCCACATTCAAGCATTTACTTTATAAGCCAAGATATCTTTTCACACTTTTTCAGTGCATAATATTTGATGAACTCTAGGTCAACATTTAAAAAAGATATTACAATAACACTGTCCAGGTGTCATAAATGACCTGCTGGCACCCTGTATCGACTGCAAGCTAACCTGTAGAGCATAGCTGGGAGGTTTGACGACTTCCCTGGTGATCCCCCCTCTTTCTTGCTTGGCTTTCTCTCTTTGGGAGCTTTCAGAACTGCAGGAGAGTTCAATTTCTGTAAATAAAGCAGAACAATGAAATTCAACCACATTTCAATGACACACGAAATTATTCAGTGATAATATTAAACTAGACCATCATAACTTGAGAAAGTTATTCTTAAGGTCATTTTCTAAAGATGTGTTAAGTGTTTGCCAGGATAGTGCTATACAGTTGCTAAAGTGTGCAACATGACTTTTATCATGCTGCCATAAAGTTGCAAAGGTGTTCTGGTTGGTTGCTTACACTATTAAGTACATTTTAAATTAAACCCAATTAAATGTTTTAGAATGAAACATTGGTTCTCTAATTTTTTTTGATGATTTTGAAGATACTTTTTTTGGATACGCAGCCTCTATTAAACTAAAGTGTTTATTAGCCTAAACAAATGCAATTCATTCAATAAACAATGGGTTTGTGACAATGAAAGCTGGCCGAATCATTTGGGAATTATTTTTGCATTTCTGTTTGATGCTGTTCTTGGCATAGAAATCAATCAATTTATTTCTGTTTTTCACTCGTTTCTCATATGTAACCTTCCTAATAGCTTCCATCATATATATGATGTATCACACAAAGCACTGCAACTCCTCTAATAGTAGGACACATAATTGTTTTAATAACTTGTTTTGAATTTGAATTATGAATTTTTGGTCAAACAAGGTTACTTGACATTCCTGTCAGTACACTGAAAACTATTTTAATTTTGTGTTTATTTTTAAAGGGAAATGAAAGAAAGCATGACCTAGATGAAGAGTGACTATGACTACTTTCATTCTGCAAAGCAAATAAGCAACACTAGAATGAGACATTTTATGTAGAGATATGTCAATGTCACTTTTATTTGTATAGCACTATTAAAACAACACATGTTGACCATTGTGCTTTACATAATATCAGTAAAATAGACAGAATAATACATTAGTAATGGAATAAAAATTAAATAAATAAAAAATTATCATCAAAAGGATGAATAGGCCATGGCAAACAAATGTGTCTTAAGTTGTACTTTAAAAACATGTAGAGATATGAACAAGACAAAAAAATATAAAGTAAATCAGTTGAATTAAGAGTTTATCTTGAAATTCACTTCTAAAGATGCGATTGAAGAGGTGTGGATGGGGTATGGAGAGAGAACAGTGGCCAGGAAAGAAAGAAAAAAATAAGTTTTTCTATTTTCTGTCTATACATCTGTGCTGCATCTTTTCTGTCCAGGTTAATTAGAAAAATTATCTAGTAGGAACCGGTCGCACAGCAACACAGAGTAGCTTCTCTCCAGAGGCTTTCTAATCTGAGCGTGCTCAGTTCAGTGTGCCCATGGTGACGGTCCCTCGCCGCTGCACCGCCGGGATTATAACAGGACGGAGAGCTGAGCGAGGAGATACCAGGTTCCACATCCTGCAAACTCTGGATTACTGTGGCCAGTCCCTCACTCCACATCCCACATTTCAGAGGGAATATTATTTGGAGAAGAAAGGTGTTTGACTAAGGACAAAACAAAAACCAAAAAAAAGAAAGAAAAAAAGCCTCACAGAACAGCCCGAACAGGCGGCTGGCCATCTGCTGAGGGAGCCAGACAGACTTTGCAGTCTTGCTGAGATTGTGGAGAATCCCAATGGTACCCTGAGAGGGGTCATATAACTCACACAATTTCCAAAAGAGGTGGACCTGCTTGGGGAGTCCACAATGACGTTTTAACACATGGTGTCCACATCAAATATTTAATTGAACAAAAAACAAGCTATTTCTAAACATGACTATAACAGCACTTAGAGAACAGCATCTAAATAGCTTAGTGAGTAATGTTTTCCTTGTCTGTAAATTGTTACCGAATTCACTTTTGAGTCCACAGCTGAATTTTCATCATTCTCTGAAAAAGTTCAGACATCTGAATGAAATATTTGACGTCCCGATAAAGCAACACAACAAAATGTCATAATTATTATTCATATAGTGCTTTTTTGTTGATGTGCTAGTTTACATATGGATATAGTAAATAACAGCGTAATCTTCACATCGTATCAAGAACCAGATCAGTTTGAATTGTGTATGAATCATTCAGCCTGATTTGTGATTCAGATTTTTGTTAGATTCATTATCAATGTTGAAGCATGCATTAAGATGCAACTGAAGGACACAAATACTAAAATTTTGCAAAGAAAAATTAACACCAATCTTTTTCCAAGTCCACTGATGAAATTGTCATTTTCTGAAAAAGTTCAGATATCTGAATGGAATATTTGACTTCTGAATAAGAAAACAGTAAAAAAAAAAAAAAAAAAAAAAATACTACAATATTTTGGATTGATCATTCATAAAGCAGCACTATTTTTTTGTTGTGTGAATGTGCTTGGTTTTTTTGTGTGCCATCAACTTTTTACTGGTTTTAAATAAGAGCATCCAAAACTGTGAAAGAACTCGTTCGCAAATAACAGCTTTTTACATGTCAAGAACCAGATCAGTTTGATTTGTGTATGAATCATTCAGTCTGATTTGTGATCATTGTTCGATTTTATATTGTTGAAGCGTGCATTAAGATGTAACTAAAGGACACCAAATCGTTGCACATAATTTCTCACAACAATGAAAAGTTTCACATTTCCAGGGTTCTTGGAAGCGTAGTCTTCATAGTTGGGTAAATTTCTATAGTGGTGAATGAAAACTACAATAAATACAATATTTTAGTTTTGCCTATATTGATTATGCTGTCAGTTGATTCAAGAGAAAGATGTCAAATTTGCAGTAACTCCTTCAGCAATTGCATTAGAAAGCACCTTTAACTAGTTTTCTGTAATTTAAAGGGATAGTTCACCCAAATTTTTTAATTCTGTCATTAATTATTCACCCTCATGTCGTTCCAAACCCGTAAGACTTTCGTTCATCTTTGGAACACAAATGAAGATCTTTTTTGATTAAATCTTTTTTATGAAATCTTAGAGCTTTCTGTCCCTCCATTGACAGCTACGCAACTACCACTTTGACGATTAAAAAAGTTAAGAGCCGCCCGCCTCCTACCTCCTCGCTCTATTATTGCAGCATGTATCTGTCGAGAGGACTTAAGAGACCCAGAATCGTGTGGTTTAAACTTTAATCAAAATTTTCTGAAGAAACACGATCGCTTTATATGATGAACAGATTTAATTTAGGGTTTTATTCACATATAAACATTGATCAACGAACATAAACATAAGATCAACCGAACCTGCTTGACGCGCAAGAACAAACCTCTTGTAAAAGCTAAAACATGCTGCGTAACACAAGAATGAACCTCATTGGTTCTCGCACGTCAAGCCAACATGCTTAAGCTTCCGTTTACCACAACTAAGTTGATGAATGTTTATATATGAATAAAAGCATAAATTCAATGTTCACCACATTAATTGATTGTCTCTCTTCATAAAAATTGGACTAAACCGCTCAATTCATTTGGATTAGTTTTACAATATCTTTATGAACTTTTTGAAGCGTTGAAGTGGTAGTTGCGTAGCTGTCAATGGAGGGACAGAAATATCTCAGATTTCATCAAAAAGATCTTCATTTGTGTTACGAACATGATCGAAGTCTTACGGGTTTGGAACGACATGAGGGTGAGTAATTAGTGACAGACTTTTTTGGGTGAACTATCCCTTTAAGGTATTATAATACAACGTTTTTTTGTTTTGTTTTTCATGTTCAAAGCAAAAAAAAAAGATTATTCAAATAAAATGAACAAAATATTTCAGACTCAAATGTGAATGTGAAGGTCATATTGTTTACGTGAACAAATTCATACTTGGTGCGAATAGACCTCAAGTTTGCGAAGGTGATAAGCTACCGAAGACACATTCATGCCCCCTTTCGAAGTGCACCAGTGTGAGTTCTCCCTCACCCAAGGTGGCACGAGAGATGAGACGCTCTCCTGAGAACATCAATAATTTGAGGGTTATGTGCAGACACCAATGACTGATAGGGAACGAAAATGTAGTAGATAGATGACACAAAGGAGCGGGGCGCCTTGACTGATGTTGCTACTTAAGCGGCGTGCGTTTTCTAATTATGTGATTTATGACCATCATTGCAGATTCACTGGCTCACTCTTTTCCAGACCACTCGGCTCTCCTCGCCTCCTTCTACCTCCTCGCTCCATTATTGCGGCATTTATCTGCCGAGAGGACATTTTAAGAGATCCTTTTAATTAACCATCTTACACACTCTCTAAGCCGGGTAACCAGTTATTCAACGCAAATTAAGTTTTAAACAAGTGCGCATGGGTGCATGCAAATGGGCGCCTTTTAAATGTTTTGTCGTTGTATCAGAAGCGAGATAACGACGTGAGCTGCAGTTCTGATTGTTGCGGTTTTAAGGTTATCGAGGGGAAGAGTGGACTCTCATATTCATTCTGGGGAGGCAATCTCATCAAATTCATTCTTCCTGGGTGTATCATAGTGAATAAAATGGTGGCAAAACACAAGTGGACTGGCGATACCTCCTTATTGACAACCTTTCACTCTGTGTGCGGCCCTGTAGCCTAGCCTACGCTAATTCTCCACATACACACTGCATGAAATTGAGCAACGTTTAGCTCCAACAAAGAGGCTGAACTTTTCCGACAAACTTTACAAACATTTCAGAACACAGAATCCTTACAATTCCTTTCACGGTTGCTGTTGCCAGTGACATTTTTGTTTCAGGGCATATCCTGCTAAATGGCATTCTAAGTACAGACTGTTATTTAGACAAAAAGAGAGATCTACGGAACATTTCAGACCTTCACATTTTCGCACTCATTAAGTGACCGTCACCCATGGCGACGCACCTTGGTGATGTGGTTGCCATAGTGAGCAGGGGAGAGGTTGGCGGCTTTTAGCTACAGAGTCAGGGCTGAGTGCATGGCCAATGACAGGTCAATCAGTTAGCGCAAATGAAAGAATTTCGCAAACAGGAGGCCCATTACAGCGAAGAGAATTACCTCAACGCTGTCTACCCAGTGGGGTGCTGCCTACAATCTAGATTTCTTTCAATCACAGCTCATTACCCAGGTGCAAAAAAATCCAGGGAGAAGATTTCTGTTCTCTTTACACTCTTTTCACTGTGAAGTCAAATACGAATTCTGCCAACAATACGCTGCAACTGCTAGATCCACGTGTTGCGTCTGAGCACCCAAAGTGTCTGCATTGTAAATCAAAACTGAGAAAGATGTCCATGAGCCAAAGAGATGTTGACTCAATTTACTTCACATTTTATTAACTGGAGGTTAATAAGCTGTAATGCACAATATAGCTTTCAAAAAAAGAGTGTGATTCACCATGCAGACATATGTTAAAATTTACGGCCATTAATGTCCGTTTATGGAAACTAAGCTGCAATTAAAAGTTATGCTTTGTGTGCACTATGCCAGAAGAAACGTTCAAGTGAAAACATTAGCCAGGTTGTTTCAGGATAGCTGTTGAAGGGTTAGTTCACCCAAAAATGAAAATTATCCCATAATTTACTCAGCCTCAAGCCACCCTATGTGCATGTGACTTTCTTCTTTCAGCCAAACACAATATGAGTTATATTAAAAAATATCCTGGCTCTTCCAAGCTTTATAATGGAAGTTGGTATCCAAAATTTTGAAGCCCAGAAAAGCGCATCCATCTATCATAAAGTAATCCATACGGCTCCAGGGGTTAAAAAACGCCTTCTAAAGCCAAGTGATGCATTTTTGTCCATATTTATAACTTATAAATTATAATCACTAGCTTCCGGTAACAGCCGTATGAAAGTCGAGTTCTGGTGGAAGAATGACCTCTGACCTGACGCATGACGTAGGATATAGGATTAGAGTAAGCTTAGGTGAGAATAGACTCCTCTCGCGGTTCAAACAAACCGGGCAACAAACTCAAGCTCCTCTTATCTTATATCAACTAGACTCACGTACGGACGTTACCAGAAGCCAGTGATTCATTTTTAAAGTTTATAAAGTTAAAAATATGGATCTCTTTCTTACAAAAATGCATTGCTTCAGAAGGCCTTAATTGACCACCTGGAGCCATATGGATTACTTTTATTATTGATGGATGCGCTTTTTTTGGCTTCAAACTTTTAGGCACTACTCACTCCCATTATAAAGCTTGGAAGAGCCAAGATATTTTCTAATATAACTCAGATTGTGTTTGGCTGAAAGAAGAAAGTCAAATACACCTAGGATGGCTCGAGGGCAATAAATTATGGGATAATTTTCATTTTTGCGTGAACTAACTGTTATAGAAAGAAATAATTCAGTAAGACCTTTAAAACCCAATTTTGTAACAAACATATAAATATTACATTGGTATTTTTAGGTGTCAACGTGTAAACAGTTTTATGAAATTGAGACCATAAAGGTAAAACAAATAAAAAGCGTATATTTGTTAGTCTTTTGATTATACTCAATGTTCATCAATGTGGAAAATCGTTATGGAAAACTAAAAAATATATACTTTGAATGTTGTAAGACACCTTGAATAACATTAAAAATGGTATTCGGGGGGAAAAAAGGCTATGGAAGTGTAAAATATGGGCCCTTTAAAGCATCCCAGCCTGATCAGAGCACTTGAAGCGAGCAGTTTGTATCAGGGAGGGATGTAAGCTCACTGGAGCTGTGATAGATGAGGCGTACAGCTGGATCAAGGATGGGATGGGGCGGAGAGAGACGGAATGAAGATGGACAGGGGAGAGAAAGAATGAGGCGGTTGAAGGTAAGCCGTACCTGTCCAAGGATCCCCCCCATCATGCTCCATATGGCTTGGCCCTCAGTCCTCAGCTGGCCATTGACATTCTGCAGGTCCTCCAGAGACTCGCACAGCTGTGGCAGATAAAACCGCGGCAAGGCGGGAGATAAGATAAGACAAGGACAAGTTGGGCAGCTCTGTCTGTTAGCGCACACACACACGCACGCACGGACTAATGTGTACAAATCCAAAGGCGTACACAAACCTGTGGACATCTGAATGACTAATACACAAACACGCCTTTAGCGCGTTACAAAAAAAAAAAAAACAGGCTGATTTCAGGCAAGCAACAAACGCTACACATCAAAACACCCTCACACAAACAAAAAAAACATTTTCTACTTTTAACAGATTCAGGGCCCAGCACACCATTAAATATTCCATTACACTTCCTGCGTCTACATTTCTCTTTCTCGCACACACACGCACCGCTGTGGCATTTCGCCGTGTAGGGGCCACTCTCAGCTCCAGACAGTAGATAAGCGTCAGGCAGGCGTTTGATAAAGACGATGATGAGAGGAAACAGTGGAGAGGTGAAGTTATTATGGGTATGTGAAACGAAACTAAAGAGAGCCACCCTTATCTCCGCTGTCTGTGAAGATGAGGCTCCACGTGGGGAAGCTTGAGCTAACATTTAAAACGGTCTCCTCTCCAACACACACTCCAGATTAATACTGATGGCTCAGTGGGGTCCAAAACATAATAATGCAACTATTTATATAGTTACATATTCATTGATTGATTTATTTTTTTAATTTTTTTTTTTTTTTTACAAAAAATCAATTCATAATAAAATTAGTTTTTCCAGCACTTTGGAATGTAATACAAATGCGTCAGTCGTTGCTTTAGTAACACGATAGTTTACAGACGGTAAGAGATGTAAATAGTGGCCGTGTTATGGAGGATGATCAGATATTTAATTTTATTTTATTATTAACTAGTGTTTATGCTTGGCCAGCTACAGAGAAACTAGAAGGCGGGCAACAGACAAGTGACCAATCATAAGTGGCAATGTCACTACACGCACTCTACCAGAATAGTTCAGCGCGGTTACACTGTGCGGAGTATTTAACTGTGCTGGTCCGCACCGAGCTCAAGTGGAAATATAATTGGAACCGTTCCATGTTCTTAGAACCGCTTTGGCCAATGGTGGAAAAGCGGCTAAAGTTTAAGGCTATATAGAGTGGCCCCTACATGTCTTTGGGCACCATTTCACTCTAAAATAAACATTCTGTCATCATTTATTTTTTCCTGTCAAACATATTTTAAAGAACACTGGGGTCCAAACGTTTTAAAAAAACATATTGTGTTCCACAGAATAAAGAAATGCATCTTCCAGTTCCAAGGGGAAAAAAAAGATTATGCAAAAAACCACATGGTTATGTATTTTTTTGAATACACAGCACAAATAATAATAATATATTTAGATATACCATTACTTTCATATAAGAAATTACTCATACCTGTTACTATAATGAATCTTGAATTCATCACCAACATACAGTGATAATAAACACCATACGCTAACACTAATACTTATCTTTTTGGTGATGCAAACATTAAGCAGTTTGCAATAATACAATGTTAAAATTATCAAACCCATCAATCAAACTAAAAGCAAAAAACTATGTAACATACTATATAATTCAGGATTATTAGACAATTTTAAGATGAGTCAGACCACTGCTTTAAACAACTTTTGTGAATAAGCATTCAGCTTTCCACAGATGTTGATTTGCTCAGGATCTCTCTCCAAGGCCGGCATCGTGCTAATGCATGTTGAGTGCCATAATTAACAACACACACTCCATTAATACCGCTTAATACATGTGGCACAGAAAGACTAGACGCCACATTAACTCCAACTTCTCGCTTTCATTCTACTCCTCATTGGGATAAATGAGAAAACACCATCTACCCAAATCTGCTTCAAGAGATCATGTTTAGAAGGATTGAGGGTCGGTGGCAAATAAATAAAGCAGCACAGAACGTGAGCTGCTGCTATACCATACCAGGGATTTTGAAAATTTCACAAATTTTTATTCATTATTTGTTTGTATTTTGGAAAAAGAGTAGTTGGCTGTTTTGCAGTCTTTTTTTACTCATTGTTTTATTCATTTTAACCAGTGTTATTAACAAAACTAATAAAATGGCTCTTGTTCATTTTTTTTTAGAGCTTTAGAGCAATTAGTCTTTTGCTAAATTTAAATTTTAGTTAACAAAAGTGTTATTCACTGCCAGTTTTTGTCATCTAATTTTCTGCTAACAAACATAACCTTGTGTTATTCAGGATCTTTGCAGGATCCGCTTTTTTATTTCTCTCTGCAGTTGGTCTGGAATAAAGTAACATAAAAGGAGATTTCACAGTTGCATACTAAATTGAAAGACTGAAGCATAATTGGCATTATTTAGTAGCTGTTCAGGAGCTACGCTCTTGGGATAATATTCCAGCGGTGCGTCATTATTTCCTGGTGTGCATGCCTCTTCTTTAAGCACCAATAGCCAAAACAAATGTGCTACGGACAAGCGCTAATGTACAAAACAGATGCTAGCGAGAGCCTGGAGTGTCAACAATAGGCAGACCTTATCGTACTCCATGTGCAGCTTCTCCTGCTCACTCTCCAGCTTGTCTTTGAGGTTCTTCTGCTCCACGATGTTGTCCTGGATCTGAATCATCCTCATGTTCCGCTCTGAATACCAAAAGACAAACAAATCGATACTGAGATTGCTATCAGAGTACAGGAAAAAGTATATCAAAAGAAGATTGAGGGAGAAAGCATGTAAAAAAGAGGAACGTTGGGAGAAAAAGAGGGAGAGAAAGTGCACTGATAGAGGATAGGCCTCCTGCTGGAACCTAATGGAGTGTGTGCCCAAGGTTACTCCACACATCTGCTCTTAACATCACTCATTTGGAGGGCAAGTGCCTAGCTACAAGGCTACAGAGCGGGATGCATGTCTAGCGCTCACTGTCTGACACCGCCTACGGTTCTGCAGACAGATTCAAGTGTGTTAGGGACAGTAAGCTACATGCTACAAATGCATCAATGCTTGTTCTATACATTAAAAAGCAAAAAGCAGATAGAGAAATGCGGTTTCTCGAAAAATAGGTCACAGGCCTGATGAGTTATTTCTACTTAAAGTCCCCCTGTGGTGAAAATCAAGCTTTTAATGTTGGTGTATGTGGTGTTTTTAATATGATTTAAGAAAAATCATGTGCAAATTCATTAATCAACACCATTGCTGAGTGTTTACTCTTTAAAATGGCAATGGTATTTGCACAAAATGCTTTTTGAAATTGCCGGTGTTTCTGACGTCACAAACTACCTTGTAACCAATCAGTTCAACGTGTGATCGTCAACGAGTGGATCTCTGAACTGGTGTCTCTGAGTGGAGGCGGGGCTAATTTGTATATTCATAGAACCACATATACTAAATGCGGCAAGGGTGTAGTTACATTCAAGCTATTTTAAGGCATAAATACTTTTTTTCAAGGAAACAACTTGAAAAGTGTCATTTTGATGATCAAACATGAGTTTTAAGGGATGAAATGATTGACTACAGGGGGACTTTTATTATTTGAATTAGCAAATGAGAAACCAAAACCACTAACCTAGGTAGTAGTTAACAAAGTCTGGGGTGAGGGCAGGCTGCTTATGTTTACGCCGTCCATCTACGCTTGCGCTGATATCAGATGTGTCCACGGGGAAGATGTCTGTGCTGATACCCATGAGCTCGGCTTTACGCATCAGCTTACGAATGGCTGATGCACTAGAGGTGAGCGGTCGGGGAAGCTTCTCTCTGGGCACCCACGCCTGCGGTCGAGTGTTTCGAGACAGCTCTGCTTTCGCTCTGTACTGCTGGAGCCGAGTGGTTATTCGAGCCTAGGGGTCAGGAAATCATGGACATTCAAAAAGAAATGATGATTGATCATTCACTAGACTGTCTCATGTGTGGAAGAATGTGTGTCCAGATGGTAAATCTGACCTGGGTGGTAAATCTGACCTGAGCTTCAGGTGTGAGTTGCTTCTCTCTTTCCTGCAAAGACACTTTGCAATAAGACTGCAGGGCCAGGTAGTTCTTCCTTTTCCATTTCCTGTCAAAGCGGTCTGCGTGCTGCTTGCAGTATGCAAAGAAGGGATCTGCAATGTCCTGTGGGTGAAAATGGATCATGACTAGTGTAGATACAGACCCAAGAGAGCTTAAATGTTGAACCATAGCTTGATAAAACAAGAAAAAGAAAAGTCAGTGATGAAGGACAACTTCTCATTAATAATTCTGAAAACAAAAACACATGTAGCAGCCATGTTTGTGTGTTAATAAGATTATGAAACGTCTGATACGCTTGCGTGACAGTTAATCACTGTATCTAGGTGATTCAAGACTCTGATTGGATGATGTGTATACACAGCCACTGTAAAACAAGACGACGTTACATTTTGGAGCTGTTTACACCTGGTCACTTTATGCATTTTTACTGACCGGATAGTTATATTTGTTAAAACTGTTCCATTTACACTCGGCCACAAAAATGTGTCTCCGCAAAAGTAATATAAATCCGATCTTCAACAACCAGATGCATTAACACTTGTCTAGTTTCGTTTGGAACGCATTTCAAACCTCCTCCTGAAGTGGTTTAAGTGATCGGGTTTAAATCGTAAGGCATTTACACCTGGTCTTTTCAGAAAAGCATGAAGTGATGTTTGGTCCTTTATTGTGTGAACGTTTTGCGTGGTAGCCTGGCGTATAATATAATCCATGTAATATCATATTAATGCATTTTCATACTGTATGATGCATACCCTACAATTCAAAAGTGTTCAGTGTATTATTTGAGGAATAGATTTGTATAACAAGGATGCATTAAATTAATCAAAAGTGACAGTAAAAAATATATAACGTTACAAAATAAGATTTCTATTTGAAATCAATGCTGTTCTATTGAACTTTCTATTCATAAAATAATCCTGAAAAAAATGCATTACGGTCTGCATAATTATATTACCGTAAGTAGAGCCCAAAAATCTGAATATTAGAATGACTTATGAAGGATGATGTGACACTGAAGACTAGAGTAATGGCTGCAGAAAATCCAGTTTTGCCATCGAAGGAATAAATTACATTAAAAAAACAAAAACAAAAAAAGAGTTATTTTGCATTTTAATAATATCTCACATTACTGTTTTTGCAGCCGTTGGTGAGCATAATCTTAGAAAACATTAAACAATCTCTCCAAACTGGTAGCGAACTGGTTGAATGTTAGCGCACGTTGGGAATAAATTAAATAATCATTACTGAGGTACTTATTCATCGTATTTACTTGTTACTTATAACAATCATTTTAGTCTGGGAGGGACGGTGGAACATTGTCTGAACTTCAGCTTATTCACTCTAACCTGGTTGATGTAAAATAATATGGTATTATTAGTTTTGTATTTTCGTTTAAAGTGCCCCTATTGTGTTTTTTCGAATATTCCCTTTCATGCAGTGTGTAACATAGCTGTTTGTGAATGTAAAAGGTCTGCAAAGTTGGAAAGTCGAAAGTGCACAATTAATAGTTAAGTTATTGTCTCCCAAAAAAAATAATCGACTCTGAACCGCCTAAACGAGTCATTTGTATTACGAATCCTACTGCGTGACAGTTCTAAAACACATTTGCATAATGCCTGCCTCTGTTGTACGTTGTCCGCAACTTGACCAGCCCTCAAATGTCATTTTACTGACGATTGATTAAAACAAATTCAGATGTCAAAATCAGAGTATTATAAAATAATCTGCTGATGTCTAGAGTGAGGTCTCGGCTGTGGTGCAAAACAGAGTTTAATCTACTTCTTAAAATCACACAACTTGGAGGAAGCTAAGGGAACGGTTTATGTCTTTGAGAACACAATATGAGTTATTCCATACAGGTTATTTTAAGATTTGTCATCATCTCAAATACCTCATTATTGTTAACTTAGACAATTGTTGCAGGTTTTATTTTGAGTGCTTTGTGCTCACACACCTGATCATTTTAACGTACATTTTGATTATGGAGGAAATTGTAGTATCTTCTGAATTACAGGCTGACGCATTCTTGCTGTTGTGATAATGATGCCCGGCACTCCACGTTTTTATAGACCATCAGTGTCTGTGCATTCTCTGATAGCCGTGATAAATAGCTGGTCACAAAAGGCCTGTGAAAATTCCCCTCTCTTTTAAAGGACAAGTACATTTTGCAGAGAACGTGGGAGCTGAAGCAGAGGGGCAAGACAATGACTGATGTAAGGCTGGCAGGATTTTTCCAGGAATGGAAGTGGACTGCCTTTCTCAGAAACAGCCTTATACAGAAAAGGAGGGAACCTTAGAACGATGTCAACCTGTTTCAGCAGTTTCAAATCTCTGCAGCGGAGACATTAGCAGCAAGTTTCTCCTCCCTGGTTACATCTCCTCGTCACTCGCATAGCATTTCAACCACTCCCTCGAGGGCAGATGGAAGCACAGCCATTTCCCGTCAACCACGGAATCGTTTAGGCTTAAGGTGTCTCGCTGGATGCTATCAGCCCACTCACCTGTTGATATGAGGCCCTTTGCACAGCTGACTGGATTAAGTGGATTGCAGTGAGTAGGCACTTTTCGCCAGTGTTTATCTGCGCTGAACGCCACCATCATGTGCTTCTCCAATATGGACTGAATATTTGAGCCATGAGGTTGATGGTCTGTGACCACGGCCTGGGCTGAGAATTTGTTCGACTGGCTAGCCTTGTGCTCTGAGACCTCTTCCTATGCGTATGCGTATCTATTTGATAAACTCCTGCGTTTGAAGTTCAAACATGCATGTGTAATATGCGTGTTCACAGAGAATCAGAATCTAGAGAATAAGGCATAGTCCATCTAAAAGTTCACACAATTTCATATGACTTTGTTCCGTGGAATAAAGGAGAGGAAATGTATTGGGTTTTTTTACCCCATATGATTATTGAATTGGTAACTAGTGCTTTCAAGCTTCGAAAAGCATCATAAAAGTATCATAAAAGTATCAAAATAAAAATAATAATATTCCGTGATTTGTATCCTATACTTCACATATTTGAAACCATTCAGTTTTGTGTGACAACCTGGCATTTAAGTTATTCACTGATAATATTCCTCTCCAGTAACCTCTATTAACCACTGCTAATCGAGTCAAACTTGAGAACCGAATCAGTCAGATTCATGAATTAATCATTCAATTCACTGAAAGGATCATGCTTAAAAGAATGATTTGTTTATGAATCTGCTACACAATTAAGCAATCAAATGGCTTCAGAACGGTTGGAAAACAGTGCCTGTACACCATATATTAGTCACATGGACTACTTTTATGATATTTTCATGGTGCTGTTTGTCCTTTTAGAGCTTTGTTACCCAGTCATCATCCACTTTCATTACAGTAAAAAGAGTGGCCAGGAAACCTTTGTGTTCCACAGAAGTCAGTCAGCCCAACAGGTTTTGAAATAAATGTGGGTGAAAAGAAAGAATATATTTTTTGCTTTTTAAATGGATTTGAGGACATACAGAATTTTTTTTTTTGTGAGAAAAAAAGAAAAGAGAAGGATGAGCCTGAAAAAGTTTGCTTACAAGCCTGATTACAAGAGGTTGACAGGCAGGAGAGTTAAAAAGCATGGACAGGAGAAACAACAATACATTACAAAGCTGTCATCGCAAGACTGACCACGTAACACACTAACCTCTTCTGCAGCAGCTTCAGACAGCAGTCCTTCCCGTTGAGCACACGTAACGTGGAAGAACGAGCGGCACATTCCAGCATCACAGCTGATGCAAACGCCTGTGCGAGCAAAGCGTGCGTCCTCACACAAACTGCACTCCTGCAAACCATTAACCACAACAGGCCGTTGTGACACCAGCAAAAAACACGGCATTAAAAAAAACTTTCTAGCATTTGCTGACTGCAGGTCTTATTACTTTCATACTACAGACTTGGGATTATTTCTGTTTTTGCAAAGTCAAGAAAGGTAAACCGCTAGCTGATTGTGTAACAGAGCTAATATGAATAAAAAAATATATATCTTTAAACACCATTATAACAATCCCACATTCATTTACTGTATAGTTCTATATTTAAGATAAAGTGGACAACGGGTCTCTAAAAGCCCATTTGACTTTCTCCAATTACTGGAGTTCAAAATTAAAATAATAATAGCCTTTCTCTAGGAGTAATTTCTTTTCACATGTACAGCACAAACCATTAAAGAAAGCCGTTCAAGTGCTTCTAAAGTAATTTGCTTCCCAGTAAAAGGAACCTCTTCTGACTTACTGACACATAAAATAATGTCAGATAGAGTAAATGTCAAAATGTCTACAGTCGACAGAAATTCTTGGGAGGGAAATGAAAGACGCCCTTTGCTCATAGAAGAAAGTCAGCATTTCACATCATTTATCAGAAAATTATTTTGTTGTTGTTTTAAAAAAATAAAGGATACAAAAAATTCTTTTCATGATTCAGTATTAATAGATGTAATGCAATGTGCAAGCAATAAAAAATTGTTTTAATAATATCTAGGATGCACCAATTTATCAACTATTTTAATGAGTGTTATCAGCTGATATTCCTTAAATCCATAAATAAATATTTTAAATATCATAATATATATACACCAAATAAAAATGTAACACTTAAAAACTAGGAGTAAGGAAGATTAAAATGATATCTGTTCTATATCAATTCTGTCAAATCGATTACCGGTAATCGCATCTAAAAAGTTTGTTTATATGATAAGTGTGTGTGTATATATATATATATATATATATATATATTAAAAAAATGATTCTTGAGCATCAAATCTGCATATTAAAATGATTTCTGAAGGATCATGTGACACTTTAGACTGGAGTAATGACTGAAAATTCAGACTTACCATCAGAGGAATGAATTCATTGTTTTAATATATAAAAATGTATATTAAATTGTAAAAAAATAATAAATAAAAAATTAAAAAATAATAATAATATATATCACAATATTTTTACAAATTAAATTTCAAGTTTTACTGTATTTTTGATCAAATAAATGCAGCTTTGGTGAGTATAAGAAACATCTTTCATTGAAAAAAAAAAATCTTACCAACCCCAAACTTTTAGTGTAAAAGGAACAATTTATAATTTCCCTGTATGATGAATTTTGCTGCAGCATAAGAAAGAAATTCTTTAAGTCAATGTTTGGGTCAATATTGGTTGATTAGGGTTAATATCGGCTTACCAGTATTAATAACCTGTTTTTGAGCTAATGATCATACATTTTTTGTAGCTGTGTGTCATTAATAACTTCTGATACTTGCCTTTGCCCCATACTTTGAGTAGTTCATCTCTGTGAGTGTTACTGGCCTCAGCTTGTCAATATCTCCAAATGCGACGCCTGGAACATAAAGGGCACACACCACGTGCACCCACCTTCAGCAGAACAAAACAAAGTTGAGTTTTCATCTGTAATATCTAAATTACACAATTATCATAGTATAATGACATGTTCTTATTCACTTCATGTGCTGAATAACAAATCAAGATAGTAATGATCCAGATGTCCACTATTAGAAGAACAAAGCAGAATCTAGTTAATGGACTACTATTCACTATTTCCTGAATAACTGCTATACCCTCAGGCCCTTCAGAGGAGAAAATACTCAAATGTACTCTAACTTGACCATTTGGTGTGACAAAATTTCAAATGCAGACTTTAGGAAGGAGAATCCGAAGTCCAATATAAAGATATCCATCTCTGGCGAGCGAACGCTCCACACTTTAATTTGCTGTGTTTTTCATGCTCTAGTGAAGTAGTAAATTTGGGTGCAGGCGGGCTGAGGAGCACTATCAGTGATAACGTGGCTTGAGTCTTCACGCTTCAGATGCCTCTCTCTTCCTCTCCCTCTCTCTCTTAGCCCTATCCCTCCCTCCCTCCTAGCCAAATTCACCACCCTTTCTCTCCTTCACTCCTGCACAAACATGTCCCTCTTCAAGTATTTCACTTATTTAGCATCTTTGCTCAGAGAGTGCCGCAAAACTTTCAACGAATGTACAACAATTAAAGAAGTAAAGAGTGTGACGGGATGGCAGTGCCTTTAATGAATCTACTAATGATGATAAAATGTAATATCAGACCAAGCATCGGTTAAAACGCACCTTCCCGCATCAGTTTCTTTGAAGATGCCGTCCTGACTGGGACAGAGTTCACAGCTGGGTGTGACGCCATTCTTGCAAGCGTCACAGAACCACGGTTCTGTTGAGTTCTCTGAGGCCGAGCTCATGATAGAGTCACTTTCACCATCAACACCATAACAACCTGAGGGAACAAGAAAAATCAAAGTATTTGATATTACTGACTGCTCAGTGCTCAGTAAGTTCTATTATAACCCATTCACAATCATAAACAACATACTAAATGATCTGAAAAATATGATATATGTATAATATATATATTTTTTAAATGTGTACACACAGACACAAACACACACACACAACTGCATACACATACATACACCGCCCAGCCAAAAAAACTAAAAAGTCAGTGTTTGGATGTAAATGGGCAAATGCTTAAGAGTGAATGATTTGATCATTATTGCGGTGATTATTATGTGTCTAGCATGTTATATATGTTTATATATGTTACAACAATTGTTCTAACCCTAATTGATGAGAGTGTGTAGCTTTTCATTTCTTAAACAACCATGTAGGAAGACACATCATGGCCATATTCCAGATGACTATGTCAAGATTAATCAGGCTCAAATTGTGAAAGAATGGCTGGGAGGAGCATGAAGAATCATTTTCACACATGAATTGGCTTTGAGTCCAGACCTATATTCACTGAAAGTCTTTGGGATGTGCTGGAGGAGACTTTACAGAGTGCTGGACTCTTGCATTGTCAATACAAGATCTTGACCAAAAAAGACGCACCTCTTGATGGAAATAACATCACAACATTCATTCCCATCAAGAGGTTTTGATCAAGATCTTGTGGAGCCAGTGAATATGTTGCCAGGGCAATTGAAAATCTGAACTACAGCAGAACATATACTTAGTGCTGAGCTGCATGATGTTGCAGTTGTGCCTGGCAGAGTATCAAAAGAACAAAGACATCTAAAGCACAGAATGGTTTTGTTGCTAAACTTTTTCCGACAAAGATAAAACATAAGGCCATTTGATCGAATTGTAGCATCACAAGTCCACAAAGATGGAAGTATTGGACCAATGAAAGCATTTTAATGCTGTCACCTTAATTTCCTCGGGTTGCAAAGACAATTACTGTGCTGATCAGGTTACCATGACGCCTATTACACTCAGCAAACGTGCTCCATGCCACCAATAAGGACAGCAATCAGCTCCTTCTCAACACTACAGAGATAACGTTCCTGTTCCTAATACAGCAAACCGGCCCCCGGGCGTGGGAGAACTGGAGAGAGAGACAATCAAATAAAAGTTCAGATCCTTTACATACTCACCACAAAAAACCCAAACAGCGAAGTGTGCAGAGAATGCTTAAGCATGGCTTCTCTCTGAGCCCTAACCAGCAGGCTAAAACTTCTAGGTTTGTGGTGATAAACATGGTATTGTGTAGAACATGCGAATTGTAGAAATGATTACTTATTATGCACCTAAGTCTAAGTTGTTCTCAGAATGTGTCTGTGAAGTTTCAGCTCAAAATGCCCCTCAGTTCATTAATTATGCCATGTTGTAAATGCCCCTATTTGAGTTGAAGGATACAAATGCTGTTTTCGCGCATGTATCTTTAAATGCAAATGAGCTGCTGAAGAGGGCGGAGCCTCCGATACGCTGCCAAAAACTAAAACATCTGTTTGGGTTTGATAATTATCTCTATCGCGGTCACAGTCACATGACATTGCAGTTATGTCAAACAAAGTTCACATTAAGTCGGTTATGTCTGTGAACGTAAACAGCAAGTAAAGAAATCGCATGTGTATATTAGATCTGTGTTTTAAAGTGAAAGCAGCATAATATACACAGTACCTATTGCTTTGCTGTTAATATGAATCAAACAACTAAAGAAAAAAAAGAAAAATCACTTTAGTACTTTAGTAGCTTTAATAAAGAATAAATTTCTTCCTTGAATGCTTCTGTTGGCGAGGAGATACACATGGCAGACTGTGTACAGCTCACTCGGGGCGGGATCTATGCTAATTGAGCAGAGTCCGTCAGCAGTCGTGGGCGGGGCCTGTACAATGTGACATCACATTGCACAGAAACTGCAAACGGCTTATACTGACACTCTGCTTATGATTTATGGGAATTCAAATAAGGAGTGGATTTTTACCATTAAAGGGTGGTTGTGTACAGACTGCTGACACACATTTATGCTCAAAAACCATGCTAAAGTGAATTTTGCATAAGAGTTTTAATATAAGAAAGCTGAAGGGATACATTAAGGTGTGCAATTTTGTAAGGTAAGATATGTTGAGCTTCACAATTTATGTTTGCCAGAATCATTCAGGTCATTTTATCCAAGAGGAAACACAAATTGCGTGACCATAGCTGTAACTAAAGCGCACGTTAAGATCACACAGCATCACTCACCAGTAGAATCAAATAAGAGGCTTTTCAAACCCTCATCTTGCAATCATTTTGAACCATGTGGTAATGGGTACCATTACGAAGCCCAGCCCGACGTTTATTTTCTTAAAGAAAGGTATTATGGGAACACTGCTGGCAACAGTTGGGTGCGTATTACTGACTAGGCTTTGAACCATAGGGCTGGAGCTCGCGATGATCAGTTTGCTGGTTTAACTGACTTACTGCTGAACCGTCAGGCAAATCTCCGATGTTCCTTTTGAACTCCGATACAAAGCTGGACCTGCTAAGCCACAGGGTGCTGGCTAATATGAGCTAAGCTGGAAAAAAGTGATGACTATGGGAGAGCTTCATAATCCCTGAGGAGAAGATTATCCTTGTCAGAAATGACGAGCTTGGCAGTTAAAGAGCGACCTGGGGAAGGCTGGTGACAATCAAGAGGAACACTTTTAAGATTCAGTGGAGGAAGGTTCGGGATGAGTTCAGAAAGAGTTAACGTGCTAGGCTGATGTGTGTATGTGTACATCAGAGTATGACTGCAATCAGACAATGAGGCAAAGCGTGCTGGCATTATGCACAGTGTGTGTGTTCTCCAACAAGCTATTCGCTAGGTGTTATATTTCACTCTCACAATGTTCAAACAATGATGGTGAATGCAGTAATTTATCTGCAGGCTATAAAACAACAGTGAGTTGCTTTATTTGCATCTCTAATAGCCAAAGGGAAAAGAATAACTTCATTACAGTTCTGACTTCAAGCAAATGATTCCATGCAGTGATCATGATATACAGTATTTTCACAAAGGTCAAAGTAGCTCATGATCATCTAAATAGTTGAGTCTGAGCACCAATCTTTCATAACAGGAAATTACTATATTAAATTATTAATGTGGTAATGAAAAACTAATGGCCAGATATGGCAGAATTCTAACAACTGTTCGAATATTCTTAATATTAATAATATTAAACCATTTGTTGCATGACGAGTGAAAAAGACTGTTTAAAGCAAAAAATACAAAGACTATCATACAGAACTGAAAGGAACCCGTCTCCGAAGGGTTTTAAAAAGTGTTTTATGCTCACGAAGGCAGCATTAAATGTGTAATATTGTGAAATATGACGATTTAAATTAAACCATAAATAGCATTTATGTAACAATGTAAAAATGTAAATGTATTTCTTTGGTGTCACACTTTTAATCAATGTAATTCATCCTTGCTGACTAAAAGTAGAATTTTCTTCAAGAAAAATGTGAATTAAAAATGTGTATAATTTAAGCGGTAACATCTAAAATGTTAAACAGAGTAGGCAAACCAGAAGAAAACAATGAAAACATTAATTTCTAAGTTCTAATTGAACCCAGAAGATTCCTTTAAGATGAATTGAAGTCCTTTGACTCTTTGTCTTTGTCAAATGATTAACGAGGAGACGTTCAGCGCAGCGATGTATTTCAATTATATTCACTCCGTTTCTTCCCTAAATGCTAATATTTTTCATCCAGGATGAAGAAGATTTATTCAATATATCAAATATTTGCCATGTCAGCATGCAAAACAGGACATACAGGAGCAACAGAACCAAGTCGGGGGGCACGGGAATGAATGAATAGGGCCAATTAGAACCATAAAGACTGGCAGATGAGAAAGAGAGGGGGGGTATGAGGTAAGAGCTACGAATGGCAGCTGCCTTGATGTAAATCAGCTAAATTGATTCAGAGCTACTGAAAAAAGCCTTTTGAAAACCAGCACTCTCTTTTTCACAAAACAATACAATCATTTTCATAACCAGCAATGCGTGGAATAAATCATTTCCTCATTAAGAGGTGAGTGAAAAGAAATAAAATGAAACATGCAGGTGAAAAAAAAAAAATCAAGGTTCTATCAAACCAGATAACATTCTAATTTAATACTTGTTTAACTCTGTGAGGCTGGTTTTGTATTGGGGATGAAACCAATGTGATTCAGCTGTTATTCAGCAGGGCACCTTTTTAAGAACAAAGGCTTGAATTTGCTTAATAAATCAGTTTTATTCAGCAGCGCTTGAAATGTTTTGTTTCAATAGTCAATGAAAGTCAAAAGCGTTTTCACTGCTCCGGCATGTAGCTATTAAACACATTACATACTTCTCCATTGTGCATTGTAAAATATTACATTTTCAGGCTCCCATTCCATAAGCAGATACTTAGTTTTGTTTTTTAAACCAAATCAGTCTACACTTCAATCACCCCTGAAGCTCTATAGGGTTAAGAACATTTCTAAAGAGCACAATGGCGATATGGTTTCGTATATCGTATACATTACTTTACTATTGGATTCAAGCTACAACATTGCCTGGGCAACTCTAAGACTTTAAATCTGAGTATTTTTAGACATTAAGAAGTGAACTTCATTCAGTGTTTTGGATAATTGTCCTCCTGAATCACTCGATTAAACAATAACTTCAGGTGGTGCACAGATGGTTGGATACCCTCAGTTTTGACTTTAATTTGTGACACCGAGAGACCAGTTGAAACTATTTAGAAACAAAAAAGAAAGAAAAAAGCAATCCCAATACTTGAACAAAGCAGCACTCGATCTAAAGTGTACTGTTAGCAGTTCGGTACCTTGTAAACCTGCAGGCACACCACCTGAGGCCAGAGACTATGCTGCAACCCAGCCTTGGGTCACATGCATCACAGGTTCATTGTGACAATACAATCCTCCTTGAAGGCAAGCTGAAACTTAAGACAGGAAGCAAGGGAGCAATGCTTATAGTCTGAGGAATGAAAGATCAGATAAAGCAAGAGAGAATCATGTTTTAACCTTGAGCAAAATACTTAACCTGAATTAATTTAGCAATTATCCATCTGTACAAAGGAATAATGTGAGCTCTTCTGCCAGGTGCACCGGTGTGAAAATAGACGTGTGCAAAGTGGCTTCAATGCATCCTGTTACAGAATCCACATTACAAATACCTTCAAGCAAAACTGTTTAACTTCTGGTGAGAAACCCATTCCTAAAACTAAGGGAGTTTTATCTCTCACAGAGTTCCCGAAACATAGACCTATAACAAGAACTGTCATAACACAACATGATATACACAGCTAAAAGCACAGACTAGTCTCCAATTATTTATTTGTGTCTGGTTTGCACTAGACCAAGTTTTATGAGTCTTTCAAATTGGAAACATAGTGATGGGACAGAAGACAGTGCTATGAGAGTGTTTTCATTACTCTGACTTCTGGGTTTTATGCTGTAAACAATGTTTTCCTAAATAAACGCATTCAATCTGAAACTAACAGTAGATTACACTAGGAACGGTTCCATTCTTTTTTAAATAGCGGAATTGTTTGTTCATGACGTTCGGTTCCGTTAATGAATGACTCTGAATTATTTATTTTAAGTGAATCAAATGCATACAGTTCCAACTTACTGTGTAATGTTGTACTTAAAGCTCTGAACACAAATCAATAAATTCCTTTAATATTAGTAATATTTACTCTCACAATATTTCTGTTTGATTACAATTCTCCAAATCATGCAAACTCAAATTTGCCGTCAGTCTGGAAACTGGTTTGATTCAATGTGATTCCCAATAATTTTACAACTGGAATTAGGTGAAGAACTGTATTATGGATGAACACATAATACACTCAGAATTATTATAGTCATTATAAATATAATAATCAACACTTTTAACAGTTACTGTTAGGCGTTATGATCCATCTATGCATTTTTTACATCCCCAATGATCACATGCACATTTGAGTGACTATTAACCAAGCATAAATTTGGATGTGCAAGCAGGAGTAAGTGAGTGTTAATTGAAAAGTTACTCAAGAAGCGAGACAAATCAGAAGACAACATAGAAAAACAAACATAACCATATTCCTGAGGACTAAATTTGACCAAAAAACCCATTTAAGCAAGTAACTAATTTAAATGAATTGCACATGTTTGGGGAAATAATTAACTTTACGGTCCAGAATTCATTAGGGTCTTACTGAAATCAATACCAGCAGCATGGTAATTGGTGTTCCAATGAGTGCAAAGCCATTACTGAACGATGTGATGCTTTTTACTGTGGTGCGGTTTTAATAAACTTACTCCACTGAATGACAGTGGCAACCATTACAACACAGCCAGTAAAAAATCCTCTTTTTGTTTTAATGAACTACTAAAGGACATAAAACCAACAAACAAGTCGGAGGCGTAAACAAGGACTCATAATTAGCCTGAATAGCCTTTGCAGATCAGATTCAAGTATGGCGGGGAGTGTCTCTTTTAACAATTCTCGAGTAATGACGAGCGTGCAAATAGAGCCGTGTTAGAGTTAGATGCTAATCAAAAGCATTGTGCGGAGCTCAAACGGGAAATACGTGTCAACTACTGGAACCAAGAGGCTCCAGTCCTCCTCTCTGCTCTGATCGTTCACGAGTCTCCAGCGCATTTCTCTGATAGAGTCTTTCCCTTTAGAGTTTGAGCGAGGCCATATGCGAGGTCAGAGCCTCCACAGACTGCCGAGCTTCAGAGTCACGCTGTGAGACACTTGTGCGCATCTAAGGATGACAGCTTGTCTCTTATCTTCAGTGCTGCTCTTGTGGCCCCTTTGCTCCATTACTTTATCATTCCATTTTTCCTGGCTCCTTCCCAAGAACATTTCCGAATAGCCGAGCTATCCAAATACTGCAACGTTAAACAAAACTGCCACTTGAACTTTCCCTCGGTAAATAGGCAGATTAGAATCTAAATCCTTTGTTTCGGGAGCCACCCATGCTCCCCACAGTCTGAGACGTGACATCCCATTTTTTACTGCGCGAGTGCAGACGCAATGCTTTTCAAAAGCTCTACGGCTTTGGCAAAATAGCTGACGTGAAGAAACAGCAGCTGAGCGCTGGTCTGGGACAAACTTACGTTTGTCTGTATGCGAAGTGGAATACAGGAACGACACCTTATTCAGTGGCACTTGTCTAAAGGTCACCTTTTCAAACTAGTGCACAAATATCAAGCGAGCATTTGTGACAGTCAGCAATGAGGGCCGCCACACCTCCTAGACCAATCATGCCCTCTCCCACTGGGAATAGTGGTACCACAGAGCAGTTGGTACTAGCAGGTGGCAAGCGACTGGCCCAGGTCAAGAATTGTGTTCTGAAACAGCTGTCCAACCCCTTAGAAGCTGCTGGCTTTCTCCATCCTAATGTGATCTATTTGAAAATATAAATTTATATAAACCATAAATTTATATAAATTTAAGTGAATACTATTGGTTCAGTTCAAACTATTGTGAATGTTACGGAGTAAGACTAGTGAATAGGGAAAATTCCCCAAAAAATTAAAGTCTTTTTTTATCTGCGGAACACAAAAGATTATTTTTTTTTAAATTTAAGAGTCACCCAAACTGTGTGGTTTCCAACATGGTTAAAAATATTATTTTGTGTGTTACACAAAAAAAAAAAAAAAAATTCACACAGGCTTGGAATGAGATGAAGGACAGTATTTTTTTTTTTCTCATGAATTTTACCTTTTAGTCATTGTAAAGCATGTGATTGATAGTACTAACCAAACACTTACCAAATGCAGAATGTAAAATTATACCTTGAATAATGCCTGGACTTACAATACTTCATACCTTTTATTGCTATTTTCAAAGTATTAGCATTCTCAGACAGTCTTTGAGCTAAAAAAAGAAAATGAATTAAAAGAATGTTGTTGAAGGCTGGGCAGTACAGCAATATAAACCAAGTGAGATTCTGCTCTACCATTTTAATAGCAGAAAAGCATTTAAAAACACCAGTTTTCAGTGCAGACCGTTTTTTTTAATTATGAATGGGGAAAAAAATTAAAAATAGAAGGTTGTTTAAAATTTGGTGCAAGAATTCAAATTGTGCGGTTGCAGGTGTGTACATGTCAGCTATTTTACAACCGCTTTGAATGTGGCTCATTGTAATACAATACGAAAAAAGCATTTTTTATTTATTCTTTACTGATGCCAAACTCATAATTAATGTAAAAAAACATAACATAAAAAAATATATATTCTTTACCATTTTGCAAAAATGTTCGGAATCTATATACATATCTTTATCCTGTAATATTATACAAAAAAATAACCAAATCTTTTTCAAATGTTGTGATATTTATTTATACCACTAAATTACTCAAAGCAGTTGTAGCGTAATATGCACTGTTCAATATTTAATGACTCCTTTTTGGTCATGCCACTTCAAAAATCCTGAAATATTCTTTATTTGTAATTTATATATATATATATATATATATATATATATATATATATATATATATATATATATATATATATATATATATATATATATATATATATATATATATATACATACACACATACCACTCCAGCGACAAGAGAAAGAGAGTGAGGGGAGAACTCAAACAGATCATGAAGCAACAGAACCGCAGAACAGATTCTGCACTCCTCTATAGGGCTCACTGCATTTTATACTTTCTATTTCACTCCTGAAGGGGAGAGCGAGAGACTGTGCGTCTATGAATCTGAGAGGAGTGCAGCTCTAAGAGCTGACACCGCAACATTGCTCTTGGCACAGTGAAAGACTCCTGGATGCTTCAAGGTTGCCCTCTGATTCAGTGGCACTAGGTTATGAAGTGACTTGTTTCAGTGAGTTGGAGTTGACACTGAAGGGGGAGGAGTGAATGCGAGCGCCTGGACCAGAACCCTTGTGTATGTGTCTTCTAACCGAAATGGCACAGCCAGTGACTGATTTAACCATTTTCTAAATCAGACACGCTATCAGTTTGAGAGAGCAGCTTATTTGACTTAGATAACACCACTGACAGCTAAAAACCAATACCAATACCCAATGGCTGCTAAAATTAAACTTTGTTTTTTAGTTGAAAAATGTCTCAATACAAACAGTTGTGTAGAAACACTATTGCTCATGCTCCGTAACTTTTGTGGATTTATTTGAGTGAATATCGCAAAAAATAAAAATAAAAATTTAATAAATGTCTGAGTCACATTTAACCACAAGAAAAAAATATGAAAAATAAATAAATATATATAATAATAATAATCATTTTATTATTATTTTTTCCACTTCCATTCAAATGTTTGGAAAGTAAAGAAAAATAATGTAAAGAAATTGATACTTTTATTTAGCAATGATGACACATTAAATTGATCAAAAGTGACAGTAAGACATTTATAGCATTAAAAAAGGTTTAAAGGTTTCTATAAAAAATATTAGGCAGAAAACATTGATAATAATAATAAATGTTTCTTGAGCATTAAGTCAACATATTATATATATATAAATATTTTTAAACAAAACTTTTGAACAGTAGTGAACGGTATTTAGCATAACAAAGCTTGAAATTGAATCAAACAAATGATTTTCATTACCGTTTTAGACCTTTTTTTCCCCACAACGCAAAACAATCGCAACAACGCAACAAAATCTCAATGGTACTCAAAACTGGCTTCATTCTCTTTGTACAAAAATATAAAAAATTATATAATATATAATAAAGTAATTTTTATTTCCTTTTATTTTGAGGTGAAATTTTCCCCAGGAATTTCTTTATGAGATTCACCCTTTTAAAGTCCACTGCATTGATCAAAGATCCACTGGGAGATTCATCAAGATGGAACACATGCTGTATATGGGAGAACTGCATGGATGCTTTACTGAGTGTATTCTTTACCACCTCTTAAACCACTCATTGCTGTGTGCTAAGATGAAAGGACGAACAGGCACATGCTCTATAGATGTAATTAACTAATGTGTCCTCACCAGACGGAATCTGAGAAGCAAGCAGGTAAGTAGGTAGTCATTTAACTCATGCTTTTATCCAAAGTGACTTACTTATTTCAAGGACAATCCCTCCAGACATTAAGTGTGTTGCTCAAGGACACAACAGTGACCGGCAACCTTTTGATTTACTCTGAAAATCCTGATCCTTTGGCACTATGCCTCACCACATAAAACTAAATAGACAGACTGGACTTCAAATTTGCCATGAAATAAAAAAAATACTCTAATTTTCTAAATGTATATTGTTAATCTTAATATGAACAATTCATCCATGCATATTTCATTGTTTTGTTTGTTTTTTTACCTCGTAATTTTTCATCAAAATGTTATAACTCAAAACCGACAGACTTCTCTCTGGTGAAGTAACTCACTTCTCTAATGAGTTAATTCGCTTTCTTGCAATAAACTGCAAACTCACATTCAGATCTACCTCTATCAAATCACCAACCGATTGATAGAGCCATGTCCAAACCATACATTTTTTGAACATGACAATACAGAAGAAAGGATGTTTTTTCTTTGTGACTTCATATCGTCATTATATTGCCTTTATAATGCTTGCGCTGTCGCATTTTCAACCATTTTATTAAATTAACGTATACTCACAAGATCTTTAAATAGAGAATTTGTACATTGAGATCATAATATAACCAACCAGTTTTTTTAAAAGCTGATTTATTGATAATTTAATTTCCAGTTATACCTAAAATATGTGCACAAAACTGAATCTCATAAAATTTCAATGTATTCAAGTAGAACAGACTTCTACTTTTTGTTTCTAGCGTAGAACTACCTGTGAGGCTTCTGCAAATCAACAGAACATCAGCAAAAAAAAAAAGCCGCAAATAAATAATTAAAGAAATAAATCAATGAGTAATTGAAAATTAGTGGTGACACATTGATCCAGCCTGCCCGGCTGGTGTTAAGTGGGTCTGTCTGAATGAGACGGCCACCGCTAAAAGACAGTTTAAAGCGTAATTGATTTTTGTTTCCAACGAGTCAAGAGTCACAATGAGCTAATAATGTGGGATGATGAAGATCACTCGCCTTTCTGTGTTTACTCTCCACACGCTGACTTGACAATGCAATCTAGTGTATGGACACACGACAAGCGTATGCCATGACAAGTTTCACAACAAAATTGAGAGGAATATTGCCTTAAGTTTTATTCTTATCCAACTGAAAAAGAACTACCTAAAACTTCAGTGTTCTAATTCACCCTAATAAATCAGGGGTGCACATAACTGGTACGCAGGTACGCATGCGAGACAAAAATCAGGAATGCGTAATGCCACTTGTGTTACTACGCACCTTTGAGTACTTTAAGGGTAACTGTCGCCAAAATGCAACCTAGGGTCTTTTTGTTAATCTACAAGAGGCAAACTTTCGTTTAAAAGCATAATTAGAATAGAAACGCCAATTTTAAGTTTGACGGTATTTTCGTTTTCGGTCAAATTGCCTTTTGAATGGGAGAGCTAGGGGCACGTATATGAATCAAAAATCGCTATTTTTAAAACACTAAGAAGGCTCGACACAACATGAAACTGTGAAGTATCACCAAGGGGCTCTACACATGAACTCGAGCATTGAGAACATTGTTTGTGTACACAGAGTTTACTAAAAAGAAAGATTTAACAACTCACTGTAGCTGTGTCCGTCTGCATTTTGTCAGTCAAAAATAGTCGATCTCCGAATGCGAATGAACTGACTCTGAATTTTAGTATTGTTTCTTATATGAGGAACCTTTTTCAAATACAAGGTCAATATTGATTTTCACGACAACAAATTATCTGTGAATTTATATGGAACTAAGCTTTAGGAGCTTTCCATCTTTACTCTCCTCCCTGTTAAAGGAGAACTCCGGTCAATTTTAACATTGAGCTCAATTTTTAGTAAATTTGGAGTGCTGTCAATACAGAGAACAACGACAAAAATCGGTGTTGCCTACACTGTGTTATCCTATTTTTAAAATTTGCACCCTATTGACTTGAATGGGGCAAGTTTTAAACCTGCTTTTATCCTCTTAACATCCTTGATGTGTCATACAAGTGCCCAGCCATGTTGAGTGATTCCTTCAGAGTGAACACGAGTGAATCTGACTGCATTAGATGTGAAAGATATGAATAAAAATGATGTTAATTCAGCCAGCGCAAATACCTGTATTTAGTTCCTGTTTTCGGTGGAAGTCCAAAGTAGTCGATTGTCGAGTTCACGCGCGTGATCATAGTAACTAAACCTATGCGCGTGAACTCGACAATCGACTACTTTGGACTTCGACCGAAAACAGGAACTAAATACAGGTATTTGCGCTGGCTGATATAACATCATTTTTATTCATATCTTTCACATCTACTGCAGTCAGATTCACTCGTGTTCACTCTGAAGGAATCCAGCAACATGACTGGGCACTTGTATGACACATCAAGGATGATAAGACTAAGAACTGGTTAAGTTTAAAACTTGCCCCATTCAAGTCAATAGGGTGTAAATTTTAAAAAGAGGATAACACGGTGTAGGCAACACCGATATTTGTCGTTGTTCTCTGTATTGACAGCACTCCAAATGTACTAAAAAATGAGCTCAATGTTAAATTTGACCGGAGTTCTCCTTTAAGTTGCATTCGGAGATCGACTATTTTTGACTCCGTGAAGTCTAATGAACGCGATGGAAACTAAACAATCAAATAACAATTCAAATAATTTTTTTCCAAAGATGTTTTCTATCATTTTAGGTAGGGTTTTTTTCACGCGGATGTAAATTTAAGTGTTCGTTTTTTTAAATACGTTTGGTTTTAGTTAGTTATTTGATTCTATAAAAACGGGAATGTTTTTGATTGACGGCTGTGGCCACGCTACATATGGGGTGAGTACCTAACACCATCTCCTGGTACTCACCTGAGTAACTCACTGAAAAAGTTATGTGCACCCCTGCTAATAATAATCCATTGGTTTGGACTTTCTAAAGTAAATGTAACTAATAATTCAGCTGGATGACATTTGCATGAATTGGATGGCATATTCTTCTATGGATATAGATCCTATTACTCGGAATTTATACACATTTCTATATGTAAAACCTTTACATTTGCAAAAGTGAGTGCACCTTAATGTTATTTTGTCTAAGTTAGATCAGGCTCTGCACTGCAAAAGGAGGAACTGAATATTGAAATATATTCTAAAATTAATTTTTCAAAACTTTGTGCAAACATTTGAGATCAATATTTGAGTTTTTGGTGGCAGAATGTGGGATTTCACCTTCATGCACGGTCACGCCACAGTTGTCACACTGGATGATCTCATCCGCATCTTCGCTGTTGTCTCCCAGACACACGCAGCAGATAAGGATGTGCTCCATCCGCTGGGCGCTCCAGGTCTGGGGCCGCTCCAACAGAGAGTCCTGAGGAAGCAACGGATAACTTAGCAATCCAACTCAAGTTAGGAATGTTACAACTGATAGGACAAGTCCTCTACCAAAGTCCAAATATCTTCCTCTGAAAACAGTTCTCGGATCAGCGTGGAAAAAACCTGAGACAAAAGTAAAGCCACTCAAAAGCTTCTGCTCTAATTCCACCTCTGAGATTGGAAGATTAGCCAATCCTATAAACTGAAGTTCTCAGATAAGCCCATTCACAAGGATTGCTCTTTTGTATCAACAATCTGATGCTATGTGCGCCAATGACTGGATTATCTGATTGCTTTCCTAAATGCACAATAATACAATTGCATCTGAGAATTCAAGCTGGTTCCTTTTCATACAGCTAAACTTTTGGACAAATTTAAACAAGTGGATAGATCAACTATTTGATCACACTAACTGTGAGAAATAGGGCACGCATATTGCCAGTTTTCAGTAAATGATGGAGACAGATGGCTAGTTTATTTAGAAATTAAATCTGAACAGTACTTCGTAAAGCTATTTGCATTAAAGAGTTAGTTCACCCCCCAAAAAATACAAATAAAATAAATTACACACCCTCATGTCATTCCACATCCCTAAGACTCCCGACACAAGGGTGAATAAATCATGAAAGAATTACCGGTAAATATTTTGGCTGACCTATTCCTTTAATTGTAGGGTGGTGGAATATAGCCTAACCGAATCTCAACAAAGCATTCTACAGCATGAGGTAAATATATCTGAACAATCGTGAATGAGAATATCCTTGGAAGATTGCAGCAAAACAATATTTGATAAATACATACGATAAAGTCCATAAAGTATGGAGAAAATAATATTGAGCATTCTGAAGAATGTAGAATTCATGTTTTTTAGTATGAACAAAGTAAATAAGGTGTTGCTCTATCTGATAATTACAAGTTACTTATTTAATGTAAAGAATAAAATATTTTAAAAGAAGTCTTTAATGCTCACCAAGGCTCCATTTATTTGATCATAAACAGTAATATTGTGAAACATTATTACAATTTAACATATCTTATTACTATTTTAAGAGTTTTTTTAAAGATAGCTAATTGACTACTGTGATGCAAAGCTGAATTTTCAGCATCATTACTCCAGTCTTCAGTGTCACATGATCCTTCAGAAATCAATCTAATATGCTGATCAAAAAAAAATTATAATTACCAGTTGTACCGCATAATATTTTTTATAAAGCTGTGATCCCGTGATGCAGTTTTTTTTTAGGATTTTTTGATGAACAGAAAGTTTAAATGGTCAGCAGCTTTTGAACAGTAGTGCAATATCAGAGGAGATTGTACCTCATTGCCCTTCCCATGGGATGTGCTGTGGCTGTCATTGGTCTCCTCCTCGTCAAACGCCCCAGTGTTCTTGCCTGCTTTTCTCTTTGGTTTCTTCCCTTCTTCATCACTATCACTGCTACTAGTTTCATTTTCATCATCCTCATTGTCCTCTTCATCACTACCACCATCATCATCATCATCCTCTTCATCACTCCCTTCTTTCTCCTTGCCAGATGATGCCTTGCCTTTCTTTTTTCCTTGCGTCGGCCTCCAGTCATTGTCATCCTCACTGTCATAATCATCCATTTCGTTTAGCTCTTCCATCGTAGTGAAGTCCAGCATGGGCCGGTTTCGTCGGAGGTTCCATTTTTTTGGCTCTCCTGAGGCCTCCTCGGCGGTACCACTACCATTTGGTTCTGTATCTGAGGATTTTTCTCCTTTCCTGCGATTCTTGGAGGTTCCCTCTGTTTCTTTGCTGCTGGTCTCCTCAGAGAAAGTTTGTTCCTTGGCTTTTTCCTCTTCTTCAGTGTCTTCATTTAAATCTTTGGTCTCTTCGTCATCTATGCCCTCTTCATCAGCTGAGCCAACAGCGTCAGAGTCGCTCTCAGAGCCCGCAGCGCTGTCATTTGAGCCCTCCTCATCACTCCCGTTGCCAGTGCCCTCTGAACCTGGGACACAAGAGAAATTAACTTGTGCAGAACAAAACATACTTCAGATGTGATGCAAAAAATACTCTGCTGACAGCAAGCTTCTGTTTCATGTACAATGGATCAACAATTTATACATATTTAAAATGACAAAAATATATATAATATAACTCAATATACAACTAAAGAAGTTTTCAAACAGATTCTTACCTTTTTAGGATTAAATACATGGATCACAAAATATATTTATACATAGCTAATAATGGTTAAAATTTTGTGTGGTTGGGTTTTATATATATATATAAGTATATGTAGTTGTTGTTGTTTTTAAATCTAATGGATTAAAGCAGCCTTGCTGCTGTGGTCACTTTCAGTTCTTATTTATCACAACGAGATTTCAATATGTACATTTCCTATTGTATTTGTTTACCTTGCTACATGTTGAATCGTAAATACCAAAATAATATTAAAAACTGTTATTAAATCAGTTGAATGAGTGAACATTCAACAAACATAAAAACTCATCCTTTCATGTAAAATTAACGACATGCATTTACCATGTATTTTAAACCACCATGACCTATAAATGTGAAGTTGGTAATTTTTTGCATTTGTATAAAGCATATGGCAATGATATATTACCCAAAAATTTTAGCGTGATTAATCTGACCAGAAATTTCATACAGCAAAACGTCAAGACCCAAAGGGGTCAAAGTGTTAGAATTTCATTATCAGGTTGCAGATATTTCTGCACTTTGGTTGACAGCAGCTTGATGGGATAGCTAGCTTTGCGTTAACCTCCAGTCTGTCATGGTGATATGGAGCCATTGCTTATGTGACTCCAGTGTTAGTAATGCATTACAGGAGGTCTAATCTGCAGGCAGGGGGAAAAAACAGTGACACGCGTGGTGATGAAGGTCTCATCTCCACCTCAGCAGCTGTTTTCATGACAGGTGAGAAAACCCAAGCAGGGCCCCAAGTCTAAAATGGCTGTGTGCAACTATCAGTTATGATTTGATGTAACTATCAGTTATGATTTGACTTTTTTAACTGTATTAAAGGGATAAAAATTCTGTCATCATTTACTCACCCTCAAGTTGTTTCAAACCTGTATTAATTTATTTCTTCTGCTGAACACAAAGAAAGATATTTTGAAGAATGTCAGTAACCAAACAGTAGTCTGTACCCATTGACTTCCATAGTATATTTTTTTCCTACTATGGAAGTCAATGGGTACAGACTACTGTCTGGTTACTGACATTCTTCAAAATATCTTTCTTTGTGTTCAGCAGAAGAAATAAATTAATACAGGTTTGAAACAACTTGAGGGTGAGTAAATGATGACAGAATTTAAATTTTAAAGTGAACTATCCCTTTAAGACTAGCCATCACTACTTGTCATTATTTTACAGATCTAATTGATCCACAATCCCACTTTTTGACATTTCTAGTATACCCTACTACACATACATCGATGTGACAAGGTGTTTTGAGACTATTTTTTTACCTGATGCATCTCCAACTTCAAAATCACTGTCATCTGAGCTGTCATAGTCCAGAGCATCCAGCAGAGAGTCAGCCAAAGGCTTCACCTGCCGCCGCTTCGACCCCCGATCCACTAGTTAAAATGAGATTTAAATGCATTTTATACTTCATAAACACTATGTCAGTGTTAAAACCAAAACTACAAAATGTTAATTGAAATAAAGATTGTATGTGTGTAGAAATCACTAACTGAAATAAATGTCTAAGAACTAAACTTACAAAAACTGAAATAAAAAGTAGTAAAAAAAATTGTAATACAAACTAAAGTAAAAAAAACTGAATCAATAAAAATTAATTTAATTTAAAATATCAATAAATAGTATAAAAGTAAGTAAATAATACTAAAATAACAATGAAATAAATGTACAAGGAAAACATCTAAAACAATTACAATTGTAAAGACTCTTCAACATCTGTAGGACCTCCCAGCAGAATGAGCTAAAACTGTCATTTTTTTGCACCAAAACTGTATGGATGGATGGATGGAAATGCATTATTTTAAACAAATTATCAAACAAAACATGCACCAAAAGTTTAGAAATTAAAACGGTCACACAGCTAGACTACTACACAGACAGACAGACAGACAGACAGACAGACAGACAGACAGACAGACAGACAGACAGATAGATAGATAGATAGATAGATAGATAGATAGATAGATAGATAGATAGATAGATAGATAGATAGATAGATAGCGTAATACCTTCCTACCATGTAAACATTGTCTACACACTTGTGGTTTCTGGCTTTAAATGTATGTCCACGTTGTTTAAACAAACTACTAATACTAATAAACTGCTTACTAATAACGACAGACAGTGTCTGTATCTCAAAATCACGTGAAGTACAGTTCACTTCACTTCACTCACACATGATGTTGGCTAAACATGCAGCACAGGTCTATGATGCTGTCACGGCAGCTCGCAGAGAAACAGTCTGTTTGCTTTTCTAAGCTGGATAAAGAAGCTAGTTTCCTGGAGAGACGAAGACGCACTGTGCTTTATAATCTAGCATAAGGTGAACAATGCGTAGAGCTGCTGATATTTCATAAGTGATGCTATGTGTTTGTAAAGCTGAATGATGGAGAGAGCAACTTCACAACAGTTAGCCAGCGAGCTAACGCAGCTGTAGCTTCGTGCTATCTATTAACGCTTGTTTCTTTTATTTCACACCACATGTTGTAAATTCTGATGGTGATTATGTTGTGCTATTTTTTCTCTTTCAAAATGTATAGTGTAACAGCGAGGATTACTCACTTTATAGGATTTTCGCGTTTGGATAGCTTGGACAAAGGTACAACGGACGCCTCTTCAGCTCATGTTCTGCGTAGTACGTCTACGATATTGCGTATCACGTGTACACATTGTGCTGACGTTCAGCTCACAAGGTAGGAGTTGGAAACCATAGCAACCCGCCGCATCAGATCACACCAGAGAAAGGCTTGCCAAATGCCATTGCCTTTGCATGTTCTCCAAATGATCCACAATCACGTTGGTTTAATGTTTATTAAGCTGTCATTTATTAAAGTAATTTGAAAAAATACTGTTTATTTTTATTATTTGGAACAAATATAGAAAAATGTGTTCCAACCATAACACACTAAAAGAAAAACGATATCTTATGACTTTGACGTATGTTCCGATTTGCATTCATTCTTCATTCATTCAGTCCATTCTTCATCAGTGGTTGAGAAACAAGTTGCTTATTGAATTCAGTTTGAGTCTTTATTCTCAAATTGCTCTCAAATATTTGTTTCCCCTAAAAAGTTTCTAGAAGAAAAATGTATTTAACTAAACACAATTGGAATCACTAAAATGACACATTTCTGGTTAAAACAAATATTAAAACAATCACACATTTGCAGAATAACAAGGATATGTTACGAGACTGGAAATGACAGTTTTTGGCTTGTTTTGAGAGCGAGGCTTGTTTCTGTCGTCCTCTGTTGACTTTGCCAGTTTAGCAAACAGGAGACGATTAAAATAAATGAGCCTAGATTGATCCTGATACTCAGCGAGGGGAAGACTGATGGGGAAAGGCACGCGCAAGGGATGATTACGACTGTCCTTGCCCGATGACAAATGGCACTGTATT
Source organism: Phoxinus phoxinus (assembly GCF_949152265.1). NCBI lineage: Eukaryota > Metazoa > Chordata > Actinopteri > Cypriniformes > Leuciscidae > Phoxinus > Phoxinus phoxinus. Next base: position 6,052,991 of record NC_136894.1, read on the forward strand.
GTGCTGGAAAGCCACCGTTTTTTATCCCTTGGCATCAAAACATTTTCCGAATATCATCATAAGCATCATCGTCATCATCAGTGTCACCATGCCAGCGTTTTCCATTGTAGATGCCATGATATTGCCAATGAATGAAATGAATGCTTCATATTAGCCAAGGTGACTATGATTGCACAGCAGCACATTTCTGTCAGTAATTGATCTTATTCACAGCAGCGCCATCTTTGATTTTTAATAGGGAATGAAAGTGAGGCTGTGAGGGATAGACATGCATCTCTTCAATTGGTTGTACTGTTATTTAATGTGTTTTTGTTCTGCTGACGAAACATGGTGCAGGTCACACATTCTTGTATATTGCAGAAGGAATGTATTGTTGGTTGCATTTACAGTATTTAAAAAAAAACTAAATTAGTACTTTTATTAAGTATGCATTAAACTGATTGCATTAAACACCTATTTTCAACATTGACAGTATTAATAAATGTTTCTTGAGCAGCAAGTAAGCATATTATAATGATTTCTAAAGGATCATATGACACTACGCACTGTAAACCCGCGAATAACTTGGCAAAGTTTAAGTAAGCTGAACTAGCAGAATTTTATTTTGTATTATACATTTTAATTATTCTAAACTTGAAATGTTTGAGTACACTAATTCATACAATTAACTTAAAACTTTCATGTAATCTCAATGTGAACTCTTTTATTATAAAATTAGCTAGCTTTAACAAGCTAATCTGCTAACATACTAATTTGTTAAAATATTAGTTATACAGAAGCACTTGCTGTACGAGTGCAACAATATAAAGGTTTTGTTTGCTCTCAAATAAAGCTGCATTCACCACTTGTCACCATGATGGTAACTATCCTAAAACCAACATTAACAGAAATTATTCTAAATTAGCATAACAAAACATACTACGCTAAACGCTACTAAATCTCCCACTTAACATTAATCTTGCAGAAAACAAAAACAAAAAAACATTAGCCTATATTTCACTTATTTTTAGTATTTACTCTCCCTACCCTCCCTCCATCGGCAAAGCATGCTGGGAAATAGACATCACAGCCATTTCAGTTAAACTTAAGTTTGTCTAAATTAAAATAAATAATTTCATAAAACTCAAAACAATGAAACAGTTCAGTTTACTTAAAATATATCAGTTCTGTGAACTTGAAAGAAAAAGAAAGTGCTAAATACTTTTTAAATACTTTAAATATGAATTAATGACATTTTAAAATATATTAAAATAGAAAACAGAAAAAGAAAAGTTTTAAATTCAAAAAGTATCTCACAATATATAGCTACTGAACATACCGCATTCCAGTCTGGGGCCTTAAAACTTGAGAAATGGTAAAGTTCAGATGGACTTTTAAATATCAGATTACAAATAATGAATTCAAATATGAGGCATATTTATCATAAAAGACGCTTCCATCACTGTGTTAAGTTTCTATCAGCACTATTCAGTATCTAATACAGTGATGGAATCAGTGATGGACCGAGAGGCTGTAAATGAAGAAACCCACAGAGGAGCCACATGGAGATCTTGAGAAACTGTTCTGCTGCAGATATCTGTCAGCTTGATGAGGCAAAAGACAGAAGCAATTACATTAAGAACAAGAATAACACAAGGTTTAGGAAATAAAAACATTACTATAAAGACGTGCTGTGCCACGCCAGCTTTAAAACCTCATTTGAAGAGAAGTAATTGCAATGGCTATTATTTATGAACCCTAAAGAAGTATGTTACGGAATGCTTGCATTGATCGACTACCTCCGCCGGTTTAATGTTTTGCATTTAAATTGAAATATTTATCCATTCATATGGTGTAAATCATACCACGTTGGCCACCGTTTATCTTGGCTGAGGTGCCCATTGCTTTTCCTCGCGGGCTCTTTCACTGGAGCGTGTGGCTGAAATTGAGTGAATTTGATTACAAACACATTGCCCCTGTGTGGAGATGTTATCTCGGTGTTATCTTAATGTCACCCTCCGCGTGCAGGGCTGCGCTAATTTAATCGTCATTTTAGATATGATTATTTACTCCTTAGGAAAGAGACAATCTATACCGATGCACAATCCTTTATTCAATTGGAAACCGAAATGCTTGAAATTAATTGGCAGAGAAGTTAAGAAACATTCTTATGAAAGCTGCCGAAATGATTAGCATAGGGCTCATCCAAGCAAAACACAGCCATTAAAGGAATAGATCACCCGAAAATGAAAATCACCCTTTGTTTCTCACACAGAGCTATGTGTTCAGAAGACTTGAAAGCATGAGTAATAAGGAACTTGGAGGCTGTGAATTAAAAAAAAAAAAACTAAAAACAGAAACGCATGCTATTTGTTTAATAGTCTGCACAGAAGTGAGTAAAATGGTATAGCATTGCTTCAACCATTACCGGGGCAATCGTTGAACCTAATGACTCCCATGCGATGATGCTAATTTCCAGGCCTCCTTTAACACCTTCTTCTAATTTGCAGTCAGCGTAATGCGTTTCTTTTTTGCAATTTCTTTTTAGCAGCTACTTCAAAGTTAAACTCTTTTTATTTTTTTTAAATGTGGGTTCAGTTGTTGTCCAGAAAGAACAGAGTGAAACATTCCTTGAGCGTAATGTTTGACTTGCAAGCCATGCTAGTTTTGATGAGGTTAATAGCATAGGTCTCGCTGCTCATGCACAGATGAAAGGATGACCACACGTCCATGTAACATATTTGGTCCCGAGCCTCAGGGTACTTCTCTTTAACATGCGTTCTCAAAAGTCTGCCTAACACTTCCACAAGAGGAGATATTCAGCTTTAATCAACCGCCTCTCCTGCCTATTTCACTCTGGTATATTCTTTGAATTAGATACACTGTGTTTCCTCTTTGAAGTTCAATTTGAATTTCATTTTTGTATCCACATTGATCATTTCCGTTTTTTTTATTTCTTCTTTTAATATAAAAACTCAAAGCCCTCATGTTCTGCATGGAAGTTTTGATTGAATTTGAGAATTTGTATGCAATGTTGCGTCTCTTGATGAAATAAAGAAAACATCTGGACGTTCTTACCTTTTCTTGACTATGTCTAGACCCTGATACCCTTTTATCTTGACCAGTATCCTGGGATCATGTTGCGCATGGTTGTCCTCACTCCCTGGCTGGATCGTAAAAAAAGAACAACATAAACCAAAAATGCTTTACTTTTCCACATTATTCCATTATAATCCATCAGAATCATTCCCTCATTATCTCTTAGACAGGGGATTCCAAATAGTTCCCAAATAAAGTGAACCTATAGCTCACACTGAGTTTCCAAATGCATGTTAAACTCCTAACAAAAAACAAAAATTGAGATGGGAGAAAAAATTATAATTTAATGTTTTTTTGTTCCCTTCCCTCACAAAAGTTTTCCATTCCCCGGAGAAACTTTTACAACTTTCAAAATATGTGCGTTTCCCCAAGAAACTTTGCATTCACTCGCAAAACTTTTGAGCTCTTTACGAGTGAACGCAAAATTTCTCGGGAAACGCGAGATGGTGAAAAAACGCAAAAATAATGAAATATATTCACCACCATGTCCATTTAGGGTCTCCGTCTACACACAACACTTGCAGAGACCACTTGTGAGAAGCAGCACACTCGTATAGCATTTTCAGTTTTATTTCGATTCATTGAGTAGATGAGTTGTTTTAATGTTACATTCGATTTCATTGATTATTAACTTTTCTGCCGTTTAGAAAACCCTGCTCTAAGACAGAAGGCCATTAAAATCATCCCACATGCCCTTCCATGTCCCATGTAGTCTTCAACCTTCCTGCTTTGTATGCTTTGATGTTTCAATCATATTCAACCAACGCGGCCACTTGGATGATCAACAGAAAGACTGGAAAGCATATGTCTGACAACTTTCAATTTCCCTTAAAAATGCGTGACTATTTATAAAAGTTCTGGCCACTCTCTCCTTGGTGCAGTAGACAGAGCTTCCATTTCCCTGATGGATTGGCTGTCATATTCCGACAGTGCAGTGCTTCTTTTAGTTTATAGACGTCTCTGTGCTCCTGACGCCACAGTGTGTGTGTCGTTTTTCTCCCTTATCGTCCTGCTGCTTTGCTCGGCTCCTAGACATAAACACAAACAAGCAACTAGGGAGGAATATCATTACATATTTTTTTCCAGCTCTAAAACTTTCTCCTTAATGCAAGTCCCTAACTAAGCAGCACAAATGGAATTACTATTCCCTAATTATGTCTCCTTTAATTCAGCTTTGTTTTGTTGGATATAGTTCAGAAGAAATTAAAACAGCCAGAAATGCTTTATTTAACATCACAAATGAACGACATTACAAATGAAATACTTAAAGACAGATACGCAAATGATTGCGGTTTGACGTCACTACCGAGAAATAACGGTTTGCATGTTAACCCGGAACGACTTTTTGTGAGTTATCAGCGTACTGGTGTGCATGTAAACTTGCTCAATGTCTCAAAATGATCCGTTTACGAATGTGCTCCAAGTGTGATGTCATGTTGGAACAGGCCCCGCCCATGACTGACACAGAATCTGCCTTATTAGCTTAGCTCCTCCCCTGAATAAGTTTGTTTTTAGGCCCTGTCCCAAATGGCACCCTAAGCACTCGCGGTCTTCCTCTGAGTCCGCACTTTCGTGACGTGACGCCGCTTTAACTGTCGGGAAGAAGTGTGCTGTGGAGTCCGCATCAGTGCGGGCTCGGCAAAAGTGCGCATCGAGGGCGCAAATCGACCGCAGAGGGGGCGCTCGCCAGCACCCTTCTGAGAGCCAAAATGAGAAATGGGACACCCTACAGTCTCACAGACTTAAAGGGATACTTCAGGATTTAGCATTAAGCTTTGTATCAGTAGAAAGCCAGTATTATTTTCGAATCACCGTGCTCCCCCTTGCCTCAGATCCCCCTGAGATGAGATTTATGTAGTTTTAGTCTGGAAAAAATCCACATATGACAAAAATCCTCATATTGCGTCATATGACGATTTTTTGGCCAGACACTTACAACTACAGTAGAAGGTGCTGTTCCGCATGTTTTCAACCCACCCATAGAGGGAGGGATCTCACTCACAGAATGTACAAATAGTGTCAGCCATCTTTTATTTGGAAGCTAAGCTAACAGGCTCTTGTTCTGTGTAGAAAGCTGAGTAGTACGGGTTACCATCTTCTTTTTCCCAGACATGTCCAGCCGTCGAGATCGTCCAAAATGTCTGGGATTCGGCTTTTGCTTTCTGCAGTCGCCATTCATTGTTTACATACACACCTTTTGTTTCAATCTAACTGAATTCATCGTTCGTTCTCCCGCAGCCGTCAGTCTCGTCCTGCTCGCTACATGAAACATAATGAATGGCGACTGTAGAACGCAAAACCGAATCCTGGACATTATGGGCGACATCAAAATCCCGGGCAGACTCACGGAGACTCACTAGTAGCATAGCCTTGTTGTTTAGCTGCGCTCTTACCGGTAGGCGTGGCCTCCTAGGGCAGCGAAGCAAGTGCATTCTGGAAGTTCTTGTCTTTCATCCCCATAAGCCAAAAATAAAATTTCTGGCTTTTCTCAGTCTAGAAGGCTCCAAATTCAAAAATAATTTCACATTTCTTCCACATTAATGACCCATTTTAAATACACATTCATCTTTCCAGAGGTGAAGTATCCCTTGAACGGACACGCACACGCGGCAGCCATTGTCAATTCACAAGACCGAAAGTGCATATGAAGTGTGCCATTTGGGACAGGGCCTAAGTTTATCCGAGGCACAAGCTGTACAGGCTCCGCCCCCTTCTGGAAAGGAGGATCAGATCATTTGCATTTAAAGATACATGCACGAAAACTGGATGTTTTTGCTTCAACTCCAAAATTGGCCTTTTTTGAGCTGAAACTTCTCAGACACATTCTCGGGGACACCTGAGACTTACATTACATCTTGTAAAAAGGTGAATAAAAGCTTCCCTTTAATGTGGTTCATTGTTTCATAGGTTAGCGAGTCGACTTGCTTTCATGTGTTATGTTTTTATGCACATGCTTATGCAGTTAAGCATTGATAAATTGAATGATTGTGCATGTTTGGTTCCTATAAGCATGTGTTAGTCTGTTTATCTGTTTATTTAAGTTTATCTATGTTGGTGCAGTAAATTACTCCACTCATGTGTCCGTGTGTAAGCGCATGTATGTGACCTAGTGGACATTGTCTTCCTGGTAAATCTGGTTCCTCCTGCAGGCCTGTATGTGAGCGTGGGCTTATCAGCGTCGACCAGAGTCTCCCACATTCCCAGCCACCTCCGTTGCCTGAGAGGAAAATAAATTGCACCCATGCAGTTAATAAGAATGAGAAATATTGAGTGAGACTCACACAACCATTACAAAGAGAGAGAGAGAGAGAGAGAGAGAGAGAGAGAGAGAGAGAGAGAGAGAGAGAGAGAGAGAGAGAGAGAGAGAGAGAGAGAGAGAGAGAGAGAGAGAGAGAGAGAGAGAGAGAGAGAGAGAGAGAGAGAGAGAGAGAGAGATGTTTTGAAATGTCTGAGATAAACTTAAGTGTCGCAAACAATGTTTTTGGTCTATGAAACGAAGCATCTCTCCATGCCTTCATTTTCTTCTATGGTTGGTCATAATGAACAACTAGATGCGGTTTCTCTGGCACCAAAAAAACACTAAACTACACACACACACGCACCACACACACACACACACACACACACACCTACCTCCCCCTCCACCTACCAAAACAAACACTTATTTCCATCACATTACGCCGGAAGTGTCACGGGTGCATATTGAATTCCCTTCACCGGTGTGACTGTGTCTATGACAGGTAATTACATATTGAATGCTCTTTTTGTTCATTTATTTCCTGGAGAGGGAAATCCATCTCTTGCATGGTGAGACTGTGTCAAGAAATTTCATTTTTTATTTTCAGGTTCAAACGTTACATGTGCTACCAGAGCCAAGTGGAACTAGAACCATCATTCACTGATTTATAGTGAAATTGCATGAAATTACCATAGTTATTTTATTTACGGGTTCAACGCTCCACATTATGCATAGTGCAAAATGCGCTAAGATAAGCCATAAACAGCCATAGCGCAAATGGTGAAATTCAGATTAGTCCCCTTTATTTGTTTGTTTTGAGTTGTGATGTATGTGTCTATATTTAAAGTATAGATGTTTGGTTATAAATATGTATTTATTTCCCAAAGGCAATGATTTTACCACATTGTTCAATTCAAAGACTAATTCTGTCTCTTGAAGGGAAATTAAGATTTCTGTCACGAATCTAAAGTTTCAGACTGCAATTTTATGACATGTCTCTACATGTCATTACAAACAGTATTACCTGAAAGAACTAGCTTTTAAGACAGTATTATAAGTGTTAAAGTTTTAGTTTAGGTTTTTGGCTTTGATTCTGGACAAATGAACTGCAGTATCAAAGCAGTTTATCATTAGACTCAGGGTACATTTACCGTACATGACAAAGATCTACTAAAATTAAAAAAAGTTATTTTTAAAAGTTTTACAGACAGCAATGTTGTTAAAATGAGTAAAAACGCTGTTACGCATGCCAGGCCAGTAGTTGGCGATGTCACTTTTTAAAGAAACGCCGCGCACTTTGAATCCCGCTCTCAAAAGTTTGTGTTTTTAGGCTTCGTGTAAATGAACGGCCAAAACACATTAAGTTTTCTGTTTTTTAGTTAAAAACCGCCATTGTAAATGCCCCTAAAGTGCAAGTTTTGGAAAATGATAGGCCTACCGCTATCGACTCCGTGAAAACTACAAAAACGTGAATTTGGATAATACTTATGTGTATTACTAGGCGCGTAGTGTTTCTTTAAATAATGATATTGCCAGCTACTGGCCTGTCCTGTGTATTACATATTTTTTTAGTAATTTTTTGCCGATCCATGTGAACAGGGATTTTTTTCACAACATTGTCGTCTGTACGTGAAAAACGCAAAGGAATACATTTCCGTTTTTAGTACATCGTTGTTGTGTAAATGTACTCTAAATTGTTCAATAGGAAGATCTCTGAATGTAATTCAATGGGAGATTTAAAATGTAATCTTAAACATCCACACACAAAAAATATAAAGACATGCATATTAAAATATTTTAATTAAAATAAAAAAATAAAAATACAAACATATTTTTTTATATATTTTATATAATTTATATAATTTAATATATTTAAATATATATTATAATTAACATTTAATTAATATAATTTAATATAATTAAAATGTATTATTAACATTTAAGTAAAATATTAATAATATATTTATATAAATACAAATAAATACATATACAATAATATATATTTAAATAATGTATCATTATTTAATTAATATAAATGATGTACACATAATTACAATTAAAATAGATAAGAATACGTATTTGTGGTGCACCTGCATGCATCTAAAACTGTGAGTGTGCATTGTATTTCTGTCCCAGGATTCAGCAGAACGATGCATTGCTTCAGTGTGTTGGATTAGGGTTGGTTATGCTTCCTTTTGGCTGTTGTGTGACAGCCCAGCAGGCACATGCTGCATTCCCCTTACAGAATACACTGCAGACTGCCTGAACTGCTGGCTGCGGCGCTGGCTGCTGCCTGGAGAGCTAAAGTGTGTGTGTGCTTTCAATTCGATGCATTTGCTAAACATCTCTTTTTACACACACCTGCCAATGATGTTGTTGACATGCATTAGCCACAGCACTGAAAAACAACCGTTGCCATTTGAGAATGTATTTGCAATGATTGCATATGTATTGCTATTAAAGTCTGAAACCACTACATATTATTTACTTCTAATATATATATATATATAACTTAATACAACTTTTTACCAGATTTTCAGTGCTCACATTAAGCCCTACTGTACATACAATGTTGTTAAGCATTCATCATTTCTTATACTGCTAAAAAAGAAAGTGTCGAGATCAGTTCACAGTATAGTCCCTTCAGAGGACATGTTTCCTTCAAAACCCGATTCATTTGCACATGCCAGTCAATTACGTACCTGTTTCGCTCCAATACATTTCATACGTCCCACACATGATACTTCACAGGGAAATATACACGAACGATCACTCACGGCGTTTGAATTGCCCAGCATCCATCACAGGCCCCAGATCGCTGTTTGGCTCAAAGTGTGCTGTGAAATACTCGTATTCATTTCCTCCTGATTATGTCAAGCTGATGGCAGTGATTATACACACACACACACACACACACACACACACACACACACACGCACACACACACACACACACACACACACACACACACACACACACACACACACACACGCACACACACACACACACACACACACACACACACGCGCGCGCACACACGCACACACTAGGGTTGCTCATTGCACAGAACATCATAAACAATTTACACATCATTAGCTTTGTTTTGATCATATTTGTTTGACAAAGTGTCTAGCTTGCGTGGCAGGCAGGCCTGTTATTTGCCATATCAAGAGGAAGAGCACAGGGAAAACAGCCTGTTGGGGTACGAGGCATTAGTTTGTGTGATTAATTAGCATGCATCTGTCTGCTAAAAATTCATACGGGCCTTGCATTTTCTGAGTGGCGTTTACATTTTTAGGAGTGGATGCGAGCCTGTATGTTTGTGTTAGTGTCTGTCATGTCAAATGTCTAATACAGAAAGGATAAAACCATGTTCATTATCTTTATACATGTACCCCCCCCCCCCCCCCCCCTCCCCTCCCCTCTCTCTCTCTCTCTCTGTGTGTGTGTGTGTGTTGAGGGGCGGTTATGTGCATATTATGTTCAAAGCCAGAGAAAATGTTGCCAGTTCCATCAAATTTAAGGGTTACAAACTGCCTGCAGAGGGCACTGTACATTAGAGCAAAGAAATAGTCACTGCTGCCATCAAACCACAAAATCATAAGAATAGTTCAGCCAATGCTCTGATATGTATCTGTAGCTCTTTTAACCAAAGCCAACACTAAAAAATGGGAATATCAGACAACACATTAAAGGTAATGTGTGTAATTTTCTGGATGTTAAATATTCTCCTTTTCTAAACTTTCTCAACTATATATGCAGAGACAACTACAAGTAATCTAAGTATTTTTTTTTTCTTCCAAGGGGTCAACGGTTAGTTTGGCCCATAGACCCTTGGTAGACTAACAACACCATCTGGAGCCCAAACATATGAAGATGCCATTGAGATGAATGGGACTGCTAACAGATTTTTCCAAGTATTACTGACCTCCTTCGTAAATGCTAGGCACCATCAAAAGCATCCTATTACACATACTTTTGCACAATTTTATGCCATTTTGTTGTATAGTTTCATTTTAGTATTTATTTTAGTATAGGTCATGTGAGTATTTACACTGAAAAAAGGTCCTGTCCCAAATGGAACACTTCATGTGCACTTGCGGTCTCGTGGACTTGCAAAGGCTTGTTTCAAATGCCATTTTATTGAAATGGAAAACGACAAATGATTTGGTGCTGTAAAAAAGGTGAAGTGTTCTATTTAAAACAACATTACCCTTTACCAAAACTTGTTTGATCCATTCACCAGATGGCAAAGTTGAAAATCACTCTATTACAGCATTCTTATTTTTGCTACAAAAATATGTAGATGGTGTGCAATGGAAAATGCTTTTTAAATAGAAGAGGCTTTAACAGTTTTAACTTGAAAAGTTACAACTTTTTTTCTTAAAATTTTGTCACTCATGGGACGAGGCGCAGAAAAACAGTGATGTTATGCCAGTATCTTGTGTAAAAAAAAAAGAATCGATTTATTGTTAATGCCAATTAAAAATAGAGGATATGATGACGTTCTGGCATATTTTGAAACCACATTTATATCTTCAATTATAAACAAGCATGTTATTACGTCAACTGAAAATGCTAGTTAGGCTATACCTTGAAAAAGCAAAACAGAAGTTGCAGGGAAGCTTGGTAAATACCGATCTCGGTGGTAAACCTTTTCTGAAGCCTGTACTTAAGCTCTTCTTCTGGCATCCACCACCCCAATCAGGTACCTGGCAGAGAGCTTAAAGCTGCACATTGTCAGAGTGAAGGCGGTTTGGGACTCATTGTGCTGTGTTTGTGTTGACAGCGGGTCTCCAAGTGACTGTTCCCAGAGTGTGAATCCCCAGGCTGGCACTGACACAAAGCTAGTTCTGGATGAAGGGCTGAGGTTGCATTCTGGCCCTTGCTTTCCAGCTAAACAACCCCAAATACAGATTCACCATTACTAAAAATTAGACTAGGGTGGAACAGTTGTTATCTGTGTAGCCATCACTTGTCTATTCAATTTGAATGCATGCATGTTCATCAGGAAGATGGCTTTTTTCACATCTGCAATATCACTTCTGCAACAGTTACGATTGAATATGCTTTTGCGCCTGACTCTTTAAGGTTTTTGTTTATCAGATGTACGATGTGAATGTTGAAAGATGAAGTGTGTATTGTTTAAATGATTAGTTCACCAACAAATTAAAATTCTACTCACCCTCATGTTGTGTGAAACCTGTCTTGACTGTTCTGGTCATTGCAATTACAATGAATGGGGAGTAAAGATTCCAAGCTTCAAAAAAGATGCAAAATCACCATAAAAGTATCATAAAAGTGGCCCATATGACTCATGCCCTATATTATAACTAAGTTGTCTAAAGTCGTGAAGTATTATGTGAAAAAAGACAACATTTGGTGATGCTTGTGGTGCAGAAATGACATTATTTACCTTTTAAACAGAATGATTTACTTGTGGCATAATGCTGAGTGCAAAATAATATAACATTATTTTCCCTCTTTAAAAAAGCAAAAATCTGCGTTACAGCAAATCATTTACAATAGAAGTTAAGTTATCTTTATTTATATAGCACTTTACACACCTCAAATCATTTCAAGCAGCTTCACAGTAATAAACAGGAAAACTACAGAATCAACGATATCAATAATAACATTATTTCGAAATTATGGGAAAGTTGCTGACCGCTAAAATTAACTTCTCCATCTTGCCTCGACACTCTCCTCTACAGGACGTATAGACTTCACAGACTTCACTCCGATTAGCCGTCGCTCACGAAAGTCACTCCTCATTTGCATAAAGTTAAACATATCTCAACTTTGTCACGTCGCTGGACACACGGTCACTGCCACAATCACCAGCTCTCTGTTGAAATGAATGGGGTCATGTCTCTGTGTCGCTGCGTGTCGCTGGCGGTGCGGTGTGAACGCAGCTTGGAGTTATAGCCTATCCAATTTTCAACTTTGTTGCTATGACAACAGACCATCAAACCCTGAAACGACTATACATTTGATTAAAACAGCTTTACAGCTCACACACATTTTAACAGAAGAATTAATGTAGCCAAAGTGCTTTTATAAAATTATAAGCTTCACATTTCTCCTTTTCAATCCTCCAAAAATTGGCCCCATTTACTTCCAATTGTAAGTGCTTTTACTGTAACCCTTTCTTAAAGCAATCTCACAATTCTGGCCAGTTGATAATTCCTAGAATATCAAAATCAACTGCAGGTGATCATTTTCCTATTTAGCACCCAAACTCTGGAATAGTCTTCCTAGCCTTGTTTGGGAAGCAGACACACTCTCAGTTTAAATCTAGACTAAAACACTTCTCTTCAACCTGGCATACACATAACACATTATCAATTTATTTTATTCAAATCAGTTAAATGATTGTTAGGCTGCATAAATTAGGTCAACTGGAACCGGGAACACTACTTCCTAAATGAGTGGCATCTACTCTAATATTAGTCTGTATGCCTCATCCTTATCCCGAGGTTACCGTAGTCAGCCGGACCCGGTCCGTATCCAGATCAGATGGTGGGCCTGCACCTAAACACGACCAAAACGCAACCCTGAATGTCAGCAGAGACATGTGAAGGCCTCGTCGACACGACTGCCATCGGCACAGATCCTCAGCAGAGACCACAGGAACCAGCTAGGTCCTCGGCACAGACCTATGGCCAGCTTCAACTCCATACTGGCGTGATGAGTCGGATTTTCAAGAAAAAGGAGCTGGATGAAATATTCGAATGATACCAGAGACAATTTATATAAGAGACATGTCACTTCCTCAATCCTCAATACAACTATATAAGGAAAACCCGTAACGGCAAAGATGGCGGTTGTATGCACATGTCCCGCCCCTCCCGCTGGAAAGCCAATCATCTGCTTTTAACAGTCAAGCCGGGAAACATTTAAGCCTATCGTCTGGTTCCACTGACGCATGCGCACAGTTGAGGTTTTGCGACAGCGGAGACGAACCCTTGCGCATGCGTAGTAAAAGTATAACCTGTGGGGGAAAAGGCGTTTTAAACCTTATTTTGGGGCAAAGTCATCAAACTTTTTCAGCGATTTTTATAATATTTTACTGCTGTTTCCATACATGCAGTTTTTACGTCACAGTGACCAGTGAAAGTGCAGTTCTGACTCTCTGCCCATTCATTTAGATAGAAGCCTGGTCTTGTTAGTCCGAAATAGCTGCCCGGAGGCGTTGCCAAGATGTGGCACGACTTGCCTAAAAGGACTTTGATGATACCGATGTAACCGATCCCAATCCGAATTCTGACTTGTGATGCAGCCTGAATCATAATGACAGTGTTTGTTCATTGGTCAGAGGAGAACTGACCCCCTGACTGTGCCTGGTTTCTCCATTCGGTCACCTGATGGAGTTTGGGTTCCTTGCCACTGTCGCCTCTGGCTTACTTGGGGACACTTAATATTCAACAATATAATTGATCTGACTGCACTGACTGAACTAAGCTGGACGGTGAAATAATTTTTTCCAGAAATGCTTTATAGATGAAATGAACTTGTATTATATCTGGAATATTCCTCTCATTTTAATCCATTTTGTCATCGTCACTCTATGTATAAATCTAAAGGCATTAATAGGGTTAGACAATCAACAACCCAACGCAACCCATCGCACACATGCAGGAAGCTTTACAGAATGACGAAATCGCAGTAAATGGCTGCCATGCTAGGCTGCTTTAGCCGTCTAGCCGATTATCAGAGATGATTTAGCATCCCCTGTTCCTCTGCTGGCGAGGCGTGATCCCGGGAATGAAATTCAAGGCATGGCAGCTATCATGCCGCTATCAGCGAACACCCCAGATCAGAGGGGTGAGTCTGGGTGGCCTGGGGGGCGAGTAGATGCAGCTCAAGAACCAGGTTTTAGCCATCGCCAAACACACGCCACCCGCAAGTAAATTAGCAGGGCAGGAGGGGAAATGACCTCGAGTGTTCGAGATGTCCGGCTGACGTTGAAGGAAACATCAGGGAGGAAAAAGCTCGGAGGCCATATAAGCACTTTGCTCCGATTTATCTCCCTCCCTCCAAACTTCCCTTTCAAATGCCTGCAGGTAGAGAAGCGATTTCTACCTTGTATTTGAATAATTCCCCCTTCTAAAAAAAAAAAAAAAAGTCCCAGGAATATTAAACTAAAATCAGCAGAGATCAGAGAAAAGGGATTATGGCTGAGTAGTAATCAGAGCGTCTCTCTGCTGTGAGTTTTTTCCTCTCTGCGCGTGAACTGAATCTGAATTGACACTGTATGGAAGATTTACATGTGACTCATGCGGCCATTGTGTGATCGCTACGAGGCAGAAAAGACTCTAGTTTGAACATATTTAGAAGGGAGCACAAATACTCTATAAATTAACGATCATAATTACAATTAAAGTAGGGCTGCTATTTCAACACATTCATTTGATACAGTTAATTATATTAGGAATAATATGTCAGATTTAATTTAAGCAGGCAGCACATAATGAGTAAGCAGCCATACACACGGGACAAGTTCGTTTCATTCAAAAGATGGTTTGCAATAGAAAAAGCTGCTTCTTTTTTTCTTTTTACATGAAACTGCTTTTAACTTGACAAAGCATCTTTAAAATATAGTGCTCATGGCGTAAGGCGCAGAAATAAAGATGCAACTTATGTGCAACGATATAAACAAAATTAAATGTTAAATAATATGATATAAAATGCACTATTGTATAAAAACATTAATCAAATTATTTAATTATCAATTTCATATTTTAGAATATTGTATAAAGATCACCATCAGTGTTATTGTTAACTAAAACTATTAGAAATAGTTTTTGTTCGTTTAATATTAGATGAAAAATGACAGAAATAAGTTTAAATACTAAAATTGCTCAAACTACTGAAATAAATATAAATTAAAGGTAAATAGAAATAGTAAAAAACTGATAAAAGCACAAAAGCACACTAAATGACTCAAACTTAAAGTAAAATTTAAAATATAAACTTTAAAATATATAATATAAAAGCTATTAATACATAATATAAGACTATATACAGTAAATACTATTAAAATAACACTATTTCATAACAAATAACAACATTTTTATAAAAATATATATAATAATAATAATAATATATTGACTTCTAAAGTCACTTTTGATTTACTCATCTTTACTCGCCTTATCTTTACAGGCTTTGAATTTACATGTTCTTATAGTCAATGTTGAAATGTGCAATATGATTACAATTAATTTGATTGATAATTATACTGTACAAGTCACTTGACATAATTTTAATCAGTTGAATGCCTTGAATGTATTTTTATAATTATGCCTTCAAGGGACTTGAAAAATCTATTAAAAACATTATGTGAAGCGTTTTAATATTAAATATACCAAATATGATTCACTATCTGTGCATAACAAAAATAATACTACTACCACAAAATTCAGGTTGCATAGGCTTGTTGTCGTACACTTGTACACTCACTACACACACGCAAGTGTGCGCTCCCTTTAAACATCTCAATACTGTAAGTCTCACACATACTTGCTGAGCAGTGAAAGGTTCGCCAAGCTGCTCAAAATTATTCAGAACTGGATTCATCTCGAAAAGCCAGATTGATCTATCAGAGCTGCACTGTTGACATGCTCTACACCGTGGCCTGTGCTTAAGATGCTAAACGCCTGCTCTCGGGGTGAGCGTTTGTGCTGAAATAAGCAGCGCACCCTCCATCAGTTTGAAGGAGTCTTTCTCCACCGTGCGCCCAAGTCATCCATAACAGGACAGCCATAAACATGCGCCGACCCAGGCAAGCAACCCTGGGAAAAGTTGAGGAAACAGCACGTGTCTCTTTGAGCGATGGATAATGAATTCATTCAATCACAGGCTTGTCAGAGGAGCATCCCTCCCTAGATAAGAGTATGTTTGATTTCTTAAAGCCCGGCCACTGATTGGATGGGGAAATTGTTGTCTGTTGTGGGGGGGAGGGGGATGCAAATGAGTATTTTACAATCTTCTCCATTGCTTCCTATTAATTTGTTTTGATTTTTCTTGTATTCCTCAGGGCCTGTAGCTCATTAGCAGTGATTAATCGGTGAGTGCCGCTGCTTTGGTGCCTCCATTTGCTGAGCCTCCATTTTGAGCCGGACCTTGTTCCAGAGTGTAACTCCACCAGCAATATGTTCAAAGTTAATTTGTAAAGCACATGGCATTGCCCTGCATTATAAGTTAACATTCTAAAGGAATTATCAGTTCTAAATGGGCTGACAGCATTGTGAAACGTTAATTTTAATAGGAACATGTGACATTATTGTTACTGCTTAAAACAAGTAGTATAGCATGTGTACGTTTTTGCATTTTGTTTTAAGGTGCGACACATGGAAGCTTGTTTCCGCCACAGAAAAGAAAAAAAGAAACATTTAAAAGATAATTGCAACTTTTTTATGATTTTTGTCTCTCACATGAGTTAAGTCAGAATTGCACGATACAACTTGCAATTGCGGGAAATAAAGTCAGAATTGTGAGATTTAAACTTGCCCTTGTGAGAAATAAAGTCTGTTTATATCAGTTTATTACTCGCAATTTTGAATTTATATCTCTGTGTAACTCAATTGTGAGTTTATATGCAATTCTGACGTTATAACTCGCAATTGTGAGGTTATATGACGCAACTCTGAGAAAAAAAGTCAGAATTGCGAGATGTAAACTCGCAATTCGCCTTTGGCTAAGCCCCGCCCCCCTTAGTTACTGTTGCTACCTCCGACAACTTCAACTGGGCTCTGGTTTGATATCAACATGGCTTATGCTGTGACGGCTCTTCCTGCTGGAATTTTATCAAACTTTTATAAAGCAGCAAATAAAGTGTCCGATAGAAGTAGGCAAAAGTGGCTGCAGTATGTGTTCGAAGGCTATATTCAAGACATACCGGTGAAACGCAAGCAACAACAAGGCATCCAAATAGAGGCAAAAGCATAACGGTCACAGTTAAAAAAATGAACCACCGCATATCCTAATCGAGACGGAGGCTGGGACTAACAATATCAAAGAGCAACACTGTTCATGCAAAGCTGGGTAGGTCTCGTTATAATCGTTATTATATCGTATCGTAGGGTATAACGTTATTACAAAGCAAACGGACTACGTGAGTATAAAGTTGTATTTATTAGCAGCGTGTGCTAGCGTATCAACAATTAGGGTAGAGAACCGAAATCATAACCTAAACAGCATAAAACTGTCTAACTAGTATAACTTCACAGTAAGGTTAAACGCTAAATGTATCTTAGAGCACAAAAGTGTGCTTGTTGATCTTGAGGGGTTTCGCTGACTGAGGACATCCACACAGTTTAATCCAAAGACGACACTTGTCAGAATTTGACTTCGGTTTTGGGAAGGGGAAAAAAACGGACACCCCCCTCCAACCTCTCTGGGAAACGCGTATCTGTGTTACAAATGCCCCAGGCACAACGCTTAACCATATTTTTGATAAAACTACGACGGTAATAGCCTGCCGAGACCAAAAATATGAGACGCCTGTGTTAAAGTCAATGGAGCGCTGTGAACAAGTGTCGGACCCTCTGTGGGAGCTCGTTCTTGGCTGCGCTGTGATTGGTCAATCTTACATTCTAGGGCGTGGCTTAGCCAAAGGCGAATTGTGAGAAAACAAGTCAAAATTGATAGATAAAAAGGTCACAATTACCTTTATTATTTTTTATTCGGTTGTGGAAACACGCTTCCATTGCCACACTTTTTCTGACCATCAGCTAAATGTTTTTCTCTCACACACATTACCGTAGTGGGGACTTTTCATTGACTAATTCGTATCTTGAGCTAATGGTACTTTCTATGATTTTCTACATGACATTTCTAAATTTTAATTTAAAGGACAGTTTACCTGTCTCAGGATGGGAGACCTCCTGAGAAAACCAGGTTGCTGCTGGTAGAGGTGTTAGTGAGGCCAGCAGGGGGCGCTCACCCTGTGGTCTGTGTGGGTCCTAACACCCCAGTATAGTGACGGGGACAATATACTGACAAAAGAGCGCCGTCCTTCAGATGAGACGTTAAACCGAGGTCCTGACTCTCTGTGGTCATTAAAAATCCCAGGATGTCCTTCAAAAAAGAGTAGGGATGTAACCCCGGCATCCTGGCCAAATTTGCCCCTTTGGCCTGTGTCCATCATGGCCTCCTAATCATCCCCATACACTGATTGGCTTCATCACTGTCTCCTCTCCACCAGTAAGCTGGTGTGTGGTGGGCGTTCTGGCGCAATATGGCTGCCGTCGCATCATTCAGGTGGATGCTGCACATTGGTGGTGGTTGAGGAGATTCCCCCTTCTATGTAAAGCGCTTTGAGGTCTCAGATAAAGCGCTATATAAATGTAACTAATTATTATTATTATTACCTAAAAAATTGAATTGAGTCATCATTTACACATCTATTTTACCTGGTGTTTTTTGAGAAGTCTCTTATGCTCACCAAGATTGCATTTATTTGGAAAAAAAAACATTAAAAACAGTAACATTGTGAAATATAACTTGTATTAAAATGGAAGAAAAGAAAAGACGCTCCTTAACAGAGGCGCTATAGTGTCACGTCACATTCAAGAGCATCAAAACGCCATTTGTTGTTTGAATTTCTTGATAAAATGGACCGAATTTTATCTGGGACTTTGTTTCTTATCAGAAGTGACAAAGCACATTTGGATGGGAGGCACGCTACAAATAATGTTTGGTGTTGGAAAAAACGCGGACAACCAGGCAACCAGGCAACTCTGGCTTGAACTATACGGTGTGATTCCAACACAATCTCAAGTCAATTGACCCTTCGCAGGGAGCTTGATTGACAGATGATCTGACCAATCATACGCCATCCGCCATTTTGTCCGACAAAGCAGTCAGGAGAGTTAGTAGATTAACATGGGAGGATTTGAACTTGAAAAGGTGTACTGATGTCTTTCCGCGGTTAACAACATTCCTTCTGATGTTCATTCATGTTTATTTGATGCTATAAATGAACTAGAAGGAAGAGATGATCGGTTCACGAGCAGCTTTAACTGAGGCTCTACAGCGATCTGTCAGGCACATTAAACAGCCACAAAACGGTATTTATTGTTTAAATTTCTTTTAAAAAATGACCAAATTTGAAAGGTGAGACTTTGTTTTATGTTTAATATCAAAAGTAACTGAAAAGTGTCCTGGTGTCAGTGTGTCAGCGTGTTGTCAGTCTCTCTGCTCCGCGATGTGTTGTTCACTGCGTGAGAACATGGTGTGGCGTTAGAGCGGCGTAGCTTGTCGGACATAGCAACAGTAACTAAGGGGGGCGGGTCTTTGCGAACGGCCAATTCCTAACTGGTTTAAGTTTTGCTGAATTGGTGGCTAATTTGTATGAATTTGTACGATCTCACTCGTGTGTTTTCGTCCGATCTGTTCAGGTTTAGGGGCGGGGTTAGGGGTTGTCCTTCATAATGAGTTAGCTATTTCTAAAAAAATCGCACGTTTTTGTACGATTCAAATCGCCACCTTGTAGATCTTTTTTTTTTTCATCACAATCTTGCCCTCTCTTTGCCAAGCCCTGCCAGGACAGGATGCCATAGTAACAAAGTAGGTGGGAACTTATCACAACACTGCAATATCTCCAAAGTGCTCTCTGCTTATGACGGATTCAGCCTTTCAAATCTGAAACATCGGCTCTGTCCTCTTCAAAATGCGTCTCAGTCCTGTGAAGCACAGACACCGCTGCCGGTTTGCCACCGCACACGGCACAGAGAGAGAGAGAAAACACTGAAAGGAAACAGCGCGAGGAGAAGGGAGGAATGTAAGAGATTTTATTTGCTCTTTGGAGCAAACATGCAAACCGCTTTATGATGGGAGTTAAATCGAGGAGGTTAATTGAAAAATGAGATAAACAAAGCCCCTGAAACGGCGCGGAGGAGATTGTGCCTGGCAGCTCAGAAGGGCCACCACCATTTTAGCACCGATGCTTCTCCAGACTGCACTAGCCTGATAAAAACACGTTTAATTGTCTTGCTGTTTCATCAAACTTAATTTTGCTCCAATTATGGTGGGGAAAAAAAGTCAAGAAACTGCCTGGCACTCAGTATTCATGTAGGCCTACTTATAGAGAATATGCCGTAGAGAGCTTTCATAGATTTGTTAGCAGGTGATGAATGCCATCTGCTTCTCTCTGAATGATAATTCATGTCTTACTGTCCCTTGAAATGTGCCAGAACATTTTTGTACGTCAAAATCTATGTTATTTTAGGACAGAAATAGTGTCAAAGTTGGAGTCACATATTTGATCAATATCCAGTATACAAATCTTTCTGTATTGTATATCTTCAAAAGTATGCAATATTTCTAAACCTTAATGTTCAATTTTTCTTAGCCTTTATGTTTGGGGTCCCGCAGAGAATGCTGTATGTATAAAAACAATATATTTCAAAACTAACCTGTCATTTTCTCTTCAAATACTTTGAATATGTTCTTCTGACTAAATCAAAACACACAAGGCAGATATTATTATTCATTTAAATCAAATAACGTATTAGTTGTAGAAGTAGTAGTAATAAATTGTATTATCATTATAGAAAATACAATAAAAATAAATAAATAAAGTTGGGTGCATTTCTACTCTGTATGCTACAACAATCAGACAATCATTTCATGTGATTCCATCTTTGGAATTAATTACGTTTTTATTTTTGTTTTTTATTTTGTACTTTTTCACAATCCTTTCTCATAAGGTTTCAACCTGCCACATCAATGTAAAGTAAATTGAACAATCCTCATAGGGTCTCCCAAACGAAGAATAAAAGTGATAGTTTAGCCCCAAATTTTAATTCGGTTATTATTTATGGCTTGTGAACATGCAAGCCTGATGCCTGAAGTGAATGAAAATTGACAGCTATTAACATAAATCTATAGTTTGACTTCAGAAGACTTGGAACAAGATACGGACTTTTACAATACTTTTATGATACCTTTTGTCTATTTTTGTAGCTATACATCAAGTCACCATCTACTTTTGTGCTATAGAAAAGAGCAGCTGGAACACTATATTAAATAATATACTTCCTACAGTTGAAAGAAAATCACTTTTTTTTTGTCATCAGGAATGACATTAGGGTGAGTGATGACGGTATGAATTCATTTTGGTTGCCATCACGCTTCCTGTAGTGGCATCATGCCATGACTGTGCAGAGAGTGTACGCTCAGCTCATTTTCTGGACAATAATGTGTACTTGAAAAGAAATGGGCTGTGTCCTAGATGGCCTTTTTGAATCCTTGAAAGATTCGTTCTCAAAACAAAGCACATCTACCGTCACTAAACGCACCTCCCTTTTTGAGGTGGGCTGGGAGATAGTGGGTGTACCAGGGATAGTGAGCTTGGTATTTTAGTGTTAACTAATTAACATCCATCCTTCAAGCTGTCTGGATGAATGCGCAATGGGGGAGGAGAGAGAGGGAGCTAAATGCCATGACTCGTGCATGAATTTCAATTAGTCCAATCAGCCGTGATTTTTATGCCGCTGTCAATAATAAGTAGAATTGTGGGCTTATCTATGTTTGCCATGCTGTTTGTGATTTTCTTTCTGATACCCAAAGGAGTGAACTGTGCTCTATCCTTCCAGCATAAACTGAGGAGTCAGCAGGAATGTGCTGTGTATTCTGGGCGAGTTCTTACACACCCTTTTAAAGTGGCTTATGCTGTTGGAATTATAATTTGAAAATCACTGTTGCCATTCAACTTTTTGGAAAACTGTTGGGAAAGCGATTTATTGTATAAAAAGGTGCATTATTACGACATGGAAAGTATATTCGTCTTTTTAAGACTAAATGTAGCATTATTTTTTCCTCGCAAACATATAAAAACAGTAAGTTCTATATTTGGTTAGCTAATAGCAGATGAAAAAAAGTTCAGAAGAGAGGCAAATTACTGCAAAGTTTATCCTAAGTACAGTAAAACTCCTGAAAGTAAGAGTTTGGAAACCAAAGGCTACATTTCTCTCCAAACCTCCCCAGATTTGAAAACACGTCATCGTCCTGTCTTTCTAAAAGTGCTTGAACATCAGAGGAACTTACAGCGTGCAATAAGAAGAGGCTTTAGAATTCTGAAGCTCTTCCACTTAAAATAAAAATAACATCTTAATTTGAGATTTTGCAGCACTACTTTGAAGCCTCCTGCCTCACGGACACCAAAGAATGATTAGCATATGTTAGCATACGGGCTTGAAGCGACTAAGCTAGATATACATACATAAAGAAGCAGCTATTATAAACCGAAAAGCATAGACTGGTATACGTCCAGTTGCTCACTTCACCTCACCAGTGTTGCCAGTGATTAACTGTCTAAAGTTAAGACCATGTTAACAAATGTTATATTACGATTCGAAAACTAAATTCAGAGCAGCAAGCGACATTAATGGAAAAACAAAACAAAAACAAATGCAAGGGTAGAAATTATTGTGAATACAAATGCACATTTTATAATATATGTATACACCGTTCATATGTTTGGGGTCAGTAATATTTCTTATGCTTTTGAAAGTTTTCAGTTAACTATTGATATGGAGCAACAGGAATTAGTTAAGCTAGTCAATATGTTCACAGCAACTTATCTGAATAATAACACAACTATTAACGGTACAGACATCTAAAGGAAACTGTATCGCCCCCCCTGAGTACTGGAGACTGTAGACAGCTTATGTTCAATGATATTGGAATAAAAAAACAGTATATTGGCTTCAAACGTGACTTTTTGTAATTTCTATTCAGTGATTCACTCCAAAATAATGTCATGTCTTTAATTATTTTAATTTGGGGACTTTTCTTAGCAGATATTTATGCCATTATTTTTGATTTAATTTGATTAATTAATCAGCATATCTTATAATTAATTTGATTAAAATTTGTTTAGACTTGCAGACCTAATTTATTCATAACAGTAGCGTTCTTAGGAAAAATAATGATGATGATGATGATGATGATGCCTGCTTCACAAAAAAAAAAAATCAATGGACCTTTCGGGCAAATAATGACTGTGTGATCACTGAGAGTGTGAGAAAGAGAGAGAGGGAGAGAGAGAGAAATAGAGAGAGAGAGAGAGAGAGAGAGAGAGAGAGAGAGAGAGAGAGAGAGAGAGAGAGAGAGAGAGAGAGACTCAGACTGACATGCTTTTGATTAAACAGAATTTACACTGAAGGACACATTCAGTTGTGTAATTGTGTATAGTGTACATTGTCATTCATGTATAAGGGCTTAGTATTGGCCTTGTTTATTTATTCTGTCAAACATCGCTCCAAGAACTCTGTTCTTCTCTCTGTTACTCTTTATGGCCTCCTCTCAGAGGAGGGGAGAGTGAATGTGGGGGGGAGAGAGAGAGAGAGAGAGAGAGAGAGAGAGAGAGAGAGAGAGAGAGAGAGAGAGAGAGAGAGAGAGAGAGAGAGAGAGAGAGACTTAGAATGAGAGCGGCAAAGGGATTGTGAAAAGGATGAGAGAATTACAGGGGGAAGCGAGTGAAAAAAGAGGGGGAAGAGAGAGAGACGGCGAGAGAGAGAGAGAATCAAACACTCTCTGAATTGGGCCCAAATATCCAAGGTTAATTTTGTGAGAAAGCTGCAGTGCCCAGATAAGACCATCCCTGCAAATGAGTTCTGCCTGCCTGGATTACAGCTAAATTTATGCAGCTTTCCTTATCCTTTCACAAGCTCCTCTGAAGTGGCATAATTAACTTGCACACATAAAATGTGCACATTTACTGCTTGGTGGTAACCATTCCTCATTTCAACACTTTGATTTTTCCGACCCCCTTCAAAAAATTTACTTTTTTTTTTTTTTTTGCGTCGCTTTAACATAAGTTGAAAGATTTAACAGACAGCTGAAACAACACTGATCCTTTAACTCCCTTTGTGTTCCGTCATAATATTAAATTATTTTCAAAAACATGTTTACAGTGTCGATTAACATTCTAACCCCGGAGGTTACGGTGGCACGAAAGCCACGGCGAATTTACATTTCACTTATGCGACAAGAAACAACAGGCAAAAATCCGCCGCCAAAAAAAAAACAGTTTATGGCCAGTTTGACTCAGGCAGAAGCGCAGTGTGTCCAAGCGCAGTGTAACATTGTGGCAATCTTCAAAGTAAATGTGACTGAGATGCAAATACAGTAAGCTTCTCCTGAGGTTCTGCTTTGGCATTATGTTTGATATCCCTCTCAAGAGACCCTGGGCTCTATACTCTACTGTGTTTATCGTTTCATAAGTCTCACGGAAGGAGGCCCTCTTTCACCCTCTCTTCTACTCCTCCACTCGGTTATCAGACCTTCCCTCGGCAGCCCACTCTCATCTTCGCGGGGAATTACCTTGGAGTTCTTCATTCTCGATTGGATTCTGTCTTTTTTTTTTCATTGCGTTATGCCTTTACAATCTCTCAATCGTAACTTTGTTTCCACCGCCTTGCCATGTATTAATAATTTACACATGCTTATCAATATTAATAGACATCTGTTCTTCCGAGTAACACAGATTAACCTGGCCTGACCTGCTTTGTGTTATTTCACAAGTGTTTGGGGAAAGAAAAGCGTACTCAAACAGCATGTGTGAAGGAGTAGATCGCAGTTCAAGTCCAGAACAGGCCGATTATTGTCGAATAAGGTCTGGTTCACAGTGTCGCTTATTCTAGGCAAGAACCGCCCACTTATGAATAAAAGTCTGATTGACATGCAAATTGACCAACCACAATTCGTTTGGTTTTCACATGCCATTTATGGGTTTATCCAAAGCACATTATAAGATCATTTGAAAAACCTAATAAATGTGTACAGTTAATTATTTTTTTTTGTCATTATCATTTATTTACACAAGTTTAATATCTAATGTTGTTAGCTGTGATTGCCAGGAATACAGCTGAGAGGCTCGGAATGTGAGATCACGCGTTATTCCCTCAAGTTCTTTGAGGGCATAACGCATGGCGCAGCAGAGCCGCAAATCTGCCACTGTGATCCACAGCTCTCTGCAACCAGATAAAATGCAGAACGCTGTTTATCTTGATGAAAAAGCGGCATGAATCTTAATTTAATGAGCAAAAACTAATTAGGTGATTTAGAGAGAATGCTAATTCTATTCAAAGTGAGGACTAAGATAAATTGGTTCCACCTTATGTAGTCTCAGTTGATATTTTAGATGCATTTAGGAACAAAACAAAAAAATAGCTTTGAAACAATCAAATCTGCAGTTTTGAAAAGCCACTGGGATGTACTCCTTTGTTTCTAAAGCAGATTCCATTATCCTAAAATGTTCCTCCTTTTCTTTCTTTCTTTGCTTCTTTCTTTAACCCCCTGAATATAATTGTGGCCAATACAGACTGCCAATTCTCTCAGCAATAATAATAATAATACACTGTACATATCTCACTGGCCACTTAGGTATATGTTCAGCTTATTAACACAACTATCTTATCAGCCAATCTCATGGCAGCAACTCAATGCATTTAGGGATGTAGACATATCAAAACAATTTGCTCAATTTCAAACTGAGCATCAGAATAGGGAAGAAAGGTGATTTAAGTGACTTTAAGCATGACATGGTTGTTGGTGCCAAACAGGCTGGTCTGAGTATTTTAGAAACTGCTGATCTACTGGGATTTTCACACACAACAATCTCTAGGGTTTGAGAAAAAGAAAGAAATTATCGGCAGTTACAGTATGTGGGCGAAAGTGCGTTGTTGATGCCAGAGGTCAGAGGAGAATGACCAGACTGGTTCGAGCCGATAGAAAGGCAACAGTAACTCAAATAACCACTCGTTACAACCGAGGTCTGCAGAAGAGCATCTCTGAACACACAACACGTCAAACCTTGAATCAGATGAGCTACAGCAGAAGAAGACACACCGGTGCCACTCTTGTCAGCTGAGAACAGAAAAATTAGGCTACAGTTCACACCGCCTCACCAAAATTGGCCAATAGAAGATTGGAAAAACGTTGCCTGATCTGATGAGTCTCAATGTCTGCTGCAACAAACTGATGGTAGGGTCAGAATTAGTCATAAACAACATGAAAGTATGGATCCATCCTGCTTTGTATCAGTGGTCCAGGCTGCTTCTGGTGGTGTAATGGTCTGGCACATAATTTTCTTGGCACACTTTGGGCTCCTTAATACCAACTGAGCATCGTTTAAACACCACAGCCTACCTGAGTATTGTTGCTGACCATGTCTATCACTTTATGACCACAGTGTGCTCATCTTCTGAGGGCTAATTCCAGCAGGATAACACACTGTCACCAAGCCCAAATCATATTAAACTAGTTTCTTGAACATGACAGTGAGTTCACTAAACTCAAATGGCCTCCACAGTCACCAGATCTCAATCCAAGAGAGCAGCTTTGGGATGTGGTGGAACGGGAGATGCGTGATTCTATCATGCCAATACCCAGCAAACATTTGGACGTTTAAAGCAGAGCTATGCATTTGCGGGAATTTCTTCGCTGTATTCTCGCTTTTTGCTCGCAGGTTTCTCTATAGTGCTCCCCCTACAGCTTTGGAATATATATTTGACAACAGGGTCGAAAAACTTGTTGTCGACTCTCAGATACCAGAGGCTAGTAGATCAACGATATCAAAGCAGATGGGACGTCTTTAAAACGTCTTCTTCATTCGGGTTCGAACAGCGTGAGGGAGCGCAATAATGACAGAATTTTTTGTCATGACAGCAATTCGTTACATCGCGAGACCTGATATCACACGATACTTCCTGATGCTGCGGCCGGCAAAGGCGTTTTTTCCGCTCACAGGCGATAGGGGGGTGTGAGACGACCATTCAACCCGAAAAAAGTAATATAACCATTCCAATGACTCCGGAGCTGTTCAGTTAAGGTAAAAAACCTGCTTAGTTCACCTTTAATGACCGTTGAAAAGATGTCCCTCAGACACGTCCCGTCATGGTTGAAAAAAAGTTCCAAAATGAAAGTTGAACGGACGTCTTTGACGTTATCTGTTCTGTGTTACATATTTTTACTGATTTATGCCGTCCTACGCCGACTATTTTTGGCCATGGACACGACGTTGCCGACGGACCAATGTTTGCTGGGTATGGACCAGTTATTTATAAAATAAAGTATAACATTTTAAATATTCTTGTTTTTAGGCAAAAATAAACAAACAGTTTTTCCTTGAGTTTGAATAATTAATAGAACTCTTTTGATTATTTTCCTAATCTGCTTTAAAAACCCCTGAACGTACAGTGGCCAATGAAATACAATCCTCTTAGCTTAGCTTTAATAAAAACAAACAAACAGCATCTTGTCTTTATGTTTGAAACGTGTGGGATGAAACTAATGCTCTGGGGTAGGCCAGCTCTTCCAATGCTGAGCAGTTCCCCACCATTATTTGTTCCTTAGGTTTATCAGCGGGAGAGCTCAGTGTTAAGTAGAACACATTTAATGTCATAAATTATTCTTGATATCACGCAGAGCTCTCGTCCCTATTTAACATTTTTGCCACTGAACTCAGGAGGAAGTCACAGTTGTTTGAAACCTTGCTACACCTTAAAACTCCAACTCACACAAAAGATGCTAAGGAGGACAAATCTCTCACATGGAGAGGTGATGTGAGTTATTCTCATGAATTATGGGAACTCCATGCTGTGCTCTAAGAGTGGAAAGACCCTCAGCAGGGGAACGGAGCCACTGGATGTTCTCGTTTCAGGGATGGGATTGTCATATAGTGGAGGAGGAATTAATTTCTGTCATCTAACTTGTCTTTGGCTTAAAATCTCATTTTGATGAGATAGAAAATGCAGATGAATCCGGCTAAACCTCATCCGCCTGACTCCAGGAGACAATGAAGTCATGCAAGCCGCACGGAAACTCGTTCATCTTGTCCTTTTTTTTCGACATACAGTATTTGCCCCTTGCAAAATCAATCAGAGCTCTTTTTCTTTGAACCGTCTGTAATGAATAGCAGAAATAAATTGACCGCTGATCAAGAAAATTATGGTCATTTGGAGTACTAGTTATCTTTTATACAGTATTTTACCATAAATCCTTTTCATAACGGATTTAAAGCTCATACCTTAGCAAAATGGTATGACAACATCCTAAACAACCCACTTTTCACTCAAAAAAAGCCAGTTTCTGCCTGTTTGATGGCAGTTCAGCGGAATAATCCTCACGTACAAGTGCATAGCCAACTTTTGTAGAGAATACCACATGATCTCAACAATGTTAGTCCAAAAACAGCAGAGGGAAAAAAATAGTTATCTAAAGATTTAGATTACGGTGAACGCTTAAAAAAAGCAAAAACTAAACAAAACCAATCAAGCATCGCAAGCAAAGCTCGCCACTATGACGCTCATGTCAATCTTGCCCGCAGCTATGATTATTTTTGTAATCTGACATTATTTATGATCTAGATAACAATGATTTCTTTTATTCATTTGGATTATATTCTTCTGGTCGTGGCTCAGTCCAAACAATTGCTGATTTAATTCGTGATGTCTAGGTCAGTTCTCAAAAGACCTTTATTTCCCTTTCCACTGAGCCTAAAACTCATGAGACGCTATACCTTTGACCTTTCCCAATGTCAGAAATTACAGTACTACTGTTCTCCATTATTTCGCCACTAACATCGTGACGGAAAAGTACTGTAAGCTTCTGTCTGAGTTCTGCTCACAATATGAGAGTCAGGACAATCCTAAGCTGCTTTAAATGAGACAGCGCCCGGGTTTCTGCTGTATGGATTGGAACATTTGAGTGAGCGAACAATGCACTGGATTGTCTCTTTATGTCTCTCTCTACCAATCTCTGGTGGCTCAGTCTAAAATCACTGCCCTGATTGCAAAAACAACTGATGTGTTTGATTTGCTTGTGTTATTACGACACATTATTAATTTGACTTCAATGCACAATCAACAGGAGACAAAGGGACTCACAATGCTCTATCTGCATTTACTGAGGAATTACAATATTTCAAGTTGGGAAAGGTGTGCTTGTTATGTGTGTACAGAAATTATTTTACAATTGAAAACAAATTCTTGTTCCAAATAACGCAGGGAACAGCTGTGATGAAGCACACAGTACTGGAGTCGTCACTCCACATTAAAATCGGTGATTAATGACACTCACAACTGAATGCAACATTTCATGCTGATGGTTTATTGATAAAACAATAAAACTACATATTCTGGTATCCCAATACAGTGCACTACATGGGGTGTTGGCCATTGTGTGGTGTGATTCGAATTCTTGAGTGAACCATTTTATTCCCTGTATACAGTAGTTCACATTTTTACCCATAATGCACTCTGACTAAACATAATGTCCATCTTTTATCTAAGCAAAGAAGCCCTGGCAAGCATTGCATGGATCGGAGTGCTTTAAGACAATAAGCATATTTTAAAATAATAATAATAATAATAATAACAATTTAGCACCATTTGTGGTCAGTAATCTCTTGTGTTCACCAGGGCTGCATTTATTTGAAAAAAAAACATTTTTTTTTTTTATTAAAGGTGCATTAAGCAACTTTTCATGTTAAAAATACCCGTTTTCTAACCCATACATGCTTAAACAATTGCCTGATGGGCTGAATGAGCCCTTCTCTGATGTCTGAGATTGTCTCTATAATCCTGTAAAGTAAAATAAATAAGAGGGATTCGGGCCGGAATTTGAGACTGGGCGTGACGTCATGCGCGTTCACGGCACGCTCACATAGCTATGTCTGGCAGGTTTGTGTATTCGCCGGCATTCTCCGTAGAAGATGGATTGTAAAAGACCTGCTTGTAGTTCATTTCAAACACCAACGCAAACTCCACGTAAGATAAAAAAAAAGAAAACTTTTGTCTAGTGCGTGCACTAGAGTTCTCAACGGGTCGGGTCGGCCCGACAAACCCGACGGGACCCGCGGGGTCGGGCCGGGTTCGGGTCGAAAATATAAGCAAATGACTCGGGTCGGGTCGGACCTCGGGCTTAATCTTTTCCGCTCAGTGAAAAAAAATAATAAAAATCATCGCTGCTGTTCACCGTAAAGAAAGTCTGGCTGCTGCGTGTAACGTGGCGTGCATCATGGAGAGGGGTGTGGGCAGACCTGACGCCGCTGCGTGCGCGCCTTTAGCCTGGAGAAGAAGGCGGAGTTGGTGAAAAGTAACCTTGCCGCAGGTGAATTCACCATCGCTACTACAGGAGTGGGAAATCAGAGGTCTGGAAAGTGTTTGGACTGGTGCTGGATTCTGATGGAAATTCTACAGGTTATGTACAGCCCGCCCGCTGGCTGGATACATGTTTGAGTTCTTTTTATTTATTATTGTGTGAAGATTTTTATTTAGACTAAGGCATATTTATATTTATATATTTAAAGTTTATTGTTTCAGTTGTTTGTATTGTTAAAAGGCGTGAACATTAAAGGTTGATTTGAATTCCCGTCTGCTGGTCATAACGTGTATGAGAAAAAAAATACACGGCCGTCGGGCCGCGGGCCGGGTTCGGGCAGATAATTTATTTGAAGTATAAATCTATAGCATTTTAAATGTCCCTACCGTCACTTTTGAGGGCAGGCGTCACAATGCCCGCCTATGGTCTTCATTGGCTGCCCAAGAACAGCATCTACTTTGACCCACCCTCAAACAGTTGTAGCTGAGGCCTGGTAGAGTTTGGTTCATGTTGTCAAGATACTGTTTTCAGAGCTGCGAAAGCAAATCCACTTTGCTGCACTTCCAAAGAATGAGGATCATTACCGTTTGTATCACTCTGTATCGTACTGAGGAAGCCTCCGGAGCTGAAATTCAGATATGCTAAAGGTAATTTCGTTTCTGACTCACTTTCTAATCAGTAAACCAATCACAACAGTTTGAGCCATCTGACCAATCAGAGCAGAGTAGACCCTCGGAAAGGAGGGGTTTAGAGAGACTGAATCTTCAAACGAGCCATTTTCAGACCCTTTGAAAAATTAGGTGATGCTGCAATGTATATAGTTAGAAAATGAAAGTGTATTTTGACCTTTGATGTTTTTAAATCGTAGGAGAGCTCCAAAACAAAATTAGGAACATTTAATAGCATAATAGAGGCACTTTAATCATTATAAAACAAAAAAAGAACAAATATTTGTTGTGTCATACCTTCAAATTCAGATTCTCGTCTTCTGCATATGAGAGCCACAGCTCGATGTCGTGAACCAACTGCAAGGACTTTGGTATATTTTTGTACACTGACATTTCAAAGTTAAAAGAAATAATGGTAATTGGGGAGCCTGTTTGTACCAGCACTTAAAAGTATTTTCTAACAGTTTTTCGTTTAAAAAAAATGACAGTAACAGTATAATCACGTCAATATTATTTCACATGCTTCTAGGTGTGATAGGGCATGTAAAACTCACACCCACAGGGAAACAGGACCTTGTTTTTCCAACATTCAAATTGGCTTTGAATCAAGAAGCACTTAGCAAGGCCTAATCAGCCCAGTGTGTCTGCAACCTCAAGAAATTAACCAGGGCTAATTAGCATCTGAAAGCGTTAATTTGTTTTGCAACAATTCCAGTGCTCTTTAAATACCAAATGCAAGTAGAAGAAGAAAAAAAAACTTGAGCGTGCTTCATTTTAGATTATCTCATCGACTGCTGGCCTTTTTGTTGTCTTCATTCAGATTCCGCTTGGTCTTATCCATCCCCCCCACCCCAGCAGCACTTCTCTCCCATGTGCCACAAAATACAGCAACAGCTTGTAGGTAATTGATCAGACAAGCCAACTGTAAAATATTCATTTTCTACTTCAACAGCCAAATAAATCTCTGGGGAGGTTTTCAGAGGACTGTGCTCAGATATTGCTTATGCGTTGCCAGGTTAGCGCGGCACTCATTGTGAAGTCAGTTCGGAGGGAGTTCTGCTTTAGGATGGGAGCTGGTCGATGGCCGGCCAAGCAGGACATCGGCCTCAGTCCTGCCTCAGCAGCACATACTCAGACCTAAGACAGGATTCAGATGCGGCCAGTTGGTCTCCACACACCATCAGCCTGAAAACCAGTCACAGAGAGGGAGTAATGTATACACTGTAGGTTTCAGAAAAAAACTGTGGTAAAAAAAAAGTGTTCACGCTGCCTTAAAATTTTAAGTTTAGCCAACTCAAATATACAAGTTGTCACTTAGTACAACTTCACATTTCAAGTTGACTAAACTTAACATTTTAAGGCAGCACAAATTTACTTTTTTTAAGTTGGAACAACAATTTTATATCTATAGATAAAAAACAGTCAAGATAGACACTATTTACTGTTCATTCACACACGGAAAACAAATAGTGGACAGATAGAAGCTTTCTAAAGAGAGTTGGAATTAGGGCTGGGTGGTGTAATGGTAGAAATGCATCAACTGATAGATTTTCTGTTCACTATTTGTATCGCTGAAAATGCATTCACGCAGAGCAACAAAAAACACGGAGGAACATGAAAATAATCAAAAAAACGATTCAACATTTATGCCATTGTTGCCAAGGAAAAACAATTTATTGAACATTAATTAGGTCTGGGCATTCACTAAAATTACACGATTCGATTTTGATTCACAAGCTTGCGATTCGATTCAACTTAGATTTTGTTTACATTCAATTAGATATTGATTCAATTGGATATCCAGTATATCAGGTACAGTATTTTTTTCTCAAAGAAAATAATCTCTTAATTAATTCTGCAAACTATATGGAAGCCTGTCAGTTGGTATATTACTTTAATATTACATGTTAAAATTAACAACTGATTTGTATAGAAACATTTACATTGCACATAAGTCAGTTTTTATAACAATATTACTTTTTAATGACATAAATATGTTTGTGGCTGTCATCAAATCTTGTTTTCAAGATGGATTTATTCAATACATTAAATATTGAAGAGCAGTGTGGCGAGCAGGGGCCGTGTCGTGATTACTAATGAGTGACACCTGCGCGACGCACCGTCTCGTATCTCTCGCGGAGAAGCGGAAGCATAAAAGGAGGAGCGACGACAGTGAAGGACGAGAGAGGCCAGGCCTGGACTATTTTATTTGATGTTGTGTTTTGCTTATGTTTTATTATATGTGATAGCAGTCGTCCATGAGGGGCTGTTGACTTTACTTTAATTTTGAAGTAAATTAAAGTTTGTGAACGTTTGCCGGTTCCCACCTACTTCTTCCCATAAAAAAGAACATTGCTACAAGCAGGTTAATAAAAAATTAAAAGCTGAAATTTACACACGCACACACACATAAATAAATAAATATATATATATATATATATATATATATATACTGTATATATATATATATATAATTATTATTATTTATATTTTTTTATGAATAGAAAGTAAAACAAACATCAATTATTTGAAATAGAAAATTTTGTAACATGTACTGTTACTTTTTATCAATTTAATGCAAATATATATATATATACATATATATATATTTTTTTTTTTTCAATAATAAAAAAAAAATCTTGCGAACCCTAAACTTTTGAATGGTAAATCAGCCAATCAATGAAACAAACAATTCATGAAACGGCATAATGTGTATAATTGTATATACTGAACCATTGTTTTGATCAACAAATATTATAATTCATAATTGAATATATACCATTCATATGATTTATTACAATTAAAATGTGAAAAGTAAAAATCTACATCCGTTAAATGAAGTTTTATGTAACAAAGTTCGGGAGGACCATGTTCAGGTAATCATCCAATCAGCACAAGAAGGAGCCAGTATAAATAAAGCCTTTCCTTACCTCCTGTCTCATGACTAATTTCTCAGCATCCCACCTCCACCCCTTCACCCCACATTCGGCTGGGTCCGTTCATAGATACCTATGATCTCTAAAGTTATGGGGGGAGTACTCTGGGGTCGGGCCGAATTCTGAGCTCGGAGCCCTCCCCCCGGACAGCAAGCCAAATACGCATTATAATATTACATCAGATTTCATTAACATGTAAACTCGTGAACTGACCATTAGGTTAGTGTGGGTTTTATTGTTTACCCAACAGCACTAATGACATTTTAATTTGGAAAACAGAATTCACAAAAATAATTCTGATGTGAGATGGTTTTGAACTGTTAGAAAAAAACCCTTTTCGTGTTACTGAGATCATATAGTACGGAAGTCCTTGTGAGAATTAAACTATAAAATGTATTTCCTGCTGAAAAAATTCATGTTCGATGTGAATAGGTCATAAAGACTGCTCTTTTAAGCTGTTTTTACCACAGTATACTGTGCTGAGCAGCTCTGAGGCGTTTGGACCTTCAGTGTCTCCTTCACCTCCTCATGAAAATACTTTATGGATGACCCCGCTACTAAAAGTGTCAAACTCATTCCCTGTCACACACTTACAGCAGCAATAAAGGATATTTTTCACATCATGTATGACAGAAGACCGAGAGGAATTAGTGTTGAGAACATTGTTCTTATCTATCAATTACACAGCATTTCCCGCAAGCATTTCAAACAGACATAAATCAGAGAAGTAGCACATATGTGTTTACGAGACATGTTTGCTCTCCCACTCTCTTACAGTCAGCAAGTGTTTCTTAAAAATGAGAAGGAAGCTCTCTGAAGAGTGTTTGTAATCAAAGCAAAATGTGAAATGATTCATATTTAATAGGAGAAGTCTTTTACAGCCCGGTTAATTAAATGTCTTATCTATATTATGCAGATGCTTCATAAATTTAAAATATTACATATCACCACTACCTGCTCTGGAAAACCTCATTGAAGCATTCAGAAGTTTAATTAAGTATAAGGAAAAATAAACCAGTGTTTAATTTATTTTATAAATAATAATAAGTGCCAAAACTCATTTAAAACTATTCCCGTTTACATAAAATATGTGATCTTTTTACACACACACACACACACACATGCACACACACACACACACACACACACACACACACACACACACACACACACACACACACACACACACACACACACACACACACACACACACACACACACACACACACACACACACACACACACACACACACACACACACACACACACACACACACACTCTCTCTCTCTCTCTCTCTCTCTATGACTTGATCAATTGTGCTTTATAAATATCTATGTAAGCTCATGGAATGGGTTGATTAAACTTGGGATAATCTCTGGGCTCATCCGTTCAATATCATAATACTTAGGATGTAATCCCCTTGTGCACTGGTCTGCTCTTCCTAGAGTACTGGATTTGATCCTCTACTTTGTTCATTTATATATTTATTTTGGAATATGTCCCCAACATAAATGTTTGCACTAATAATGGACAATAAATTAATTTACAATTTTTACAATTTACTAGCAAATCTAGAATAAAAACCCCAATGAGTGGTCGACCAAATGTAAAACCACTGTAAAGCATATTCAGCTCTAATTTGCTCATTTTCTCATCTGTGAATTCCATGAAAATGTAACTGAAAATATTGCATTAAACAGTCGTTGCTGCAGCAACTGCTTACAGGTACTAAGTCATATTTTGCTTCAACAACTATTCTCACCTACAGCAGTGGCACAAATATATGGTAATTTGTGGATTTAGTATCACTGATAGTCAGTGTGGTTTAATGCCACAGAGAGTTGGGATGGGAAGCCTGATAAGATCGCACACCTCTGGTAGGTGCTCCAAAACAGTTTTGGGGAAATGCGTCTTTGAGGAAGACATTTTCTGCCGCTGATAATCCCACAACTATGGCTTTGAGATTGAGTGTGTTTGTTTGTGCAGGAGTGATGAAAGAGTGTGTTCATTTATAGTGACCTTTGTCTGAAGGAGGATCTGCACATGGGCTGAAATGAGCGTGATTGACTGTTCCATTGCAAAGTGTGTCCTTTAGACACTGTAACTGTGTCTGGAAAACTCAGATGAGGCAAGCAAATACGTAAATACATATCAAGCAATACACAAATGCATTGTGCAATGGGGGGGGGGGGGGGGGGGGGGGTCCTTTGTGACCTTTCCAACGTGATGACGTAATGTGTGGCGCATCTCAGAGATGGTACAAGACGGGCATTTGTGGTTAAAAAGTATATAATTTTTATTATGAAACGATCGTTTGGCTAGATAAGACCCTTATTTCATGGGCTGGGATCATGTCGAGCTTTTGAAGCTGCATTGAGACTGACATTTGAACCTTCAAACCGTTGGTTGTCATTGAAATCCATTATCAAGTCAAGTCAAGTCAAGTCATCTTCATTTATATAGCGCTTTTAACAATGTAGATTGTTTCAAAGCAGCTTTACAGTGATAAACGGATAATTTAAGGGATTAAACAGAGATTGTTTTGGCTTCATAGCGGTTCTTGAATAAAGATATTTTCCAGCTAAAGTTAGTTTTGATTGATTCACTTCCGTCACAACGATCATTAGTTATTAAATTAGAGACCGCTAAGACGACACTGTTCTCTCTTACACAGACTTTAAACGCGAACCTGTAAGAAATGCTGATGGTGCTCACGTGCGCATCCAGAATTAATTCTATAGTAATGCGCATTTGAATTCAGGTTTGTAATTCCCTACAAACTAAGCCTTAACAAACTACTTGTCTGGCCTTCAAATTTTTTAGACAGAATTTTATTACTTCGGGGTATATACGCGAAACCTAAATTATCCCGACAACGCTTTATCTGTAGAGTGGCAAAGGGATCCTTCACAGGGGAGAGACTAGTTGGCACTTCAGCACTGCGTTGTCATCGGGTCCAGGCGAAGGTCCTTCGTCAGATCTGGATACGGCCTGGATACGGCAGGCTGCGGGAAAACCTCGGGATAAACAAAGACACTAAAATTAGCGTAGATGCTATTCTTCTTATGATGTAACAAGTACATCAGGATTTTAGGGAAGTGTTCCCAGTTCCGGCTGACCTAATCTATGCAGCCTAAAATTGAGTTGTACAAGTCTATAATGTATTATGTGAATGCTAGGTCAAAGAGATGTGTCTTTAATCTAGCTTTGAACTGACAGAGTGTGTCTGCTTCCCGGACAATGGTAGGAAGACTGTTCCAAAGTTTTGGTGCTAAGTAGGAAAAGGATCTACCGCCAGCAGTCGATTTTGATATTCTAGGTATTATCAACTGGCCGGAATTTTGAGATCGCAATAGACGTGAAGGACTATAATGCGTTAGGAGCTCGCTCAAGTACTGCGGAGCTAAACCATTTAGTGCTTTGTAAGTAATCAGCAATATTTTAAAATGTATACGATGTTTAATAGGGAGCCAATGCAGTGTTGACAGAACCGGGCTAATATGGTCATATTCCTGGTTCTGGTAAGAACTCGAGCTGCTGCGTTTTGAACTAGCTGTAGTTTGTTTATTAAGCGTGCAGGGCAACCACCCAGTAGAGCATTACAATACAAAGGTCATGCACGCATGAACTAATTGTTCCGCATTTGTCAATGAGAGCATTTTGCGTAATTTAGATATATTTTTAAGATGGAAAAATGCGGTTTTACAGATACTACACGTGACTTTCAAATGAAAGATTGGTATCAAAGAAAGATATCAAAGAAAGATTATATGGAGACAAATCCTGGAATGTCTTCCTCAAAAACCTTAATTTCTTTAAGACTTAAGAAAGAAAGACATGGACATCTTGGATGACATGGAGATGAGTAAATTATCAGGACATTTTTATTTGAAAGTGAACAACTCCTTTAACTCACTGCTTCGACCCTCAGTTGGGAAATTAAATGGCGAAAAAACTGCAGAAAAATACTTCCCTGCGAAAAGTTTTCCCACTGCCCTTTACAGGCTTCATGGAGCTTTGAATTCCTAGGGTGACAGTCATATTGCCTCAAACACAGGAAATCCCCTTCTCCATGGCCACTGGTGGGCTTCTGGGCTTTCTGAGAGTTGACGCCCCCTGTATGTTTAAGTGGGCAGTCCTCCCACTCACCCTCAACTTAACTGAAGCTGCCCTAAGCAGGACCCGACAGAGACATGCTGAAGGCCCAGTTCTGCGGTTATGTGATTTACGCTGGTGAAAAGAGAGAGGCGGTGGATCAAAGGCAAGCAGACTTTAGGGCTGTTAGCTATGTGTGGTAATGTTATAAAACTTAAGAGAGGCCATTTTATAAAAGTATCGGAGACTATGATGGCCTCAGAAAAGGGATTTTTCACCGGGTAGTCATAGGAACTCAGTTATGAACTAGCCATCAGGGCTGACTGACTGTGGACGGTCTGTTAAAAAGTCCTTGATCCATCTGCAAGTGTGGTGGTTGACACCCAGACTGTGGAGTTCGGACACCATTCTGTTGGGAATGATAGTATTGAATGCCGAGCTAAAATCCACTAATAGCATTCTCACATATGAGCCAGGTTGTTCCAGGTGTGGAGAGCTGACCTCCAGTTGACCTATATTGGCTCTATATGCAAACTGGTGCTGGTCCAAACTGAGAGGAAGAGAATACTTAATTTGCTTTAACACCAACTGTTCAAAGCACTTCATAACAGTGGAGGTAAGAGCCACAGATCTGTAGTCATTGAGGCTGCTGGTTTCTTAAGAATAGGCACAATGGTGGCTTAAAGCATTTGGGGACAGTGCAGATGGACAAAGAGAGATTGAAGATGGAAGTAAAAACCACACGTCGCACAACGCTGACAACGACCCTAGTTTGCAGTAAAACATTTTTTAAATAATGCTGTGCAAATCCCAGAGCCAAACTATACACATAAATGGTAATCCTGTGGATAAACTACTTTGTTTGGTTAACAAACACACATACAAACTAGAATACACCAACTCGCTTGTCTACTAATACCATAGGTGATGTATTCCCAAACTAAACCATTATAGACCCAATGAAGCTGCAGTTCAAATTGACAATTTTGAAATCAACTGCATTTCTATGCAATATCGGTAACACTTAGTATGATTTAACAATAAACAATACATACAGCATTTATTAATCATAGCTAATGTTAATTATTACATACATTAAAATTAAGATGTTTTCATGTTCTTGAAAGTCTCATGCTCACATAGGTTGCATTTATTTAATCAGAAATGCCGTTAAAAAGTAACATTGTGAAATACTATAACAATTTAAATACTTGTGTTCTATGGTAATATAAAAAAAAAATGTAATTAATTAATGTGTTAATATAGTTAATCAAGTGTCACATGATCCTTCAGAAATGATTCTGATATGCTGATTTGCTGATCAAGAAGCATTCCTTATTATTATATATATGTTGAAAACAGTTGTACTGAATAATATTTTTGTGGAAACCGTGACACATTTTTTTAAGGATTCTTTGATGAATGCAGTCATCATGCAGTTTTGTGTTTCCCAACTGAGAAAGTTAGAGATGGATGGAGGTAGAAAGAGAGACAGAAAAAGGGAGGGAGTGGTAGAAAAAAAAGTGCAGGAGATAAAGTAGAAGAAACGTAATTAACCTCCTTTGCAGGGAGAATTCTATTACAAAAACCTATTCTGCCATGCAAAGTGGGACTTGGAGATGTGACAGGGTGTGGAGGAAAAAGTCAGGAGCTGTCTGCATCTTAAAACAACTTCCAATTTGCGTCCCCTATCTTTCCTCATCCTCACTGAAGCCGGAAATTGATCAATGCACTCTTAGAGAGGGGAGGGAAGAACACAGCAAACATTAAACCAACTATTTCATGTTTACGTGGCAAGTGCCGTACAGAAAAAAAAACCCCCAGCGGATTGAGGAGATTTTAAAGGTGGCACTGGGAAAGTAGCGCCTTTTCCCTTTACTTTTTTTTAATGGAAGTAGAAACTGTGATGCACCGTAGTGACATTCAGCCACAAAACGCATCAAGCGTAGAAAAAAATATCCTTGCGATGAAAATGTCACAGAGTCCTTCCCCCAGTAATCAGTTTGCGAGCATTTCTCACTCATTACATGACAGGATGAAAAATTGTGCTCTATCGTTTTGCTGTTAAAAGGGAGACTAGGTGGCGTGAAAAGGCCAGCAGATGCTTCTTTTGAGGCGCTTCCATGAAGAGGCTGCGCTGTGTGAGAGCCCTGGGAGAAAGAAGCCTGAAATGGCAGGGGTTAATAAAGTCCATTTTTGTCGGTAGAAATAACACAAGTGTTCGAGGGGAAATTACAGAGGGGGCGTCAATATCCTCCAAAAATAATTACACTCCAAATACTTCCTCTCACTCTACCCTCCCCGCCACCGCCCGCCCTCAAATCGCCTGGGGGTTTGAGTGACAGCTCCGCTGGGGCGAGTGTGCCATCCGTGTGCCATGCAGGGACGAGCGCTGGCAGCCGGTGAAGAGGGACAAAACCGGCCTTTGTGGCTCAGTGCTGGCACCGTCTACTACAGGTGTCCTTTTCACCAGCCGAGTTTGTAAACCATTTGGGAAGATCCTCCCATTTTGAGTCAATCCTTAAACATGTCCATCCGTCTTGAACGCAAGTAAAAAGCTGGTGTACAAATACCAGAATAGAGTCATAACTAAACCGGAAATCAGCCACACTCTTTCAATGGTCCACTTTAGACACTCTACTAACTTTACAACTACATGCCAACAAACTCTCATTAGAGTATTAGTAGAATATAGTATAGACTGTTAGGTTAGGGTTAG
Organism: Phoxinus phoxinus; assembly: GCF_949152265.1. Classification (NCBI taxonomy): domain Eukaryota; kingdom Metazoa; phylum Chordata; class Actinopteri; order Cypriniformes; family Leuciscidae; genus Phoxinus; species Phoxinus phoxinus. The sequence goes on from NC_136894.1 coordinate 6,093,840, forward strand.
GTGTTAGGGTTCGGGTTAGCAGAATAAGTTACTTATAGTTAGTAAAATGTCTGTTTAGGGAAATCAAATGAAAGTGTATGCAGATATTAAGCAGACAGTCGACTAATACTCTAATGCTATGTAGTTGGCATGTAGCAAAGTTACTTAAAGTTGGTAGAATGTCTAAAGTGGACAATCGAAATACCGTTTTTCTTACCTATTGTGACGTATATCAGATTGAAACAGCTTCTGGAATGGAAAAAAAAGTGTAGGTTTTGTCCTTGGGAACTGATTGGATTGTAGGAATTTGGGTGTTTCTAATTAAATGGAGGCAGATCTGAATGTCAGTTTGCAGTCAGTTGTGGAGGACATTTAATCCACTTCACGCACGTCATGAAGAGAACACATTTTGATTCAAGGAGATGGGATGTTAACGCTTTTGATTCAAGCTTATGAGTGCAAATGAACTTTAAGAAAATAATGATGTGCATGGATAATTAATTTCTACAAAATAATGCAACATTCTGTAAACAAAAATGTCAAATTTAATTTCATGGTGACTTCTGTCATGCGCTTGATATATATAATCTTTCAGGGGTTTCCATTATGAGCTAATTTTATGGATTTAAAAAATAATAATTTTGATTAAATATTATGAATAAAACATAATAGGCTAAACTCGTAGGCTAAACTTATTTTATCAGTAAAAACAATGAAATAACCTAAATATGAAAGTTTTATGGAATTTCTCCTTATATAGAACCTTTTTTGGCATAAATTGAGTCAAGAACCCTATATTGAACCCCTCTGAACCCTTTTTTCTAAGAGTGTACTATTATAAACACGCAGATCTAATTCTAAATATACAGATTTAAGGAACAGATTTTACCTGAAAGCATAAAATAGATCTAGGCTGAATGCTTTTTGTTTTCTTGAGTATACCGAAAATAAGTTTGAAAATATATTTTATTTACAGATATTTTTAAATAATTCAAAATACAAATCTTTACTTTAAAAACTTTGTCCACAACATGACAACATAATAGTATGAAACATATTATATTATAGTAATATATTATATATTTTTAAATTTGACAGAAGTCACAATTTGCATAATAATAATAATACACAAGAAAGTTATTAGCAAAATATTTCTCAATATTAATTTTTTGAATTCAGATTTAGATCTGATATATAAACAAGTAAAATAAATATAACTTTCACGTTTAGTCGGATGTTAGTTTTAGATATTTTCCATAAAAGTGGCATTGCACAACTGCACCTTTTTTATTTTTTTTTATGTTCAAGTCAAATAAGAACTGGGCAGTAATTTGCTGAATGCAGTGTTTTGTTTAGTGCCGCAAATAATTACAAAAAATGATGAATTGAACTTTCCCACATGGACATAAATGTCTTGTATTATCATTAACACTAGCCTGCAGATTAATACAATTTGCCTCACAGACTGTACCTGATGTGTGTGTGTGTGTATATATGTGTGTCTCAGTGTGTAAATTACCAATGGAAAGTAACTTGGCCGGGTAGCATCTGCATGCTTCGCGTTCCTCCATTTCTAAGCTTATGAGAGTAGATGTGAATGTAAACCACATTAGACTGTTCCCCAGGCAGGAAATATACTAGATGTCAGTCCGCATTCCATTTGAGCTCTCAGTGATTGGTTCCTACATTTCATTATGCTAAACGTGGTGTTTTACAGAAGACGGAGCATTTTACAGGGAGGAAAAGCCAAGAAAAGCATCATGGGAGCAGCCGAGCGTTCCAGCACTGAGCAGAGACTGCCCGCTGGCAGCTGCTTCCCATGTGCACGTTTTTAAAGCACCTGACAGGTTCTACGTTATGACATACACCCCATTAACAGATATAACGTGTCAAGGAAGTTAAAGCAGTGCTGCAGTGGTTTTCTTTCAAAACTAATGTATTGTTCTGTAGTGTTTTTTTAAATGTTTGTGTGTGTGATGACGTGGTACGAGCGGGTCTCTAACAGCCTCAGCTGCACACTGATCTCTACGGAAGGAAACATCACCAATTAGAGGTCTGGCTATTTCCATCCGCAGCTTGTACATCTGTAGCGAGCTCAATGCCTGTTATTATGGACATATGTACATACGGATGCAGATACACACACTCTTACACACTAAAGCTGGTAAAGAGGCTGCCATTTCCAGCGCCTGGTTTTTGTTTGTGCAAAGAGGGACTGGGAATTGCAAATGTGACCAGTTTTACTCAACCATTGCTGACATTTCCTATCTATGCATCCGGAAGGTCATAATTTGAAAGAAATCGGTCAATATGCTAAATGTGCACCTTTATGTCTTGTGCTGGGCGATAAGCCCAACTCTAGATTTTGCTTCTGTCCACTTGGGTGTCCAGACAAAACAATCAAAATCCCTTTCAAAGGACCAAGCAATTATAATACAGTGAAAGCTACATATTGCTATTTATATATATGTTATGCCCTTTTACAAAGTCTTGATCTTGTTTTTGAGGTCTAGACTAGGTTTTCATGCTTGAATGGTCAAAAAACATATTATTTTTAAAATATATTACATTGTTGCTGCACCTCTCTTCGCAGTCTCTGTTTAGTTCCTGCCTTTATAAAGCCCCTCCTTCCGGAAAGCGTAATGTGCTCTGATTGGTCGGCTCTACCAGTGTGTTGCGATTGGTCAACGACTTGCGTGTTTCAAATATGTAACGCCCCTTACCATGAGTTTCAACACACTACTAATGCAACTCAAGCATGCCTCGCACCTTTTTACGCATACCTTGGCCGGGAATTATTAATACGAGGGATATTGTGATGTGTATGTTCTCGGAAAAAAACCTCAAGACTACAATGGAGGCATTTCAAAATGGAATAAAATAGAATAATAATAATAAAAATAAAATATGCTCATATATGATGTGTATCATCATGTGATGCACAAAAGGAGCAAAGTTATAAAGCTCTCTGTATGATTTATCATCTGATTTAGATGCTCCATGTTCAGGACATGATTATCAGTGCCATATAAAAGGAGGTCCATATAAATACACAGTTCCAGAAAAAGAGAACTGATTACTTTCCAAATCATTTATCTTCTACCATACAAAGAGACAGAATAATTAATAGGTGTTTAACTCATGAATGACTCATTTATCCCAAAGCCGGGCATCGGCAATTTTCCAAGTTATTGCCATTTATATTGTTGCTGATTGCACAAGACCCAGGTCAGCAAATTTCCACCACTCTTAATGGTAATTACGTGTTGTGCGAGCCTGGTCACTGGTTGCTACTTTGTTCCATGCTGACGAGTCGGACCTTTGATTAACCTGGCCCGTGACCAAAGTTATTTATTTCATTATTTTGCTTGCATTTTAAAACACTATGAAAGTTAGTAAGGACAAGTTCCTCTTATCAAAATAAAACAGAACTAATTACAAATTCAAAACACTATCCAGACTGATGAAAGAAAGAAAACAGCAAACATACCCATGCTCAGTAACCTGTATTAACCCTATATAACACGGTATTAAATTATATATACAATGTTTCAAAGCAGCTTTACAGAAATGCATGATGTTTTTTAATGCCTATAATTATACACATTTAGCAGATTAGAGCTGGGCGATAGTATAGTTCACAGTTGAGCAAAAGTACAAACAATCACATTGTTGAGATTTGCTATATATTATTTTATCGTGTTTTTCCTGTTGGGTTAGTGGAATTGATAAAATAGTTTACATTATATACACAAGGTACACTCTTAAAAAGAAAAAAAAAAATTATTGGCATAGATGGTTCCGTGAAGAACCTTTAACATGCACCTTTAAAGTGCATTTTTTTTTATGTCTTTCACACCAGGGTTATTATAGTAAACTAAAACTAAAATATTGAAAAAATAATTGTTGCTAGTATAAAATATATGTAAATACAATAAATGTAAACTGAAATGAAATTAATATAAAAACTAAAACATATTTTATTTCAGCTAGTTGCCAATGCAACATTTCTCAATAGCATTTAAGTCAAGTCAAGAATATTTGTATAGCGCTTTTCACAATACAGATTGTATCAAAGCAGCTTCACAGTATTAAATTAAAATAATAATAAAACGTCCATGTTTGGTAATGCTAATCAATAGTAATATTGATTGATTCATTAAATTGAATATCCCCAACTGAGCAAGCCAAAGGCAACAGTGGCAAGGAAACGAAAAACTCCATCAGGTGACCCAATAGGTTAACTTGATGTAGTAAAATACCTAAAGCTAAAACTGAAATAATATAGACACATTTTTTAAAAACAAAAACTTATAAACAACAAAATGACTAAAACTTGAACTAAAATGAAAATTATAAAAATAAAATCCAATTCAAAAATAAAAATTATAATAGTACCTCATTGATACTTAAATAACACTGCTTCATACAAAATAAATAAATAATGGGAACCATCTGCAAAGTATTGAACAATAAAAAAATACTTAAATTATTTTAATATTATTCACAAAACTGTTTTTGACCATTTTTACTAAAAAAATATTAAAATGTAATAGTTGTTTTAGTAGACACACACAAATTGTCAGTAAAACTGAAAAATAAAAAATTCAACCCAAAACAAAAAAAGAGAGTATTCACTCAGATTCATGTGGTTCCAAACATGTATACTGTTATTTTCTCATGCCAAACAAAATAAGAAACCCTGCAGACCTCCATCAATGTGCTTAAATAGCACTGAAACACACATGGAAACTACAAAAACATGTATGTAGCATGTATTTGAAGAGAGAGAGAGAGAGAGAGAGAGAGAGAGAGAGAGAGAGAGAGAGAGAGAGAGAGAGAGAGAGAGAGAGAGAGAGAGAGAGAGAGAGTGTGTGTGTTGTCTGTGCGCGCCTGTGTGTGTGTGTGTGAGTGTGTGTGTGTGTGTGTGTTCGCAGTGTGTTTGTTTAGGCTTTGGTGCATATAGCTGATAAGGAATGTGCAGACTCATGCCTGCAATAAACAAAAGCAGGAGCCCTTCCCTGCGAGACTACCCATCTCTCCCAGTTCCTAATCCAGCATGCGCACGCTACAGCAATCTCAGGGCCACCACTGCCACCCCCAAAACCCTGCCAAACACGGCCTGATAAACCATGCTGACGGTTAGGACCCCTGTGAAGCTACACCACATTACAATTACCTTTATGCTCAAATTAATAGTCAATTCTGAGTCTGCGTTTATTTTTAATTTTTTTATCAGTGTGCAGCATTGATTAACAGGATTATCCTCAAAAACAAACACAAACAAAACACACGGAGGATACGGTGTCCTCCCTAACAAAGAGAACGGCCTATTTTAGTGCTGATTGCTCAAACAGTGATTTAATTCTTTCCAGCCTTGTTCAAAATATATCCTTGAATGGCCACAACTACGGTTATCGAGCGAGCGTGTGAATTATGCAAGCCTCTGGATCAATAGTGAATTACTCTCAGTGAAGCTATTAGCTTATTCATCCTGGACATGTTGAATCTATTGGATATCTAATTGCTGTGCATGAGCTAAAATGTCACATCTGGTTTCTGTAAAATGAAATAATCTTTTAATCGATGCCTTTCCATGCAATACAAAGCAAACAGCTGGAGTATTGAAACTTGAATCAATGCACACGAAGCTACAGTACATGTGGCCAAAGATTTGTTTTATAATTGTTTATCGGAATGGGAACATAAACTGTCAGTGAAGCAAATGTAAACTGTACTTATTTTACTGGATGCATCTATGTCAGATATTACCAAAGAGGCAATGGTTAAATGGTTAGTGTGAACAGTTAGACCTTATTGGCATTCAAAATCTGCATGTATTCTGTCTGACAATATAATATGTTGTCTAATAGGCTAATACAGTGACACAATAAATAAATTAACATTACTGTAAACTGTTACCAATTAACTATTTTATTCCATGGCCACAAAGCTTTTATTCACTCACCGCACCGGCCACTTTATTAAGTACACCTCGCTAGTGTTAAACCCCATTTTGAATTCAGACCTGCCTTAATTCTTCATGGCATAGATTCAACAACGTGTCGGAAACATTGACCTCTGATATTTTGGTCCATACTGATAGCCTCACGCAGTTACAGATTTGTCGGCTGCAAATCCATGATGTGAATCTCCCGTTGCACCACATCCCAAAGCTGCTCTATTGGATTGAGATCTGGTGACTGTGGACGCCATTTGAGTTTAGTGAACTCAGTGTCATTTTCAACTAGTTCAATATGATTTGGGCTTTGTGACGGTGTTATCCTGTTGGAATTAGCCATCAGAAGATGAGCACACTGTGGTCATAAATTGATAGACATGGTTAGCAACAATACTAAGGTAGGCTGTGGTGTTTAAACGATGCTCAGTTGGTACTAAGGAGCCCAAAGTATGCCAAGAAAATATGTGCCACACCATTACACCACCAGAAGTAGCCTTGGCCATTGATTCATACTTCTTCTGCTGTTGCCCATGTGCTTTAAGGTTTGACGTGTTGTGTGTTCAGAGATGCTCTTCTGCAGACCTCGGTTGTAACGAGTGGTTTTTTGAGTTACTGTTGCCTTTCTATCGGCTGGAACAGGTCTAGCCATTCTCCTCTGATCTATGGCATCAACAAGACATTTTCACCCACAGAACTTCCGCTCACTGGATATGTTCTCTTTTCCGGAGCATTCTCTGTAAATTCTAGAGATTGTGCATGAAAATCAAAGTCGATCAGCAGTTTCTGAAATACTCAGACCAGCCCGTCTGACAACCACAACCATGTCATGTTCAAAGTAACTTAAATCCCCTTTCTTCCCCATTCTGATACTCAGTTTGAACTTCAGCAGATCGTCTTGACCATGTCTACATGTCTAAATGCATTGAGTTGCTGCCGTGTAATTGGCGGATTAGATATTTGCATTAACAAGCAGTTGAACAGGTGTACCTAACAAAGTGGCCGGTGAGTGTATGTTAAAGTTATAATTTATTCCATGAAATGACAATTAAAGAAAGTAAAAGGACATAAATAAATAAATACATAAATAAAAAATAAATAAATTAACAAACCATAATGTTATAGCAGATTTCAAAATGCATACTTCTTGCAGCAGCCGAGCAATTGCCTTTAATGTTAAGATAGTTTTCTCCATGTACTATATACTCCGCTTCAGCTACTAAGAAAAACTGGACAACAATTATGAGAAAGAACTATGTGAACCTCTAATACATATCTATAGGCCCATCGATGTATTGTATTTGTTGTAAAGTAATCTTCAAGTTTTTGTAGTTGGTTAGCTTTTGACGAACAACAAGAAGGTATATTAGTGTCCTTTTTGTACTCTTCACTTCCCTTCATCGTCCCTATGCTTGCTTTACAGTAGAAGAGAAAGAGGGGGCTTTCTCCTGCATAGCATCCATATCTGCTTCCCCTTTGATTAGAAATGTATTCAAATATTGCCTTCTAATACTTTTCCCCCTTTCGTCTATGCACCGTTGCCCACGAGATTAAGCACTAGGTGAAATTTCCCACAAATCCCAGGGTGGAGAGGCAAGATAAACACACTCCATTGAGTTTGCCATTGCAATTACCTTATGGAGGTTTTTTTTTTTTTAATGAAAGAAAGAAAAAAGGAATGGGTAAAAGAATGTATGGCTCCGTGGAAGATGTTCATTTTGTTTTGTGCAGTTCACAGAATAATGAATTGTCCCATAGGTTTGTAAACTAAAATCTAAACATGCATTTGAGGTTGTAAGCTTGTAATCTTGATGTTCACAAATGCAATTTAAACACCGGTAGAATTCTTGCTCACTTCTTAGTAACATAATTCAGTAAGAATGACATAATTCAGTTCAAATCAATACTCTTTGCTCTATTTGCCCTACACGGCAAATCAAATTTTAGCGGAGCGTTGACATAGGCCTACGTGCGAAATAAGAAAAGCAAACAGATTTAATAATGCAGACACAGTTCGCCATAAAAGCTTTCCTTTTACTATTAATATATGTATGGAAGAATGTATCAGTGTTTCTTCGCTCTAAGTCTGCCTCATAAAATGATCCGGCCCACAGATTGACTTATCTATCTGAATCCAATTTTCATGTTCACTGGCTGCAATGAGTGCCCTTATCCCATGATGAGTTACACCTCCCCTATCAGCTCCAGATAAACACACAGAGCTTTGCAGCTGGCCTCTAAAGTGAGAATGCACCTATAGATACTGCCATGAATAAAACCACAGAAGGACATGCGCATTGCCTCACTGCAATGGATTCTGTCCATACTATTCACAGATACGGAGTAAATGCCTGCAGCAAATGGCTTCTCGTACTTTGTCGTTCTGAATACTGACTAAATCAAGAATTTGAACCACTGTACATTCACCCTTGAACACGTGACTTGGTGTTTTACCTTTTAGGCTGTTGACCAAAGTGAGTTCACATTGTTGTTGTTTTTGCAGTAAAGTGCTTTAATGCCCACCCACTGGTTCCAGAAGTATTTTTTCCATACATTTTTCCCATAGGGATTTTTTTAAAAGTCTTCATTAAAGCATTATGAACCAAGCCAACCAGCTAAGAGGTGAATCACAGCATTTAGTTAGTATTTAGCAGTTAGTTGGCGTGTAATTATAAAGTTACTTAAACTGTAGTTAGTAGAATGTCTAAAGTGGACTATTAAAACAAAGTGTAACCCAAACTTCGATATGAAGCAAAACAAATATTTGAAAATCGTACTGTGTACCTAAAGGCTTCAGTGAGGGACTACAAACCCATGAAGCTTTAGGAATGACAAATAAAAAATTATGCACAAATATGCAACTATAAATATTTTTTTCAAAATATGCATATATAGACAAATATTTAAGTATTTTGACAGCTTAAATAATTATGCTATGTCATTCGTAGTGCTTCTTTGGAGAGGACTTCCCTGCAATCTCTCTTGGCCCACTTCGTTTGTGTCGACTCTAATGAAGTTATGTCATTGGCCATGTCCGAGCAATTTGGTCAGAGCGGTAATAATATGATAAAGTTGCTTAGATGCATGTTTATTTCGATTAAAATCAAGGTACGCCACATAGTTTAATGCGATTATGGTTACTACGAATATGAGCTTAATCACGTTAGTATTGTGATTACATGAGGCAAAGTTTACAGCGCAATTTTGCCAAAATCCCATTATAAATAGCATTATGAGGATGGACGTAAATGCTCTCATTGATATGTTCTTTTTTTTTAAGGAAGGTGTGACCCTAAAAGTTCTAAAAAGTATTTCTAGAAGAAGTGCTACCAGTCATTTGGCTAAAGTCCCAAATGAAAATAGTCTCTGTGCTTTAATTGCACTGATAGCAGCCGCTTCTTCCCCCAGAACATTCTAATGTCATTAGTGAGGAAAGACATTAGAGGCGGGAGACGAGGAGAGCTGGCAGAGGGAAGACAGTAGCAGCAGGTGACAAGCCCTAGGATGCCTGGAAAATGCAGTTTATGGACTCCTGATTGATGAGGTGATCCTGAACCAGGTGATGACTAATTCACTATTTAATTGAAAGAGATCAGTGGTGGTCGGCATCGTTTTCCACACACTCGAAAATTGACTTTTTAATGCCCCCTTAGTTTAATTGCAGCAAAAATGCTGGGTTGTTTATTGTTGTCTAGTTTTCAGGCTGTTGTTCCATAACACAAAACTTTCCCATAACTGTTTCAACAGTAAGCGCCCGTCCAGAGTAAAGAAATCTGCTTTGAAAGCAATCACAGATTTGAAGTGATCAGTCCGTCTCATTTTGGAGCAGAAGAAGATGAGCTTTCAGATTACCAGCATAAGCCGTGGCACAAAAACAATCAGAGCTGTACAGAGGCTGCAGCATTATCACATCAACGAGAGACAACAGAAAATGGCCGCACATCCACAATGCACAACTGATCAGTGACCGCTGCTGGGTGTGCCAGCGAAGATGACAGACTCGAACAATCAGAACATGTGTGCTTAAGCCACAAGAAACATAAGCAATCTGTGACCAATCCATTTCCACAACACTGTTATATGGAGAGGAAAAAAAGATTCTCACGAAAATCCTGGACATCACACACATCCTTCCTGACAACAAAAGATAAAACATATGATAAAAGGCATTTGAGGGAGATCATGAAGAACGGATTGCGGCAAAAGATATAGCAGCAGTTATTTGCATGTATTTGCATGAGAGATTTGGATTTTGGTTTCCGATTCGAATTTCTCTTAAGAGGACCTATATTCGTTCTTTAGTGTGTAATGTTGCTGTTTGAGTATGAAAAAAAGGTCTGCAAAGTCACTCAAAAATTAATTGTTCTCTATATCAGTGTGCACTGTCTCTGAAATCCCTCAAATGCCTTGATTGTAGTCTTGAGTTTTCGTCCGGGAACGAACATGTCACAATATTCCTCATTTAAATAATTCCTGCACTGCACTTTGGACCCTATTGACTGTAGACAAAAACAGTTGAAACATTCTTCAAAATATCGTCTTTAGTGTTCCACAGAAGAAGAAGAAAATATTAGGGTGAGTAAATTATGACTAACATTTTAGGTAATGACATTTAAGAAAGAAATTAGAATATTACGAGAAACTTCAATCAATGTAAAATAAAATCTTGTGTTAATGATTTGTCCGTTTCTGGACTGAACTGGTTTTCAGCTCCCAAACCCTAATTTGCACTGTATTAGTGCCAGGTTGAGATACACTATTATCTATTATCTAAATCAGAAAATGAAATTTGCGCAAGACAATTCCCCATATTTGGTTCCGACTAAGTTTGAGAACTGAGAATCCTTTTTGTTACAATAGGAAAAAAACCTTTGGCTCTGCATCCTGGTTAAAACGTTCTTCTGCATTTGATGCAAAACTGCTGCCATTTGTTCATTTGAAAAGTGAACAAATCTTCTGCTTAAACTGGGTTGTGGGTGTTTAGGGAATAAAAGAGTGTAAAAGTTTAGTGAATTCAGCCCCATTTTGCACTTTATGGAAGTCTGAACATTTGTGAATTTGAGGATATGGAAAGAGACGTCTTCTTGGTCTACACCAAAACAAACGTTCTTGTTCATTTTCATTTAATCAAAGATAAACGATTTTGAGAGAGTAATACCAGGTTTTATTTTAAGCTACACTTCAGCTACAGGGATTTCCGGCCTCCGCATGAAATATATGTAAATCACCTTTATCACAGCGAGTCTCTTAATGAACCACACTGCACGGGATAACTATTGGGAACTGTAAAATGTTCTCCTGGGGAGTCAGCAGAGAAAAGAGATTGATGCGTCATGTGAGAAATGGTCCACTCCAACCAATTTTGTTTCGATTAGACACAAGATCAATTTCAATTGCTTCATCACATAGAAGCTAGCGGGGCGTACACATAGGGATGAACAATGAGAGTGTCAAAAAACAACATCTCTCTCTGTTTGCCGCGCTCACTGGGGTGTTGGCAAACAGATATTCAACGGGAAACCGTTGCTTTGAAATTAAATTTGTATTGCTAAGACTCAAGGGTTTTGTAGCCCGTTCAGATGCACTGCCACTTAAAGACCCGTCCTCCACATCCATCATGCTAAGTAAATATACTGTATTGTTTTAAGGTCAAAGCATTCATAAGGTTTTACAGGCAGCTCGTCTGAAAAACCTCAGGGAGTTCTCAGTTGCACGGCACAGCATTTCGCTGATGAAATCAGGCCATTTGGCCAACATCAGTAAGACAAAACAACTTTATTGTAAAAGGCTATTTCTCAAACTTGAATATATATGTAAGGTGAACACTGTGAATGATTTGCCAGCAATAATTAATTTGATTTTACCTTGATAGACCAACCAGATATATGTTTTCCTACCAGTGTCAGCCTAGCACGCAAAGACTTCTGATGAGAGATCTTATGCGATTTGCACCCAAGGACAAAGTGAAGCGGCCCAGCAGAATGTCACAGCAGTTTGAACTGCAAAAGGGCTCAATCTTAAGATTCACTAAGCTGGAACTGGCTGTAATACAATGCCATTACACTGGGAAAACCAGGTCAAGTCATAGTTGAAAATACAATTTTACCCTTTTCAGTCTAAACCCACCTCACTGTCCTGAAAACACAGGCATGCACAAAGCCCTAAATGTCCTTTATTTTGACCTTTCTGATCTACTTTTTTTTTTTTTTGTGGAACCTGTAGTACACCACTAAATCAAATCTGGCATATTGTGCCAGTATTAATACCGTAGTAAGACTTAAAGTGTTAGTTCACCCAAAAATTATCCAAACACAATCAGAGTTAAATATAAGAAAAATACCCTGGCTCTTCCAAGTTTTATAATGGAAGTGAAATGTACCCAAGATTTTGAAGCCCAGAAAAGCCCATCCATCCATTATAAAAGTGATCCATATAGCTCCAGGGGGTTAAGGCCTTCTGAAGCGAAGCAATGCGTTTTTGTAAGAAAAATATCCATATTTATAATTTTATGAACTACAATCACTGGCTTCCGGTAACATCCGTATGCGAGTCGGGTTCTGGTAAAAGAATGAGGATAGACCAAAACTAAACACCGGTCCTGAATTAGAAGTCTAAAATTAGAATTTTTAAAGAGATATTTTGGAGGAATTAGATATAAGAGAAGAGGAGCTTGAGTTAGTTGCACAGCCCGGTTTGTTTGAGCCACGAGAGGCGTCTTCTCTCACCTAAGCTAACGCTACTCCTATATCGCCATACGTCAGGTCAGAGGTAATTCTTCCGCCGGGGCTTTAAAATCTAGGGTAGCAACTCCCATTATAAAGCATGGAAAAGCCAGGAAGGAAGATGGGATCATTTTCTTTTTTTGGGTGAACTAACCCTTTAAAGGGATGGTTGAACCAAAAATGAAAATTCAGCCATTATTTACTTACCCGCATGCTGTAATAAACCTGTATGATTTTCTTCTTGGAATACAAAAGGTAATTTTTAGTAGAATTATATTTTCTATGCAATTACAACACTTAAAGACATCTGAAGCTATAGAATAGCTTTCCAAAATGTTATATGTTATTCATTGAAAATATTGATTTCCTCCAAATATCTACATAGCACAAATGGAGACAATAACTGATTCATAAATGCAGTCTGTCTGATCCCATGATGGGAACCCCTAAAATGTTCTATATGTGAAGCACCTGACAGAACCCTAAAAGTTTCTATATACAGTATAACCTTTTCTTCTAAACAGTCTGTCAGAACAGCGTAAAACAAATGTAATTCACTTTTGCATCTTATTGAGTTTAAACACACATTTTTGCAGAACTTGTGCAAGTGGCAAGAAGCATTTGACCTTCTTCTTTAAGTTTAAACTTTCAACCGTTTTCAAGGCTCAAAAACGCATACAAGGGATACACTTTCATGACACACTTGACTGTCACTCACTGTACTATCATGTGAGCATAACCACGATACAGCCAATAATCAAAAATTCACGTCAGTTGTCAAAATTCTCCCAATATATCGCCCACCCCAAGTTCCATGGCAGAAAGTCAAAAGGGTTTGGAAAAAACAAAACATAAGAGTGAGTGATGAGAGAAATTTCACTACTAGCGATGGTCCCACTAACATGGAGCTAAGCTCCCTCATACACACCAACCTCGTTCATTCCCTCACCTGTCTTCTCCATTTCAGCTTCGAACCGGGCCTCTGTGTTCGGCTCCAGTACAATAGACTCTGACAGTGTCGGACAGCAGGCAGTATTCTCCCACTGACGAGATGAACACGTAGGCAAGAATGTTAAGAGTCTCTAACGATTTTTCAGCTCAAGTGGGCAGGTGACTGGCATCCTTTCGTGAAGGCAGCTCGAGATGCTACCCCGCCCAAGATAATTAATGAGTTTCTGTCAAGCGCACCGCTCCAAAGGAGTGCAGAAGGGGTCGCCCTGTCAAAACCCATCCTGCTCTCCTGCGCCGAGGAACCTAATTCAACACTGCACAGCGTGGTTGAGGGCACAATGCAAATTGTAGTTAGAATTTGAGAATGAGACTGATGTATTCACAGGGAATTGGTTTATTCAAGGTTAAGCCAACTTATACAAGAGAACGGACTCTTACGGTATAATACTTCATGTATACATTGCGGCTTCTAGACGTATCGAAATTTCAGTTCTCCCAGCGGGACCTGCACTTTTTGCTGTCATCTCTTACAATGAAATATGATATGTGCCGTAGTCACGATCATTCTGGATCAATGCGTAAGCTGTCACCACACAGAAGAAACCACATAGGAAGCCAGCGGGGGCAAAGACTGCATTCTGAAAGGCAAATTAACCTGTCGTCAGGTCTCACAGAACTATTAAAATAACTCCCATGCTCCCTGTGGTGAGAGTGGGCAACTCAGAACACACAATCCTATGATGTTAAACCCCCTGTCTACTATCTATCCACTGTGGACATTGATGTTGTGCGGTAAACATGGGCCAACAATGTCTAAAATTATGCCCCAGGAAGTTAAAAAGTCTGTAAGAGATTTTTTTTTTGCCATAAGCATTGATGTGAACTTCTAGTTAGAGTTTTATTAAAACTATAATACAATAATTGTTCAGCTAAAACCGACCATTAGACAAAACCAATTAATATTAGGAGCAATAGCAAAGAGCCAGGAATTCATATCATCCTCATTGGTTTCAAGTAGCCCACTGAGGTCGGGTGAACATGATAGGTGGGCATTACACATTGACAGGATAACCAGCCAATGTGGAGGAACCGCCGGATGTTTCTGAGGAGGGGCAAAACACCCCTGAAGTCTAGAAGGAAATCGCTCAGGAAAAGAGGCAACAGCAGCCCGCATGCAAATTCTGAATTTGGTGGCACTTCCTTTTACCCCGTCTGCTTCTGGTGACCTCATGTCTTCAGACAGGGTTGAGGGTAAGTGTGGGTCAGAAGGGGGTAATTCATAATGGCATGACTGACAAGTAAGACCCCAGAGCCTGTTCCTGGAGCCCCACAGTTCATCATAGTGCCATGCAGACTGTATAATTGTCTTTCCCCTTAAGAACCGGCACGTCAGTCTTTATAAAGAGGGCGTAAAGTAGACTGCATTGAAAGAGCGCTGCTCAGTTCAGCAATGCAGCGTTCACTCAGCAGGGGGCCGTGAGGAACAGCAGTGAGCCATGTCATCTCACTCCAGCAGCCGCTACAGGGCTCCTGTTCTTTACACAGCTACTTATGATGTCTAGACATCATTAAAAAGGTCTGTGAGAACACATAGTGCTCTCCTCCTGAAACATAATGGAAAGCATCTGTTCTGAGATAAACATGTGTTGACACACCAGATGCAAATTTTTTTTTTTGTGTGTGAGTAACATTTTATAAATAACTAATATTTTGGTATATGCCACACACACATCTTTTGTATGGCTTTGGAAGACTCTGAAATACAATTTTATGGTACCTTTTGTCCTTTTTTGAAGACGAAATCAATCTCTAATCTGTCTTTCCTCATGCATTTTCTTTTTGTGTTCCATGGAAAAAAAAGTCAGAAGGAGGAAGAAATCACAGGTTTGGAAAGACAGAGCATGAGAAAATAACGACAAAGTTGTTTTTGGGCAAACTTTCTCTTTACAATTGCTCCTGTAAAGTATCACTACTGGTTACTTTTTTTAAAGCCATTTTCTATAACTAAAAAAGTTGGTAGCACTTTATTTTTTCAGTCCTGTTCCCCATATACATACTATGTACTTATTATAGTTATTACAATAACTGGGTAATAACTAGGTCCCAACTAGGTCCCAAACTAGTCATTTATAGACATTAACAACAACAATAATAATTGTATTATTTATTATTAATAATAAAATAATGTTTATTTTATATACTGTTAATGGCAGTGCTATGGAGATGATGATACCACAGTACTTTGTGTAATTATTATTATTAAATATAAGAAGCACCTAGCTACAAAATCGAATCATAAACAACTATTCAGACAGACTGAGACAGCCACAGGATGATGTGGGAGCACGTGAGCAAATGAACATACTGAACCCCGTCCCGTGGGCCACCTAAACACGCTCAGATCAGGAGCGGCCGCACTGGCTGCTGCTCCAGTGATTAGCTCCTCCATCTGGCCTCGCTGCATCTGGCCTGGGCAGGCGGGCATGATGGTCCGGCAGTCAGCCCAGAGCAGCGAGCCCAGAGCAGCCTGCAAGATGGATCTCAGGGCTGGAGGTCTTTCCTGCAAGTTGGAAACGTGACAGAAGGGAGTTTATAGGCCCAGTCCTGTAGGCCCAGAAGTTATTAAAAATCAGAGACGTAAAGTAAAGTTGAACTTTCTGTGGAAGATGGAAAACGATGCAAGGTGCCAGATTACTATGAGTGCTGGAATCAAACGTGAGGTAAGTCCATTGTTCACTGCTCACTGTGCGGAGCGAAGGAATTATTCAGTCTACAAGCTCACGACAGTTTCTTTAATTACAGTAACTTGAACAGTAACTTAAATCGTATGAAGCTTTCTGTTAATGCTTTGAAGAAGTCTATAAATTAAAAAATAAATTTAAAAAAGAGCTAATATTACTATATGAGCTGAAAAAAATATGAATAGACAGACTTTATAAACGGCAGGCAGATACAGACTCAGTGCGGTCCTGGCAATGACAAATTCATGCAAACAATATATTGATGAAATGCATGAAGTGGAATGGAATAAAGAAGCAATTCTCTCCCCCGTTCTTGATGGATCGCATACAGACAGAAAAACTAATGTTCATTGCTGTATATAACAGGACTACCTCCCGCAAACAGTACCCAGCATGCTTCTTTTTCTCTCCATAAATATAATAAAACTGTTGCCATCACTGAGGGAAATGTTTTTAAATTCCTATTGATGATTTTGGACTGCAGCTCTGGTCACAACTACACCTGACACATTAGGAATGAAACATTTATTTAAAGCAAGACATCAGATATTTCATTTCTTGTGGAGAAGGTCAAAAAATGTTTGCGATTTCTTTTTCAGATTTTAGTTTCTTTTTTTCCAGAAAAATTCTATTTGTTTTCTTCGTTCACTTTTTGTCATTTATCGTTACTCTGTGTTATGCATTGCAACTTTGGTATCTCTCTTTCTCGCACGCGCACACCCCCCCAAATCACGCACACATGACTACACACGCTTTCACAGATAAAACATTCTCTTGGAGAGTGAACACGAGAGAAAGAAGAAAAATGACGTTCAGTAATCACACTGAAGCATTACCAGTCATTACTCTGTGCTGTCAGTGGTGGAGGAGAAATCAGCGCCGGCTCTTCTTTACCTCGCATCCATCGATGCCTGCAGTAGCGCTCCACTAGAGTGAATCTAGCATAGGACACTGTCAAAGACGTATATACAGACAGACACTATTTTCTTTAACATGCTCACTTTTTTTGCCGTACACAAACATAAGCTCAGAAAGGCTGTACGGATCCGTCTGTAAATGAATATGTGTATCCAATCACGCGGTCGGCAGGTTGTTTTACATCTATGAGTGCAATAAAACGATCTAGTCCTCATATTCTCCCTGTGTGACCTTGGAATACTAATGCTGTGTATTGCCAGAAATGAACAACTGATGGCTATCTATCTATCTATCTATCTATCTATCTATCTATCTATCTATCTATCTATCTATCTATCTATCTATCTATCTATCTATCTATCTATCTATCTATCTATCTATCTATCTATCTATCTATCTATCAATCCATCGTTCTATCTCTCTGTCCATCCATCCATCTATCTCAAATTCTATCTATCTATCTATCTATCTATCTATCTATCTATCTATCTATCTATCTATCTATCTATCTATCTATCTATCTATGTCCATCCATGCATCAACCCACCTATCTCTCTCTCTCTCTCTCTCTCTCTCTCCCTCTCTCTCTCTCTCCCTCTCCATTCATCTAACCGCCCATCCATCCATTAATATATCAATCAATCTCTACATCATATATCTCTGTCTCTCTCTGTCCATCCATCCATCCATCCATCCATCCATCCATCCATCCATCCATCCATCCATCCATCTATCTGTTCAGCTATCTATCAGTTTATTCACCCATTCATACCTATCTCTATATCTACAAACTTTGCTGTTCTAGTTAAAAATCAGTCATTTGATTTTCTTTGAATTGCATTTCCTTTTTGTTTCTACTTCCTTAAAATCTAATTTAAACTGTTTGCTACAGTACCTCAAATTCAGGAACTACAGAATACATGTTTTCTTGATTCAATTCTGAATAGCAAGCAACCATGGTTTATAAAGTAAGTGTTAAAAGAAGAGCAGCAAAAAAGGACTAAATCTAATCTAAATCTAACGGACAGAAAGCTGATGCAAAGTGAGTTTAGAAAATAGCTACGACTGTTTTGGCACAAAATAACTAACCCTGACTTTATAAGTAGATATGATCCCTTTTAATATTGATAATATGTTCAAGGTATCACGCCTTTGGGTGAATCATCAATGTGATTAACTGCCACCAGACTGTAACAACTGCTGAAGTAATAAATACACTGAAGTAACAATAACAGAACACTCGAGCTGACAGTGAGACACAGAGAGATAGAGAGAAAGAGAGAAGGAGAAAGAGTATAGCCACAATCCCCTAGAGATTGACTTCTCTTCCATCACTTGTCCCCACAAGAGAGCACACAGCCTAATCCATAGAGATGACTTGATATGTTCCTCCACATTGCCCCTGGAACCTGCGGGATAAAGAGTGATCTCCCAGATTAAGGCTCATTGCAGCGGGGCCATAGCCCTTCAGTGAGGACAGAGGGAGACCAGGTGCAGAAGATTCAAGGAGACAGTCTGTCTCATCCGGCAAACAGAGCTCACTTTACCTGTGCCGTTTAATTCAACTCCACAGGCACCTGAGTCAAGACAACTGAGACTGGGAAAGACACCGCAGCCTATTGTGGATATGACTGAAATGGACCCGAAACGACACGCTGGGTTAAATCTCGTATTGGTTGATCTAGTTCGTATGTGCTTTACTGACTCAGGCAATTTCGTTTAGTCTAACTTCAATACAAGCAACAAATGCTGGTCTAAAATACCAATGCCAGTTCAAATGCATACTGGCAAAAACACACGAGACAAACAATATAGCCCATGCCTCAAACCACACTGGTGCTGACATTACTCATGGACTGTCAAGCTGAGTGACAAGTTTAGTTTGTTTCACAATTGAATGACTTGCAAATAACTAACTATGGCACTAGTTCTAGTTAGTGAATCAAACACATACAGCACAGCATGACCACTATAGTGTGAATCATGAATAAATGAATCTAATGGACATATTGCTTTTAGTGAATCAAAGACATACAGCATTACTGCTAATTCTCAAATAAAGTATTCTTATGAACTGGTACTATTCAGTGAATCATAGATATACAGCGAGG
This sequence comes from Phoxinus phoxinus, assembly GCF_949152265.1. Taxonomy (NCBI): domain Eukaryota; kingdom Metazoa; phylum Chordata; class Actinopteri; order Cypriniformes; family Leuciscidae; genus Phoxinus; species Phoxinus phoxinus. The sequence goes on from NC_136894.1 coordinate 6,113,221, forward strand.
CCACTATAGTCTGATCTGTGGTTGGCCAGTCACTCGGCACCCTCTTCTCTAAGGCTACGTTTACACGTGGATGGCTATTTTCATAAACGGACAGATCACCCCTCTCCGTTTTCAAAAATAACATTGTGCACACCTGTCAGTTTTCAGAAAATTGTTCGTTTACACGAACCTGTGTATATGCCGTCAAGGGCATGCCAAACCTGTAGGTGGCAGTGTCACGAGAAGCTCAAGCCCACGTTAGCCAATCAGAATCCAGAAAATAGTCACATACTGTGACGTCGTGTAAACGAAGGGAATAAACTGTCTCTGTTTTTCAAAATAACCATGTACGTGTAAACAGGGCCTAAGTGTATAATTCTCGGCCAAAATAAGCGACACACATCCAGACATTATGCCGATACAATCAAAAGTCTGGCATTTCTGGATAAAATCAGCCAGTCCTCTTTCATGAATCAGACATATTTATTGAGGTTAACTTAATTAAGGCCCATTTGGTCAATGTTTTAGTTGTCCGTATTTTGACCCGATGGTCAGGATGACTGCCAATCCACAAGAGCAACCCTGCACAGGTGTACCTGTCCTCCAAAGTAGGTATTCGAGTGTTTAGAGGCAGGCATGAGCTTGAGCGTGTTTGAACATTATAGCATGTCCAGATGGTGTGTGAGAGTGCCAGATCAGACACTGCTGCACACCCCACTGCTGAAATGCACACAGGAGTGAGGACTTCACACTGCTCCTCAATGAAGTGATCCCCCACGTGAACTTTCACTGAGCTACAACACGCTGAGACAAAAAAGACCTGCATTTACAAACACAGTCCATTTGGAGTGCCGCCCAGCCCAAACCTGGCTACTTTGCCTTCAGGCGAAGCACTTTATTGCTCGTGTCGGTGTTCGCCATAACAACAGAGACAGCTGGGCATATTGATAGAGACACTCTTTGAATGCATGTTCTGGCAATTTAGCGTCATTGAATTTCTCGTAATGAGGAACTCAAAAACCAAATGATAGCAATTGTAGCAAAGGATTTTTCAGTGACATGACATGGTCATTAAAAAGGTGTGTTATCAATGAATTCACTAAAAAGTATTTCAACACTAAAACCTGCATCTTATTCACAAACCACCCACAATTTAATTTACAAGGAGTTATATGAACATATGTTCTATATGTGTTGGTAAGAGTTTTTAATGTTAATACTATACAGTATATATATACAGTATGTATATGTGTGTGTGTGTGTGTGTGTGTGTGTTTGTATATATATATATGTGTGTGTGTGTGTGTGTGTGTGTGTGTGTGTGTGCGTGTGTGTGTGTGTGTATATATGTGTGTGTATATATATATATATATATATACATACACACACACACATCCAGCTTTTGCACAGAAATACAGCATGTTAGACAACAAAAGGCCTTTATTTGATATAAAATACAGTAAAAACCGCAACATTGCAAGATATTGTTGCAATAAAAAATAAATTAATTTAGTCCTGTGATGATAAAACTGAATTTTTAGCATCATTACTCCAGTCTTCAGTGTCATTTGATCCATCAGAAATCATGATGATTTTTTACTGCTTAAGAAACATTATTAACAAAGTTGAAAATGGTTGTGCTGCTTAAAAAGTTTTGAAGTGGAAACTGTGACTTTTTTTCCCAAAAAGAACAGGACATATTTGTATTTAACATTAACTAAATGAACTAAATGTCTTTACCTTATTCACAAAACATGGTAAACATGTCGTAAATGGAATTAGAAAAACTTGGAACAGAAGTGACAAGACAAGTACAACAAAGCATTATGTAAACAAAATATACATTTAGGTGGTATTTCAAACTTGCTGGGCGCATTTGCACAGTTATGTTATTTACATAATTACATTAGACCAGAGCATAAGTAACACTACCAGAGGGTGGCCTATGAAATTCTAAATGTTTGTGGTCTTGATGTACACATTATCATTTTTAAATGTATTTTGTTTTCCACTGATCAAAGAGAACAGGTTAGGGGAAGATATTCTTGATCCTTCTGTATGATATGTTTTTTTATGAATGGGTGTCTTTTTGAAGCAGTGTTGTACTGATGTGAGTTCATGTTCTTCTTGTCTCTGGTCTTTGAGGGCTTGCACAGTCTAGGCTCTGGGGGTTTGCTGTGATGCTCACACCTGAAACTCTGCAACAAGTACAAGAAACTTTGAACTCTGAGAAGGAGCTATACTCTCCTTGGGCCAGATCAAAATCCCACAATGTGTTGTGCCTCTCTTTGAGGTATTTGATGTTCTATGCTTTCTGAAAGGTATCTGGAGATCCATTTTTTTTTTTTCAAATGTGAAGAAGTCTAGATTATGATTTTCCTTTCAGGGGCAAAATACGAACACGGTTATGAGAACAACAACGAGCAACCAAAACACTGATGGTCCCATTATTTACACCTAAAAGGAACGTTTAAAAATAAAAATAAAGTTCTGTCATCATGTACAGTACCTACCCTCAGGTTGTTCCTCCTATTGTACACTCCAATTCTTAAACTATTTTTATTTGTGAACCGGATCAACCAATCCATTGAAACGATCTGACTCAAAAGAACAACTCATTTATGAGTTGAATAACTTATTTACTGTACATATTTTGATCTGTTCGTCACACAAAGCTATTGTATGACTTGAGATGTCCTGAAATATAGTTTGTGGTCCACGTTCATGAATCATTTATGGTGGTTTTGCATTGTCTTTGAAGCTTAAAAGTTTCAGTGTCTTTTCATTGTAATTGCATGAAAAGGAGCGATCAAGAGATTTTTCGAAATTCTTCCTTTTGTGTTTGATGGAAGAAAGTCAGTCTTACAGGTTTGGAAATTACATGAGTGTGAGTAAATAATGACAGAATACTATTTTTCAGACTATTCCTTTAAAGAGGACATAGGCTTTTTTTAGATTCTCAGCTTTCTTTAGTGTGTACACTAAAAAAATGCTGGGTTGTTTTAACCCAATTTTGGGTCAAATATGGACAAACCCAGCTGTTGGGTTACATTTTTTAATTACATTTTCAACCCAACGTTTGGGTTTGTCCATATTTGACCCAAAATTGGGTTGAAACAACCCAGCATTTTATAGAGTTTAATGTTGCTAGTTGAGCATGAAAAAGGTCTGCAAAGTTACAAAGCACAAAGTCACTCCAAAGGCAGTTATTCTGTGTCAGTGTCTCTGTTTCTGAACTCCCTGAAACGCCTCCATTGTACTCTTAAGTTTTCTTCTGGGAACATACACGTCACAATATTCCTAATTTTAATAATTCCCGCCCAATGCATATGCAAAAAAAAGTTAGTAGAGTAGAGTTAGTAGTGTTTTGAAACTCACAGTTTATATGGTAAGGGGTTTACGAAACATGTTCACAGCTGTCGACCAATCATAACACACTGGTAAAGCCAACCAATCAGAGCACATTGTACTTTTCAGAAGGATGGGCTGACATTCAGTTAAATCTAGATCTTTTATTTAGAAAACATACAAATGTAATTTACATCTTTTAGTTTGTCAAGACAAAAAAAAAGGTAAAGCACCATTTTTGAATAGTGCGTATGTGCAAACGTGTGCTAGTACGTAAGAACGAGCCTATGATTGAATCTGGAAATAAAGCAAAATAGCGGAGAAAAATAAGAGATAGTCCTCAGATGCCATGTCCTATTTATAGCAAAACATCTAGCATTAATTGGATCAGAATCATTAAAAGAAGTTATTACTCCATCACCTGCATGACATCATTAACCGACGTGGTTGAACTACCAATTTGCGACAGTACGGTTTCGGGAAACAGTCGTGACTAGCTTTGGTTTCTTCAACAATGCATCGTACTATCGGAGTTAAGCATTGAGTTACGTCGTTGTATGGGAAACGCACCCCATGTGTTACTGGCAGAATGGGAAGAGAGGAAATATACTGCAACAAGTACAATTGTGGAAAAATAATGTGCTTTTTGAACATTCAAGCATGAAAACCTATTCTAGTAGACCCCAAAACAAAATCAAGACTGTGTAAAAGGGCATGATATGGGCTCTTTAAATTTACACCGAGGATTTCAAACCGACAAGAGCTTTCTATATTGACTTTGCGCATTTAACCAAAAAGTAAACACTCTCATGTACTCAAAATAGAATTGATTTCATTCAATTGTTTACAACTTTGCATCACACAGGACATGTTGGTATTCAGCCCAAGTGGATGCATCGGTAAATACATGGAAATGTCATCACAGACTTCAGGTCTGCTTCTCAGCAAATTCACAAAATTTGAGATGGCGTCATATTCCAGACTCCACACCGGGTCCCCAGTCACAATCAATAGAAAGACAGACGGATAAAAAAAAATAGAGACTGACGGTTTATCGACTCCTATTTGTTGGGTGCATTGCTTTGACAAAGCAGTCCGAACTGGATTCCCTTTCTGCTTGCGAACGAGTAGGAAGGAGGTGTGATATGAGGAGAGGTAGAAATCAGCAGAGGGAATCAGGAGAGCAGGATATGACTCAAGACAAAGTGCTTTAATCACCCACCGCAGCTCCGGCTAGGTGACTGCGTTTATCGTTGGAAAACATCTGAAATACACGTAGACTCGAATCGTGGAGGTACGATTTATCACAGTGTGCAAGAGATCTATGTGGCTTTTTTGAGTGGCTACATTGACCTTGAGGAACACTTTGCAGATACAGTACATCTTCCCCTGGAGTGACAGGGGACGTCACAGGTATCTCTCATTTTTACATCCTGCAGAAAACAAGCAGTGGATAGATAGAAAAAACAACACACAAGGACCTGTTTCATACTCATTTGGTCATTTAAAGGTGATGTTATGTTAAAGGTGATGTCAGAGTAAAATAACTCTTTCTCAGGTTAATACAAAAGCAACTTTAATTCAAGATCAACCAGCCGGGAGTATTTGACCTGTGTTTATGGTTTATCTGCCTGTAATGTTCTTCCGAAACCCATTTCAAATGTTTGCAATTCTGTTTGGTAAAACTAATTGTGCAACAATTACACACTTCAACTTTTAGCCCCAAAACAGTATTATTTCAAAAAAAATAAAAAAATAAATGGACGTCTGGAATAAAAAACAAACGTCTTGCAGTGAGTCAGTGAGTGAGTGAGTGAGTGAATCAATGACGTTTAAAATAAATAGGTAAAATTGTATATAATTTATTGATTTCAATTTTCAAAATGTAAAAAAAAAATAAGCGGACATATTTTTGCTATTATAACTATATACAACCAATTAAAAAGTTCGGGTCGGTGCAATTTTGTACAGTAAAATACTGTACAAAATTGCAGTAAAATACAGTAATATTATGATTTTGTCTTCAGTGTCACATGATTCTTCAGAATTTTTTTTCTTCTGAATTGATTTGCTGCTCAAGAAACATTTCTGATTATTATCAAAGTTGAAAACTATGGAAGATTGTTTCTGCATTTAAAAATATTGTTATAATATACAGTTGATTAATTTCAATGTATACATTGGCAAAACTATGGGTATATTAACTACACTGACAACATTTTTTTCACCTGTTTCCCTCTAGTATGCAGGTTTTTTAAATGTTACCCAGCAACACAAACCAAAAAAGTGACCCATGCAAAAGCACTTTCAGAACAAGTTAAAAAAATCCTCCAGACAGCCCTATAACCTTAAAGAGCAAGCGTGGGCAGCAAGCTCTCGTTGGAAATGCAAGCACCGTGAAGTACTCCATGCTGCATATCTGAAAAGATCAGACATCAGCTATCGGTAAGGAACAATTCTGATGGACATTAAAGTGAATCAGAGAGCGTGAGCATTCTTAAGTGTCTATAATCCCGTGTGCTTCTATTTGAACAGCACTTCAAATAATTACTGCAGGCAGCTCATCCACTGCCGTTGTGTTGGCCTTTACCTCTTTCCTGGCTTCAATTTCCTGCCTGGCTGCAGATGCTGCGAGAGATAGCCTGAGATAGCTGGACAATACTGCTTCATAATCAAAAATGATCACATTAGCTCATTTCTAGGCTATATTACGTATGTAGCAGAAGCGGTGGGATGCATGGAGGTGTGTTGAGGAATCAAGGGTCAAGAAGTTCTTTGCATAAAATCAATACGCGTATAAAAACAAAATCCATTTTGTTTTTTAAAAAGACAATGAATTATGTATTTTTTTCTTTCCATGTGTACAGCTCTTCATATAAAAGTGCATTATTAGTATATAATAAAAATGTTAATAGCAATAAACATTTTATTTTACAGTGCAGCCATAATGCTGGTAGCCCAGTGATTATGCTGATCATCTCTAATGGCTTGTACTGCAGGCTAAAACAGAAGCTGATGCTCTCTAGATAGAATGAGCCATTATACTTGAACCTATAAACTATGGACGTTATGCGCTATAGAGAAACAAGCGTGCAGCCATCTTTGGAAGTTTCTATGGCATCTCTGTCGAAGAGTAATTAGATGCTGAAGTGGATTTACATATTGTAGAGTTACCGAAGGTTATCGTGAGCATTGTAATGTTTGAAGCGGATGTCATGATAAATGTCAGTAGATCGGGAAGATTTTAAAACGAGCGGTTCATTCATGAATCCGACAGGGCTTACCTTCATGCTGTGGAAATACAAACCAGAAGACCGAACACGAGCGCTGAAAAGGGGCGGGGCTACACAAGGTCTATAATACTACAGTGATTATAATGTACAATGTATCTGTATATCAGATATGTACAAAAGCTTACTGATACCCTGGTGTGTTTATAGTGGTATTAGAAATGCAATCGAAAAAATCTAAATGTGAAGAGCCAAATTTAAAGTAAAATGACAAACAAATAAAAAAATATGTATTTATTAAATTAATTAATGAACTAAATATATTTTTAATATATTAAACGGGCCAATTTTCAACCCGTTTTGTATTCTTATAATGTCAGTAGTCTTCGTAAGTGAACAATATTTACTCGTTCTCTGTGTTACCTGTGAGATTTTTTTTTTTAACAGCTCCAGGGTTTTTGTGAAAATTACAGATTATACTTCTGCACTTTTGTATCCCCGCCCACCGACAGTCCGATTGACAGAGCGTTATTAACAGAACATTTATTGTAAGGGTTTAACACTAAAAACTGTATTGTACTTTGTCTACGTTTTATAAACACTATGCCAACAGATTTCTGACCTTCTACATGTTTTTATTTTGGGGGGTTGAGTGGAACTGACAGAACGGCAGTTTCTTTCAGGTTTTACCCTTCGTTTGGCTTTTAAATCGGTTTCTACTCATCCAGTTTGAAAATTTGACTACAATCATTTTTCGCCGTAGTATTCTCTCCAGATTCTGCAATTCTTTCCAGCATTTAGCCACTGCCAGTGAAATCCTTCATTGGAAACTGAAACTCACTCCTGCTGAACATTCACTCTTTGTATTCTTGCACCCGGGAACAATACAAGTCGACACCATTACAACTGAAAGTTAGTTAAGATGTATTTCCTACTAAAGCCAGGCGTTTTTTTTTTACTCTGGTGGGAATGACCTTGGACGGCAACATGCCCAGTGCATTAAGTGTTGAGGTGTTACCAGTTTGGCAACAGCCCTTTTATTGTTTTCTTTATTGGTTTTCTGTAGCACCAACATTTCAAAATGTTTTTCTTTAGCTTTTCTACTGCACAGGCAGCCAAGTTTTATTGAAAGCCCATTTTGCCAGCAGTGAAGTACCCCTATAATGGCATTTGCAGGCAATTATTGATTTTATTATATTTATCAGTTCCTTTATGGATGTTTTTTAATCAATTTGTAGCATTAAGGTAAGAATCACACAAATGTTTAATGTTGGGTGGTAACATCTTACAAGTGATTTCAAGCTGTGAAATAGACTGTAATTACGCGGTTAAATGATTACAGGGACAAACCAGCGTCCTTTTGCTCTTTCTTTGTCAGTCACTGGTGATGACGTCTGAAGAGGAAATGTGAGTGGTAGCAGGAACTCCATTACGAATGAAAGAAGGGGTTTAGGAAATATTCTGAATATAATGATTCAGTGAAGTTCATTTTGAACTCCATAAAATGTGAAGTGATGGTGCTGGTAAGCGTGCATATTAAAAGCGGTAATCTCTGAATGAACTTTAATTAAAGCAGTAATGGTCCACAGCTTAAAGAAAAGCAAATAGGCAAATTGGTTAATCTGTTTAAATTACTGAATTTACTGATTAATAATTAATTGAATATTACACAATTCAGCCGTTCACAAAATTATTCAACGGAGAGACAGAACCAAATTTGCAGAGGATGATGAAGGACCACAGGACATGGTTACTGCGAAATGGATGGCAAAAAGGGAAGTGTTTTTTTTACCCCTGAATTCACAAATGTACCCCAAATCTACAAAACATAATAATGTAATCTGTTGTAATTGAGCGTATGGCACAATGAGTACATGTTCAACATGCTGAAATAAGCACAATTTAAAACAGCCTCTAAAATATGGTCAATATTTCTGATTCATTGTGTTGTACTTGACTTGCAAACTGAACACTTCCTTGTACCATGGGCGATGAGAAACGTCCTATTTGTTTACACGATTTCAATTCAGAGTAATCCATGACACATTTAATTCAGCGCGTAAATAGCACATTTGTCTTCAGGAAACACATGTTGTTCCATAAAATGTATTGAAGGAGACATAAATGGATCTGAGTAATACCCATGGCATGGAAATAGGAACTAATTATGATGAAAAGTCATGATTGCCTGTTCATAAATCCACAGAGGCAATTCTTTTGCCATGGCACTTTGCACCCACACATAGCACACGATTACTTCACATTAGTGTTTGTGCGGAGCATGAATCAAATACAGTATCTTAAATCAAATTACACAGCAAAGATCATCCGATCAGTACGGAATGTGTAAGCAACAATGAGAACTTGTGAGCATATGCAATAAGCTCTTCTTGACTGTGTGACAGTGCAAGTCTCATAATGTGAAGGTATACAATAGTTTAACTGAGGATATTTCAGTGCTGTGATCAAAACTATTATGCTTATCCGCATGTTATATTCAAAGGTTTTCAGCTGAAGGAAAAGCATGTCGAGAAATATTATTGATTATACTTAAATTTTTGTTGTTGTTTTGAATTGTATATTTATCCTTTGTTTTTTTACACTTTTTGGCACATCCTGCATACCCCGTATTTGTGCCTCTGCTTAATTACAGTATTCAAATGACATGGTTGAATGTTTCCATAAAAAATTACATTGGTTCAAAAGTTTGGGGTCAGTAAGATAAAAAAAAAATAATAATAATTAAGTATTACTTTGATTCAGCAAGGATGCATTAAATTGGTCGAAAGTGACAGTAAAACATTCATAATGTTACAGAATATTTATTTTTCAAATAAATGCTGTTCTTATGAACCATATTTAACAAAGAATCCTGAAAAAAAGCGTCAAGCTATCCACAATTTTAACAAGCACAACTGTTTTCAACATTACTAAGAAGAAATGTTTCTTGAGCATCAAATCCGCATATTAGAATGATTTCTGAAGGATCATGTGACACTGAAGACTGGAGTAATGATCCTTAAAATTCAGCTTTGCATCACAGGAATAAATTACATTTTAAAATAGATTAAAACAGATTATTTTAAACGAATAATATTACACAACAATAATGTCACGTATCAGACAGATAAAGACGAGGGGAGTTGGATCTTGTTGCAATATGGAGAAAGACCATAACAGCTTTTGCATTAAACACAAAGACAATACCAAACACAGGGCAGAAAGAGCGGAGGACACACTGTACAGTGTGTACACAGGATAATGAGTAACTGAACAAGACACAGATGCGAAACTCAATTGGTAATCATAAAAACAAACTAACAGAGCCGAAACACAGGAATTGAAACAGGAAACCAATGAAAAAAAAAAAAAAAAAGTCTATGAAACAGAACACAAACCTGACAATTACTGTTTTTACTGCATTTTTTATCAAATAAATCCATCTTTATGCATAAAGTCCTACTGAGAGGTTTCTATTACTAATTGGAAATTGGGAAATAGTAATTATGACATAATGTGAGATCAAATGATTTGTCAAAATAGAAAAAAATTTGTAGTGTCTCTGGCTAGCTTTATTGCTTCCTCCATAATTCTTTTGACTGACAATCCTCCAACTTGGAAAGAGAGGGGTAAAAGAAAGTAACAAGCAGCAACTCGTAATTACGATTATTCCAACACAACTTCTTGACTTGAACGAGCCATGAGGCTATATGTATTTTAGTCACGCCAAAATAAAAGTCAGGAAATCAGCCTTCTTTCACAGTGTTTTTGTTGGATGTACTTCCAAATTTCAATATAAAACATTTGTGCAGGGGTCCAGTATGTTAAATTTTGTTTGATTGCCTGAAATGACTTTCCTCTTTTCCAGTTATGTTGAGCTTTGAACTTGGCTTGAGTCAGCCCCTTATCACCTTAAAGCCAGAGCTGCCATGTGCCTCAGTGTGCAGACAATGCCTCGAAGCGCTGTCCTCAGCCGCCAAGAACAAGATTACTATGCCAACCATTACATTACCCTGACTGCAAAATAAATTAGTGTCCAACCTACAACCGCCAGAAAGTCAGGTACTAAGTTTATTGATAAAAGCATCCATATGGAACTAGTTTCTGAGAGCCAAGATGGCATCCAGAAACATCATAACGTAAAATCAGAGATAATGTCTTTAAAGGGAAATGGATAAAAAAGAGATTCTGTGATCTGACAAATATGAAGATATAGCTCCACATAACCGCAAGTTATTTGTTACATATAAGAAGATATGGGCTTTTTTTTTGTCACAATGCCCTGCCTGGATCATAAAGTTAATAGGAAAGACTATTTTAAAAATGGAATAGAATCCATAAATGTGGTAGAAAATGATTTTTACCTGAATATTTTTCGGTAACACTTTAGTTTAGGGTTCCATTTTGAAAAATGTCAGTAACCAAACAGTTACCAGGTCCCATTGACTTCCATAGTAGGAAAAAAAAAATACTATGGAAGTCAATGGGACCTGGTAACTGTTTTGTTACTGACATTTTTCAAAATATCTTTGTGTTCAGCAGAAGAAATAAATTCATACAGGTTTGAAACAACTTGAGGGTGAGTATATGATGACAGAATTTTCATTTTAAGTGAACTATCCCTTTAACTAGTTGCGTAAGCATGCACTAGGATATTTATTGTTTATTAGTACTCATAAAGCACATATTAATGCCTTTCTCTGCAATACCATATTCTACATCCCTTAATACCCAATACCTAAACTTAACAACTATCTTACTAACTATTAATAAGCAGTAATTAGGAGTTTATTGAGGAAAAAGTCATAGTTAATAGTTAGTTAATAGTGGGAATTAGACCCTAATCTAAAGTGTGACCAAAACTTTTGATAACCAAAGTATTAATAATAATAGCTGTTGTTATTGTTATAAATGTTACACAAAAATGAATCAAAGCACAATTTTGCAAGACACTGTTAAAACATACTGTACACAAAACTTGTTTACATCAACACATAATGATACTACTTCTGTGTACGGTTATATAAATCCCACCAAATCAGTGTGCCATAATTTATGTATCAGATGAGCTTAGGAAAAATTATGATTAAAAAATAATTTGTTGGAACACGCATCATTTAATGCAAAACTAAAAAAAACAGGGTGAGTGCAAGCAAAGGGCAACCTTTGCAGATATCAGAGCCGCAAAAATGACTCGTATTTTCCCCAAACTGCACAGAAAACAAACAATTACATTCATGACTGCCTTTATTTGCTCCATGAATGAGCAGTGCCAGCCGACAGGAGCAGGCAGATTAATTAACTTGCGCCTCGAAACCTTTATTCTTACAGCACTGTCACATTGACGGATGGCTGATTAAAGTCAATCAGATAGCTATCAGTACACAACGGCCAACAAGTCAAAAGAGGCGCTTGAAAACATACAGATGCGCACCAAAAAAACATTCCCGATGCTTAAATGAGCACCAGGGCAGCGGCCCGTACGCTATTGGAGGGCCAGAACCACGTTCTGATGGAAATGAAGAAACATTCTGAAAGGATGCCTGGTGAAAAGAGGCGGAGAAAGGTAGAACATCACAGCGGCTCCAGCTCAAATTGCTTGCTTCTGCCGACTTCTGATGAGATTTTTCATTAGAGGCCTATACAGTGCAAGCTTTGGAAATATTACTGGATTAATTAAAATGATAGGAGTGGGAAGCTTCAGCTGCCAGTGGAGAGAGAGAGGACCGGGCAGGCGCAATCATTGTTCTGATCAGAGGGCCATTGTCTCCGTGTGAAAGCTGGTGTTGACGATGGCCACGGGCTCGCAAGTGTTTATCTCTAATCCCGGGCCTGTTGCGTGTTTTAGAGGCCCGCCGTTGATTAGGCATTCAGCCTGCTCTCTCTGGAGAGGTTCAAAGGCTTCATTTACGTGCCAGTGCTTTGAGCGCTCATCAAAACCTGTTTTCAGACACAACTCGATTCCTGTCTTTCAGGGCTTCAGCATCAGATTTACGGAACTCTGTCGTAAAACGAGTGTGAACGAATTTACAATGCCAGAGCCTGCGTGAATTTGATGCCTAAAAATTATTTTAAAAGCACAAATTGTATAACTAATATAATACCCTATTAAAATATTTAGAAGAAAAAACAAACAGAAACAAAAGAACAACAAAAGTATTAAACAATTAGTTAAAATTGTCAGCACTTTAACTCCAATACACACTCATTGTCAAAAGTTTGGAATCATTGAGATTTCCTAATGTTTTTGGCAGCATTTATTTTATCATAAATACAGTAAAAAAAACATGAATATTAAATAGTAATATTACAATATAACATACATGTTTTCAATTTTATTAGAAATGTAATTTAAATGTAATTTACTCCTTTGTGGAAAGTAATACTTTTTCAGCAAGGACACATTGCAAAGGCATTTATGTTATTAAATATTTCTATTTCAAAATAAATTATTCATCAAATAATCCTGGAAAATCTTGTATCAGTTTCCACAACATTTGTACCACAGTTTTCAACATTGACACTAATAAGACTGATGTCTCTAAAGCATTTTAAATTGTAATATTATTTCACAATATTACTGTTTCCTATACTGACCCTATACTGAACTTTGGAATGGTAGTGTGTGTATATATAACTGACAGCAATGATGCCTTTCCAATATTTGCATATGAATTACGATTGGTTTTCTTTCTTGCATGTATTTGCATAATTAATTGTGATTGGTCTTGCCCTTGGGAAATGAAAATCTAGTTCTTGTTATATTGTCCTGCTGAATATTGAAGTACAGCTGCAATTTAGATGTAAGATCACTTAAGAAATTCATAAGTAAACCCAGAAATGAGATTTGAAAGTCTGGTGACTGTGATGTCATCTCCACTGTGATCCAGTTTTAAAAATATCTCTCTGTTGTGCCATTGAGAATTTTTCGCATCTCATTGGGGCAGGACAGTAAACACCTCCCTCCATCTGTTCAATTATAAGAGAGATTTAACAGATTATAATTGCATTAACTGTGCTTATCGATTTCCAGCGTTTTCCACACTCCATGGAATCAGCGCTTGTGAGTCGGAAACGTGTCAAGTATGATGAAATATCATGTGCATGTCTTCTTTTTAAAGCGTTAGTGATGTCATCAGCAGTTGGTTATGTGTATAAAATTATATTTCATTATATTTGACATCTGGGATGCATGAACACATACGCACACGTTATGGTGCAAAATATAACCTTATATTATATAGGCCTATAACTAATAATTTGACCCGAGTGATCTAAATAAAACACCACTCAGCCAATCAAATTTGTTTTTTTTGAGCACAGCAAAAAACCCAAACCAACAGGAAGGTTGGCGTGTTTGGAGAAAGACAATGTCCTGTCTGAAGAGGGCATTGTGTGACTCAGCAGTTTCTCATGAGCCCAGGGGTCTTCTACCAAATCAGATCATATTCTTAGAGAATGAGAGATAGAAAGAATAGTCTCTCTTATTCCGAGAAGTCAAGGTCTGCAAAACATCTCTTGCCATGAACCTCTCAGCCCTCAGAGGAAACCTCTGCACTAAAAGATGGAAACTAAATTTAAGGACAGCTTGAACTACGTTCATTTCACGAAAGTGAATGTGGGTCATACATTCAAGGACAACAGTCATAGTCATATGATTTGTCCACTATGTCTTAAAATAGATTTGTGTACGAAACAGAATTAAAGTCATTTTAATTAAAGTTATTATTTAGTTTTAATCTTCCTGTCTGTCAGCTCTCATAATTCATATTTCTACAATATTCAAACTTGCTGCATCTTGACTGATTGTCAATGACATATTGGTCAAGATGCGATTGATGAGAGTGACATCAAACATAACTTTGCTTTTGAGTGTGCTATTTTTGAATGGATGCAAAAAGAAAGATTTTCATTGAATAAAGTCTGACATTTTGGTCTATTGATCACGGTTGTGTTTGGACTTTAGAATACTGTGCACAAATCATACAATGCAAAAAAAGAAAATGTTTGTCATTTTAAAAGTTCCTCATTTTGTTTTGGAGGTCTCCTACAATAGGTCTTCAATAAATCTGTTTGTTTTACCGTATCGATTCAACCCCGAGTCCTCGTTCTTTGAAAGTGGATTTACATTCGTAGCGCAGAAAACAAGATCTTCTCGACACGTCGACAACACAAACTAAACTCTTCTAAGCCTCAGCTACAACTAAAGTTTTGGAGGGCAGGTCAAAGTAGACATTATTCATGAGCAGCCAATGAAGACCATAGACTTACATTTGCATTATACTAATTTGTAACAAACCTACATTTTGTTCGAGCAGGAAGTAAGACTTGAATTACTGAAGACTGATTACTGAAAGTTTCATGCAGTTCAGAATAGGTTCTTTCTTTTGGGAGACAATAACTTTGAAGTCCTTTTACACCGCTTATGGCACCAATAGGCCAACATGTAATACCTGAAACACTGTAAATGCATTTTTCACTTTCATTAAATGGAAAAGAGCTGCCAGCATGTCAACATTTCTCTTTTTGTGTTCCACAAATGAAAGTCATACATGTTTGGAATGACAAAGTTGAATAAATAATCACAAAATTATACATTTTAGGTGAACAATTCCTTTAAAGTCCCTGTAAAGGCAATTCTAAAAAAAAAATCTAAACACATTATAAATTTTCGAAATGTATTGCTAAAACATATTACAAAGACTGTGAACTGTGAAGTACTGAATTGTGGAGTTAGACCGTTAAACGTTTTTTCACCATTGCTGTGTTCCGGATTTTTTGGGCGGGGCTAAAACGGGGGCTCGATGTTGCACTGGAGCCACTGACGCTGGCCCCTCCTCCAACAATAGAGCACATTCACATCAGTTTGCCACTCTGTCAGTAGTACTATTAGTTACTACAGCCTACAGTTTGATAACTAGCTATGCATTCGTCACGGAAATGCGTATTACCTGGATGCGATCATGTACAAAACAGATCGGTGTCCTTATTTAAATTTCTGAAAAACGATCACATCAAGAAGAGGTGGATTAATTTTGTGAAGAGCCACCTTGATGGAGAGCTGAGGATCGCCGCCAAAACTCGCCTCTGTAGTGATCATTTTACACGGGATAGATTTATAAACTTTCCGGAGACAACTGGGATTCACTGATAATCCGCTGTTACTGGTGAATGTGGCCGAACCGACTATCTCCCGCCTCGGCCTTCATCCTCACGTCGCGCCGACAACTGGTGCCATCATCGGCAGTGCGTGCCCACCAATGAGTGAAAGTTGCCTTGTGTGCTTATGTTATAATTATAGTAGGTAGTCGTAGTCCACAGTAACTCCACAGTTGAGTGTGGCGACTGCAGCTTTCCCGAGTGGGCGTGGTTTCAGCGCAGCCAGAGGACACGCCCCCAGCGTTTGAGAGATGAGACTACTGCTAATTTTTTCAAGATTTTGATTCTTTTATGTACTTGCCGGCTTTTTTTATCATTCAAATAACACATATTTCTGTGGTGTGACAAACTCAGAACATACTTAATTTTGACTTTACAGGGACTTTGGATGACAAATTATCTACATATTATTGCTAGCCACAAATTTGGATCAGTAAATTGAAAATCTTCAGTTGTTACCACTAAACAATGAAACACAAGGTAGGTTGTTTCTAACTACGGAGCAGGATATTAGAGCATGTAACTGAACATAAAAAGACATAGCGGGTGTCTCTGCCCTCCGTCGCTCTTTACCGCTGCTTCATAGCATGCTTTCTTTGATCACAAAGTGACAAATAGTTTTTTCCTGATGTTCTGACATGACAAAGAAATTTTCAAATTAAATAACTTGAGTTGTTTTTCTCTGTGTGAGTCAAAGTGTGTTTGAGCCATGCGAGTGTGCCTCAGTGTGTATGTGTGTAAAATGGAAACGCTCACTGTAGGACAGATAGAAAGCCACTGTGAGTAATTGTTTCGCTCAGCCGTGGAGGCACATCCTGGTCCTTTGGAGATAAGCCGGAGTAAATCTCTCTGGATGTCCTGGAAGAGGCAGACGCTAGAGGAGAACAAACACCAGGCCACTGCCAAACGCTATTTGAACGCCCTCTTCAAGATGAGCAGGCCTGAAAAGGCCATCCTTTTATTAATAAGGAGGGAAAGCCCTATTATAATGCTCTCAGCTGAGATTTTGGCCCATCACAGAGAAGTGCACATATTCATCAGTGGGGAAAACTGGAGAGAGAGAGACAAAACAAGGTGACATATACAGTAGATGACAAAGAGTAAGGAACAGTGAATCAAAGGAAGAGAAAAATAGTAAGAGAAAGAAAGAGAGGTTTGTTCACTATACTATAAGGCATCTATTAACCCCTTATATTGCCACATCCATTACATATTTAAAACAGTAATATGCTATACTAAACCTAAACTAATCTTGACAAACTATACATCATTTGAAAGCTTACAATCTCTAGTTTACATATTTGGTGACTGATTTTCAAAATAAATGACAGAGAAGATGTAATTTAACAATTTGCAACAAGAATATTTTCATAATCCTAAGGCGTGATCAGACCTTTATTTTGAAATAGTGATGAACATGAAAAATCATGAAAGAATGGTAGAAACGTTTGTTTTCATGCCAAGAGTTCAAAAGATAGCATCCATTCAATTATTTTAGAAAATAAGGTCTGAAAATATTTTGAATATAAAGAAAAATCATCACCATTTGTGATGTGGCAGCGAGCTATAATGCACATGTGTCATTTTTGTGTTTCTTCATTTCAAAATCTGCCAAACTTCCAATACTACTTTTGAATAGGATGTCTACTTCATAAATTGTATGAAAATTGTAAAAATAATGGTTCAGATCACACAAACAACATATGGAAATGGAGGCGCCCTTATAAGGGCAGTAATGTCAACTAGTGAAAAAGTTTGGTACTGCATCCAAACAAAATCTCACTGAAAGCTTCTTTTTTGAGATATCAACCTAAACTTTGAAACACAACTTGTTCAGATTTTTGGCTTTGATTTGTTGCATTTTTAGAGTCCACCAGGTTTTGAAAATATATATTTTATATAAAATATGAATAATTACATGTTTAACATTGTACATTTTCATAAACTTCTATAACTTTTTTTTTACTTTTAACGTTTAACTTTCTTAATTTATTTCACTTATACAAAAATCTGCCACATGTCTTCAAGACCAATCTTACATCTATATTCCAAAGCATTCTTGAATTACAACCATTTAAGTTCGGAATGTGCATTTTCATGTCTATTTAAAAAAAAAGGGGGGGGGGGGTGCCGCTTAAGGGGTTAAACCAGAATATATAGGCCTATATATAAATATTAGACATAAATTATGTTAAATAGTGCTGAAGGTCATTAATAACTGATCCAAAATGAAGCTAGTGGTCTTTAACGAGCCGAAGAGAGCACACGTCACTCCTCTCCCCACAAAACTGCACTGGTTGCCAGTTGCCGCTCGCATCAAAGACCTTTGCCTACAGAACAACCACTGGTTCTGCTCCCTTTTACCTAAACCCATTACTTCAGACTTACGTGCCATCCAGAAACTTGCGCTCAGCAAGTGAACGCCGTCTTGTGGTGAGGCACAAAATCTCTTTCTCTGACCTTTTCCTGGTCTGTGCCATGCTGGTGGAATGACCTGCCTACAACTCTACCAAAGCTGCTGAGTCCGTGGCCATTTTCAAGAAACGGCTGAAGACGCATCTTTTTCGGCAACACCTGATCTATTAATACTAACACTTTATCTTCTATTCTATTATATATCTATTATCTAAAAAATTAAATAAAAATTTAACTGGGATTGTTGTCCTGTTGTTAGTTTCGCTGCTTCTATTGTTCTCATTTGTAAGTTGATTTGGATAAAATCGTCTGCTAAATGAATAAATGTAAATGTAATGTTTCTAAATGCTAAATAAAGAATGAAAAAAGTCTTAGCAATATCACCCTTTTACAATTATGTTTTCTGTCATAAAATGAAGCACACTGTAAAACACAACTGGAGAGTCATTGTGAATAAAACATTGTTTTTTGACGTTTTTATCCAGCGGTGGAAATGGTCCCTGAGAGACCTCCTGATAACATCAACAAGGATATTACAAGTATCCGCCATCTTAAATGAAAAGGCGTTGAGAGAGAGAGTAGAGAGAGTCCGACAGAAAGGGAGAGTTTTGATGTATTATTCTATCTCTCCTGAGCTGTAAGACAGGTAAAGACCTTCCGTTATCAGGTCCAACCCACCTGCTAACAATGGGATGAAAATGTGCGTATATATATATATATATATATATGCCAGGGGATCAAGGCTGAGCGATTGCTCTTTGAAACCACAGGTCAGACACTGCTCCACTAAACAACATATAACATTATGACCTGTGAAATCAACACATTAGTCTGACATTTTCACTGACAATCTCCATTTCTGATGGTCAAATGCAAAACTGAACATTCCAAGATTTATAAACCATTTTAAAGGGCCACTTTCACACATACAATTAACATTACTAAGCTAAAATGATTGAAATGATTCACTAAAACGAGACGAACATAACAAAAACAAAATTAATAACTTTATATAGCAGTTTACCAATTTTCAAAACATTAAAATCAGCCAAAAATGACCTTTAAAGGGATGGTTGACCCACAAATGACAATTCTGTCATTATTCCCTTTCATATCATTCCAAACATGTTTCTTTGTTCTGTGGAACATATCCGAAGATATTTTTGAGACGTATGTTTTTTCCCCCCATTCAATGGAAGTCAATGGTCACCGAAACTCTTTGGTTACCAACATTCTTTAAGATATCTCAGGTTATGGTGAAAACTGTTCACCCTAATGCAATGCGAGAGCCAGTAACACGAGCCAGTCAGAGGCTTGTCTCTGATATGTTACTGACTTTATTTGGAAATAATCAGTGTGTAGTCAAGAAGGGGTCACACAGAGTGCTCTTAAACTCCACCTGACCTTTAGCATACAGGTGGAAACAGAAGCTGGAGCAAGATACTAACAGAATGGACAGACTTTGATGGCTGGAACCATTTCATGTCACCCTTTATCATGCCAGCGAGCTTATTTGCTGCTCTGCATGGCCTGCCTGCAAGACAAAAGGCATCTGCCAGCATTCCTCTACAACCTGACTGAAATAACACCTTGCACTTTGAGGTCATACTCATAACCACAGACCTATTGTATGTGCATGCTAATAAGAAAACGAAAATAACATGAACAAGCCTGAATCTACAAGTGACCCAGCCTCTACTGCAGAGATAAATGCAATTCCTTTCTTACATTATGCAAAACAAGGTGATCCTAAGCTGGGCATGTTAATCCAAGATCACTTTTATTTTTTAATTAGCCATGTCGTAAACCGAACATTACGTTTTATGACTTGCCATCATCTTTGGGGGGTCCGCTCATAAGATCTGCCATGCATATCAAATTTAAACAAGCCATCACCAAGTTGATCAGCATACAAATGTACCCATGAGATGCCAAACAGAGCCTCCAGTTATTTTTAGACCCACAAAAAAAAGTGGTGCTTTTCTTTAAGGCAGGAAGACAAATGAGGACGAACTTGGCAGCATATGCCGTGCCAAACTGACAAAAGAGCCTCATCTCTGAATGACTGAATGATCAGCCCTTTTTTTGGCAGTGAGTCTTTCATCCACGATATGAAAACCTAATCAGCTGGCCTGATTGCTGTGAGTGCCCTTTTGTGAAGTCTTTAATCCAGTGACTGT
The DNA here is from genome assembly GCF_949152265.1 of Phoxinus phoxinus. Lineage (NCBI taxonomy): Eukaryota > Metazoa > Chordata > Actinopteri > Cypriniformes > Leuciscidae > Phoxinus > Phoxinus phoxinus. The sequence goes on from NC_136894.1 coordinate 6,133,532, forward strand.
TTTAAGAAATGCATAATTGATATTCTGTCCAGAATGGTCGTAATTTACAGCTGTGTGAATAATGAGCAGTCATCTGGCCTCTGCTGGGGGTACACGTGCCACCGTCTTAACCCCCAATGTGATGAACCCTTGATTGGTACAGGACAAAGCGCACTATTTTGACAAAACAGTCACGAGGGAGAGACTAAGGTTTCTTTATTTAACTCCCATCCTCATTTCCTCTGGCCCTAATTAAATAATCAGACGGACTGAGTACTTGTTAATGATGTCATTGTCATGCTAATTGGGCGTTCCTTGTTACTCCTAATAAATATTTTAGGAAATTATATATATACGCACGCACGCACGCACGCACACACACACACACACAACTTCTAGACTTTTTAAACCACTTCAAACAAGACCGTCAAGCCAACTATCAAAATGTGTTACATTAAAATGTATTCTTAAAATTTAATATCACTTCAAATTACTTGTGAGGAAACTGTCTGCACTCAAACCAAACCTGTGAACTACAATCAGTAAAAATAGAAATCTTGCATGCCAGATATTCATCCAAATTTGTGGACAGAATGAACCATTAAAGCAACATATTACACCAACAAAAATTGCAAATGCATTAGGTATGCCTAAAAAATGATATATGTTATGCAGACGCATCATTAAATTCTTCATGGGTGGAGTAAATATGTTCTTAATGAGAATAATTTAGCTCAGTGATTATCAATTCAATATTTTTCTGATGCTCCTTAAAATCAGTGTGCCAACCAGGTACACAACTGGGTGGGTCCGAGTCTCAGTCAGTATGCATTTTATATAATTTAACATTACTAAAGGCATCTTTACATGAAAGCCACGACTCTACACTATGACTCCAAGAGCAGTGTAAGGACCTAATGCCACAAAAAAAGCCATACTACAATATGGTGGAACCACAACAGAGCTTCCAAATTCACATCTAGTTTGAGCTTCTGCAGAATGCAATGTAGATTTGAGTGTAGAAATGATTTGAGAAGCCAATTTTGAGGAGCAAATCATGAAACAGCAAATCTTGTCCATGGCCCTGATACCATCTAACCCAAGATGGGTTAGTGAATTAGACTTAAGCTTGCTTCAGTGTATATAAGTAAAAGATTAAGGTATGATTTCATGGCTTTAATAAATAAGCTTTATGTTCTTGTATTTCATAACGCAAAAGAGTTTATAGAACCCGATCGTCTCATCAGCTAAAATATGAATGATATCTAAATGGACTTTTAAGGTAAAGCCAAAATAAAGTGAAAACCTCTTTCACTCTGGAAGTTTCAAAGGATTCACTCTTCGAAGCAAAAAAAAAAGAGAGCTGGGGGTGTTAATTTCATGGGGTAAGTCTTAAATTGAGCTCCATAATTTTCTCCCTGAGTAGATTACAGAAAGGTCTCACTATCCTCAGGTAAGACAGACTAACCTTCCCCTCCCCCGTCGCTGAGAGTGGACCCATCCAGCCCGAGGACGATACCAATCACATCAGCGGAACGCTTTGAAAAATTGGCTCAGCTACAGCAGAGCTTGTTGACTGCTTTCAGCTGGGAGCACATACTGGAGATGAGCCATCCGTTTCCCCACGGGCCAGGCACCAGTTTTGACAAGCTGGGCTTCTCAGATCCACAAAATAAATCTCTGAGATGATATCTGTAAAAAGAAAAAGAAAAAAGAAACAGTCAGGATAAAAACAGTAAAGAATGTAAATGTCCCAAGCAGTGTTGGGGGTAAAACATTACAAGTAATGCGAGTTATGTAATCCGAATACTTTTTTTTAAGTAACTAGAGTTACTTATTCAAATAACGCAAGTTACTTTTGGCCTGATTTACTAAACAGGGCAAATTAGTGTGAGAGTGCAATTCCAAAAATAATGGCACAAATAGCAGTAAATTGACAAGCGCAAACCTTAGTAAATCACCTTGCGAGATTCATTTAAACACTCTCTTTCCCATAAATATTGCCTCTGAAAGGGAAACTCCTACAAATGCATATGCAATAAGGTCAGCCAAAAAAAAAACCCTGCCCACTCCTTTTCAGCAATAATCTTTCCCTGCGTCTTTAGTAAATCCTGACAGTCTTTTTTTTAACACCAAAAGAGGGTTTGCGCTGGTGCAAGCTGTTAGTAAATCTGGCCCTTAGTTTTCCCATTTATTGACTGACAGCTGTCCTGTCCCTATGTTGAGAGAAATCGGGAGTGAGTGCAGAGGCGTTGTGTGTGCTTTGTAAACATGATGGTTATTGTAGTAATCTAGACTAAATGTGTGGATGCATTTACTCATCTCACTTGCACAAAAACAGAGTTATTCCTCAAAAGTCAAAATGAATAAAAACAGTCAAAGGCAAACTCGGAATATTACGCAAACCCGATATTCTGAATATTGAGATAGGACAGGAGTGGATTTATGTCTCTGTTTTATTATGTGTGGCGGCAGTCGTCCGTGAGGGGCTGCCGTCTTTCCTTTCGGTTTTGTATTTGTTTATTTATTTCATCAAAAGTTGTTGAATGTTCGCCGGTTCCCGCCTCCCTTCTTCCCACAACATCTAACTCGTTACATAATCACACACCAATAAGCAAAAATGGCTTACATTTTTTTGTTTCTGCTGAAATAAGAGTGTTGAAATTTCTTCTCTTGCATTCTTCTGCCATCCAAAATGGCAGCACTGCTGAAAGGTTTGTTTGAGCAGCGCCCTCTACTGTACTGGCATGAATTTGCATTTCCTTCAGCCAAAAGGTTATTCACTAAATTTTTTGTGTGAAAGTGCATTTATTTTTCCCAAACATAGAATTATTATAATTTTTTTGTCATTAAAAACATGCAAGCCCAGCCCAGGTGAGAAAAAATAATGCAAATTATACATTACTTTTGTAGTAATGCAACTGTTGCAGGCATTAATTTTAAAAACAAATTTCCCCAACACTCAAAGTACATACATTAATTATTATCAAAGTCGACTTTTACAGAACAACTTCAAGCAAATAGGCTACTTATTGAATAAGAAAGGAAGAAAATAAAATCTCAGAGGTATAATCTTTTCAGAAAATATTAAATGTTCTAAGACAACATGAAAAAAAGTGAATGCAGCAGCGTTTCTCAGAAATTGCCATTGTGACAAGATAGCAGGATGCATGTAACTAGTGACAGAGCAGTCCATTAAAGACAATTATGACGTGGTAGTATGAACCAAAACTTGCCTACTCTTCTGGTATAGTATGTACTATTACTTCACCCCTGACCCCGCTAGGGCATATTAGGATCCAGCACAGGCATGTTCAGTTTACCCCTACAGGCAGGTGCTGGGACTGCACCATCTAAGAACAAAAAGCATCTTTCTTCATTAACGACCAAGTTGTTGTGTTCTGAAAAACACAATTTCAGACGGAAACAAGAGTTAGTATCGCCATCGACTACCCAAATCGGAAGTAGGAGTTCACCAGGTACACCTAAAGGCAACATTAACGTGCACACGAGCATCGCTTACACAAACATACAAATCACGCCGCGTCTACCTTGAGGAAAGCAGGGACAATTTTTGCAGTCTGCAAGCTCCTCAAGGGTTATAATTTCTAATTAAATTTTTTTTCCCCCATCTAAACCTCATTTGAAAGGTAGAGCTGAGGTCCCTGCATTATAATTGAATCTGAAATTGCCAACAACACAGTTAGGCTTTCTTCCCCTTTAAAAATGATGGCATTGTTTGTTTCACGTCCATTAGCACAAATGCACTTTTTCCCCCTCTCTCCTTTATTTCATTTTATTTTATATTATTAATTTCTCGTGTGCATTTTCAGCATCCTAATTAATTTGATTTTGTTTTCTCCCACTACAGAGGACCCTGGAAATTAATGATGTGGAACCACAATGTTGTTGAGATGCTGATGGGCCTCGTCTTCATGTTGTGAAATTTCTGTCATTAGACAAAGCGCCTGGTGACTTGAAAGTTTGTGCTGCTGGTGTCGGGGTCTATGCCCGGGGGTTACATTCTGTCTGCATAATTGATTAGACAACCAGAGGGTCGCCGAAGTGATAATGATAGCAACAGAAACCTTTTATTTGCATTTTTATGATTCACATTCTAACAGAAGTATCTTCTGAACAGTGGCGTGGAAACATCCACTTAGAATACATATGCATGAAGTCAGTGACATTGAAAAATTGAAGTTTTAAGCAAGGAAATCTTTGTCATTTAGAAACCAGCATAACACAATGTGTGTTTAACGAGATTGATTATAGAGGGAAGGGGGTAGATTTAAGGAATGAAAGACAAAGAGATAAATAAAGAGGAAAGGAGAGAAGAAAGAGACATAGAGAGCTCTATAATACTCTGTCGCACTCTGGAAATGAGTCTATGAGGGCACGTCATATATTTGCACTTTAATAAGTTGTTACACTATGGGACTGTATAGAGCATTTGCAAGTTAATAAGCGGTTCTCCAGTCTTTTCACAGTCCAATCTCTTAGCCTTTATTCCAGGCACAAGAACAGAGGGATACAGGGAGGGATACAGGGAGATTTCCTCACCTCATAATGCGCTTCACTTGTTTTATTTGACATGACATCCGTTCGAATCAGGTCTGTCACAATTCAATTCCCCCACTTATATTTATGCATTTGGCTCCGTAACTTCACACCGGCACAATATCTGTGCGCTTAATCAACATTTCAGCTTTATTACATCATCTGCCAGGCAGTCTTTCCACTCACCCGATTCATTTTTGTTATGGCTGTGGGCGAAGTTTGTAAATTATAATCTTGCGCCTTTCTTAAAGGTATAATTCAGTCAAAAATGAAAAGTTTGTCATCATTTACTCATCATCATGCATGTGATTCCAAACCTGTATGTATTTCTTTTTTCGTGGTGATGCAAAAACATGTTTTTCATTACTGAATTCATATTTTTATATTTTGGGTCATAAACTAAAAAAATCTCAAGGTGTTACGGAAAATCTTTAAAAGACAACTTTAGATTTTTTTTTTATTGTCTACCAAATCAAAATCATTTGGTCCACCCAACATGGAGAGAATCCCCCCCAAAGGGGACTTTATACAAAAGTTATAAAAAATTTGTTTGCAAATAATGATCAAGATGAGTGCACTCGCATATATTCAAGGTGTAAGAAAAAAAAGATTTTTTTTTAAATCTAATGTTCACACCATAACATTTTTAGAGTCATTAATTTGAACATTTCTTGAATATGGTAAACACGTTTTTCAAAACCATATGAAACTGTTGTATTTGTCACTGACCCAGGTAGCCTATAAATAAACTGATGTAGCCTATGAAGAAGACTGTAATCAAATACTACATCTAGATCTTTATTGCTCTCTGATAAACTCCCTCAATCTATACACACGCATCCAAACATCAATCAATACATAAATCATACTGCTCTGACAGACAGCACATCAAGAGATCGAATTATCCGGTGTGTGGTAAAGACAAAACGTACAGGTGTTTATGACTGCCACACTCTCTTTCTCTCCCTCTGTCTTAAACACACACAAACAAACTCACTCCAGGAGGAAAGCGGACCACTTGGGTCCCAGTTCCCAGCTCTAATAGCCAGCGATGACGGATGGGCGTCATTTAACTGGATGTATCAGCGTGCAGCCTGCATGGCCCAGCTGCGAGACACTAAACCAATTAGAGGGGGGTAATTAATCTGGGCCAGGGAAGCACCCCTGCCACTGCAGAGTCATACACACAGAAAAGACCCACAGGAAAACTCCATGCGAGGCCTCCCGTGGGATCTCTCCACTTATTAAATCACATCTGAACACATATTGTAGGGTTAAGCAGACAGAAAGTGAAAGGGAGAAAGAAAAAGAATGAAACACTTTTACTATAAGTGCAACAGCAGCTCTATTTTTGTCAAAAGCAATACATTACTATTTTTGTTGTTCAGATTTTTCATATGAAATGCAAATTATATAATATAATTAGGTGTTCAAGCACGAAGTGCTGAAAACCTATTGTAATTGTACCGATTTTTATTATTATTATTATTATTCTCCTGTAAAACGCATCGTGCAGCCCAAACCGTAAGTGCTAGAGACTTGAAACTTTGCCACAAGGTAGTACAAAAATCGAGGAGAGGTTATCAAATTATGAGCCCGATTGGCCTATAGGTGGCGCTATAGCGCAAAAAACTAAAAAATCACACTCTTTTGCTTATATCTCAATAACCCTTTGTCCTAGACTCAAGTGTCTTATATCATTGGAATCCTTGGCTCAAGACGAAGAAAATATCGCGGAGGTTTTTCATTTCCGGTATGCAAATTTTTCCGCCATTTTGGATTTTGTTCAAAACCTACTTTTGCAAACTAGCCCTAGGTTTTTTCACCCGATCGGAACCAAACCAGTGCAGAAATGTTCTCTGGAGTCTGATAATCAATAATTATTGAAAAAAAGTTCGATTATCGATTAACGGTTGCTAGGGGGCGTAAAATTAACGTTGTAAGCGGAGCCTATATTACTAAAACGCCTATAACTCAAGTAGTAAATGAGATAACTTCACCAAACTTGGTACACATGTGTACGAGGTCAATCTGAGGTCACGATAAAAAAACTGCGTCGATTGGCCACATGGTGGCGCTAAAACACAGAAAAAACGTATAAACACCTGACCGTTTGTCCGATTGACTTGAAATTTGGTATGCAGTGTCTTGGCCCAAGGCCCCATGTATGTGTGAAAGGATATTGGCGTATCTCAAAAAACATGGCCGCCATTGGCCAATTAAGTTGAATCACCTATTAGACAAGGTTAACGGAGGCCAATCAGAACGAAACTCGGTGGGCATGTTCAACTCATGGCCCCAGAGGTCTGTAAGAGTTTTGAAAGAAATCGGACACTAGTTGGCGCTAACGAGTTTTAAGGCTCTGTAATCACGTGGTGTTACAAATATCGTCACAATATGCATATCATTTGATAGATCTCCTCATGGTGAACATATTTGCCTCAAGAACCACTGCTGTCAATCAAACCGTTTATTAAATATTCACGAATATGTTAAAAACCTACTTTTGCGAACTAGTCCCTGGTTTTTTGCCCAATCAGAACCAAACAAGTCTAAGACAATTCTCTGGACTCTCTAGATCAATAATTATTGAAAAAAAGTTGAACTTTTGCCTTTGGGTGGCTGTAACAGGGTCATTTTAAAAAATGGGCGTGGCAAATTACACTCAAAAGCCTATAAATCCTAAACAAAAACTCAAAACTTCACAGAAATTGGTAGGCATATGTGTCATAACATGCTGAAGAAGCACGCCGAGTTTCATGGAGATCGGACCATATGTGGCGCTATAACTGTTAAAAAGCTTTGAAAACCATGTATTCCCTATGGTGACTTGCCTGTATTGGCTGTAAATGGTATTTTCCATCTCTGTAATCACGTGGTGTTAAAAACATCCACATAATATGCATATATTTTGATAGATCTCCTCATACTGAACAACTTTGCCTCAAGAACCACTACTGTCAATAAAATTGTTCATTAAATATTTGCTATTATGTTAAAAAGCTACTTTTGCAAACTAGTCATATTGACATAAGTGGTTTAATACTGCCCCCTTCTGGTCACTTGTTCATACTACTCACTAATATTGTTCTATAATTCATATTTAGACTTTATAAAATCACTATTTTAACATTTACAATCACATTTTGACAAAATTCATCTATTGGAGTATTACTATTGACAATTGTATCACACTGAGAAATGGGAATTATGGAAGTGAAAGTGAAACGGAGGCCGCCATTTAGGCCACGCCCCCCGCAGTACAAATTCACTCATAACTCGAAAACGGAAAGTCGTTGCGCGCTCAAATTTTGATGGTAAGGTCCTCTCCAGGCTCTTAATCGAAATCTATTGTCGCGGAGCTCAGGAACGCCCCCCCCCGCGAATGTCGAATTCGCGAGACCTCCGAATTTGAACGGCTGTAACTCCCGAACCAGATCACCCCGATCCTTGTGGAATAGCTTGTTGGAAAGGGCCCGTCCCCGCCTAGCTTCGATTCCATTTTGGTGCGATTTGGCCCGGGCATTCCCGAGATATAAGCCAAAAAAGGATTGCATTTGAACGGGAATAACTCCCGGCCCCAATCACCCACCAACACCAGGATGGTCTCATTACACAGGGCACCTCGAGCACTATCTAAGCTCCGATTTTCAGATTTTTTCGCCTTCTCGTTCCCGAATTATAAGTGAAAAACCAAATTTCCATTCATTCATTCACTTCAACTGTAAGATGGAGGCTGCAATAACACTGTTGTCCACTAGAGAGAGCAGCAGGATTATATTTGTAATCTTTTTATCAGCTTTCAGCATTGACTAACAAACAAATGCTTAAAGCTATATCTTTGTTATTTTGATGGACGTGTAATGTGTGTGTAAGCATGCATAATGGAGTTAACATGGAAAAACTGGTTTGGTTTAGTGCAAAACACTGGTAAAAATCAAGACTTGTAAAAGTACATGTTAAAAGACTATTAATAAGTAGAATGTCCAGCAGAGGGCAGTAGAAGACCACTTATTGGCTCACTTTCATTTTACATGTATATATTTAGACACTAAAAAATCCCTTACATAACGATTACTATTATAACACAATCATATTTTGTCAGAGTTTATCACTTCATTTGTTCTGATGCTTCACATTATTGCTAGCAAAGTGGTAAATCGTGGTAAATAACGCTAGAAACATGGTAAATCACAGTAAATAGGGTAAATCATGCTAGAATGTGGTGTATCATGGTTAATCATCCTGTAACATGGTAAATCATCCTGTAACATGGTAAATCAAGGTAAACTATGGTAAATCATGCTAAAATCATATTAAATCAAACTAGAATGTATTCAATTGTTGTAAATCATGCTAGAACAAGGTAAATCATGGTGAATCATACTAGAACTTGGTATATCATGGAAAACTATGGTAAATCATACTGGAACATGGTAAGTCATGGTAAATCATGGTGAATCATACTAGAACATAGTAAATCATTATAAATCATCCTAGAACATGGTAAATCATGGTAAACTTTGATAAATCATGGTAAACTATGGTAAATCATGCTAAATGTATGGTAAATTGTAAATCATGGTAAATGGACTTTTCTATCTATTATGTCAGTGGTTAAACGCTTGCTAAATACAACTTAATGTCTTAAATGCTTTAATGTGCTCAAAGGCCTTAAAGGCTTGAACACCGATAAATGCTGCTTGCAGCTTTAATTTAATATATAATTATATATATATTAGGGGTGAAACACAGAAGTCACGGTTCGGTAGGTACCTCGGTTTTGGGGTCATGTTTTGATACGAGTTCGGTACATTTACATGTTTCGAAGCTACATGTTACAATGGCTTCCATTTCCAAGACATGCATATTTCATCAGTGGACTATAGTAGTGAGACTTCCACGAGTCACGACACAAATCCGAATGATTTTGTCTCATTATAACAGCAGAAACAACTGAAAATACTCAATTTATGGTCATACAGACAAGAGTTCATTCCAAACTGCAAAGGGTCTGTTTTTATTTGTCTTCATCTTACAATAAAAACAAATCGTTGTGCTTTTGTAAAATTAAGAAAACAGGATGCCGAATCTGCTGTATCCGGTTTCCTTTCTGTGAATATTGTGGAGCGCATCACAAAAATTAATCGAAACTCAACATATAGGCTACCAGCAAGCTCTTGGGTGGCATATAAACTCTTGTTTTGGGTTGCTGCATACATAGATATACATAATAAAGGCTAGATGTCTTACGGCGGAGTCTCGAACAGCATCAGCCGGCGGCCATCTTGTCACAGGGAAGCTTTCTGTAAGGTGATGATCTGCACGAACACAAATACTCTTAACTCGCTGAAATCTTGACGGATTTACAAACGGTTTGGTTTCTTACAAACGTTATTAACGTGGCTATAATTCTGGATGCTTGAACATGTTTAAATATATAATATTATAATTATTCATAAGTACGCAGTGTCATAACTACATCTCTGACGTTTATAACAAACCAACCCGTTTGAAAATCGGTAGAAAATTGAGCAAGTTATGGTTATTTAAAAAGTACATGCACCATTAAAACAATGTTACGAGTGAGCGAGCCCCCTGTGGCAAGATGGCCGCCGTGTGCGGACGTCGACCTCCATTGGCCAGCAGCGCGGACGAGACATCTAGTCTTTATTGTATGATATCTATGGCTGCATAGATTGTCTCTTCTTCTTCTGCTCTTTTTCCTGTTTTGGCGGTTAGCAACAATGTGGCATTACTGTGCGCTCCCCCTTCTGGATTGGAGTGTGGATTGCCTGTGACTGACTGTATTCGTCGTCTGACTGCATGCACCGAACCGTGACGTCCGTACTGTAATGGTTCGGGACGAATACATGTACCTTTTTAGGTAGTCGAGATATATATTATATATATATATATAAAACAAAAATATCATACACTTACTGGACACTTTATTAGGTACACCTCGCTAGTACCGGGTTGGGCGCCCTTTTGCATTCAGAACTGCCTTAATTTTTCATGACATCGATTCAACTAGGTGCTGCAAACATTGACCTCTGGCATCAACAATGCATTTACGCCACAGAAAACCCTAGAGATGATTGTGTGTGAAAATCCCAATAGATCAACAATTTCTGAAATACTCAGACCAGCCCATCTCCATTCCACATACAACAATTCTACAATCAAATTCACATAAATCACATTTCTTCCCCATTCTGACGCTCATATTTAACTTCAGCAAATCCTCTTGCCCATGTCTACATGCCTAAATGCATAGTTGCTGCCATGTGATTGGTGGATTAGATATTTGCGTTAACGCGCAGTTGAAAAGGTGTCTGTTAAGTGGCCGGTGAGTGTATATTTTATTATATTGAAGTAGATATTTTGCAGGTGATCGTTTTTTGGAGGTCTTTAATAAAATATCTTAAAAACACTCTCTCTGTGTGTGCGGCTGTGCACGAATTAAAGGTAGGGTAGGCGATTTTTGGAGAAGCTAGCAATAGCAAGCTAGTTTTGAAAGCATAAGATTGAACCCTCCCTTCAGAGCATCTCCAAAGCCACGCCTCCTCCAAAACACATGAACGCGAACAAAAGCGTCACGATAGAGGTCCTACACCTTCCTCAAACTAAATATATACATAGGCCTACATATAAATACATTTAGATCACTTAACTTAGTGATTGCTATGAAGATATGAAGAGAATTTTCAACCAGCATAACAAAAAACTGTTTCTGGAACAAATCACCTACCCTGCCTTTAAATTCTCTTTTGCCTCTTCTAGCACTGGAATGGTTTAAAATATATTGAGTGTGTAAATTAATCCTTGAATCACATGCGTACCGAACCGTGGGGCCTGGTCCTTACGGATCACGGATCAACTATGATCCGTTTAACCCCTAGTGTCCTCAATCTGGCAAGCCTGAGCGTCGGGTCTGAGGAGGAGGGAGCAGGGGAAAAATTCTCCACAATATTTTGGATTTGGACTGCATTACTATTTGTCAATATTACATAGTGCACCTTTAATCATTTTGTAGCTCCACAACCTGCATAATTTCGGGGAAGCTGTATGCACCATGCCTCCTTGAAATTTGATATCGTTATGGTTGCTCTGAGTAATTTTTGTTTTTCTGTCAAAGAAATTCAATTTCCATAAAAAAAACACACCCACAAAATGTCTTGCTCAAGATTTTAAAAAAAGAAGAAAAATGCTTCTTATTTAAAGTTCGGAAGTCAACTTTTCTCCCTGAAGTGCGTGACAAGCTGGCATTTAGTATTAATAGGCAAACTAACTAACTACGTACATCGTGCATCACACAAAGATAAATGGCAAAGGATGAACGCTGCTAAAGGAGCAGGCAGTGTAATGCCATTAGCGTTGGAGAGACATGGGCAGGGATCAGACGCGTGGCATGAGTTGTGGCACTGCTCGTCTTCTCCACCGGGTGCATTTGTCACATGTACCACTCCGCAGCACAGTGGATTAGATGTTCGCCTTGGATCATTAAGTTTAGCTCAAATCCTGACAGGACAGACAAGCGTTTCATCCTTGTCAAACCACACTGATGCTGTAGAGGGTGAGTAAGGGTGGGGGGGATTCAGGAGGATAGGCAGGGAAAGACAGAGAGAGGGCTGGAAGAGACCAATAAGGTCTACAATGCCTGATGAAAGCTATCAATTAGCATTCACATTTTATCTCAATGGTAGTTGCTTGGCTGGCGAGGACCAGAAGTATGCATTTCATGGGCATTCATTTGTAATGCAAGGTTGTTTTGAGACAATCACTAATGCCGTGAATGCCGTGTAATTTTTCCGGAGCAGAAGAAAAATAACACCATTACAATACTGTTTGACAGTAATACAGTCCCTAACACTTAACTAGACACTATCACGAGATGGTAAAAATAAAAAATTTAAGGGTACTAAATAAATATCATAATAATATGCAAATCAGTGTTTTTATTGTTAACAAATAAATTACAAATCATTTTCATTAACGGAAATACAACTGAAATAAAATAAGTATTAGATGATAAAACTTCAAAACGTAAAGGAAAACTAGAAAAATTGCATTGGCAACAAACTGAAATAAAGATAATTTTAAGTTAAAGTACTGAAATTACTAAAACTAAAATAAGGTTCAATTGAAATATATATATATATATATATATATATATATATATATAAAAAATTTAAAAATATAAAAACAAACTAAAGTTAAAATGAAAACAAAACAATGTAAAAAAAATAATTTAAAATCTAAATATGTAAAATATATTCTAAAACATTTTTTGTTTGCCATAATAATTTAAAAGTATGCAAAGAATGATTCTATAAGAATATAGAGCAATTTTGAAGATATGAAGGATATTTTTTTTTTTTTTTTTTTTTGCAGACAGATGTAGTTACGACATCCACCAGCAGGGGCAAACCAGCCAAACTCTAAATGGAATATAACAGGAAGAAGTTGTGTTTTTCTAACTCTGCAGAGAAGAGAATCATGGGATGTGAGAGCTGGGGCATCAGTGGCAATTAATGCAAGTGGAATCTCAGACAAGGAGGCTAATGAGTTTTAATATACATGCAGGTGAGGAAAAAGGGGAGGCACTGAAGCCCTTAATGAACCCATGACAGCCTAATTAGCCACAATTTACAATTCCCGGATTCTAATCAGAGGCACTGAGATGCTGCCACAGATCTTTGTATGGAATGAGTCTTTTTAAACACTCCAATCTGTTGCATGGTATTTGATTGATAATTGCTGTTTTTCCTCCCTTTTCCCATTACTTCAGAGGCAAGTGCCCAGATCGGACTGTGAAATAATGGAAGATGGCTAGCTATTTATAAATCAACTCTGAATTTGTACTTTTACATTTGGTATATGAGTAATGCAGCATTGTTTTGAGAGTAGACATGCAGACAGGTGATCATTAAAATGACGATGACATGCAGATACGGTTGAACTCGACCCTGCTCACAGTGTAACACTTGAAAGTTGAGTTTCAGAAATATAAAGACCCCATGAAATGACTTGATGAGCTCACTTGTTCCAGTGTTGACGTATTTACAGTTGAAACAGACAGTTGGAACATATTAACATATCTTTCTTTCTTTCTCTTTCTTTCTTTCTTTCTTTCTTTCTTTCTTTCTTTCTTTCTTTCTTTCTTTCTTTCTTTCTTTCTTTCTTTCTTTCTTTCTTTCTTTCTTAAATAGCCAATAAGTTTTAGCTTTTGTCATTGATTTGTTATATCTGTTACTTTATAATGCTACATTTTGGATACACTTGTGAGTATATTTTTGTTCTATTTCCCATTTTAAATTCATAGCCTATATCTGCTTAAAGTTTATACAATTTTAGCTGTAAACTAGACTGGCATAAAAAATGGCCTACAGCTGACAGACATGGATTACAAAACTCATATTTCGATCATGCAGCTGTTAAATATGTTGGACAATGGGAGCATTTTTAAATGTTTCAAAGTCAGATGATACAATAAAAGAATTGACATTATTCATGCATTCTAGTGTTCAGGGGTTTTGTGTTGACTGAATAGCCAAAGAGCAAACGAGAGCATCATGGGAATGAGTTCCCAAAGTACCAGACAAACAGAAACTTTGACCAACCATGACTTTTTTCAAAGATGCATACTCAATTGTGTGTGTGTGTGTGTGTGTGTGTGTGTGTGTGTGTGTGTGTGTGTGTGTGTGTGTGTGTGTGTGTGTGTGTGTGTGTGTGTGTGTGTGTCAGGTAAACCCTATAAAACCCACTGGCAATATCGGAAATCATACTAAGTGATGTTTTTTCAAAATGTAAATATTAAGAAAGTTTTATATGATGGGTAGATTTGGGGGTATGGGATATAATATACAGTATAAAATCATAATATCCATGGAATGTCCCAATGAAACATGGAAACCCAGCAAAAAAAGAAAAGAAAGTGTGTGTGTGTGTGTAATGCAATAGCTCCCATTTTAAATAGTTTAACTACTTTACATAATAATTAGCTTGTAGCTTGACAAGCTAGTTTCTAAATAACCTTTCCATAAAAGCAGTGCTTTATACCAAATATTGAATATTCTTGTTCCCATGTCTTTAATTCTGCAACCTTGGAAACATTATGCGCAATTTGGATTAAATGTGTAAAGACTAATCTCATTACAAATTCACATGGCCGAAGTTTGTGGTATGATGTTTCCACAACTGCATCAGTTCATCTTTGTTGCTTCATTAACTCTGACTTTACTCTCCCTCATTCAGAACAGTCTGCTGGTACATTTTATTCCCCACCAAATTGACCCAGGGCACATTTTTTTTCTGAATGTAATTTATGATACACGTTTGAAGGGATGGTAACTCAAAGACTAACAAGACATGATCAAAGAACCTAGAACACAAGCATGCGGCTCCTGGTTTCTACATCACTGGAAAGCATGCATACAAGCAGGTCGTGGCCTAAAGACATCATAATTACTCAAGTAATTTGACTGCGAGAGTGGAAATTGCACATTAATCGCGAGGTGATAAATTGATCAGTGTACAATTAACCGTACATCATTTGGGACGGCGCTAGGATTGGGGCAGGAACTTACACGCTAACAAGATATGATCAAAGCCGAGAGGCTGGACACGAATGATAGCTCAAATCCACTGATTTAGTTCTTGTCCTTATGATGTGTATCAAATAATTTAACTGCAAAAGTAGAAATCATATCTTATATAGCCATAGCCCTTGCAGAATTGTACAATGGGATGCACGCTTGTTTTTGACTGATTCTTTCTCCTTTGTCTACCCAGATGTCTTGATTTATTTGTCAGTAAGACATTGAAATCTTTGTTTGGCTCCACTCTAGACAATTCTGGGCATATTTTGTTCCTTTAGTCATTTACAAAGCCCCGTTCTGGCATGGCCACCAAAGCATGTGCAGTTTCAGAGCACTGTTCTCCAATCTGTCCAAACAACGGATAAACCCTTTTTACACTATGAATCACTATTCCAGACGGTGACTTTTTTTTTTTTTGGTCCACCAACAGTCACCACAGGTAATTGTTGAGGATTCCAATAGTTCAGATGTTTAATCGGGTCGGTTTTCATCACCGGTCAGGGCCGCCTAAAATCTAATCTCATCAAGGAGATTAAACATGGCTATTTAAATCAAATCCATTTATAAATGCTTGAGGATGATCTCAAACTTCAATCAAAGTTTGATGCTTTCTATCATCATCCTGCTCTCAATGGGATTTCAGATCCTTTACGTGGAGTTTGACAAGAGCCTCTCACCTGCCTCGGATGAGATAAGATTAATATGAGTCTATTTCAGTAGGATTTTAATAAGTCAATCTTAACCATCTTTACACAGAAAATGAAAGATAAAGGTCAGGGATTAGTGTGGAAACAGTGTAAAGGTCAAAGCTTTACGATCAGGAATAACCCACCGACTGCCATGTCTAAAAGAATCTTTCTTGATGGCGGTAACAAAAACAAAATAATTGAGTATAAGCACATGGTTTGAGAAAACCAATTATGCAATGACATGACACGTTTTGAACAGGTATTTGTGGGGGGTGGGTGATAATAATTGCCTACAGAAAACATTGCCTTCTGATTTATAGGACCTTTTCACCTTCACCGCCAAGTTGTATTATTGCAGAACTCAAAAGCATCCTTTAAAAATGACTGCTCTATGCTCTCTTGCATATCATTTTCTTTTCTAAACTAGAGGACCACGACGAATGTCAAAAATGTTATAGCCCTACACATCAGCAAGTGAATTATTACTAATCACAACTCTTTTAAAAGGTATAATTAACACTATGCTAAATACTACTGTTTATATGATGTACTAAACCAGTGCCTGCTCAAGTCTACAAATAACAAAATAAACGCAGTTTGCTTGTAAGCTAGTACTTATTAAGTCTTTGTATGAAATTACGTGACATTATAATTTAGTCACCCTATAATTTCAATGCAAAGGCCAAATTGCAGATACGAATTTTGTTGCCATAGCAGCAATAACCATGGGGACAGTTTCTTTTGTGTGCCGAAGATTGATCTTAGCCATATCAGTGTGCAGTACTATTGTAAATTAATCATGAACCACAAAGTATCTATATAATCTCTGTATTATTATTATTATTAATGATAATAATAAGTTATTACTATCGATTTGGCAGATGCATTTATCCACAGACCATTGAATGTATATAAATCAATATTCTTATGAAAATATTCCCAATTATTACTCCCATTATTACACGTCTTTGTTAATTATATGTTGCCCCAAGAACAAATTAATATGCAAATTAGAAACAGTGTATAGATGCATTGCAGAAAGGGAATGGCATTTATGGCCATTTTTAAACACATTGCATAAAGTAAAATTGTATATCAAATAATTATGTTATGTATTTCGTAAAATTGTTGAGAATCATCTTTATACAAAGTTTGGATAAAAAAAAAAGCTTAATTGATTGGTGAATAAAAAATGTATGTAAAATGAATAAAACTTTTTTAGCCAATTCATGTCTTTTCATTTTCTTAATAAATGGGTCATAGCATAACATGTAAAAATAAACAATAAAAATAAAATACATATATTTTTAAATGTCCATTTGCTTCTTATGCCCCAAACAATGTAATGACCTAAAAAAAACTAATAATAATAATTATTATTGCATCATGTTCTACAAATTGACATTCTTAAAGTTTCTTTTTCTGAAGTGAGATAAATATATTCGACACATCACAAATGCACAATTATAAAATAAACGTCAAAAGTAAATCTGCAATTAATTAATTTTGCCTCCCTTTGGTAAAATATATTGGTTTAATAATTGAAAATATAACTAACATTTCACCCATTTCAAATCAATTAAAATACAAGAATAATGAATCACAGGTGAATCGGGTTGATTCATTCCTTCAGGAATGTGTACATCCATAAACTGATTCATTCATAAGGTTTTTGAGGCTTCTCGAGGGCCTAACTTAAAAATAAATCCGCCAGGTTTTTGTTTTCTCAGATACCTGTTGTGGTTGGATGCGACAGTCGAGGGTGAGTATTAGAGGCAGAGTTTCGACGCTGTCAGCGCGTGATTAAAGAGACGAGGCCTAAATTGCCTTTGAACTTGTGCTGTTACCAGCTTGCTCGCCATGAAGGGCACACTGAACACCACACGTACACACCGCCATGATGTCAGACTTGTAATGTAATTACAAGCCCATCTGTCTCTCATCGCTTGACAAGCACAAAATGTCCAATTATGGTTTCATTTAAATTCTAATTAGTTCGGCCCAATTTCACAGGCTCCAGAGCGGGGGAGGGGAGGGTGCGGTTTGCAGCGCTAGTGTTGGAAAGATGCATGTTTGAGTCTGTGCTGGAGATCCAGGGAACTTTGTGCAAGTTAAGTGATGGACCAGGTTTTAAACGAATCAGGGCAAAATCAGCTGTGAAAAGGGGCATCATACATCAATATTGATGTGGGGTTTTTTGCCCACCCTCAATGTGACTCAAAAAAAGACTTAACATTTAATATTATTTTAATTTATAAGTTCTACTAAATCTCAAGTGAAAACTGCATGACCAGTGAGATATATAGGTTTCAACTTATTAACCTTTGTTAATGTTAGTTAATACATGCAATTGTTTATTGTTTGTTCGTGTTAGTTCACGGTGCATTCACTAATGTTAAAAATGTCACTAATGCTTTTTTTTTTTTACATTTTCAACTTTGTAATGTTACTGTTTGAGTATGAACAAGGTCTAAAAAGTTATGAAGCACAAAGTCACTCCAAAGGGAGTTTTTATCTATATCAGTAAGCACTGTTCAGTAAGCACTGTTTATAAACAATATTCCTTTTAAATAATTCCCGCCCAAGGTATAGGCTACACAATATAAGAGTTGTGGCCTGGTTGAGTTGCATTAGTAGAGTATTGAAACCAAGTGGCAACCTTCCGGTCTCTTTCTTGAATACAACACGGAAGTGACTTAAACTGCAATTCATCGACTGGCTCCAAAAGAGAGTCAATCCCATAGACCCCCATGTTGAAATTCCCAACTTCACAGCAGAAAAAAACGTGTTTACAGCCTGGTACTAAAAGTGGTTTTGATCTATATAGCTAATCTTGATTTTTTTGATAACTCATCCGTTTAAATTATATTAAGCCTTAAAGTTCTGCAAAGTTATGGGCGTGGCCACTTGAGTGACAGGTGGATTGCCGCTGCTGTCACTACTAGCTGTTTGTCTGCTGTCTGTTAGCCGTCACGTTGCCTCAGCTAATCCCGCCTCTTTGCCCATATTCAGTTATCCGGGAGTGACGCACTGCCAAGATTGCCATCTCCGCCCACTTTGGGTTTCAAAAAATGCTCTTCAGAAACCTACGGGTGACATCACGGACACTACATCCATTGTTTTATACAGTCTATGGTTGAAACTGGCGGTTGGAAAGGGGTGTGACATTTCTGAAACACGCTTGACCAATCACAACACACTGGTCCAGCCGACCAATCAGAGCAAATTGTGCTTTTCAAAAGGAGGGGCTTCATAGAGACAGGAACTAAACAGAGTTTTACTGACAGACTGGGAAGAGAGGTGCTGCAAATGTGAAAAAAAAAATATATATATATATGCATGAAAACCTGTTCTAGTAGACCCCAACAACAAAGGGCATAATAGGTCCTCTTTAATAGATACAATTTTGATTTAAAAAAAATTTAAACTAACATTAACTAAGAAATACTTTGATCTACTTTAGCATTTTTCATGTTAGTTCATGTTAACTAATTAAAGCTAACAAATGGAACTTTATTGCAAAGTATTATCAATATAATAATAATAATAATATATTGCATTAAAAAAAGGGACGTGTGTCCCTCATGTTCACACTCTATTTGAACGGGCAACGCTTCTGGCTGTGAATGATGGGATTTATTTTTCAGCCAAATATGACTGGCAGCACTAACTGTTTGTCTGACGAGGCTGATTTCTTAAAAAATCAGTCCAAAAGAGCACATTTTTGAAAGAATAATTACAGCGTGCATTGCTGTATAACATATTATAAAAAAAACTCTTCATCATAAAGGATAAACAAATCAATGAAAAACAGAAGAAACGACCCTTGAAGAAATAAAATGGCATGACGTTCTTTATGTTTTACCTTGTGTTCAACTGTTTATCCTTGACTTCCTGTGCTTGCATTCGGATGCAAATCAGAACTCATCAGAGAGTAAATATTGTCGCTCTTTGAACGCCAGGGAAGCTCCTTAATACCCAATAGCTGTTGATTTCTCTCCCTCTCCCTCCATCTGTCTAGGCAGACCGTCACGTGTTAAGCGAAGACAGGGATGTAGGATCAGCGCTGTAACTGTGGGCCCTGTGCTCTGTTTGGGCCATGATTAGCTCCTAATCAGCCAAGAACAAACTGATTATTAGCTTGGCGCCACTTGACAGTCTTCAGGGAATGTGTTCGCTCCCTTTCTTTCTCTCTCGTTCACTCTATCCATCGTTTCTCTAGCCTGATTACTAGACAAGTCGGACACTCCTTTATGTGCACAGTGGTTCTGGCGGAATGCTGAAGCCTCTTACGGTGCCAGCACTGCTCCTCTTCTCTCACCTCCTCTTAATGATTGGAACAGCATCTCCCCTGATTGCACCCTGGGTCTGATTAGTGCTGCCTCGCAGCTGGGCTGACTCACAAATGTCAATCTGAACATCCTTATTCTTTCTCTCCCTTTCTAGAATCTTCTGATTCTTCGTAGCCAGGGCCTTAATGGACTTTGTGAGCGCAGAACTCCACAAAGAGCTTCTGAATGTTCTTGTTTGGTTTTGAAATATCGCTAGCTAACTGATGAGGATTTTTAAATTTAACTGAAATAATCTCCCAAAATAAGCATGAGAAAGCCAAGGAAAGTGCATAGATTTCGTCTGGGCCTTAAATATAACTTAGCAATAAAACACTAAGTTGTCTTAATTATTAAACAACCCAGCTACAAAAATAAATATATGTTATTATGATGAACATTTGGCTAATGTTCCCAACTGGCTATGAAAAGTTATTTATGAATATTCTTGCCAGGATTATGTTTTGTTCTGGTTTGGTTCTCTTCCTGTTCCCTGTCATATTATGGCTGTGTCCGAAATCGCCCATATTCCAGTAAATATGGCACTATTTGAGGTGACAGCCATTTGTAGTGGTGTCCGAAACATAGTGGATGTTATCGAGTGCACTCATTCAATCCCACAATGCACCGCAATAATGAACCAATGTACGTTCAACGGCTAGAATACCCATAATGCACTGTGACTGCAAGCTGCAGCTGAATCATCCATCCATCTTTTTTCAAAACCGCTGGTCCAATGTGGGTACAGCGTGATGTGATATACAGGTTTAAATTCATTTTTAATTGATTTTTAAATAGTTTAATTAATGTTTATACATTTTTGCTAAGTTTCAAATGATTATTAAACAGCAAGCACAAACTATGCAAAAGCAGCAGCCCTTCTGGCGCATGTGAACGAGGATGCGAAGGAGACTTTCAGTCTTTGCAATGGCATGCGCTGTATAAAGTTCCTATCATGTAATAATCACAACTCACAACTTTCAAAACTGCTTTGGGAAGTGTTTGTTTACTTTTACTTTTTTTTTTTTTTGGAAAGACGTCATTGAACAGCAGTACAATCTGCTGATCACACACTCTCACTGCATCGTTTTCATTTCTGTCAGATATTAAATATGCCACAACCCTGACTAAGGTCTATATGAGTAGCTAACAAGGGGAGCAGAAGCGTGAACTGTTATCTAAATTAGATGTCATCTTCTTTAGTGAATGTCAGGCAAACTCAGTTGTGGATAGCAGGGACGTGCCCGAAGCTGAATATCCTATTCAGACACAAATAATGTCTTTAGAACGAATAACAATTTCTACCGAATGATAGAACAAATATTTGTTAGACTGATTATTCAACAAACACAGCTATAAAGCAATATTCCGCTTTTAAACTTTCTGTGCGAGGTGTAGAGAGCATCTTGATGTTTTAGAAATCTTTTAAGTTAAAGAATGACAAAAAAAAAAAAAAAAAAAATGCTTGTTTTCATTGCAGAAAGTTTAAACGCTCTTTCTTGACTTTATTAGTACAGTAGATTTGTACAAATGCAGATGTTTAAATTAAAGAATAATAGCTTGCCTTGGTCATATAATAACTGTGTGCGTTAAAACTCAGTTAAGTGAATGAATCAAAGACTCACTTACCTAAAATTGTGGCACAAAATAACAGCATAAGTCGCTTATCGCCTCCCACTGGCGAAATGATGTGACCTGTCGAAAAGGTCAGTCAATAAATCCATATGAAGTGCATAAATAAATAGGGTTTCCAATGTCATGGAAAAACTGAATATCTGGACATTTTAAGGTGGTGGTTTTCAGGTCTAGAAAAATCACTAAAATTGCTAGAATTATTTTAAACCTTGGAAATTTCAGTAACACTTTACTATAAGGTTTAATTTGTTAACTTTAGTACTTAACACAAACTACTAATGAAAAATACTTCTAAAACAACAATTAATCTTAGTTAATTTTAATTGACTAATACATTATTTAAATAAAAAGTTGGATCTGTAAATATTATTTAATGGACATTAACAATGAACAGTTGTATTTTTATTGAATAATGTGGACAATTTTGATACATAAACAGATATATTGCTTATTGTTAGTTAATGACTCAAGTAATGTTAAAGCTGCAGTCCGGCACTTTTTTGGGTTTAAAAATATCAAAAAATACATTTTTGAAAAAAAAACGTAACCAGCCAGTGTTCAAAACGATCTGCTTGCCTTACCTCGATTCAAAACGGTAAGCTTGTAATAATACATTTAATTCCAGTGGTACTGGTGGATTTCCGCGGGAATTTCGAGCATCTTTGCGTCATTACGTCACTTCTGTACACATAGAGAAGGAGTCCCCGGCTAGCGTGTGTGGATGATGGAGGTGGAGATTAGCTTAGCACTTGGTATAGCGGATCCCGAAAGTTTAAAGCGACAATCACCAGTGACAACTGGAGATTCACCAGTTGTAAAACACAAAGACTTCGGACTTCAGAGTGGCTACAGAAAAAATATATTTTTCACGTTTTGACGTGATATAAGCAATCGTTAGATTTAATCAGCATGATATAGCCTACTGCAATGCTTCCCCCCACCCCCCGAATTTGGTCAGAACAAAAGTGAATGTTACTTGTTCAGATGACATTTACCGATGAAAATTCTAATGTTGACACTTTCAAAAAGTATACTCTGAGATTGCTGATGACAGTACAGTATCCACAGGGACGCGACAGGTTCTCCTCAATACATTGTGTTCATCCGCGCTGTTTCATGCCGATTTACTACCCACGCACAGTTAATAATTCCGCGAATAACTGCAATTGCAGATTTCGAACAGAGATGGCGACAAAGAGGAAAAACGACGGACTGCAGCTTTAACTAATCAGAGCTCTTTGTGAAGTGTTACCAAAATGTCTATATAAATGCTTGACAGCTCTAACATATTTATTGGGTTACAGAAATCGTATAATCATATAGTATAATATTTTGAATGTACACTATGTAACTTTTGGCCCTCTAGCGGTAAAAAAAAACTGCTTGCATTTTGCGGAAGAACACTGGTTTGGTTGTGCTTCGGCTCTGCGTGACTGTGGATGGATATGTTTCTTTTTTCTTTTTTGTGACTAAAACAAATAGAGATATTAGTAATTACCCTCTGCTCATAAACATTCTTGGTTTAAGAGATAACCAGTTTAGATGGAAAGGAACTCAAACTGACTAGCTGAATACGTTACTAGCTATAGCCTACCCATTCATTGTAGCCTACTTCCTTGAAAATAAATTAATAATGAAATGACCCTTCACAATAGATACTGATTTACAATTAACTCTGTTAGAGAGCTACATATGGCAATTTATCTGTTCAATAAAATACCTTACTCACCTGTCGAGAAATAACACCATCTCTGCGTCGCTTTGACAACATTTCAAATCCATCAGTTCTCGCCATCTCCGAAAAGCCAAGCCAATGTTGATTCTCATTTTATTATACGAGCTCTGTCACGTTCTCTTTTTGCCAGCAGACACGTGTTTGTTTAAAACGGTTGGTTCCCCATACGTTTGTGATTTCATATCACGTTTGTTTCATATCAAAACTTTTCTCACTCTTCTTTGTGTAACAACCCTATGCCACTCCCACACGAATCAAAGTGGAGTGGAGCAACTTTTCTCTATGATATGACGAGACACGCATGGGTGACGTATAGGCTACAGGTGAAACTCGAAAAATTAGAATATCGTGAAAAAGTTAATTTATTTCAGTAATTCAACTTAAAACACAAGGAGGATCTTCTAATATCTAACAAAGTGCTTTAATTCCAAGGTTGGCACAGCCTAGTGGTCCAGACATTAAGAGCTGAAGATTTTTAGCTGACACAAGTTCAAGTTCCGGCTCGCTGGCTTTTTTTTATCCAATATTTTCCTTTCACAATAAAAGGTAAAAAAACTCGAAAATATATTTCTTTAAACTGGTGCCAGGTAAGCTCCATCCCCACACAAAATAAAATAAGATTTTTTAAGCCACTACAACGCCTCTCATAATGGGAGTGGGGGAACGGATTCCTTCCGACAGCTGTTTTTTTTTTTCAGGGGGAACAGAATCTGACGGCCAAAAAACAGCCGTCGAAATCCGTTCCCCCTGTATTTTTTACACAAGGAGGATCTTCTAATATCTAACAAAGTGGTTTATTTACAAGGTTGCCACAGCCTAGTGGTCCACGCACTGACATTTAGAGCCAACGATTTTTAGGTGACTCAAGTTCAAGTCCCAGCTCGCTGGCTTTTTTTTATCCAATATTTTCCTTTCACAATAAAAGGTAAACAAATCGAAAATATATTTCTTTAAACTGGTGCAAGGTAAGCTCCATCCCCACACAAAATAAAATAAGATTTTTTTAAGCCACTACAACGCCTCTCATAATGGGAGTGGGGGAACGGATTCCGACAGCTGTTTTTTTTTTCAGGGGGAACAGAATCCGACGGCCAAAAAACAGCCATCGAAATCCGTTCCCCCTGTATTTTTTACACAAGGAGGATCTTCTAATATCTATCAAAGTGCTTTGAATTCCAAGGTTGCCACAGCCTAGTGGTCCAGACATTAAGAGCTGAAGTTTTTTAGGTGACACAAGTTCAAGTCCCGGCTCGCTGGCTTTTTTTTATCCAATATTTTCCTTTCACAATAAAAGGCAAAAAAAATCGAAAATTTATTTCTTTAAACTGGTGCAAGGTAAGCTCCATCCCCACACAAAATAAAATAAGATTTTTTTGAGCCACTAAAACACCTCATAATGGGAGTGGGGGAACGGATTCCGACAGCTGTTTTTTTTTTTTCAGGGGGAAAAGAATCCGACGGCCAAAAAACAGCCGTCGAAATCCGTTCCCCCTGTATTTCTTACACAAGGAGGATCTTCTATTATCTATCAAAGTGCTTTATTTTCAAGGTTGCCACAGCCTTGTGGTCCAGGCACTGACATTTAGAGGTAAAGATTTTTAGCTGACCCAAGTTCAAGTCCCGGCTCGCTGGCTTTTTTTTATCCAATATTTTCCTTTCACAATAAAAGGTAAAAACTCGAAAACATATTTCTTGAAACTGGTGCCAGGTAAGCTCCATCCCCACACAAAATAAAATAAGATTTTTTTAAGCCACTAAAACACCTCTCATAATGGAAGTGGGGGAACGGATTCCGACAGCTGTTTTTTTTTTTCAGGGGGAACAGAATCCGACGGCCAAAAAACAGCCGTCGAAATCCGTTCCCCCTGTATTTTTTACACAAGGAGGATCTTCTAATATCTAACAAAGTGGTTTATTTACAAGGTTGGCACAGCCTAGTGGTCCAGGCACTGACATTTAGAGCCAACGATTTTTAGGTGACCCAAGTTCAAGTCCCGGCTCGCTGGCTTTTTTTTATCCAATATTTTCCTTTCACAATAAAAGGTAAAAACTCGAAAATATATTTCTTGAAACTGGTGCCAGGTAAGCTCCATCTCCACACAAAATAAAATAAGATTTTTTTAAGCCACTACAACGCCTCTCATAATGGGAGAGGGGGAACGGATTCCGACAGCTGGTTTTTTTTTTCAGGGGGAACAGAATCCGACGGCCAAAAAACAGCCGTCGAAATCCGTTCCCCCTGCATTTTTTACACAAGGAGGATCTTCTAATATCTATCAAAGTGCTTTATTTACAAGGTTGGCACAGCCTAGTGTTCCAGGCACTGACATTTAGAGGTAAAGATTTTTAGGTGACCCAAGTTCAAGTCCCGGCTCGCTGGCTTTTTTTTTATCCAATATTTTCCTTTCACAATAAAAGGTAAAAACTCGAAAATTTATTTCTTCAAACTGGTGCCAGGTAAGCTCCATCCCCACACAAAATAAAATAAGGTTTTTTAAGCCACTACAACGCCTCTCATAATGGGAGTGGGGGAACGGATTCCGACAGCTTTTTTTTTTTTTCAGGGGGAACAGAATCCGACGGCCAAAAAACAGCCGTCGAAATCCGTTCCCCTTGTATTTTTTACACAAGGAGGATCTTCTAATATCTAACAAAGTGGTTTATTTACAAGGTTGCCACAGCCTAGTGGTCCAGGCACTGACATTTAGAGCCAACGATTTTTAGGTGACCCAAGTTCAAGTCCCGGCTCGCTGGCTTTTTTTTTATCCAAAATTTTCCTTTCACAATAAAAGGTAAAAACTCGAAAATTTATTTCTTCAAACTGGTGCCAGGTAAGCTCCATCCCCACACAAAATAAAATAAGGTTTTTTAAGCCACTACAACGCCTCTCATAATGGGAGTGGGGGAACGGATTCCGACAGCTTTTTTTTTTTTTCAGGGGGAACAGAATCCGACGGCCAAAAAACAGCCGTCGAAATCCGTTCCCCCTGCATTTTTTACACAAGGAGGATCTTCTAATATCTATCAAAGTGCTTTGAATTCCAAGGTTGCCACAGCCTAGTGGTCCAGGCACTGACATTTAGAGCCAACGATTTTTAGGTGACACAAGTTCTAGTCCCGGCTCGCTGGCTTTTTTTACCCAATATTTTCCTTTCACAATAAAAGGCAAAAAAATCGAAAATATATTTCTTTAAACTGGTGCAAGGTAAGCTCCAACCCCACACAAAATAAAATAAGATTTTTTTAAGCCACTAAAACACCTCTCATAATGGGAGTGGGGGAACGGATTCCGACAGCTGTTTTTTTTTTCTCAGGGGGAACAGAATCCGACGGCCAAAAAACAGCCGTCGAAATCCGTTCCCCCTGTATTTTTTACACAAGGAGGATCTTCTAATATCTAACAAAGTGGTTTATTTACGAGGTTGCCACAGCCTAGTGGTCCAGACATTAAGAGCCAACGATTTTTAGGTGACCCAAGTTCAAGTCCCGGCTCGCTGGCTTTTTTTTTATCCAATATTTTCCTTTCACAATAAAAGGTAAAAACTCGAAAATATATTTCTTGAAACTGGTGCTAGGTAAGCTCCATCCCCACACAAAATAAAATAAGATTTTTTTAAGCCACTACAACGCCTCTCATAATGGGAGTGGGGGAACGGATTCCGACAGCTGTTTTATTTTACAGGGGGAACAGAATCCGACGGCCAAAAAACAGCCGTCGAAATCCGTTTCCCCTGCATTTTTTACACAAGGAGGATCTTCTAATATCTATCAAAGTGCTTTGAATTCCAAGGTTGGCACAGCCTAGTGGTCCATACATTAAGAGCTGAATATTTTTAGCTGACACAAGTTCAAGTCCCAGCTCGCTGGCTTTTTTTTATCCAATATTTTCCTTTCACAATAAAAGGTAAAAAAATCGAAAATATATTTCTTTAAACTGGTGCCAGGTAAGCTCCATCCCCACACAAAATAAAATAAGATTTTTTAAGCCACTAAAACACCTCATAATGGGAGTGGGGGAACGGATTTCGACAGCTGTTTATTTTACAGGGGGAACAGAATCCGACGGCCAAAAAACAGCCGTCGAAATCCGTTCCCCCTGCATTTTTTACACAAGGAGGATCTTCTAATATCTATCAAAGTGCTTTGAATTCCAAGGTTGGCACAGCCTAGTGGTCCAGACATTAAGAGCTGAAGATTTTTAGCTGACACAAGTTCAAGTCCCAGCTCGCTGGCTTTTTTTAATCCAATATTTTCCTTTCACAATAAAAGGTAAAAAAATCGAAAATATATTTCTTTAAACTGGTGCCAGGTAAGCTCCATCCCCACACAAAATAAAATAAGATTTTTCAAGCCACTAAAACACCTCATAATGGGAGTGGGGGAACGGATTTCGACAGCTGTTTATTTTACAGGGGGAACAGAATCCGACGGCCAAAAAACAGCCGTCGAAATCCGTTCCCCCTGTATTTTTTACACAAGGAGGATCTTCTAATATCTAACAAAGTGGTTTATTTACAAGGTTGCCACAGCCTAGTGGTCCAGGCACTGACATTTAGAGGTAAAGATTTTTAGGTGACCCAAGTTCAAGTCCCGGCTCGCTGGCTTTTTTTTATCCAATATTTTCCTTTCACAATAAAAGGTAAAAACTCGAAAATTTATTTCTTTAAACTGGTGCCAGGTAAGCTCCATCCCCACACAAAATAAAATAAGATTTTTTAAGCCACTAAAACACCTCATAATGGGAGTGGGGGAACGGATTTCGACAGCTGTTTATTTTACAGGGGGAACAGAATCCGACGGCCAAAAAACAGACGTCGAAATCCGTTCCCCCTGTATTTTTTACACAAGGAGGATCTTCTAATATCTAACAAAGTGGTTTATTTACAAGGTTGCCACAGCCTAGTGGTCCAGACATTTAGAGCCAACGATTTTTAGGTGACCCAAGTTCAAGTCCCGGCTCGCTGGCTTTTTTTTTATCCAATATTTTCCTTTCAAAATAAAAGGTAAAAAAATCGAAAATATATTTCTTTAAACTGGTGCCAGGTAAGCTCCATCCCCACACAAAATAAAATAAGATTTTTCAAGCCACTAAAACACCTCATAATGGGAGTGGGGGAACGGATTTCGACAGTTGTTTATTTTACAGGGGGAACAGAATCCGACGGCCAAAAAACAGCGGTCGAAATCCGTTCCCCCTGTATTTCTTACACAAGGAGGATCTTCTAATATCTATCAAAGTGCATTATTTACAAGGTTGGCACAGCCTAGTGGTCCAGGCACTGACATTTAGAGGTAAAGATTTTTAGCTGACCCAAGTTCAAGTCCCGGCTCGCTGGCTTTTTTTTATCCAATATTTTCCTTTCACAATAAAAGGTAAAAACTCGAAAATGTATTTCTTCAAACTGGTGCCAGGTAAGCTCCATCCCCACACAAAATAAAATAAGATTTTTTAAGCCACTACAACGCCTCTCATAATGGGAGTGGGGGAACGGATTCCGACAGCTGTTTTTTTTTTTTCAGGGGGAACAGAATCTGACGGCCAAAAAACAGCCGTCGAAATCCGTTCCCCCTGTATTTCTTACACAAGGAGGATCTTCTAATATCTATCAAAGTGCTCTGAATATTAAGGTTGCCACAGCCTAGTGGTCCAGACATTAAGAGCTGAAGATTTTTAGCTGACACAAGTTCAAGTCCCAGCTCGCTGGCTTTTTTTTTATCCAATATTTTCCTTTCACAATAAAAGGTAAAAAAATCGAAAATATATTTCTTTAAACTGGTGCCAGGTAAGCTCCATCCCCACACAAAATAAAATAAGATTTTTTAAGCCACTACAGCGCCTCTCATAATGGGAGTGGGGGAACGGATTCCGACAGCTGTTTTTTTTTTTTCAGGGGGAACAGAATCTGACGGCCAAAAAACAGCCGTCGAAATCCGTTCCCCCTGTATTTTTTACACAAGGAGGATCTTCTAATATCTAACAAAGTGGTTTATTTACAAGGTTGCCACAGCCTAGTGGTCCAGACATTAAGAGCCAACGATTTTTAGGTGACCCAAGTTCAAGTCCCGGCTCTCTGGCTTTTTTTTTATCCAATATTTTCCTTTCACAATAAAAGGTAAAAACTCGAAAATATATTTCTTGAAACTGGTGCTAGGTAAGCTCCATCCCCACACAAAATAAAATAAGATTTTTTTAAGCCACTACAACGCCTCTCATAATGGGAGTGGGGGAACGGATTCCGACAGCTGTTTTTTTTTTTCAGGGGGAACAGAATCCGACGGCCAAAAAACAGCCGTCGAAATCCGTTCCCCCTGCATTTTTTACACAAGGAGGATCTTCTAATATCTATCAAAGTGCTTTATTTACAAGGTTGGCACAGCCTAGTGTTCCAGGCACTGACATTTAGAGGTAAAGATTTTTAGGTGACCCAAGTTCAAGTCCCGGCTCGCTGGCTTTTTTTTTATCCAATATTTTCCTTTCACAATAAAAGGTAAAAACTCGAAAATTTATTTCTTCAAACTGGTGCCAGGTAAGCTCCATCCCCACACAAAATAAAATAAGGTTTTTTAAGCCACTACAACGCCTCTCATAATGGGAGTGGGGGAACGGATTCCGACAGCTTTTTTTTTTTTTCAGGGGGAACAGAATCCGACGGCCAAAAAACAGCCGTCGAAATCCGTTCCCCTTGTATTTTTTACACAAGGAGGATCTTCTAATATCTAACAAAGTGGTTTATTTACAAGGTTGCCACAGCCTAGTGGTCCAGGCACTGACATTTAGAGCCAACGATTTTTAGGTGACCCAAGTTCAAGTCCCGGCTCGCTGGCTTTTTTTTTATCCAAAATTTTCCTTTCACAATAAAAGGTAAAAACTCGAAAATATATTTCTTGAAACTGGTGCCAGGTAAGCTCCATCTCCACACAAAATAAAATAAGATTTTTTTAAGCCACTACAACGCCTCTCATAATGGGAGTGGGGGAACGGATTCCGACAGCTGTTTTTTTTTTTTTCAGGGGGAACAGAATCCGACGGCCAAAAAACAGCCGTCGAAATCCGTTCCCCCTGCATTTTTTACACAAGGAGGATCTTCTAATATCTATCAAAGTGCTTTGAATTCCAAGGTTGCCACAGCCTAGTGGTCCAGGCACTGACATTTAGAGCCAACGATTTTTAGGTGACACAAGTTCTAGTCCCGGCTCGCTGGCTTTTTTTACCCAATATTTTCCTTTCACAATAAAAGGCAAAAAAATCGAAAATATATTTCTTTAAACTGGTGCAAGGTAAGCTCCAACCCCACACAAAATAAAATAAGATTTTTTTAAGCCACTAAAACACCTCATAATGGGAGTGGGGGAACGGATTCCGACAGCTGTTTATTTTACAGGGGGAACAGAATCCGACGGCCAAAAAACAGCCGTCGAAATCCGTTCCCCCTGTATTTTTTACACAAGGAGGATCTTCTAATATCTAACAAAGTGGTTTATTTACAAGGTTGCCACAGCCTAGTGGTCCAGACATTAAGAGCCAACGATTTTTAGGTGACCCAAGTTCAAGTCCCGGCTCGCTGGCTTTTTTTTTATCCAATATTTTCCTTTCACAATAAAAGGTAAAAACTCGAAAATATATTTCTTGAAACTGGTGCTAGGTAAGCTCCATCCCCACACAAAATAAAATAAGATTTTTTTAAGCCACTACAACGCCTCTCATAATGGGAGTGGGGGAACGGATTCCGACAGCTGTTTTATTTTACAGGGGGAACAGAATCCGACGGCCAAAAAACAGCCGTCGAAATCCGTTTCCCCTGCATTTTTTACACAAGGAGGATCTTCTAATATCTATCAAAGTGCTTTGAATTCCAAGGTTGGCACAGCCTAGTGGTCCATACATTAAGAGCTGAATATTTTTAGCTGACACAAGTTCAAGTCCCAGCTCGCTGGCTTTTTTTTATCCAATATTTTCCTTTCACAATAAAAGGTAAAAAAATCGAAAATATATTTCTTTAAACTGGTGCCAGGTAAGCTCCATCCCCACACAAAATAAAATAAGATTTTTTAAGCCACTAAAACACCTCATAATGGGAGTGGGGGAACGGATTTCGACAGCTGTTTATTTTACAGGGGGAACAGAATCCGACGGCCAAAAAACAGCCGTCGAAATCCGTTCCCCCTGCATTTTTTACACAAGGAGGATCTTCTAATATCTATCAAAGTGCTTTGAATTCCAAGGTTGGCACAGCCTAGTGGTCCAGACATTAAGAGCTGAAGATTTTTAGCTGACACAAGTTCAAGTCCCAGCTCGCTGGCTTTTTTTAATCCAATATTTTCCTTTCACAATAAAAGGTAAAAAAATCGAAAATATATTTCTTTAAACTGGTGCCAGGTAAGCTCCATCCCCACACAAAATAAAATAAGATTTTTCAAGCCACTAAAACACCTCATAATGGGAGTGGGGGAACGGATTTCGACAGCTGTTTATTTTACAGGGGGAACAGAATCCGACGGCCAAAAAACAGCCGTCGAAATCCGTTCCCCCTGTATTTTTTACACAAGGAGGATCTTCTAATATCTAACAAAGTGGTTTATTTACAAGGTTGCCACAGCCTAGTGGTCCAGGCACTGACATTTAGAGGTAAAGATTTTTAGGTGACCCAAGTTCAAGTCCCGGCTCGCTGGCTTTTTTTTATCCAATATTTTCCTTTCACAATAAAAGGTAAAAACTCGAAAATTTATTTCTTTAAACTGGTGCCAGGTAAGCTCCATCCCCACACAAAATAAAATAAGATTTTTTAAGCCACTAAAACACCTCATAATGGGAGTGGGGGAACGGATTTCGACAGCTGTTTATTTTACAGGGGGAACAGAATCCGACGGCCAAAAAACAGACGTCGAAATCCGTTCCCCCTGTATTTTTTACACAAGGAGGATCTTCTAATATCTAACAAAGTGGTTTATTTACAAGGTTGCCACAGCCTAGTGGTCCAGACATTTAGAGCCAACGATTTTTAGGTGACCCAAGTTCAAGTCCCGGCTCGCTGGCTTTTTTTTTATCCAATATTTTCCTTTCAAAATAAAAGGTAAAAAAATCGAAAATATATTTCTTTAAACTGGTGCCAGGTAAGCTCCATCCCCACACAAAATAAAATAAGATTTTTCAAGCCACTAAAACACCTCATAATGGGAGTGGGGGAACGGATTTCGACAGTTGTTTATTTTACAGGGGGAACAGAATCCGACGGCCAAAAAACAGCGGTCGAAATCCGTTCCCCCTGTATTTCTTACACAAGGAGGATCTTCTAATATCTATCAAAGTGCATTATTTACAAGGTTGGCACAGCCTAGTGGTCCAGGCACTGACATATAGAGGTAAAGATTTTTAGCTGACCCAAGTTCAAGTCCCGGCTCGCTGGCTTTTTTTTATCCAATATTTTCCTTTCACAATAAAAGGTAAAAACTCGAAAACATATTTCTTGAAACTGGTGCCAGGTAAGCTCCATCCCCACACAAAATAAAATAAGATTTTTTTAAGCCACTAAAACACCTCTCATAATGGAAGTGGGGGAACGGATTCCGACAGCTGTTTTTTTTTTTCAGGGGGAACAGAATCCGACGGCCAAAAAACAGCCGTCGAAATCCGTTCCCCCTGTATTTTTTACACAAGGAGGATCTTCTAATATCTAACAAAGTGGTTTATTTACAAGGTTGGCACAGCCTAGTGGTCCAGGCACTGACATTTAGAGCCAACGATTTTTAGGTGACCCAAGTTCAAGTCCCGGCTCGCTGGCTTTTTTTTATCCAATATTTTCCTTTCACAATAAAAGGTAAAAACTCGAAAATATATTTCTTGAAACTGGTGCCAGGTAAGCTCCATCTCCACACAAAATAAAATAAGATTTTTTTAAGCCACTACAACGCCTCTCATAATGGGAGAGGGGGAACGGATTCCGACAGCTGGTTTTTTTTTTCAGGGGGAACAGAATCCGACGGCCAAAAAACAGCCGTCGAAATCCGTTCCCCCTGCATTTTTTACACAAGGAGGATCTTCTAATATCTATCAAAGTGCTTTATTTACAAGGTTGGCACAGCCTAGTGTTCCAGGCACTGACATTTAGAGGTAAAGATTTTTAGGTGACCCAAGTTCAAGTCCCGGCTCGCTGGCTTTTTTTTTATCCAATATTTTCCTTTCACAATAAAAGGTAAAAACTCGAAAATTTATTTCTTCAAACTGGTGCCAGGTAAGCTCCATCCCCACACAAAATAAAATAAGGTTTTTTAAGCCACTACAACGCCTCTCATAATGGGAGTGGGGGAACGGATTCCGACAGCTTTTTTTTTTTTTCAGGGGGAACAGAATCCGACGGCCAAAAAACAGCCGTCGAAATCCGTTCCCCTTGTATTTTTTACACAAGGAGGATCTTCTAATATCTAACAAAGTGGTTTATTTACAAGGTTGCCACAGCCTAGTGGTCCAGGCACTGACATTTAGAGCCAACGATTTTTAGGTGACCCAAGTTCAAGTCCCGGCTCGCTGGCTTTTTTTTTATCCAAAATTTTCCTTTCACAATAAAAGGTAAAAACTCGAAAATATATTTCTTGAAACTGGTGCCAGGTAAGCTCCATCTCCACACAAAATAAAATAAGATTTTTTTAAGCCACTACAACGCCTCTCATAATGGGAGTGGGGGAACGGATTCCGACAGCTGTTTTTTTTTTTTCAGGGGGAACAGAATCCGACGGCCAAAAAACAGCCGTCGAAATCCGTTCCCCCTGCATTTTTTACACAAGGAGGATCTTCTAATATCTATCAAAGTGCTTTGAATTCCAAGGTTGCCACAGCCTAGTGGTCCAGGCACTGACATTTAGAGCCAACGATTTTTAGGTGACACAAGTTCTAGTCCCGGCTCGCTGGCTTTTTTTACCCAATATTTTCCTTTCACAATAAAAGGCAAAAAAATCGAAAATATATTTCTTTAAACTGGTGCAAGGTAAGCTCCAACCCCACACAAAATAAAATAAGATTTTTTTAAGCCACTAAAACACCTCTCATAATGGGAGTGGGGGAACGGATTCCGACAGCTGTTTTTTTTTTCTCAGGGGGAACAGAATCCGACGGCCAAAAAACAGCCGTCGAAATCCGTTCCCCCTGTATTTTTTACACAAGGAGGATCTTCTAATATCTAACAAAGTGGTTTATTTACAAGGTTGCCGCAGCCTAGTGGTCCAGACATTAAGAGCCAACGATTTTTAGGTGACCCAAGTTCAAGTCCCGGCTCGCTGGCTTTTTTTTTATCCAATATTTTCCTTTCACAATAAAAGGTAAAAACTCGAAAATATATTTCTTGAAACTGGTGCTAGGTAAGCTCCATCCCCACACAAAATAAAATAAGATTTTTTTAAGCCACTACAACGCCTCTCATAATGGGAGTGGGGGAACGGATTCCGACAGCTGTTTTATTTTACAGGGGGAACAGAATCCGACGGCCAAAAAACAGCCGTCGAAATCCGTTTCCCCTGCATTTTTTACACAAGGAGGATCTTCTAATATCTATCAAAGTGCTTTGAATTCCAAGGTTGGCACAGCCTAGTGGTCCATACATTAAGAGCTGAATATTTTTAGCTGACACAAGTTCAAGTCCCAGCTCGCTGGCTTTTTTTTATCCAATATTTTCCTTTCACAATAAAAGGTAAAAAAATCGAAAATATATTTCTTTAAACTGGTGCCAGGTAAGCTCCATCCCCACACAAAATAAAATAAGATTTTTCAAGCCACTAAAACACCTCATAATGGGAGTGGGGGAACGGATTTCGACAGCTGTTTATTTTACAGGGGGAACAGAATCCGACGGCCAAAAAACAGCCGTCGAAATCCGTTCCCCCTGTATTTTTTACACAAGGAGGATCTTCTAATATCTAACAAAGTGGTTTATTTACAAGGTTGCCACAGCCTAGTGGTCCAGGCACTGACATTTAGAGGTAAAGATTTTTAGGTGACCCAAGTTCAAGTCCCGGCTCGCTGGCTTTTTTTTATCCAATATTTTCCTTTCACAATAAAAGGTAAAAACTCGAAAATTTATTTCTTTAAACTGGTGCCAGGTAAGCTCCATCCCCACACAAAATAAAATAAGATTTTTTAAGCCACTAAAACACCTCATAATGGGAGTGGGGGAACGGATTTCGACAGCTGTTTATTTTACAGGGGGAACAGAATCCGACGGCCAAAAAACAGACGTCGAAATCCGTTCCCCCTGTATTTTTTACACAAGGAGGATCTTCTAATATCTAACAAAGTGGTTTATTTACAAGGTTGCCACAGCCTAGTGGTCCAGACATTTAGAGCCAACGATTTTTAGGTGACCCAAGTTCAAGTCCCGGCTCGCTGGCTTTTTTTTTATCCAATATTTTCCTTTCAAAATAAAAGGTAAAAAAATCGAAAATATATTTCTTTAAACTGGTGCCAGGTAAGCTCCATCCCCACACAAAATAAAATAAGATTTTTCAAGCCACTAAAACACCTCATAATGGGAGTGGGGGAACGGATTTCGACAGTTGTTTATTTTACAGGGGGAACAGAATCCGACGGCCAAAAAACAGCGGTCGAAATCCGTTCCCCCTGTATTTCTTACACAAGGAGGATCTTCTAATATCTATCAAAGTGCATTATTTACAAGGTTGGCACAGCCTAGTGGTCCAGGCACTGACATTTAGAGGTAAAGATTTTTAGCTGACCCAAGTTCAAGTCCCGGCTCGCTGGCTTTTTTTTATCCAATATTTTCCTTTCACAATAAAAGGTAAAAACTCGAAAATGTATTTCTTCAAACTGGTGCCAGGTAAGCTCCATCCCCACACAAAATAAAATAAGATTTTTTAAGCCACTACAACGCCTCTCATAATGGGAGTGGGGGAACGGATTCCGACAGCTGTTTTTTTTTTTTCAGGGGGAACAGAATCTGACGGCCAAAAAACAGCCGTCGAAATCCGTTCCCCCTGTATTTCTTACACAAGGAGGATCTTCTAATATCTATCAAAGTGCTCTGAATATTAAGGTTGCCACAGCCTAGTGGTCCAGACATTAAGAGCTGAAGATTTTTAGCTGACACAAGTTCAAGTCCCAGCTCGCTGGCTTTTTTTTTATCCAATATTTTCCTTTCACAATAAAAGGTAAAAAAATCGAAAATATATTTCTTTAAACTGGTGCCAGGTAAGCTCCATCCCCACACAAAATAAAATAAGATTTTTTAAGCCACTACAACGCCTCTCATAATGGGAGTGGGGGAACGGATTCCGACAGCTGTTTTTTTTTTTTCAGGGGGAACAGAATCCGACGGCCAAAAAACAGCCGTCGAAATCCGTTCCCCCTGTATTTTTTACACAAGGAGGATCTTCTAATATCTAACAAAGTGGTTTATTTACAAGGTTGCCACAGCCTAGTGGTCCAGACATTAAGAGCCAACGATTTTTAGGTGACCCAAGTTCAAGTCCCGGCTCTCTGGCTTTTTTTTTATCCAATATTTTCCTTTCACAATAAAAGGTAAAAACTCGAAAATATATTTCTTGAAACTGGTGCTAGGTAAGCTCCATCCCCACACAAAATAAAATAAGATTTTTTTAAGCCACTACAACGCCTCTCATAATGGGAGTGGGGGAACGGATTCCGACAGCTGTTTTTTTTTTCAGGGGGAACAGAATCCGACGGCCAAAAAACAGCCGTCGAAATCCGTTCCCCCTGCATTTTTTACACAAGGAGGATCTTCTAATATCTATCAAAGTGCTTTATTTACAAGGTTGGCACAGCCTAGTGTTCCAGGCACTGACATTTAGAGGTAAAGATTTTTAGGTGACCCAAGTTCAAGTCCCGGCTCGCTGGCTTTTTTTTTATCCAATATTTTCCTTTCACAATAAAAGGTAAAAACTCGAAAATTTATTTCTTCAAACTGGTGCCAGGTAAGCTCCATCCCCACACAAAATAAAATAAGGTTTTTTAAGCCACTACAACGCCTCTCATAATGGGAGTGGGGGAACGGATTCCGACAGCTTTTTTTTTTTTTCAGGGGGAACAGAATCCGACGGCCAAAAAACAGCCGTCGAAATCCGTTCCCCTTGTATTTTTTACACAAGGAGGATCTTCTAATATCTAACAAAGTGGTTTATTTACAAGGTTGCCACAGCCTAGTGGTCCAGGCACTGACATTTAGAGCCAACGATTTTTAGGTGACCCAAGTTCAAGTCCCGGCTCGCTGGCTTTTTTTTTATCCAAAATTTTCCTTTCACAATAAAAGGTAAAAACTCGAAAATATATTTCTTGAAACTGGTGCCAGGTAAGCTCCATCTCCACACAAAATAAAATAAGATTTTTTTAAGCCACTACAACGCCTCTCATAATGGGAGTGGGGGAACGGATTCCGACAGCTGTTTTTTTTTTTTCAGGGGGAACAGAATCCGACGGCCAAAAAACAGCCGTCGAAATCCGTTCCCCCTGCATTTTTTACACAAGGAGGATCTTCTAATATCTATCAAAGTGCTTTGAATTCCAAGGTTGCCACAGCCTAGTGGTCCAGGCACTGACATTTAGAGCCAACGATTTTTAGGTGACCCAAGTTCAAGTCCCGGCTCGCTGGCTTTTTTTTATCCAATATTTTCCTTTCACAATAAAAGGTAAAAACTCGAAAATATATTTCTTGAAACTGGTGCCAGGTAAGCTCCATCTCCACACAAAATAAAATAAGATTTTTTTAAGCCACTACAACGCCTCTCATAATGGGAGAGGGGGAACGGATTCCGACAGCTGGTTTTTTTTTTCAGGGGGAACAGAATCCGACGGCCAAAAAACAGCCGTCGAAATCCGTTCCCCCTGCATTTTTTACACAAGGAGGATCTTCTAATATCTATCAAAGTGCTTTATTTACAAGGTTGGCACAGCCTAGTGTTCCAGGCACTGACATTTAGAGGTAAAGATTTTTAGGTGACCCAAGTTCAAGTCCCGGCTCGCTGGCTTTTTTTTTATCCAATATTTTCCTTTCACAATAAAAGGTAAAAACTCGAAAATTTATTTCTTCAAACTGGTGCCAGGTAAGCTCCATCCCCACACAAAATAAAATAAGGTTTTTTAAGCCACTACAACGCCTCTCATAATGGGAGTGGGGGAACGGATTCCGACAGCTTTTTTTTTTTTTCAGGGGGAACAGAATCCGACGGCCAAAAAACAGCCGTCGAAATCCGTTCCCCTTGTATTTTTTACACAAGGAGGATCTTCTAATATCTAACAAAGTGGTTTATTTACAAGGTTGCCACAGCCTAGTGGTCCAGGCACTGACATTTAGAGCCAACGATTTTTAGGTGACCCAAGTTCAAGTCCCGGCTCGCTGGCTTTTTTTTTATCCAAAATTTTCCTTTCACAATAAAAGGTAAAAACTCGAAAATATATTTCTTGAAACTGGTGCCAGGTTAGCTCCATCTCCACACAAAATAAAATAAGATTTTTTTAAGCCACTACAACGCCTCTCATAATGGGAGTGGGGGAACGGATTCCGACAGCTGTTTTTTTTTTTTCAGGGGGAACAGAATCCGACGGCCAAAAAACAGCCGTCGAAATCCGTTCCCCCTGCATTTTTTACACAAGGAGGATCTTCTAATATCTATCAAAGTGCTTTGAATTCCAAGGTTGCCACAGCCTAGTGGTCCAGGCACTGACATTTAGAGCCAACGATTTTTAGGTGACACAAGTTCTAGTCCCGGCTCGCTGGCTTTTTTTACCCAATATTTTCCTTTCACAATAAAAGGCAAAAAAATCGAAAATATATTTCTTTAAACTGGTGCAAGGTAAGCTCCAACCCCACACAAAATAAAATAAGATTTTTTTAAGCCACTAAAACACCTCTCATAATGGGAGTGGGGGAACGGATTCCGACAGCTGTTTTTTTTTTCTCAGGGGGAACAGAATCCGACGGCCAAAAAACAGCCGTCGAAATCCGTTCCCCCTGTATTTTTTACACAAGGAGGATCTTCTAATATCTAACAAAGTGGTTTATTTACAAGGTTGCCGCAGCCTAGTGGTCCAGACATTAAGAGCCAACGATTTTTAGGTGACCCAAGTTCAAGTCCCGGCTCGCTGGCTTTTTTTTTATCCAATATTTTCCTTTCACAATAAAAGGTAAAAACTCGAAAATATATTTCTTGAAACTGGTGCTAGGTAAGCTCCATCCCCACACAAAATAAAATAAGATTTTTTTAAGCCACTACAACGCCTCTCATAATGGGAGTGGGGGAACGGATTCCGACAGCTGTTTTATTTTACAGGGGGAACAGAATCCGACGGCCAAAAAACAGCCGTCGAAATCCGTTTCCCCTGCATTTTTTACACAAGGAGGATCTTCTAATATCTATCAAAGTGCTTTGAATTCCAAGGTTGGCACAGCCTAGTGGTCCATACATTAAGAGCTGAATATTTTTAGCTGACACAAGTTCAAGTCCCAGCTCGCTGGCTTTTTTTTATCCAATATTTTCCTTTCACAATAAAAGGTAAAAAAATCGAAAATATATTTCTTTAAACTGGTGCCAGGTAAGCTCCATCCCCACACAAAATAAAATAAGATTTTTTAAGCCACTAAAACACCTCATAATGGGAG
Organism: Phoxinus phoxinus; assembly: GCF_949152265.1. Lineage (NCBI taxonomy): Eukaryota > Metazoa > Chordata > Actinopteri > Cypriniformes > Leuciscidae > Phoxinus > Phoxinus phoxinus. The sequence continues at coordinate 6,173,678 of NC_136894.1, forward strand.
TGGGGGAACGGATTTCGACAGCTGTTTATTTTACAGGGGGAACAGAATCCGACGGCCAAAAAACAGCCGTCGAAATCCGTTCCCCCTGCATTTTTTACACAAGGAGGATCTTCTAATATCTATCAAAGTGCTTTGAATTCCAAGGTTGGCACAGCCTAGTGGTCCAGACATTAAGAGCTGAAGATTTTTAGCTGACACAAGTTCAAGTCCCAGCTCGCTGGCTTTTTTTAATCCAATATTTTCCTTTCACAATAAAAGGTAAAAAAATCGAAAATATATTTCTTTAAACTGGTGCCAGGTAAGCTCCATCCCCACACAAAATAAAATAAGATTTTTCAAGCCACTAAAACACCTCATAATGGGAGTGGGGGAACGGATTTCGACAGCTGTTTATTTTACAGGGGGAACAGAATCCGACGGCCAAAAAACAGCCGTCGAAATCCGTTCCCCCTGTATTTTTTACACAAGGAGGATCTTCTAATATCTAACAAAGTGGTTTATTTACAAGGTTGCCACAGCCTAGTGGTCCAGGCACTGACATTTAGAGGTAAAGATTTTTAGGTGACCCAAGTTCAAGTCCCGGCTCGCTGGCTTTTTTTTATCCAATATTTTCCTTTCACAATAAAAGGTAAAAACTCGAAAATTTATTTCTTTAAACTGGTGCCAGGTAAGCTCCATCCCCACACAAAATAAAATAAGATTTTTTAAGCCACTAAAACACCTCATAATGGGAGTGGGGGAACGGATTTCGACAGCTGTTTATTTTACAGGGGGAACAGAATCCGACGGCCAAAAAACAGACGTCGAAATCCGTTCCCCCTGTATTTTTTACACAAGGAGGATCTTCTAATATCTAACAAAGTGGTTTATTTACAAGGTTGCCACAGCCTAGTGGTCCAGACATTTAGAGCCAACGATTTTTAGGTGACCCAAGTTCAAGTCCCGGCTCGCTGGCTTTTTTTTTATCCAATATTTTCCTTTCAAAATAAAAGGTAAAAAAATCGAAAATATATTTCTTTAAACTGGTGCCAGGTAAGCTCCATCCCCACACAAAATAAAATAAGATTTTTCAAGCCACTAAAACACCTCATAATGGGAGTGGGGGAACGGATTTCGACAGTTGTTTATTTTACAGGGGGAACAGAATCCGACGGCCAAAAAACAGCGGTCGAAATCCGTTCCCCCTGTATTTCTTACACAAGGAGGATCTTCTAATATCTATCAAAGTGCATTATTTACAAGGTTGGCACAGCCTAGTGGTCCAGGCACTGACATTTAGAGGTAAAGATTTTTAGCTGACCCAAGTTCAAGTCCCGGCTCGCTGGCTTTTTTTTTATCCAATATTTTCCTTTCACAATAAAAGGTAAAAAAATCGAAAATATATTTCTTTAAACTGGTGCCAGGTAAGCTCCATCCCCACACAAAATAAAATAAGATTTTTTAAGCCACTACAACGCCTCTCATAATGGGAGTGGGGGAACGGATTCCGACAGCTGTTTTTTTTTTTTCAGGGGGAACAGAATCCGACGGCCAAAAAACAGCCGTCGAAATCCGTTCCCCCTGTATTTTTTACACAAGGAGGATCTTCTAATATCTAACAAAGTGGTTTATTTACAAGGTTGCCACAGCCTAGTGGTCCAGACATTAAGAGCCAACGATTTTTAGGTGACCCAAGTTCAAGTCCCGGCTCTCTGGCTTTTTTTTTATCCAATATTTTCCTTTCACAATAAAAGGTAAAAACTCGAAAATATATTTCTTGAAACTGGTGCTAGGTAAGCTCCATCCCCACACAAAATAAAATAAGATTTTTTTAAGCCACTACAACGCCTCTCATAATGGGAGTGGGGGAACGGATTCCGACAGCTGTTTTTTTTTTCAGGGGGAACAGAATCCGACGGCCAAAAAACAGCCGTCGAAATCCGTTCCCCCTGCATTTTTTACACAAGGAGGATCTTCTAATATCTATCAAAGTGCTTTATTTACAAGGTTGGCACAGCCTAGTGTTCCAGGCACTGACATTTAGAGGTAAAGATTTTTAGGTGACCCAAGTTCAAGTCCCGGCTCGCTGGCTTTTTTTTTATCCAATATTTTCCTTTCACAATAAAAGGTAAAAACTCGAAAATTTATTTCTTCAAACTGGTGCCAGGTAAGCTCCATCCCCACACAAAATAAAATAAGGTTTTTTAAGCCACTACAACGCCTCTCATAATGGGAGTGGGGGAACGGATTCCGACAGCTTTTTTTTTTTTTCAGGGGGAACAGAATCCGACGGCCAAAAAACAGCCGTCGAAATCCGTTCCCCTTGTATTTTTTACACAAGGAGGATCTTCTAATATCTAACAAAGTGGTTTATTTACAAGGTTGCCACAGCCTAGTGGTCCAGGCACTGACATTTAGAGCCAACGATTTTTAGGTGACCCAAGTTCAAGTCCCGGCTCGCTGGCTTTTTTTTTATCCAAAATTTTCCTTTCACAATAAAAGGTAAAAACTCGAAAATATATTTCTTGAAACTGGTGCCAGGTAAGCTCCATCTCCACACAAAATAAAATAAGATTTTTTTAAGCCACTACAACGCCTCTCATAATGGGAGTGGGGGAACGGATTCCGACAGCTGTTTTTTTTTTTTCAGGGGGAACAGAATCCGACGGCCAAAAAACAGCCGTCGAAATCCGTTCCCCCTGCATTTTTTACACAAGGAGGATCTTCTAATATCTATCAAAGTGCTTTGAATTCCAAGGTTGCCACAGCCTAGTGGTCCAGGCACTGACATTTAGAGCCAACGATTTTTAGGTGACACAAGTTCTAGTCCCGGCTCGCTGGCTTTTTTTACCCAATATTTTCCTTTCACAATAAAAGGCAAAAAAATCGAAAATATATTTCTTTAAACTGGTGCAAGGTAAGCTCCAACCCCACACAAAATAAAATAAGATTTTTTTAAGCCACTAAAACACCTCATAATGGGAGTGGGGGAACGGATTCCGACAGCTGTTTATTTTACAGGGGGAACAGAATCCGACGGCCAAAAAACAGCCGTCGAAATCCGTTCCCCCTGTATTTTTTACACAAGGAGGATCTTCTAATATCTAACAAAGTGGTTTATTTACAAGGTTGCCACAGCCTAGTGGTCCAGACATTAAGAGCCAACGATTTTTAGGTGACCCAAGTTCAAGTCCCGGCTCGCTGGCTTTTTTTTTATCCAATATTTTCCTTTCACAATAAAAGGTAAAAACTCGAAAATATATTTCTTGAAACTGGTGCTAGGTAAGCTCCATCCCCACACAAAATAAAATAAGATTTTTTTAAGCCACTACAACGCCTCTCATAATGGGAGTGGGGGAACGGATTCCGACAGCTGTTTTATTTTACAGGGGGAACAGAATCCGACGGCCAAAAAACAGCCGTCGAAATCCGTTTCCCCTGCATTTTTTACACAAGGAGGATCTTCTAATATCTATCAAAGTGCTTTGAATTCCAAGGTTGGCACAGCCTAGTGGTCCAGACATTAAGAGCTGAATATTTTTAGCTGACACAAGTTCAAGTCCCAGCTCGCTGGCTTTTTTTTATCCAATATTTTCCTTTCACAATAAAAGGTAAAAAAATCGAAAATATATTTCTTTAAACTGGTGCCAGGTAAGCTCCATCCCCACACAAAATAAAATAAGATTTTTTAAGCCACTAAAACACCTCATAATGGGAGTGGGGGAACGGATTTCGACAGCTGTTTATTTTACAGGGGGAACAGAATCCGACGGCCAAAAAACAGCCGTCGAAATCCGTTCCCCCTGCATTTTTTACACAAGGAGGATCTTCTAATATCTATCAAAGTGCTTTGAATTCCAAGGTTGGCACAGCCTAGTGGTCCAGACATTAAGAGCTGAAGATTTTTAGCTGACACAAGTTCAAGTCCCAGCTCGCTGGCTTTTTTTAATCCAATATTTTCCTTTCACAATAAAAGGTAAAAAAATCGAAAATATATTTCTTTAAACTGGTGCCAGGTAAGCTCCATCCCCACACAAAATAAAATAAGATTTTTCAAGCCACTAAAACACCTCATAATGGGAGTGGGGGAACGGATTTCGACAGCTGTTTATTTTACAGGGGGAACAGAATCCGACGGCCAAAAAACAGCCGTCGAAATCCGTTCCCCCTGTATTTTTTACACAAGGAGGATCTTCTAATATCTAACAAAGTGGTTTATTTACAAGGTTGCCACAGCCTAGTGGTCCAGGCACTGACATTTAGAGGTAAAGATTTTTAGGTGACCCAAGTTCAAGTCCCGGCTCGCTGGCTTTTTTTTATCCAATATTTTCCTTTCACAATAAAAGGTAAAAACTCGAAAATTTATTTCTTTAAACTGGTGCCAGGTAAGCTCCATCCCCACACAAAATAAAATAAGATTTTTTAAGCCACTAAAACACCTCATAATGGGAGTGGGGGAACGGATTTCGACAGCTGTTTATTTTACAGGGGGAACAGAATCCGACGGCCAAAAAACAGACGTCGAAATCCGTTCCCCCTGTATTTTTTACACAAGGAGGATCTTCTAATATCTAACAAAGTGGTTTATTTACAAGGTTGCCACAGCCTAGTGGTCCAGACATTTAGAGCCAACGATTTTTAGGTGACCCAAGTTCAAGTCCCGGCTCGCTGGCTTTTTTTTTATCCAATATTTTCCTTTCAAAATAAAAGGTAAAAAAATCGAAAATATATTTCTTTAAACTGGTGCCAGGTAAGCTCCATCCCCACACAAAATAAAATAAGATTTTTCAAGCCACTAAAACACCTCATAATGGGAGTGGGGGAACGGATTTCGACAGTTGTTTATTTTACAGGGGGAACAGAATCCGACGGCCAAAAAACAGCGGTCGAAATCCGTTCCCCCTGTATTTCTTACACAAGGAGGATCTTCTAATATCTATCAAAGTGCATTATTTACAAGGTTGGCACAGCCTAGTGGTCCAGGCACTGACATTTAGAGGTAAAGATTTTTAGCTGACCCAAGTTCAAGTCCCGGCTCGCTGGCTTTTTTTTATCCAATATTTTCCTTTCACAATAAAAGGTAAAAACTCGAAAATGTATTTCTTCAAACTGGTGCCAGGTAAGCTCCATCCCCACACAAAATAAAATAAGATTTTTTAAGCCACTACAACGCCTCTCATAATGGGAGTGGGGGAACGGATTCCGACAGCTGTTTTTTTTTTTTCAGGGGGAACAGAATCTGACGGCCAAAAAACAGCCGTCGAAATCCGTTCCCCCTGTATTTCTTACACAAGGAGGATCTTCTAATATCTATCAAAGTGCTTTATTTACAAGGTTGGCACAGCCTAGTGGTCCAGGCACTGACATTTAGAGGTAAAGATTTTTAGCTGACCCAAGTTCAAGTCCCAGCTCGCTGGCTTTTTTTTATCCAATATTTTCCTTTCACAATAAAAGGCAAAAAAATCGAAAATATATTTCTTTAAACTGGTGCAAGGTAAGCTCCAACCCCACACAAAATAAAATAAGATTTTTTTAAGCCACTAAAACACCTCTCATAATGGGAGTGGGGGAACGGATTCCGACAGCTGTTTTTTTTTTCAGGGGGAACAGAATCCGACGGCCAAAAAACAGCCGTCGAAATCCGTTCCCCCTGTATTTTTTACACAAGGAGGATCTTCTAATATCTAACAAAGTGGTTTATTTACAAGGTTGCCACAGCCTAGTGGTCCAGACATTAAGAGCCAACGATTTTTAGGTGACCCAAGTTCAAGTCCCGGCTCGCTGGCTTTTTTTTTATCCAATATTTTCCTTTCACAATAAAAGGTAAAAACTCGAAAATATATTTCTTGAAACTGGTGCTAGGTAAGCTCCATCCCCACACAAAATAAAATAAGATTTGTTTAAGCCACTACAACGCCTCTCATAATGGGAGTGGGGGAACGGATTCCGACAGCTGTTTTTTTTACAGGGGGAACAGAATCTGACGGCCAAAAACAGCCGTCGAAATCCGTTCCCCCTGCATTTTTTACACAAGGAGGATCTTCTAATATCTATCAAAGTGCTTTGAATTCCAAGGTTGCCACAGCCTAGTGGTCCAGACATTAAGAGCTGAAGATTTTTAGCTGACACAAGTTCAAGTCCCAGCTCGCTGGCTTTTTTTTTATCCAATATTTTCCTTTCACAATAAAAGGTAAAAAAATCGAAAATATATTTCTTTAAACTGGTGCCAGGTAAGCTCCATCCCCACACAAAATAAAATAAGACTTTTTAAGCCAGTAAAACACCTCATAATGGGAGTGGGGGAACGGATTTCGACAGCTGTTTATTTTACAGGGGGAACAGAATCCGACGGCCAAAAAACAGCCGTCGAAATCCGTTCCCCCTGTATTTTTTACACAAGGAGGATCTTCTAATATCTAACAAAGTGGTTTATTTACAAGGTTGCCACAGCCTAGTGGTCCAAGCACTGACATTTAGAGCCAACGATTTTTAGGTGACCCAAGTTCAAGTCCCGGCTCGCTGGCTTTTTTTTTATCCAATATTTTCCTTTCACAATAAAAGGTAAAAACTCGAAAATATATTTCTTGAAACTGGTGCCAGGTAAGCTCCATCCCCACACAAAATAAAATAAGATTTTTTTAAGCCACTACAACGCCTCTCATACTGGGAGTGGGGGAACGGATTCCGACAGCTGTTTTTTTTTTTTCAGGGGGAACAGAATCCGACGGCCAAAAAACAGCCGTCGAAATCCGTTCCCCCTGCATTTTTTACACAAGGAGGATCTTCTAATATCTATCAAAGTGCTTTGAATTCCAAGGTTGCCACAGCTTAGTGGTCCAGACATTAAGAGCTGAAGATTTTTAGGTGACACAAGTTCAAGTCCCGGATCGCTGGCTTTTTTTATCCAATATTTTCCTTTCACAATAAAAGGCAACAAAATCGAAAATATATTTCTTTAAACTGGTGCAAGGTAAGCTCCATCCCCACACAAAATAAAATAAGATTTTTTAAGCCACTAAAACACCTCATAATGGGAGTGGGGGAACGGATTTCGACAGTTGTTTATTTTACAGGGGGAACAGAATCCGACGGCCAAAAAACAGCCATCGAAATCCGTTCCCCCTGTATTTCTTACACAAGGAGGATCTTCTAATATCTATCAAAGTGCTTTATTTCCAAGATTGCCACAGCCTAGTGGTCCAAGCACTGACATTTAGAGCCAACGATTTTTAGGTGACCCAAGTTCAAGTCCCGGCTCGCTGGCTTTTTTTTTATCCAATATTTTCCTTTCACAATAAAAGGTAAAAACTCGAAAATATATTTCTTGAAACTGGTGCTAGGTAAGCTCCATCTCCACACAAAATAAAATAAGATTTTTTTAAGCCACTACAACGCCTCTCATAATGGGAGTGGGGGAACGGATTCCGACAGCTGTTTTTTTTTACAGGGGGAACAGAATCCGACGGCCAAAAAACAGCCGTCGAAATCCGTTCCCCCTGCATTTTTTACACAAGGAGGATCTTCTAATATCTATCAAAGTGCTCTGAATATTAAGGTTGCCACAGCCTAGTGGTCCAGACATTAAGAGCTGAAGATTTTTAGGAGACACAAGTTCAAATCCCGGCTCGCTGGCTTTTTTTAAATCCAATATTTACCTTTCACAATAAAAGGTAAAAACTCGAAAATATAGTTCTTTAAACTGGTGCCAGGTAAGCTCCATCCCCACACAAAATAAAATAAGATTTTTTTAAGCCACTACAACGCCTCTCATAATGGGAGTGGGGGAACGGATTCCGACAGTTTATTTTACAGGGGGAACAGAATCCGACGGCCAAAAAACAGCCGTCGAAATCCGTTCCCCCTGCCTTTTTTACACAAGGAGGATCTTCTAATATCTATCAAAGTGCTCTGAATTCCAAGGTTGCCACAGCCTAGTGGTCCAGACATTAAGAGCTGAAGATTTTTAGGTGACACAAGTTCAAGTCCCAGCTCGCTGGCTTTTTTTTATCCAATATTTTCCTTTCACAATAAAAGGCAAAAAAATCGAAAATATATTTCTTTAAACTGGTGCAAGGTAAGCTCCATCCCCACAAAAAATAAAATAAGATTTTTTTAAGCCACTAAAACACCTCATAATGGGAGTGGGGGAACGGATTCCGACAGCTGTTTATATTACAGTGGGAACAGAATCCGACGGCCAAAAAACAGCCGTCGAAATCCGTTCCCCCTGTATTTCTTACACAAGGAGGATCTTCTAATATCTATCAAAGTGCTTTTTTTCCAAGATTGCCACAGCCTAGTGGTCCAGGCACTGACATTTAGAGCCAAAGATTTTTAGGTGACCCAAGTTCAAGTCCCAGCTCGCTGGCTTTTTTTTTATCCAATATTTTCCTTTCACAATAAAAGGTTAAAAACTCGAAAATATATTTCTTGAAACTGGTGCCAGGTAAGCTCCATCCCCACACAAAATAAAATAAGATTTTTTTAAGCCACTAAAACACCTCATAATGGGAGTGGGGGAACGGATTCCGACAGCTGTTTATATTACAGTGGGAACAGAATCCGACGGCCAAAAAACAGCCGTCGAAATCCGTTCTCCCTGTATTTCTTACACAAGGAGGATCTTCTAATATCTATCAAAGTGCTTTATTTACAAGATTGCCACAGCCTAGTGGTCCAGTTACTGACATTTAGAGCCAAAGATTTTTAGGTGACCCAAGTTCAAGTCCCAGCTCGCTGGCTTTTTTTTTATCCAATATTTTCCTTTCACAATAAAAGGTAAAAACTCGAAAATATATTTCTTGAAACTGGTGCCAGGTAAGCTCCATCCCCACACAAAATAAAATAAGATTTTTTTAAGCCACTACAACGCCTCTCATAATGGGAGTGGGGGAACGGATTCCGACAGCTGTTTTTTTTTTTTCAGGGGGAACAGAATCCGACGGCCAAAAAACAGCCGTCGAAATCCGTTCCCCCTGCATTTTTGCACAAGGAGGATCTTCTAATATCTATCAAAGTGCTCTGAATTCCAAGGTTGGCACAGCCTAGTGGTCCAGACATTAAGAGCTGAAGATTTTTAGCTGACAAAAGTTCAAGTCCCGGCTCGCTGGCTTTTTTTTAATCCAATATTTTCCTTTCACAATAAAAGGTAAAAAAATCGAAAATATATTTCTTTAAACTGGTGCCAGGTAAGCTACATCCCCACACAAAATAAAATAAGATTTTTTAAGCCACTAAAACACCTCATAATGGGACTGGGGGAACGGATTCCGACAGCTGTTTTTTTTTTTTACAGGGGGAACAGAATCCGACGGCCAAAAAACAGCCGTCGAAATCCGTTCCCCCTGCATTTTTTACACAAGGAGGATCTTCTAATATCTATCAAAGTGCTCTGAATATTAAGGTTGCCACAGCCTAGTGGTCCAGACATTAAGAGCTGAAGATTTTTAGGAGACACAAGTTCAAATCCCGGCTCGCTGGCTTTTTTTAAATCCAATATTTACCTTTCACAATAAAAGGTAAAAACTCGAAAATATATTTCTTTAAACTGGTGCCAGGTAAGCTCCATCCCCACACAAAATAAAAGAAGATTTTTTTAAGCCACTACAACGCCTCTCATAATGGGAGTGGGGGAACGGATTCCGACAGCTGTTTTTTTTTTCAGGGGGAACAGAATCCGACGGCCAAAAAACAGCCGTCGAAATCCGTTCCCCCTGTATTTCTTACACAAGGAGGATCTTCTAATATCTAACAAAGTGCTTTCATTCCAAGGTTGGCACAGCCTAGTGGTCCAGACATTAAGAGCTGAAGATTGTTAGGAGACAGAAGTTCAAATCCCGGCTCGCTGGCTTTTTTAAAATCCAATATTTACCTTTCACAATAAAAGGTAAAAACTCGAAAATATATTTCTTTAAACTGGTGCCAGGTAAGCTCCATCCCCACACAAAATAAAATAAGATTTTTTTTAAGCCACTACAACGCCTATCATAATGGGAGTGGGGGAACGGATTCCGACAGTTTATTTTACAGGGGGAACAGAATCCGACGGCCAAAAAACAGCCGTCGAAATCCGTTCCCCCTGTATTTCTTACACAAGGAGGATCTTCTAATATCTATCAAAGTGCCTTCATTCCAAGGTTGCCACAGCCTAGTGGTCCAGGCACTGACATTTAGAGCGAAAGATTTTTAGGTGACCCAAGTTCAAGTCCCGGCTCGCTGGCTTTTTTTTATCCAATATTTTCCTTTCACAATAAAAGGTAAAAAAATCGAAAAAATATTTCTTTAAACTGGTGCAAGGTAAGCTCCATCCCCACACAAAATAAAATAAGATTTTTTTAAGCCACTACAACGCCTCTCATAATGGGAGTGGGGGAACGGATTCCGACAGCTGTTTATTTTACAGGGGGAACAGAATCCGTCGGCCAAAAAACAGCCGTCGAAATCCGTTCCCCCTGCATTTTTTACACAAGAAGGATCTTCTAATATCTATCAAAGTGCTTTGAATTCCAAGGTTGCCACAGCCTAGTGGTCCAGACATTAAGAGCTGAAGATTTTTAGGAGACACAAGTTCAAGTCCCGGCTCGCTGGCTTTTTTTTATCCAATATTTTCCTTTCACAATAAAAGGCAAAAAAATCGAAAATATATTTCTTTAAACTGGTGCAAGGTAAGCTCCATCCCCACACAAAATAAAATAAGATTTTTTTAAGCCACTAAAACACCTCATAATGGGAGTGGGGGAACGGATTCCGACAGCTGTTTATATTACAGGGGGAACAGAATCCGACGGCCAAAAAACAGCCGTCGAAATCCGTTCCCCCTGTATTTCTTACACAAGGAGGATCTTCTAATATCTATCAAAGTGCTTTATTTACAAGGTTGCCACAGCCTAGTGGTCCAGGCACTGACATTTAGAGTCAAAGATTTTTAGGTGACCCAAGTTCAAGTCCCGGCTCGCTGGCTTTTTTTTTATCCAATATTTTCCTTTCACAATAAAAGGTAAAAACTCGAAAATATATTTCTTGAAACTGGTGCCAGGTAAGCTCCATCCCCACACAAAATAAAATAAGATTTTTTTTAAGCCACTACAACGCCTCTCATAATGCGAGTGGGGGAACGGATTCCGACAGCTGTTTTCTTTTTTCAGGGGGAACAGAATCCGACGGCCAAAAAACAGCCGTCGAAATCCGTTCCCCCTGCATTTTTTACACAAGGAGGATCTTCTAATATCTATCAAAGTGCTTTGAATTCCAAGGTTGGCACGGCCTGGTCCAGACATTAAGAGCTGAAGATTTTTAGCTGACACAAGTTCAAGTCCCGGCTCGCTGGCTTTTTTTTTATCCAATATTTTCCTTTCACAATAAAAGGTAAAAACTCGAAAATATATTTCTTGAAACTGGTGCCAGGTAAGCTCCATCCCCACACAAAATAAAATAAGATTTTTTTAAGCCACTACAACGCCTCTCATAATGGGAGTGGGGGAACGGATTCCGACAGCTGTTTTTTTTTACAGGGGGAACAGAATCCGACGGCCAAAAAACAGCCGTCGAAATCCGTTTCCCCTGCATTTTTTACACAAGGAGGATCTTCTAATATCTATCAAAGTGCTCTGAATTCCAAGGTTGCCACAGCCTAGTGGTCCAGACATTAAGAGCTGAAGATTTTTAGGAGACACAAGTTCAAATCCCGGCTCGCTGGCTTTTTTTAAATCCAATATTTACCTTTCACAATAAAAGGTAAAAACTCGAAAATATATTTCTTTAAACTGGTGCCAGGTAAGCTCCATCCCCACACAAAATAAAAGAAGATTTTTTTAAGCCACTACAACGCCTCTCATAATGGGAGTGGGGGAACGGATTCCGACAGCTGTTTTTTTTTTCAGGGGGAACAGAATCCGACGGCCAAAAAACAGCCGTCGAAATCCGTTCCCCCTGTATTTCTTACACAAGGAGGATCTTCTAATATCTAACAAAGTGCTTTCATTCCAAGGTTGCCACAGCCTAGTGGTCCAGACATTAAGAGCTGAAGATTTTTAGGTGACACAAGTTCAAGTCCCGGCTCGCTGGCTTTTTTTTATCCAATCTTTTCCTTTCACAATAAAAGGTAAAAACTCTAAAATATATTTCTTGAAACTGGTGCCAGGTAAGCTCCATCCCCACACAAAATAAAAAAAGATTTTTTAAGCCACTAAAACACCTCATAATGGGAGTGGGGGAACGGATTCCGACAGCTGTTTTTTTTACAGGGGGAACAGAATCCGACGGCCAAAAAACAGCCGTCGAAATCCGTTCCCCCTGCATTTTTTACACAAGGAGGATTTTCTAATATCTATCAAAGTGCTTTGAATTTCAAGGTTGGCACAGCCTAGTGGTCCAGACATTAAGAGCTGAAGATTGTTAGGAGACAGAAGTTCAAATCCCGGCTCGCTGGCTTTTTTAAAATCCAATATTTACCTTTCACAATAAAAGGTAAAAACTCGAAAATATATTTCTTTAAACTGGTGCCAGGTAAGCTCCATCCCCACACAAAATAAAATAAGATTTTTTTTAAGCCACTACAACGCCTATCATAATGGGAGTGGGGGAACGGATTCCGACAGTTTATTTTACAGGGGGAACAGAATCCGACGGCCAAAAAACAGCCGTCGAAATCCGTTCCCCCTGTATTTCTTACACAAGGAGGATCTTCTAATATCTATCAAAGTGCCTTCATTCCAAGGTTGCCACAGCCTAGTGGTCCAGGCACTGACATTTAGAGCGAAAGATTTTTAGGTGACCCAAGTTCAAGTCCCGGCTCGCTGGCTTTTTTTTATCCAATATTTTCCTTTCACAATAAAAGGTAAAAAAATCGAAAAAATATTTCTTTAAACTGGTGCAAGGTAAGCTCCATCCCCACACAAAATAAAATAAGATTTTTTTAAGCCACTACAACGCCTCTCATAATGGGAGTGGGGGAACGGATTCCGACAGCTGTTTATTTTACAGGGGGAACAGAATCCGTCGGCCAAAAAACAGCCGTCGAAATCCGTTCCCCCTGCATTTTTTACACAAGAAGGATCTTCTAATATCTATCAAAGTGCTTTGAATTCCAAGGTTGCCACAGCCTAGTGGTCCAGACATTAAGAGCTGAAGATTTTTAGGAGACACAAGTTCAAGTCCCGGCTCGCTGGCTTTTTTTTATCCAATATTTTCCTTTCACAATAAAAGGCAAAAAAATCGAAAATATATTTCTTTAAACTGGTGCAAGGTAAGCTCCATCCCCACACAAAATAAAATAAGATTTTTTTTAAGCCACTAAAACACCTCATAATGGGAGTGGGGGAACGGATTCCGACAGCTGTTTATATTACAGGGGGAACAGAATCCGACGGCCAAAAAACAGCCGTCGAAATCCGTTCCCCCTGTATTTCTTACACAAGGAGGATCTTCTAATATCTATCAAAGTGCTTTATTTACAAGGTTGCCACAGCCTAGTGGTCCAGGCACTGACATTTAGAGTCAAAGATTTTTAGGTGACCCAAGTTCAAGTCCCGGCTCGCTGGCTTTTTTTTTATCCAATATTTTCCTTTCACAATAAAAGGTAAAAACTCGAAAATATATTTCTTGAAACTGGTGCCAGGTAAGCTCCATCCCCACACAAAATAAAATAAGATTTTTTTTAAGCCACTACAACGCCTCTCATAATGCGAGTGGGGGAACGGATTCCGACAGCTGTTTTCTTTTTTCAGGGGGAACAGAATCCGACGGCCAAAAAACAGCCGTCGAAATCCGTTCCCCCTGCATTTTTTACACAAGGAGGATCTTCTAATATCTATCAAAGTGCTTTGAATTCCAAGGTTGGCACGGCCTGGTCCAGACATTAAGAGCTGAAGATTTTTAGCTGACACAAGTTCAAGTCCCGGCTCGCTGGCTTTTTTTTTATCCAATATTTTCCTTTCACAATAAAAGGTAAAAACTCGAAAATATATTTCTTGAAACTGGTGCCAGGTAAGCTCCATCCCCACACAAAATAAAATAAGATTTTTTTAAGCCACTACAACGCCTCTCATAATGGGAGTGGGGGAACGGATTCCGACAGCTGTTTTTTTTTACAGGGGGAACAGAATCCGACGGCCAAAAAACAGCCGTCGAAATCCGTTTCCCCTGCATTTTTTACACAAGGAGGATCTTCTAATATCTATCAAAGTGCTCTGAATTCCAAGGTTGCCACAGCCTAGTGGTCCAGACATTAAGAGCTGAAGATTTTTAGGAGACACAAGTTCAAATCCTGGCTCGCTGGCTTTTTTTAAATCCAATATTTACCTTTCACAATAAAAGGTAAAAACTCGAAAATATATTTCTTTAAACTGGTGCCAGGTAAGCTCCATCCCCACACAAAATAAAAGAAGATTTTTTTAAGCCACTAAAACACCTCATAATGGGAGTGGGGGAACGGATTCCGACAGTTTATTTTACAGGGGGAACAGAATCCGACGGCCAAAAAACAGCCGTCGAAATCCGTTCCCCCTGTATTTCTTACACAAGGAGGATCTTCTAATATCTATCAAAGTGCTCTGAATATTAAGGTTGCCACAGCCTAGTGGTCCAGACATTAAGAGCTGAAGATTTTTAGGAGACACAAGTTCAAATCCCGGCTCGCTGGCTTTTTTTAAATCCAATATTTACCTTTCACAATAAAAGGTAAAAACTCGAAAATATATTTCTTTAAACTGGTGCCAGGTAAGCTCCATCCCCACACAAAATAAAAGAAGATTTTTTTAAGCCACTACAACGCCTCTCATAATGGGAGTGGGGGAACGGATTCCGACAGCTGTTTTTTTTTTCAGGGGGAACAGAATCCGACGGCCAAAAAACAGCCGTCGAAATCCGTTCCCCCTGTATTTCTTACACAAGGAGGATCTTCTAATATCTAACAAAGTGCTTTCATTCCAAGGTTGCCACAGCCTAGTGGTCCAGACATTAAGAGCTGAAGATTTTTAGGTGACACAAGTTCAAGTCCCGGCTCGCTGGCTTTTTTTAATCCAATATTTTCCTTTCACAATAAAAGGTAAAAAAACCGAAAATATATTTCTTTAAACTGGTGCAAGGTAAGCTCCATCCCCACACAAAATAAAATAAGATTTTTTTAAGCCACTACAACGCCTCTCATAATGGGAGTGGGGGAACGGATTCCGACAGCTGTTTATTTTACAGGGGGAACAGAATCCGACGGCCAAAAAACAGCCGTCGAAATCCGTTCCCCCTGTATTTCTTACACAAGGAGGATCTTCTAATATCTATCAAAGTGCTCTGAATTCCAAGGTTGCCACAGCCTAGTGGTCCAGACATTAAGAGCTGAAGATTTTTAGGTGACACAAGTTCAAGTCCCGGCTCGCTGGCTTTTTTTTATCCAATATTTTCCTTTCACAATAAAAGGTAAAAAAATCGAAAATATATTTCTTTAAACTGGTGCAAGGTAAGCTCCATCCCCACACAAAATAAAATAAGATTTTTTTAAGCCACTACAACGCCTCTCATAATGGGAGTGGGGGAACGGATTCCGACAGCTGTTTATTTTACAGGGGGAACAGAATCCGTCGGCCAAAAACAGCCGTCGAAATCCGTTCCCCCTGCATTTTTTACACAAGAAGGATCTTCTAATATCTATCAAAGTGCTTTGAATTCCAAGGTTGCCACAGCCTAGTGGTCCAGACATTAAGAGCTGAAGATTTTTAGGAGACACAAGTTCAAGTCCCGGCTCGCTGGCTTTTTTTTATCCAATATTTTCCTTTCACAATAAAAGGCAAAAACTCGAAAATATATTTCTTGAAACTGGTGCCAGGTAAGCTCCATCCCCACACAAAATAAAATAAGATTTTTTTAAGCCACTACAACGCCTCTCATAATGGGAGTGGGGGAACGGATTCCGACAGCTGTTTTTTTTTACAGGGGGAACAGAATCCGACGGCCAAAAAACAGCCGTCGAAATCCGTTCCCCCTGCATTTTTTACACAAGGAGGATCTTCTAATATCTATCAAAGTGCTTTGAATTCCAAGGTTGCCACAGCCTAGTGGTCCAGACATTAAGAGCTGAAGATTTTTAGCTGACACAAGTTCAAGTCCCGGCTCGCTGGCTTTTTTTTTATCCAATATTTTCCTTTCACAATAAAAGGTAAAAACTCGAAAATATATTTCTTGAAACTGGTGCCAGGTAAGCTCCATCCCCACACAAAATAAAATAAGATTTTTTTAAGCCACTACAACGCCTCTCATAATGGGAGTGGGGGAACGGATTCCGACAGCTGTTTTTTTTACAGGGGGAACAGAATCCGACGGCCAAAAAACAGCTGTCGAAATCCGTTTCCCCTGCATTTTTTACACAAGGAGGATCTTCTAATATCTATCAAAGTGCTCTGAATTCCAAGGTTGCCACAGCCTAGTGGTCCAGACATTAAGAGCTGAAGATTTTTAGGAGACACAAGTTCAAATCCTGGCTCGCTGGCTTTTTTTAAATCCAATATTTACCTTTCACAATAAAAGGTAAAAACTCGAAAATATATTTCTTTAAACTGGTGCCAGGTAAGCTCCATCCCCACACAAAATAAAAGAAGATTTTTTTAAGCCACTAAAACACCTCATAATGGGAGTGGGGGAACGGATTCCGACAGTTTATTTTACAGGGGGAACAGAATCCGACGGCCAAAAAACAGCCGTCGAAATCCGTTCCCCCTGTATTTCTTACACAAGGAGGATCTTCTAATATCTATCAAAGTGCTCTCATTGCAAGGTTGCCACAGCCTAGTGGTCCAGGCACTGACATTTAGAGCGAAAGATTTTTAGGTGACCCAAGTTCAAGTCCCTGCTCGCTGGCTTTTTTTTATCCAATATTTTCCTTTCACAATAAAAGGTAAAAAATCGAAAATATATTTCTTTAAACTGGTGCAAGGTAAGCTCCATCCCCACACAAAATAAAATAAGATTTTTTTAAGCCACTAAAACACCTCATAATGGGAGTGGGGGAACAGATTCCGACAGCTGTTTATTTTACAGGGGGAACAGAATCCGACGGCCAAAAAACAGCCGTCGAAATCAGTTCCCCCTGCATTTTTTACACAAGGAGGATCTTGTAATATCTATCAAAGTGCTCTGAATTCCAAGGTTGCCACAGCCTAGTGGTCCAGACATTAAGAGCTGAAGATTTTTAGCTGACACAAGTTCAAGTCCCGGCTCGCTGGCTTTTTTTTATCCAATATTTTCCTTTCACAATAAAAGGTAAAAACTCGAAAATATATTTCTTGAAACTGGTGCCAGGTAAGCTCCATCCCCACACAAAATAAAATAAGATTTTTTTAAGCCACTACAACGCCTCTCATAATGGGAGTGGGGGAACGGATTCCGACAGCTGTTTTTTTTTTTCAGGGGGAACAGAATGCGACGGCCAAAAAACAGCCGTCGAAATCCGTTCCCCCTGCATTTTTTACACAAGGAGGATCTTCTAATATCTATCAAAGTGCTTTGAATTCCAAGGTTGGCACAGCATAGTGGTCCAGACATTAAGAGCTGAAGATTTTTAGGAGACACAAGTTCAAATCCCGGCTCGCTGGCTTTTTTTTTATCCAATATTTTCCTTTCACAATAAAAGGCAAAAAAAATCGAAAATATATTTCTTTAAACTGGTGCCAGGTAAGCTCCATCCCCACACAAAATAAAATAAGATTTTTTTAAGCCACTAAAACACCTCATAATGGGAGTGGGGGAACGGATTCCGACAGCTGTTTATATTACAGTGGGAACAGAATCCGACGGCCAAAAAACAGCCGTCGACATCCGTTCCCCCTGCCTTTTTTACACAAGGAGGATCTTCTAATATCTATCAAAGTGCTTTATTTACAAGATTGCCACAGCCTAGTGGTCCAGGCACTGACATTTAGAGCCAAAGATTTTTAGGTGACCCAAGTTCAAGTCCCAGCTCGCTGGCTTTTTTTTTATCCAATATTTTCCTTTCACAATAAAAGGTAAAAACTCGAAAATATATTTCTTTAAACTGGTGCCAGGTAAGCTCCATCCCCACACAAAATAAAATAAGATTTTTTTAAGCCACTACAACGCCTCTCATAATGGGAGTGGGGGAACGGATTCCGACAGTTTATTTTACAGGGGGAACAGAATCCGACGGCCAAAAAACAGCCGTCGAAATCCGTTCCCCCTGTATTTCTTACACAAGGAGGATCTTCTAATATCTATTAAAGTGCTTTCATTCCAAGGATGCCACAGCCTAGTGGTCCAGGCACTGACATTTAAAGCGAAAGATTTTTAGGTGACCCAAGTTCAAGTCCTGGCTCGCTGGCTTTTTTTTATCCAATATTTTCCTTTCACAATAAAAGGTAAAAAACTCGAAAATATATTTCTTTAAACTGGTGCCAGATAAGCTCCATCCCCACACAAAATAAAATAAGATTTTTTTAAGCCACTACAACGCCTCTCATAATGGGAGTGGGGGAACGGATTCCGACAGTTTATTTTACAGGGGGAACAGAATCCGACGGCCAAAAAACAGCCGTCGAAATCCGTTCCCCCTGCATTTTTTACACAAGGAGGATCTTCTAATATCTATCAAAGTGCTCTGAATATCAAGGTTGCCACAGCCTAGTGGTCCAGACATTAAGAGCTGAAGATTTTTAGGAGACACAAGTTCAAATCCCGGCTCGCTGGCTTTTTTTAAATCCAATATTTACCTTTCACAATAAAAGGTAAAAAAATCGAAAATATATTTCTTTAAACTGGTGCAAGGTAAGCTCCATCCCCACACAAAATAAAATAAGATTTTTTAAGCCACTACAAGGCCTCTCATAATGGGAGTGGGGGAACGGATTCCGACAGCTGTTTTTTTTTTTTCAGGGGGAACAGAATCCGACGGCCAAAAAACAGCCGTCGAAATCCGTTCCCCCTGCATTTCTTACACAAGGAGGATCTTCTAATATCTATCAAAGTGCTTTATTTACAATGTTGCCACAGCCTAGTGGTCCAGGCACTGACATTTAGAGCCAAAGATTTTTAGGTGACCCAAGTTCAAGTCCCGGCTCGCTGGCTTTTTTTTTATCCAATATTTTCCTTTCACAATAAAAGGTAAAAACTCGAAAATATATTTCTTGAAACTGGTGCAAGGTAAGCTCCATCCCCACACAAAATAAAATAAGATTTATTTAAGCCACTACAACGCCTCTCATAATGGGAGTGGGGGAACGGATTCCGACAGCTGTTTTTTTTTTTCAGGGGGAACAGAATCCGACGGCCAAAAAACAGCCGTCGAAATCCGTTCCCCCTGCATTTTTTACACAAGGAGGATCTTCTCATATCTATCAAAGTGCTTTGAATTCGAAGGTTGGCACAGCCTAGTGGTCCAGACATTAAGAGCTGAAGATTTTTAGCTGACACAAGTTCAAGTCCCGGCTCGCTGGCTTTTTTTTATCCAATATTTTCCTTTCACAATAAAAGGTAAAAAAATCGAAAATATATTTCTTTAAACTGGTGCAAGGTAAGCTCCATCCCCACACAAAATAAAATAAGATTTTTTTAAGCCACTAAAACACCTCTCATAATGGGAGTGGGGGAACGGATTCCGACAGCTGTTTATTTTACAGGGGGAACAGAATCCGACGGCCAAAAAACAGCCGTCGAAATCCGTTCCCCCTGTATTTCTTACACGAGGATGATCTTCTAATATCTATCAAAGTGCTGAAAATTATTAGGCCTCCACAGCCTAGTGGGCAATGCACTGACTTTAAGAGCTGACAATTTATAGGTGAAAAAAGTTCAAGACCTGGTTTGCTCACTTTTTCTGATTCCATATTTTCCTATCACAATAAAAGGCAAAAACTCTAAAATATATTTATTTTACACTGGTGCCAGGTAAGCCCCATCCCCACACAAAAATATAATCAGCATTTTTTAAGCCACTACACCAACACCTATTATAGTTGGAGTGGGGGAACGGATTCCGACAGCTGTTTTATTGCCGTCGGATTCTGTTCCCCCTGTATTTCATACACAATGAGGTTCTAATATTTATTAAACTGTTGCTGATACATTGACCCCTATAGCCTAGTGGTCAGTGCACTGGTGTTAAGAAGTGTAGGGCTTTGGGTGACCCGAGTTCAAGTCCCAGTTTGTGACTTTTCTTGATCCTGCACTCTGCTCTCAAAATAAACAGCAAAAACTCCATAAAATTATTCCTTAAACTGATGCACTTATTTAAAGAGCTGTCCTGTAGCTCAAACAGTAGAGCATTGGTGCTTGCAATGCTAAGGTCATAGGTTCGATTCCAAGGGAAAGCAGAAACTGAAAAGAATACAAAATGTCTACCATGAAATTCAATCTACGTTGCTCTGGATCAAAAATCTGCCAAATGCTTCAATGTAAACGATGACAGTTAACCTCTATCCTCAAACTAAATACTATCAACCTTTATTCAAGCCACTACATCAACACCTCTCATAATGGGAACGTATTCCGACATATGTTTTTTTGCCGTCGGATTCATTTCCTCCTGTATTTCTTACACAAGGAGGATCTTCTAATATCTATCAAAGTGCTGCTAATTAATAGGCCCCCACAGCCTAGTGGTCAATGCACTGACTTCAAGAGCGGATGATTTTTAGGTGACACAAGTTCAAGTCCTGGCTTGTGGACTTTTTTTGATCCCATTCTTTAATATCATAGAAAAAGACAAAAACTCTAAAATATATTTATTTTACACTGGTGCCATGTAAGCTCCATCCCACACAAAATATAATAAGCTTTTTTAGGCCACTACATCCACACTTATCATAATGGGAGTGGGGGAATGGATTCCGACAGCTGTTTTTTTTTACAGGGGGAACAGAATCCGACGGCAAAGACACAGCCGTCGAAATCCGTTCCCCCTGTATTTCTTACACGAGGATGATCTTCAAATATCTATCAAAGTTCTTTGAATTCCAAGGTTGCCACAGCCTAGTGGTCCAGGCACTGACATTTAGAGGTAAAGATTTTTAGGTGACCCAAGTTCAAGTCCCGGCTCGCTGGCTTTTTTTTTATCCAATATTTTCCTTTCACAATAAAACGTAAAAACTCGAAAATATATTTCTTGAAACGGGTGCAAGGTAAGCTCCATCTCCACACAAAATAAAATAAGATTTTTTTAAGCCACTACAACGCCTCTCATAATGGGAGTGGGGGAACGGATTTCGACAGCTGTTTTTTTTACAGGGGGAACAGAATCCGACGGCCAAAAAACAGCCGTCGAAATCCGTTCCCCCTGCATTTTTTACACAAGGAGGATCTTCTAATATCTATCAAAGTGCTCTGAATTCCAAGGTTGCCACAGCCTAGTGGTCCAGACATTAAGAGCTGAAGATTTTTAGCTGACACAAGTTCAAGTCCCGGCTCGCTGGCTTTTTTTTATCCAATATTTTCCTTTCACAATAAAAGGCAACGAAATCGAAAATATATTTCTTTAAACTGGTGCAAGGTAAGCTCCATCCCCACACAAAATAAAATACGATTTTTTTAAGCCACTAAAACACCTCATAATGGGAGTGGGGGAACGGATTCCGACAGCTGTTTATTTTACAGGGGGAACAGAATCCGACGGCCAAAAAACAGCCGTCGAAATCCGTTCCCCCTGCATTTCTTACACAAGGAGGATCTTCTAATATCTATCAAAGTGCTTTATTTACAATGTTGCCACAGCCTAGTGGTCCAGTTACTGACATTTAGAGCCAAAGATTTTTAGGTGACCCAAGTTCAAGTCCCGGCTCGCTGGCTTTTTTTTATCCAATATTTTCCTTTCACAATAAAAGGTAAAAACTCGAAAATATATTTCTTGAAACTGGTGCCAGGTAAGCTCCATCCCCACACAAAATAAAATAAGATTTTTTTAAGCCACTACAACGCCTCTCATAATGGGAGTGGGGGAACGGATTCCGACAGCTGTTTTTTTTTTTCAGGGGGAACAGAATCCGACGGCCAAAAAACAGCCGTCGAAATCCGTTCCCCCTGCATTTTTTACACAAGGAGGATCTTCTCATATCTATCAAAGTGCTTTGAATTCCAAGGTTGGCACAGCCTAGTGGTCCAGACATTAAGAGCTGAAGATTTTTAGCTGACACAAGTTCAAGTCCCGGCTCGCTGGCTTTTTTTTATCCAATATTTTCCTTTCACAATAAAAGGTAAAAAAAACGAAAATATATTTCTTTAAACTGGTGCAAGGTAAGCTCCATCCCCACACAAAATAAAATAAGATTTTTTTAAGCCACTAAAACACCTCTCATAATGGGAGTGGGGGAACGGATTCCGACAGCTGTTTATTTTACAGGGGGAACAGAATCCGACGGCCAAAAAACAGCCGTCGAAATCCGTTCCCCCTGTATTTCTTACACAAGGAGGATCTTCTAATATCTATCAAAGTGCTGAAAATTATTAGGCCTCCACAGCCTAGTGGGCAATGCACTGACTTTAAGAGCTGACAATTTATAGGTGAAAAAAGTTCAAGACCTGGTTTGCTCACTTTTTCTGATTCCATATTTTCCTATCACAATAAAAGGCAAAAACTCTAAAATATATTTATTTTACACTGGTGCCAGGTAAGCCCCATCCCCACACAAAAATATAATCAGCATTTTTTAAGCCACTACACCAACACCTATTATAGTTGGAGTGGGGGAACGGATTCCGACAGCTGTTTTATTGCCGTCGGATTCTGTTCCCCCTGTATTTCATACACAATGAGGTTCTAATATTTATTAAACTGTTGCTGATACATTGACCCCTATAGCCTAGTGGTCAGTGCACTGGTGTTAAGAAGTGTAGGGCTTTGGGTGACCCGAGTTCAAGTCCCAGTTTGTGAATTTTCTTGATCCTGTACTCTGCTCTCAAAAAAAACTCCATAAAATTATTCCTTAAACTGATGCACTTATTTAAAAGGTGAAACTAATATATTATATAGACTCATTACATGCAAAGTAAGACATTTCAAGCCTGTATTTGTTTGGATGATTATGGCTTAAGTTAGGCCTACAGCTTATGAAAACCCCAAATAAAAAATGTGAATATTGTGAAAAGGTTTTCATAGTAAGCCATAAATAATCATAAAAATTATAACAAATAAAGGCTTGAAATATCTCACTTTGCATGCAATGAGTCTATATAATATATTAGTTTCACCTTTTAAGTTGAATTCTTGAAATAAATGAACTTTTGCACGATATAGTCTAACTTTTCGAGTTTCACCACTCAATTTTTTGGCGAAAATATAGGCTTATATTAAATTATAACTATAGGCTTACCATAGTGAATCAGGGTAAGACAAAAAGCACATTTGGGAAGAAGGATTGATGATGTACCGACTTGTTTTGCTGATTTTGAACAAAATAAACGCTATAGCACAGCTACCTTTAAAAAACTTAAACCAAAAGCGTTGAAACCCTGAATAAATAACAAACCTGGTCCTCAATGGTATAAACAACCGAGCTGCACAAACAGACTGTGTTTAACAGTGCCGTGTGAATGTACGGTCCACAAGAGGAATGATGTCCCTTTCAGGCACAGGTCTTCGAGAGGGCAGGTCAACATCCTTATCGATCCATTCCACACAGTGGGCTGTTTTCTCAGAGGGTCTTCCATGCCTCACACACCTCGAATGATGTACAGTATCAGACTTGCACAGGCAGGTTGAGACCAAAGGCACAGTTACCGTGGTGATTAATTAGGTGCTTGAATGGTGATGTAGAGACTATGAAGGAACATGGTGTAACAGAAGGGGTCAATAAGCTGGTGTAGTATACTATACAAATGGCCAAGTAAAGTCTGTTATGTAGCCTAGATCTATATTTTAGATCCCATGTGATGGAATTCATCCCATTTTTCAGTGTTTGCTTTTATATTTGTCTGAGCTAAAAATGAGGCTGAGATGCACAAAAGCTTGTTTATTTTCCTGGTTTCATTTGAACATTTAATTAAGTTGAGAGATCTAGCTATTTGCAATCGGAGAAAGATAGAGAGGGATAAAAAAAACTAAAAAACATCATCATTACATATACCTCCAAACTGGGGGTTGAAGCACACCTTTTTCTAATTAGAGAGAGGGATCAAGAAAATGAAATCTCAATCTCATAAAGGTTAAACTTTATTCTCTGTTTGGCAAAGAGATGAGAGACGTGAGTGAATCCCAATGTGCTCTTTCATTACCAGACAGATTGATCCACTGATGAGTCGAGTCGCAAAGATTAATCAGAAGGATTCCCCAAAGCTAATATTCTCCAACTCAGGTAATGTATTAATGCTGAAGTCACATTTTAATTGGACTGAATGATTCAACTCTTTTTCCTGTTCAGGAAAAATATGTAATAATATGCTAGTAATACATATAAGCCAGCCGCTATCGCAAAATATACCCCGATATATACATATACTGTATGTGTTTAATGACACTACAAGTTTGATCAAACCATCAAAATATGAGGAAATGTTTTAGATTTTTTGAATATTTTCAATATGGTTGAGTTATTCATCTGACTAAATTATTTGTCAAATTATTTTATATATATATAAAAAAAAATGCACAACAAAATGCTCACAGGAAAAAAAACATACATTGACTAGAGCAAAACAAGTTATTTTATTGTATCTCTCTTGTTTTTGCATGTGTTCATAATTTCTGTGCATTTTACATTATTTTATTTACATTATTTACATTATCACAAAAAAAAGAATATTGACTTTCTGCACAACTACACAATATCTTTAACA
Organism: Phoxinus phoxinus; assembly: GCF_949152265.1. Lineage (NCBI taxonomy): Eukaryota > Metazoa > Chordata > Actinopteri > Cypriniformes > Leuciscidae > Phoxinus > Phoxinus phoxinus. The sequence continues at coordinate 6,198,419 of NC_136894.1, forward strand.
AATGTATTTGAATAAAGGGTGTGAAGACATCTATTTTTATACATTACTTCTGGCTACATAATTATATATATATAATATTTAAAAATGTATACAGAAGTCTATGGTAGCTGGTATTCTGACATGGACAATGATCAGATAAACGGTACTGTTAAAGTTTCAGTCATTATACAAAAAATGTGATTGACCAATCAGAATCAAGCATTTGAGAGCCATGGATAAAATAATCATTTGTAATTTTACTGCAATGTAACTGCCAAGTATTTAGCCATGTCTGTATTTCATGGAAAAAAAAAAAAAACGGATAATATACCCACACAAAAATTATCTCATAATGAATTGCTTCAAACAACTGAAACACTGGTGAAAATCCAAATGTTGCTCATTCACCATCAGCGAATTATAATGAAGAGCCTGCAATATTTCAGCACTTGCAGAGGAACCAATGTCAGCCTGCCTTTGATAATCATTTAGCAACAGAATGTAATTATAATCTATTCATACAATGAGAGCTTTATTTGCTTTGTTTCTGGGCATCACATTACAGCATGGATTTTTCCAATATGTGTTAATTATGCAAAGAAACAGACTAAGAGCCGCCTGCAGCCAGAAAATCAACGACTACTTAAAGCCGAACGCGTTTTAATCTGTGGCACGTCTTGAATGGCGGGCTGATCCTCCTCAGCCTTTGGTTTGCCTGCAGTCTCTGAGATCCTTGCCGGCTTTGGGCCCTGTTCCCTCTAAGTGACTTCCTGTGTCTCATTTCCTCCTGAAGCGAGAGTGGCTTTGGCAAACGCAAATACAATTAATCAGATGATGAGGATTTTTCATTTCCTGTCATGCCAGTCTGGCCGCAGTACATGCCTCCATATTAATAGGCTCGAAGTGATGATTCAATATCTTAATTCCTGAGTAATAAAGTGAGAAAGTCCTCATCTCTGTCCAGCATCTTGTGTGACGATGTGTCTGTTATCTGCTGGTTCTAGCTCACGTTTCAGAGTATTTTAAAAGCACTGTGGTTTAACCGGAGCAGGTTGCATGAAAAGTTTATGTAATTTTGACAAAAATTAAGATAAAACAACGTTTCAGCCATGTTCACCAGGCAGAATCATGTAGAATATAACAGCTATAATCAATTGTGACCTGGTTTCAAACAGTAATTTTTCTTCACAGTCAAAACTTACTTAAAAATTACTAACTATTAATTATAACAGAAATATATTACTACTGGATTCTGTGGATGCAGTCTCTACCAGATCTTAGGCTAGATTCATAGTGTGTGTGTGTGTGTGTGTGTGTTCATATTTTTTATAAAACCTGGCCAAAAATTATGTCATTATCACAAATAAAACAATTGACTCAAAGCACAGCTACGCAATATGCTTACACATATTTTAATCACTTTATTCAAACAATATTTGGAAAAATGGTATAGGGCTGTTAAACGATTAATCGCATCCAAAATAAAAGTTTGTGTTTACATAATAAATGTGTGTGTACTGTGTATAATTATTTTGTATATATAAAAACACACGTTCATGTATAGCCTATATTTAAGAAAAAAAAAGATTTATATATAAAATATTTAGAATTTATATATAATCTAAATTATATAGAGGCTAAATCTATATACAGTATATACATGCAAATATTTCAAGCATGTGTGTGTATTTATATACATAAATAATTATACACAGTACACACACATTTATTATGTAAACAAACTTTTATTTTGGATGTGATTAATCGCGATTAATCGTTTAACAGCCACATATATATAGGCCTACATATGATTTAGGTAAAGCGAGCAGTGGCAGAGATGAAGATAATACATGTAATGTTGGATAGTACTTTATTTTACAGTCAGCAACATCTAGCAGCAAGAAGCAGGTGAACAAATAAGCAGTTCCTGTCTCAGAGACAGGAGGAGAAAACATGCAATTAACTCACAGTGAAGAGAGGGAAAAACAGATGCGAGGAAAACACAGTGTTCTCAGCAGGATCTGGCAGCATCCAGCTGTCTGTTTGCTGGATCTAAATGGCTGAAATTATTAGTATCACTGTCCACTGATAAATGGGTTTTTCACAGGACTTTCATGTTGGCTTCCTTCACACATCGGAGCATCATCACCAGTAACATGTGACCGTTTTTATGCTTATGAGTACAATAAGTATGTTAAAGGGGTGGTATAAAATGCCCTTTTCACAAGATGTTGTCCCGAGAGTGTGTATGTGAAGTTTTAGCTCAGAATATCACACAGATATTTTTAAATACCATGTTAAAATTGTCATTTTTTGAGGGTGAGCAAAAACACGTTTTTGTGTCTGTCCCTTTAAATGCAAATGAGCTGCTGCTCCCGGCACAGAGGGCGGAGCTTCAAGAGGTCGTGTCCTTTTACCTCCCACATGCACTGAAAATGTAAAAATTTAGCCTTTTATGTTCAAACCGGAGTCAGACAAAGATGGAGAGACTCAAGAAGAAGTGACAATGTAGACAACAGTTCTAAATGGTTAGTTGATGAATTTATGTAGCTCATAGTTATCTTTTAGCATATTTTGTCATGGTCATTTATAAATCGTGTTCCCGGGGGCGGGGTTTATGTAAATTTTAGGGTTGATGTCACTAACCCGGGAGGAAGCTTGTGGAGTCCCTACCAGCCGTTTGTTGTAGTCCTTAAAAAGCAATTTCTTTAAAATAAAATATCTCCCTTTGCTTTGAGCGTCGTAACTTTGCAGATGTTGTTTATGCTTAAACAGCAACATTACACACTAACTAAAGTTAGAAAAGGGAAATCATAATCAACCACCCCTTTAAACAAAGCAATATGCAACAGAATAATGTTAGGGTGAATATTGCACTGCTTTGAGGAATCAGTGCCATTATATTTCACTTATATATCAGCAACAAGAGAATTTCATTTCATATTTATATTTAGATTAGCACCAAGCAACTGAACCATGTTTAAATCACCTTTTACACCGATATGTGAAACCTACATAATGGAGCACTAAGTGATGGCTTTTATATTCAGCTCTTATGTTACTGTGACACAATAATTATGTTTGCTTTATGTTGCTTGTGTGAGTCTGGTAAGGCAACAAGACAACAATATTTGAGAGTTTAATCTAAACTTTGTAGAAAAGTAAATAAATGCAGATAGACCAGACCCACTTCAGAAATGACTGCTGGCTTTGACATTTCAAATACTTTCCTATTTCTTATGCTACGTGCTCAACCCTGTCCAGTTTAAGGAGACTGACAAACATTTTACATTATCTACAGTACATATACACAATCCATTTACACTTACATTAAATGTGTCCAAATGGGGAACAGAACAGCATAAGCAAACATGACATGAGATAAACACCAAAAATAAAATGCAGGTGGATATGTGTCAAATCAACCAAATTTCGAAAAGTTCCGCAGCTCAAATTTTTTATTTTGTTCACATTTTTTTCTGAAGATAGACAAACATCAATAGAGATGAAAGCCAAAATATTAAATTCCTTGGATGAATATTTAAAATTGTGAGTGACAATTTTCACTCAAGATTTGGAGCCAAATTACAGGTGGGTGAAAATGGCTTTAAAAAGATGGCAACATCATTATTTTTTTTTTACACATAGATAGGTAGGCCTATCATTAAAATCTGTTTACTTAAGAAATCCTTGTTGCATAATATGCCAACAGTGACAGTTTAAAAATGGCACTTTTCATGTTTTTTTTCACCCACCTTTTCGGTTTTTGGCTCTCAACAAACCTTTATTTTGGTATCTTCAATATAAAGGCCCAATAGGGTTCAATTCGAGAGATGTGGGATCTCAACGTGGCTCAATGAGTAAATTGTTAAATTGTACACATTTTCAGTGGTAAAAAACAAAACAAATGCAAGTTTACATACAAGCTGATACTTTTTTCTTTCAATGCAATAAAAATGGCAAGTTGAGGCACAGATTTGTAGAATAACATTTCGGAAACACAAAAGTGAAAAACGAACTGAACCAGCTACATAGCCATGCTTTCCCTCATTCGTATATTATATAATAAGTATATATATTTTTTGGACTCACAAAATTTTATATGTTGAGTTTTTATAGTGAACAACTATAGGCACATGTTCACTTTTAACATTATTTACTCTTCAGAGGTTCCTCTTCCAATTCAATAAGTACCAGCTCTTTGCAAAGACACCTTTATTTGGTTTTCAACCATTGAAAATTGGTAAAGTTAAACAAATTTTAGGATCTCCATATCTCTGGGAATAAACCATATAGGGCCTTAAAATACTTCTTGAGTTACAGGCATGCCAACTTTGTGGGGAAAAACATTAAAAGTGCTTCACCCCATTTTAGAACTGTCACATAATGCAGGGATACTAAATACAATAGAATTTACTAATATATACTTATCTGCAAATATTAAATTACAATTCTGCCATCTTTCTAAAGTGATTTTCATCCACCTGTAATTTGGCTTGTTGACCCCCCTGAGACTGGGACCTCTGGTTGAGTTGACAATGACTTTCAAAATGCAAGACAACAAATTTCAAAACAAAAGACTGGCCTAAACTAAAAGACATGAAACACTAAGCAGCAATGGCCATTGTTGGTTAAACAAAGGATAAATAGCTTTAGCTTTAGTCGTTTTTTTCCTGGACTTTGCATTAGTGCATGAAACTCTTTGCCGTTTTGTATTCATTTATAATTGTAATAAAGAGGTGGGCCTGCCAGTATCTTCCAATAATGTGCATATACATTTAACACATATACATCTCAGAAAGAACATATCCAGATCATATTTCACCTCAAAATCCCAACAGAAAAAGAAAATATTTTGGATAAAATTTTTAAGCCAATTATCTTATTATTTTTGCACTGTTACATTATTTTTATGAAAATCATGACATCAATAGACAGGCATTAGACAGAATCTGTGCCAGAGCACAAGACAATACATTTCTATATTATAACGGTTGATCCAGTTTAACCTTGTTGTACAAGCAATGGATATGAGCTGAAACGCACAATTATAGAACAAAGAGAGCTGACAAACTAAATGGAGTGAGAGTATAACACAATATGTGAGATGTCCAGAATATGCTATATTCATATTATACACATAATATGTACAATATGCTGTGAATTTACAACAGAATTTTTTTTATTTACCTAGTGCCTAGTCTCTGCTTGTTTTCCTTTGTTCCTGCCACTCTCTCTAATCAGCACTCCTTCATCCTGTAACCTGCAGAGATGTGTCCAAAGCCTGCTTTAGACCAGCGCTTGTCTTCAATCCCCCCCATCTGCAGCACAGCACACTGCCACCATGCACTAACCCGCTCTGCCACAATCACTTTGCCTTCATAATATCCAATTAACCACATCAAGCTTAGGAGGAAAAAAGCCTATACAGTGTTCACATTTGCGAACAAGGCAGATGTGTGTGTGGACCACAGGCGGCTTTATATGCACAAGACCCTGTGACTGCTCTGTGGCACTTCAGAACATGGCATTGCTTTTTGATGTGGATATGCAGGATAATATAGAATCAACAGCAGTAATATCAGCTAATGACTTTTAAGACACACTTTAAAGGCACAGTTATCAATCTATGCAAATGAATATTACTCATGCATACTCATACATTGCTTAAGGAGATAAGCACTATCTAGATGTGTTTTAAAGATTCACTCATACTGGAACAAAAATCTGTAAATTAATTTTTTATCATAAACTTGCAGTTCCTATACAGACACTATAGATAATTATGATGTGTCTATTATAAAATGGATGTTTTTTTTTTTTGTTAAGTCCAAAAATATACAATATTCTTAAAGGGATACTTCAGGATTTAGCATTAAGCTTGGTATCAGTAGAAAAGTATTATTTTGAAATTACCGTGCTTCCCTGCCTCATATCCCCCTGAGACAAGAGATTGATGTATTTTTTGTCTGTAAAAAATCCTCAGATGACGCAAAATGACGATTTTTGCGTCATCTGAGGATTTTTTACAGACAAAAAATACATCAATCTCTTGTTTTTTGGCCAGAGGCTAAAACCTACAGCCAGTAGAAGGCGCTAGATCCGAATGTTTTCAACTCACCCATAGAGGGAGGGATCTCACTCACAGAATAAATAGTGTCAGCCATCTTTTATTTGGAAGCTAAGCTAACAGTTTCTTATTCTGTGGAGAAAGAGTAGTAGGGGTTACCATCCTCGTTTTCCTGGACATGTCAATGGTCATTCATTGGTCCTGGTGGCCAATTTTCACAGATTTTACATTCCAACAGTTAAGACCAGAATGTGAAGGTTGAATTAACAGAGCAATAGCTAAACACAATATGAGACATTGTCAGAGTTCAGAAGAGGACAACCTGTTGGTGCACGTCTCTCTTGCTCATCCGTGACCAGGACAGCAAGTCTTTGTGGTGTGTATCAGGGCTATGGTATCCAGGGTAATGTCAGCATACTATCATTTAGGAAGAACCACATCCAACAGGAGTAACTGTTGACGCAAGAGGAAGCCGTCTGAAAGGGATGTCCGGGTACTAACTCGGATTGAATCCAAAAAACATCAAATCAGCTGCTCAACTAAAATACTCTCCTGTTTCCATCAAAACTGTTAATCTGGTGCTCCATAGGGTCAATAATCTTGGTCGGGCTGCTATAGCTAAACCTTTGGTCACTCGGGCTGCTATAGCTAAACCTTTGGTCACTCGATGGTGCCAGCAGTGCAAATCTTGGGCTGTGGACAATGTGAAACGTATTGTTCTCTGATGAGTCCACCTTCACTGTGTTTCATCTGTGGGAGTTATGGTATGGAGAAGCCCCAAAGAGGCGTAACACCCGGACAGTTACTGCCCAGAGTGAAGCATGCCAGTGGATCAGTGATGGTTTGAGTTGCAATATCATGGCATTCCCTACTGTGCTTGAAGGGCACAGGACTACCAAATCATTTATTTATTTAAATTTATTTTTAGGACTATGTGTACCTAATGGTTCAAACATTTTACCCTGAAGGGGGTGCCGTGTATCAGCATGATAATGCTCCAATACAAACAGCAAGACTTGAGACTGAATTGTTTGATGAACATGAAAGTGAAGTTAAGTAACCAGATTGAAATATTTTTGATCCACTTTGGGATATTTTGGAGGAGCAAGTCAGGAAACGTTTTCCTCAACCATCAACACAAAGTGACCTGGCCACTGTTCAGGAAGAGCAATGGCTCAGAATCCCTCTGGCCACTGTGATGGACTGTCATTCCCATTCCCAAGACTAATTGATGCTGTATTGGCCACAAAAGGAGATCCTGCACCATAATAACAAATTATTGTGGTCTAAAACTAGGTGTTTTCGTTTCATTGTCCAACCCATGTATATCATTTATTTACATTTTATAGAAATTATATTTATTTACATTTTATTGAATTAGTTTTTAATTTATATACTACCCTTCAAAAGTTTGAGGTCAGTTTTTTAAAGAAATTCATATTTTTATTTACAAAGGATGCATTAAATTGATCAAAAGTGACAGTAAAGATTTCCAGTGTTAAAAAAAATTCTGAATTTTTTTTTTTTTATCATTTAGGTTTCCACTAGATTCAGGTTTTTTATTTTCTTCAGACATGGCCTTACATTACATTTACAGGGGAGCCGAGTTATAAATCCAGCACAAATATAAGTTAAGTAAAATATAAGTTTTACTCTGAGATTTGTATTAAGGAATCTACATGAATTACTGTACCATTGCTTCAGACTGTCCTTAACTGGAGAAATGAGGCTCAACTTCTATCACACTCGAAGTCAGTTTTCATTATTAGTCATAAATGAGAGTGAATGCAGATCTGCCATTCCAGTGCTCATAACCTCAGACTGCTGATTAAGACCTCGCTGACAACTGATGTGCCGCAGCTAGACGGAGCTAAACGCCCTGGGTGGTTTTTACACTGCAAATACACAAGCTTTCTGGGTCCCTCCCCCCTCCCTAGTATGACCTTTCATATGGTTTCTTCCAGCCCTAAGGAAGACATACAGTATAAGACACTAAGATAGACTTAAACCCATCTGCCAGTGGTCCTCTCACTTTAATTACACTGCTCTCCAGCCAATTGTATTAATTTCCAGAAAGTATAAATTTCCTTAATGTGAAACATCCCATAACCACAGAGACTGTGGAAGCTTAATGAACCTTTGGAATTACAACTGCTATGGCCATAGAGTTACTTGGCCATACTGATATTACACACAGGCGTCTGTCCCCTGTGAGACAGCTCAAGGAAAAGCAAAGCAGATGAAATGTTTTCATTATGCAAAAACGTCTCCTTCAGGCATAAATAGGTAGAAAGGCATTATATCGTTATCTGCTAAAAAAATGAAGCAGTGAAGCCATTACGGCGCCGCCAGTCGAGCAACATTTTAATAAACTAATGTTCTCCCTTCTGCTTTTCATTGGATTTTAATGTCCACAAGTCACTACAATAATGAAATCTACCCCTGAAGTAACACAAATGGTGCCCCAAATAACAAAACAAGAAAAAATGACATTACAGGGTCTGCATGCGAATCCGTTTTTGGAAAGAAGTTAATGCCAGATCATATTTAACAGGTGTAAACACTGCAAAGCTGCAATATAATACTAGTAATAACTAGACAATGGAACTAGACAGCTGTTAAAATGTTGTGTACTCTTCTAAAATGTCTTAACCTTTAATAGTATGATGTTGCCTCAAGCAAAAAAATAACTATTTTCTTCACTTACCATCACAATTTATACAAGATGAAAATAAAATGGTTAATAATGAAGGGATGACTTTGAATAAATAGCTTTCTTTTGGTCACATTAAAACCTGGCAGTGTTCTTAACACCCTTTTGTGGCAAAGATAATTTCCCCCAAAAATTATTTTTTAGCCATGAAAAAAAAAGTTAGTAAGTAAACTTAAAAATCAGTCAAATTATTTGTATGTTATGAGAATTTTCTTTTAACATTTTAACTTTCTCCCTGCCATTGAGATAAATGTCCGTGTTTTTACTGTTATACGGTAAGGAGGTGCTATGAGTCTTCTGAAAGAGGTCAGCATCTCCGGATCAAAACACAGCCGAAAAAAGCAGAAACAAGCAATGCAAGCAGATGCATATGTAAAATAAAACCGCATATAAATCTGCTTAACTGTTACCAAATGATATGCGACCCAGGACGAGGTATAGGACTGTTTAAACTGTGGGAGTGTTAATGGACTCAATCTACAAAACCGCATTTTTCTCATCTTTTTACTCAAAATGTTGCTTTTTTATGAAACATCCGCATTCAAGTGAAAATGATCAAAAATACTGATGGTTGGCAACTTTTTTAAACACGCTGGCGGGGAAAGAGTTAACTTAAAAAATGGACTTAACTTCACTGTTTCTAAAAGAGGTGAGCTATAAATTGCTACGGATAACCAAATTACCACTAAATTAGAAAATAAAGAGGCCATAGAAGTTGAATGCACTGAAATCATCGGGGAAATCTTCTGCTCAAGTCATAACCTCTGATTCAGTAATTACAGAAGATCAATCTTTGACACAATTAAGTGTCAGAATCCAATAGAAAATGTTTCTAGACAGAGGAAATCAATCTTTGCGTAACTAACTTACACAGCTGACAGGCCATTTCCATCAAACACATTGTAAATAAAATGCCAAGTGAGAGGTGTGGATGATGTAACATGAAAAATATCCAGTTTGGGGCCTCAGTTACCCAACATCTCCTCTCAGAGTTAACCGTCCCCTCATCGAACGACAGAGGGAGGCACAGAGAGAGAGAGACGCTTTGACGGGTTGTCATAGAACAATGTGTCAACTCCACGGCGGCTCTCCACTGATGCTAATTACAGGTGACAGGGCTAAGTACAAGGGTTTACACATGATAACGATGACTCTAGAGGAAGTTCTTCATGGTCTCCTTTACAGCCAGGCTGACAGCCGCCATTATGCATGCTGGGATTTTGTCGGGATTCACTGATGAAGCTGGGCACTCGATGAAAGAGGAGAGAAGGACACACTTACTGTATCGCCTGAGCTGTGCAGACACTGTGAGCCTGTCAGCTCTTCAGGGTACTGTAAAAGAAAGCTTCGTTTAATATCACGATGTTAATATTATCATTTCGATTGATGTGTAGATTAGATAAAAAAACATGTATTTCTTCATCACTGAGAATTAAACACTTTCCACACTTACAGTTAAACACAGACAAAATACCACAGTCATTTCAAATGCGCATCTTGTAGAGTTCTGAGATTTCAACAATGTCTCACTCTATATGCTCAAAATTGCCCAAATACCAAGATACTAAAGTCTGCGCTCAAAAGTCCACTCAAAATTCAGTCTGAGCTCAAACATATGCTGTTCAGATTACTTTTAATCACCTCTATTCACTGTAAAAAATAAAAATAAAAAATGCTGCCTTTAATTCTGAAGCACAATCAACTTTATTTTTTCATTTAATTTATTACTTTAAACTGACTTAAAAAAAATTAGTTAAATCTCATACAACTTAAAAAATAGAGTTTAAAATGTCATTGAAGTAATGTATGTTATCATATATGTTGTCATGACTTATTGATCATGCAATTTTTTAGTGTTCTTAATGTAAGAGCGGATTCCACCAGCGTAACTTGATTGTGTCGAGGCTTCCGGTCTTGTCTGCTTTCATTTATTTTAGCTGTACAAAAACTGTCCGTTATGCTGCTTGATATTGCAAACTCTTACTTATCATATTCTTTCAATTTATTATTGTAATACTAATCATAAACACTGGTTTGTAGAGCAAATTATTTGACTTTTTAGAGCATTTTTTTTATTCTTCCTGTTGTTTCCCTATAGCAAATGAATCAGAAGTCTCCACACATTCACAGAAAATAGCTTACTTCCATGTTGAAAAATAAAGTGATTACTCTTGCTGTATGTCAACAATGCCAATTTTCATTTATCCTAAAGAAGTTTAAGACATCTGAGACATCTCAGCAAATATCTCCAAAAAGTCTCCATTTGCAACTTATGAAAGAACATACTGTACATGAGCAGGAGTAAAACCTTCCCTACATTTTTTTATTAAAATTCTGATATTGCATCTCCTGTCCTGAGAGCAACCTAACAAATGTTTTTTCCTCTGGGTTTTCAGTACAAATGACCAGACACACTTGTCTGAACTACTTCTAAACCTCCGATGGTCATCTGATGTCAGACGTGGGTTATGCACCCGAGTTTTTCTCCCTGGTAACTGGAGCAGCGGTGACTGAAAAGGCTGATAAAGTACAGCTACAGCATGTAGACCCGTGTGTTGCCTTATGTTTGTTTGTGGCATGTTGCTTTTGCATGTTGCTTTTTGTTTTATATTAATAGATTAGCCCATGTGTATGAACTATATTGCTTTGATACAGCATTAATTAGTTGTTTTATGCACATGGAAGTTAAAAAAAGAGGTATTTAAAGGGGAACATTAATTAGATTGTATCTCATTATGTTATCAATGTGTATACCAAACATAACACATAATCTAGCTTAACTTAACTCAGGCAGAGATAATTCAGAAATTGCACTCTTTGTAGCACTATAATTAAAATTAGACAGCCAACAAATCCATTTATCTTTAATTGAATCTTAAGTGCACTGGTTCTTTTGCCTCTTGCCCCACTAGAAACGGCACAAGAAATTTGCGAAATTTCGGTTCTGTCACCAAAAGAGTCGAAAGCAGCGGCTTTCACAGGGAGTATTAGCATTTATAGGGTTTGCTCAACACCTGGCTCTAATAAGCAACTTATGCAGTTCCATTCTTTTTGTTTTTATTTGCGTATGATGGAGAAATTAGTTCCTGTCCATCAAACCCAATGGAGCTGTCACAACCAATGAAGTAGTCCATTTGTTAGTGGACATACTTGCCCACTGCATTCTACAGCACTAGTAAAACAGGGGGGGCCATAAATCAATATACATTGGACACAGTCCACTTCCCACCTCAGGAGTTGACTAGAGCTGTATTTTGTGAAATCAACGATGGGGGAAAAAGCCACAACAAGCCCAAATAAGTTGCTGGATGTGTTTCAGCATGAGAAGGTCCATCATGTGTGATTACACTGAAATGATTGACAGGGCTGGATTTAAAAATGGAAACAAGTATACTGTAGGTAGTTAATATGGTCACGAATATGGTCATAGCAGCTCAAATAAACGCACATCTTCAGCCCTTCATTGATTCGGTCTGACTTAGCTAATGATTGGAAAGTCTTCCCGGGAGAGATCACCTATGACAATCAGATCACCAAGCTGTCCTGTCATTTCCTCTTTTCAGCATCTTCCCCAGCCAATCTCACTCTCTTTTACTGTTGCTCTCGCCGTAATGCCTCCTTTACCTCTGAAATGCTGACTTAGACTAAGGTGGAAAAATATAGAGCCATATTTCACCTCATTGAGTATCTTTTTCCCGCAGTCAAAAGACATCTAATTGCTAATCTATAATCCTTTTAATATGCTCTTGCCTTTTTTCGATTGATCCTCTGCCAGGCGGAACATCATGGCTGGGGGCTACATTAATCTTATTAAGGGTGGGTTTAGGATGGTGCCGCAAATCCAAACAGTGCTTTTACCCATACTATACTGCACGCCCCCCTCACTCTTTCTTTCTTTCTTTACCTCTCCTCGATACATCTCAATGCCAGACTCACCTTGCTTTGATTATCAGTGACAAACTTGACAAGCCCAGGTACAAAAGGGCTTTGTTGAGTGATGTTTTTTCATTAATATTTATGTTTACTTACGGTGAGGGTGAATGATGATAACTATAGCCGGTATTTCTCTCTATCACACACACACACATTGTAAAACATCATCATATTCTTTCTAAATAATTCAACTGTAATGTTGCGCTATACTTTCTAAGATGGACATAGAGGTCAAGTAACATTTTAGGTTATATTATTAAGGTGTATGTAAAGGTGTTTATTTGTGAATGTAGAGATTTTTTTATTTTTGGAACTGTAGCTTTCCAAACCAAAATATTTTGACAAATAGCAGCATTTAATTAAATAGTAGACGTATAAAAAGGAAAGCTGAATGTCCAATTCAGTGTCAAAAACTTGTAGGAAAAAGTGTCTTGTTACTAAAACTTTTATTTATTTATTATTTTATAGATAGCTACTCTCGCTGCTCTGCTACTACAGTATTATCATGCTCAAGTCAATAACATAATAAATGTGACATTTAATATAGCAAACAATATGTGCCTTCATGCATTTCACACATGAAATGTATTATTGTATGATTCTATTGTGTGGACCTAAATGAATGTACTAAAGGTAATTTACTGTACATGATATGTTTTATTATATTACCTGATTTATCTTCAAAGATGTGCTACTCGGTTCAAATTAACTTTGTTTAATAAAGATAGAGCTCAAAAATGTGAAATCTCCAATATTCCCTTTTTCGCTCAGACTGTGGTTTAGAGTGAAGTGGTCTTTTCCCCTATGGACCCCTTCATTAACTCTAATCCAGAGAACGAGCTGAGAAAAAGACAAATGCAGCCATGTGGAAAACAGGCATTGTTCATTTCTGCATAAGGGATCAGCAATCCGTGAAAACAATGTTCATGCACTTTTCAAGTGCTGAATTTCTCCCCTCAGTAAGGATTTGTTTTCACAGTAAGTTGTTGATGTGTGTAGACTGGTAAAAATTTAGACACAAAAAATGTCTGAGTTTCTTAAAAGCTTTGACTAACTTTTCCTGGTCAATCACTAAAGTTGCTTTAAGTGACTTGACCAAACTTCCACTAGACTATTACGGTGCATTGAAGTCCTCCTAACAAGTTACTTTGTATTTGAAGGAACCAGTGGCGAATTAGACCTTCGGGTTCAGGCGTCGTATACCTGCACCGCAGGTACTGTATGATGTCACTTTGTAGGCCAACCGGGAGTTAGCATCACACTGGTTCCCTCAACAAAAACCCAATAGGTTAATATTTTTACATAGGGTTTTGAAGTATCGCCAAAAAAAAAAAAAAAAACATCAACAGAAGTTTGATGCTTACACATTTTGTCTATCAAGATCATTTTTATAGATGAACACAACTTTTATGATTTTTGTAGCCTAAATGCAGTCACCAGAAGTAAAAAGCTAAAGGTAGGCTATAAACGAACTACACCATGATACCGAGACTTCAACATTATCATCACTTAGCTTCTGACAACTCTTTCAGTTTTTATAAAAAATAAAAAAATACAATTCCCAGAAAGTTTGAGTTAGAATAGTTTATAAGAGCCCAATTATAAGCATAATGATGCTGTAAAAACGGACTGATCTATCCTGTTAGGCGTGATGATGTCCCGACATCGCATGCAGTCCAATTTAGCCACTTACTAAAGTAATTTAGCCTTTTTCAAGACATGTTGTAACAGCTTCTAAAAAAATAAATCACAAGTGGGGTAATAATACTGATGTATGTTGTGGAATAAAACATTAAAGTGTCTTCTTGAGCTTGTGTTCATCACCACATACCTTATGTTAGCCATTTAACCAAAAACCCATAAAAAAACCCCCATTGACTTCAGGACGGAACCGGAACTGCTAAAATGCTAACTCGTTTGCGTTGGCCTACAAAGTGACGTCATGTCTGCGCCACTCTTTTTCTGTGATGTTGCAAGTCGACATGTCCCTTTCAAAGTCACAACTTGATTGGCAACTGGTATCATCTATCTAGAATTCCGAGTTTCCCATTTGTAAATACTACTTCGCTTGGTCATTCATGTTCTTGAAGCTCATAATTATGATTATTAAAACTCCACTTGATTGGCAAAAAATCGATACCTGTTTATTTGAAGATCTCTTCTCCATCCAGCGATGAAAAGCTTGACCGTCTTGCACTTTCATCTTTCTTATTTTTGGATCTGTCGCGTGCTGTTTGAACACGTCACGCTCTCAAAACTAGTAAAACTGTTCAGCTTCTGGCACGCTTTCAGAGTGCGGTTGCCCATATATGGAGTGCCTTATAGGGCACGCGACTTTATTAAATCTTAAAGTGAACTCATATTTAGTTCATTATCAGAAAAAAATCCTCACCCTTTCCCCCCAAAACGATGCATTTTAGTTGATAAAATGCACCATAATTTTAAAGAAAGAAAAAACGTCTAAAATGTTACCCAAAAAAAAAAAAAGCTTTCCCTTGACCACATAATACACGTGAATGAGAATGTAATTTAACAGTGGTGATGTGGAAAATCTATAGTAGCTATATTCACAATGAAATGTTTTAGTCCTATTCTACAAGCTTACCATAACAATTAAAATGTTTAATTTATTTAGCGCCTACAATAATAGTCCATAATTTGCACATTTACTGTAAATATCAAATATAAAAGTAGGCCTAGCTAAAATCATAAGAGTAGTGAATAAAAAAAATAGCAACTGATTCTGTGTTGAAGTTTTATTCACAATCACAAATGAGAAGTCCATACCAGATGTGGGCCGGAACTGGGCCGACACTATGTTGCTGCTGGGTTCTGACCTCCAAAATTGTATCATCTCATTCCATTAAAACTATTTTAATATGTCTTTCTGGAACTAAGTGCCCAGTAGATGATGTGTATTGTAGGCCTGGATGTTGACATAGACATTTATCTCTAATACGTCATAAAGTATCATGAAGTGAAGAACAACAAATTTTTAATTTTTAATAAATAACCATTTTTTTTGTTTGGGGAAGAAGTTTTCTGAAATGTAGGGCATGTTCTAATAGCAAAATGAAATTTGTGCAGGTGAAATGTTTAAAAATTGAAACATCCAATAAGATTCCACAAACCCTGGTCTGGTTCACATGGTTCTGTGACATTGTCTGGTAATTAATGATCACTTTTTATAGCTGTAGTACAATGTCCATGAAGCAGAAGGTGACTGAAACAAAGCTGGAAATATCAGTGGTGTTTGAAAATGTTGTATTGTGTCTCAAATGACACCTTCATGCATAATGCCTAATGTGGCGTGCTAACCTTCTGGCTGCTGGAGAGGGAGATGAATCCAGACAGCATGCAGAAATGGTAATGGAGGTGCTTTAGCAAAGGTTACCATCTCTCTACAGACCCAGCCCGGGCCGCTCCCTCACCTTCTTGCGCAAAAATCAAAGGAAATGTTACATCTGAATAAGCTGTAAATGCACAAAAAGTTCACATGGATGACCCGCAGTGCTACAATGAAAGCAAGGGAAGCATTTTGGTAGAGAACCGTGAATGTGTTTTCAGCTACAAAATGTCTTTTGATTCGTCATTAGGAGTGTGGACACTCAAAAAAATGTTTTATCTAGTAGAAAAAAAGACTGCATTTTTTATGTAGGACATTCTTCTATCCTAATAGCCCATATTTCATGTTCTTTCCGAATATTTAATAAACAAAAAATTCCAGCGCTGTCCTGAAATGCCCCCCTCCAGCCAGAAGTCTGTGGTGGAAATGTGCCCACCGCTGTATAGCAAACTTTCAGGAAATGATGAGTAACACTTTTAAGGAGGAGCAGTAATGGTGCGCTCGCTCTCACAGTAGCGGAGATTCAGGAGTGATTAATGAAAACAAATTTTTCATGGCAATTAAAATGATTAAAGCCGGAGGGCCTTTTTGCTGTTAGCCTGAATTGCTCTAGGAACAAGGCGGCAACAAAGCTACGAACCAAAATTGCATTAGTAGTGGAGGAGAACTGTATTAAAATGCAAATGTACAGCTGTTAATAGTTCTTCAAAAACCAATAATCCCCCACAGTCAGTCATGTGTCAGAATGGTTAATGGAAAAATATCCCAGAGGCACACAGGGTCCTTTTCCATTCCGCTTCTGATTAAAACAGAAATTCTGCAGAGGCAAAAGCAGAGCTCGGGAGTGGGATGGGATTGGCTGGGATGGCTTAATGTTGGGCAGGAGACCAAAACCCATTGTTGGGAATTTCCTTGACTTTAAGGCACGCTTTGTCCCCCCTGGGATGGCTGTGAAGTGCTAAGCAGGGAAAGAAAGCTACTAAATCTGATCTGGAGGAATTAAAGCTATTTATCATGAAGGTGTTTAGCGTTTAATCTGTATTGAGCAACATCGGAGTTAAATGCACATGATAGTCAGGCCCCTCATGCGGCGGAAACGGGCTCAGCCAAAGGAAGGGGCGGGTGCGGCTGTGGGCGTCATAATTGAATAAATACTGCGTTTGGTTTTCTGTCACTTAATTATGATTCTGCCTCAGGTTGTGTTATAGAGATCGAAGTGTTCTGACCCACCAGAGGGAGAAATGCCGTTCTGTTTCTCATTCCTGCGCAGGAGGGGAGCTACCAATGGACCAAACAAGTTGATTAAAGGAATACTTCACCGCTGGAAAGATGAATGTGTATTTAAATTGGGTCATGTATGTAGTAGAAATGTGAAATTATTTTAGAAGTTGGTGCCTTCTAGACTGAGAAAAGCCAGAATATGTATTTTTGGCTCATGTGGATGAAAGACAAAAACTCCCAGAATGCACTTGCTTCGCTGCCCTATGAGGCCACTCCCAAGCCACGCCTACCAGTTACAGAGGGCAGTATCGGAAGAAATGATACAACTCGTCACGGAGATTTACGATAAAACTGGGTCTTTTCAGTTTTTCGAGTCAACATGTAGCCTAGTTGACTTGAAACTGAAAAGACGCCGTTTTATCGTAAATCTCCGTGACGAGTTAGTCCGTCCCAGCTCGAGTCTGCCCGGGCTCTTCCTCCTGACCGCCGGGCAGGTCTCGCTCCTCTGCTGCAGCGGCTGCTCCGGCCGCCTCTTGTTTCTCCATCACCGACGGCTGTTCCTCGCTGTGTTGCGGCTCGTTAGTTAGTTCACTTTTAAAATGAAAATTCTGTCATCATACTGTATACTCACCCTTAAGTTGTTTCAAACCTGTATGAATTTCTTTCCTCTCCTGTACACAAAGGAAGATATTTAGAAGAATGTCAGTAACCAGACAGTTTTTGGTTCCCATTGACTTCCATAGTATATATTTTTCCTACTATGGAAGTCAATGGGAACCAAAAACTGTTTGGTTACTGACATTCTTCTAAATATCTTTCTTTGTGTTCAGCAGAGGAAAGAAATTCATACAGGTTTGAAACAACTTAAAGGTGAGTATATGACAGAATTTTCATTTTAAAAGTGAACTAATCCTTTAAATAATGTAATAATATAGGGCGTAGTGAATGGCGACTATGGAAATAAGGAGCCGAGTCCCGGACATTTTGGGCGATCTCGAGGTCTGGTGCGCGGGTCTGATGCTCGTGGTTGCCTGTGCGGGCCGCAGTGCAGCGGGGAGCAGTTGCGGATGGTGGGGGAGCGAGAACTGCTTGGCGGTCAGGAGGAAGAGCCCAGGCAGTCCCGGCCGGACATACTGCTTTAATGCTTAACTTTGTATATTAAACAACATACAGCAAAGGGAGGAAAGAAGGAGTAGACAGACAGACAGACAGACAGACAAATAGACAGATAGACAGACAGATAGATAGATAGATAGATAGATAGATAGATAGATAGATAGATAGATAGATAGATAGATAGATAGATAGATAGATAGATAGATAGATAGATAGATAGATAGATAGATAGATAGATAGATAGATACCCTAACAGTGCAAAACCTCATCTTTTAGGATAATTAGAAAGAGGAAATTTAAGCAAAACTTCAGACAGCTCCAAAATGAGCCTGTCTGTAAAACCCCTGTAGACAGCCGATGAAGACATAAACCTTGCGCCCTCTTTAATTACTGATAAGTTGTGAGCCAGCTAAACTCAGTGGATTGTTCCCGCCGGAGGCCCTAATCACTTTACAGCGGACCGCTGATCCTAACTGCTGCAATGGAGTGTTTTGTGGCAGTCCCTGCTCCTGAAACCCACACTATCGGTCTGCAGCTCTCACCATCTCCACTTCCTGCCACATATTAGATCTGCAAATGAAAGATCTCCTTTCTCAGTAGACTATACCAAACCATGTAGCAACAAGGGTATAAAGTTCTTCTTTTGAGCTTGACTATTTCACAGTCATAACTTAAATTTCATTAGCGTACTGTTTTCACAGTAAAAAAAATAATTTCAAAAGATGAAGGAAAATGTTATATGTCAAATGACCCCTTAAACTGCATATTACTTCTGACCAAGTTTCAGGACTAGTTTTTCATGAAATTGTATGTACATTCAGTAATGGGGAACTTTTAAGGCAAGCATATAGAAAAAAACATAATTTTCATAGAACATTCTGAGTAACACACAATAACAAAGACTTCACCTGATAAAACTTTCAGTATTTTATTCATTTGTACATCTCCATCCCCTTGTTCCCCCTGAAAGTAAACATGATCATACAGATGATAAGTACTTCTAATATATATTTTTGACAGTTTTACAGTCCCTGTACACGAGAACAAGCATATATGGAATGGGGTGCTCTGAAAGAGAGAGAGAGAGAGAGAGAGAGAGAGAGAGAGAGAGAGAGGGGGGGGGGGGGGGGGGGGCTTTGGGTTAACAGACAATGAATGAAGGCATATACAGAAGCAGCTCCATCAGGATCAACTATGTACAATACAAACCAGTCATACAAATTAGGCTCTAGGATATAGAATTCATTACATTACAGTGTATTATAAGTGACAATGAGCAAGCCCTCCAACCATTCCTGGATCTTATTAAACTACAGGAGACAGCTTGGGCTGAACAATCCGCAATTTATACAGTACAGCTTCTTTGTAATAGGTAGAAAACATGCCTGTAATTAAGGCCTGTTCATAACCAGCAGAACAAAGCCATTCTCCCCATCTTTGGGCCTTTGGGCTGGGAGGAATTACTCATGAACGTATAGGGACTCCAGGGGTGTTCAAAAGTTTGCAGGTGGAGGGAACATTGAGATTCTGGTCACGAATAATTCTCCAGTGACATCGCTTCTGAGGCGAACTACCATCTAAAAATAAAAGTCCTACTGTATCTACACCCTCATGGCCTCTTGGCAGTTCTAAGAAACATATATGTACTTGTACAAATTAACTAATTAAACAAATATTCTGAGAAACCAAACACTTACACATTTCTAAAATAAAACGGAACATTACAGGACAGAATCGTGAGTTTACATGGTCATACAAGCAACACCCCAGTGGTCAAATAATATCCTAATAACATTAAAATATATAAACAATAAATTAATAATAATAAGTGCAGTAACTTAAAGGATACCAATTGGTCAAACAAAAGCACTCAAATGAAAGTGCAAACAGCCAAATTCTTCTCGTCAAGTTGTTTTAATAGATCCGGGCCATGAAAGCATGGTATGGACGGTAAGGGGAACATGTATTTGTTGTGGATGGGGAGAGAGCTCCATCCTTTGCCTCTCGTTGTCCTTCATGTAGGTGATGTCAGCAGCTACCCTTAGCCAGAGGGGAAGTAAGGAGTATCACTATGGTAGTTATAATCTGGGCAGACTTTCTGCACTAGCTTGTAGTCGGTGCTGTAGAAGGAGATGTAAATGCAAATGACTTTGAAGGGCTTCGAGCAGAGCCAGGACACATGGCTTTGCGTCTGCTCCTGGTAACATGTCTTGGACGGGTCGAAGTTGCAGAGCGTGTTTTTGGAGCCCCTCTCCACCTTCTCGTACTCGATGCGGCAGTTGAAGGACTTGGAATCCTTGGCGTCGATGACCGACTGCTGGGCCGTCAAGTCAAACTCGACGATTTTGGTGGGCGGGACCAGGCTGACGGACACATTGCCCTGGCCCGTGGAGTTATGGCGGAAGTAGACGCTGAAGGTGCCGTTGCCGTGATCGACGATCTTGCCTGTGATCAAGAGGTTGAGCTTGACCGTTTTGATGTTAGAGTGGAAATCTCCCCAGCCGAACATTTTCTTGAACTTGCCCGTCTTGACCATCGGCCGCCGTTTGGCTCGAGGCCTAGAGTCCTGCAGGTCCGTGGTATTCCTCAGCCAGTCCCACAGGTCCTGCTCTGAGTAAGGCTCCGGAGTGTCATAGTGCAGGTCCAGGGCTGTTGCGTTTTCCTTCCCATGGAGAGTCTGTGATAGAAGTCGACTGATGGACAAGTCCTTACTGCTTTCTGTCCATATATGCTTTAGTGTCGACTTGGGGGTCCCTGATTTGAGCAGCTCCGACTTCCCCGGGATAGAACCATGGGCAGTTGAAACCTAAGAAAGCAAGATGGAGAGGACATTATTGAGCCGTCTTAACCTTAAAGAGCTACAGAAGACGTATAATGCAAAGCAAGTGAGCATTTCATCCCGTGCCGCTTGACAGGAAAAAGGAATTAAGTGGATATTACTCTTGATTCGGGAGATATTGACCCCCTCACCCCCACACAATCATGTAGTCTCCTACTCAACAGACAGATCAAATGGATTAGGATGAGGGGGGAAAAAGGATAATCGATCAAGCCCGCAAGCTTCAATTTGCAACGTTGTTAGCTGACAGGAGCCGTCAGGGAAATAGAACGGAGCGCAGCGAATGAGAAAAAAGAATACAGCGATCAAACTCGTCACATCGTGCGGTGGGGGAGGGCATCTCCGCCGGCCCTCCCTGATAATACCGGTGACTATTCTTTGAGTAAAGAGCAGACTATTAACCAGCCAGTGCTCCTTGAATTGATGATTGATGAACCACTGGGTTCTCTCCATTTAGTGCAGATGAGTGGAATTAGGTCCATACAGGGCCTGGCGGAGCGCCGTGACATTGATTGCCTGATCTCTACTGTAAGACCTGACAGCAGATCCGTCTTGCGGTGGTTTTTGCATCTCGAGGGCTACCCCTGGGATCGATATTTAGAAAATAAGTTCTCGCTACCAATCTGCCCGACCCTTCGGACAGAATTGCCTCACAGCACGTGCGAAGCGTGAGGACGATGCAGGTCCATTTTAAACACAGCGCTGAGTGGGAGCGAGGCCACGTGGCTCACTTAAGGATTTAACGTTGCGAATCTGAAAGGTAATCAATATGTGACTTGAAGGGTGGTTCAAAATGCAAATTAAGATAAGTTTAACTTAAAAACTTGGGAATTGCTTGATTGCGGTCTGCTCATGCTCAGTACTAACATAAAATGTTAGTTTTTTTTTTAATGAATAAAAACACAACTATACATTCACCTCACAAGCATCAACACTAGTGATGAAGAACCTTGGGAGGAGAGTTCAGATGTGTTTCAAATAAATTAAGGAACATTACTCTTCCTCGTAAGAGGAGTAAGACTAAGAGGCCTTGCCCTGCGCTAAAGGAGAGTAATATGTTTTGCACTCTGGGTGCATGATTAAAGACAGAGTTATTATTTATTAATGGTTGATTGCTGAAGGGGCAATACAAACATTCCAAGGCTGAACAAGTTTCAAGGAGCTATTTGTGTGAAGTTCAGTGCGGCCTGACCGACTGGGAGGGCACTTGCATTAATAAATGGATCTTTATAGAGATTGTTTTAACAAAATTTTGAGGGGAAAAACTTGTATTCATGTTTATGTATTCATTATCCAATGCATTATAAACTATGGAACATACAGAGAGGATACAGTCAGCTGGTAAAAAAAATAATAATAATAATAAAAAAAAATTATATATATATATATATATAAAAAAATTTTTTTAATATATATTATTTACTTAATTGGTTTTCAAATGTAATTCTTTATGTTTTATAATAAGTTTTCTGTACTTATTTTCTTACTCTTTTATATTTATTTCTCATTTTTATTCTTTATTTTTACTGTATACTATTCTGTGACACTCATTCAGTATGTTTTTTTCCAGTTAAATATTTTTTTATGAACACTTTTTGTTATTCTGGTGGAAACCCTCTTCACATCCGGATAGCAAATCAATGACAGAAGTGGTCTATATATATATATATATATATATATATATATATATATATTTTTTTTTTTTACATATATTGTTTTTGGAAGTCTCAGGACCAAAAAATGTTCATCCAGTCATTACATTCAATCCGAATACAATGATTGGCTGTCCAACCTGCCTGTCATCGTATGTATTTCCATACCACCGCGCACCCTGCTCACACAGACATCATACGTAATCAGAGCATTCAATAAGGCTATGGAGAGTTGTAGACAGTCACCGAGCGCCGCAAACAAACAGCAGCTGCTTTTTATAGTTCCTCCTGAACTACAACACAAGTTTATACTGCATTCATGCCATGTCGTGAACGTAATTCAGAGACGGCAACCTGTGACGTTCTACTCGGAGCTGTTCAGCAGTCAGGTGGTACAAGTAAGAGGTCTGTAAGTTGGCTTATGTGTCCAACTCTTTGCCTATGGCTAGTCTGACACCTTTGGCGACCTTAAAAAGCTCAAACGTGGACGGCACAAACAGCAAAACACTGGCCAGGAGTCAGTTCTCCGGGGCATAAAGCCTGCACATAAAGCGGAAGTCTGAATGGAAGGCTCGGTCTGTCCAGTCTGTCTTGCCATGATGGGCTTGGATCCAGCCCGACTGCTGGAGCTTTACAGAGCCAGCTGCAGTGCTCACCTGAGGCAACAGTGCATCTGGTAAACACATTCGAGGGGGAGTCACGGCCAAGCCCTTCCCACCTCACCCACTGACAGCCGGCCAGCCAGGCACAAACAGCTGGACTCCCCCAGGCACTGCACTGCATCAGGTCAGCAAGAGCAGCGTGCGTACATGAATATTTGAGCCTGGTGTGAGTCTTAATGAGTCTGTCTGCTTTAAGAACTTCAAGTTAGACAGAATGGATCATATTGGCTACTTTATCCCAACAGCAAGCCAAACAACATCAAACATTCTAGAAATTAAAAGGCTTTTACAAACAAATGCAAACATTTTTCATTCAAACCATACAGGAGTCAGGACATACTGTTCATTACACCCGGGGATGTGTGAAATTACATTTGAAAAATCAACCACTTAGTGGGTTGAGTGAATGGCTATTTTGGACACAGCATCTAAAAAACACAAAAGCTATGGGACACATAAACAAACAAACAATACAATATGTGATACAATAGACAAATATGTCCATCTGAATTGTAGTGCTGTTTTAAAGGGGATGAATTTATGATTTAAGATGTAACATTTCCATGAGGGTTTTATTGTGCAAATATTCAGCAATACTTAAGCACCAATACTAAAAAAAACTATAATAAATAGAATATAATATTAGATTATTATTTTTATATTTTTATTTATTTTTATTATAAACAGTCGTGTACATAATGGTGTGCCAAATTATAAAAAGAAATATTATATATTTTTCAATTTAGTGAGCAGTTTAACGCCACTGACCGTATTTAACCTTGAAATACATGCTCTATGACTGCACTGCAGTCCTAACAAACGCAGACCCTGCTTGCCTAACATAAGCCAGAGCTGTACATTTGGTTGTAATTAATGATAGCAGATTAAATGGAATAATTATACAGGCTAATTCTGAAAATGCAATTATGTTATTGCCGCACATTTGTGTTTCATGCGAATGTTAATTTGCACTAATAAAGGCATTAATATGCATCAATAAGTCAACTACAGTGTTAGCTAGCATATTATAGACACATTGATTATATCGCCAGGGCTGTTTTAGTAAGCGAAACATTACAATGTGTTTTTTTCCCTGCGTTTTTGCAGGTGTCCACATTTTTAAACCTGGCGCATTAAAGGAGAACGTTTAAATTAACCTTTTAAAATCATAATCAGCCTCAGCTTCAGGGGGTGTCCTTTAATTTGAGGAAGAAATTAAACAGAAGAATGTGTTTCCAGTGAGTGTTATGATGAATAATGTTAAATGTTTCCTATATAAATAAGTTTAAAATA
Source organism: Phoxinus phoxinus (assembly GCF_949152265.1). Lineage (NCBI taxonomy): Eukaryota > Metazoa > Chordata > Actinopteri > Cypriniformes > Leuciscidae > Phoxinus > Phoxinus phoxinus. Next base: position 6,223,243 of record NC_136894.1, read on the forward strand.
ACAATAATAATTATTATAGCTATATAATTCTAATAAGTACATTTACTTATATTTCAATTAGTGTGTGTGTGTGTGTGTGTGTGTGTGTGTGTGTGTGTGTATAGTGTATATGTATAAGCACATTAATATTATAGCCTACATTTCTATTAAACATACTTTTCGAATTAAATTAAATTTTAGTTATAACCCAAGATAAATTTCCACACTTATACCTACATCATGGAGAGTAAGTACGTGCTGTGTGAAGTAACTTCCTTTCAGAGTCATACTATCTCTTTGATAAGAGTTGACTTACAAAATATCAGGTGGACTAAAGGCCTGCCAATGATGGCCACAGTTATACCAGCTTTTGTAAAGTGTCAGTAGTAGGAGAATGAGCAGAAGAAGCAGATATAACCCTGAGTAGAGAAAGAACGCCCTCAGCTGTGACCCTGACTGCACATTCCACCACTTACATTTGTGCTACAGAAATACAATAACGTAGAGTGAAAGGAGAATTACAAAAAGAATGAACAAAGGATCATAACGTCCACCTGAGGTAAATGTTCCAGAGAAAACACGGCCCTTATCAATAAAACCGCTATGTCGAGGCCAGAACCTCCACTGTGCAAAACAATATGCCATAAAACTGTTCAGCGGATCATTCCGGTACCTCACTTTAACAATCTCCCAAACAACATTTACAGCCTGGCTGATGAGATAAAACAGTGCATATCTTCTTCCTCCTCAGCAATTCGCTGCCATCCACAACCTAGACACTTAAACAAGGCGCTTCACGCTGCGGCCGTCCTGAGAGAAATGAAAAGGAAAGGCAAAAATGAAGATGGATTTCAACTAAATCCACTTCTGCTAACAAAGCACTCGCAGGCTCTTCTAACACCCCCCTTCCTTGCTGCCTGCTGCGCGCGTTTGGTTTGTAGGAGTGCGAGGCATTTGCACGGGCCCATTAGCGACATAACTAAGCACTGTGCTTTAGGATGGGCCGCTGGGGCAGAGACACGCTTGCTGCAAGAGTTGGACAGCTGCTAAGCAGCCATGGAATATCAGACTGTGACCATGCACTAGAACTGCCTAATGGTGTCATAAGAAGGCCGTTAGACGCACCATTAAAGCAGGCTGTCGTGCTCGTTGTGTATAGCAGCCAGTGTGTGTTTGTAACAATGACCGTGGACTCCCCTGATACACTGTGTTACACTTCTGTTGCAATACCTATTTGACAAAGACGTACAGAAACTAATAGTATGAGATGCATTTTCTGCATTTACGAATGGAATTACAATACAACCAAATGAGAATATTCAAATGCATGACAGAATCTCGCATCTAACACACATTCACGAAGCAGCAGAAAACGTTCAGCAGTTCTTGTATAGGGGCCATTTACACAAAATGTGTTCTTGCGTTTAAAAACGTGAGACGCTGCGATGAGGAATGGAAAATAACACATTTTTAAAAGTTAAACGTCATGTAAATGAACATGGCGCTACAAGAATGCAACTCTCATGCTCGAGACGCTGAGAGAGCAGAGACACACTGCACAATGTTACTATAATGTTCATCTAGTGTAGATTTACATTGGTAATCTATTAAAAGCGCCATAAAGTGGAATGTAAAACATGTTCTGTGTGAACGTTTTTTTTGCATTTAAAAGGCCAAGGCGAGACGTTTGTGTTAAAGAATGGAAAACGACATGTTTGTATCTTGACATGGTACTATAAAAATGCAACTAAGTTCGTCTAGCATAGATTTACATTGCTAAACTATTAAAAAGCAGTATAAAGTGGAATGTAAAATGTGTTCTGTGTGAACAAGCCTCACAGTGTTAATTCACAGAGAAGGCATTTTTGCATTTTAAAAGGCAAGACATTGCACTGAGGAATAGAAAACTAAAAGTTTTCAAAAGACGGACTTCATTTAACTTAATATGGAGCTTTAAAAACACAACACTTGCACTCGAGATGCCCGAAAGAGAAGCGAGACACTGCGTAATGCTCAATATTGTTCATCTAGTGTGGATTTGCATTGGTAAACATAAAAAGCACCATAAAGTGTTTTTTGTGTTTAATGGCGCAGAGCACCTGTCAAACACGCCCATCAGAATTGCATAGAAAAACAATGGAAAAATAGCACAGTGGAATTCATTCTGTGCGAGCGGTGTCAATTTTCAGGATTCACAGACGTGTTTTAGGGAAACTGTGTGAGGAGAACAGGTTTTAGGACCAGATGCTGTTGCATGACTCATAAACTCAATACTCCATTGATTAACATTTGACAGATGAATACGACACTGGAGACTCTGTGAGTCACACCTGTTTTTTATCATAAATACAGCTGTCATAACATTCTAGTTCTAACGAACGGAAAGAGCACATAGTACGGTAAAATTACAGACTATATTAAATATTACAGTCTATGAACTAGATCTGCACGATTCTGGATAATACAAATCCAGATTCTCCCATGATTCCGAATAAACTAAATTAACGTAATTTAGGCTACTAGAAGTTCTGACAAAATGATAATTGCTGCAGTCTATTTAAAAAAAAAGTGTTTTATTAATTTGAATTATTTAAAAAGAAATCGGGTTGAATGAATGATTCAATGACTCAGTCATAAAGGCTTTAGTTGTTTTATTACTGAATGAATCAGTGTTTTCTGATTGAATCTCTTAAATTAATAATTCAATGACAAATAAATTTTTTAACAGTCACGTGTCTCCACCTACTGGTGTAACGATGTAATTGATACAATCTTTACTTGAAGCATCAAGTTACTTTCCAGAGTAGTTTTACTCTTATTTAGATCGCTATTGTAGACAAGTATTCTTGTATCTGAACTATAAACTTTTATCCCAGTACATTTGTTGTAACTCAGAAATAATGATATTGTGTGGTTAAAAAGACTGTTTGTAAAGCTGCATACCTACACTCCAAATATGGACAAACCCAAACGTTGGGTTAAATGTAATTTAAACATTTAACCCAATGGCTGGGTTTGTCCATATTTGACCCAACCAGCATTTTTTAGAGTATATACATATCTCTGGCTCAGCGGCAGCACCAACGCAGTTATGAATGTTCACTGTGATCGTACTTGTCAAATGTTTATAGACAGCTGAATCATTGTCATTTAGGGATACGATTGTGTGGATGAATCAGATTTAATCTAAATCGCAATCTTTTAAGGATTAATCGTGAAAAACCCAACTAAAAAAACCCCCAAAATACTAAGAAAACCCCCCAAATTTTGTGTAAAATATGGACAAACCCAAGCGTTGGGTTAAAACATTTATATAAAAATTTAACCCAACGGTTGGGTTTGTCCATATTTGACCCAAACTTGGGTTAAAACAACCCAGCATTTTTAGGAGTGTATAAACCAACATTTTCTAACATTATACACAATATGCAAAATGCTACAAAAGCATAGCACATTGTTCTTTTAAAAATGGCACCCCAAAATGTAACAGTGAAAGTCTAACATCATCTTAATACTATTCCCACAGTTCTCTTCCTGAGCAATGCAGATTTTATTGAGCCAACTCCGCTGCTGAGCGCTGATATTTACTGTGGAAATCTTGAGACTAATGTGGCCTGAGGCTCCATAAATCAAAGCAGGCTTCCCTTTGTCAGCATCGCAGATGGCCCCGCCGCCCAATCACCCCAATTAAGAGCCGAGAAGGCGAGAGAGAAGAACACAGACGCAGCAAGACGCAGAGAGGAAAAGTAGAGAGCGAGAGGAAGAGAGGGCACCTGTCCCGCTGTCATATTCGGGGGGCCTCCTCTGATCAGTGATTCGGGGCCTTCCTCTTAGCCACTTCAGCGCAGAATTAATGATGGCAAACAAAAGCCAGCGCGTCGCTCCTCACAGCTATTTGTGGGAGACTTCTCTCTCTACTCTTTTTCCCTCTGAACTAATCCTCAATGTCACACTTAATGAGATTTTAGGCTGGAATAATAAACTGAAGCTGTGCTGCTCTTCTCCAAATGATTTCTTCTACTCCTGTTCTTTCTTTATTTATTTTCCTTTTTGGCAGACCTGGATCTATACCGTGCCATTAGACACCTGCGCTAGCTACTGTATCTGCAGCAGAATGACGGATTGTATAGTGCATGATGGGAAGGGGCCGCTTACAAAGCTTTTTTTTCAGTACGTTATAGTTTGTAACATCATGAATCTGTTAAAAAAACTTATATAGTGGATTTAACCCTTGCATTGGACACTTATAATCCATAGGTTAGTTAAAAACATCTAAAATATGTACATTGATTGCAGTTCTGAGTTTTTTTTTCGGGGAATGAACACGTCACACAAAAAAAAGGCCTGGTTGACTTGCGCTAGTAGTTTGTTGAAATTCCAACGCTATCTCACGACCAATTCGTACGAATTTGTACGAGTGATTAAAAGGTGGCTAATTCGTACGAATTTGTACGACCTCACTCGTACGAATTTGTACGATTTGTCTAAACCCACGTGACGGTTGGGTTTAGGGGCGGGGTCAGGAGTAGGTCATTCGTATGAATTCATACGATTTTGGAAAATCGTAAAATATGTACGATTTAGCAAAAAACGTACAAATTCGTACGAGTGAGGTCGTATGAATTGGTACGAATTAGCCACCTCGTAAAATTCGTACGAATTGCCGTGAGATCGGGTTGGAAATTCGCGTTATGGTAAAGGGGCGTGACATTTCCGAAATGCACTCGGAGTGGTTGACTAATCAGAACACACTTGTCCAGCCAACCATTCAGAGCACATTGTGCTTTTTTGGAGGAGGGGCTTCATAGAGACAGGAACTAAACAGAGCGTTACTGGAAGAGAGGTGCTGCAGCGATGTAAAAGATGTGAAAAATAAGGTGTTATTTTGAAAATTCAAGCATGAAAATCTGTTCCAGTAGACCGCCCAATAAATCAAGACTTTGTCAATATGGCATAATATGCCCTCTTTAAAAGACAACAGTGTAAAAGCAAACACATGAAGCCCTATCTCTAAGCGGAACAAAAGGCTTCACATTTCAGGAAATGTGTTTTATGTAGTGCCAAGAGTATTTATACGTGTGTGTTTTGTCCTTTTGGTTGAAGTGGTAGGAGGGTTCAAGAGTCAGGTAAAGATGCTCTCCAGGGAGGATGCCATTATAATGCACGCTCGTCGCTCAAAATCAAATTAAGCCTGTAATCCAATAAACTGCCATTTCTGCCGCAAGTGACCCCACAGGACCTCATTTCAAATCCGTGACAAGCTTTAATCAATATGATTTAGTGGTCGAGGACACAAATAGTTCAGGCGAGGAGAAACGAAGCGCTGTTCTGCCACTGTCTCTACACTGGAAATCTGCAGCTGAGTTTTATAGACGGCCTGTGGTGTGTTACAGAGCCGCATTGATTTGTGGATGCAATGTGAAACGGAGAGAGATGCGAGGGAAAAGACAGGAGCTGCTATCACGAGAACCCCCTCAAGGAGCATTTAACTGAAAGTCAGAGATCAATATGCTCATGTCCATCGGAGCGGGCCATTGACAGGGCTACTTACGGGTTACAGTATCTGCCATTGCCACTTTAACCTGCCGACAGGCTCTTTGCTTCCTGATAAAAAACAGCCCGGTTTCATCTCACGCTCATCTGTTTGGTGACAGGTAAACCAGAAGCAATCATATCTAGATAATGCTATACTGGCTTCGCTGATAGAAGGCTGATGCTTTATTTGCCCATGTAAACATTATGAATACACAATGCAATCATAGATGTTTGGGCTGGATTTGTATGATTTTCATTTTTTTTTGCACTGTGCTCTGAACAAAATGATTAAAATTGAAATGAAGAGCAAACAACGGGTTGCGCATTTGAGCCTGGATTCCCCCGTCACTTTGATTTGTGTTGTTTTGTGCACTTGATGTATACAATGAATAAAAATAAATAAAAAAAAAAGGTATAAAAAAAGGCTTTATTTTTTTAAGCTGAAGTGTATGGTTAATCATAGAAATGTGGCAGCAAATGCCGGGCAATTAACAGTATTTGACAATTAAATGTAAAATAAACACTGATCAGGACCACGACACTAAGCGGAGGGATCTTGTATCATCTTAATAGAGTTTTGTTTGCAATAATGTCCCTCTGACTGTGGATTATTACATGATTACTTAACGAGACACAGTGATGAAAATGTTTTATTGGATAAAAGTTCTGACGCAAATAGACCGGTGTTCGAATCCGCCTTTGCCGAGAAACTCGCTCTACTCCCTTTTCCCATCACATATCAGATAAAGAAAGGCATTTATAATGAAGAACATATTTGAAAAGTGGAAATAAACATCTCATGTGTGTTTAATATTAAAGTGTTTAGGGTTAGGGGTAGGTGTAGGGAGGGCTTTATTATCCCAATATCCATTTAATAATTCTAATAAATATAATAATTTACACTGTATGTTATTATTGTATACTGTGTAATGTGCAACAACACTAAGGTGCAGTTAGTATACTGTTTATAAGTATAAATAGTTTTACTACTATTACTTTTTACATACTGTAGTGTAAATAAAATCCATTTGCTATTTTCACTTAGTGTAAATATAATCTATTGCTATTTAAACAGTGTAAAAAACAGTTATTGCTATTTGTACTAAGTGTAAATAGCATCTATTGCTAAGAAAATATGCTATTTTCACTCAGTGTAAATAGAATCTATTGCTATTTACAGTGTAAATAGCATGTATCGGTGTAGGAAATTCCACATGAGCGCACAATAACGATATGTTTATTATGCATGCACACGGCAGTTATGTCATCTGCCGTTCATCGTAACACAGTCTCACCCCAAAACGTCACATACTGACGGGTCTTGACCATACGGCAACATACGACGAAAAGGGTACCCTTTAACGTCCATGTGTGACGATTCGGGTATGGTTGGGTTTAGGTATGCGTTAGGGTAGGAGGCGCTGCTGGTGCGCTTATGTCTGCGTCTCATATTGACGTTATAGGGGTACCCTTTTCGTCATATGTTGACGTATGGTCAAGACCCGTCAGTATATGACGTTTTGGGGTGGCTGTCAATGTTTAAATAATGTTTAAATGTTTAATGTTTAAATAAATCGTAGTGGACTATTTAAGCAAAAGTTTTAGAAGATTCTACAATAAATCAAATTGAAAAAAACTTGTTTCCAACTACATGTTGTTTGTGACTTTTCAAAGCAGGACCATATCAGGGCTTCAAAAAGGCCAAACAGAAAAAATAATTATAAGAATAATAAATCATTATGCCAAAGCAGTCTCATAAATTACATCAGCAAATGACCAACATCTGCAAAGAGGAACACCAATAATAGTGTTGTTGTCTTAAATTTTTAAACACAATCAACTCATTTGTATGACTTTTAAGTCATTTCAACTTAAATGACATTAAACTGGCTCAAAATTATTTGAATCGTGTACAACTTATGATTATAAAAAAGTTGAAACTTGCTTAACATATTTTGCTGAGTTAAAGCAATGTAAAAACACATGTTGTGATAACTTATTTATCATATTCTCTTCTTACAGTGTACTTGTGGTTATATGTAGCACAAATGCATTGCATTAGAAATGATTTCAGTGTCTGTAGTCCTGTCTGAAGTCTGGAAATGTCTTGGGTCTAAGATCAGGACAAGAAAAGTTAAATGATTAGGAATCATCTTCCACGCTATTTTCTACATGCTTTCCTACATCTGGAGAAATTCTACGGTTGCTTCAACCAACAGCTTGTAAAACATGGTGGGGGATCTGTAATGATACAAGCAACCATCTCACGACAGTGATTATATGATCCAAAGATTGCTGTGCATGCTCTTAAAACGCCTAAGAGATATAGGCAGTTTTATAGGACCAGGTGCACCCTGTTGTGCAAACTCCGCTTTCACAACACAAACCCATATTCTAAGATGATAATACCCATGTATTCTCAAGCGCAGTCTTGTGAACACCGGGATCGAGTCAAATGCCGTGCCTTCCAATCACCAGATCTAAATATCAGTGAGCTTTTAAAGGAAGTTCAAGAGCGTAAAAGTGCAAGATTCACTCCGTCCCTCAGATAACTAACTTTTCTCATTGATTAATGACTCAATATCTCACCGCACACTATATGATACCTCTACAAAGAAGACCGAAGCTGTCCTTAAGGCGAAAGCTGGACTTACTCCTCATTAGGTCCTTGATATTGATCGATTGCTCAATGTCTCGGTTATTTTGTCTGTCGCCTGAGGTTACAACATGGAAATGAGGGCCGAGACACAGGACAACTTTCCTTTCACTTCAGATCAATCGAAAGTACGCCAGTCAGTCACTGCGATTGTATAGAAGACTAAATATCATGATGTAATCAAAACTCCTTCAGAAATAATGCAGCTGTATTTAATGGCTGGCACTTGTAATTACCATCTATTCTAATTAATTGGAACATAAAATATTATTTGAGTCCCTGGCACTTAATTTGTTTTCGAAAAGAGATGAGAGCGAATGCTCTCCGGAAAGATGCATATTTAATTCATCCTATAAAAGAAGGACTGGGGGTAAAAGCAAATATACAAGGTGCTTTGTTAAAGAGAAGCAAATAATCTATAAAGCCATTAGTGATAAATATTTAGCAATACCCCCCTCCCCCTTCCAAAAAACAAACAAAAAAAACACTTGCTAATGAAATTTAGGAATGAATCCTGAGACAGCTGAGCTTATCACTTCCCTTCAATTACCCTTCACCAAATTGGTTTCCATTCAAGGCATGTTGCCCGATTGCACTTCTTTAAAAAGAGCACAGCCTAAAGTTCATTTCCAACAGCGTGAAGACAGACTCTAGAGTACCTGACTGCATATGAGCTCGTGTTCATTGACATAGAGAGCATGAAAAACGAAGCGTCCTGAAATCCAAGACACATGAGAGGCTGCGGGCTACACTAACTACACACACACATCTACGCATACACAAACTCCTGAATATCGTTCACATACATTTCATGCACAGCTGCATCACATCTTTTTCTGAAAGGAAACTTGAAAGGAATTAACAGCTTATTGATGCGTTACCTTTTGCCTTTTGTGTAAGTTTTGAGATTGGCATCCAGGGTTGTACGCCATTCAGAAATTTTTAGAAATTCCCATTCAAATTTGAATGTAAGAAGAATTTAAATGAAACTGAAATGCAAAGGTTCAAATCTCAGAAACAAAACACAGGGAACTAGTCTATTCCATATACCATATACCACATATACCATATACCATAATACCATATTCTACATTCTTAATTCCAATACCTAAACTTAACAACTACCTTACTAACTATTAATACGTTTATTGAGGAAAAAGTCAGTTAATAGTTAGTTAATGGTGAAAATTGGACCCTAAACTAAAGTGTGACCTAATATAATATAATATAAGTAATTACATAATTCATATATGTAAAATAATTAATAATATGTATATTCATTTATATTTCATTTTGAGAGTTCACAGTATTGTCTATTAAGAAAGTTCACACTGTTCAGAAAAAAAGAAAGAAAGAAAGAAAGAAAGAAAGAAAGAAAGAAAGAAAGAAAGAAAGAAAGAAAGAAAGAAAGTTTAGGAATTTTTACAATCATACTCAACAAGAGAGATTAGTTTAGGTGACATAGTTACACGTTATTACTTACAGTAAATTAAGCATAATTACAAGTAACTAACCCTAAACCAAACCGTAACTCTATAGTAAGTACATCAAATAATGACGTGACTACACTTGATGGGATGTGCTGGAAACACAGAATTCCCATCATGCACCACAGGGTGAGGAATCCATAATAGCTGGGATATTTAGAGTTGTGTTTCTGGGATTCATGTTCTCTCTCTCTCTCTCTCACACACACACAAACACAAACAGATGGATGAGGAGAAAGCGAGAGATTGTGTGCATGCATGTGTGTGTGTGATTGGGAATGCAGGAGAGAGAGGAAGCAGAAAAGATTAATTCAAAATGACTTGCTTTTGCGCTGGTGCAGGAGAGCAGCAGCATTACAAATGAAAGTGGATTTTGTATGCTAGATTTAACCTTAAATGGTTTCGCCACGCGCTGCTATCATTTCTGACAATTTCACAGGGAGGGTCAATGCCTAGTCTTCTTTTCTCCCAACAGGAAATGTTATTCTCCATAGACAAATTTTGTACATGTCCTTAATAGCACTTAGCAGGTGACCCCCAATCCTCACAGTGGGAACATACAGCTTCAACCAGATTGTGCATTTCAAGGGACAGTTGACCCAAAAAATAAAAATCATTTCAATATTTGTTTTCACCCTCATCATTCACCATTTATTTAACTGACTGGAAAAAACAGACTTTAAAATAATAGTAATAATAATAATATACATGTCTGCCTTTTTTCATATAAGTCAATAGGGCCTAATGTTGTTTTGGAACCTGTTGACTTTGAATGCATGGACACAAGTTGAAACTTGTAATATTATTTTGTGTTCCTCAGTTGAAAGTCATACAGGTTTGGAACGACATGAAAGTGAGTAAATAATTACAAAATAAAAATTTTGGGGTAAACTATTGTATGTAAACTAAGCCTCGGATCCAGATGATGCAACACATTATAGCAGCATTTTAATATATTGAGGAGACGCAACCTCACAGAACATGACAGTTGAATTATATAAAGATGATGTGAAATAGAAATGAGTTTTTTTTCTAAAAGCATACCAGATAAGAACATAACGTTTCTTTCTCCTATCTTAACATAAGGTAAAACCAGACATATTTTTATTGCTGTAGTTCGAGTTGCTCCCTGCATGGTGATTGCTACATTTTTACAAGCTCTTGGGATATTTTTTGAAGGAAGTGTGTGTATGTGTGTGTGTGTGTGTGTCTCAAGTGGAGATTATGAGACTAATTTCAGAAACCTCCTTCTGGGTTATCCACTGCTCTGATTACTATGTATTACTTGCTGAGACTAACTGTCCCGTTGCTCTAATGCACTTTCACAGACTAATAACACATCAAAGTAAAGCCCTGAAGATACTCAGACACGTAGAGTGTGGCGTTCTCCATTTCCTATCATCAGCTTCTCAGTGTATTTCATGTTTGTCTATAAGCTTATACCTGCATTTATGATCAAACATATTTGGAAATTTGAAATAATTTGGAGTTAAAAAAAGAAAATAAATGTCCATTTGTAATGTCCATGTTATAGTTAAACGTGCAAACACATTTATTTATCTTACAGAGCCATGCACACACACACACACACACGCACGCGCACATACACACACGCGCATACACACACATCCCATTGACTTCTATTTTTATACAGACCTAACGATGTTTCTATCCTCTACTATATATATATACATGTGTGTGTGTGTGTGTGTGTGTTTATTTCCTGTATTTGGCCCAAGTGGGTGTGAAAACTGCAAGTGTGTGTAGAACTTTTGATTACCTGGTGGGACACGGTTACAGTGTTATAAAAATGCAAGTCCTTACAGAGCTTTATTTTGATTTTTGATTTTTGAATGTGTGTAACCGGTCCAATTCAAGCCACTCCGAGCGGGACTCGAACCAGAGTCTCCGGTGTAGGAGGCGGCCGCGCAAACAAGGAAGCAAAAGACCGCAGCCTCTAGCATCATTCGCTAGCGCACTTCTTGAGGCCAGGGGAGTGAGGTTTAAACGCAAAGCTCTTACTGGCCTACGTCTGTTACACTTGCATTTTAAAATAAACTTCTACAGTAAATGTCTGTTCAGTAATCTCTATGTAACAGATAAGTGATAAAATGCAGTTGCAAAATACAAAGCTGTACAAAATACACACACTCATCTTTGCACCAATAAAATGTGCAACACTTTGTGTTTTGCTACCATATTATATGAAATATCGAATTAATTTAACTTCTGGTGAAATATTCTCCTTGGCATCTCGCAATTTAATGGCATGCAAGTTCCTGAACATGATGCATGATGGGATATGCTTAGGGTTACCATGATTCTAGCCAAGACATGTTCCTGAGTCATCATAATTTGTTGATCCTGGAACAACATTCCTCTCAGATGTTGTCCTATCTCTATTCTCTACCCTCAAACCCTAAACCCTACCTAACTTATGCCTAAAATCAGAGGGAAATTATAGTTGAACAACACTGATGTAGAAGCACCTAACCCTGATTGTAAGCCTAAACTTGACATAAACTTTAAACTTGTCCCTCAATCTGATTGGTTGATTGGAATTTTGTTCCAGGATAAAAAAAAAAAAAAAAGTGTACTTGGTGAAATCACATTCACCGGTCACACTTTAGATTAAGGTCCAATTCCCACTATTAACTAACCATTAACTGACTTTTGCCTCAATAAACTCCTAATTACTGTTTTTTAATAGTTAGTAAGATGTTAAATAAGTTGTTAAATTTAGGTATTGGGATTGAGAATGTAGAATATGGGATTACAGAATAAGGCATTAATATGTGCTTTATAAGTACTAATAAACAGCTTCCTAGTAATATGAATAGCAACTAGTTAATGGTGAGAATTGGACCCTAAACTAAAGTGTTACCACGTTCACTTAGATAGTGTGGGTTTAGTGTGTGTTAAGGGCACTGAGCTTTAGCAATTTTAAGACCTGGGACAGTCTTGTACACACACCTCCTGTTGCTTGCATGTACTGTCAAGTGGCAAAGACTGCAAGTGTGGGTATTTGTACAGGCCTGTAGAGAACGAAAGAGAGTCTCTCGGGATAAACGTCACACCTTTTGATTTTCCTGGAAAAAATATCCAGAGTTCTTCACATAAAAATCAGTCTATGGCTGAGAGACAACCTCATTTCTTGATTTGTTACAAACTGTTCACACATTGAATAGGCCTACATGTAATTTCTTACATTTAGCCCCTTTAATAGTTTTTATTTTATTTGTTTATTCTGGTGATAAATTGTTTACAAGCTGTTCAATAAAAAAATTAATGTAATTAAAATATATATATATATATATTTTTTTTAAAGACCCTTGAATAATTTATTAAAACTTAATTTATAAAATGATCCCTTGATCCCCTAAAATGTATATAACCGTTTCTTCTAACTGGATTTGAAACATTTATTGTCTATTTTTCGGCTATATTTCAGAAAACTACGAGTCCTAAAACAATGCAAAGAGAATTGAAATAGTCACTGAGCCTCAAATGAACCCAAAACTAATTTAAACAACTGTCTGAAATTTGATTTCGCATCACACCATGTGGTCTCGAAACCCTGTCAGAGAAACAACAGAGACTACCGTCATCTACATCTGAAGGAATAATGCCTTTTCCAGTAGAATCAAATTAAATCAAACTGAATAGAATTGAATGACACTGAACGAAATTTAGCCGAGACAAAGGAGTAACACATATCATAACACGCTGCCCGTTCAGGTGTGAGCGGTGCTGTCAGTCAGGACACACACACACACACACACACACACACACACACGTCCCACAGGAGCAGCGTAAGGAGAATGGTGCTCACCTGTCTGTCTGTGGCTGAGTGGCTGCTGCTATGGGCCAGGCTAATGTTTTAAGTAATGGCTTTTGAGAGCTGACAGATCGGTGGTGTTCCGGCTGCTCTGGGAGAACAGAGCACATCCATCACCTCGCCATAATTCGTCCACCCTTCAGTCTCTATCACATGCACCGCTATCAGCTTCACAAAACCAGGGGAAATACTTTGACATGAATGACACTCTCACATGTCAATTCATCACAAGGATTTTTCTCTGTGTAATTACGACGCAAGGATTCGAGGCGTGAGAATTAAAGGTGAATCTTTACAGATCAGCAAGGTGTGTTGGATCGTAAGGAAAGAAAACTAGAGAAAGTCAGAATCAGAAAACTGCGTAGTAAAAAATAAGCTGAATAAAAGGTGTTGATAGCAAATAAACAGTCATATTCATTCACTGATTGCCATTGTTTTCTTCCTTTAGTTTTTCATGTTTTAATTACTTGTGAATTTGTAAAGTTGGGCCTTTTTTAAAAATAAAAATAAGTAAATCATATAATATAATAATATTAATGATAAAAGTACATAATACTAATTATTAACATCAGCAACAACAAATGTTAATAAATACATTAAACCATTCTGAAAATAATAAGAAAAAAAATGTGATTAAATAATAATTAGTAGGATATAATAATAATAATAATAATAATAATAAGGATATGCATAATAATAATAATACATTTGAACCATTGTTAATAAATACATAATCAAGCAAACAAACAAACATTGTTTTATTGGGAAATTATGATTTTTATACTGTTCAAACTATTTATCCAATCCCCTATCCCTAAACCTACCCATCACAGAAAACATATGCAAAAAAACATCTATACACCCAACAAGGACAAAGATTTCAGATATTGCCATCTACACACACACACACACACACACACACACACACACACACACACACACACACACACACACACAGAACAGAACAGCCAGTAGGATGAAAGTAGCAGAGTGAAAAAGTGATGAGGATGGAGATTAAGACAATAAAATTGAATAAAGTGGATTATTCTTCCTTAAAAACAGATGATGCTAATGAATCTCAGAATGAATCTCAGCTTATTGACACGGGTCGGAAACTGTCAGTCAAGAGACATCGGTCCCTCAATCTACTGTACTGCTTCCATGCTCAAAATCTTCAGCATGTCCTCCTTTTTTCCTTCCAATGATTTTTCTCGACACCTCGCGTTGGCTGCATGCCCACACAGGCTGAGGAATAATTGTGATTCTGAAAATCAATAGAAGTGAAATCCAGCCGGCCCCAGCCATGTAATGCAATACTGTCATTCACTGCATGAGGAGTGATAAGCGCTCCGATTGGTCTGTTCCTCTGGTTAGCAGTCATGAAGCGTCCTCATGCACTTGCCACACGCATGCCATCTCATCTAGCTTCTTTTTTTCTAACTTTCACTCTCCATCTAATTCTACAGGAGTGACGTGTAAAAAAAAAAGTATTACTTATTGACTGATCGCCTCAAGATAAGTAAAACTGATTCTGAGGGAAGAAATGTAACTCTGGCCCTGTAAAATAAACTTGACACACACGCGCACACACGCACACACGCACACACGCACACACGCACACACGCACACACGCACACACACACACACACACACACACACACACACACACACACACACACACACACACACACACACACACACACACAGTGGAGTGGTGAGCCACCTAATGCAGAGCAGCTGAACCGGACACAGAGAGTAGCTTTGTGTCGAGTTTATGGGATTTATTTCTATCCACATGCCAGCTAATTAACTTTATTAATTGCACAAAGACGACATAAGAAACTGTAATGTCCAAGTCCACCATGGCTAAATCTCCTGCATTCAGCCTAAGCTGTACACATGTAGATTGTGATTGTGCAGACAGGTTGTGTTTACTGCGTTGAACATAAATTAGGATAAATTGGATCATTCAAACAGTCCGAATAGATACTTGGATGTGGACATTCAGTGGTTTAAGAAGTATACTGTTTTTTTTTCTTCATTTTCTTATGCTGATCAAGGCTGCATTTATTTGATCAAAAACACAGTTTTAAAAAACTATTTTCAATTTCATCTATTTGAAAATGTAATTTACTCCTGTCATGGCAAAGCTGAAGCATCATTACTCCAGTCTTCAGTGTTGCATTATCCTTCAGAAATCATTCTAACATGATGATTTGATGCATTACATTTAATCATTTAGCAGACGCTTTTATCTACATCAACTTACAAATGAGGAGAGCAATATAAGAATCAAGCCAACAATAGGGCAGCAATTTGCAAGTACTGATGGCATATTCATATCTTACTAGATTGCAAAGTTTTTTTTATTATTATTATTTTAATAGTAAATATTCTGATGCCTGCATTCAACTTCCTCACCAAGTGGAACAGCTAGGAGCAAATCTGAGGAGAAATGCAGCAAATATCATGCGATAACATGAAAAAACCAACACAAACCCCCGAATATGTCAATAAAATGCTCATTATTTGCAACATCTGCACTCATTATATACACAAAAGCATCTTGAACAAGTGACAGTGCTCCACCTATAGGCAAAGACAGGTAATTCCTTTAAAAGACAGTAATTGTCCATTGAAGCAACTATAGATAATGAGTACAGGTTGTCTTCTTACAACAAAAACGGTCATTTTATTATCCGATATGCAATAACGGGAGGAGAAAGAGACTGTCTACGGCTTCCTGCATCTCTGTCCATAAAACAGCCACCAGACAGACTCAACATGCGTTTATATATAATACATGAACAGCTCTCGCCATGCTTCAATTCAGCGGCGCAACTACGAATCTGTTCTCGTTTCTTTGAGAAACGACTGCAGACGTGCATCCAAACAGTCTGGGAGTGTTTTCCTTGTAATCCACGTCTATTGTTGTCTGACTGACGTTTATGGTTCAGAGATTTCCTCTTTCATCTCTCTAATTCCAGCCTCTTTAATGCATGAAAGAAACTTCAGAGTCCCACAGCATTTTAAGATAGACGGGAGGTAAGGCGGGGGTTATCTGGTCCTGCCTGCCTCTCCGCAGGCTTTGCATGGAGTAGTTAGACATGTTTCTTTCACCAGACCACACCGCTCCGCCGGGGATGCGATTGGGGAGGATGCTTCTATATATAGTGAGACGGGAAAAATAGCCCCGTTGAGGTTCAGGTCAGTCTGGGGTATAATTTTCCAGATCCATTGCCATTCTCGGGGTTGAGTTCAATGCTGACCTCTGACCTGTGTAGGTGACTGAAATTCAGGAGCGGTTTGTGGAAAGAAGAATGGAGACCGTGGTAATAAATCAAAGCAACCTTGTCCTGTCTCCACCCCGTGATGTGTCCTTAGCTTGACACTGAGTGTACGTGTGTGGAGGGTCAGAAGAGGAGCTAGTTTAAAAATGAAATGTGGGAAAGCCCGTGCAGGGCCATACACAGGTCAGGATGGACACTTAAAGGACACGTCTGTGGGCAAACGAAGAGCATACTAATGATAATTAACTTTTGCTTTGAGAAAAACGTGAACATGGTTAATGGAGCTGGAGAATGCTAAATAAACTGCTTTTGTGAGGAAATAGATGATCAAATAATCAATCTCGTGATTCAATCAATGAACATATTTGCTATTAAACATTACTTTTTTAATAAAAAAAAAAATGCTGGTTTAGTATAAGAGAATTCACAGACAATGTTGTGACATTTAGGCACTTCACATTCATTATTATGTATCCGCAAACACTGACTCTTTAAATTCAATGACGTCAAGGCTATAAAGTGATTGGTTACACTGTTATGCTTTGTCCAATGGAGTCACTTTTCTCCATGAGCCACAGATATTTATATATGTATACATACAGGTGAAACTCGAAAAATTTGAATATCGTGCAAAAGTTCATTTATTTCAGTAATTCAACTTAAAAGGTGAAACTAATATATTATATAGACTCATTACATGCAAAGTGAGATATTTCAAGCCTTTATTTATCATTTTGATGATTATGGCTTATAGCTATGAAAACCTTTTCACAATATTCTAATTTTGAATTTGGGGTTTTGAGTCTATATAATATATTAGTTTCACCTTTTAAGTTGAATTACTGAAATAAATTAACTTTTGCACGATATTCACATTTTTCGAGTTTCACCTGTATATATATATTAGGGCTGTGCAAGGATTAATCGTGATTAATAGCATCCAAAATAAAATATTATGTCACATTTCCATATGTAATCCAATATTATGTTTGTGTTTACATAATATATGTGTGTGTACTGTGTATATTTCTTTTGTATATATATTATTTTGTGTATATATATATATATATATATATATATACATACACACATGTATATATTTAAGAAATATTTGCATGTATACTGTATATATACATTTTCATATTTTAAATAAAATATAAAATATGAAATGTATATGTATATAAATCCTTAAATATATACATATATGTGTTTGTAATTATATATACAAAATAATGAATTAATCACAATCAATCGTTGTGCAGCCCTAATATATATATATATATATATATATATATATATATATATATATATATATATATATATATATATATATATATAATTTCCCAGAATGCATTTAAATCCCAATTCAACTTACTTTATGTAGTGACCAACTGAATTTAAATTCCAATTTATGAATTTAAAATATATAATTGATATTGAAATCATGTATATACTATATGTACAGTATACTACTTCTAGACTAACAACCTGTATAAACAAGGTCAATTATGCTTCAAAAACAATAAAACAGCTTCCTCTACAGTACAGTTTCAACTTACTCTTGGCCCTCTAAGAAGTCATTCTGATAAGCTTTTCCTTTCATTCACATTAAAAAGCGAGCTCATCATAGTCAATAAGATGTATAGTTTGTGTTGTGGTGCTTGTTGTTAGAAAGCATTGGGCTGAGAGCAACGTCCTTGGCATAGGTGTAAGCCACTTGCTGAATTAAGGTCACCTTCAGAAGTCAATCCCACTACATCAAGACACTACATCATTCACTGGCCCCACGCTGCTATCAGCCCGCACACACACACACACACACACACACACACACACACACACACACACACACACACACACACACACACACACACACACACACACACACACACACACACACACACACACACACACACACACACACACACACACACACACACACACACACACACACACACACACACACACACACACACACACACACCAAAGCTCAGCATCTCTCTCAAGGGTCAAAGGTCAGGTGTCCCAAAAGGGGTCAAGGATCCAGCGTTTGCTGCATTTGGTGGCATGTTCGGCTCATCTCAGCCGTGATTACTGCACAAAGTCTTCCGAAAATCCTGTTTCTCCAATTATCTGGTGCAGAACTGCTGATGGTACCATTTACCTACAGACGTGCATTAACATAATGCAGATGTCCTTAACTGCAATACGGAGGCACTTCATGAAACTCATAGAGTTGGGATAAATGGACTGTGGCACTGATGTGAACACAAGTCTATTAAACAGCGGATATGAGTGTGTGTGCGCCATGGGAGGAGGGCAGATTACATTGCTTTGCACACTAACTATACAGCCCTGGGCTCTCTCTCTCTCTCTCTCTCTCTCTCTCTCTCTCTCTCTCTCTCTCTCTCTCTCCCTCTCTCTCTCTCGCTCTCTCTCTCTCTCACAGACCCCACCACTCCTCTTCATCTCTTCAGAGCTTAACATCACTCAGCCTTAACACACTTCATTGACACTAAATCACCACCCAAAATCAAAGCCTATCCTGAAGGGGAAACATTGACAAAAATATATATATGAAAACAGACAAACATTATTTCAGATTCAACCGAGAACCCAATTTTAACGGGACAGGTCGCCGCTTCAGTCAATTGCTGACCTATGTTTTATCATAACAGGGCAATATTGATTGTATCACTTAAGTTCTTATTAATTTAAGGACCTCGAGAGGGTGATTAAAGGGCATTTGTGTTGAACTCATTTAAAGAGACTGACAGCCAGCATGTCAAAATGTCTCCGTTGGGACCCGGGTCAGGTGACTTACGGGTGGTTTCTGAAGCGTAGGTGAGGTTTAATGGACTAAGGGCTGATGATTTTTACTTGAACCATTTCACACCATCTCTCCGCCAATCATTAGACACAAGAGGGTTAGTTCAGACCTTGAGCATATATCTTTCCACTGGAGTCTTAAATGGAGTGGATGTGCGGTAGCTGGCCGAGCAACACACTCATCGGGGTTAAAAACAGCCGAGCAGACCGAGGACCGTTCCATCCTCAAGTGTATTAATAATAAGGTACATCTGTGTGGCTTGTGAGGATAATGAATCTGTGCATCCATATAGTTCCAGAGCATATTGTTTATATGCAGTTGTCCTGGAAACGTAAAGTGTGCTTAGAAGAGCACGTCTGGATGATTCATGCGTGTAGTTTCCAAAAGCTGCATCTTCTTTAGGCAATGTGGCATTATTTATATATATATATATATATATATATATATATATATATATATATATATATATATATATATATATATATATGCAGCTCAATTGCAATGCCAGATGGTAAAAATTGGATCAATGTATCAGACGGTCCTAATCAACTTGTAAACTACACTTAAGTTATGTAATCTAAAAAAAATATTAATGTAAAAATGCTAAACCAAAAACCGGTTCATTAATTAACTGCATGCAAGTTACTTTACCATGTACTGTATGTTCAGGAAAATAAATGCAATTTTACTGCAGTTTCTTATTTTTAAAAGTAGTAAAATAAATACGAATTACCTTATTTGCAGAAGTAGTACAGGAGTCCTTGTAATGTCATTTTTTGAATGCTATTTAAAAACAGTTTCTTCTTGTTGTTCTCAGTTATGCACACTGGAGTGGATTATGTGGTTCATATCCTTTGCATTATTTTAGGGTCGTGTTTGTAGTTTCATGTTTGTGTTGGGCAGAATGGGCACACTGTGCTATTGCTGTTATCACGTGACCTTATACAGTATGTCCATCTTTATTATTACCAGTAGAGTAGAAAAATGATTGTAATGGATTTTACTTTTTAAAACGCACCTGTACACAGCTAATAACTTTAAAATATGTATATTCTTCGATAAAGTTCTCTAGTATACAGCAAACTTTTTTCCCTTTTACCGTGAATACATTCATTTATTTTACCGTGCAATAAACAAATGATTATTTGTTCTTTTTTACAAAGAAAAAAAAAATCTGAAGCATAGCGAAAAATACTAGCTTAATAAATGAAATGTGCGATAGGCTACATAAGAAGACGCGTTTGTTTAATTGTGTCGTACAGCTGCTCGTCCCCTCATGCACGCGCTCCGCTGTTATCAGGGTCAGGACGAGCTGACACACACAAGAGGCTTAAACATGAAATACAGCAGCCAAGTTCAACTCTAGCACTCGAAGGTGCGGACAGGCCTAGCCACGGGCTTCAATCTTCTCATTAACGGTCACATTCCGGTCATCCAATGATTATGTCTGACGTTTCAGATAATTATTTTCATAATTCGTAATATAATAGGACAACTGAACGATTTCAGATGGGTAAAATGGTGATGAAACCATTGCGCCATTCTCGCACACAGAAAACGCGCGTGGTCTGTATGAACACTATAGACAAATATTACCGTATGTGTGTGGTCTGTATGTTTTGAAGACATAATGAAAACCTAAACATTACTGATGTGGTATCCTGTACCAACCACTCAGAGATAGTGCTCAATATCTAAAGTGAATCAAATAAAATTGAAGATGTATAAGATATGCAAGTAGATATATAAAGCAGAGTGTTTGGCAGAGGTCGGACTGCGCTGTCCGTGGTCCTGAACTGCCTTATGAACACGAGGGGACACACTCTTCAGAAAATCCAGTGTGTTTTGGCCTCTATAATATACAATACGCGAGCGAGTATAACCAAAAACACATGGAGACGATCTACTGTCATTTCATCGGTGAATGGACACAGTTTGACAATAATGAAATATAAACGCGCCCTTCAAACACGCCTGGGGCATGTTTATAATGAATAAATCAATCAATCAAACATTCAGACAAATTAAATTAAAATTAAATTAAAATGACATGCATTTTGTTAAAACTCTAACTGCAATGTAATAGCTGGACACATGAGATTGAGATTCAGGTCTCCAACTTTAAAATGACTCAAATTTAAAGTACACTGACCAGGAGGAAAGTTGGAGGAAATTACGAGGAGTTTATGTGAAAAAATTACAGTTAATTTATTATTAAAAAACGATTTAAGCCACGAATCATTCTTTTGTGTTACGCTGGCCATTTAGTCGAATAAATTTGCTTAAATCAGAGCAGGATCTCGTACAGGTAAAATCATTTTTAAAACATGTTTCAGGTGTAAACGCAAACATTACAATATGTCCTTAATTTAAATAGTTAAAAACGTTCATTTTTCTTATTTCAGTGTGTGTGCGCGCGCACGGCATCTCTAAAACTCTTCAAATGTGAAAAAAACTAATTTTTCATCGTGACTATATTAATGTTAATTATAGGCATAGTTTGAAAAAAAAAAATTCACTTTTATCCAATTAAAAAAAAAACATTCTCACATTATTAAACAAATCCAATAGTAAAACGTAAAGCATACAATTGACCTTCTGCGATTTTCATCTATTTGAATATTTAAAATGTATGCTAATTTGCCATTTCATCAAATTGAATTATGTGGTCACGGTAAGTTAATTAGAAGTCGTAGTCTATTTTCTTTTTTCTTGATTTATTTTCAATAAAGTGATTAGTCAGAGTGTAAAATGTAATTTGTTGCAGACATGGCTTGAGTGTGGATTGAGTGGTGGAAATCAAAGAGACTCTCATCATCAGGGTGCAGGACTGTCACTGCTGCTTCATTCGCGCAGGGGGTTTTCATTTGTTTTGGCGCCCCCGTGAGGCCGAACACTGAAACACAACTCTCGCAACTGGATGTCGAGACCAGAAACAGAGGAAGGTTTTGTCCGCATGAGACGCGCTTTTAGAAATAATAACTAAAATAGCAAAATATATAGAAACACATATTTTGATTTAGTAAGCTCTGAGAGCACAGTTTGAAGTAGGCTATTTCATACACGATTTGCAACGCAGATGCGGTTAAAAGTCTCTATATTACAAAAAATTAGGGCATAAGTTTTTTTATAACCTGGAAAGCATAATTATAAAGTGTAAAGCATCGCAGCATTGCTGTCGTTCCAAAGTGCCACAATTTCATGAGCATATTCTAGACTATAGTAACAGGTTAAAAAAAGAAGAGAAGAAAAGAAAAGAAAGAGAGACTCTTACCAGGTAGACAGCCGGAGTGAGGAGAAAGACGGCACACCAACACGTCGCCCGCATCCTCCCTTATCTCAAACTTCCACTAATTTCCCTGCGCTGTTTCTTTTGTCTGTAAGGAACATAGATCCACTTGGTATCCGCTTTAGACCTTTAGCCTAGGCAAAAATGACATTATAGACCCCATGACCACAGAATAGGCTTTAAACTTGGACACAGATAAGGGAGGGAGAGCAAAATGAACGGTTACATAGGCATTAATCCAGTCAAGGAGTGAAGCTCAGTCATATTTCATTAAGATGTCATGGGAGATGCTCGCCGGTCTTGCTGCCTGGAGTGACTGCGGAGTAAGTCCTCTTAGAAACAAGGACAGAGGCTTTTCACGCGCGCGCTGTCACTCAGCGGTGGCTTTATATCGCGCGCTGAGAGCCACGCGCGCACTACTACATCCGGAGAGAGGCTCAGAGGGGGTGGGACGAGAGGAGAGAGTGTGTGTGTGGGGGGGGGGGATTAAAGAACCGGACGAGATTGGTCCAAGAGACGACGGGATCACACGATTGCGACGACTTAAAAGAGACTCACAGCCCACCAGAGAAGCTTTTTTTTTCGTGCGCGCGAGAGGACGTGTCGCGGTGTTCCAGGAGCGCGCCACAACTCGCCACGGATCTTGTGCGCTATTGCCATAAGAAACTGAACGCATCTAAACCTGTGAGGTAAATTTGACTCACATTGACAGCCATTAAAAAAAGCAAGTATTCCTGATCACAGTATAATGGGTTTTTAAAAAGTGTATTGTTTTTAAAATGATTTAATGTTTATAGAGAGACAATTTGTGTAAAAGAACTGTACAACTTAAATTGTCCGGGTTCATATCACACACACTCACACACACACACACACACACACACACACACACACACACACACACACACACACACACACACACACACACACACACACACACACACACACACACACACACACACACACACACACACACACACACACACACACACACACACACACACACACACACACACACACACACACACACACACACACACACACACACACACACACACACACACACACACACACACACACACACACACACACACACACACACACACACACACACACACACACACACACACACACACACACACACACACACACACACACACACACACACACACACACACACACACACACACACACACACACACACACACACACACACACACACACACACACACACACACACACACACACACACACACACACACACACACACACACACACACACACACACACACACACACACACACACACACACGTCCTGTACAAATTATACACTGTAAAAAATGTGGCTGCGATTAGTTAAAATTTGTTGAGATAACTTAAATATCCAACTTAACCAAACTAAACTTAAGTTAACTAAATTTAATATTTTAAGTCAAGCTTGAACACATACTTTTTAAAGTTGAAACAATGTTGGATTTTAAGTTGTGCTAAATAATCGCAGCAAAATTTTTTACAGTGTATATTATATCCCCTTACACTGACCCTACCCCTAAACCTTCCCATTAAAGAAAACTTTCTGCATTTTTACATTAAAAAAAACAACATAATTTAGAATGATTAATAAGCTGTTTTCCTCATGGGGGCCAAAAAAAAAGTAAATTATTTGTCAATCCCAAAAGGACAATTATTTCCAGTTTAGCCATATTTTTCCCCATAATGTAGGGTTTAGCTGAAACACACACACACACACACTATATATTTACTAAAACTTTACAATGATACATAAGATGCTGACAGATCAAAGGTGAAAGGTTATGAATAGCTGATCTGATAAACATCACAGATGGTTATATATATATATAAATAACTCATCACTCAAGATTCAGTTATACATTATAAGGAGGTTTAGGTTAAAGACAGGCTCCCATGAATAGGATCTAGAAAAATTATGGATCAGCATATGCTGACAGTGTGGATTTTTACACAGCTGTATACTGTATGCCTGTAAAAAGAAGAGAACCAGGAGAGAGAAAAAGCAGCAGGGGTCTGACTTCATAAATCTGTTGTGGTCTCACTGCTACAGCACGGCAGCGGTCGGAGGTGTCACAGTAACTCAGGCAGCGGCTGGGATGGGATGAGGCTGTGAATGGCCGCGGTGGCCTTCAGAGTCGGAGCATGCAGCAAATGGTCCTGCAGGGATGGATCGTCCAGGCCTGCCACAGCTCTAGAGGGATGCAGGACGGGGCACGGGTGAGGGGACAGCGCTCACAACCAGCTTTTGGAGCAGAATGCAGAGCATATGGCCTATTGATGTTAAAACCCAGGGTTAATAACTTCAAATAACCCGAGAACGCTGAAGGCCACATTACTGAGGCCAGGGAAAGACCTGCAGTATATACTTGACCTCTCTGCTCAGTCAAGTCCCATGGACCAGTAATTAATGCCTAGAGGGTTCATTAACGCGGTTCATTTTCTTCCTCATCATCCTTTGCCACAAAGAACGTTTGTAATTTTATCCTTTGTTAAAGTCGAGATCTTTTGTTTCTTATTCATATCTTTTATCAGATGTGAAGGTCTATTTACACATCAGAATACAAAAAAAAAAAAAAAAAGGTATTTATCAGAGACCTTACACCTCACAAATGCGACTTTATTTTTCATAATTGAGACTTCATGTCTCACAAATGCAATTTTATGTTACAACTACTTTATATCAAATGCGACTTTACTTATCACTAATGTAACTTTATAAAGGTGACTTAACTAAAAATTTAAATTGTATATCATAATTATGACTATATATTGCAAATGCAACTTCATATCTGGCAATCTTGACTTTATATGTAACGATTGCACAAAAACAACTCACAATTGCAATTTTGTGTCATAATTTCGACGTCATATCTCACAATTTACATTTTATATCTGCGATTTTATATCTTACAAATGCAACACCGTACAGTATATGACAATTGCGACTTCATGTCTTGCAAATTCGACTTTACATCTCACAATTGCTATTATATATCTCATGATTGTGACTTCATATCTCACAGTTGACTTCAGATTTTGCAAAGTAACTTTACATCACACAAATTCAACTTTACATCTAACATTTGCAACTTAATTCATAACTTAAATTTTATATGTCATAATTGCAGTTTTACATATCGAAAATCTTGCAAATGCGACTTTATATCTCACAATTTTGGAATTTTTATACCTCACAATTAGGGCTGTAAACGATTAATCGTGATTAATCGAATCCAAAATAAAAGTTGGTGTTTACATAATATATGTGTGTGTATTGTGTATAATTATTTTGTATATATAAATACACACACATGCATGTA
Source organism: Phoxinus phoxinus (assembly GCF_949152265.1). Classification (NCBI taxonomy): domain Eukaryota; kingdom Metazoa; phylum Chordata; class Actinopteri; order Cypriniformes; family Leuciscidae; genus Phoxinus; species Phoxinus phoxinus. The sequence continues at coordinate 6,249,500 of NC_136894.1, forward strand.
TATATTTAAGAAAAATGTTTTATTTATATATAAAATAGTTTTTACTATACTATTTATATATAATATAAATTATATAAAAATATATATGCAGTATATAAATGCAAATATTTCTCAAATATATAAATGCATGTGTGTGTATTTATATATACACAAAATAATGATATACAATACACACATATATTATGTAAACACAAACTTTTATTTTGGATTTGATTAATCGCGATTAATCGTTTAAAGCACTACTCACAATAGCAACTTGCAAATGCAACTTCATATCATTAAATTGCAACTTATATAACTGCAATTCTCACAATATGACTTTATACCTCAGAAAGTGACTATATAGTAATGCAACTTTATATTTTAAACGTTATCTTACAATTACCGTTTACAACGATACACACAATATCTGAAGTCTTAAGTTGGGAAGTGTTCGAACATACAGAGAGGTTAACTTACTAGAGTGTTATGCTCGAATCTGTCAGAGGGGACACCTGCTCACAATACACACTCTCCCTTCCTCCTAATCACGAGGTCAAGTGGGTTTAATTTAACACAGCCTACCTTTGGTCCTCTCTCGCTCTCATTCACATTCACTCAAACCATGTAATCTACCGCAGAGAACAGCAGATTATAGGGTAGAGGCTTCCATTTCCGAACGGTTCAGTGGAAGAGAAGCGAGGGATAAAGACAGATAAAGAAAAGGAGGAAGAGGAAGATTGAGCCAGCTGAGTGACGCTGGCACTACACTGCAGTGGCATGGCTCAGCTGGCATGGCTGAATGCCTGATTGTGTGGGCAGATGTTTCAGAGAGAAGGGAGCAGACCCCATAGGGGCTGTGGTGACACAATAGGAAGGCTTTCAATTAGGCCAAACTCAGGCGCTCGTATGCCAGGTGCCAGCGGCCAGGTGTTATCTTACGCCACAAACCGTCGCTCGTGCCTTCTTATACATCACCAACATACATATTCATCCCAAAAGCTGCAGCGCTGATTTAAAGGGTGAGTGTGTCTGTTTGTGAGAAAGACAGAGAGAGAGAGACTTTTGATGTGGAGATAAGTTGGTGCAGGCTGCTGGTGGCTGCCAGCATGGCTCATATGAGTGCTGGAGCGGGCGGACCCCGAAGGCTCTGACAGAGACAAATGCGGGATCAGAGCACCGGTCGCAGGATGCAGCTGGCGCGCATCAAGTGCTTCCGCATGGCAATTAAACTGACGGCTGGACTCGGAGAAACGGCCAGACTGATACTCGCACACAAAGTCCACTGCATCTGCATCTCAGAGAACTTCAGAATGACGCACGCATTCGGGAGGGTTAATGACGCCGATTATGGCGAATTACAAACTCGACTCTTTAAATAATAACAAATGTCGGACATTTTCTTTTCTATTTCAATATGCTCTCAAGTTTTTTATTGAATCTGCAGAGCCTTTTGATGGAGTTGCAACGACTTTCATGAGCAAAATACAAGCGTTTGGGTCTCTGACGTTTTTCTTAAAGGGCTAGTTCACCACCTGAAAATATGCTAATATGCTCACTTCCATATATTACGGTGGCCGAGAGAGCTCAACTCGCTGCAACTGAAGAAAACACATGCACATAGAAAAACACCCGCAAATTAAGAAAACACCTTCATCGGTTTTACAACATGTGTGCTTCAAATACTCACAACATAACCAAATACAGAAACGAGCCACAAAAGTTCACAACACAACCGAATACAGGAACACGAGCCGCAAAAAGTTCACAAAACAACCAAATACAGAAACACACCGCAAAAGTTCACAACACAACCAAATACAGGAACACAATGCAAAAGTTCACAACACAACCAAATACAGGAACACACCGCAAAAGTTCACAACACAACCAAATACAGGAACACACCGCAAAAGTTCACAACACAACCAAATACAGAAACACACTGCAAAAGTTCACAACACAACCAAATACAGAAACGAGCCGCAAAAGTTCACAACACAACCAAATACAGAAAAGTTCACAACACAACCAAATACAGAAAAGTTCACAACACAACGAACTACAGAAAAGTTCACAACGTTTCCAGAGGACCCCAATAAGTGACAAACCCATTCTAAACACTATAAAAAAATAGTTTTTCTCTTTTTTACGGTCATGTCGTTATTTCCAAAAGAAATGTAGTAGGTATCGTACAATATGCAATTTTGGACGCAGCTTTTGTCATCATTCACCTTCATGTTGTCCCAACCTGGTTTGACTTTTTTTTCCTTCTGAAGAACAGAAAACAACTACGAGCACCTATGAGATGGAAGAAAAAAAAAATCATATTTCAATGGTTTCGTGCTAAAATATTGCGTTCCCCTTAGAAACTTTGCATTCTCTCGCAAAATATATTGTTAGTCCACAGTGCATTAACTAACTTTAACAATATTTTAATACAGTATTATTAAATGTTGAAATTAATTAATAAATGCTGTATACATACAGTTCATTATTAGTTCATGTTAACTAATGTTAACTAATGAACCTTATTGTAAAGTGTTGCCAAAATATTTGCGCTTTTTTTTGTTTCTTCATATAACGTTTGAGTTGCCCCAAGAAAGTTTGATTCGCAAAAGTATTGAAATACATTTTTTCTTTCCATCTCATTTTATTTCCATCACAAAGGTTTTGCAAGTAAACGCATATTTCGTGGGCGGACTGTTTTTGTACATACAATGAAAGGTAATGGGGTCCAAATAACATTAGGTCCTCCTGCAACTGAGCTGCAATGTATAGACAATGAGAGATTCTTCAAAAATATTAGTCATACAAGTTTGTATGATGTGAGGTTGAGGAAACAAACATTGTTTTGGGGTGATCTGTCTCTTTAAGCTTTAACCGCAGGATTTGAACATTTGGCACAGAGATCACAGCATCCTCAAATCAATCACAAGCTGTAGTTTTAGGACTCCCTAAAGTGCATTTTAATGGTGTAATGGAGTCAGAGCTTGATTTATCTGCTCGAGATTATCAAAGTTCCAATGCTGGACCAAAAGCCAACTTACTTCCTTCTCTTTGGAGTTGATGTTCCAGGAATCCTTTAGTGTACGCGATGTCGGTTCTGCTTAATCAAATTTTGGCTCCATCTTGATAACTCAGAGGTTGGGACAAAGTCATCGGATTGAAGTAGCCTTGCGCCGGGACTTAATTGATTAGGTCAGTCTGTACGGCTTCCTTCTCTTAGCTGTGGAATTCAATTGGAATGAGGGCCAAGAGACATGATTGTGATAATTACTGATTGGGTAATGAGGACTGAAGACTCCCAGAGGCCTCAAGCCATGATTATAATCATAGGAGCATTGTGACCCTGTTGATTAAAGCCAGATATGACTTTAACAAGCTGAGGGCAGCGGGACGACTCTACTATTGAAACAAAAGAACATCTTACACTGTAGGCACTGTCACTTTATGTCCAACTCTATATGGGACGACCTCCAACAGGAAGGTATTCTGCATCGTTCCTCTGATCATGCTGTGTTTGTGATCAGTGTGGGGAAACATCAAGTCTTTAAGAAAACATTTTAATTCATAGTTAGATTAGATTACTTCTGAAGTACTTTAATTTATTACTAAACCTTTCTGGTTAAATCAAATCTGCTCGTCAGACATTGCAACTATTCAGACACTGTGTTGTAGCGACATCTAGTGGTGTACATCAACAAGGATCAAACAAATATGTGATCGCAGCTGGTTTGTATTTAACGAATAGGCTTGGTAACACTTCACAAAAAGGTCTCATTTGTTAGCAGTAGTTAATGCATTAACTTACATGACAATTAACAATATTATAAAGCATTTATTAACCTTTGTTAATGTTAGTTAGTAATGTTCAAGTTAGTTCATATGCATGTAAATACATCCTGTATATAATACATGCTATATGTTCATTGTTAGCACATGTAAAAGCTTATTGAAAAGTGTTGCCCATTTAATGATAATTATTATGCTCTCATAGATATGAAATCCCTTGATACCAACAATACTTTTTTTATTTTTACATTGTTACAGTAAATCAACGGAATAACTCTCGAAGCTAACATCTACTCACCTGAACTCCATCCTCCACTCATTCATTCTGGAAAATTCATATAAGACCGTAAGTTTCACATGGTTTGAAAACGTTAATTACTTTAAATTTTAAAATATAAATCCAATGAAATCCAGTGTCACTAGCACGTTTGATGACGCAGTGAAGTGATACTGAATGCTGATTGGCTTGAGTTGCTCTCACTGATAATTATAAGAGGCAAATGTAACTATGTTGCGTCATTTGAATATTAATTTTGATTGGTGTTTGATGAGCAACAGGGATTTCTATCTATATAATACAAATACATAAAATACATTTATTTGATAAAAAAAATACAATAGAAACAGCAATATTGTGAAATAATATTAGAATTTGAAATAACGGTTTTCTATTGAAATATATTTTAAATGGAATTTATTCCTAAAATAGAAATCTTCTATAACTTTATAGGCCTACATGTCTTATATATATATATATATATATATATATATATATATAGTTAAGACATTAACTGTGTGGGACTAAAGCATGTTGTATATTAGATGATATGGCATTTTCATGCGACATACATAAGTAACCCCTTAAACATTCATGTTGAGTGACTCCATGCACTTCGGGTTTCACCATAAACTTTCTGCAATTTCATTACTGTCAGTTTTCTCATGTCACACTGAGTGAATGTACCCACTCAAAAACAGTGAGATGATCTTAAAAATCTACAGGAAATCAATTACAATAATCAACCTGCATTATCTTCCCAGGCATATTCATGTGCATTTCTCTGATGCCGAAAATGCAACAACAGGAGGTTAAATTGAAATTAATACCGAAACAAGTCACATGTACAGCAAAGTTTTTCTGGTTTATTATCAGCAATTCATCAGACACATATAAACAACCTGTAGGAAAAGAAGAAAGTAATATTTTCACACAGTAACCTGGATCGCCCCAGCGAGGATCAGTAACAATAGACTCTCTCTCTCTCTCTCTCACACACACACACACACACACACTCCCACACACATACTCTCAAACACACTTCGAGAGGTTTGTACTAAACACTTTGTGTAGTAAAAAAAGAAATGAACAAATGTATATATAATAAAGAAATCATTATTAAATAAAAGATCATTCATGTATTTACAAATTAACAAAACAAGTAATATTAACATAAGTAAACATTCCTTTCACCCGTCGTATTTGAAAGCAAATTTAATGATATGCCTTTAGAGATCAATAGCGCCCATTCACTGTAGATGTGGTTTTTGAAAAAACTGGCCCTAACCTTCTTATTTGTGCTTTTCTACCCAATGTTTAGATGGTCGGTGACAGTGATGATCACTTCAGTCATATCTGAATCCATAACATCTCATTCTGTTGATGTGCGACAGCCTATATGCAGGTCCATGGCATGGTGGCAAATATAACTTGCACCCTTATAAAGTAACAAAAAAGGGGGAAAAAGTATTCTTTCTATACTTTTCCTTTGAAAACTGAACATTACCAAACACTCCTTACACAGCTCTCTGGAATACTGTATTCTGGTCAACCATCATTGCGACGCTGTGTATCAGACTGGCACTACTGTCCTGTCACACACAACTGGCGCCATCTTGCGTCTCAGTTAACCGATGTGTTGAAGCTAATATTCATCTTGTTGCTGGCCTGACTGTTCTCTGTATTGTAGCTGACTTTTTCTTTCTTTCTTGGCAGAAGCTTTATGATGATACGGAACCCCTTAATGGTGATGAAAAACATATGAGATATGGATGGGAAATTTTTTTTATTTCTGTGATGTGTTTTCCTCCCATCTCATATTTTGATAATTATAAAATTTAATTTAAACTTAAATCTATGTTTGATATTTATTTGGCAAGTAACTGTGTAATAAGCAGGATAGTGTACAGTCAACCGGCCATTATCACCAGTATTATTAATATTATAGTATTTATTAATATTTTGCTTTTCATTTTAGTTTGTCCGTTTCCATTTTAGCTGCTGCCATTCTGCAAAGATTGTTTTGTACACTGTAATGGATTATAAAATAACAAAAAGATACGATTTTAAAACCGTTTCATCTCAAATTAATATCTCTCATCCCCATTATTTATGTGGCGGCAGAATGTTGTTTTATAAGTGGTATGCTAGTTTGAACTTGCCGCTTGCTAGCAACTGCTTTCTTCTCGGAAGCTTTGCGTTTGAAGACCTAATAAAGTATTTAACTCAAGGCAATATATCAGTGTACGTATGTGGGAAGTAGCCGTGTAATAAGCAGGATAATGCACATCCAGCCGTTTGTTATCGCAGAATAAACCCCTTCAGGCGGATGCGAGACCTGATCACCCTGTCAGGGTTTATTCTGAGATAACAACCGGATGGATGTACATCATCCCTTACATAATAACCAGCTGTACATCATCCCTTATCTAATGTGCCAGCACAAAACACAGTATTTTTGGATTATTACTTATTGAGTTCTTTTCAACCTCAAATCAGAGATAAAAATGTTGTCAAAACTAGAGCATTGGTTTGTTTTTTCCAAATCTAGCTGATATGCAATTGCATATCGTTATTGTGTTAGGTAGCCATGGTATATAATAATAGGTTCACACATACATAGTAGAATCAGTAAATCAAACATCCTACTGATAAAAGCGCTCGAATTATGAACACGGAGCCCTTGGAATCAGAGAAGACTGAACGACATGGAAAACTTCACCGACCTGGATCTCTAAGGGGGAAAAGAGCCACTGAATCACACACACACACACGAGTCAATCAGGCAAAGAAAGCGAACGCATGGCTGGTTGCGACTGTACACACAACAGGACGGGGTTTGTGGAGTCCACAAAACATCTTTTCAACTGCCCCGTTATCACAAACAAGAGGAAACCAGTAAACAAGTATGTATAAACAAACATCGGTGAGTTCCATCAGAAGGAAAAAGGGCTACTTTTCTTCTCTCTCGCTCTTTTTTTTTTTTTGTCTAGCACAAGACTGTACATCATCTTGTTTTGCGAGAGGCAGTTTCTATGGCAATGCTATAAGTAAATGTTCATGCTGCACTAATATAGTGCAAAATGGAGCCTGAATAGAGAAAGGGGGAAAGGCAGGCCAGAGTTTGTATAGGGGGCGCTAGTGAGCTGCAGTCTTTACCCTTCTGATTGACGCAGAGGAGGGTCCGGCGCTTCTCAGTGCTCAAAATGCTTCTAAATTCTTTGAACATGACGCGTCCCAACAGCCACTGACACATTGCAGGAGCTGACGGTTTACTAAACAGGAGACGAGCGTATTGTTGTGCTTGTCAGCAAAAAACAAAACAAAACAAAACAAAACAAAAAAACTCCCAATTTAATAAGGGTCCTGCAACTTTCCTCCCGAAAGACAAGTCTATGTTACAGAAAGATGTCAATGGCAGAGAGGTGAAGGCAGACTTCCTGAAGAAGGTTTTTGAAGAGTTTGTGAAGGCTCTCGTGAAATAAAGTAAAAAAAAACTTGAACGTAAAAAAAAGGAGGGGGGAGAAACATTATATAAACATGGATGGAGTCTCTCTCTGAGGTTCCATTAGCGGTCTTATAAAAAGCAGTCGGTGAGCTTGCGCGAGTCTCCTTGTTTGAGGCTTGTACCGACTGTGGAAAGAGGCGAAGTGAGCGCGGTTAGGCTACATGTCGGCGTCGCCGTCGTAAGCCAGAGTCAGAGGCTTGAGTCTGTTGTTCATCTGTCTTCTCTGGGGCTTCTTTGGCTTTTTGCTGTGGAAAAACAAAACGGCTGTTAACACAAAGCAATATCGTTTTTGCTGCACAGATGCAAAAAGATAGCAAGATTGGTTACCTGCACATATTTACTAAAGTTTGAAGAGATCTGATCTTTGAAGAACATCTTACACTGTATGGCACTGCTTTAAATCTGTGACCTTTATATCTATTGCATCTGTTTGTTCAAGTGTTTTATCACTTTGCATCATTGAAATGCCTTGCGTTTGTGTGTTTGGGGGTATTCTGTGTTGTTAGACGTCCATGCACTGCTGCTGGTTGCCATGCTCTAGTAAAATATATTTTTGTTTTATCATGCAGAAGATGAATTTAGTGTAGCTTATACCACTATAGCATTGCACACTGCACCAATTTTATTTAATGATTTATTGAGATATTATAGTGTTAATTCATATTTCAATTTTTATTTTTTATTTTTAGAAATTTGGTTGTGCGTTTTTGTAATTTTATTCGGTTTTTAATTTGATTGTTTTTTTTGTTTTTAGTTATTTTAGTACATCAGGGTAAACTAAATAAAATTGAGAAATGTTTCATTGCTAACTAGCTGTATAAATATTATATATATATATATATATATATATATATATATATATATATATATATATATATATATATTTAAAATCAGCTAGTTGACAGTGAAAATGATAAATATTATATTTTTAAAGTTTACAGAAAAAACTAATATTTTTTTTATGTGATGCAAAGCTGTATTTTCAGCATAATTACTAGTCACATGATCATTCAGAAATCATTCTAATAAGCTGATTTGATACTAATAAGTTATTATCAATGTTGGAAACCGTTGTGCTGCTTAATATTTTTTTGGAACCTGTATAAATCTTTACTGTTACTTTTTATCAATTAAGCACATACTTGACGAATCAAAGTATTAATTTCTTTAAAAAAATAAAAGAAAAAAACTACTTATATATTAATATGAACAAAATATTAATATATTCAAAACAAATTCTGTTCTTTTTTTGTTCAAAGGATCCTGAAAAAATTCTTAATTAAAAATTAATAAATTCTATTTTAAAGTATATTCAAATATCATATTTCACAATATAACAGTGTTTTCTGTATATAATCGAATTTCGAAATTCAAATAAATGCAGGTTTGATGAGCATAAGAGACTTCTTAAAAAAAAAAAATAGTAAAGATTCTAAACTTTTGACTACATGCACTGAAATCATATATTTTATATTAAGTAATGAACATGTTTATATAATAACCCAGCACTGCACATTTAAATCTGCAATGCATTATTTTGCAGCTTTTAAATATTCAACTAGAGATATTTCTGCTAAGACATGAAGATAGATGCTTAAAAAAGCTTAGCTCTGATTTTTAATTATTATTATTAGTAATTAGCTGCCATGCTAACTTTTACAGGAAGCATATGCTTTAGCGATGGAAGGAACAGGAAGTAGCCAGCAGCACATTCCAGCCCGCTAATCTCTACAAACCAAACTTACCTTAGCGAGTACTATGACACAGAGATAGGGACACATGTCAACACAACATCCTTTAAACCTCAGTCACCAATTTTAGCTTAAACATCATAAAGAACTAATTTTCTGTATATAGGTTAAACTACATCAACATTACTTCAATAAACATATCAGTGTTTTGCATAATTTAATAATAAAAAATAATGTGTGAGAAAATGATGAGTATTCATTGATGATGATGATGATGATGATGGCTATGTCAGACCTGACCACCAGGGGGCAGTGTGAGCATAAAATCTGGCTAAAATATTGGGCAAATGGCCAAGTTCTTTGATATATAAGTCATCTTTAGATTTGCATGGATACACTGCAAAAAATCATATTCTTAATGAGTATTGTGTCCTATTTTCCCAGTTACAACACCTACAAATTATTGCAACAGTGCACTACGGAGTATAGAGTATATATATATATATATATATATATATATATATATATATATATATATATATATATATATATATATATATATATATACAATTATTAAACATGTCATGGAATGCTGGAATGTATTTGTTTTATATTATTTCATTTTATTGAAATATTGTGCATTTTTACAGAAAATGCATTGCACGCCTATTCATTTAAGCTTACATTTCATTTCATTTGTATTTTATTTGTATTTATTTATTGCAACATTCCATGACAAATTTAGTAATTTAATTACATATTTATTTAATTTAGTCTTGTAAATCACACCATACAGATTTTTATAGAGAACGTGTCTTGTATGTCTATTTCCACTTGTTGTAAGTATGAATAGCTTAAAAACAATTGTGTCTTCTCAGATTTATACAGTTTTTATTATTATTACTTATTTATTTAGTAAAGTAGTGTACTATATATATATATATATATATATATATATATATATATATATATATAAAGCTACATGATTGATCTACATTCTGTTTCTAACGGTTGATCTACTAGCTCACCTCCTCCAAACAGCTCGATGTGATTGGTCAGAAAGGCACATGTGACAGTGAGAAGGCATAGGTGATGGACATGATTGGCCACAGGGCAAGGCCATGAGTGATGAGACTGAGCTGAGAGCTCTAATGGAACTGAGTCTCAATGTGCTGACAGTCAGGACAGGTATATATCAGCTCTTGGTCGTTGGGTCCGACCCAAACCACAGAGGAAAGGGAAGGGTCCGGGCTCGGAGGAGAGCGCCGGGCCAGCATACAAAAACTGATAGATATGAAGGGGTTGGGGAGACAAATAAAGAAGTGAGAAAAATGAAAAAAAGAATGACAATTGGAAAAAAAAAACTTTTTTAAATCAGTATTTTTGTCTCGTTTTCAGTTAAAACATAACAAGCATATACTTTACTTATATAAATATATTTTGATTTAGGTTTCTTACCCCATGGGTGATGATTTTTTTGTCTACAGCATAAATCTAACAATTTTTAGTGAGGTTTATGCGTACAAAACAGGACAATTAATAATACTATTTTATAATATATTCCCTGAAAGTAAAGTTTTATTATTAAAGTTTTATCTACGATGTTTTAGTGGAAAAAAAGACAAAAATATTGATTAGGAAAATGATTTTTGCAGTGCAGGGCAAAGTAACTTAGATGTAACTAAAGATGAATAGAATCAAGCAGATGATTTATGAAAGGAACAAAATGTCTAGTTTGTTGATATATCGAATGTTCTTACCAGGCTAAATAAGTCATGGAGACAATGAACACTAGCAGTACAAAAGCTCCAGCTGCCACACCATACACCCAGGTCTTCAGTTTGCCATCTGTGCAGATACACACACACACACATATCAACACATCAACACAATGATACAGCTGCATCTCAGCTGCTTATAACCAAGACAACAGACACAACTCGTCAGAGGCATTCTGTTCTTCCTGCTGGGAACACCTTTCCTTTTTTGGACCTTCATATGTTATTGCGGCCTTACAAAATATTTGGACACCTAAGAAACACTTAAAAAGGACATATTATGCCCTTTTTTTTGCAGCTGTTCAAAAAAATACCTTATTTAATTTTTTTTTACATTGTTGCAGCACCTCTTTCCCCAGTCTGACAGTAACGCCAGAGCCCGTCTACGGAGAGCCTGTTCACTCCCTATTAAGTCCTATTGTACCGAATTTTGGTTGTAGTTCCACCAGAGTTCCACTGGGGGCGATCACCCACGAGTGCAAAATGAATGGGAGTCTATGGGGCTAGACGGCTAAATTTGTCCCTTTCAGCCGATTGCCGTTGAGAAATCTCAGATTTGATTGTAGGTTTGGCAAGTTCAACATGGGTTATAGGTCGAAAATTGAATGAACGAGTACTTATGTCCTTTCGATTTCTTACAGGTTGAGTTGTTGTTGCCCATAACACGCTAGCATTCTGCTAATGAACGCTGATTGGTCAGTGAAGGACTGGTTACGACCAGAGATACCGCTTGATGGCATCATGGCATCCGAAGCGGGAACAGAATGTATTCTAGCAGAAACTCTTCTAGCACGTGTGTTTACCTGTGTCAGCTGTGCTGGCGATGCCTCGAGAGAAAATAAAGTGCAGAGCGCGAAAGCACCAAAGTGACTGAAGGATTGCCGTAAAGCAGTATCTCTGGTCGTACGAGGTGTATGACGTCATTGACATTTTGAAAGACTTTTTAAAGTAAATAAGTGACTCTAAAAAATCTAACACCCAGCAATGTGCAATTTCTTTGCATCTCCTTTCGAATACAACATTCAAATTACTAGACAAAAAATGATATCTTGAGAAAAGTGGATTTTGAGGGGTATAGCTCCATAGACCTCCATTCATTCTGCACTCGTCCTGTGAGCGCCCTCATATGGAATCAGAGTGGAACTGCAACCAGTCAGAAGCCGGAAGTGTAGCGAGAGTGAACCTTCTCCCCTTATTAGACATTCTCTGGTAACGCTCTGTTTAGTTCCTGTCTCTATAAAGCCCCTCCTTCTGAAAAGCACAAAGTGCTCTGATTGGTCAGCTGGACCAGTGTGTTGTGATTGGTCACACCTCTTATAACCGCCAGTTTCAACGCGCTACTAACGCAACTCAAAAAAGCCTCAGCCCTTTTTTTTTTTTTGCGTATGCCTTGGCAGGGAATTATCTAAAATGAGGAATATTGTGACGTTCATTCCCGGAAGAAAGCTCAAGACTACAATGGAGGCGGAGTCTGAAACTTTCAGGGAGTTCAGAAACTGCGCACTGATATAATAACTCCCTTTGGAGTGACTTTGTAACTTTGCAGACCTTTTTCATGCTCAAACAGCAACATTACACACTAAAGAAAGCTTAAAATGTAAAAAAGAATAGATCCCTTTTAATAAAATCTGAATTTCATTGCATAGATGCCAAAATACCAAACCAGGTGGCATATGCAAATCTATGGGCCACAATGTGTAGTTCGTATGTGAAGACAATAAAGAAAAGTTTTTTAAAAGCCCTTAAAAAAAAAAGGTAAAAGTAACGGGTTTAACACACACATAAAGGGTTAAAGGATTACAGATAGTTAGCAGTAGTTAGTGTGAAAATATGAGTCTTTGCATCCATTCAGAGCTTTGTTCTCCACAAACTCACCAGGTCCGAAGGGCTGCAGGAACCAGGTGCGTCCGGCGCGACCGGGCATGTTGGCGGTGGGCTGAGTGGGGCCGAGAGCTCTGATCGTCTTCACGTCAGCTTTACTGTCTCCTGCGGTGGGGATCTCAAGCACTGGTATGACCGTACACTGGTCCAACACTCCATCAGACGTCATCACCTCAGTGTAACCCTCCTCACAGCCGCAGACACCAGCCTGCAGGGGGAGACATCGCACCAGTTACACACGTGGATCTGTTTACATCAGACAAGATGCATGCACTAGAAAACAATGGAAAAACCAACATTGTTCAAAAGTCTTGGGTCAGTAAGACAATAGTTTTATTCAGCAAAGATGCATTAAATTGATCAAACGTGACCGTGAACACATTTATAATGTAATTGAAAAATCCATTAAAAAAATGCTGTCTTTTTAATGTTCTATTCATCAAAGAATCCTGAAACAAAACAAGGTTTCCACAAAAATATTAAGCAGCACAACTGTTTTCAACACTGATAATAATAATAACGTGTTTCTTGAGCACCAAAATCAGTATATTAAAACGATTTCTGGAGGATCATGTGACACTGGAGTCTGGAGTAATGACGCTTAAAAAAATCAACTTTGCCATCATAGGAATAAATTTCAGTTAAAAAATATTCAAAAAGAAAACAATAAGTTTAAATTGTAAAAATGTCTCACAATATTACTGTATTTCTAATCAAATAAATGCAGCATTGGTCAGAATCGTACCAAACACAAACAGTTGTGAATGTCTATAAATTAACCAATACTACTTTTTTAAATAGACATCAGGTCTGAACAAATTTATTACATTTTATGACACGACTTAATATTTTTGCAATTTTTATTTGTTTTTTTTTGTTTTTACAATGGTTTGTGAAGACGCATTAAGCATTATGTTGTTATTGTTGTAGAATATTTTTGTATTGGCTACTACAACAGAAAAAGACAAGGCATTTCAATATGGATTCATCATTTATCTCTGACTATATCAGTATTGGCCACTATTATATATTTTTTTGTTTATTGGATATAAGAAGCACAATACTAGTTTTTCAAACAGTAATCTTGTATGCAAGGTTTAAATGGCAGTAAAATGTCTTTTCAATTGTCAATTAAAATGTTTCAACATCTACTTTAAATGAAGCATAGTCGTTTCAAGGTTAGAATAAGATAAGCTGTGATGTGGACCAGATTTGATGCTGTCAGTTTAAAGTATGGCCACGTGAGACCAAATAAAATGGGACCAGAAAACCATTCATACCTGTTGTTAAAAACACTGACATCTTTCTATGTGTGGCATTCCCCCGGCCTCTAAACTGCCTCTGATTTAATTCACTTTCCGTCTCCTGCGACCATCACTTAACTTCCTCTGTATTAGTGTCACGTTGTTCTTTCTTCCAGCTAACAGCTACTAAAAATACTTCTGCGGCATCTGTGATTTCAAAGAGACTGTTCTTGTGCTATTTTAGTGCTTCCTTGTTCTGAAAAACATCAGGATTGTGTGAATCCCGAAGGTTCTCCATGGCTACGAGTGCATGTTCTTGTGTGGGTGTTAACAAGATACTGTACGTCCCAGCACGTGACAAGCCATTTGGGTCTCCACGACGAGGATCATCGTTCTGCAGGCCTGAGTGCTTGTGTGCAAATATATGTGGAGAAACCCCCAGGTTCCTGTGGTCTGCAGGGGGTCTCTTATTCCCACTGCAATCTTGGGAGGATAATCGCCCCACACGCAAAACACAAGCCTTCAGATCGACGCGATCACGGAATGCACCGGGGGCTTTCGCATCTCTACGGACGGGCACAAGAGAGCAGGTCCAGATGTAGCAGAAGAGTCTGATGTAAATACAGTCAGATTCGACCAACAGTAGAGGGATTCACTTCACACCGGGAGACACGGTTTAGATACACTCACAATCATCGATTTCACACAACATGTAGTTCATACAGTATGCAATGGGGGTGAAAAGAATCGCACGCTGGAGGAGAAATGTAGTAGCTTACAATGAAGGTTTGCATCTAGGATTATCTTCAAAGGAACAAGTTGAATATAGGGGAGAGTGGGGTAAATTAAGCCGTCCTTTTTCCAGGCAACTGTACATATTTTTTCGCTGTTAGACTGATGCTGATTGACAAAATAAACAGAATTACACTAATGTACAGTGCGTGGTTTGGGAGACAATTATAGGTTTACGTGAACAAGCCAGTGTTTGATTGGTTCTGTAGATTAGGTTTAGAGTTTTTTAAGTAAGTTTAACTGTTTTGTTATTACAATATGACCTAGAAGAGTAGGACATTTTTAAAGAATTTTTTTTTTTTTTTAAGAAAACAATTTAGAACGCTGCGAAAAAATACAATTAATTGTAATTAGTGTTCTCGGATCGATTAATTGTGATTAATCGCATCTAATATACTGTATATAACACACACACACACACACACACACACACACACACACACACACACACACACACACACACACACACACACACACACACACACACACACACACACACACACACACACACACACACACACACACACACACACACACACACACACACACACACACACACACACACACACACACACACACACACACACACATATATATTTCTATGCACACGCACATTTATAGATGTCATATATATATTAGATGCGATTAATCACAATTAATCGATCCGAGAACACTAACACTAAAGTTTATTTTATTACAACTAATTTGTTCTATTCATTTTTCCAGTTCTATTTATTAAATGTTCTGTTAATAATGTTTGGAAATAACAGTATGACCTAAAAGAGTAAGAAATGTTAACCAAATTAAATGAAAGAAAACTATTAAAAACGTTGAAAATTACATTATTAAAATAAAATATAATAAAATATTGAAATAAAAATGATATATATTAAAGAAATTGCATCTTTCTTACTACGCTCTTCCCAACTGTATATGTCCAAAAACACATCAATAATTTATTTAGAGGATCTTACAGTCAAATCAAAGGCATAAGCAAGCATAAAAACCTTCAAACACACCAACCACTCCAAAACAGCCATCCAGAATAACATAAAGCTTTCAACTGATAGTGCCATATCTTCCCCGAGGTGTTTTATTCGGCCCGCACTGATCTCTACTGCAGTATAAGTGTGACTGATTCTAATACCGTCTGACATTGGTCACAGTGCTTGATAAAGCCCATGCAAAGGGCTAACACTGTCATTTTTATCAGCAAAAGA
Organism: Phoxinus phoxinus; assembly: GCF_949152265.1. NCBI lineage: Eukaryota > Metazoa > Chordata > Actinopteri > Cypriniformes > Leuciscidae > Phoxinus > Phoxinus phoxinus. The sequence goes on from NC_136894.1 coordinate 6,265,665, forward strand.
CTGAACAGTAAACAGGGTCTGATAGTGTCCATCTAAACTTATTAAGATAGTAGCTGTTGATAATCTTCCAATTACAACCGGTGCATTTGGTTCTCATGTTTCATCGTTTCCCATTATACATTGCAGGACTAAACTCTCTCCTCTGGAGGAAGTCGAATCCTGCTGTATCGAATATCCATAAAGCCTGTTTGCAGTCTGCCTGCGTCCCAGCATCACACCTGAGGAGACACAAACATGATGCACACATACTAACCTCAGTGCAGATCGAGCGAGGTTTGTCGCAGGCTGGGTCACATGACCTGTCTGACACCGGCTCGCTTGTCAATGGGCATCCACCTGCAGGGAAAGAGTTCAAAGTTTTATATTGTTTAATGACACTGACACACACACACACACACACAAAGAAGCACATGCCCATTTTCAGCCAGTGTATTTTCCTGGAGGCAGGAGGCATCAAAGACTCTCTATTCTGTTGCTCTCTCACATTTATCCTCTCTCTCTCTCTCTGGAAATGCAAAACACAGCCAAGCACGCTTCACTCCAATTTAATCCATGCTTAAACCCTCTCGTGTTATGATATTACTGATGTGTTAACTGATATGCATGAGGCAGTAATTAAAAACTCATCTGATTTGATATTTTCTGGAGAAAAAGTGAGTGGGGCTTGGCCGTGCAAACCTCAATGTCAATACGGGCGGACTATCATCCCAGTATTTGGAAAAGCAGTGGTTTTCAAACATTTTCAAGCCACGGACCCCCAAATATGATGATCCCCTTTCTGAGGGTATAGTAGTATAGATTTGTAATGCCATGTCAGCAGATGAGACTATTTTAATGGCAAGAACTGAGTTACAAAATATACAAGAGTTGCATAAATACAATGCAAATAAAAAACAAACAAAAAGAAAAGAAAAAAAGGAAAAGAAAAATACAGCAGTTAAGATTGTACAAGATGTTTCACATCATAGAAATTCTGGTAAAATCTTACTAACGTCTTTAAGTGAGCTTACTACAGTACATTAAAATGTTGTCTACTTGCATTAAAAGCAAGACAGTCCAATACAGTGTTTCCCCTTTCTGAGGGACCTCTCCCTAAATTATAATACCCACTCTACAGTGTGATCTTTTTTATATAAATGTGCATGCATATATAAAATATAATGTGGATTTTTATTATTTCAAGTTGCTATAAAAAAGTGTACTTATTTTCTTCCCACCATTAGTAGTGTTAGACATGGAAACCCATTTCCGCCACATTAAAAACACATTTTTTTTTAAAGTCTTAATGTCTACTTCTTATGTCAACGCAAGATCATGATTTTTTATCTCATAATCATGACTTCATGTCATGATCATGTCATAATAATTATGAATATTTACAAAATGTGTGATTTTTTTTCTTATTTAGCAGAAATGACCTTCCATAATTAGGTGTATAAACAACATAAAACTGACGGTCAATAGACTAAATACAATTTTTAATTAAGATTTAAAGCAGAATTATTATAACATTATATTTATTATTACATAACATTGCTTTAATATATTTGAATTCATTAAATTAAATATTGAATTATTTTGTATTAATTATAAATATATATATATGTTTGTGTTATATAAAAAAATATATTTTTAAATTTATAATTGTATTATATTATTTTCTCCAAACCTTTCTATAGGCCCAGAAGTGCACCTTTGTGGCCCATGTGGTCAGGTGTTTTCTAGGGCATTCCTAGGATGTTCTCTGTGGTTGCTAAGGTGTTCTGAGGGGTTACTCATTTCTTATCATCCTCAGTCTCTATTATATTCTGGTCCCTAGATATTCATGCCTGGGCTACTCCGTCAATGTAAGTCTATGGGATTTTGGCCCATTTTATCATCAGCCAACGCAATTAAAAATGATCCTCATCTTGCTCGCCTATGTGTACGATCTCAACATCCTTTCGCTCACCTCTCTACAAATCGTAGCCTGTGGGAATCCTCTGGATCTATAAAAGCAGTGAAATGGGCAGCCGGCGGCCAGTGCACTGGTGTTATTTTCTCTAAGCTGGGATGAATCAATACATCCAATCAACAATGGGAGCAGTGAAATAGAACTGCTCCTCGATTCCGGAACAACTCTAGATTGCTGCTGCCAGGTACAATGACAATTGTAAAGTCCTCAACCAGCACCAGAGATCTGGTTACAAGGTGATGCTTGTAAAACGTAACAAAAATAATTTAAAGATTTTTTTTCTCCCTCTTAGTGTAAAATTTCATCATTAGCAATACGATAAAGCTATTGACGTGTTAAAAGATCTCATTTTTAAAGGTGCAGCATAAACTGTAAGCATCTGCAGAAACATGTTTACCAATTAGCAGCTTGCATGAATATTCATACCGCTGCACACCTTAATATAACTCATGAATATGCATAAACAGGGACCTGGTTGCTGTAGAGGGATTGGTTACAGCCTTTAGAAGTTCTGCTGCCCTGTTCTGCCAATCAAAAGTGACCAGACTCATGTGTGCCATCTGGAACGAGGTCAGTTTGGACGGCTCAACACAGAGGACAAATAAACATTTGAAAATCATAGGGATTGAATCCAAGCCTCTATTTGGCATAAATATGGCATTGCAAAGCTCAGCAGAAAATGAAATCTCATTTTTAAATGTATTTATAATGTCCTTCAGCAGAATGTGAGGGACATGGGCGTACTTCTGTTCTCATGTATGTCCACGTCTGCACCAAAACAGAGAGAGAGACGGAGAAATACACACACAGACACATTAACACGGGAGGACAGCTGGCATGATGGTGAATGGGATTAAATGTGGGTGTCACATTGCCATGGATTAAAAGCATATTTCCATAAAGTATATACAGATGAATAAGAGGAGACATCGTACACTTCAGCCTTCATGACAGGAAATGACAGCACGGGACGTCAACTTTATCTCAAACCCCAGTCTGTCATCAAACACTCTCTGGGGAAAGATTATTGATGCTTCTGTCAAAGTGATGGTTTCATTTTACCTCTAAATATCGAAAGCTAGAATTTGTGCACCCGGGGCTGCACCTCTGTTTTCTTCTGTCCTTTGTTTTTTTTCAAAAGGACATAATAATTGTAAAATGAAAAATAATTTCAAACACACACCTGTGACGTTTAATCCATCAGAGCGCTGGCACCAGACTTGACGAGATGAGCCTTTCCATGCACCGTTCATCCATTTGTATTCATAACATTGGCCATCTTAGAATGCATAAAACAGTATTAACAGTGACGCATGGAGAAAAATCCTTTTAAAACATGATGGTATCTAACGGCATTTTCAGCCCTAAATGCATTGGTTTTGACTCACCTGTACATGGTCTGGCTTCCCATTCCTGTTCTGGGCACTGAAGAAGGTTCTCGGGTTCCTGAGCTAGAACGGCACGAGAACGCACCTGCACCGAACCGAAGCCCAGATCATCCCCGCTGATACAGCTCAGCTGACACGGGCTCCACACAGTCCAGTCCGTCAGGTAACACTCACCTGGCCAACACATACACATCTCTGTTAGAAAATGATTGGGTGATTGATATGACTTCCCTAATTTCTAGGATAGATTAAAGCAGGGTTTTCTTTCTTGATTCACAATAAATACTTTTTTGTTTTTGTTTTGTTGCAATCTTCTTTCTTTTTTAAAGGATATATAATGCCCTTTTTCAAAGTCTTGATTTTGTTTAAGGGTCTACTAGAATAGGTTTTCATGCTTGAATGTTAAAAAATACCTTATTTTTCACATATTTTACATTGTTGCAGCACCTCTCTTCGCAGTCTGTCAGTAACACTTTGTTTAGTTCCTGTTTCTATAAAGCCCCTCCTTCTGAAAAGCGCAATGTGCTCTAATTGGTCAGCTGGACCAGTTTGTTGTGATTGGTCAACCACTTCGAGAGTGTTTCGGAAATGCCACGCCCCTTACCATAACCGTGAGTTTTAAACACGCTACTAACGCTTCTCGCCCCTTTTATTTTGGGGATGCACTTTATTTCGCGTATTTCCAAAGCAGAAATTATTTAAATTATGAACATTGTGACGTGTTTGTTCACAGAAGAAAACTACATTCGAGGCATTTCAGGGAGTTCAGAAACGGCACACTGATATAGAATAACTCCCTTTAGAGTGACTTTGTGCTTTAAAACTTTGGAGACCTTTTTCATGCTCAAACAGCAACATTACACACTAAAGAAAGTTGAAAATGTAAAAATTTGAATTGTGTGACAGCTATAAGCATGAATTTTGCTGGAAAATTATTTAAATGGTGCTGAGAGTTCTACAGTATTATTGGTAGCTGAAGGCATAATCAAATTCACCAAAATATTTAATAAACAAATAAACTTTGCAGCAGACAAGCGTTTCAAATCTAGAGAAGTCCATAGGGATTTCCGAGGAGCTCCGCGGGCACAGATTCTGTGTGGGCCTAGTGAGTCATTAAGAGATTTCAATCTAAAACCCTAAAGAACGAAAAAGTTTCCGCATTATCAACCTACTGGGTCTAAAACAAACAGATTCTGCTTGTGGGCTCTCTTTTTAATCTTAAGGATATTAAGATAATATACCTAAACTCCACTTTCACGTTTTGTGTGTTTGTGTGTGTGTGTGTGTGCGTGTGTGTGTGGTCTCAGGGTGTTTTTTCAACAGAAGTAGGTCAGTCTGTCCTGTTGTAATAGCAGTGCTGATTTGTGAATATTTCCCCGAGTATTAATTATTTATAACGTTGTCCTTCCATGAATCCCTAATCCTGTGATCGTGATTATCGGAGCACGTGTGCAGCGGAAAGCCAGAGGCAGATGTGACACCTGAGTTCACCGAGTACACTCTAGTATGTGTGTGAATAGCTGATGAAGCTACACAACGGAGGGATGAATATTCACATGTGAAGCGGGGCATCATCAAGAAACATTTGTGTGAAAAGAGAGAAGAACGAGAGAGATCGTAATAGAAAAAAAAACAGGGAATACACAGAGGGAGCGCGGCAGTAGGTCACAGCTGGAGTTTTGTAGATGGGGGCGAGACGGGATGTGTGTCAGGGAGCTACGCTTCAAGATCGAAGAATGATGGGGTCAAAGGTCAAAGCGGGTGAAGGACTATACGACTTTCTAAAGAAAGCAAAAAATATCACAACTACACTGAGAGCAAAGCTTCACGTAACTTACCCTAACACAACACAAATCTGCACTGACACGCTGGCGTGACGTCACTGTAACTGTCCCCTTGTACAAATCTCAATCATACGGAGCCCCTAAAGGGACATGTTGAAGGAAAAAAAAATATGAGATGGGAGGAAAAATTAGATATCAATCAATGCTTTTGCGCTCTCTCAAAAATAATTGGCGTTCCCCTGAGAAACTTTGCAATTGTTCGCAAAATGTTTGCGTTTCCATTAGAAACTTTGTTCGCTCACAAAGAATACAAAAGTTTTGCAAGCGAATGCAGAGTTTCTTGTGGGAACTCAAAAGCATTGAAATATATTTCATCTAATTTTTAGTTTTTTTTCCCATCACCATGTGCCTTTAGGCACTCCGTACAATCCAACCCTCTACTTCTGCCACAAAGGACATGTCAAAATGTTGTCTAACTATCTGTCACTCAAACTCGCTTGCTGAAACGAAATGCTTTAAAAATAATGTCTGAGCAGAAATCTTTGTTTCCATCCTTTTCCTGTGAAATTACAGTATAACAGTGGCCATGAAGCCATGAAGTTTGATTCTCCATTTTGAATGAGGTAATATAGCAAGTTATGTGAGAGTGTTGAATTGCAGCAGTGTGATGACTCATAAAAGCAGCCTCGTTCATATGACATTTTAGTTCTGACTGATTTATAAAAGTGAGCTGCTAGACAGAGGAATGCGAGATTGCAAGTTTTCCTTAATGCACTCCTAAAATATAAAGGCAGCTATACATTTTCAAGCATAAAGACCATTTATACTGATGGAGAGAAACATTAAGCATGGCATTTTCCCACTAAACTACATAATAGGCTCATAAATTGTCATTACACCAAAGAAAACTGTTATTTTTTATTGTAATAATATTTCACAATATTATTGTTTTTACAATCAAATAAAACCAGCCTCGGTGAGCATAAGATGCTTATTTAAAAAAATATTTAAAAACATCTTACTGACCTGGTAACGGTAATATAATTATGTAACAGGAATACAATTTTAACATATTTGCAGGATTTAATATTACTGATTTGTTTTGCTTTCTAAAGATTGGTAGGAAATCAAGATTAATATTGATAATTTAATCTTATTAAAAGCCAGAAACAAATATTTAATTAATATTTAAGAGATATTTAAATATCTACATAGGATTTAGTCTTCTATTTTAATATATTTTAAAGTTGAATTTATTAATGGAATGACAACTCGGTTATGCTGCTTAAAGGGATAATCCGTCGATCTTAGTACACGGTTTAACTACAGAAGAGTCAAGTTTTAAATAGGAAACATATTGAAACTCGTTGGTCATTTTGAAAGAAATGCTACTGGACTCATCAGAATCAATGATCTATGCTAAGCTATGCTAAAAGTGGTACCGTCAGACCCGGAGTTCGGCTGAATGGATTCGAAAACGGTAAAACTCAACTGTTTAACTCTGAGGGAGTTGTAAAATGAGCCTATTTCCATTATATTATAACACATTGAAAAAAAATTATCTCAAAATTTCAATGGACCCCCAAACATCTCTTTGTGGTCCATTAACCTAATTTTGAAAATCCCTGCCCTTGATGTGTGATGCTTAAACTATGTAAACTGAGGTAAACTTTGACTGTTTTTTATTTATTATATATTTTTGTCATTTAATTTGGATGTTGTCAGTTCATTCCAGATTTGAAGTTGCTGAACCCAAGATACACATCAACATGGCACTTCAATTTCAGTGCTTGCATCAGTGGGCACAGATGAGGCATTAGTTGTTACCTGGGCAGGGCACAGTGCAGGACTCCTGCAGGATGATCTGTTTGTCTCCATCCACTGTCTGCTCCAGGTCTCCACAAAGTTCCTCATCCACCATACTGCCCGGATCCTTCCCCGAGCCATCAGACACGAAGCAGGAGACGCTCCTAAAGCGTAGGCCTTCTCCACAACGTGCACCCTAAGGAAACACAGAGTTTTGACATTAACGACTACAATTGGACACCAGCTGTGGTGAAAAACTACTTTCTGTAGTCCTAAAGGAGATTGAGGATGGACTCTACACAGAAATGCAGCTTCTTTGGAGCTCTAGACCTGGAAAGAGCAAAATTTCTCATGGTGATACAAAATAAGGGAATAAGAAATCCCAGCATTGTTTCCCAGTCCTTATGTTTCGCACTGTCAGCTACCGGCATTATTTTTTCATAGCTGCTGAAAATCTCTGAAAACACGAGACACAAGTGCTGGAGACCGCTGAGGGCTGTCAGAAGACACTTTAGAGACAGGCAGCCGAGAACAAAGGCCAGAGTCAATATTCTCTCACAGCCTGCACTGTGACGGGAGCATGAGGTATGGGGGGAAGGAGGAAGAGAGAGACAGGAAAAAAGGAGAGGAGAGGAGAGAGAGGCTGTGTCTTCTGTCTGTTGTCTTTAATTAAACCCCCTGTTGGGCCCTGGAAGCCAGACTGATGACAGGAGGAAGACGACAGCAGAAATACTGTGGAGAGGATTGGGGAATATTCTGCATATACCTAAACACTGATGCAGATAACATGAAATGCTGGTGGTTTGTTAAAGGGAAGAGTGCCAACCTTATACAAATACTATATCATACACGCTAAGTAATGTACTTAATAAGGTTAATTATTATTACTATGTAAATGTAATTCTGCGATGCCTTTTCAAATATATAATGTGCACTAATTTTTCCATTTATTTAATGATAATTTATTCTTCTGTTTATTTATTTCCAATGACAATTTTCCATTAGTCTCACATGATCCTTCTAATATGCTGATTTTATGGTCAGGAAATATTTCGTATTATTATAAATGCTGAAACCAGATGAGCTGCCTTAATGTTTTTTTGTGGAAACCATGATACATTTTTCAGGATCCTCTGATTAATAGAAAGTTCAAAAGAACAGCATTTATTTGAAATATAAATACATTAATATTCAAAATGTCTATTCTTTTTTATTTTTATTTAATGCATCTTTGCTGAATATAATATATACCCCCCATAAAAAAAAAATGATGTGTCTGATATACTGTTTCACATGATCCTGGTTCATAAATACATTTATGCTACATTAAAAAGTCAGAAAATGCAACTTATGTATGCAAAGTACACATATACTGTTACATATAGTCAAGGATCAACATCTACTACAAAAGTTACTTAAATATTTAATTCAGGTTTTTGTCCCGACTGAAACATCATCATGAGCAAACTCACCTCAGATTTGCATGGAGACCAGGCGCTGTACCTCCAGCTGAAGCAGGGTCTAACGGGACAGGGCTTCCACTGTTCCAGCTGTGAGGAACACGGCCGTCCATCTCCCTGAGAGGCCTGGATCACAGTTCTCCTCCTCCACAGCTTCCCTACAAGAAAGATTGAAGAAAAGAGATATTTTTGAGATGCTGTATTGCAATATTGTTAAAACCTGGTCTTAGATTAAGTCAGGAGTAGGCCTTAGTTCATTTAGGACATTCAAGAAGATTTTATAAACATGCCTTAGGGAAAAAAAACAAAAAAACAAAAAAAAACATTACAGATGTGCATCTTAAGACAAAAAAATGGCACTGATTTGAGAAAAACTACCGTCAGATACACACTGAAACTGAAAATGTAAAACATTTCATGTTTCAACCTAGGGTCCTTTGCACCATGACCATGACCTCGACCCAAACAGCTACTCAGTGGACAGAGGTGTAAAGTCCAGGGGTCAGAAAGTAAAAGTCCTGCCATATGTTTATTCCACCCATGAACTCAGCCAGCTGATTTCACTAATTAGTTGTATCTCCTGGCTGAAAATACTATGCTAATTAGCAAATCCAGGTGATTGGAACAAAATACTGAGGAGGACTTTTATTTTCTGAACCTGGACTTTACACCTCTGTCTCTGGAATTTAATAGTGAACAAACAAGTTTACATGTTTACATTCATTCTCAAGGTCTAAGCATTTCCTTCCTGGTAAATGGATATTGTGTAGATATGATAGATATGGAAAACAATATTGTGAGAATATTTTTGGCCATATCGCCCAGCCCTAGTTTGAGGTTTGTCGTGGTAGCAACAAAACACTTTTTCCATGTTACTTCAAATTCACTCTCACACAAGAAGTACTGTTCAACGCCCTAGTTTTCCTGATGCTCATATTCATCATCTTATGCTTTAACCTCAAGAAAGTGACTCCTCGGATGAAATAAAGGCTTTTACTGTAAGTGAATCATCTTATGTTACACACACTAATCTCAGGTAACTCAATCTCTCTCCAATGGAATGCCAAAAACGATATGCGACCTGAAAGTCTTTATTTCTGTGTAGTAATGTTTCTTCCCTTCTGTGAATAACTTAATCTGCCAAGCATTTTTCAAGCCTAATTCCAGTCCCTGAAACCACTCTGAATATTCAGCTCTCCCCCTCTTGATTTCCTTAAATCGATTCCAGAGGGCTGAGGAAGAGGGATTGAGAGAAATGGAGTGTAGACGCTTTCAGGCAGAATGCATCCTGCTGTTTAAAAGTGAAGCCCAGGGGAAGCTTGCAATAAAACTCCACACCCTCATCTCACAAGAGCCATTAGTGTGCATGGCAGGTGGTAACACAAAGAACTCAATAACAAAAACTTCAAAATGTGTATTATTTAAATTACTAGATGATCATAGCAAGCACTTAAAGGTGTATGTATTCTCCAACATTATTTTATTGAGCAAACAAATCAGTATAATACCACTTCTAGAAACCTAATCCTAACCCATAATCATCTTACTTCGGGGATGGAATTTGAGGTTGGTAAGATTTTTTTTTAAGTTTTTGAAAGTAAATCCAAGGCTGCATTTATTTATCCAAAAATACAGTAAAAACAATAATATTGTGAAATATTATTACAGTTTAACATAACTGTTTTCTTTTATATATATATATATGAAATCATCCTAATATGTTGATTTGCTGCTCAAGACACACTTCTTATTATTATCAACGTTGAAATCCATTGTGCTGCCTAATATTTTTGTGTGATTTTTTTCCCCAGGATACTTTGATGAATAGAAAATTCAAAACAACAGCATTTATTTGAAATCAAATGTTTTTGTAACAATGTAAAAGTCTTTACAGTCACCTTTGGTTAATATAATGCAATCATTTCAATAAATAAATACATAAAATAAACAGTACCCCAAACTTTTGAATGGTAACTACTATCTACTAAATGCCAGTTGGTTTGTCACATAGGCGGAGTTTAGGGGGAGAGTCGATTTAGCTATGAATAAAAAAATGATATAATTTCATGATTTTTCATACTATTTGTCTTATTTTATAATTTTAGTGTAGAATGAGTAAAACTGGTTGTTGTTAGGATGACAAAAAGTCCTAAAAGTAACATGTTAAGGCTTCTCTACCTCAGCGGTCTAACAGGGCTCGTAAACGTCAAAATAATCGAGACGGCCAATCAAATCAAAGAGGCGGGTCTTACTTTCTTACTATCTATATGAAACAAGAGTTTGTGGAAAGATCCAAGTAGATGTACTTATTAGACTACTGTTTTAATATAGAAATGTTTAGCGACCAACGGTAATAGACTATCTAGCGATGCAAACTACCCAACTTTATGAAATTTCTCTGTTTCGAATTGACAATGTGCGATCATGAATCATGTAATTCAATAATAAATGTGACGATACAAGAAACATTTGCATTTTCGACATATTAGACATAATTAAATTCACAAATTCACAAACCCCCAAGCACAAAAATTAAAAACTCCACCTATGATTTGTGAATAAGATACAGGTTTTGGCACTGAAATATCACAGGAAAAGTGGTGCTAAAAGGTCATCAGGCCAAGCAGATTCTGGGCTGGGGATGGGTAGGAACCTTCTTTGCAGTTAGTTTTATTTTGGCTGGATGTACACAACCTCGAAGGGCACCGCTAGGAACTTCGTAATGTTAAACATGATCACAGCCCAGTCCCCGGCTGACACGTTGCCCTAAAGCAAGCTGTACCAGATGCAATTCATCTTCACCGCAGCCGGCCATGATGGACCATCCCTGCGGAGAATCCTCTCTGAAGCTCCCTGCTTTCCAGCAGCCACAAACCAAATCAACTTCCAGTGCCTCTTTTTATATGCTGGGTTCAGTTGGGAAAACTATACATATACAAGTGCTTGTGTGCTTTTGTGAGAGTTTTTAGCTGTAGGGATCGCTCATTTTCTCAGTTTTCTCTCTCTCTCTCTTCCTGTCTCTACTGGTGGCCGAGACGCCAGGTTTAGGGCAAACAGTAAACAGTTTCCTGGCCACAGGAAATCCAATGCAAGCTCTTTCGCTCATGGCTCCACTAACAACTGAGTTTTAATTTGCTTTGAACTAGATACTGTTTGCTGCACCTGGCACTTTAAAGGACAAATTCGGTATTTTACACTTAAAGCCCTGTTTTCAGATAGTTTCTGATGAAATAGAACGGTTAAGATTGAAATTTGGACACATGCTGCTGTCCCGAGAATTTTCGGTTTCTGTGATAGTGAAAAAAAAAATGTCATCGGAATAAAACAATAAAAAAGATAATTGCAACTTTTTATCTCACAATTCTGACTTTTTCCCCTCACAGTTGCAAGATATATTTGAGAGTTATGAAGTCGTTTTTTCTCACAATTCAGACTTTTTTTCCTCGCAATTGTAATATAATGCTATAAATGCTTATAACTATCTAGCAATTCTGTCTTTATAACTCACAATTGGGGGTTTATATCATTAAATTAAGTCAGAATTGTGAGATAAAACTAAATAGTTTGGCATAATCTTCTATTATTATAAGAAAATAATACAGTTTGGAACAAAGTAAAAAAAAAAAAGAGTTACCGGTAATATAAATATAAAAAAATGTCTACCAAACCGAAAGTCATTTGGTGTGAAAAAAGAACATAAGGTCCAATAATAAAGACCAATAAACAAAATGTGGTGCAAGTAATGTGTAGAAACAGATAGAGAAAAAAAACATAAAACAGTAAATTATAAAGTAAATTATATTATAAAGTAGACCCTTTAATTCCCTCATGAAATGTGTGTAAAAGTCAGTAAGTCTTTTAAAATATCAGATAATGTGAATTAATTCATGATATCTGTACAAAATACCATTTACCTTGGAAAAAAAACATTTTACAAGAACTGGCTGTTGTTGTTTTTACTCAAGAAACACTATATATATATATATATACACATACATAAAGGCTAAAGTTGTATGTATTCGAGGAGCGGAGAAGAGTGTCTTAGTCTAGCATTTGTCGTCGGGTCATAGCCTGTGTGTAGCACTTCAACTTTTATAAAATGAGATTTTGGCCAGATGACAGAAAAAACTGATCGGCAACATAGCTACAGTAAACTTCATAACCTGTAAGTTGATGAAAATGTAATGCGATGAACTTACTGCCTCAGATGCGACCGTTCTACAGACAAAACACGCTCGACATTTGTGGTCAAAAACCTCAGAACTCCATTTGAGCGTGATTTTGGTCAAATGTTAATAATATAATGACACATGTATGTGTCTGGCCATGTATAAAGCCACAATATCAACTTTGACAACACAGCGTTATTAAAAAAAATTTTTTTTTTCCATTTCCTGAAAAGTATCATTTTTGGACATGCAAGGTTTACGCCCGACAGCAACGATATAATTTTTTTTAGCCAAATGGGTTTAGTCAAATGAATCCCAACAATTTAAATTCCAGTATGAAAATAGTTATTTGCATTCATATCTGTGTGAGGACTTCTCTCTTTCTGTGAAAGGCTACAGATCATCTGCTGATTCTTTGTCTTTGAGGGAATCCTCCAGCCTGGGGACAGATTAAAGATGCTACAATGAACTAAGCCAGCACAGGTTTCAAACAGACGCAGGGTTTGCTCTGGCTGTTGCTGGTCATTGACTCTCAAAGACCGCGTGTAGTGGAATGGTCTCTTAGGCCCCAAGCACACAAACATAATGGGCCCCAAATCAATCGTCAGAGCAGATGGAATTACACTCAAGGACATCATTACCCTCCTCTCAAACGCTGCTGCAGGGAGATAACACAATTGTTCTCACCATAATTTTTTTGTGGTTTCAGCCAACGCTTTGGTAATTCTAAGACAGCGGAGAGCTCAGTATAATTCCCTAAAACCTGCCATTTGAGGAACCAGTCATGTTAGCTCACATCAAAGACTAGCGTTTAGGACCGCAAGACACAATGACCCTCCTGAGGCTTTTGATTTGGTCTGAAACAGACTGTTCGACTGCTGAGAGTGTGAATTAACCAAGCCATGCACATTTAATAATCACAAAAACTGATTTTTTTTGTGTATCCTGGCACATATTCAGCTTCAAAATCGAGGTGTTCAATTCAAGGCCTACCTGCAAGACCACAGGTGTGAGAGCATTCAGACCAAGACGACCAATCAGACAGCTGGCAGTTGACAGGGCACTCGACCACACAGGAAGCGTTCATCTGCCATTTTTTATCGAGACCAAGCTAAAAGAACAGAGATCCATTTATTCAGGTGGATTTTTAAAAGAAGCATCGGTTGTAAACAATGTCTTGTGAACTGAATAGTACCTCCTCGCAAAACTTCAGGTCCACGGACTTGGCATCACTCCGAACACAGTCAAGCATGCGTGTCTTGAATCCAACCCCGCACACGGCTCGCTCACTCAGCTGACATGTGCTCCAGTCTGGATGGGAAATATAGATACAAAACAAAATTCTTCTAGTCTGAACCTGATCAATCATCCTCTTACCCTTTATCGTGTGAAAATGCATACCTGGGGCCTCTGCAGTGTTATTGAAAACTAAAACTAAAACCAACATTATTTAAAAAATAAAATAAATTATTGTCATTAATTGCAATAAAGTTGAAATAATATTAGATGAAAAACTACTAATAAATAAATAAATTGGGAATGTTGCCTGAAACGGAAATAAAATAAATGTATGTTAAAGTACTAAAATGGCTGAAACTGAAATAAAATATTAAAAATGAAAACAAAAATGAATAAAAATGACCAAATCACATAGCACATAAATGACTAAAACTTAAACTGAAAATATAAAAATAAAATTTAATTCAAGATATTATACTATAATAGTGTATAAATAATAATAAAATAACACTGGTATGTAAAATAATAATAACGCAATTATTAATAGAGGAAAAAATAAATAAAGTCATTCATTTATGCATTACATGCATGCCTTTGCAAAAGGATTTTATCCAAAGCAACTTAAAAGGCATTCAAGGTGTTAATTTTCTTTTTTCAGACGCATGACCTTGGTGTTGTGAGCGCCGTGCAAATGTTACTGTTTGGAGAGAAAAAAGAATGCTGATATTATGTTGACATTAGTTTATAATCAGTATTAGGGAAAGTAAAGAGAACTCCAACTGACACCTAATTACTTCTTCAATCAATTCAAATGAACCTGAACAGAATATGAAGGTCATGGCAGATGAATAGCCCAAATCGGCGAATCAAAACAGTTATTTTCGGTGCTGTCAAATCGATTAATCACGATTTGACAGCACTGTTTTTTAGTCTTTGCGTAGATCTGGTAGCTAGCAGATGTTCTAGATAAGATGCAGTCAATATTTACCTGTGATATTATAGGAGTAATGGAAGCAGTTGGTGTTCAGAGTGCATGTTTCTTTCTCTGTAGTGGAAGGACACTGTTTCCCTTCACCAGGCTGACGTATAGGGCTGGCGGTCCTCTGCCTTGTACTGTTCACATTGCATGGCTTAAAAAAACAAAAAAACAATAAACAAAGCTTTCAATGAACAAATAATGATCAATAAACAACAACAGAAAAAAAACTAAAGAGAAGGCTTTTTGAAATATTC
This sequence comes from Phoxinus phoxinus, assembly GCF_949152265.1. Lineage (NCBI taxonomy): Eukaryota > Metazoa > Chordata > Actinopteri > Cypriniformes > Leuciscidae > Phoxinus > Phoxinus phoxinus. The sequence continues at coordinate 6,280,698 of NC_136894.1, forward strand.
AACATCTGTGCAGCGGATTAATTTGGCTTTCATATTCTCCTTGCGATTTCTGAGGGAAATAAATTCCTCTCAGTAGTCACGCGTAAGATGTTTTAAGCCTTCCCGCATTTTAACCACAGGGACAGTCTCAGTATCCATGGCATTTAGCAACCCTTGCAGTTTGGTGGCAGCGTGCCTGGGAATCACACTGAGACAGACATGAGTAACCCTCCCCCCGAGAGAATCCTCAATAATGCCTATACACACACTCTATACACGCTTGCCACTGCAAACGATTTCATGTGTGAGCGACCAACCCCCGCCACACACAAAACCTTCCTCGGAGTTAATATTTTGCCATGTATTTACTGACCGCTGGGGCACAGCTGTCCAAAAATGTTCAATTGGTGTTGGGTTTCTCTGAAGAACATGCTGCATCTCAAATCCTCCTCAACAGGAGAATGAAAAATAGGTTCAAGCATGGCAGATCAGCATGCATGCATTTAACTTACTTATCAGACAAAGGTTGGGCTTTTATTGGACACATGCATTGAAAAGTGTTGAGTTTAGCTTCATCATACACACCACGCAGCAATGAATGTTGAGCTTGGGCCGATTAATTACACCGCCCTGCATCACAATTGTTTCTAACTGATTTTGGGGAGCTGATTCCAAAAATAGTACTAGTTTTGCTCTAGCATGTCACACTCAAAATATGGTGAGATAAGGTGAAGAAGTCTTTTATTATCCCTTAATCACCGGAAAAACTGCCACAGAGACATGGTTCCTATCTTCTTCTGAGCCAAGTTTTAACTATTCATTCAATTCTCAGCTGTTTCGCACATGTATGACATTTGTTTATGCCTAATCCAGATTTCAAGGTTAGAATTATGGCCAGTGACATGACCCAAATGTTTTCTGTTACATTTGTGGGTGTTTTACTACATCCGAACAGTGACAGAAAAAAACAGATTTTGTGACAAAAACTTAATTATAACCTTGTGTTTATGTAAAGTTATTTGACACACACACGCACACGCACACACACGCACACACAGTATATATATATATATATATATATATATATATATATATATATATATATATATATATATATAGTTACACAACAATATTACATAAACACAAACTTTTGCGATCAATCGATAATATATTAGTTTCACCTTTTAAGTATGAATTACTGAAATAAATGAACTTTTGCACGATATTCCAATTTTTCTAGTTTCACCTGTCTGTCTGTATGTATATATATAGTATTTGAGCATACGTTAAATATACTGTACACACATACACACACACACACACACACAATCATCAAATTAGGTAGGCCTTTTTTGGGAAATCAGCAGATTTTTTTTTTTTTTCAAGATTCAGGCCTGTGTTATCCATCACAAAATAATCGGGATAAATATGATTTTGTGCTATATCGAACATTAGACATGTTCCTGATCAATGTCTCCTCTCACCAGTGGGCATCGACTCCAAGAGCCCCAGTCAGTCAGAACGCAGTCCTCGGGACAGGGCAGTTTGCTCTCTCTGGCTCCAAGAGGCATCTCTTCCGGATCACAGAGATAGTCTTCTACAGTGTCTGAAGGTCCATCAACAGTGTTTTGCATGCACCTTTATGAAATTAAACATCTGTTAGGACTATCATGAACTTAGCAGGACTTTCTAAAAAGGTGCATTACTAGTAATAATGTTGCTTATGTTGCTGCTGTTGTTCAGTCATACCTAACTTTCCTCGTCTGTACACCTTCCCCACAGTTCTCTTTCAGATCAACATTGCTGACCTTCCAGACACTCCACGGCTCAGCCACCCAGACATACTGACTGCAGTCGCTCAGACACGGCACCACTTCATACACCTGAGGAGACGCCACAGAGCTTTCAGCTGGGCATCAGAAAACTAACTTCTCTGTCACTGCTCACCAACGTTTTTGTGGAATAATAAGCATTTATGTAAAAGCTTTATTGGTGAGAGTTTACAATGAGATTAAATTCAATCAACATCAGTTAATTCTTTAGTTATCATGTACTAACATTCATTTTCAGACATTTACACAGGGTATCTGCAATTTTTTTAAAGTCAAATTTAAGGCTTTTTAAGACTTTTTTAAGACCTGAAGAAATAAAAATTAATACCGTACATTAGGGGTTTGCAATATTAACAAAAATATATCTCGATATTTTCAAAGTTGTTGATTACCTTTTATGTCAAATTCTAACATTCAAATTAAATTCTATTAGAATAAGACCGTACCACTGTCAAATTAAATAATTAAATTAAAAACCATCCTTGCAGTGCAGAGGTGACACAGAAGCGGCATCCGAACTGGCATTACTATATTTACACTTAATTTGCAATTGCATAAATAAAGCTATTCAATATTTAAATATGAAATATTTTATAATTTTAACATTTTAATTAAAGGGCACTTTAAATATGCAACTAAACCCGCCAGTAGGTGGCAGTAAGTCACTGTCTTAATAAGCGAGTTGTTGGAGTTTTATTCAACCGATTTGTTCAAACGGCCGATTCATTCATTGAATCAAATGATTCGTTCAAAACGCGGATTTCAGTTTTTAAAAAAGAAATCGCTGTCTGTTGGACTACAGTTTCATTATAAAATTATCGTCGGCGAAATAAAGGGGGAAACAAACAATATTGACAATATAAAAAGTAACACACAATGTTAACTTTATTGTTAATTTAATTGTTGTATAAAATAAATAGCACATTTGCAATTGAGCACAGGAAAACGGCACTCTTGCTCGTGATATTCTAATATAACAACATAATATAATATAAATATAATAAGACAAAAACTAATTTGGGGACATACCTATAACTGCACTGACACATCACGCAGTGAAAGCAAGCATGAGAGACAAACGCGATGTCAGCTCGAACTCGCGGTGCCTCGTACGTAACGTTAGTTAAAACAATGATTACAATATCATCATAGTTCATAGACAATCCTAATCACAAAGAATGAACTTACTATTGAACTGACATTTACTCGTTCTCTTATCCTCTCCTCTCTCGCGTGCAGGAGACAGACGCAGGCTAATACCAGCTAATACGCTGCCGTAAATGACGCGAATTGTCACGTGAACAAGCAAATCCACAAAGATAGAATAATAAAAATAATACGTACGCTAATTAGATAGTTTTCATTTGGAAAGCATTTAGATACGTCGTCAAAGTGTCATCTAAAATTTAAGACCTTTCATAGGTAAAAATAAGACTTTTCATAAGTAAAAATAAGATTTTAAGACTTTTTAAGGCCTTAAATTTTAAATATCGAATTTAAGACTTTTTAATACTTTTTAAGGATCCGCGGGGACCCTGTTACAGCATTTATTAATAAGGTTACTAATTTATAAATATATTATGGTTTGTTGTAAATTCATACCTGTTCATAAACTAAAAAAGTTTGGGGTTAGTAAGATTTGTTTTTATTATTTTTATTATTTTATTCAGCAAGGATGCAATAAATCAACCAAAAGTGAGAGTAAAGGCATTTATAATTTTACAAAAGGTTTCCAATTTTTAAATAAATGCTGTTCTTTTGAACTTTCTATTCATCAAATAACCCTGAAAAAAGTATTATGGTTTCCACAAAAATACTAAGCAGCACAACTGTTTTCTACATTGATGATAATAATAAGAAATATTTCTTGAGCAGAGCACCAAATCATCATATTAGAATTATTTCTGTGACACTAAAAATTCAACTTTTCCATCACAGGGTTAAATTACATGTTATAATATTTTAAACTAGAAAACAGTTATTGTAAATAGTAATAATATTTCACTGACTTTTTTTACTGTATTTTTGATCAAATAAATACAGCGTTGGAGTGCATAAGAGATATATTTTAAAAAGATAATAGCAAAAAAGTTTGGTGTTGGTCAGAATTTCATATATATAAAATTATCAGATTAATAAATGCTGTAAAAAACATTTCGATTCAACGGTAGTGCCCATTTTCCTTTCAGTTACATCACTCACTTAATATTCATGAGCCAATCTAGCCAGGTTTATAATGTGTCCTGCCACTTTTAAGATGATTCCTTCGCCCTTTGGGCCTCAAAGTCATACATTTATCAAGATCTTGAATTAATAATTGATCAAAAAATTATTATTATCCAAAAATTATCATTCAAAAAGATAACTGGTTAATCAGATGTGCAGCATCATCAATCATTTAAAATGTGATTTTCCTTCTTTTTTTTTACCTGAGCCTGTTGCAGGATTCCCGCCATGATAAGAGAGAGAGAGAAGATGAAAGAGGGAATGTGGAAAACACATAAGTTGTTACATTAGTATTAGCCACTTCCAAAACCAATTAATGATGTGTAAATACACACAGTTTCAGCCTAGCAAATTTTAATGATCTAAATCTACGATGCACAAACAGTGTCCCATGATTATATGAACAGTGCATTAAAGAAACATGCTATTCCGTTTGGTCCTTTGATCAAACATTTACAGCACCCCGGTAATTAATCATTAAAACAAGACAAGCACATATAACAGGGTCCCTGCATACCTGATTAACATGGTCCAGTTTGGGGCACGGCCTGCCACCATTATAAGGCTTCTCCCGAAGCCACTTGGACCGTACTTTGACACCACTGCCGCAGGACTTGCTGCAACGGGACCAGTTTGACCACTCGCTGAGCTTACAGTCAGATGGACAGGGGATGATACACGCTTCCTCTATGTAACCTATGAGAGGTAAGAGAGAGTTGAATAGCGAGTCAAATAAACACGATGCAGTTTTGACGCTGGTTACAGGAGTTGGTCTAATACATTGTGACAGGTGACACAGCACCGAGTGTCTATGTTAAAGCAGCGTTAAGGTTAAGCTTATGGCATTTGCACTGATATGGTCTGCTGAAGTTTCATTTTACATCACAACTTGAAAAGGTCATGGTTCCACTCTGGAAATTCTTGATGGGAAAGCTGCATGAAACAGCTCAAGTCCTGGAAAATGTCAGAGGATTATTCAAAAAGCAGGTTTTAAGCATTCCACGTCAAGTGGTCCATAATACTTTGCTTCTTCGAATATAATATAATATAATATAATATAATATAATATAATATAATATAATAATTGTATTATTATATTGCATTACATTACATTGCTGAATTTTTTTTTCAAATAAGATTATTTAAAAACATTATTGAGGTAGAGTAAATAATTTGAACAGAACTTGACTTCTAAAGCAAAAATTGGCTTTAGAAATCAATGCGATTCAAAGATCGAATTTCTCCCATATAATAAAAAAGATAACTGCAACTTTTTATGTCACAATTCTGTCTTTATTATGTTTTATTATGCTTTGAATTCTAAGAAAAGAAAAGTCTGAATTGTGAGATGTTAACTTAAAATGGCAAACTCTGACCTGTGAGAAATAAAGTCAAAATCGTGTGTTAAAAACTCAGAATTCTAAGAAAGTAACTCTGAATTGTGATATATACTCTAACTATGATAAATAAAATCAGAATTGTGAGACTGGCAGAAAGAGGCTTCTACACGAATTTCTCAGATTGCGGGAAATCTTAATTTTAGATAGTTTGTAATTGTACATTTTAATTAGATGTCATTTTAAAAGTCAAATGAATGAAATGAAATGTCATTTTAATATATTTATTAGCTTAAATTAACGCAAATAACGTTATGTATTATAGTGGCACAACATTCAAGTCAAGTCACCTTTATTTATATACCGTAGTACTTTATACAATACAGATTGTTTTAAAGCAAAGCAAAATAATAGTTCATGTTAAATTATTAAATTAAAATATTGTTAATATTTTGTTAATTACCTTTACTATTGGTAAAAACTCCTCATACATTCGCATACACAGTTTTTTCATTACACAGTCCAAGAGAGAACATTTTTTTTAGATATCTGTAACACTTTCGAACCAGAATCCCTAATAAAGAAACTTCATAGTTGGATTAAACACCCTCCTACCGACACAAATTGCCTTGGGCAACATGTCAATCTGACAGCCTCACAAAATGGCAACCACGCTTCGAATGGTGAGGGTTATGGGGTCTGATTGGAGCGAGGGATGTCTCAGAGGCAGTGAGAGAGAGAGAGAGAGAGAGAGAGAGAGAGAGAGAGAGAGAGAGAGAGAGAGAGAGAGAGACCCTGCCTCCGTCAGCACATCTTCACTCTAGGGATGCCGAGTCTTTGAGCCACTCACGGGCCTCCAGCTGAGAGCGTACAATCCATACCAGAGGATTGTGACTCATAAAGAGAGAGGCCTTAACGTCACAGAGCTCCTGCATTGCCCACAACATTCCACATGCTTTGATCTAACGCTGTCGTTTGCCACAGTCTAATCTCGGGCTCAGAGGAAAGGATTGCCAAATGCTCGTTTCTGAGCTCCTTGCTCCAGGAGGTGGTGAAAGGTGCCCAACCGGAATTAGACAAACACAAGCGCATTTTCCACCAAGACAAGCTCTTTGCTTTCTTTACTTGAGATGGGCTAACTAAAAGAAAGAATTCTGGCAGACAAGATAAACATATTCGGAAAAATCCCAAAACACTGCATTTCAAATAATAGGATGCAACTGACTTTTTGTGTATTTCAAGCCTATTTTCAGGGAGCAGGCTGATAGGTCTTTTACTTGCAAACTGCAAGCAATCACATCATTACCTTATGGCACAAGCTGATTGGCCTCTGCTGCTTCGGCAGCCAATGAGATTGCTTGATCAACATTTAAATAGTCAGATTCAGTGTTTGCTGTAAGCTAGTCTAGCAGCGCTCTGTCAGAGTTCCTCTGAAACCCTCCACCTCCCCCAGCTCCACCTGTTACGGGATTTATGCATGTCTATTTTTGCAGGAGTGTGTCTGTGTATCTATTAGCAGTAACGAATCCATACTTGCTCTGCAACAGCAATAATCAACAACAGCAGCAGCGTAGCAGATCTAGTCTGTCAAGACCAAATACATTAACATTGCCATATTCAATAACATGCTAAAACTATTCCGAGAGTTGTCATGATTGATATTAAGTATTTTTTAATTTGATCATACTTATCTCAGATTAGAATATAAAACAATTGAATGTTTGGTTAAATTTAGCATTTATTGTCAAATGAAATGTTACTTTTGTCAAATTAGATTATTTATTTGTAAGATTTATTATAGTATTATTTTGGATTTAACATTTTTTTTTTTTATAAAACCATAATATTTAATCTGGGAAAATTTTGTCTAAATTTACAAAATGATAATTTTGTGAAAAAACACTCTTCGAGCCTGAAGAGTGGCTCAACCAGTGATGTGAGTTTGGGGGCGGGACTATTTGTTTGTCCGACCGTTGGCATACAGGGAAATGTTTAGAAAACCTGTTTGCAATAATCATTTTTGCAATTCCGTTTGGTGACACTAGTGATGCAGAACACTTTTTTTTCCCACCCACCGTGACTGTTGCAGCGCGACGTCTCCACGAGCCGGTTATCCTGGTCATAACACACCATGGCTTGAAACCGGTAACCCTGTCCACACTCCTTGATGTCCCCTTGCACTTTCATACCCAACAGGCCCTCTACCCGTCCACCCTCGGGAAGGATGCAGTCGGACCAGTTCCCCACAGGCTGGGCGTTGTACTTGTTGCAGGGGCAGTACTGGGTTTCGCTCAGAGGATACATCTGTGTGTTTTTACATTGCTCTCTCTTTTTGCTTTTACCTGTGTCCAAAAAAAATAAAAAAAATCACACAAACATACAATACTTAGATCAAAAGTTAAAAGGTCATGTTATCCATTTCAAAATGCTTTCATGTTTAGAGAAATAAATCTTTTGTAATAATACGATACGAAATGCACAGAAATGATCCTGTAATGGTATCTAGCTCCTTTGGTCAAAACACACTGATCTGGTAATCATGAGTAAGCAGACTTATCCAAATTGAAAGACCTATGGCACTAATCTCATGTAATCCCTTTTGTAAGTTGCTTGACTTACAGCAGGTCTTCCAAAGGGCAAATAAGTCTTTGGCACGCACCCTGTATTTGGTTAAACTCTAAGTAACTGGCTAAGCTTCTCATGGCACTTTATACTAAAGGTTAAAACACATTTCTGGTTCAGGTGAGGTTCAGGCATTTGCATCTAAGAGAGCATTTTTGTAAAACTATTTGTAACACGGAGGGTTTTCCTTCATCCTCATGACTCAATGGACAGATTTTCTTGAATTTTAAAGAATAAACACATAGATAAAACAAATCTGTTGATAAAATCAATAAAGGCAGCGGTTTTCAAACTGGGTCGCAGAAAGATAAGGATGACATTTTTCAAATTTAAAGTCTAAGATACATACATGCATTTCAAAATAGTATTCACAAGTAGTGTGCTTTCATTTTAATAAATAAATGAATAAATAAATAACATAATTTTTAGTACAATGATAAGCCATTTTTTTAAACACTTGTTGACTCTATAATATATCCCCTTATATTGGCATAGATTAAACAGCCATTACATATTTTAAACGGTAATATCCTATACTAACCCTAAACTAATCTTGACAAATCATATATCATTTGAAAGCTTACAATCTCCAGTTTACATATTTGGTGACTGATTTTCAAAATAAATTACAGAGGAGTTGTAATTTATCAATTTGCAACAAGAATATTTTCATACTCCTAAGGCGTGTTCAGACCTTTATTTTGAAATCGTGATGAACATGAAAAATCATGAAAGAATGGTAGAAACCTCAGTTTGTTTTCATGCCAAGAGTTCAAAAGATAGCATCCATTCAATTATTTTAGAAAAAAAGGTCTGAAAATGTTTTGAATATAAAGAAAAAAATAATAGATTCACCATTTGTGATGTGGCAGCGAGCTATAATGCACATACGTGTCCTTTTTGTGTTTCTTAGAGGTTGAATTCATTTCAAAATCTGCCGAACTTCCCATACTACTTCTGAATAGGAAGTCTACTTCATAAATTGTATGAAAATTGTAAAAAATAATGGTTCAGATCACACAAACAACATATGGAAATGGAGGCACCCTTATAAGGGCAGTAATGTCAACTAGTGAAAAAGTTTGGTACTGCGCCCAAACAAAATCTCACTGAAAGCTTCATTTTTGAGATATCAACCTAAAATTTGAAACACAAGTGGTTCAGATTTTTGGCTTTTTGATTTTTATGCATTTTTAGAGTCCACCAGGTTTTGAAAATATATATTGTATATAAAATATGAATAATTACATTTTTAACATTGTACACTTTTATAAACTTCTATAACTTTTTTTTAACTTTTAACGTTTAACTTTCTTAATTTATTTCACTTCTACAGTACAAAAATCTGCCACATGTCTTCAAGACCAATCTTACATCTATATTCCAAAGCATTCTTGAATTACAACCATTTAAGTTCGGAATGTGCATTTTCATGTCTATTAAAAAAAAAGGGTGTTGTCTATTCAGAATGACTTATGAGCTGCAACCTTTTTATTTTGGGTATGACATGTATGCATATATGCCAAAATTGGGGGTGAAGAGGAAGGAGTTAAGGGGATATACACTTGTATAATATACACGCATATCAAAATTACTGTTTCTATTGGATCTATGAGACTTTATGCTCTTATGCTTAACATTAACGACGTGAGTGAGAAAACCCGGTTTGAGGACTTTGCATCAGGAAAGTTATCATTAGACCTGCAGATCCAGAACTTACCAACAAGAGTTCTTTTCCTGGTTCGGACACCCACACAATCAGCGGCGCAGGATGAGAATTTGGACCAGGGGGTCAGCTGGCAGTCATCCTGGCATGGAAGCTGGCAGGATTGAGTGAGTTGAGGCATAGGACCCGCAAACTTGAGACATGCTGCAACGTCTGCAGGTCCACCGTCCAACTTCTTACACGAGACGGCTGGGGGAGAAAAGAAGAAAGAGATCATATTGATAGATAGTATGCCAGACAAAAAAAAAAAAGATCTAAAAAAATGGAAAAAAAATGCACTTCTCTGGGTTAACACTGATAAACATCAGCCCAGTCTCACCTATAAAGCCACACATACTGAATAAAGATAAGCATCTTGTGATGGATTACACGAGAATGCGGTTAAATGCCTATTGACTTGAGTAGCCGGACGGATCCAGATTTATATCATTGGATGAGGGTGAAAGCTATTGTATTGGATTGCTTCTTCAGTCATGCTGGCGTATTGAGGGATACAGTTACGGGTAATGCTTGTTAATGTAAGCAGTGCTGAGAAGTTGATTTCTAAAGAAGCTTTTACCATTTATGAACTTTATATTTCACTCAAAGACCAAAATATGCTAACATCATCCGTTTTTATAAGCAAGACACTTCACTTTTCTTTTAATATTGTCTTAAATTTTAACACAATATTTAAAAGTAGCCACATCAAAAATGCTTTTATGTCAGTCGAAACTTCCATGTGCGGTAAATGCATCACTATCAGAGAAATCACATGCTTAAATAGTAGCAAAATCCACTGTCTCGGGGCATTTATAACATACAACTCTCATCTTTCATTTTCAAATATGTTTTTCAATCGCACCACAGTAATGGCCTGCATTTGAACCCTGAGAGGGTTTACCGGTGAGAGTCAGAGCAAAGGGTTGAGCTTCAGACTGCTTCAGAGAGCTTCCCGAACCTCTTAAAGAGCATTTCGTTTAAATCCAGAAGAGTTTGCGCAGACCTTTGATGCTTAACACTCAGTCACAGATCAAATTAATACCAATCTCATGCATTTAGCATGCGTTTAACTATCTCCCCAGCTCCAAAGTAAAGCACTGCTACAAGCAACATATTCAAATTGAAAGATTGTTGCATCTCTCTCAGTAGCCAGTTTTAAGTTGATAATGAGGGTTTTCCTGTACCTCTAGCCTGTAGTCCTGGTCCACATGTCTCCTGTGCTCCAGGACTGTCCTGCCGAATGGTCCAGGGCACCAACTGACACCTGCGCCACTTGTGGGTTTTCCACCTATAGCACAGATATATACACATAAGGCAGTTTAGATTTTTGCATATGCATTACAGTATATATATATATATGATCAAAAATACAGTAAAAACATTAATATTGTAAAATAGTATTACAATTTAAACAAATGCTAGCTATTTTAATATATCATAAAATGTAATTCAGTCCTGTGTAGCAAAGCTGAATTTTCAGCATCATTACTCGATTCTTCAGTGTCACATGACCCTTTATGATGTTGAAAACCGTTGTGCTGCTTCATATTTTTGTGGAAACCATGATACTTTTTTCCCTCCTCAGGATTCTTTGATTAATAGAAAGTTTGAAAGAGCATTTATTTAAAGAAAAAAATATTTTGCACGATTATAAAGACTTTACCGTCACTTTACAGTCACTGTTCAATTGAATCAATGAATCCATAATAAATAAAACTATTCATTTCTTTTTCGGGAAAAAAAAATCTTACTGACCCTACACTTTGATTTTAAATAATTGTAATACAGACATTTCATTAAATCATTAACAAAATGTAAATATAATATATATTTGTATAATTTTTTTTACATATCTATACTAAAATTACAAATTATATATAATAAACATAATACATAATAATATGATGGTAAAGTAATAATAGACTAAGTTTAGTAATTTATTAAGTTTAGGAATTAATAATTGCACTTTTTTTTGTACTAAAATTGCAACCAGAGGTATTGTGGTCACCTGTAGCCTGGACAAACAGACGAGGCGTCGCATTCCTTCTCCTGGAAGAGTAGTTCTGGACAGTCTTGGCCACCGTTAGCCGGAAGCTGAATGATAATGCGTTTCCTTGATTGCTTCTTCTTGATGTTACCACCTAGAGGATGGACAGAAAGTATGAAATTGTCACGAATAAATATAGAGAATCTTGCAAAAACAACATCCTACAGTTAAATCTAATGGGTTCAGTAGTCTATATATGACTGTGTTGCATTTAACAAGGCTTTCAGCCAACCTTAGCTTTAATACCTCTGAAAATGTTAATGTATAATTCCAGCTACCATCTGCTTTTTGGTTTAATGACTTCAATATAAAGTGCCTTTGAGAAATGAAATGAGCTCAGCTTTTTTTATTTCCTTTTTTTTAATAAACTTGATTTAGTGATTGTTGCTCTCACTGAAGTTCTCCACTGGGTGAAGGCATCTATAAATATGTGCAAAGAATGGTAACAAAGAATCTGTTTCTTGACAATAAAAGACAACTTCAGCCTTTGAGAAACATTTTTCTATTCTTCTTTAGTTCAAGAGATGCATCAGAAGTATATGTCAGTTATATAAGTGTGTGTTAAAAAGCAGAAGCGGAGCAGCACCTGTCTGGCAGGTGGAAGGGCAGGGTGTCCAATCACTGTACGGTGTGACCATACAGTCTCTCTTGCAGGGCAGAAGACACGGTCTTACAGTCTCAGGACGCAGACTCTCTGGACACCTACATATAAACACATTCAATCAGGATGAACAGATGCTCTTTAGAAGAAGCGCACAACGTGTAAAAGCTCATCTTAAGATGCTCAGTTTTGATACAAACTTGATCATGAAGCTTGAGTGCTGCTGTCATTAAAGCAAAATGAAAACAAACCAAATATTAAGACATTATGAAATCAATGGTATTTTCTAATGTTCAACTTTAGAATTGTGAATATATGTACTTTTGTTTGAACGTAAATAATATCAAAAGTTTGGGGTCAGTATTTTTATTTTTTTGTGAGACAGAAATGAATACTTTTATTTGACAATGATGCATTCAACAGATCAAAAGTATCAGTAAAGGCATTCATAATGTAATGTAATTCATAATCAAAACCGTTCTATTTAAAATAAATGCTATTCTATTGATCAAAAACTGTTTGGTGGGATCCACAAAAATATTAATCAGCTTTCAAAACTGATTATAAGAAATGACTTGTGAGCAGCCAATAAGCATATTACAATAATTTCTGAAGGATCATGTGACACTGAAGACTGGAGTAATGATGCTGAAAAATCAGCTTTGCATCACAGGAATAAATTACATCTTAAAATATATTAAAATAGCAAGCATTTATTTTAAATTGTAATAATATGTCACAATATTAGCTTTACATTATTTTAAATCAAATAAATGCAGCCTTGCTGAGCATAAGATACTTAAAACATTAAAAGATTTTACTGACCACACACTTTTGGTAGCAAAAGTATATACATAGCATGATATAAATAATGTGATTTCAACCTCTAATATTGCATTTTTGTTTTTGTTATACGTTTTGGTATATACAACACTTCTTTCTCAATCCCCTCCCCATCCCTTCATCACACCAATATTCCTGCTCCTTTCACATGAAATCCCACAACGATCAGCATGCGGCTCACGCGTGTATATGAATGTGTAGATCGGGGGTAAAGCCCAGCACATGAATAACCCCGGGAAGAAAGCGGGACTCATTTCCATTACCAGCATGGGGTCCCTGAGCTACACACCCTGTTTCCACAGCCACTGACAGAATAATGCTGTTATTAAACTGAATAAATAAACAGATCATTTATTTTCCCAGTAGACGCCTTTAGGACCAGATCCAGATACCTAAAACTACAGACTGAGAGCTCATCAACTTAAAGTTTCTATCTGTCAATAAAGATCAAGCGGAGGACCTCAAGATTGAGCTTTATAAAACAGAATACGTGTTATATACATATAACAATACATCTTTATAAACATAATCTGCTTCAATGTCTGCTCCGACAAATGACAATAATAAAATAAATACAAATAAATGAATAAATAAATTGGGCTGTCTGTGACCCACATGAGGAGACATATTGTCTAGACAAGGATAATTGGTTAAAAAAAATTATGAGGATCTAATTATAGTTAAAACACTGTTGAATAATTAGGAGAAAATCATAAGCAATTAGCGAGCTCTTTGTAACATTTTGTAAATATCAAAGTATGAATTAAATTACATAATATATATATATATATATATATATTTACCGGTATATATAACCATTGACAATCGCTGTGAGAAATGCTGCCAGTATAGATCCAGCAGAAAGTGAAATAGAGTTATATAAATTGTGAAATGGTTTCAATGTGATGTTAGTAGAATATTGCATGGCTAGAAAAGGCTCTCAGCAAGTAAAATTCGAGAATATAATATATAAAACAGAAATAGATATTTTAGCACAATATAAGTAGCTCACTATATTATATTGTGTAGCGCTTTTTTCCATTGAACAATACAGACCAATAATGGATGTAATAAAATGATGCATTTGTTTACCATAAATGAAACGCATGACATTTATAAAAACACATTTAAAAACACATACTTTTTAGGAGGCACCTGTCCCACATTGACCCGGACACAAATGACTTTGCGCGTCTGCATGCCGACCGAGCAGAACGCCTCATTAGTGCCGACTCCTGATCCGGCGCGGCCGTGCGAGCTGTTGGCAGACGGGACGGAGGTGTCCTCTATGCACTGACCCCAGGGTCCCGTCTGCCAGTGGTACACAGTGCAGGGATGATCATTGCAGTTGCGCACCTCCTGCAAGGCACTGCTGTTGGGGCACTGACTCCCACCTAGAAGATAAAAAGGGTCAGGTGTTACAATGCTGGGTAAATCATAAACCCAAACTGTAAAAATTCCTATCTATCTATCTATCTATCTATCTATCTATCTATCTATCTATCTATCTATCTATCTATCTATCTATCTATCTATCTATCTATCTATCTATCTATCTATCTATCTATCTATCTATCTATCTATCTATCTATCTATCTATCTATCTATCTATCTATCCCTATTTTAACGATCCAAGTGCATGGTCTAAAGCGCACGAGTCCGAATCCACTTTTGCTAGTTTAATGACGGGAAAAATTGGCGCACCCGGTGCATGGTCTAAAAGTGTTGTCCCTATTCTCTTAATCAGTAATGGGTGTGTTTTGGGCATAACATGCAATAAACCAATCAGAGTCTCATCTTCATTCCCTTTAAAAGCCAGTTGTGCTCACGCCACGGCGGATTCGCTATTTACATGCCGAAATTTGCAAGCGGAAAAACTGAACGCTTCTCTAGCAAGGAAACGGATCTGCTCGTGTGCGAGGTTAAAACGCGCGAGCGTTGTGGACCCGCCTACAGGCGGACATTACTAACGCGCATTAAAATATTGCGCTATTGACTTTAGACCAGGTTTAAGTTGGCCAATGGCACAGTCTATTTCAGTTGCCTCAAAATAGCAACGCGCCTGAACACACCTCGTTTTCAGACCAGCACGGTTATGGGCGCACAAATGGGCGCAAATGCATTTGCTATTTAAACAATGTGGCGCAGGACGTGAAAATGATAACTGCGTCAGCCTGAAGCTAGCGAAAACCACTTGTGTCGCGCCTGGCGCTGCATTGCACTGCATGTATGATAGGGCCCTAAGTGTGATGCTACCACAACCATTTGTTCCCAAATTTATTTACCAGGCATTACTTGGTTTTCTTTACAACCTGCAGTCACGCAAAGCACTAGAATCCCTACGGAGTCAGCCATTACCTCAATGGTGCGTATTAACAACCGCACACCGATCAATGGGAATATGGTAAACCAGTGAATGAGAAAAATGGACAAACCGTGTCCTTTTTCAAGAGCACCAAAAATAATGAATAATTGACTCATCCTTTGTAGCAATGGAGAACACAGTCTTTCAGTAGCTCGTTTATAAAAAGGTTATCGACTATTATCACACACTTCATTAGACATGTGAGAACCATTAGAAAACACTTGCCGTGAGCAGCTAGACACAGCCACCGTAATGGCCCTGAAATAGAGAAAAAACTCTTCCGAGTTACAAAAGGAGGGTTATTTGACTTTCAAAGCATCTCATAGTGGTTCAGGGCATGCCGGGGCAGTGCATTAGCAGAGCTTCAAAAAGCTGCACCAGAATCGCATTGTTTCAAATGGGGATTAACACTCCCTCCGGTTGTTTATTGACCTGTGACTCAGATGAAGACTAATCCTTTGTACAATTACAAAAGTGAGTCTGTGCACAGCTCAGAGTAATTGCATGTTCTTGGTCCATCTCTGCACCATTAAGAACAGCAGTTCATATTGCAGCTCCAGCCATCCACGTTTCATTTCGTGGTAATCTTCATTTGATGTAGGACGCAGTGATGCCTACACGACATCCTCAAGAAGTGGTGCACTTGAAATAGTCAAAACCTTCACTTCGAAAGAGCAAATATGTGTTACATATGTAACTGTGCATTAAAATGCATAATCATAAATATTTTAAGATTCCATAAATGTTATATCCTTTTGATATATACTAGGCTGTCACTGGTGAGTTAACTTTTCCAGGGCACTGAACAAGGGTCAGGGACTGGCAACTGAAACAGTGCTACTGCTCAGTCTGTGATCTGTGAACCTCTCTCTAAACAGACACATCGTGTCACGATTCACCACTGGACTTAAAAACTCAATGATGTAATTGCAAGTTATGTACAACCTGCCCAAAAATATGTATTTTACGAGTTTGAGGTCAAACATTTGATTTAGCATCATTATAACTCAACTGGTGAGATGGTCCTCACTGCAGAACACTAAATCCAAATCCACCTTACATATACCTAAACCTACCCATCTCCACCCCCTGATCCCTAAACCCACACCTGAACCTACCAATCTCCACCCCCTGATCCCTAAACCCACCCCTGAACCTACCAATCTCCACCCCCTGATCCCTAAACCCACCCCTAAACCTAACAATCTCCACCCCCTGATCCCTAAACCCACCCCTAAACCTACCCTTCTCCACCCCCTGATCCCTAAACCCACCCCTAAACCTAACAATCTCCACCCCCTGATCCCTAAACCCACCCCTAAACCTACCCTTCTCCACCCCCTGATCCCTAAACCCACCCCTAAACCTAACAATCTCCACCCCCTGATCCCTAAACCCACCCATTTCCAACCCTAAACCTACCTATCTCCACCCCCTGATCCCTAAACCCACCCCTAAACCTAACAATCTCCACCCCCTGATCCCTAAACCCACCCATCTCCAACCCTAAACCTACCTATCTCCACCCCCTGATCCCTAAACCCACCCCTAAACCTAACAATCTCCACCCCCTGATCCCTAAACCCACCCATCTCCAACCCTAAACCTACCCATCTCCACCCCCAGATCCCTAAACCCACCCCTAAACCCACCCATCTCCACCCCTAAGATCTGGATCCAACTCCGCCCCCTGGATCTCGTGTACTGCAGTGAGGTGCTACTGCAACTTATTGAAACCACTATAGTTGCAAGTTATAACTGACAAATTGTTTACAAATAATGTAACACATTAAAAAACGATTTAATAATTGTTACAGTCAGATGAAGAACATAAAATGGATCTAGCCACGTCATATCTTAAATATTTTCCATAATAGATGTATACTACTGTTCAAAAGATTCAAAATTGAAATATAAAATTCTGTAAATTCGTTAACAATATTACATCAAACATATTACATTTATTTTAATAATATTAACAATGATTTTAATTCAAATAATATGAATTAAATTAAAGGGATAGTTCACCCAAAAATTTAAATTCTGTCATTACTAACCCGCATGTCTTTCCAAACCCATAAGATTTTGTTCATCTTCAGAAACACAGTTTTTAAAGCATCAAAATGGTAGTTGCGTAGTGGTCAATGGAGGGACAGAAAGCTCTCAGATATCATCAAAAAAGATCTTCATTTGGGTGAACTATCCCTTTAAGTTAACATGTTTACTTTGCAACCTTTTTTTTTTTTAAGTTTTCAAAACAAAAAAAAACTCTTTCAAATCGTCTTTGGCACCCATTATGCAGCTCTTGGAACCTTTTTTCCATGAGTCCCTCACAATCTATAAACCCCATAGACTAAAATGAGGTAACTGGAATGGGATTGCACATTTCTATTCCTACTGAGACTACTACTGTAGGTGTTCCTCCTGTTCGTTCTTCATGCTCAACATGGATAGTGAAATGACCATTGCTTCACGCTATTCTCGCCATCACCTCGCACAGAGGCAGATGGCAAGCAGAACAGGATCTACTAAACTTCATGCTACTGTCAGCACACATCTGCTTTCTCAGACGCTTGTCATCAATTCGGCGCACCGTCTCCTGCATTGTTTGAAGGCTAATAGAGTACCACAGTAGCCACACGTAGCACAATTCGCCACAGGGCAGAACGCGCCATTGCGCATATGTGGCCATATATTTGAGCTAAAACTGTCAAATATAAAGCAATCCCACTCCACAGATGCACCAAACACACTGCCTTTGATTATAGCACTGGAGTAACCGTAAAAAATAATGCGATGTTGAAGCAAACCAAGCCGATTTGCTCTCAGTCAGCAGTGCAAGTCCTGTTCCCTCAAGCTGCATATTTGTGGAAATGGATTTCTGGCTGGTGAGTGGTGGAGGGAAGGAAGAGGTTTAGCCCAAAGCAACCACTTATCCATCAGTCTATTACACATCAGATACACACTTACAGCCTGAGCTCACCTGAGGTTTGAATCACTTAACACTCAGAGACCCTTATTACCTTGTTATGGGCAGCGTTTTTAGCCCACTCACATGGAAGAAAGTTGAACTAACATAAGGGAGGTACTGTATATGCGGTAAGATATTCATAATCTGCTCATGTCTACTTGAACATCTGCATGGATACAAATCCACAACCGTAGAAAATAAAGGTAGTGGTTATATCTAAGGAAGCAGAAATCGTTGGAGAGACCTTAGCAAAACAGTCTAGTTTTGCACCTCATCTGGACGATGCAATACTTCATTCAAATATTAATCATAGAAAGGGCTAATGTTAAACACTTTTTTTCAGCCGGATGCTCTGAGGAAAAGAAAGCTCATGTTGCACATAGAGCATCATGTAAAGCAATGGTTTGTGGTAAACCTGCTTTGTGTGTGACCTGCTGTCAAAATGGCTGAATAAAAATGTCACATATGTTTTCAGTAAAACTCTCTGGTTAAATAAAATATTTTTTTACAAGCATCATATGTGAATCGATGCCTTTGAATTTGAAAACTTCTTAATGCTGCACCAAAAGAAGTTTGGTTTGGCATAAAGATGCCAAAAAATGCTAAAATATAAAAGGTTTGGGGTTATACGATTTTTTTTAAATGAAATTAAGGATACATTAAATTGACCAAAAGTAAATACTTACCTTATAATAATTGCAAACATTTTCTTTATTTTTCAAATAAATGCTGTTCTTTTAAACTTTCCATTCATCAAATAATCAAAACAAATATCACAGTTTCCACCAAAATATTACTCAGCACAACTGTTTTCAACACTGATAATAGTAATACATGTTTTTGAGCAGCAAACCAGCGTATTAGAATGATTTCTGAAGGATCATGTGACACTGAAGACTGGAGTAATGATGCTGAAAATTCAGCTTTGCCAACACAGGAACATATCAAATTTGAAAATATATTAAAATAAATATAGTTAATTTAAATAGTAAGAATATTTTACAAGATTACTGTATTTTACTGTATTTTTTTAACAAATAAATGCAGCCTTGGTGAGCACAATAAACTTGTCCTGAAAAATCTTACTACCATACATTTTTAACCATAAAATATTATTCCCAAATATGTTTGAACTGATTATTATTAATTTAAACTTCTCAATGTTGCATTAAAAGAAGCCTATGATATCATAAAGATGCGTAATTAAATTGCTTCCATGTTAAAATGTCTCATAAACAGTAACTGCAATGTGCATACTATGCTGTAACATACTAAGGATATACATACATACTAAGAAATCTAGTTCTAAGAAACGTTTGCAAATCTCCTGTGCGAGCACCAGCTCGTACACAAGAAATTTGCACCGTTTTGGCGGAAACGGGGTATAAGAGCTGTTCGATAATGATAAAACCCCTACCGTCCCCTGAGTCGTAGGCCAGAATGGAGCGTGCTCTGGTCTGCTTGCCCTCGGTGTTCTTCCCTGAGCAGGTGTTGGAACACAGAGACCAGGAAGTCCAGGGACTGAGCACACAGTCTTTGGGGCAGGACACCTCACACAGGACGGGCATGGGAAGGATGGCATCCCTGCACAGCTGCCGGTCCACGTATTCACCTGGAAACAGCAAAACAGCGCCAGTTACAATCTCACATCCTAAATAAGGATCCCAATGGATTAGCAAGCATTTTGCGGAAGTTGATATAATGGAACCAAATTAATATGACAAAACAATTTTTAAACCAAAATGATAGGGCAAAGTGTAACAAATTTTGTATCCTCAAAGAAATACACCAACATGTTTCAAAAAGGGAAACTTCATTCATTTGATGCGGTGTTAAATTGTGTGAACATTAATACACATGTCACTGTGCCTAAATCTAACCACACAAAGACTGCATACTGTGCATGTGATCCACAGCCAAGTGCTGTCAAATCTACTCCATTCCAGACTGTGCACAAAAACACCCACATTTACTCACACGTACTCCTTTACACATTAACACTCTGCATAAACAGTGAATGCACAAACAGGGCCGTTGATCAAATTCAAAAGGAACCAAGACTACATTTATAAGGCTGGGCACATCCTTAATGTCGCCTATCCACCTTATTTTGCAACACAAAAGTAAGCTTTTTTTTATGTGTGAGATTTCTGATTTTATTCATTAGACTAAAGGTAAATAATTAAGAATAACAAAGTGCCGTAAGTGGTAAAACTATTTGCACTACACACCGGTGTGTTTATGATTATGATAATAATTAAAATAATATGATCACAATTAAAAGTTTGCAATATAAAGCAGTATAACAGACTATTTTTGTACAGGTATTATAACTATAAGTGAAAGACAGAAATAGATGATCCTGAGATGGTTGCAATAACATGAAATTCTAGGCAATTTAGCCACTGCAACTATGTATCATTAACATTCTGACGTGCTCATATGTGTACTTGAGATGATGGAGATTTGTTTCATTAACTAAACAAACAAAACAAACAAAACACCAAAACAATTTGGTTTTCTGAACCAAATCAGAAAAAAAAAAAAAAAAACAAAACAAGGCAAACAAAAATCTCACAAAACAAAAACAAAAGACAAAACAATGTAAAACAAACATAAAAAGCACAGCCAAACAAAAACAAAGCAAGCAAAATTAAACGAAAACAATCAAAAGAAAACAACAAAGAAAACCAAACAAAATAAACAAAACCCAGCAAACGCATAATTTGCTCATAGAGGTCATCTGAAAGACCTAGTTTTGGACACCAACCCCTCTGTGGATCGTGCACCAGCCCCTAAATCGATCGGTGAACCCCACCCCTGAAAAAGAGCCCAAAGTGACAGAAAACCCACTGAGTCAGATGACACTGCGTGACCCCATGGGACACAACAGATCTATTCTCATCAGCACCAGACAACAGGAATCAATAATTGAGAGAAGAGGGGAGGCACTGGGGAACAATGAGGAGTGCGGGTTGAGACTGGGGGTGGGAAAGAGTTACACTTCCTCACACTGCTGGCACTGATACATATCCAAGAGGAAGCATTTCACATCAGGAAAAAAATCATTACAGACATTCACTTGCTTTTTAGAGGTTTCATTTGAAAAACAAGACAAAGTAGATCTTAATACACTAAAATACACGGTCAAAAAAAAAAAGAAAAAAAAAAGGAGATCTATTCACAACCACATATTTATTTATAGAGCATACAATATTCCATGTTAAGCTGCTGTGTTTTGGAACAAAGTAACCAGTCTAAGCTGATCATTAGCTGGTTACAAAAAAAATAAAAAATTACATAAAATAAAAACCTACACATAAGGCACTCCTCACAATTCCTTCAGACTTGAGGAAAAACAAATCAGCTGTCCTCATGAATAACTCAATGAGTACATGCTGGGGGAAACGTAATATCAGCTGTACGTCTAGCCCTTATACATCTCAGATGTGTTAAACCTCACCTGCGTCTGACTGTCCCCTGATGGAAAAGAACCAGACAGCCTCTGACATTTCTTCTATTGAGCGCTGTCACATTGTGATGAGTCTGCACGCTACTCTTCTCAAAGTTAATGAGGGAGAGAGAGGGAGTTCAGCTAAATGCAGACTGACTCAGAGGGACTAACAGAGTTAATTTCATTTATACAGGCGCCTCTGTGCCGGTGCCAGAACAACATATTCACCATACCCGTCTGCAAGGCAGGACAAAGAAAGAGGTGACCTTGAACAAATCATATTATTCCTCACTAGAACAAGGTATCTGGACTTAAATGGGTCAACGTGTTGCAGCAAGCCTGTGGCAAGGGAGGAACAGAGTAATGGCCATTGTTTCTTTCAGTTTTTGGATTCTGCACTCTCTGTAGCGCATTCAAATACTAATTGTTCATTTGGGTGTAATGATATGTAAGAATATAATTGGATAATGGAAAATGGATACTTTTAGATTTTACAGTTGTTTGATCATGTGATCTAACAGTACATTAAAACTCTTACATTGTATATGTTGGTCATTTATTGTTATAAATGTACAGTAATGGCAGAGAATAGGCAATATTAAAGACAGTGTCCGCTCAATTTTTCAGCGGCATTGGTTCCAGAAGTATTCTTTTTATTTATTTCTCCCATAGGGATTAAAATATATATAAATATATGTACCGTATATATATATATAAAAAAAAAAAATATCCATGTTTTGCTTGTTTTGACTCTCTGATTGGTGGAATTTTCTGTACAGCATCATGGGTAATGTAGTTTTTCACCACAAATTCCACTGTTAAACCCAACTGTTTATTCATAATGTGGGCTGACGCTTTTAACAGGAGCAAAGGCTTTAGGCTTTATAAGTTATCGTTTAAAAAAAGATTTTCCCATGGAGAAAATGAATCAAGTTTTCTATAGTTCACCCAAAAATTTAAATTCTCAAATAATTTATTCAGCCTCATGTCATTCCAAACCTATTCGACTTTCTTCATTTCATGAAAAACAGAAGAAGATATTTAGATTTTTTTCAAACACATAATGAAAGTCAACAGGGGTCCGGTGTTGTTTGTACAGTAGAAACATCCTTCAAAAATGTTTCCTTTTTTTTATTTACAGAAGAAAGAAAGTCATACAGGTTTGGAATGACATATTTAGCATGTTAATTGAGGCATTTGGGTCCCCAGACAAAATCTGACCCACAAACGGCAGCCCGGATCATTAAATTACCATATCAATGACAAAATCAGCAGTGCTTTGCATCATATTTATACATGCCGGACCAGTCTGACCCACATATACAGTATATTTAAGAGGAGAAAAGTAAGCAGGATGACCTGAAGTAACCTGAATACAGGATGATCAGTTTCTTCAGTTAATAAATTAGTAATCAAACTGTTTAATTAATATACAGGCAGCTACAGCTATAGAATCAGACCGCTATACTGTATAAAGTACAATTGTTACACATGGCATGGGTCTCAGGGTAACTGTCTAGGCGATGAGGTTCGATGAGACGTCGCCGTGGTGACAGCTGAGGCACAGACAGTATGACACCTTCAGTTGGTGTGAATGGGATGCTTGATTATGAGCCTTGCAAAACTGATTGAGTTATACACACACACACACACGCACACACACACACACACACACACACGCACACCGCCTCTCTCTCTCTGTCTCTCTCCCCCGAGTCCTCATTAGCGATGTGAATGCTGAGGTTCTGGAATGTCGCAGTAATTGCCATGTCCGCACACTGAAATTTACTGGAACAAGCAGCAAAATGTGAGGATGTAAAATACAATTATAGTGCGCGCTCATAATTGATTCATTAATGCAAGCCGAGTCGTGTCGCACCTCCAGACAAGACATTAACAATAAGGAAAGAAGTCACAGAGTTGCCGGTCGTGTTTTAAAAAGTGAATATTCTACTTTCCCCTCATATCCACATTAATTTAAGGTTAATTATTTTTGATAAGCTCACTGAATGAACCTATTTTACTTCCACATGTTGGCTTTCCACTTGGTTTCTTAAAATATTCACTCAGCTATGCTCTAGTCTCTATTATATGAAATGAATTAGATCGGATGAATCAGGTTTGCGGCACTGAATTTTGCTCCCTCATCAACCAGAGAGAAGTGTTCATCCATAAAATCCCATTAAAAAGAAATTGTTAGCACAACAGAGCTGGGTCATTTCACTTCTCAAATATCTATGAAGTTATAGGCTCTATAAATAATGTAGATCAAAACCAAGACAGACGAGAGGTTTTCCGGCTCTACATAATTAGATATATAAGTGGCTTTGGATAAAAGCTTCTCAAACAATGTAATAACTCTCAAGCCAACCTTGAGCAATATTAGGTTATTTGTGCTTTATGTTCTTCATGTTTGTTTGTGTGTGCTACCATTCAAAAGGTAAGATTTTTTGTTGTTTTAAAAAGAAATCCCTTATGCACACCAAGGCTGTATTTATTTGATAAAAAATAAATACAGTTAAAACAGTAATACTGTGAAATATAATTACCATTTAAAGTAACTGTTTTCTATTTTAATATATCTTAAAACGTACCGGTAATTTGTTCCTGTAATGAAAAGGCTGAATTTTCAGCATCATTAATACGGCCTTCAAAAATCATTCTAATATGCTGATTTGCTGCTCCAGAAACATTTCTTATTATTATCAATGTTCTGTGGAAACTGTGTTAATTTTTTGTCAGGGTTCTTGAATAGAAAGTTTAAAAGAACAACATTGATTTGAATTAGAAACCTTCGGTAACATTAGCAATGTTTTACTGTCTCTTTAAAAACAAAAAAATAATAATAATAATAATCGTACTGACCCAAACTTTTGAACGGCAGTGTATATGTTTAAAAATTGTTTACTTGTTTGTAGTTGTAAATAAAATATGAAAGTTCTGTTTTTTTTTTTGTTTTTTTTTACCTTTTAAAATACTTAAAATAAATTAAAATAGAATGGTATGGGGATACCAAAATTCTAAAGATCAAAGTGCACAACAAATACAGTTACTGTATCCTAAAATAATGAACTGATTCTGAACTGCTGGAATATACTGTCACTAATTCCAGTCTCACTTCCTACATGGGCCATCTGACCAATCAGAGCAGAGTATGCTCTCGGAAAGGAGGGGTTAAAATAGACTTGATTCTTTATCGAAGTATTTCAGACACTGTGAGAAAAGAGGTGATGCTGCAATGTATATTCTCATAAAATGAAAGTGTTCTTTGACCTTGGATGCGTGTAAACCTATTGCAGGAGACCTCCAAAACAAAATTAGGAACCTTTAAAATAGCATGATAGGGGCACTTTAACAAAATGCACATTATAAACAGATGTCCCAAAAACAGACGTTAAAGCAAAAACGTTTTACAACTGTCCCCGGTGTCCTCTCTTTCAGTATATTGAGGCATCAGTGTCACCTATTGGTCACAGATCCAGGCATGTGCTTGTCCCCAGGTAAACGGTATTTTTCTCTGATCTCACAGATGGTGCTGGTGTTGGTTTCCCTAGCCTCTTTGTACGCAGTCAAGCCAATAACATACAAAAGCTATTGGACAGTATCGTGCCTTTTGGGATGGTTAGACGGTAGACCGCCCCGGCACATGTGGCTTTGTGTTTAGAAGACTAAAAGGCAGCAGTGCCACTTCTGATTGCTCTGAATTTCCCCTCTGGCCACTCTAACAATAGAGAAGTCCTACCAGCCGCCTGTGCAAAAACAGCAATTACGGCATTGGGCATGAGTCCAGAACATAAGCCCTATGGACAGAGTTCAAGAATGGACCCAGCTGTACGAGAACAAAACAATCTGGGTTTGTTGCTGCATTCGACACAGTGCACGCCTGGACATGACCCTTAAATAGAAAATCTATTCAGGCAAAGATTTTTAATTAGTTTGAATAATTATGAAGGATGGAATCAGTACCATGAAGGTGTGCGTATCACGTACCGTCACTGTTGATACACTGTACTTGTGGGTTCTGGGTTCCCGGTCCGCATACTTTGTCATTGTCAGGCACACACTCCTCCAGCTTCACCAGTAGCCAATCATAGCAACTGGGCTCTTCACAGGGAATTGCCTCGGTCAGGTGGGGGCAATTTCCAGTGCCACCTGTGGGCTCATTTATGATTCTCCTTTTCCTCAGTTTGAAACCTGTTGAACAACACAGACGAGACTCAAAGTCATTCTTGAATAAGTTGACTTGACATGATTTAGTGAACAGTCTAAATAATTCATTTGTAGATGTTTATCAAGTCATAATATGCAGTTTGCTTGCTGTTGTTTCTTGTAAATTCAAGCTTTCACGTTCACATAATTCCAAATATATTTGCCATTACTGGTAATTATAAAAGATAATATTATATAGAACAATTTATACATGACCATTAAAAAATATGGTGTCAGATTTAAAAAAAAGCAAGGGCGCATTAAATTACAAAAGTATTCTATTTGTGATGAATGGTGTTTTGAACTTTCGATTCATCAAAGAATTCTGAGGAATTATGGTTTCCACAAAAATAGTAGCAGAACAACACAATGTTTTCAACATTGATAATAAGAAATGTTTCTTGAGGATCATGAGACACCGAAGACTGGAGTAATGATGCTGAAAATTCAGCTTTGCCATCACAGTAAAAAAAAAATACAAAAAAGCAATTTTAAATTGTAATAATGTTTTACAATATTACTGTTTTTACTGTATTTTTAAATCAAATAAATCCAGCCCTGGTGAACATCAATCAACAGACTTCTTACAAAAACAAATCTTACGACCCCACATTTTAGAATAGTAGTGTATATATAATACTGTATATATATTTTTTATAACAATCTTTATGGAAAATGAAATAAAATTAAACAATATTCATTGGGGCACAATTTGTGGACCGAGGAATTTTCCTCTTGATGTTCACTACTAGTCGACACCAAACCTACCATAAAACCATCAACTAGTTGGTGCAGCGCCTTGTGTTAGCCCTCTTAATGCTCACAGTGTGTTATCGCGCAATATTACATATTATTATTACCCAATATTATAATAAACACATCGGGCCATTAAGTGCGCAAGATGACATAAATTACTAGAGCAGCTTATCATAATGAATATTATTATTCTTCCCTTCATTATGACTGCTTTTCACCAAAGGGACTAATGCATGCAGCAATCCATTAATACAGAAGAAGCTTTGACGCCAGGGGTATTCCCATTCAAGGGCAGGGAAAGGGCTCTAGAGGAATAAAAAAAAAAAGGGGGGGGGGGGGGGGGTACTGGACTCATGACCAGCACAAGGTCACCTACATGTACCCAGCCATCACCCTCCCCTCTCTGCCGCTGGTCCCTGGCCTATGGTTTAATCCACATTGCTGTCTGGGGCCGATAAGGTAATGTGGGAGAGGGGGGCCTTTAGGAGAAAGCTGGAGATGCCAGTGTTGTCCCTTTCTCTGATTACTTTTGTCCCGCTCTCTCCTTCTGGCTTTTATTTAATCAGAAGGTCAGTGTAGAGCTCATTGATGGTGTGTAAGAGGATTGTATCACATTCTGTCAGTCAGCCCGGAGGTGTCTGATGGCGTATGCTGCTTCTGTCTCTTTATCAGACAAAAGCAGGACACTGAGTTTCATATGAGCCCCTGCTAATCAAAAAAGACTAAAGGCACAGCCATACAAAAAAAAATCGCATGGGTCATCATCACGTCTAATGTGTACACTGACATATTATTTGGGGCTTTAGGTTGAGATGTCACAGGTAATTTATACTTTATCTCCCATCAGGCTTATTTTTGCAACTTGTTCAGGCTATAACAAAGATTACAGATATTAAAAAAGAACAGTCCCACGGTTATAATAGCATCAATCAACATTCATCACTTTGTAAAAGGCAAGACAACATTGGATTTGGTTGTTGTGCGACATCATACCAAAGAATTTGGTTAACATTGAATTCCAAAATGTGATTTAAAAATATTTTAAATAATGTTATACTTTATTTTATAGAGAAGCAAACAGAAAACAAGTGATATTAAACCTGAATTAAACCCTATTTCTGTATTAAACAAGTGATATTAAACCTAAATATATACTGATGAAAAAGATTGTTATAAATATAATGTTTGACAAATAATATATATATATACACTGTATATAACCACACACACACACACACACATATATATCTGTGCCCTAATCTCCCTGAATAATGAGGGCCCACATACTGTAAAGTGTGTACAAAAAGTGCCATTACATCTATATGGCATGAAGTATGAACTGTGGGCATTTGAAAAGAGTGAGTGGAACACAGATTCAGAGAATTCATCATTAAGATGCATGGCGGAGAATTTCCTCCCATCCTATCCTTTTGAGCCGCTTCATTAGGGAAGAGTCAATATGCATTAGTCATGGCACGGGTCGCTGTCCCAGCCATAATTAACGAGAAAAGCAGCCAGCATGCCAGCACCTTTGCTACACTAGTAACAACTGTCAGCAGCATTCGGTTAACCGCCATCCTGTGAATCTAGCAATTCGGTTCCTTCTAAAGACCATTTGAAGCTCGTGTTAGTCTCTTAGAAGACATCTAACCCTTGATTTGTTTCTCTCTTTTTCGTGACATGTTTTCTTTTTTCGTGGGTTCCTTTTGTTTGTTGTTCCCTCTACAATGCTCCTGGTTCATAAACCTCGGAAACAATGAATCTTCTGCCCCAGTGAGCGGTGATAAGTTTATGGCGGATGCTGATGGCGCAGATAGAGGTGAGAGGTGGGGCGGTGTGAGTTATATGTTGAAAAGGTTCCCTTACACAAATCATGTGATTTACAATGAAAGAGGACACTTTATTGACCTGTTCTGTTTTAGTGAGCTGGGTGAAATGACTTCTACCCATACAAAACTGTAAAAGATGAACTGGTAGTTCATATATAGTTCAAGTTAAGATTGTGCTCACCTTTCTTTGTGGACTGATCCTGGCAGTTTTCAAACGTGCAGGGCCCCCAGGCGCTCCAGGAGGACACCTCACACTCCACAGGACAGGGAATTTGGCAGAGCTGGGTGGTGTTAGGAGAAACGCCCAAACACAGGTCACTGTTTACTGGCCGCGAGGCTGAAGGGACACATACACACACATTATTACAGAGTCCGTATTAACATACAGTAGATGTACCTCATGTGGGAGAAGAATATGCAATATACACACACAAGTAGGCTATATTATTTCCATGGCTTGACATCAACACCCCATACACCCCATTTCAGCAGTGGCGTGTAAAAGTCACTTTGGCGGGTTGAATTTTATGTATAATATATAATATTTTTCAGTTGTAATCTTTTAAAAAGACATCTGAGATAATAAACTGCAATGTAGTGTTGTAAAAAATATAGATGTATTTGATACATATCTATTCTGAAATATCTGAAACACTTCCAACTCCAAACATTTTCAGCAGAATACATTCACAATACCAGCTGCGCTTTCTTGCATAATTTGACTCATTCCCGCAGATTTTGTGCACATAAAGCCACATCTCAGTACTAAATTGAGTTCTTTTTTGTAACTTATTGCGCTTAAACAGTCAAATACACACAAGATAATGTCAAAATGCCATCTTGGCGAGTATTCACGTAGTCAGTAATGTTTTAAGTGAAAGTAAACAGCTGAGAAAGAAAACGCATAACAGTGTATGTGTAACAGTATAATGGATTCGTGTGTCAGGTCTTAAAGTGACAGCAGCCTAATATACCTGCTTCCAAATTATGAGATAATATTAAAAATATCTAATGGCAGTTTTTCCCGATAGTATCTATGTCAAAATGGTGGCCAGTCAAAGTGCTAGGTGGCTAGTAACTTTGGAAAACCAGTAGACACAGTGGCTGGTGAGCAATAAAGTTAAAGTCAAGCCCTGATTATTTCCAAAAAAAAAAAAAGTCTGAAGATGAATTTAAATAATGTTTTTTATATACAGATTTAAAAAATGTGGGCCTGTAAGATTTGCAGGAGTCTTATGCTCACCAATTTATTTAATCAAAAATACAGTTTTTTTTTTTTATATTATTACAATTTAAAAAAACTTTTTGAATATAATTGAAAAAGTCATTAATTCTTGTGATGTCAAAGCTTGAATTGTCAGCATCATTATTCCAGTCTTCAGTGTCACATGATCCTTCAGAAATCATTCTAACATTTTCTTATTATTAATGTTGAAAAAATGTGTGCTGCTTAATATTTTTGTGGGGTTTTTTTAGGATTCTTTGAGAACATAATTTATTTGAAAACATTTGTTACTGTATTTTTTGACAAATTGAATGTGTCTTTGCTGAATCAATTTGATGTGCCGTGGTTATACCAGTATTTCAAATATATTCCTGTTACACTTTTTTAATACTATTTTCAGTAATGTTCTTTACATAAAACATAAATTAAAATGTAATGCAGTATAATGTAAAAATGATAGGGGAATGGGTTCGGGGAATTATGCAAACTGGACTCAAAGTTGTTTTGCCCACAAAAGTACCTAACAAGGTAATGTGAAGTATTTAAATCTGTTTGCAAATTATAAAAATGTAAGGATGAACATCATTCTCATAAGTGCATCTGATTGTACATGTTTTGCTAGACATCTCCCAAGACCCCTTTTGTCCTTGTTTTCTTTTGATCTGTAACAAGCACTCAGTGCAAGTGTGTGTGCAGCTCCGAGCCATAGGTGACTTTCTGCAAGGTCAGTCCATGAACACATCTGCCGTCGATACCCTTTGACGGATCTTCTCTTCATTCACATGCAAATTGCTACGTGTCCAAAAGGTGTTCGCTGTGCGCTTTGAGCCATTTCTAAAATCATTTGGTTAATACGTGCGTGTATGTAGGTTTTCAGTGTAAGCTAAGTGATTGATTGCATGGCCAGTTGTGGAGTCATTAATGATTTATATGAGCTTGTTTTAAACAGAAATTAAAAAGGGTTTTGCGAAGTGCTCCGCTGGGACAAACATCCTTTGAAACGCTCAATTAAGCGAGCTGAATTTACTTCCAAAAGTGACGTAAAAAAAAATAGCTGTCAAAATTGATTGGCAAAAAATGTCAAATTGACTTGCAAATGCAAGTTCCCTTATTCCCACAACCACTCTTGTCTCTATGCACTTTGTATTTGTTATTAGGATGTGATTGTACTGTTGAGGTATTGAAGTGGGTAAAAACCTGTCTGACTTCCAGTCCCTGTTAACCTAGTCTGATTAATGACCCTCTCCTTGTAGGTTGACCTTGTTCAGGTGGCACAATGCTCACTTGGAGGCCAGATGGTCTGCTGTTTGCCCACCCAGGGTTTCCACAACCTAATTATGGCACCAGTATCCCATCAGTCCCTCTGTCCGTCTGACAGCCGCCAACACATTCACCTGCTTGCATCACCATCACCATCACCATCATCATCATCAATAACTCGGGCCTGCCTGCAGGGCAGTGCTGCATGGATGCTCTGTGAGAAAGCCAAGCCGTTGAATATCTCATAAAGATCCGCGACGGGGTGCGACATTGATTATATTCCACAGAGCGACACGGCCGAGCCGAAACGAATGAACACTGTTGTTGTGTTCTGCTCTCTGTGACTGAGATGTGTTAATGGATAAAGATTGCGACAGCAGCTGCTTTCCCCTGTTTTCTAAATGTCTGAAGCCACCCGCGGGGGAGAGGAAATCAAGCACAGCTTCCCCAGGCCCAAGCAGCCGAGCAGGAAACCGGATGGGAGAGAGGAAGACAACAAGCTGCTTTTGATATGTAAAATGCATACTTTGTGTTCATTCTGGCATTCATTACATGGGTTTAGGAATCCATAATCCCAAAATGATTGAAAATGAATTCGGAACGCAAACAATGTTTTCATATTCATGGGGACAATATATTTCACCGACTCTTCACAGGCAAAACAAAACACGAAAATGAAAAATAATAGGTTAGGAGGGATTGATATGAAGTCAGAGGCTTTTTAGCTATGTATAGGTGAATCTCCAGCTTTCATTTCCACTTCCTTGAATTACGTTTAATATGTGTTAGCACCATCAGACACAAAAATAATGTGAAATATTCATTATTAATACAAACAAATCTAATGCTCATATTAAAATGCATTTTCAAACTGTTTAGACCCACATTAAATGAAGGAATCTTTCTAAAAATCCTGAATAATTTCTCTATATTTTGAGTGATTTAGTTGAAAAACAGAGAAAAATAGAAATAATCTTATTTATATATAAAAAAAATATGATTTAAAAACCTATAAATATATATATAAATAAACATATATACCTATAAACATATACAGTATACATATACAATATATATATATATATATATATATATATATATATATATATATATATATATATATATATATATATATATATATATATATAAATATATAGGCCTATATAATACATAAATACTACAATAAACTGATCAGGGATACGCTTTCCATAGAGCGACGCTACTTGCTGCTTAACCACCATAGAACGATGCATCGTTGGAGAAACTAGCTAGTCCTGAATGTTTCCCGAAAAAAAAAAAAAGTAACTTTGTCGCATATTCATTGTTTGAACCGTGTTGGTACCATAATATTGTTAAAGGGATAGTTCACCCAAAAATGCTGTCATTAATTACTCATGCCGTTCCAAACCCGTAAGACTTTCGTTCATCTTCGGAACACTGACAGCTTTCTGTCCCTCCACAGACAGCTATGGAACTGACAATTTGATGCTTCAAAAAGGTCATAAAGAGATCATAAAACTAATCCATATGATTTGAGAGGTTTAGTCCACATTTTCTAAAGAGACTCAATCGGTTTATATGATGAACAAATTGAATTTAGGCTTTTATTCACATTTAAATATTGATCAGCAAACATAGACAGAAGCTCAACCGAACCTGCTTGACGTGCAAGAACAAACCTACGCATGCTGCGTAACACAAGAATGAACCTCACTGGTTCTTGCACATCAAGCCAACATGTTTGAGCTTCCGTTTATCACAACTGATGTGAGTCGATGAATGTTTGTATGTAAAAGCCTATATTCAATCTGTTCAACATATAAAGCTATGGTTCGGGAAACACCAAGTTGTTAAACTATGCTGGTAATGATGGAACTTGCGACCATAATTACTGGAAACACACCCCAGAATAGGTGAGCTATAGGTAAATAGCAGGTGAAATATTGAAATATGAAGAGAACACCTTAAAGATGAAGTGTGACTTTGATATAACCTGTCATGAATATCTGATGGTGTTGACAAAGAGAGACACAGCTGTGAAATAGTAAATTTGTCAAATTAAACTCTTTCTAATGTTACACCATAGTAATGTTTTTTATGCATATTTATGTGCATTTCTAAAAGCTTAATATATATGTTTTAATCTATATAAATTAAGGGGAGTAGGTGATATTGTGAGGTCAACATTTTTATAAAATAATAAATCAAATTCCTCATTGTAAATTTCTGTAAATAAACTAGTAATAATTAAATTTCAAAGTGGACATGTCACTGCTTTAAAAACTAAAGTTGTGGGACAAGTATCAAAGGTTTCTATGTCCTGGCATCACACATGGCACTGGAATAGCAAGGGTGCAGACAATTTCTACACAGGATTTAGCTATGATCCCTGGAACTGAATGACCAGATTAAATCTGCTTAAAGCCCACGGTGTCTGTCCTTGAGTAAACCACCACTCCTGATGCTCTCATTGTCTGGCATCAATGTATATAAATACCTGTGAACAATTCCAATGGCCCAGTGGCAAATCACTAGGAAATGTCCAATCATGTGGAGCTTGAAATTAAATCCTCTCAAATCTGTCTGGAACTCCCAGAAGGGAAAAGTGCCTGATTGATTCTTCATTGATTAAAAGGAAACCAGGTAAATGATTAAATAAAGTAGGGCTGACAATCAATTCAAATATAAACTAAATTAATTGTGTGATACGCAGATTAATAATCAAATTAATTGCATATATCAATATATTTGCTGAGAAGGATGATGGGTAAAACAAAGAAAAGAGCACGAGGCAGAGCTGGCCAAGGTGT
This sequence comes from Phoxinus phoxinus, assembly GCF_949152265.1. Lineage (NCBI taxonomy): Eukaryota > Metazoa > Chordata > Actinopteri > Cypriniformes > Leuciscidae > Phoxinus > Phoxinus phoxinus. Next base: position 6,314,772 of record NC_136894.1, read on the forward strand.
GGAAGAGCTTGTAGGGTGTATGTGTGTGTAATGGTATTGTGTATGTGTGAGAGGCAGTGCAGATGTTCTTGCACTGTTCCTTTTCTCTCTCTCTCACACAGTTCTTCCATCTGTCACCGTGTTCCTCGTCAGCGCGCCAGGCCTGTCACCTCCCCCAGGAAGCTGCAGTCGGTGCCATGTGCCTCTCTTAAGGCCACTTTACGGATGGGATTCCAGCACTGTCTGGAAAAACCTCCTCGCAGGCAGAAGGGCTGGAAATCAAGGTCCTGATTCACCAAGATCCACAACAAAAGAACTAATGCAATCTAATGAATTGCTTGAGCACTTTCTGGGAAAAAATGAGCAATGAGCAAATAGCCTCAAGTGCGAACATGAGTAAATAGCCCCAAGTGTGAATAGGTTAATCAGATCTATATTTAAAAAGATAATTTTGCATGTCGTAATATTTGGCAATGCGGTTCACTTGCAGTTCTTACTAAATAGTTTCAATGTGGTGATTTATCACTATCATTCTAAAGTTTAGGGGCAGTAAGATTTTTTTAAACATAATAATTATGTTGTTTAGCAAGGATTAATTAAAGTTATAATTTCAAAACTTTTACATTAATTAACATACAAAATATTAACTAACATTAACAAAAGTTAATGAATGCTGCAAGAAAAATATATTGCTCATTGCCAGTTCATGTTAGGTAATGCATTGACTAGCTTTAACAAATGAGACCTTATTGTACAGTTACCACTGACTACACAGACTATAAGATGCCTATTTTGCTCATCTGTAATACACAATCTTTAATAGACCTAATTAGTAGATATAGCTTAGACATTTTTTCAAGTTTGCACATGTAAACTTTAGTAAAATCACGGCGTAACTGTTAAATACCCTATTGTGAGTTTTAGCCCATATTTAAATGTCTAATTTCAAAAGGCGAGCTGCTTTCTGTGTGCTTTGTCTTTCTGTCTGTAGTGTGACCAAGCCATACGAGCCAATGCCTGCTTGAGGACAGCTGTGGACATTTGAATAAGTTCCCTGAGAGGTCGGCGGTTCATCTCTCAGAGCAGATGGCAGGGGAGTTTCTGTGTCAGTCCGAGAGCGAGCGCGGGACCGGCACCAGCCTTGGCGCACGGCATGAGGTGCTGGCATCTCTCTGTTTCTGTCATATTACTCTAGAGAGAATCTGTGTTTGGGTGTATCTGCACCTGTGTGTATGTCTGTGACGGCATTAGCATTTAAATTCCACAGTAGCTGCCTCATTCATTTGTACGGCTCTGCCTTCTTTATTCCTTAATTTCCCCCTAGTGATCTAATTTCAGCCTTTAAAAAGCAATCCAATTATATGTTGGCTTGAGTTGTACCACAGTGCAAACATCAACTGATCTTTGTCTAACAGCTCGCTTACAGGCACAAGTCTTTACAAGGGCTCTGGTGACTTGAGCCAAAACAGGAAGGGGATTTACCAAACATAACTTCATTCATGTTTATCATCTTAAATCAATACATGTTAACAAGGTACCATCTGTACCATCAATCACATTACCAACTGCCGACTGAAGCTATGAAGTCTACAAGGTAGAGATGTGTCTACCTTCGATTTTAAAATGTATTATTCAAATAGATTCCTTAAGGGCCCTATTTTAAGGATCCGAGCGCATGCTCAAAAGTGCACGGCGCAAGTGCACTTAGGGCGAGTCCAAATCCACTTTTGCTAGTTTAACGACGGGAAAAATGGTCAGGGCACCCGCCGCATGGTCTAAAAAGGTTGTCCCTATTCTCTTAATGAGTAATGAGTGTGTTTTGGGCGTAAGGTGCAATAAACCAATCAGAGTCTCATCTCCCATTCCCTTTAAAAGCCAGTTGCGCTCACGCCATGGTGGATTCGCTATTTACATGGCGGAATTTGCAAACAGAAAAAGTGCGCGAGCAGACATCTACTGGACAAAGTGTACACGCGTTGTGGACCCGCCTATAGGCGCACATTACTAACGCGCTCTTTAAATAACAAAAAAAGATATTGCGCCATTGACTTTAGACCAGGTTTCAGTTGGTCAATGGCGCAGTCTATTTCTGTTGCCTCAAAATAGCAACGCACCAACAATGCGCCTGAACACACCTCGTTTTCGGACCAGCACGCCCATGGGCACACACATGGTCACTAATTCATTTTCTATTTAAACAAAGTTGCGCTGGACATGAAAATGATAACTGCGTCAGGCTGAAACTAGCAAAAAACACTTGCGTCGCGCATGGCCCCGGATTGCGCCATGTGTATGATAGGGCCCTAAACCTGGTCAGTGAAACGCGGTGAATTTGCTAGTTTTGTTACCGTCTTTGTTCTTGAGGGAGCTGAGGTTAGACGATGTTTCGGTGGGGGCTTGAACGCAGTAGACCTCTCTGGTTTGAACCCCGCCTCCACAGAGCCCTGTCTGGTTGCTCCGTCGACGGTCCTGTTGGCTGAGGAGCACGTCCACCCTGCAGTCGCTCCACTCGGTGGCTCTCCAATTATACCTGTGGAGAAAGAGGCAGTGTTTGATGTCCTATTAATTTATCCTCTGACGGATAGAGAATTGGAAACAGAGTGACGCTTGTGTTTATTCCTTTCACATAAAAATAAACTGTACTTTGGTCTGTCCTTTGGAGTTATAAATACAGAAGATTTTAAATAGACCAATCAGAAGCCATGTCAGTCAGAATGTGCACTAAGGTCATGGCTTTATTGAGCTTCATTGAGTTTGATAGCTTGGCTGCTTTATTATGTTAGCAAAAGAACATCAGTGAAACAGCATCAAAAGCTGCGCTATGGATGGAAATGTTGCAACATTTGAGAACAACCATTAAGAAAAGAATGACACACCCAGTAACTATATCACTTGAATGCTTCATTTTATTTTTCCCGTCCTGATGATACATCCATTTTGAAATAGTATCATTCATGAGTGCATTTGGATATTAGGTTTCATTAGATTATCAGAGAGAAAAGTAGACCAATAAATGATAAAAAATAAACGTCTATATTGAATGTAAGCTAAAGCACACACACATCCCTTAACTAAGCTAAAGCACACACACACACGCACACACGCATGCACGCACGCACGCACACACACACACACACATACATATGTATGTATGTATGTATATAGTAATTAAATGATATGATGCATAAATAAGGGTCTACTTAAGTCTTGGCTAAAAAGGAAAGAACTTCCTCTTTTCCACATGTGTCTCGATGATCAAAGCCTGAGGGCACGCTTTGGGGGGAAGTGCTGGTTGTGCGTGTGTGTGTGTGTGTGTGTGTGCATGCGTGTGCGCATTTGTGTGCCGTTGTGTTTAAATGTCCAGTGACCTTCAATATAACAAGACCTGCTTTCAGCTTTCAGGAGAGTTAAAATAAGGAGAGAAAAAAAAAAAAACTCTTGACCATGAACATGCACTCTAGACTAAGAAGTAAATGGTCCCTTTCTTTGCTTCTGTAGTGTAAATTAAAGAATATGAAACATTCATTTCAGTTTTTGAATACAACGAGTCTGATTTTAAAACCAACAGAGAATTACTGTTGACTTTCCATGGTAATGGCTCTCAACCTTTTTTTCCCAGATTCAAAATGAAGTCCATTTGACCTCGCAAATGCAAAGCTCCATATTCATGAGCTGTGAGTCAGTGTGTACTTGAGTGTGCTTCTGACAAGACTGCATTCAATATTTTGTTTTGAGGACCTCACTTTCCATTTATGCACCGCACTTGAGCTACATGTAATGTGCGAAATGAGAAAGGTTTCTTTTTTTTAGGATTCACATTTTGGATCCTAGAATGAGTAATGCATTGCAAACAAAAATGTTAATGCTCCATGGCAAAGCAGATATGATTGGAAATCAGGGTTATTCCACCAAATAGTTAAAAACATTCTTTTTTTTTGTTTAAAAACAAATATAAACTTTTTTTTGTTATTTTGACTAGTTATAATTTAATGCAAATACACTTACAGGCCATTTTATTAGGTACACCTTGCTAGTAAAGGCCTGGAGCCCCCTTTTCCTTCAGAACTGCCTTAACTTTTGTGGCATTGACTTAACAAGGTGCTGGAAACATAGATTTTGGTTCATATTGACATGACAGCATCACGCAGTTGCTGCAGATTTTTCAGCCATCAGAAGATGAGCATGCCGAGGTCATAAAGTAATAGACATGGTCAGCAACAATACTCAGGTAGGCTGTGGTGTTTAAACGATGCTCAGTTGGTACTAAGGAGCCCAAAGTGTGCCAAGAAAATATGTGCCACACCATTACAGCACCAGAAGCAGCCTGGACCGTTGATACAAGGCAGGATGGATCCATACTTTCATGTGGTTTATGCCAAATTCTGACCCTACCATCTGTTTGTTGCAGAAGAAATCGAGACTCATCAGATCAGGCAACGTTTTTTCCAATCTTCTATTGTCCAATTTTGGTGAGCCACCAGTGTGATCTTCTTCTACTCTTGCCTTTCTATCGGCTATCAGCCTACAAAGTCATTTAAATCACCTTTCTTCCCCATTCTGATGCTCAGTTTGAAATTCAGCAAGTTGTTTTGATATGTCTACATGTCTAAATGCATTGAGTTGCTGCCATGAGATTGGCGGATTAGATATTTGCATTAACGAGCAGTTGAACAGGTGTACCTAATAAAGCGGACAGTGTAAATGATCTAAACTATTTTTATTTTTTACTTTAGAAGAAATGTTTTCAGTAATTTACTGAGTAATTTTACTCCAACGCATACATGTAAATTAGCCTGGCTAACGCCAGACCCAATTCTCGTTGAGACTTGGGTCTGGGAATCACATGTTCATTTTCTCGTATTTGAGGCGTGGTTTACGAATGCCTGGCGCCGTTTATTGGGTGCTAAGAATGTCTATCAAATGCGCCTGTACGTAGCTCCAGAGCCATATAGCCATCTCTCGGCTCTGCGTAGCTCATCATAGCCAATCGTTTCAATTATACCAGATGACGTATATAGAGCGACAGAAATTAGACAAGGAAGAAGACGATGGGTAAGATATTTTTTTGTAAACAATGACGTTCAGCGACTATTGCCGTTTGTGCAAGATAAACATGAGGGTCGAAGGTATAGCTATATGGATTTAAACAAACTGCTTAGTTGTGTCGCATAGATGTCGTCATCGTCTTGCTGCTCCCTCCCCGTTCTGTGATTGGTTCCCTAGATGAGGCGAAAATCTGGTCCATGGTATCCAGACTGCCTTTCAGCGTGAATAAAATCGCGCTGCGCAAAGGCAGTATGAGGAAACCCAGGCTACATATAAATAGAAAAATCCTGAGAAACTGCTAATTTTGCAGTGGTCTCTAATTTGTCCCCCTAGAGCTGTATATATTTAGCAAAAAAATAAATAAATAGTAGCTTGGCTTTAATGGAGCTACATGACAATTTTACTATAGCTTTCCCAACACTGAATCATACGGAATCATTCACCATGAGAGTGAGTAAATAATACAGAATGAAATATCCCTTTAAGAGATTTACGAGATGCTTAACAGTGGGTGAATATTAAATTTTAATAGTTACACGCCATTCTTGGCCACCTCGATCTCACTCTGGGGGGACGTCTGGTCATAAACCCCCGCTGTAAAGGATTCTCAGTGACAGCAGTGAAAGCACGTGTGGGGTTTGGTGAGAGGCACGGCGGGCACACACTGGGTCAGCGCTACAGGAGCACCATTCACCTCCATCAAATACACCTCCACTCTGGAGATCCAGTGCAGCGAGGTGATGAGTGATGGGGAATGGACCGGCCCATCTGTAGGGAAGATCAGATTAGACAGCGTGTGGTCTGTCCTCTCAGACGTTCACTATTCATCAGCTCACCTCCTCCAGGGTGGCGCTGAGCCAAACCACCAACCTGCTACCATCTCTCCATCTTCCCCAGCAGGACCCTCCCCCCACCCTCACTACCCCCTTCACTCCTCCATCTGTGTTTTAACAGATTCATGCTATACGAAAGCCATCAACAGATGATGTCCATACAGGGAGATTCCTTTAAAGGTAGGGAAGGCAATTTTCGGTGAGGCTAGCAATAGAGAGCTAGCTTATAAAAAGCATAAGATCCCATCCTCCCTTCAGAGCATATCCAAAGCCACGCCTCCTCCAAAACACATGAACGCGAACAGCACACAGAAAAGCCTCACGAGAGATATAACTTAAGAGTATAATGTCAAGGGTTTCCATCTCTTACAAATTATGGTAGTTATGGCGTGAACGCATCATAAGACATTGTATCATTACCCTCGAAAAGATGATTGTATGAACATTTTATGGTCCCACACCTATATATATATATATATATATATATATATATATATATACATACATACATTTAAAGCACTAAACTTAGTGATTGCTTTTAGGATGTGAAGAGACTTTCAACAAACATAAAAAAAGAAAAAAAATGGAACAAATCACCCTGCCTTTAAGACCAGGCCAGGTGAAGTTGATTTACATGCATTAATCCAACCACTTGTTTTTTTTTTTTTGCAACAAAGAAAGTTTATATAATATTACAGAACAATGTAGGCCTAATTAAGCTAAAGAAACATTTCTTATTATTATCAGTATTGAAACAGTTGCTGATATTTTAATATTATATTTTAATATTATGTGCTGATATTTTAAACTTTGTTTCTTTGATTTTTTTGATTAATGGAAAGTGCAAAATTTATTCAAAATATAAATCATTATAAATGGTTTTACTTTTCATCAATTGAATGCATCCTTGCTGAATAAACATATTCATTTCTTATTTTATATTTAAAAAAATTGCTATTCACTGATAATCTTCTCATCTGCCGGAGTGGCGGGAGTGCTAAAATCTCATTCAAAGTTTTAGTTAACTTTTTTAGTTAAACTGTTTTTTTTTTTGTTATTCAGTTAACAAATTTCACTTTTAGACAAATCATGCCATATTTGAAGGACTCTCGAAGGGTTCAAATGGGTTCTACATAAAACCCTAGGGTTCTTGACTTCTTTTAAAGAACCCTTTATGCCAACAAGTAATAATTAGAATAAAGTAGAATCAAAAAATGAATTAATTAAAACTAAATGCATAAAATGATCCCCTATGGAAACCCCGCCTGACAGAACCCTAAGGTTCTATATAGAACCTTTTCTTCTAAAAGTGGAGTCATTAACAGTAAATGCTTAATTTTAGATATTAGATCTCATATAAATGTCATGATCCAAGCACTGAAGCAGAATGGATGAAGCACTTACACTACACATGGTGGGGTTTCTTCTCCTTGAGGTGAACACTGCTCGCTCTCCTCCAGCTCCGTGCACTCGGCTCCTCCACCCACGGGGAACTGCTGCACCTGCCGTGTGCGTGTCCGCTGTCCCTTACGCCCATTCAGATCGTAGCACTCCTTTGAGCAGACAGACCAGTCCGACCACTCGGTCACATCACAGTCCTTAGGGATGACACAGGCTTGATATGTCACGGGAAGTGTCTGGTGGTTACACTGGCTGTGGGATCAAAGAATAAAGTATGTTATTGATCCAAGAATCCAATCTTTAATAAAACTAAGCTGCACATTCTAAAAGATGAATGTATTTAACATCAAGTAAAATCTAAACACCAGAGGAAAGAGATACTATTATTTATAGAGATGCACCAATACTAAATTTCTCCACTGATATCGATAGCCGATTATTCATAATGACATTTGCCGATAACGATTGTTTGTGCTGTAACTATACAGGTTACCCTGTAATTTGGTACATTGATATAATAATTGAGATTACAATTAACAAAAGAGCCCAAACTATGATATTCAACTGCTTTTATTTTCAGATAATTACTCAAATAGAAACTGAATTTTTTGTATAAAACACAGTTGCACATAAGGTAGTTTTCATTGTCTTAATGACAAATGTATTGAAACATATATACATTATTAACAGTAAATAAGCTCCTCGCTAGTGTTTTATAGCTAACTAACAAACTAAGCATTGTGTAACTTTCCTGAGGTAAATGCAACGTTGTTGGCGTCTTTCCGCGGGTGAAACACTGATTGAAGTGGAAGAAAAGACTCGCGCTCCGAGCTGCCGCTTAAACTGAGGCGCTACAGTGATGTCACGTCAAGCTTAAGAGCGTCGACACGCAATTTATGAATCTTTGTGATAAAATGGACATACTTTGAAAGCTGAGACTTTGTTTCTTATCAGAAGTAACAAAGCACACAGCTCTTAACGAATATTGGACAGAATGCGCACTACAAAGAGCCTGCTTTAATGTCGCTAATATTTTAACTGTTGATGTGCTGTTGCGTTAACATAAGACCAATCTTGGATAAGGATGATGCCAATTATGTTGTTATCTTTTAAAAAAAGAAAGAAAAATTATAGTCTTAAGCCTGACCAAGTTGCATTCAATTAATCCCATCCAATTATTGTAAAACACTATAGATATATGCAAAATGCCATAAAGATAATAATCTTAATACTGCTTACACTCTGACACAGGATCTCACCAGGAGTTTTCCTCATTCCTGTCCTTTCATTTATATTTCACTGCAGTCACTACAGATTGTGATTCAATTTAGATATGTATCAAACTATGACTTCAATGCTTTTTAATTAAGAGGCATCAAAAGCATGCGACGGCTTGGCTTTGGGGGTTGTTATGATTGAGACTGTGGCCCTCACTAGAGCTCCTACATGACATGTAAGCAAGATCTCATTTGTCTTAATCAGTCAGATGAAGAAATCAGAGGCTTAGATGGTTCACAGATCACAGCGTTGGTGTCTAAGGTGGTTGAATTAAAACCAGGCAGAGGCCATTCATGTAAACTAAACTGAATCTAAACTAAACTAAACTAAAATAAAATAAAATAAACCACACCCTTTAAGAATCTATTAGTTTTTATAAGTTTTAGCCTATATTTATTTTATTGTCGCAGGGTGTTACTTTAACACCGTGCACTTTTTGTGCTCTAGGGATGATGTTTATTAAAACTAACATAATTTAATTTTCTTTTTGTTATATATTTTGAAAATTTTACCATGCCTTCATAATTATTTTTTTAAATACCTTAACAGACTGGCATTATATCCAATTTGAGATTATGTGCCCATGAAAAAAACACCAACAGCAGCATTATGCTACATTTTCCCAGAGCACAAAACAAGAGCCTCATCAAATAACTAATAATTTTGGTTAACTGACATTTGCCACGGAATGAGGTCTGATTTCGCTTTTCTTGTTCCTGACCTTGCCATTCCATACATTTGATCTGAGGTAGGACGCTGCATTAATGCGGTCATCAGAATCAGCTAAGCCTCTTTGGGGATTTCAGCCATCTGTGAAGTCAATGAGTAGCTCTAATGTACTGATCTGCCTGGGACAGTGCGCATCTCTCTCCCATCTTCCTGCGCTAATCCCATATACCAACAAATAAAGGCAGATATGACATGACTCTAGTAGGGGAACCTATGGTGAGCATGACATCATTGCTTCTGAAAGGGAGTTGAAGGACATGTTGCTTTGCTGAAATTCACTCAGAAAGTCTAAAGTTGCTTGTAGTGATATTCAAATTTCACATGACAATACCTCTTCAACTAAAGCAGATTAAAAGTTTCACCATGTGAGACAGAATGAGGACATGCATTGGAGATCTGTGAGATTTCTCAATCAAACGGAACTTCAATAAAACATTGTCAATGACAGGCCGAGCAAACATAATGAAAACCACTTGCTGCAAAAAGGCAATATTATAGGTTGCATAAAATTGCTTGTATGATGAGGGACATTTCTGAAGGAAAATGACCATTAAATCTTTGGTTTATGATGATGCAATTACATTCCGGGCAGGCAGTTAGTACTAGGGTGATGGAATGATGGGAAGGCAATGGGCTTGGGCCATCATATTGACATGAGAGGGATGCTCCATAAATGAGATTTCTCTCTCTAGTTAGCCTATTACTGACTGAATCTCTGAAACTTCCTCGAGGGAAACTCCACAGCAAGAACTGTTTAAAATTCCATTTATCATACTCCACAATCCCCAACCGAGAGGGAAATAATAACATAGGGAGTCAATCATGGCCTTATGGTTAGAGAGTCAGACTGGTAACCTGAAGGTTGCGGGTTCGATTCTCAATACTTTGCAGAAAATGACCGAGGTGCCCTTGAGCAAAGCATCTAACCCCCAAATCGCTGCCCGGCACCATAGCAAAAATTACTGGCCACTGCTCCGGGTGTGTCTGTGTTCACTACTCCTTATGTGTGTGCACTAACTTGGATGGCTTAAATGCAGAGGACAAATATACCATACTTGACCTTCACATGTCACTTTTACTTTCACTTAGATTAAATGAGCGTTACAATTCAGATTGCTGGCATGCAGTGTATTCACTGGAGTCTATGACTAAACAACATAAAAGCTGGAATACATTTAGAAACATGCCAGAGGTAAATATTAATAGCCCTAGGGATCTATAAGTTACTACATGTTTTTCTATGAAGCACCTTGTTAACTTTGCTAAAGCTGGAATGTGGAGAATATCAACAGATATCAACAAACAACTCGAGAGCATGTGTTAAAAATTAAGTATACATGTGCGGTGGTCTCTTGTTTTTTTAATGAAGTCTGTTTGTACTTTTGCCTTGTGTGTATATGTGTGTAAACAGCATTGTATGTCATGGAGTATGTGTTGGTGAATGCGGGATTGACATATCCCTGTGGTCTAAAACAAGACATTAGTGTCGCCTCTGTGCTCTCTTCTACTTTCTAACACTTGCACAGGGAGAGAAGACTGACCAGCTTTCACACGATGAGGAGAAAAGAGCAGAAACACTGGAGGTGGGAAAGAGGCAATGTTGACATAATATCACCAAGTTGATAAGGTCAGTGAATCTGTACTTATGCTCTCCCTTAAAAAAACAATAAAATGAAAAGAAGAAAAAAAGATCACAGTTCTCCTCCCTGTGTTGATATATTTATGTTAGGTCTAGGTAAAAATATAGATTTTCTGATTAATCTCGACCTTCACAATAATACTGTTTTTACTGTATTATTGATCAAATAAATGTAGCCTACATGTATGTGAATATAATAGACTTCTTTTTACATAACCAAATATTAATGACCCCAAAATTCTGAACAGCAGTGTATACATTTTTACAGGATTAGCCGAGAAAATATATTTTATACATAAGCAAAGTTGATAACTGTAACTAAACTATACCCAAATTAACTGAAGTTAAGTCAAATCTAAATGCACCAAAAACTTGTGAATCAGAACTGAATAAAAAAAAAATTATTGGTACCCAAGCCTTAGATCCTGTTAATACCGTATCCAACTGCCATTTAATTAAAAAACAATTGATACAATGTTGATTGCAATAGCTTCTACTACACTGCAAAAGTAAATTAGCAAACCTAAGGCAATTCCCTGCACAGAATGAAGCCTCTAAAAGAATAACAACTTCATAACCAAACCAAACTGTGCATGACAAGACAAGAGATGAAGAAGAAGAGGCTGACCTGAACTCCGCCGTGCTTCCGCTTCGGTGCACACACGTCACCTCCCGGGTCTGATAGCCCACCTGCAGGTCCCAGAACTTCAACCCCTGGCGGTTCTGACGATTCCTCGTCCTCTTATTTTTGATGAGCTCCCGGGTCTCAGGGTCCCTCATCTTCCCCTTTGCCCTCGCCCTGTCCCTCACACGTTCTCCTTTGTTTTCCTTCACCTCCTTTTTCTCTTTGTTCTTGCGTCGCTTGCCCTGGCGCTCCTGCCTGGCTTGCCGGTCCCGTTTTGCTTTCCGTTCTCGTTTCGGCTCTCGGGCTTCTTGTGTTTCCCTTGCCTGTCGTATAGGTGAGGTGGTACAGGGGCCCCAAGGTCCCACCCTCAGGCTGTGCAGGCTTTCCTCGCCCTCACATTGGCCTGGCTGGCAGGTGCGGAACTCTGTGAGGTTGGGGCAAGCCGAACCGCCGAAAAGAGGCGGGGCTAGAACCAAACGCAAACGGTTCTGCAAGCCCATCCCACAACTCTTGGAGCAGGACGTCCATGGGGAGAACTCGGACACCACACAGTCACGTGGGCACGGGATAAGGCAGGCCTGCTCTAACCGTGGCTTGGGCTCAAAGTACTCGCAGATGGCATCTTCCGCAGACACGCCATCCGATTTGTGCACGCAGCCCACTTCCCGCGTCTGGATGCCCTCTTCGCCCCGAGTGCATACCGCTGGCCTTGGCACGCCCGCACTACGCATAGACACCGGCACACACTGGTTCCAGGCCCCTAGCTGCCAGTCGTACATCTCTTTGTGCCAATCGCAAACCCGGAAGCAGCTCTGTTGGTTGCTGGGCCGCTCTGACTGCTGGCAGTTGGTGTGTAACGTGGTCCAGCCCTCGGAGTGGGCACACCATACCGCTCGGCTTTGACTTCCTCCCGGACCACACTCGTTCCCCATGCACCTACCCCACGGCCCTAAAAGAGAGATGAAGATGAAAGAGACAACATTATAATTTAGCAAAGCAATAGAGTCAGTACTGGTAGTCTTGAACAGATGTCCTGATTTGCAGTCATGTTCAATATCCTGATCGCATCCTGTTACACTTCCTTTGCAAGTCATAATTAATGTCTGCAGTCTACATGCACTTAAGACATTAAATAGAGCTAAAAACAGGACATGAGCAGGAGGAGTCAAATACCCATTGCCTGAATCAATATTCCGGTATTCCCAGGGACTATAATTCAAAACACTCTAGGGAAGTGCAGTAGTGAAGACAAGCTGATTTTACTGATGGATTTCACAGCATGCCAGAAACATCTTTGTGGTCACAGGGAGAAGAAAGAAAGAGGCCGTTTACATTGTTTTAAAAAGAAATATTTTTCATGAAATATTAAAATGTGGAATTTGGTAAGAATATTTATAAAATAAAAAATGCATTAATAAAAATAAGTGCAAAAATATTAGTACTAAGTACTGTAGCTTGTAACAAGGGGAGTATTCTTAAAGGGACAACTTTGTACATTACCTAGCCATAAAAGGTGCATATTAGTACCGTAGAGTAGTAATAAGTACCCACATTTAAGTAAGCATTGCTATTTTTTTATAAAATAGCAACCGTAACAAAACCATAACTATTGTAACTGTCCCTTGACTTCATTTCATTTGATCTTCTCACAACGAATATTTTTTTAAAAGCTCTCTAACTACATTAATTTATCGTATGTTCTGGTATCTTTCTTATAAAGTGCCTGGGTGGGCACTTATAAGACAGGGTAAAGGGGTGATTTATTCCAGGGAAATGAAGGCCATTTGAAGCCATGCTTTATGACTCCACTTGATAAAAACGAGATAGTACGATGTAAATGTCAACGGAAGAAGCAGTGTGCTGAATTAGCCTACAGCTGCAACCACAAGGACCAGGTCAATACAGATCGATACTGACCACAAGAAACCACTTCGGATACAATAGACAGAGCCACCACACACTGAATGACCTCAAATGGCAGAAAAAATATATTTATACACCACATGTACTCACATGTGCTCTTTTTTTCCTCACTGTTCCAAATACAAGCTTCTGATTTAATAAAAAAAACTAGCGGTGAGTAATTTCTGACTTATTCCACATGCAGTTTATCACATGGTTAGCCACTGTAAACTCCAATTTTCAAGGGAAATCAAGAGCAATTGGATTTTGAAAGCAAGAAGGAAGATTAAAATCCCAAACAAGTGAACAAGTCTGCATGTAACACTCAAAATACAATCACTGGCTTAAGTTAAACTCAATCGACAGCATCTGAATCATAATGTTGAATACTAATAAAAGTTTACAATATTTACCTCTCTATTTTTCTCAAAGTGCCCCTATTATGCTATTTTAAAGGTTCCTAATTTTGGTTTGGAGGTCTCTTACAATAGGTTTACATGCATCCAAGCTAAAAAAACAATTTCTCATAATATGCATTGGAGCATCACCCTTTTTTCTCACAGTCTGAAATGGTTAGATCAAGGATTCAGTCTCTCCAAGCCCCTTTCCGAGAGCATACTCTGCTCTGATTGGTAAGATGGCTCACTCTGTTGTGATTGGTCTACCCCTTACAGCACGTGTTGGAAACAAAGCAACCATTACCATATATGAATTTCAGCTCTGGAGGCTTCCTCAGCACTTGATACACAGCGATTTGAACAGAAACGTTTGTGTTGGTTTTACCGTAAATGAATGGAGCAGTCAAAAAATGTTAAAGAGGTGGTTGAGTATGATTTAACTTTTCTAACTTTAGTTAGTGTGTAATGTTGCTGTTTGAGCATAAACAACATCTGCAAAGTTACAACGCTCAAAGTTGGTCCAAAAAGGACTACAACAAACGGCTGGTATGGACTACATGACATTCCTCCCTGGTTAGTGACATCACAACCCTAAAATGTACATAAACCCCGCCCCCGGGAACACGCAGTCCATGTTGAGAAGAGTTGTTGTATACAGGTGCCTTCACGTGCTATGGTAATTATGGTAAATACCAAAAGCCGACGTGGAAAATGCACATGAACACCCCCTCATGTGGTATTTTCCACTGGGCAACTCGTAGAATATTTTGATGCACGAGTTGCCGAGATGAGATAACCTTTGACCTTTTCAACATGGCGGAGAGCGACGCAAGCGTTGTGAATGGTAAGCATTGTACACAACTAAACGTTTTTTGCTACTGTTAGCGGATTGTTTTTGTAGCCTATACAATGTTGTGTCATTAACAATTGTAATATAATGCGTTAACACTCAGTGTCAGTTTTAAAAATAAAGTTATGTTTGGTGTTACCTACCCAGAGCAGATGTTAATACCAGTTCACAAGTGGAAAATATCATAAAAGCACTTGAACACAACACACTGGTAAATACCAGTTCACAAGTGGAAAATATCATCTTTTCCACAGCACGTGAAGGCAGCATAAGAGTACATTTGTGAGTCTGCTCAAACTTTAGCATCCATCTTTTCACATGCAATAGAAAGTCACTCTGTGTGTATCTCACAACAGTTCCTATACGAGCGATGTATAGATTATCATGACAGAATATGCTAATTGAAGATAGTCAACTTAACAGCAACATAAATTCATCAACTAACCATTCAGAAACCTCCTGTTGCATTCTACATGTTCTCACTTCTTCTTGAGTCTCTCCATCTTTGTCTGACTCCGTTTTAACATTAAAGACAGAACAGTTTCTGTCATTTTAGTGTCTGCGTTAGGTAATCACTAGGGCTGTAACGATTAATCGCGATTAATCGCGATTAATCAAAATTCAAAATAAAAGTTTGTGTTTACATAATATATGTGTGTGTATTGTGTATAATTATTTTGTATATATAAATACATACACATGCATGTATATATTTGAGAAATATTTGCATTTATATACTGCATATATATTTTTATATGATTTATATTATATATAAATAGAACTATTTTATATATAAATAACACATTTTTATTAAATATATACATGCATGTGTGTGTATTTATATATACAAAATAATTATACACAATACACACACATTTATTATGTAAACACAAACTTTTATTTTGAATTTTGATTAATCGCGATTAATCGTTACAGCCCTAGTAATCACAGCTGCTAACACACATAAGCTCTTGAAACCCCACCCTGCAGCAGCTCATGCTCATTTGCATTTAAAGGGCCAGGCACAAAACTATGCGTTTTTGCAAACCCTTAAAAAAGTGACAACTTTAACATGCTATATAAAAATATCTGTGGGATATTTTGTGCTAAAACTTCACACATCAAGTTTGGGGACAGAGATTTATTTTACATCTTGTGAAAAGTGCATTTTACCACCCCTTCAAATAGTCAGTGTTTCAATGGTATAGTCACAAGGCGTAAACAATATGCATGTTAACATATTCATATATTTGTTATACTACTTCTTTTAAACCCTCCATAAATTTGCCCCCTTTACTTCTAATGTAAGTGCCCAAGTTCCCAACCCATGTTCGTTCCACACATTTCCACTGCAGAAAAGGGGGACAGCGGAGAAATGCTGTCACTGTCTATGGCAGTCTTGTTGAGCAATGAATTACCATTATAATAACATTGTTCTTTGTATATAAATATATAAAACTGTGTGTGCGAGAGGAACCCATCGTGTGAGTAAGTGAGTGATTCAACGGTTTTAGATTATATATATATCCAAGAAGGACAGATAAGAGTCCCGGGAGTTTATGCGAGCTGCCGGTTCGCTAGAATCACTTCTGGTACCGTGAACAGCAAAACAGAAGTGACACACTGCCTGAGAAAACACTGGGACATGCACTCTTTGATATTATAGTAAGATAAACAACACATAGCAGCGTTATGTCACTGTTCATTCCTCAAGTCTGTGGAAACACGCGGTCAGTTCATGACAAGCTCCAGTTTGCCTGGCCGAGAACAAGCTCTGGCTCCAGAACATGAACCGTTCTGGTGGAATAGGGGTACGCGTAAACCAAATCTTGCTTTTTTAGATAAAACATTATTTATTGCTTACTTTTTTTGTGGTAATCAACATCATGCCACAAATGCTGCAGATTGAGAATGTACTGTTGTATTGAACTTGGAGAACTCCTTTAACCAGAGCTACTATCTCACAAACAACTGCAAGTGTTTGTTGGGGAGGCATAATGGACCTCCCCAGAGAGAGCAGGCAAGAGCTTCTTCATTCACAACGCCTGAAGCTGCAGGTGCTCAGAATAATTTATGAGCATGTCACAGGGTGATGTGGTCATCTACAGGCCAGGGGACACCGGGGGAACGCACAGCAGAACACCATGCTGGAAGCATGAAGCATCACAGAAGCATGATAGAGTCATGCCCGCAAATTTTAGAAACGACGGAAGATGGCAAATTCATTTCCATCCGTAAAGGTTACCGTGGATGTGGTATATTTAATGAAAAGAGATGGAAAAGGCAGGGATGTGGGAGTGAAAAAAGGAAAAGTAAATGGGTAAAAAGCAGAAAAGAGGGAGATGGAAAGAGGTTTATGGTAGATAAGACTCCTTTGTTTGTAGGCCACAGCTCCAGCTGTTAGATTTACAGCCGCAGGGCATCAGTAAAAGAGCTCATCAATTTCCCTGTCCGTTCATCCACCTGCCACTCACTGACGTTTATTATCTGCTATCACACACACACACACACACACACACACACACACACACACACACACACACACACACACACACACACACACACACACACACACACACACACACACACACACACACACACACACACACACACACACACACACACACACACACACACACACACACCAAATACATGCACACATACCCAAGTATTGCTCAACAACTGGTGTTAACAGATCGTTAACAAAATTCAGTTAAATGCAACTATACATTTCTGAAAATTCATAAAGCGGTTTAACTAAACAAAATCATGCGAGCAAGAGAGTTGTTGTTCTGAATATAGACTGCAGCAGATAATTTAAGCCATGCTGATATCCAGACAAACAGCGTGATTGTGAGTGGGACTTTGCTTTTCACAACAATTCAATAAAGAAGTAACTTTAGCCGGATATTGCCTTTTTACTTTTTTCAAGTTTTTTCAACTTGCATTTGTTTTTGCACCGCCAACAAAGATAGTTCCGAAATAAGCCAATGAATGTACATCTCTGAGCAACACACTAGCGGCTTTACTGAATGAATCAGTGTTGGATGAACTGAACGAGTTGGTTTAATGAATGATGCAATGAATCAATCATAAAGACAGGTTTCGTTGAGTGAATTTGAATTTTTGACTGAATCTGCTGAGTGAATGATTATAATAATTCACTCACAAAGAGTGACTGAGTGACTGTGTATTTGACTGAATTGATTGAGTGAATGATTTAGTGATTGACTCATAAAGGCGTGTTTCGTTCCTGAATAAATCAGTTTTGGATGATTGATAAATCAAAATAAGCTTTTTTTTTTCATAGCAATTACATTTACTACAAACATTTTCCCATGTCAGCAAGAAATCCATTATACAATAAATTTAGGTTTTCATTTTTACTCAATCAGATTATCAAAGGCCTTCATTGGTTCAGTGGAAGCAAGTGATTGCTGAAGGTTAAGAGACATGTTTCTCACAGATATGATTATGTACAGTAGTCAACTGTTTGAGGATGAGAAGTTGGAGGAAAACACGAGAAAGATTGATGGAGAGAGAGACTGCTCGTATGTAAAATAATTTATTTTTTGCATCCTCTCCCCATTCCCAATTTGGTGCTTCCTGTGGTGCCAGGTGGGCAAGCTAAAGCTGGCATTTACCAGGGAAATGTAAAACAGCATGAAATGTTGCTCCATACCAGCTTGGCTGGATACAGAGGCTTTGGAAAATGGGAGCATGCTGGGAAGATACTCGGCATTCATACGCTTCAGACACCCACATGATAAAGAACCAGGAAAAGCCCGGGAAAAGGTCACGCATTTCAACCGCTGACTATTGTTTAGATCTGCAAGATTACAAAGCCAAAATGTTATTCCATTAAATTGCATGATATTTGCTGTCAGAGGGGGAAAAAAAAGACATCATTCTCTGCAGTATTTTATCAGACTCGGTCTTAGTCAGCGGTGAGAATCACAGTCGAATGAGGACAGGAGGTTTTATCTACAACCCACAGAGAAGTACTGAAGTTGTGCTGATAACTAATAATATCATGAACAGCTCACATGCTCACCTACACATTCAATATCAAGATATCTGCTACACCCGAGACAACCATAGGAGTCATAAATCTTTTATCCCTTTTTCTTATTCATGTCGAATTACTTTTTTGATCACAGTAGACACACTAATGCTTTTCCAGAGCTTGCCTCAGCTTCTGTTGGCCACAAATCCCTTTACAGAGTCTTCTGGATTTGCCTGTTTTCCTTTTCCTGGTTGAATGATAGTTGGGTAAAGATAATTTTATGGTTGTAGAGTGATACAATGTCATTCACAGGTATGTCACTGATTTTACAATGTTGCTAGCAGACACATGCTAATGGGATGCTAGCGTAAGGAATAAGGAGCGAAGATGTTTAAAAGGCAATAATCTCAAACTCATATTATTCTCCTTCAAGGATGTATTGAGTCACAAAGTGACCCATGATGAATATTTTTATTGCTCAGAGGTTGCTCTTTTATATCTCAGGAGACTTAATAGAATTTTCATTGTTATTTCCCGTAGGTAACAATTTTGTCCTAGATGTTTCCCATAAAATTCTAGATAAAAGTACACAGATTAGACCATTTTTACATACAGTAAGAGTGAAAAATATGATGTAAATTGTCCCATGTGGTAACTAACTGGTGCCACTCAAGAAAATATTTATTAATAATAATAAATATAGCTGCAAGCAGCAATTATCGGGGCCAAACACAACAGAAGCAAACAAGGAAGCTAGCAGCAGACCAACTGCAAAATAATTGTCAATAAATACATTTGGAGACAGTTTTAAGCAAAAAGGTTTGAATGAATGAATGAATGAGGCATTTATATAGCGCTTTACATATGTACTACTATACACCCAAAACGCTTTACAATCATGTCGGGGTCTCTCCTCAACCACCACCATATAGGTTTGATTACCTTTAAACATATTGAGTTGTAATGAGATATAATTGTTTATAATATAATTTCATTAAAATGTTTGACCACAAGAGGATACTGCTCTGAAACTTTTTGAGGACTTTCAGGGCACAGTGCCGAAGACACATACTGAGTTTTGTAATGATATGCTACAGCATTCGTAAAATAAATACCAATATGCAACACCATTGCAATTACAGCTTTGGCTCTTTTTTTGTAATTTTGTAATTAAAATGACGGCCATATTTTCCAAGGTACACCAATGTCATAATGACTATAATAGCAACTGACACTGCATGTCAATTTTGAAGTCAATCAGACCAACTGTTCTGCAGTTAGAGCGAATCTCATGTTTTGTTCAATAATAGCGCCCCCAGGTGGCACAGTCCAACCACTTTTTGTGTGTCCTCAGAGTGCCCTCATACATAAGTGTGTCAAATTTAGTAAAAATATCTCATTTTGTTTAAGAGTTATAGACAATTATATATACAGTATATATAGAAATTGTTCAATATGCTTTCAATTTTCCTATGGTGGTCTCATCTCGATCAGACAAACGGTTTCGAAGATATTCTCAAAAGTTGTTTAAACGCTAAATCACAACATTGCACAAACCATAAGGCGAAACCCAGCATGTTTGGTATCGTTGGACTCTAATGAAAATAAGTAAACCAAATCCAAAGTTATAAGCATGTAAATATTTTATTTAACCACTAGGTGGCACTGGCTCAAAACTTTTCAGGCTTCTTCAGGGGATCGTGCCGATGACAGATATCATGTTTCGTAACGCTACAAAATTAAAAATGGCCGACGCCCAAAATGGCCGATATATACACCTAAATGATATATATTGTATTATAAACATAATTATTTCATTGCATCTGACTACATTAAGTTGCACCATAAAAATATTTGTTTAACATTTAGATTGTGCAGGGGGGAAATTGTTATTTGATTTTAGCCATTGTCCTCTTGGCAAATCTCAGCACAGAGTGAGACTTTGTTGACACACAAATCTCAATCATTGCTGTATAGGCTGTATATAAATCTCATCTTTAATATTTCCTACAGTGATTTGTGTCTTTCTCAACAGTGTCATTAGACTCTTCCTTCTTCAGCTGTAAGAATCCAAAACTGCTGGGTTTGATTAATCATGCAAAGTCACTTAGAGGTTAACCACTGAAGCCCTGCAGCTTTATCTATCTGCTTTTATCTATTCACCATTTGGCGAAACAAAATGCTCAACAACCAACTCAAGCTCTAACTGAGAGTACATACTATTGAGAATATGGTATTTTCAGCATCATCAACCGCACTAATTTTTGAGCGAAATATCCTTTTAAACCCGACTTTGAGCCGTGCTGTTGTGTCTTTATACCCCAGTAAACTACATCTACTTGTGTACACGCTACACACACCCTTATGCTCACCAAAAAACAACTTTTCACTCTATTCTAAGGGTCAGAAATAATGGTTCAGCTTGAAAAAGCTGAATCATCAATAGAAAATGGGTATGAGCTTCACAATATCAAGAACATGTACTCTCATAAATCATTGTAAGGAGGTAGAAAAAAATACAATAGCTGAATTTCGAAGGGTTGCATGAGTGAATCTAAGCAGTGTATTCAGTCTCTGGCAAATATGCCCACTTCACTCAGAGATGGGATTCCTACCCCCTGCTGAAAGTCATCTAACACACAGACTTCCACACATTTATCATTCACCACTGAGCATGTGTGTGTATGTATGCGACAAGGAAGAATTGCGTCCATATAACCTCACACAGCGAGGTGGTATGACCACCTGCCTGAACTGTCAGTGAAGGGCTATTGGCCACCTTTCAAAAATGACGAATAGATGCGTGTAAAACAAAGTTCTATAGGCTTTTGTCAATCAAAAATCCACGGATAGTTCACCCAAACATTCTGTCATCATGTACTCACTCCAATATCGTTCCAAACCTGTATGATTATCTTCAGCAGAACACAAAAGTAACCAAACGGTTTTGGTGACTATTGAAAAACCACTGAGACATTTCTCAAAATATCTTCTTCTAAATATGTCAAAATATTTTGTGAGGCCACTTCGAATGAAATGTAAATTACTCCACCAAACACGCACACAAACAGATCCAAACAAACCGTCTCGGAGCTCTCAGTACAATTCCCCTGCCATATTAGTTACACATTGTTATTCTGCAATAACACAAACCCTCAGAAGAACTCCGTTTGCTCTCCAGCCATGAGTCAGCCAGAGGAAGCCACAGAGAGGCCGGTGAGACACACGACTGACACCGGATCAGTCCGGCTCGGGTGGAGGTCCGTGCCCGTCAGCTGTAGGGAACTGGCCACATCCTCCCTTTGTTCCTGGAAGAACAGTGGCGTTCTGTATACTGTGAACTCACAATAGAGAAGCACCGAAATCTGGACGGGTGTGACGGCGTGCCTGGTCAGGGCTTCAGCCGCCTACGCACAAAAATACTGCATGGCACAAAGGATCCTTTTTTGGCTCTTCTATCCAAACACACCCACAGACAAACGCTGCAAAACATTTAATGTTTTGGATTCAGTATGTTTTTTTCTTGGTTTCTGTAGAACAAATCTAGTCCTAGATCAAGGTACATTTAGTAAATTTGTATTATTTAAATGATTTGCCCAACACTATGGAAGCCCGTTTCAGTATTCAATTAATTTTTTTTTTACTGGAGATTGAGAACAAGACAAAAAAAGATATACACATTCTTCTTTGTTCTTTACGTGCTCTCCATTTAAAGTTAAGTCCCAAGCTACACAGTGTTCATTACAAACAGCTGCTGTTATCTAATTCTAACAGAAGAATAATCAAATCTTGGATGGGTAATTAAGAAGAGGCTTGCTGCAAGATGATCACGAGGCAGTTGGGCTCTTGAGGAGACAACACTTTAGCTGCTCTACCGAGGCATGATTTATTTGCGATCATATGTTGAGTACCTTCAAAATGTTCTGAGATTATCTCAACGCCTGTGTACACTGAACCTGTGGCAGGTTCAAACAAAGATTTGTCAAAAAAAAATTACTTTGCAAAATTTTTTCAAAATTATTATCTTCCAGCGTTTGATCTTATGACCTCATAGTGAGATGTGAAACAATATCTAGTTTTTTTTGTTTTTTTTAATGATCATGCACTATTTTATTCCATCTTGTAGCATTCGGAGGTCATTTCAAGATACAGTGTTTTTCAAAGATCTGAGCCAGTCAATGATGTTAAACATCACAACACAGAGTAAAATATGTAGTGGGCTGCTGCAAATAGTAGCCTTATCAAAGCAGACATCTATGACGGGAGGAAAAGCAAGAGGAGGAGAAACCGCAAATAAATACGGACAGAGATGCAGAGCAAACGAAAAGGACGTGTAAAGGAAATCTTTAAGGATGTATGCGCTTCAGATTAATGACATTAGTCAGAGTACAGAGCAGGGGGCGGAGGGGTTTACAAGATTGGATTTGGCTCTGATAAATACGAGAGAGGAGTAGAGAGAGAGAGGAAAAAGAGCGATGGAGACCGCAGGGGTCACGCCTGCCAGCATGTGGCCGTGTGGAGGGGGTAGAGTCAGAGGGTTTGTGGGCACCACAACACTGCTTTGATTAACATCATGTTCACGTCACATTAACATACACTGTAATCCACCCTTGGAAATAAACCCTCCTTTTCATCTTCATACCCTGCTTCAGTCTGAATGAGGGAAACAAAAGGGGAAAATTGAGTCGAATCAACTTAATTGCGTAATTAAACAATCAATTCTCCTTCTAAGACAACGAAACAACAAAAGGGCCCGCGCCCCATTTATTTTGTGTATGCTTCGGGCGGGAATCATTTAAACGAGGAATATTGTGACGTGTTCATTCCTGGAAAATACAATTCAAAAAACAGTGCTTACTAATATAGATAATAACTCCCTTTGGAGACTGGAAAAGAAAAACAAACTAAATAAAGTTGAAAACATATGCCCTTCCTAACTGAGGAAGTTCTTGTCCAGGCCCTTGTCATTTCTAGACTCCAATACTTCTGGTTGGACTTCCAGCGTGTGCAATCAAACCTCTACGATCCAGAAGGTCTTCAATGAGCCCAAGAGAACCCACGTCACACCTCTGTTTCTCTCTCTGCACTGGCTACTGTTTACGGATCACATAAAGTTCAATGCATTGATGCTTGCATATAGAACAGCCACGGGCTCTGCACCCTCCCACCTCCACCTGCTTTTATGAGTCTACAACCACTCCAGAAGCCTGAGGTCGGTAAGTGAGCAACGCCTCGTGTTATTCTCACTGAGAGGCACAAAATCAATTTCCAGAACATTTCCGTTAACTGTTCCTTGGTGGTGGAATGATCTTCACAACGCTATCCGGAACGGAGATATTCAAGAGAATATTCAAGAAACAGCTTAAAACTCATCTCTTCTGTTAGCACAGAAAATGACGATGAATTGCTTGTATTCCTCATTTGTAAGTCGCTTTGGATAAAAGCATCTGTTAAATGAATAAATGTAAATGTAAAAAAGAAGAATAGGTCGTCTTTAATTCCTTGTTCCTTGTTCTGATTGGCTGTGGCAAATTAATTAGTCCTGAGTTTATTGTTTGGAATGCAGATTTGTGTTGGGCAAAGACTAATATTGCAATAGTATTTTTGCTGTATGTGTGTGTGTATTGTATGCTATTATGTCTCCAGCACACACAGTTGGTGTGTGGGAAAGACACCAGGTTCAAACACAGTTCTGCAGAGCCCTTAGAGGCTATGTAAGGTGTCTGAGCTTAAGATCACACCGCTGGAGATCAGCACACACTCGCCTGCTTAATTCAGCTTAATGCGCAGGCTAAAGCAAAACTTGGTCTGGCTACAAGTGAACATTTAATTTGAAACCTGAGGTTTCAACCTTGACTCTATGGCAAGGACATTGTAACATTGATGCACTTTTAATTTACTCACCTTACCTTGTTGACGTTTATTTCTTCTATGGAGCACAAAAGAAGATATTATGTGTAGAATTTCTCAGTCATTGACAAGACAAAGACAAAAAGTGCTTTTCAATTTCTCTAAATATTTTCTTTTGTGTACCGCATAAGTCAAACAGGTTTGTAACGACATAAGGGTGAATAATTACATTTTTGTGTGAGCTATCCCAAGATCATAAAGATTCAACTGATTAAATTTATGTGACTAAAAGTGGATTTAATATACTGTATTTTATTATTTCTGTGGCCCTAGAGAATCAAACCTATGACTTTTGTGTTGCCATGCTTTACCCATTGCGCTACATGTTTTGCTCCATCTGGAACTGCAATGTTTATGTTTGGGAGTACATACATTCGGATGTATGTTATGGTGAAAAATGACGGTGAAATTACTGTAATAGGTTGCTGATTTCTATTGTTCATTATGGTGACGATGTTGATGGCAATTATGACATTGACAGTGATGATGATGGTAGCAGTAATGAGAATGACTTTGGCAGTGATGATGATGTTAATGACAATTTTACAAAAAGCAGCTGTGTTCTGTGATGATTAATAAATCAGACAAATCTTAAGATTTATTATAGAAGTGTTGTAGCTAGGATAGTGAGCGAAAGTTTGTTTGTCATGGCAGTATATTTGGCTATTTTCTATCGCAGAAACCATGATTAACATTAACATTTAAAACAGAAACTGATAATATGAATAAAAATATATATATATATGTTTGACAGACAATGAGCTCTGATATGTACATATGGGAGGGTTTTAGTAAGATTAGCTCAAAAAGGAAAGAGGAGCAAAGACAAGCAAGCATAAAAACAGGGACAGGGAGAACTGGGAACAGTGGAGAGACCAGGCTGCCAGCGGATTATTGTTTGAACATATTGGAGAGGATTTAGTGAAATTAGGGAAGCAGAATAGATAAATAGTGTGCTAAAGAACAGCACATGTTGGAACTCAATCTCTCAGTTAGGCAAACAGTCATGGTGCCGATGTGGTGCCAGCAAAGATCTGCAGGAGGATTCATTAAACTTTCTTAAGAATAAAATTTATATTTTTCTTAACTGCTATTTTCTAAATTAAAGGGGCTATCATTTAAGAATTTGTATTTATTACTTGCTATTTATTGCCAATATGTCAACAGCTTGTGACAAAAATTAAAAAACAAAACCTTCCCTGACTTAGGTTGTCTATGAAAGTCTGTAGACTGATTTTTATGTGAAGGACTCTGCACGTTTTTTTTTTGCAGAGAATCCGGCCCCAGCATGGTGATATCGACAGTTGGCAGGAGTGTTATAACTTATAAAAGGTTAGTTTATTGTGGAAATTGTGGTTTTTATTAATACTTTAAAGATAAAGCAAACTTATACAGTTGTTTAAAGGTTAATATACTTTTACTGAAGAGTATACTGTAAAGGTCAAACAAATGTGAATGGATTTTTTTTTAAAGAGCATATATTTTCTCTAGTCCAAAAGTCTTGAGAAATTCTGGGATTCAAAAGTGTATTTAAAAAATAGTATTAAAGTTTCAGGTCTTGAAAAAATTAAACAAACAAAAGTTGTGACTAATTAAATTAGCTGCCGACTAAAAAAAAAATACAAAATTAAACAACAACAACAAATCCAAACAGAAGCATTTACAGTAATAGTCTCAGACATTTAGACTCCACTTTATGTCCAATCGGAAGACGGAAAACTTAAAGATTAACCCCAGAGAAGTAATGCTGTCATTGCTGCATTTATTGCAGTACCAACCATCTGGCCAAGTTCAATATGTCAAAGGCAACAACCACCAAAGGGATTTAATTATTGCCTTTAATTGTAATGGAGGAACAGAAAAGAGAGATGCATGTAACAAACAATAACTTGTTTATTTTCAGCTGTACCAAGTCATGTTTGATAGACAGAATCAGAACAAGAGCGAGAGTCACTCACCAGCTAAATATAAAGTCGGCATGAAATGAAAATTCACTGTGTATTTTCTAAATGCATGTTATTGATCTTATTGTGAGCAGTTCATCCATAGATGTCGTTAATTTCGATCTTCCATTGAAATGACAGACTTCTCTATGGTGACATTATTCTCCAATAGTTTAGTCTGCTTAAACTTCGCACTTTTCTTACAATCAACTGCAAGTTCACATTCACATCTGCCTACATCCAATTAACAACCAATGGATAAAACCAAGTCCAGCCCTACATCTTTTTTTACTTTTCGATAATCACTTTAACAGATGTCATGTATGTCACAATATGGAAGATTTGATGCTCCATCTGTTTCATCATAACTTTAACATAAAAAATTAAGTCAATGCAATGCCTGTTAACATGAGTATTGACACCACTGAGGAAACATTGCAAAGATGGTATCAGTTTAGTATTAAAATACAATCAAAAAATTAAACTGGATAAAGTCGGCATGAAATCGAGGTTCTGTCTTTTCTTCCCTTTCGTCTATACCATATCGTATATCTACTATGCTTCTGGAACAAGAAAAAATGTAGGGTGGGACTTGATTTTGTCTATGAATTGATTGGATGGTTGTGGTTTGCTATTGGTCGATCTCGTGAGTGACAGCTAAACACATCAACAATACGGGGACACATGAATAATAATAGAAAAAGATGTGCATGAAATAACAAGTTATGTCATGAAACTCTAGATGGTGCAGCCTGATAACGTAACCTGCTGAGTCATTGAGTTTGCTGCTCAACATTTAAAAAGTGAGCCAATGTTTACTGTAGCAGTTTGCACTGCGCTTTCAAAGTTCCCCTGAAACTCTCCACCTCCCTCAGCTCCACCTGAATAAGATCTCTCACCTGCAAAGAGCGTCAAATCCATCGGCGTCGCGTTTTGAGTGACCAGAGCGTCAATCAGAAAGTTGAAAGTAGCTCAACTTTATGTTAATGAGCTATGACGCGGTTCAGCGGCAAAACAGAAATATTTACGACCGCTCGTTTTAAGCGGGAATGCAATTAATTTGCTCACGGTAACACCAATTTGACCAATTGCACTAGATGCAAATAATAATAATAATAGCTAATTATTTTATTTTTTTCCCGACCAAATGTGACCAAAACGGTTATAAAAATGCTGTCATTATAAAAGGTTTCTAGTGTCAATGTATTGCTTGTTTTTTTCTGTTTACATTTCATGTTGTGACAAGCTTCCCCGTATTTTTTGACAAGCGTCCTTGACAGGGCGGCCAGAGCTTCTTTGCAGCTCAAGTCGGCGGCGGTGTGTACGTACAGTAAAGAGGATGGATTAAGTTAAAGTATAGACAAAAAGCAAGTTTCCATTACTCACACTAATATAGAGTTGGCTTGTTTATGTGTGTGCGTATTCAAGAGTCACGAAAGCTTAGTGAAGATTACAGCGTGTGCACTAGATAGGAATCAAATACAAAAGGATTGAAGTGGATTGAAACGTAGCTGTATTTGGCTAAACATTTTAGACAACAGGTTGACTGGAGTGGATGTCAGTTTTTCATCCATAAAGATGGGCAAGATCTGAATTAAGGAAGATAAATATATCGTTCACTATGACATGCGGCTGAAGATCTCAATGTTCAGTGTGCGAGGCTGGTGGGCTCCATCTGTGTGTTTGGTATGAAGTGAGTGATTAGAATGACCTTTGATGGTCCGATTCATTTCCTGTAGGTCTGCATGTCACTGTTAAGCAAGGGTTGGCTTACGCTTGTCGTCTCTTGGTAATATTATACCAGATATAACAGTCCATTCAGGCTTAAACCAGCCTACATTGTCTATATTAGAGATGTGGTGTACAGCACATAGTAATTGCATTTCATTGGAAACGGGACCATTGGGATACAATCATGGAATTGACCTTTAAGGTTATTATAGTGTCCTTAGTTCTTCCTATATATATATGAGATTAACCAACACAATCAACTGGTGAATGATCCCATAATGCAGTTTATGATGGTAAAATAAATTAATGAACTAAAAAAGAGCAATACATTTGCAATATTCATACATTTTTGTTAAATGTCAATAACACTAAAACATATTATGGAAAAATCCCTAATCCTAAAATGACATATATACATTAAACAATTAATGAAACATTTATTTAATGAAAGCTCTTCCATTCACTTTTACAAAAAAAAAAAAAAAAAAAAAAAAGACTTAATTAAACAAAATGTATAATACAAAACCAACACAAAACATTCACAAACAAGAAAAAATAAACATATCAAGTTGTATAAATTAATATTAACCAACATTGTTCAAAAGTTTGGGGTCAGTAAGATTTTTTTTTAATGTTTTTGAAAAAAGTCTCTTATGCTCTTATTGCGAATATTGCAAAATACTTTTACAATTTAAAATAACTTTTCTATTTTCAGATATTTTAAAATGGCATTTATTCCTGTGATGGCAAAGCTGAATTTTCCGCATCATTACTCACACACTTCAGAAATCATTCTAATATGATCATTAGCAATTTTTTTTTTTTTTTTTTTTTTTACAGAACCTAAACATTTGAATGGTAGTGTATAGCATTTCAACCCTCTGGATACTGGTATTGCTGCAATTGTGATTTGATTGTGAACTTTTAAAGAAAAAGAAAAAGAAAAAGGTGTTATATTCTTTGTCTAGCAGCATTATGCCAATAAATTCTGTAAAAGCTTGTTCATAGTTGTTCATGATAGTAAAAAAATTTAGCCGTCACACAGTACGTGTGTATTTCCAACAGCTTCAAACGTGGCTCATCAGATCGGAATTTATATTCTGGACTATTCATTTTGTAAATATATTTTTGGTGGAATACACAACATTTCAAGTTCACCTTCTAAATCACACCCAGCCATCACACTTATCTGCTTTTCTCAAGAACATCATATAAAGAAGAAAAACAAGAACATCATGGGCTGACCTTAAACACAGGTGAAGTAATCGCATTAGGAATTGAGACCATTACTACTAACTGGAGCTCTGAAGCATGGATTATACCCTTACTCCCATTACTTTGGCACATTTAGCCCATTTGTTAAGTGCTCAACTGTGTTCACCTAAGTCAAATACAATAAAAATCCAAGAGATGATGGTGCAGAATCATATCTAAAGTTATAAATATAATATATCAAATGATATCCCTTTTATCTAGCTTCTTTCACCCTGTGTTAAGCCAGCCAATAGTATTATGTGAACTCAACCACAGCACTTTCTCCACAGCTTATATTAAAGCAGTGCCCATAGAAGGTCACTCAGAGGTCTTCTTGCCATTTAAAGTGAAAAAATCCATAAGGATTATTACTCAAAACAAAACTAACTTGAATTTGGCGTGAACCAGAGTCCACTTGATTTTAGAGTTTGGTTTGTTTTGGTCAAACTCAGGTTTGGAATAAACAAGC
Organism: Phoxinus phoxinus; assembly: GCF_949152265.1. Taxonomy (NCBI): domain Eukaryota; kingdom Metazoa; phylum Chordata; class Actinopteri; order Cypriniformes; family Leuciscidae; genus Phoxinus; species Phoxinus phoxinus. The sequence continues at coordinate 6,344,765 of NC_136894.1, forward strand.
TGCATGATATAATTACCTAATTGCAGCGATAAACTGTAAAACGGGCACAACGCTAAAACTTATCCTGAACTAAAATGGATTGAAGACACCTCAAATGAATGGGTATAGATGGCTAAAATGTGTTCAAAATATTTAACAGCTTATCTTAATGCCTCATATGTACTGTAAATTGTTTAAATAAAGTTATACTCAAGATATTTGTTATAAGTTAATGGACTCCATGCACAATCGCGTCTGCGTTTTAGCCACAGTGGCCAGTGCAGTGTATGGAAATTATTATATTTTTTTATATAATATGCTAACATTTTTGGTCACACGTTATATTAGGTGTCTTTAACTACAATGCACTTACATAACATGTACTTATTGTTCATGTTGTATTGCAAAACACTTGTGCTGCATTCTCTGAAATTCTACTTGGACATTTCAATGTAACAATCTTGTTTAAATAATGTATCTTAAGGGTTTTGTTTTGTTTACAAATTGTACCCTGATACTTGTACTACAGTTTTCGCCAAAATGTACAATGCAAAAACAGATATGAGTAGACGAAGGGAGATAAATGAATTCAAACTGTGGTTCGAACCAAATAATCAATGTGAAAACAACCCAAAAATACACTTTTTGAGAGTGTATTTGAACAATAAACTAAGACCAAATGAGTTAAACTGGCACGGGGAGAAGCAGAGCATCCTTGATTAGTCTCTCTTTATAGTATGCTTTCAATCATCCGCTAATGACCGTAAAGCTAATCAAGATTACTTCCTCCCTCCTCTTGTACCCTTGTACTCACGGCCCAAAGGTATAGAGTGTTTCCAGTGTAGGGCAGGGACACACTCAATAACAGCTCTACTTTATGCAAATGCATGCTAACCTACAATGGCTTCTGTGAGACAACACACGGGCACATACACACACACACACACAAACTCTCTCAAATGCCCTGCAGCAATGCTAGCGCGCTGCTCAATATCAGGGCCAGTGTGTCAGCAAGGCGGCATGAAGAAAAAGCACACTCAACATAGCAGAAATCAATCACGCCAGCCCCGTGCTAAAAACGCTAACACTTTACCTGTTTAGCAGCCTCCAGGTCTGTTTTTCTAAAGAGCGTACAGCGTGCCCTACTATGTCCTTTTCAAAAAACCATGAAGCGGCGTAAAGGCCATATTGTGTGGCAGCCATTTAGCAGAACAAAACACACCATCAAGAAGACAAAGTATAGCAGTTGTGGTTATATTTTGCAAATTCTGGTCAAACTTCCTAGCAGTTGATTAAAAGTTGATATCATGATGGCATATGGAAATTAAACCATCTTTCCATTTACAATCATGGCTAATAGGGTGAGCAGAAGGAATGAAATATTGCAGCCTTTCATGGCATAAGTATTTTTTTTTTATGACAGTAACATTTTATTTACTCAAACTTTCAATATTAAACTATTAAAATCCTTCATATATTGCAGGTCAAAAGTGAGGAGTCAGTAAACATTAAATTGATCAAAAGTGAAATTTAGGCATTCATAAGACAATGCTACAAAAGATTTCCATTTCAAACTAATTATGTTCTTTTGAACTTTCTATTTCACCAAATAATCTAAAACCGCAAAGCATGGTTTCCGCAAAAAAAGTATATCAATATATATAAATATAAGCGATAAAATTCTGCAATGTCATTGTCTGTCCTTAAATGACAAATCATAAGGTTAGCCCCAGTTAAGCAGCCAGTATTGATGGTAGATGGACAGATATGGTAACAATTTGAGAGCGTGATCGTGATATTACGCACCAGTGATGACGTTCTCACTGGCAGATTTGCACACATGGAGGGCACCTTGAACTCTGCGGTCATAAGATGACATGGCGTCAATTTACAAAGGTTGGGAAGAGGGCTTCACTCCCACAGTAATCAGCTCATGTTCCAATCAATAGGTGGGAGTCCGCCTGCTGAATAATTCAGCACAAACGCTCTCTCAAACGAAGAGAGCAAAGAAGCAGTGAAAATTATATAAACCTCAGTACCACTATAATAGAGGACATTTAATTTAATGGTCAAACCATTAGATAAAATTAGCTTGAGCTCAAATCTATTTCAGAGGGCTTGTGGAAACTCGTTTAGCTACTTTTTGCGGTCTCTTTATCCATTGTGTTTCCTGAATTGATTAGTATGTGGGAACATTGCATACATTTGTATGTGAATTGCATACTGTGCGTGTGTGTGTACCATTAATGTGCCCGTATTATGCTATTTTAAAGATTCATAATTTTGTATCGTCTCCTACAATAGAATTACATGCATCAAAGGTTAATTTTTGTATAATATACATTGCACATCACCTCCTTTCTCAGAGAGTCTGGAAACGGTTTGTTTGAAGATTCAGTCTCTCTAAACCCCTCCTTTGCAAGAGCATACTCTGCTCTGATTGGTCAGCTAGCTCAGTCTGTTATGATTGGTCTACCGTTTGTAGCGCAAACGAAACAACCATTACCAAATCCGAATTTCAGCTCTGGAGACTTCAGCACTTGATACACAGTGATCCGAACACTAATGATGGCATCGTTTTTTTCTGTATCAATTCCAGTAGACAAGTTATATAAGCAGCACTCTTTCTTTCACCTGTGATGTGAATGTTTAGAAGCTAAAAACACAATATATACTATATAATATTGAGTATAAACAGATGCAAAAATAGAAATGTCCCAGTCCGTGGCATATGGCCTGGTATGGCGCCTGATACGGTGGCCGTATGGTTGAACAGCGCTGTGAGATGGTGCCATTTTTTTCACACCTCAGATGGGGCGAAGCAGTCACCTCTCTCTGGCAAACCCACAGGGCATCATTTACACCACCGAATGTGGGAAGAGGGGGAAGGTCTGTCATTCACAGAGTCACATGCACAAACCAAGACTATCACAATTAAACAAACCTAGCAAGTGTCACAGCACAGGCACTCTGTAAACAACCACCGCTAATGAGCAACTTGCACAACCCTTAAATAAATGCTAAACGTAAATGAGAGCTTCGCATACGTGATATGCATATAGAAAGGTATTAGCACCAACATTGGAATATGTGTATAATGAGTTGTTGGTTTGCATATTCTGGACCTCTGTTAAGTCAGCATGCATGTGTGTGCACTACAAAGGAATTGCTAAAGCTGAAAACAGACCCATTGTCACTATAGGGACTCTTTGATGCCTCTACATGCCTTGTTCCCATTCATGCTAATAAGGCTAAACACAGCAGATGGGAGAACGGTGGCACCTAAGAAGAAAGGAAAGGGAAAGGATGTATAGGTGATAAAGAGTGCAGAAAAAAGAGAGACTGAAAATGAGTGAGTGTCACTTACACTCTGCATTGTAAATTGTCCAACCACTAGCTTCATAAACATACTAAATAATGTCTTAATAGAAATGTAAAATTGCAGATACATTTGTGTGAGGTAGTGTTATTTTAGGATCATTAAGATACTTTATAGTTTTTATTAATATTTTGAATCAGTTTTATTTTTATATTTTAGTGTTTTTGACATTTTAATAGTTTTTTTAATGTCAATATTCTTTATCATTTTTATTTTAGTATTAAAGTTAAACTAAATTAAAATAATAAATGTTGCCCTGGCAAATTGCTGAAATATAGCTGAAAAAAAAAAAAACTGAAAAGTTTTTATATTTTATTTTATTTCGGGTAACTAGTTTATTTTAAGTAAAGAAAATGTTTTTGTTTTTTTACTATAATCACCATGGTGTGGGGGTTAGGTGATGATATGTGCCTCTCATAAAAAAAATTAATAATAATGGGAAAAATCATAACAATCATGGGAATGGGAAAATTGGAATTGTAGGAATGGAAGTTCTGCCTCTCAGTTAAAAAATAACCTTTTTTGATTGAGTTTAATCACTCTATATAAAAATGAGCTGAACCAACCTGAAAAACAAATTCTTTTAAGAGTTGTTTGAGCTCAAGAAGCTAAAATTATAATGCCATGCCATTGTTGTCAGATTTTGCTGTCAAAACTTAATCTTGAGAAACAGATTCCCTGTTTACAGAAAACAACTGCCAGGTCTGGTTACCAATATGTCCGCCAAGTGAACTGGATTGCCTTAAAGGATATTTGATAGAAGTAAACAGAAAGTCCCCACCAAAATAGAACAACAAACATGATTGTGCGTGTGTTTTATGGCAGGAGTCAAGTTGAAATGGGATTGTTTGTGCGTGTTTGTCCCTATATTGTGTGTGTGTTTATTGTGGACTGTTGATTGTGTGTTGATTGCCTGAAGCAGAACTGTGCCAACGTTGTTTTCCTTTGCCTTTATCTGGGTGATAACATATAGTTTTGAGGGTTCTCAAGAATATCTAAGTGTACATGATTACAAAGAACATGGCAGATGCGACATAGGCAAATTGATGTTAGTGTATTCCAGTTGTCAACATGGGATTGATATAGACATACATACTGTACTAGCAAAAAGTATAACAGATTAGTCCTATCTTTTACAAAAAATAGCATGTAACGATATAAATAGATAGCAGGTTTCCCTTTTGTAATTGACTGTGTACATCCCATTACCTAGGCTAGGGAATGTGCCAAATATTCCTCAGTTGTCTCTTATTTTTTGTGATTTGTTTTTCTGCCATGTTTATTATTGCTCATGTGTGCATCTCATAAAATGTCCAAATGTCCCATGCTGCTGTCTGCAGAATATTAAAACAAAGAAAGAGTCTTTATTGAAATATGCATGAACACAGTTGTGCCAGGCTTAATGATATGTCTGAATTAGCAAGTTGCGGGTGTCATGCAGAGAAGGCGGATCTGATGGGCCGGGTGAAGAAGACAGCACGAATGTAAATGAAGGGTGTGGAAGACGAAAAAAGAAACAGCCTTTGTATAAAAAGACTTCATATTGTTTTATAAAACATTTGATGTTATTGTATATCAGCAGGCCTCAGATGCTAATGACCATTCGCACACTGTGATTATCTGACTGAATAACACAACAAAATCATCAAACTGGAAACTAAGATAAATACTTACGTTTGACATTATACAATTGTTAGAAACGCATTTTACTAAGAACCATATTAACATCTCTAAAATAGCATACCTCTCAGTGAGCACACAGCGAGATGACGAGTTTCCTGCACAGCACTGATGCTATAATCCATAAACACTTCATGAGAGCTTAAATGTGTGTTAGTGAAGGCAGAAGTCAGCACCAGATTGGATTATGGAAGGGTTCTGCCTGCAGGTTCATTGCGTTTTTCTCTCCTCGGATGACCTACTTTCCCCTGCCTAACGCATGAATCTTTGTTTATTAGGTATTCGCCTGAGGGTGGAAATATATATCCTGATTTATTTTAACAGTCCAAACCATTAAATAGCCCATGATAAAGGTATGTAACTGAATGTTTACATCTTGTCTAGACAGTGAGCGAAGAACCCAATCAGTATTCAAATAAAGCTAATCACATAAATGCAACAGTAGAGTGACCAATCTCATAATTACATGAATGGTTTAGTATAAAGGAATCTTTTTTTATTATACACATATTTTTTTTATTTTTTTTCTAAAAGTAATTAAAAGTAATTAATGAATTGGTATTTAATATTTTTTTAATTATTTTGGAAATCTAACTTCGTAAAATGACTTTGAGTTTTGGAAAGACACTATAAAATAAAATAATAATAATTGTTGTTATTATTAGAAGTAGTAGTAGTAGTAGTAGTAGTAGTAGTAGTAGTAGTGGTGGTGGTGGTGGTAGTATTAGTAGAAATAGTAGTAGTAGTAGCAGCAGCCGTAGTATTATACATAGTAATTGTTATAGTAGTAGTAGCCGTTGTCGTCGTACTAGTAATATTTGTTCTTCAATATTGTTAAAGGTACAATATTATTATTAGTAGTAGTAGTATTAGCAGCAGCAAAAGTAGTAGTAGTAGTAGTAGTAGTATTAGCAGCAGCAGTGGTAGTAGTAGTGGTAGTAGTAGTATAAACAACATCAGTAGTAGTAGTAGCAGTAGTAGTAGAAGCAGCAGCAGCAGTAGTAGTAGTGGTAGTAGTAGAAACAACATCAGTAGTAGTAGCAGCAGTAGTAGTAGTAGCAGCAGTAGTAGTAGAAGCAGCAGCAGTAGTAGTAGTGATAGTAGTAGAAACAACATCAGTAGTAGTAGCAGCAGTAGTAGTAGAAGCAGCAGCAGCAGTAGTAGTAGTGGTAGTAGTAGAAACAACATCAGTAGTAGTAGCAGCAGTAGTAGTAGAAGCAGCAGCAGTAGTAGTAGTGGTAGTAGTAGAAACAACATCAGTAGTAGTAGCAGCAGTAGTAGTAGAAGCAGCAGCAGCAGTAGTAGTAGTGGTAGTAGTAGAAACAACATCAGTAGTAGTAGCAGCAGTAGTAGTAGAAGCAGCAGCAGCAGTAGTAGTAGTGGTAGTAGTAGAAACAACATCAGTAGTAGTAGCAGCAGTAGTAGTAGAAGCAGCAGCAGTAGTAGTAGTGGTAGTAGTAGAAACAACATCAGTAGTAGTAGTAGCAGTAGTAGTAGAATCAGCATCAGTAGTAGTAGTGGTAGTAGTAGAAACAACATCAGTAGTAGTAGCAGCAGTAGTAGTAGAAGCAGCAGCAGCAGTAGTAGTAGTGGTAGTAGTAGAAACAACATCAGTAGTAGTAGCAGCAGTAGTAGTAGAAGCAGCAGCAGTAGTAGTAGTGATAGTAGTAGAAACAACATCAGTAGTAGTAGCAGCAGTAGTAGTAGAAGCAGCAGCAGCAGTAGTAGTAGTGGTAGTAGTAGAAACAACATCAGTAGTAGTAGCAGCAGTAGTAGTAGAAGCAGCAGCAGTAGTAGTAGTGGTAGTAGTAGAAACAACATCAGTAGTAGTAGTAGCAGTAGTAGTAGAATCAGCATCAGTAGTAGTAGTGGTAGTAGTAGAAACAACATCAGTAGTAGTAGCAGCAGCAGTAGTAGTAGAATCAGCAGCAGTAGTAGTAGTGGTAGTAGTAGAAACAACATCAGTTGTAGTAGCAGCAGTAGTAGTAGAAGCAGCAGCAGCAGTAGTAGAAGGTGGTAGTAGTAGAAACAACATCAGTAGTAGTAGTAGCAGCAGCAGCAGTAGTAGTAGTAGAAGCAGCAGTAGTAGTAGTGGTGGTAGTAGTAGAAACAACATCAGTAGTAGTAGCAGCAGTAGTAGTAGAAGCAGCAGCAGTAGTAGTAGTAGTGGTAGTAGTAGAAACAACATCAGTAGTAGTAGTAGCAGTAGTAGTAGTAGAAGCAGCAGCAGCAGTAGTAGTGGTATTAGTAGTAGTAGTAGTGGTAGTAGTAGTAATAGTAGTAGTAGTGGTGGTGGTGGTAGTAGTATAAATAGCAGCAGCAGCAGCAGCAGCAGCAGCAGCAGCAGCAGCAGCAGCAGCAGTAGTAGTAGTAGTAGTAGTAGTAGTAGTATTAATAGTAGTATTATTAGTAGTAGTAGTAGTGGCATTAGTAGTAGTAGAAACAGCACAAGTAGTAGTAGTACTAGTAGTACTACTAGTATTAGTAGTAATATTTGTTCGTCAATTTTATTATAGGTACACTATGTAACCATTTTTTTGTTCAAAATGTACAAAAACTTATGAGTGAGTACCTCCATCTTCCAAAATGTGATTTTTTCTCACTATAGTACGACTATAATAAGTGTTTATATTCAGACTATTTTAGACCGAGCAGGAGTAACCGCTGTGGAGTAGCCCAGTATGTGTGGTTTATACACATAAACAAACAGAAGCAGATCCGGCTACAATATTCTTCCACAAGACGCATGCAGTTCTGAGCCAAACGTTACACAGTGTACCTTTAAATTATTTGATTATAAGGGAAACCAAACAAAACTAAACTAAAAAGATGATGATGATTATTATTATTATTTGTCATCCCTAAAATACAATAATGAACTAACACTATAATTATTGCATCTCACTAAAACTCTAAAAGGAAAATATTTACATCACACTTCTGCTACCAGACTATAAGACAGTATTTAATATGTTGTAACTTTCTCATGTTCAGTAACCCATTTTTGGACGAATGGTGCAGCAGATGTCCACCAACTCCTCATGAGGATTTGTCTACCCCTCATAATAGTTGTTTGGATACATTCATGATTTTTTCCTGAATGACACATAAGTGAAAGTTTAAATAAAAAATGAGCTAGGCACGTATTTTCAGCAGTAAATATTCAAATAAACCAGGCAGAGGCTGAGAAGCCAGTTGTGTCTGGCATCATTCGATGAGTATAATATGTTTAAAATGATATGAATCAGTAACAAAACAAGCTGGAGATAATTTACATTGCAAACAGCTGCCAAGAAATCCATGACATTTCATCACCGTCTACTGGAAGGTGGACACTGTTCTTATTAAAGGACTGTTTGAATAGCAATAATGTAAAAACTGTCAAGCATGACAAGTCAAATGCTTTTTTTCCATCTGATTACCTTATCTCTTCTCCCAATGAATGCATAACGTGATGGCCTGCTATCTCTATATGGGCGAGAGTGGGTTTCCAAGACGTCTTTTTTGCATTCAGAGTTTTTTGTGTATGTGTGTGTGTGACATTATCAGGATTCAATAACAAACTCATGCTCTGACAAATTGGTTTTAAAGAGGCCACTGTCACAGTCAGAAAATAACCACCGTTAATATTTAATGCTGGAGTGTCATTTCATGTCCTGAAGAGGGAAATAGCTTCTGTGGCCTCAAGTTACAATGGTTCACTGACCCTAATGGAAGTGGCAGACAGGGCAATAAAACAAAGAATTTCAAAATGAATAGTCAAGATCACGTTTCAGTATCTCCTGGTGAAGCATACAATCTCAAATTAATATATAAATAAATACCTGCGTACTGTACGTACATTCGTCCATTTTTACAGACAATCCGCTGTGCTGGATCCTCTAGCATTTCGTCCTCAATATGCAAATGAGTTTCTCATAATCACCTTGTTTTTGTCTCTGTCTCTCAATCACTGCTATTCTGCGTTCCTGTTTCTATCTAATTAACATCCACGGGTGCAATTATATGGCATTTAATTGCTTAAGACCAGACAGAAAGACAATGCACGGACAAAAGTATACTTGTTAGACATTTAATTTCAAAACCATTGGCATCAATCTATCCTTTGTTGCCGGAACAACTAACACTCTTCTGAAAAAAACAACAACATTCCACTTGATGTTGGAACATGGATGCAGGGAGTTGCTCCCATTCATACATAAGAGTGTCAGTGAGGCAGTGATGCTGGGCGATGGGGCAGGTCTATGTTCCAGTTCCCAAAGGTGTTCAGTCGGGTCTCTATCTGTATTTCTGTCTATATAAAGTACCTATATCTATATCGATTTTAACAATACATTTTAATAATTTTAATTTTATGTACATGTGTCACAGTGGTGGGTACTATCTAGATCAGGGGTGGGCAATTAATTTGCCCAAGGGGCCACATGAGAAACTGGGGCGGTTATAGAGGGCCGGACCAATACACTTAACTCAGTTCTGCCCAATATATTACATCTCTCTCAAAAAAGAAAAACAGTAAATGAAATTAATTAAATTAACACAACACACAATTATATAACTATTTTATTAACATTCACAAAAACTTTCTTTTTTTAGCTGACATATTTAAGGGCTAACGGTAAACTCGCATTTCTTGAACGCTGTCCTGCATGAGCGCGAATACAGTTGAGTGAAGGTGCATGTCACACACACTGTGACTGACGTAAATAAAATAAACAAAATCAGTTGCCTTGACAGCAGTCCATAACTTTTGGCACTCTAGCGGTTATTAAACAGAACTGCATGCGTATTGCGGAAGAACATTGCAGCCGGAACTACTTCTCTCATGTCTATGACGAGTCACTCAGGGACAGTGTTACTCTGCAGCGGTGCCGACTCGACCGGCCTAAAATAGTCCGAATATAAACACTGATTATAGGTGTACCATGGTGATTCAGGATAAGACACAAACACGGTTTGGAACATTGATTCATGATGTACACACTCAATATCTAATTTTTTATATATTGAGAAATTAAAAAAAATTACGGACTCCAGCTTTTATTTACCAATTACATTACGTGGGCCGGTCAAGGATAGCCAGAGGGCCTGATGTGGCCCGGGGGCCGTACAATGCCCAGGTCTGATCTAGATAGACAGAACGATTAAGTATTAGAACAAATGATTGAATGAAATGTCGGACGACAGACAGATACAGATACGGCATACTAAGATCAAAGAATTGAGAGAGAGAAAGAGAGAGAGGGGGGGGGCTCTATCCCAGCTCTCCTCTGAGGTTTCAAACACACTCAGAGTGAGTTGTGTGCATATGGTCAGAAGGTGCTAACTGGGTGATAATTCAATTCTAGTGATGTATTTTTCATTGCTGTTGGGAACTGGGTCCGTACTTAGATTACGCTTGAGACCACATATGCTAGAGCACAGCAAGACATTAAAATTAGTCTTCTTATCGCATAAGCAAAACCCTGCAAATGTCAAAGTTTGAAGTTAGGACTTTCTGAGATTGGATTGGATGGTACAGCTCACCTCTGGAGAAATGGAGAGGAGGTGGTGCACTGTCGTGAACATGTCAGAATTTCTGTGACTTGATGCAATTTATGGTATATTTTTACAATATATATGTTTGTCATTGAACATAGTTTTGGGTAACCATTTCTAAAAACAACAACTCTTAAAATCATGATGGCTAAAGCACCACAATAACCGAGCACATTCTCAGTTTACATAAACAGAGATGGTTTTAGAAAACCTCAAACCACACTACATTTGGCTATTTACAGGTCTGTACCTAATTATCATGGCAAACCAGAATTACCCACAATGCATTAAGTGCTCCTCAGAGATGATGGTCATGGTTAGATGTGGTTGGATTGGATACAGTGGATAATTTAAATTCAGCCGGAGATGAATGACGGCTAAAGCCAACCTCAGCCACTTCACCCCCACCCAGCCCCAATAGCACACTCACATGTGGAGACCGATAGATGCTTATATTAAATTTAACACACAATTTCCAACTTTCCATTCAACATTTCAGTTCAAAATCTTAATATGTGATAATCGTTACTATATTCTGCAATTAAAACAGTATGCTAACCAATTTTAAAACCACTTTCTTTTATTAGGACATAGTGAGGCTTTCTCACACACTGCTGACATTTCCTTTAATCTCTCAGAGCAAAGCCACGTGGGTATACAGCGGATGAACAGGGGACAAATAAGGGAAGCCACACACTAAATAACAGCACAATACCTCAGCAAAAGGATATCAATTATAAGTCAAACGGAGAAGCTTTTGTTACCATTCATGCAGCTGCTTAACTGGATCACAAGAGTAAAATGTGTTTTTCAGACTTAAAGAAATGCAATCAACAACTAATGAATCAGACACTTCAGTTATAAATCTTAAGGAGATAAGAGGAGGGCAGCAAGTAGGGCAGCATTTTAAGTGAAGTACTTTGTATAACACCGGAAAAACATAGGCACTATAGAGCCAGCACAAACACAAATACCCCATTCACATCACAATCATTTAAAATTAGACAAGAAGGAAAGAAAAGTGTGGTACAGTAAGAAACAACAACAACAAAAATGCTATTTCTTAACAGATTTTAAATCTAATACACATTACACACATTTTTATTGGCACCATATTGGTTTAATTTCTTATAAAAAAAAAGGTACAAGAAGCTTTGTTGATGTCACTTTGAAAAACACAGTAAAGATCAAACACAAACTATCTTGTAAAATAGTTATCACTCAAATCCATTATTATGGATTTTTTTATGACTCTATTCTCTATCCTAATTTTTTTAAACATTCAACCTCGGCTCGAAGGCTTATTTTTTTTCTAATTCACAAGTATTTGTCTAGAGCAGAAATAGAATACATTTAAAAATGGTGATGCTGATATTCCGTTGTATTGTTTGTATTAAAACAAACAAAGTAATATAGATTATATTTGTAATATATATGTACTATTTAAATTGATATTCCATACTATTATTAGTATTATTATTAGTAGTGGTATTAATAGAAGTAGTATACATTTTTATTATTAACAATACTACTAATCATTATAATGATAAAAAAATCATCTGTATTGGCCAGAATTCCAATATCAGTGCATTCCAGAGACCTAAGACAATAAATGCTGCTTAGAATAAATATTTATACAATCAATGGTACATAAATTAAATGTGGTTCAACACTTAAAAAAACTGGGGAAAAAAACTCATTACTGGGGAAGGAAAGGGGTTGGCTTTAACAGGAAACCCTGAGAATAACCTTTATATCTGGTTAGAGTTGCACAGAATGGACCGTGCCATTCATCAAAAGAAAGATCTAAAGAGCAGTGATCCTTGTTACACAGATCATTCCAACACAACCACATACTTTCACCTGCACACACATTAAAGGTAGGGTAGGCAATTTCGGAGAGGCTAGCAATAGCAAGCTAGCTTTGAAAGCATTAGATCCCATCCTCCCTTCAGAGTGTCTTGTAAGCCACACCTCCTCCAAAACACATGAACGCACACAGCCAGAGCAGAGTCTGCAAAGCGTCACGAGAGACAGCGTTAAATTACCTCCTGTCTCAAAGCACATAATATTACAAATAATAATGACCGTAAAACACCTGACTGCCGCGGATTCATTTTGGCGTCTTGAAAATGTTCCACCGTGGTAGCCCCACTCACTGATTTGCTGAAGGCAAAAGCACCTTTTGTCTGGACTTCTGTCTGTCAGGAAGCTTTTGAGGCAGCTAAATCACTGCTCACTTCCGCTCCAGTGTTAGCAGCTCCCAAATTTGATCGCCCTTTTAGGTTGTGTGTAGATGTAGATGCTAGCAACGTGGGTGCGGGAACTGTACTGTTAAAAACTGATGATGAGGAAATTCACCGTTCCGTTAGTTATTTTTCTAAAAAGTTTTCTTCCTATAAAGTTAAATTATTCTGTGACTGAGAAAGAGGCCTTAGCACTGATTTGGGCCCTGCAACATTTCAAGGTGTTTGTGGGATCACTGTCAGATTCATTGGTCGTGTATACTGACCACAACGCGCTAATTTATTTGCACTCTTTGCGGTGCCCAGACCAACGTTTGACTCGTTGGTGCCTCTTCCTGCAATCATACGCCCTTGAAATTTGGCACATCAAAAGGTACTGACAATGTGGTGGCAGACGCATTGTCTAGAGCTCCTTACTCTTCCTAACTGTGTTTACATTACTAACAATGTTTTGTCTTGCTCTCCTTAACTCTTAAATTGCTTCTACAGGGCCCGTAGTTGCTGAGGATATTGGGAGTAAAATGAAGTGGTTGGTGTTTTACAGTATGGGGGGTTATCGGGTGAAGGGTTAGGTTGGTTTCATAACCCTTTTCTATGGGGGAGGGTGTTATGAACCCAATATGGGTTATATTTGTGTGTTGTTTATTTTCTCTTTTTGTTTGGTTTGCAGGATGGAGTTAGGGTGAGTGACGTCACTGATGACTGAGGAGTTACACCTGTGTTAGGGCTGATGCCGCCAATTAAAGCAGTTCCCTTCAGCTGTGACGGGACGCGCTCTCCCACCCTCGTGCCGTTTGTGTCCTTGATTCCGTCGTTTGTTTCTTTTCGTCTCGTCTCTTCCTAATTAATTATTCTTACTTGAATAAATGTTATTCTTTTTTGAGCATTATCCAACGTGTTGTCTCCTTCTTTGTCGTGGCTTGCGAACCGGCCGTGACAGTATTGTTGACATAGAAATGATAGTGTTGACATAGAAATGATAGTGTTGACATAGAAATGAATAAATCGGAGTCGGAGGACAAAAAAAAAAGCTCCAGGTAGAATGTCACGGGCTGCCATCTCATAATTATGGTTACGACATGGCGTGAACGCAGCATAAGCTCGTTGTTTTGGTTCAGGAGGAACTGTAAAATGTGGCTGTTGTTTGTTCGGGGCGCTCAGTGACTGTCTACAACTCTCCATAGCCTCATGAAACGTGTTGATGACGTGTGATGTCTGCACAAACAGGGTGTGTGGAGGTATGCAAATGCATATGTTGACAGCAAATAGGACATCCTATCATTGCAATTCGAATGCAATGATTGGACAAACATTTTTTGGTCCTGAGACTTCCACAGAAGATATATGTAAATGGTTTAAAATGTAGAACACTTCATTTATTGATTGCTATCAGGATGTGAAGAGAGTTTCAACCAGTATAACAAAAAGTGTTTATAAAACAAATTGCCTACCCTACATTTAAATGAAAACTCCAAACTGAATCTGGTCCAGTCAGACTACGGGATGGTGGATTGTGAATGGGAAGAAACAGGGTTCACCTTCTCTCTGCCTGCTGAGTTATGCTGATGCTGCACAGCTTTTTGTTCCCATGGCTCATTTTGTTTCTTTCCCTTTTTAATGAGGCTGAACTTCAAAGGAAAGAAATGGATGGCTGATTGAGGTAAGGTTGTCTACTTGTTTGTTTCAAGCTTGTTTGATTTTTCTTTAGATTCTGCATGGGCTGCTTTCACAATGAGAAATCTGATGAAGTATGTAGACATGTCGACTTCATTTTTCTTGGGCTGTCCGTGCCATTCCATTAAAATGAAGGACAGCTGAAATTGCAGTCGGTGGCATGGAGAGAACCGAAGGCAAAAAGAAGGGCTGTGTTATTGTGTCCCACTGTAATGAGAGTGGCGAACACTTCATCACTCACGCTCAAACTCTCCCGCCGCACTGGATGATGGGTGTTTAGTGAGCACGCTCCACTTCTCTCTACTGATTGCTCGCTCTATGTACAAAACATTTATAACAAGCATTATTATTATTTTGTCTATTTTCTGTCGTGAAGTGGTTTGACTAAAATAGCGTTAAAATCCACATAACTGCTAATTCAATGTCTGTATTACACTGCGATGTTCTTCTCCAAAAAGTGTGTCTATGACTTGTTTCGAAGTGCTTTCGTTTTTTTTCAATAATTTGTTTAGCAAAATCATGAGCAAAAAAAGAAAGAAAACAACAGAAAGAGCTAGTGTTGTAGTCAAGACCACCTAAGCCGAGACCAAGACAAGACCAAGACTTTGTGGGGTTGAAACCAAGACAAGACCAAGACTTTGGATGGTTGACACCAAGACAAGACCAACACTTTGTGGGTTTGAGAGACCAAGACAAGACCAAGACCAGATCAACACTTCTCAAAATCATCTAAAATATTATTATCTACTGTCTGAGAAATGTCTTATATTTAATAAATAAATACAATTGGAATAATAAGTCACTATATTTAGCTGTTACCAATCAAATCATTAACAATAAAATTAATCTTTGTGTTGCAAAAACTTTTCTAAAAATATGTCTAAAATGTAAGTCTTAATATTAACTTCTTGTTTATTGAACGTTTATATAAAATCAATATCACGTTTGCAATCATGCTCATATTCGTGAAAACAGCTCTCTTGCTCTTATGATATTGCTTACCGGTAATTACATCCTATGTTATTATATAAAAAACAAGATCTCATACAAGTACTTTTTAGCAATCATATCTTGAATTTGTTGGCATTTGTACAGTATGTGTTTTGTTCATTTTACTTTTTTGAGACAATCCTGCATTGATTTTGAACCCGGCACCACAGTAACAAAGGAAATCACATAAGAAATAAGTTACTGATTGCGTTTTAAGCAGTAAGTTTTACATCAAATCACATTAATGATGTTTGTTAACAAATAAATCAGACAATGCACCAGGTAGGCTATTTAGTGAGATCCTCGCAGTTGTGGTCTTGACCGGTTTTGAGATAAAATCCAGAGTCCTCTTAGTCTGAGACCGAGACAAGACAGAGTAGTACAAATGCGGTCGAGACCAAGACCGAGATAAGACCAAGACCTTCAAAAAATGGTCTTAAGACTGGTTTCAAGTATTACTACACTACAAAGAGCTATTATCAAGAAGCAAAGTATCTCATCGTAATAAGGCCAAAAGCAAAACGCAAATCCGTAATTAAATTAAAGTAAATCACAAAAAAAAAGAAAAAAAAGAAAAAGAAAATCACAACCCCTAATAGTAGTCAAAAACAAGATGTGTGTGTGTGTGTGTCTCGTGAGTGTCTCTCAGTCTTTTAAGCTCACAGATACACAGTTCCACCATCACACATCTACAAATCCACAAAACCGCAACTCCACCGCAAGTGTGCAAATCTGGGACAAGAACCTAGAGAATAAAAAAAATTATAATAAAAACAACAACAACAAATGCTGTCAGACAAATAACTGTTGTCTTTTCCAGATAGAAAAAAGGTGTAATGTCCTCATTAAAAAGCTTGCCTTCAAACAAAATGAATTGTATTTAATATTATTTTTTTTATTTAAATGTGTTATTGTGTAATCAGTCATACCAAAGACCTGTTTTCTTTATCATATGGTTGCCACATTTGGGGCTGAAAATCCCTACTCACAAACTCGGACCCCCTTTTTACTATTAGAGTCTAATAATTAGACCCTTTAACTCACAGAACAAATCAATCATAGCTCACAGAAAATCCACTTGGCATAGGTATCCAACAAATATTATCAAAACCTACAGCCAAAGCCAAGAGGACTGCCATGTCGACCAGCACAGCATTAATACACTTCTCTTTTTGAGAAATTGTGTGACTCTTCAAAACTGTCACTGTGTAATGTGGCTTAAATCTAATCACACAGAAACACTTCTTGAATGCTGATGATCAGATCTAGAGAGGCTCATCCGGTGGAAGTGTGGAGGGAGTAGAACACACAGTCGAGCAATCAAGCTCTTGAATGGAGTGAAGACAACTCGCTGCATGCATGACTGATTTTACTCTCGGGAAAAAGAGCTTGATAACAAATTTCATTCAACAAATGTAATTCAGTTATAAAAATGCCTGACATTTCAGTGTGTACAGTGATAAATCTCACTGACTGATCTGCTAAAGAACACAAACCTCAAATGACATCTGATTGCCCTTTTGTTCAAAGAGCATGAGAGAAAATAATGCAAAACAATTACCTTTGTCACGTTTTCCTACTATAGGACATTCAATAGATAACAAACCACAGCACTTTGAAGACATAGGCACTGTATAGCCCATGGTGACTTTCCATTTCCCAGTCCTGACCGTAAAACAATCAACTGGGCAGTAAAACTGTACAACTAGCATGAATCACCTTGGCAGAGGGGCGTCAACCTCCATTGGTACCCAACATGTATACCCTGCATTTCTATATTAAGACCAGTGGTGTCAGAAGAACATCAGTTTTCGTTAAACCCGTTTCATCACCTCGTTGACAACTGACAAAGAAACATATCTCAGATCAGTAGTTTCTTGGAAACTTCTCCAGACAACATCTGCAGGAAAACAACATCCAATATGGAATAGGGGGTGATTGCAGAAGGACGGGTGGGGAAATGGAGTGGAAAGGCAGATGTCTGCAGAGGACAGCAAAAAAGAAGGGGATGAATGAAACAGATGGAGAAGGTGCGTGGCGCTGCTCTACGACGGCAGTAGCTACACATTTGAATGACTTATTAGCAAAATTGTGTCACTAAGACTAATAATACAGTCCTGTAAGAAACTCTGGTGCTATTGCTCTGTTGCGGTCGCCGGTCCCCCTTTTCAGGGGTCTCTGTCTGCTTCCAAACAAACACTGGAGCGGTTCGCAACGCAGACCAAAGACATCTAAACAAACTAAAAACAGGACGCAATGTCAAAAGATGTAACCCTAAAATGGACAGCATGCTCAAGCATACCTGTTTTTTGTTTGTTTTTTTAGTTAGGAGTTACGTCGCCCCTTACAGTTTGGTACAGGTGTCTGAAATGACGTCTCCTCGCAGCAGACCTCCTCGCATTTGTGTTTGCATCTGTTTTGACTCTTCATAAGCTGGTATTGTTGTCAGCTGGTAAAAATACCATCATATGTACGCACATGTGTTTGGTCATTGGCAGTGCGGATTTAAAAGGAAAATTTCACCATCAAAACAACCTCTGAAATATTTAGATATCACATTTGAACAATACAGTGAATATAATCTAATTTGAATGATATACAACCGCAATAAGCAGAGATATGTTGTTCATTGGAGAAAGATGCTGACTAGCCTGTTAGCGATGTAGCAGGGCACCTTTATCCAGCGTGCTAGCTTTCATTCAAGCTTGTGTTTGATGTCAATGCCACAAATGAAATTTAAGAACTGGCACACTGGAGAAATGTGCCCTGCTATGTGCTTGACAGGACATAGTGGATTGTGTGATTTTTGCTGGTAGATTTTTAGAGGCACTATAAAATGGTACTTAAACACTCCAGTAAAGCATATTCAACAGGAAAATTATGATCATGAATCATCAATGGGCGGGTCTGTGGGCTGCCACAGCTGTGGATGAGGCATTGGAGATGGTAAACAATCCCAAATAGCATCATACACAATGCTCTATAACTAGATTATGAGAATATTATGGAAAAATGCATATTATATTCCCATGCACGCCTTATGGGAAAATGCTAAATTACACACTGACTCCTCGTATAGACATGACCGTTTTCAGTAATATTAAATGCATAGTGATATGCAATGCAAACGGAGTATACATTAAGGGCATGGTTCAATAGGCTATAATTTACAAATCTTCTTAGGATGCACTAAATAATGTTTTATTTTTATTTTTATAACGTCTAATCTATAATCCATCAATCATCCACATACAGTATGAGTAATGCTGGACTTAGTCTAAGCCTTGCCATTTAGATTACTGTAAACAGTCTCTTTTTCTCTGTCACATTTCCTTCATCTCCTGCACTTTAAATATGAAATCTTTTTAATTCTTAAGAGATTTAACATTATATTTAATATACAATTTAAACATTTTATCCACACAAGAGCAGTGTGTGTGCGTGTGCGTGTGCGCGTGCGTGTGTGTGTGTGTGTGTGTATTGGCACGACATACATAAAGAACAGGAGTTGGTTGGATTACTGTGAAATCTCAATAAATGAATCATTTCAAAACAATAACAGACATTTTCAGCCAATTTTCCAGCACATTTACTTGTCAAGACTCATACACATACTGACTGCATTACATTGCAGAGAAGCTTGCATAGTCAATGCGACTGAAGCAATATCATTCTCAGTGAAGTATTCTGAACACTTGAAATTGCAGTCTCAAGATCCTCAAGTTGTACTCAAGCATCTTGTTTGAAGCTGATACCCTCACACAATCATAAC
This sequence comes from Phoxinus phoxinus, assembly GCF_949152265.1. Classification (NCBI taxonomy): domain Eukaryota; kingdom Metazoa; phylum Chordata; class Actinopteri; order Cypriniformes; family Leuciscidae; genus Phoxinus; species Phoxinus phoxinus. Next base: position 6,364,023 of record NC_136894.1, read on the forward strand.
ACTGGTCTCATGAATCATTTTACATAATTTCACATTAGAGAGATTCACTTTCAGGACACTTTCAACCACTGAATACAAAACAAGCAATGAAGCAAACGAGGTAGACAGACACTGTGTAATGGTGCATTGTGGGAAAACGGAAGTCGGGGAGTTCCATCAGGGAGTATGGCTGAGTGCTCGGCGTAACTATGATGAATTGAGGGTCCCTGGTAACTCACTTACAGTAAGCCCTGCAGACCTGGCCATGAAAAATGACATGGATAAAATGTTCTCTCCCTTTTCGCCAATGTTTGTCTTCTCTCTTTCATTTCCCAGAAATGGTCTATTTTAAGCTCCCAGAAGAAGAGCAAACAGACGAATCTCCACTGGGTTATTAAAACATCACTACTAAAAAGAAAAAAAAATAGATTCCACAATATTCAGACAGAGATCCACCTGTAAGCATTTCTTACATTTAAACCGCAGAATTGTATTAGGAGACATTCATTGACCAGCTCTTAACTACCAAATGTGAGTATAAGGGGTTCCAGCATGTAATTCACTCTAATATAATATAATATATATTTTATAATTTTTTTACCCAAATTACAGCTGAATGCCAATTGATGTATATTATAAGGATACCTTTGTTTACATTTTGTTTTGTGATGGCTGTGGAAGAAAAAGAGTGAACTGGGTATGTGTTTGTTTGTACGTGAAAACACTACACCTTTCTACCACTGATAAAAAAACTGCACAAATTACTAGAAACTCAACAAATGAAAATGCTTCTTTTGTGTCAGATAAATCCCTGTTACAAGCACTTTTATAAAGTAGTGGGGACAAAATTGGCCTAGATGGCATGGGGACATGTCCCACCTATCCCCCACTATAAATGACAGATGTGCATGTTAAGCAAATGAGATGAAAATAAGAATGAAAGTGAGTGGATGTGAAAATAGGTGTTGAGTGGGCGGCAGAATAAATGGATATTTCACAAGTTGCCATTTAAAAGATGCTAACCTTTCGACATCAACATACTGCTACTTCTGCCAATGTGTCTTGCATTTGATTTTTTCATTCTTCTTTTATAAATTCTGAAGACTTGATTGCAGTTACATTTTTTTTATTTTTTTTTATAATGCAAGCCTTCTCAAATGTCGAATGAATTGTAGAATTATCAGTCAGTTTAGGTAGAAATTGGTTCACTTCACATTCAAGGGATGGTGAGGCTTTTGAGATAGATATGGCTCTTCAACACTCACAATTTCCATATAGATACTGTAGCTAGCTATTTATTCTCTTGAACATCCTTCAACTTGGCATTTGATCTCAATGCTTCTTGGGTTCAAAAAGGTCAAGTCAGATTATGGCTAGCTGATTAGACAGAGAGGAAATCCCCACTCATGCCCAAACTAACTTATTACATTCAGCTTTCACATCAGACTCCCAACGTGGAACCAGGCAGAAATATACTTCTACTAATTACAAAATATAGATGCAAGACCACAGGAGCTAAATGTATATAATGCAGTTGAGAACATGATTATATGGATTATATTGTGGATGTGTTGAATCATCGTAAATGGGTGTGTAAGTATTGGTAATGAAGAAAATCTCATTCATCCATATGAATTTTATTTTGCTATAATAATCAGACTAAACCTATCAGAGAGGCATTATTTAGCTTATGCTACAGTGCCAAATTGTGCCAGCCATGCCAAAATCTGCAGGTGTTTCATTGTGTGCGAGACAGCAATCATCTGCGCAAATGCGTTTACCCAAGCGCTATGAAAATTTAGAGGACAGCTAAAGAATCAACTCAGATGACAAACAGTCTGTTTGTTCTTGTTTATTCTCCATCTTTCACTCCCACCTCCTCCAGGTTCTCTCCCATTAGTGTCTGTAACATGGATCTAGAGCTAGAGCTCAGCTGCTGCCTGGCTCAACCTGTCTGCTATTTTTATCTCCATCACAATAGTCGCTACGCAATAAAGTATGGCACTGCTCGGCTCAGCTCCTCACAGACAAGCTTGGCACTCAAGTGTGTGTCTACGACATAACAGAAAAGACAAAGAGAAAAAAAGTAAGGGATGCAAGTAGCATTCACACTGTAACCACAACCTCAAACTTTTCTCAAGAGGAAATATTTTCATAGTGCAAATGTGTATCTGACAGCATGGGTGGGAGCATAAAGACACAAATCGGCTCTTTTTGTAAAATTATTCGTAGAAAGGCTTTCTAGGTGGCATTGGATAGGAAGTGCATGACTCAGGTGTTGATATAAATCGGTTTAGCATAATGAGTGCAATCCCTTTGCACGTTTGCACGTTTCAGGAAAGCTAAGCAGCCTACTTGCAGGAGCGTGAGCTGTAGTGATTGAGAGAGAGGGGAAAAGCATCAGGAACACAATGTGATGCTCTGTTAATGTATTTAGTACTGTCATCAGTTACAAGCTTATCTGACTGTAGTCTGAAATCAAAGGGCAGTTCTTAAGCTAATTTCTGAAGCCATCAATTTTTTTGGTGTTACAGACGATCTAAATAAATGCAATGTCTGAGGAATACAAATTTGTCCGTGAAAAAAAAAGGCAGAAGCTGCCTTCTCAGCATCTTCTGTCAGAAAGCTGCCTTGAGATGTGAAAAAAGGGTTTGCGCCACACACCCAGGTAATTATAACCGTTCCCCCACGCACAGGCAGGCGGCAATCCATTCTTAGCAAACTAATGAGGTGCGCGAGTGCATGTGTGCATGTGTGAGCAAAAGAAAAGGAAAAGAGAGAAGGGGGCAAGTGGAACAAATCATGCTGTCAGTCTGTCTTTTGTCATCTTTTGGCGAGCATTCATCAAGATTCTCCCCTTGCTTTTCAGGACGAAAGAAAAAGAAAGGAGCGAGGGAGCACACAGATGCTAACCTAAGAGCAACAAACGGCAGAGGGAGGAGGTGACCTAGCGCAAACTGGTAAGGCTGAGAACTTTGACAAATGATTAAAGAAGAGAAGCGTTGAAAATGATGACACAAAAAAACTAAAAGACAGCTAAAACGGCTGTGACGAGGCTCTTGTGTGAGACTATTCCGTGTGGGCGGCACTTGTCAGGCAGGTTGTTGAGAGCAGCTGGACCATACTCAAGTAAAGTACCCAGACAAGCAGCAGCAATTTGGCACTTGATGAATCCGAAAGAAAAATCCAATTCATCCCTTCTCATAATGGTTGCGTCTAACTCTGGCTCCATGGCAAAATTCAGGCTGATGGATGGGCATAATTACAGCTTGATCACCTAGGGAATGTTTGCACACTTCCATATGTTTTTCCTCCTCTATTTTTCTCCATGATTAGCCATTTCGGAGCACACTGAGAAAGCACATGGATGCATTTTCCCTCGGATCCAGAATCTAAAGAGAGTCTTGTTGTGTAGTCCTCAGGTGGTGTCTTTGGAATTGAAGTCTGGCTGAGCGAAAATGTTTGAATTAACCGCTTGACACTTGGCCTCTTGCCACCAATAGATCCCCTATGTTCTCCCGCACTGACATGCCCGCGTAAGACCCTTTTAACCACAGGGTCAAAGGCCGACCTAAAGAAAAGGATACTGAAGGGAAAGGTGAAAGGTGCTGAAAGAAGGAAACAGAAGGATGGACATTAGTGAATGGGGCTGTAAAGGAAAGGCATATTCACACTTTTAGAAGGAATAAAAGGCATATCATCTGCTGGACTGTGTGGGCGGGGTAAAAGGGGGAAGGGTCCTGTCAGACTCAATAGCTTCCTCCCACATGTACGCCACCACCAAGCACAATGCTGACCAGGGAGAGAGTTCAGCCCTGTCGATTAAGATCAGTGTGTATGTGTTATATCAGGGAGCTGTAGGGCAGGGAATGGCCCACATAGAGGCCCTGGAGAGTGACGGTCATACAGAGGTAAACCCCTGGAAGTGAAAGCAATATAGTTAAATGAAACACTGTACAGAACAGCACAAACACTCAAGACCGTTTGCAATAAACTTTACAAAATGAAGTCAAGATCCCAAAATTCCCCTCACAAATGCAATGGTGTTAAAAGGCGTACTGTTTACAGTGTAATACTGGAAGATAGACGGCAATAAATTGGGCCAGACGCTTCCCTAGAGCCTTCAAATACAGCCTCACAGCCCTGAAATCAGGGACATGTAAAAACAAACTGCACTATCAAATCTTTCAGGACTGAAATAAATTATAGCTTATTGACAGCCTGCAGGTTTTATTCAACTCTAGGAGTCTAGTATGAGATAATCTTGCTGTTGTGCCTTTTAGAAATTCCCCATTGCATGTGAAATGAGCAGCCCTGCTGGCCAACCAATAGGTTATTGATGTTTAAACATAGATGGCCATGATTAGTGTTTATGTATTCATTTACATGAAAAAAACCTTGGGAAAGTTCAGAACAAGTCACTTTTGTCAGGAGGAAGTTTTGAGAACTGAAAGTTACTGTGAGTTGTCATGACACTATATGTATCAAGGTGTTTATCTCAAATTAGGAGAACATTATTGAATATAATTAAATAAGAAATGTTGTTCTGCATAATGATAAAGATGACACTGTATGTATCAAGGTGTTTATCTCAAATTAGGAGAACATTATTGAATCTAATTAAATAAGAAATATTGTTCTGCATAATGATAAAGGTGACAAAAGTGCTGCCAGAGAACACATTCAGTCTTCTCCTACCCTTCTCCATCCAGATTCCTCCAAGGGGAACTATGGGAAATGTTCTACAATAAACTATCTGCTGACTGGTGAGCATCAGCCTCTCTACTGATGCATACTGACAGGGCTCTATCAAAAATATTATTTGTTCCCATATGAGCCCTGCAGATTTGCTAACACTGTTAGTCTCTTGCTTTGGCCTCATGTCCCCACAGATAAAAACACAAAAATACTGAATGAATCACAGGAAAACAACCACACCTGGAAGATATGGATTTGCCTGTTTCCACGAAAGCTTGAGGTTTGCTTAACTGGCCTTGCTTGAGGTTCTGAGGTTAAGTGATTACCAAACACTTGGGTTTACTTCTAGGACTTACTATGTGTGTATTTATGGGAGATCCAAAAGCGAGGCTCTGCTGTATGTAGGTTAACTTGCTTCAGCCAATCTGCTTGTCTTCCCTCACCCCATGTTTAATCTCATGCACTCAGTGACAGTAGTGGGGGCAGGATATTGTAACACACTACAACAATTCTCTACAACCTACAATATTCTCAACACCTCTACAGCCATTATACACTAACAAAAGTCAAGCAATGTAAAGACGCAGTATAAGAAAAGAAACAGTCACTATGCCAGACAGAACAACATTAAAATGTACCAACTCTCCTTGAACCCTCACAAACCACTGATCCATTGACCGCCTAGTTCTCCAGATTTGCACCACACACATTAAGCAGGTTCCTTCTGAGTTAGACCAGGGAGTTCAGAATTCTCCATTGATCCTGCAGGATTTCAAACCTGTCCAGCCATGAAGCTGTGCATTGATCAACTCCAGCAGGACACCAGTGGCCCCATTGCACCCTCTTCATTGATCCAGAGCATCCATTCTTGCCTGAGACCCTGGTCAAATGACCCATTGATCTGTGGCCAGTCCAGAGGAAACATTTCAGCCTCCCAGTAAGCCATACCCCTCCCCATCCAAACATGCACCCGAAACAGACTCACCCCCTTCAGCTTATTCCATCCCCCCACTTCCACTGCCAGTGATGTCCCATACATGGCAAATTATTAGCACCCCTGATAGGTGTAGAGACACCACCCCAAAACCAGACAACACTCACATTACCTACTAGACAACTGCTTTACATTCCACCAAACACATATCTAAACCAGAGCATGACTCTACAGGTACTTATACAGGTACTTATAATATCTCCAATATTCACCTACTAAGTACTGTTCTTGGGGCATCACAGTCATTTCACACATTTTTGACCATGCTGCTTTTGGAAAGCATGTGCTTAATTATTGTACAGTCATACTAATCAAGTACAAGTTTTCTTTAAAGAATGAACCATGCCTCTTTTCTTTCAGGATGTACTATGGGGGCTACACATCTCGTAAAAGTGTGTTGGAGAGTTACTAATGAATCGAAGACCATCCCACACATTCTGAAAATATCAAGCACTCTTCAGCAACAGTACAGACTTAAATATTCTCACAGCTTTTACAAGAACCAAGCGCCAGGACTTACAGATAAAATTTATTTAAACTAAATGCACACTGAAATATACTGTCGCCTAATACAAGTCACCTCCAAATAATGTACATTCACAGGGACATCTAATTTCGATTTTCGGCATGAAGTCAGCATCTATTTCTAATCATACACCTGTCTCTGAACAAAACAAAACACACTAACCAATGTTAAACATTTTAAGCATAGACTTGTGCTTAGATAAAACAGTCATACCTGTTTGCCAGATGTAAGTGGGTTTTGTGTTGGTGGCTGTTTGCGTCTGGACATCCCAAATCCCTAAAAAGAGCAGAGCTACTCTGAAGAGGGAAGCAAGAGCCCCTGCTGAAGTGACCCCTCTCCCTGTCGCCCTGCTGGCCAGCCCCATGGCTTCAGCCCGGCCAGATAGATCCACACAGCTCAAGTCTGGCCAAACAGACCTGCACGATACACACACACTCAGCAGGAGATGTATGCACAAGAAGATGCGGCACAGGGGAAAGTGTGCCTGCTATTGTCCCTCTCACTCTTCTGCACGCGGTTCCTCCAGGAAAGGGTAATCCACTTGTCTCTCTCTTTCTCTTCTAACTCCTCTATTTTCCCTCCTTTTCTTTCTTCTTCACTGTGTTCTCTGGGTCAGTGGAGAAGAATAAGGTCTGAGTGAAGGAGAAAAAATAAAAAAGCCAGAGGAACAATAGACCCCTCAGCTCAGCGCGCTGCTTGTGCGGCAACTGCGTCCTGGCTGAGCCTGGCTGATACAGCACCTCCCATTCCCCCCTCCTCTCTCTTTTTCTCCCTTGCTCGCACTCACTCATACAGTCTCGCTCTCCTTTACTAATCCAGAATCCACCTGCAATCACTCTCTCTTATCACATTGCCCCACTATCAAGGGTTGCACTATTCTTCACACAAAAGAGAACTGGGGTAGGTGCAGGGGGTTGAGGTAAGGAGCACATGCATTATTGTGGTGTGTGTTGATTTAGGATTGGTTGCTAGAAGCAGATACACCAGTCACTTGCACCAGCTGGGACCGAAAGCTATAAAGAGATGCAAAGGAAAGATATCGCTGTGAGTGTGAAAGTGAAGTGAGAGAAAGGGAAAAGGTGAAGGGAGGGGGTCTGAATCTGATGGGAGGGATAGTGAGAGTAAGAGAGAAAGAGAGAGGATGGCAAAAAAACTACCGAATGAGTGTAGTAAAACCCCTCATGAATAATTAATGTGAGCTCACTCTGACCTTGATGATATTCAAACCATAGAAGGGGTGCTGTGTTATGAGTGTTATGAGATACTGTCTCCACAGTCATTACAAAAACAGACTAGGGAATCACACCTTTCCATAAATGTTAGGAGTCTAGGTCGTCAATCTAAGATGACCAAATTCAGGGAACTGTTAAACAGTATTATAGAGATTTAAAAAGATGAACCCCCCCCTGCATCTGAATATTACTTTATTATTAACACACAATAACAATGAAATGATAGGTGAAAAATACAATGGTAAGCTTTCCATAACTGTAATTATCCCACGCAAATGTGCACTTACACATCATACTTTATAAAAAGGTCAAGAAGCTCTTCATTAAAATGCAATAACTGGAGGTGAAGCTAATGGATGCACATACATGAGAAACAAAATGCAACAAAATTGTGTTGGCACACATGACATTTTGAAAGCATTAGATTTTTCTCAGATTTGACATTGAAAAATAAACCAACATGAATAGCACCACACTGAATACGCTGCCAGTGAAGTGTGAATGACAGTTAAGTGTTTACAATGCTAATGAGCAAAAATATGAACAGGCCAGTTGGTTTACAATGTTAACATGAGGATTTTTAGCTTAGTAAACATTAGTGTTAAATTGAGTAAATATAAAAGGCTAGGCTACATATTATCTTATTTAAGCTTAGAATAGTTTTCTACAATGCAAGCAAAAATATATATTTTTAGCAAGACCCCTCTTTCTTTCTTAACAGCAGTTCCTAATGTGTGATATGCACTCCCCTTTATATCCAGGCCTGGATAATGTCCGTTGGAGTCATTTCACAGTGATTAGGGTAATGAAGGACAATGCTCACCCCCTGCTAACCACCAACACAGAGAGCAAACCATGGAACAAATTAGCCAAGCTGTAGCATTAACAGACAGCAAGCACTCTGACTGGCTCCTGCCCAACACCCCACCCCACCCCACCCCACACAGACACACACCCACCCACCCACACCCATTCAATAACCTGGCATGAGGCCAAAATGAAAGCCTATCATGTCAACTTCATATACAATCACAATGCATCAAAAAAGATGTGAGGGAATGACTGCGCAGAATAACTGGCCATTAAAATAACGAATCCGCACTAGGCGTATCTGAAATCAAGTGCAGATAATGTGTGTTTGTTTGGAAATGAGACAATTATTAAAACTTTTTCTTCATTTATATGTGAATTCTATCATTTATATTTGAATATATAAGAATGGGGTAAAAAATCTTAGATCACATCGAAAATCTGGAATTCTTAATTTAACGGAAAAAAATGTTAATTAATTCTAAATCTATTTTTTTTTTTGATAATTATTAAAAAGTAAAGAAATTAAATTTGAAAGAAAAAAAGAATGCATAATGCAAATGTATTTTCAGTATAGGTCTCAATATTTGTGTGCAGTATATGCATTGACTTGTTTTAAAGTTCTACCTTAATTTACAAACTTTAATTAAAAGAAAAACCTGTTCTGAAACATGAAAATGCAGCCTATAATAATGTAAAGTTAGTAAAAGAGGTGGCGCCTCAAAACCCTATTTATCAACATATAAATCATACGACAAAGCTTAGTTCTGAAGGTCAGGTGGGCTGCAGGGGTTAGTGGCTAAGCTTAAGGTGGCCAGAAGCCAGAGCTGATGTACCTGGACCAGATCCAGATACTGTAAATACTCAGTTAATTTGTAGGGAAAACATGACACCACTGTGGGTGGATTTGTCATTTAACAGGCCCGTTTTTTTCAAAGCATTTTAGAATAGAGTTAAATGCCTTGTTTAACTGCATGACACATTCTGTTCTTTCAGTAACCCTACTAATAGTAAATCCTTTTTGCTGGAGTTTAAATCATCAACCTTAGTTGTGCAGGTCACAATGCTAGCTCTATCTCAAAGTAAAGTTAATTGTCCAATCCATCCTCTTCGACAATTTATGTGAGATATATTGGCGATGCCAAGATGGAGAGAGAAAGACAACACTGATTAGTGACAATCAGCTGGGTGGGATTACAGATTCAGCTGGCCTCCTTAAAGAGTCAAAACAGACAGTGCTTAACTCAGTGATAAAGCCTTGCTGTCTCAACCATGGATACAAATACACGTGCAAACATGGCCATATACACACACACACATCTAAAGCCCAGCATGGGAGACACCGATACCACTGCTGTACCTTAATACTAGAGCTCAGCTAAAGAGAGGAGGAGGGGGTAAACGGGGGTGGGGAGGAACAGATTGAGAGGAACAAAGCAAAGCTTTTGAGGGCAAAAGAGTGTAGCAGAAACAGGGATAGAAGAGAAACAGACCAGGGAACGAGACAGATGGGCAGAAAAAAAACAGAGGGAAATTGAGAATGAAAAAGTGTGTAGGAGAGGCAATGTTTTTTTTTCTTTGCTTTTGTAGAGACGGCGCTTTATAATGAGGAGCGGTGTGAGCGGTGTGTGGGGCGTGATGAATGGCAGTACAGGCATACGGTCTGCCACAGCACTTCCCTCTGATCGTACCTGATTATTGTGTGTGTAAGAACACGTTCCAATGAGCATGTGCGTTATGCAGAAGATAATTCAACACTAGCAGGCCTGCACAATTAAGCAAACAAAAGCAAAACGCGTTATCATGAAACAGGTGCTTATGCAGAACATGCTTATGGCGCGAATGATGTGTGAGAAGTGCACATTACAATTAGCCTACCTCAGCACAATTACACTCCACGTGGAGACATGGAAAGATTAACAGAGAATTACAGCATAAAATAGATGGTGCTTCCTAGGGATGCACCGATATGGAGAATTTTGCAAATAAATACCAATAATTATTGAAGCGGATAATCAATACATTAACAGATATCGATCTACATTTTGACTAATTGAAAAAAAAAAAACTTTCACAAATATAATGAATAAAGAAACACATATTATAAACAATAGTTGAAAAAATATAATATATCAAATAAATAAGATTTTTTTTTAAAGCATAACATAAGAGACTCATTTAAAAAACAAACAAACAAAAAATATTGGCGATCCTAAACTTTTGAATAGTAGTATACAGTAGTTCATATTTAAACATGAAATATAAGAAGAAAATGCACCATGGATAACAAAAAAAATAATAAATAAAAATCCTACAGGCTAATAGTAAAAACTGAAATATACTGCTTATAGGGCAACTAGAAATAATATGGGGTCCTTTGGTCATTTCACTATCATTTATCAGCTTAAATGTCCTGGCCTACTCACTTATTGGATCAATAACATTACAAAGTCATTAATTGGCAGAAAATGATATGACCACCAATATATAATTAATCCCAGGCTAATCCAAACTCATATTTCCGACTGGATGAGTTACATTCAAACTGAGGATAAACACAATAGACCCGTTACAAAACACCGTAATTATTAAAATATTTAAATGACAAAATATTGCGCCGTAAATATTTGAGGCCCTGCCCCCAAGTGGAAATACCATGCAGTCAGACAGTTGTTGTTTTTTTCCTCTCTTACCTCTATATTTCCTTTTCTTAAGTAAAGTATTTACCAGTATGATACACTTTGTACATTTCGTTAATTCAGAAAGTTAACTCAAATTTAAACAACTTAACTGGATCATACTATAATTAGGTCAGGGGCCTCTTTGCTCTGCGGGGACTGTGGGGCTGTCCTGTACGCTAGCGTCTTCATTAATGTGCCAAGTTTCTACAGTTAAGCCTATGAACCATATTACTTGGCTGAAGAATTGTTTACTCTGATTAATATTAATAAATGTAATGATTTATTGAACACTGGTGACTTTAATCGCATTGCTATTGCCACTGTTTTATAAAAGCATGTTATTTCATCATGAAGAAAATGGCACTTTGTTCTGTACGACTTCATGCAGTAATCACACACATCATAGCTCAGGACTCCTGTGTGTACACAACTTTGTTAAAAATCTATTCAAAACATTAAATACACAGCGATTTGCAGTTAGTAAGTTCCCTGAAGCAATGGAGTAATGGAGCGATAGCTCTCTGTGCACCTGCCAGCACTGCCCTGGGCAGCAGTCAGCAAGCAGTCACGTGGATGAGCGAGCGGAATAATCGACAACACTGGTCTGCAGTGAAGCCTCATTAAGAGAGAGGACAAAAGAAGTGGCGGCGTACTAGTCAGGTGTGAACTATCTCCCACGGGACTCTAATGGCCGTGTCTTTTCTTCAAGAAGTGAACAGACAGACGCTCTGTGACTGCAGTTTCTCCGGCGCTGGATACCTGTACTGATGCCAAACACCTGCATTTGATGAGCACATTACCCACCAACTCCATACCCTTCACAACTTCATTTATTATATAAAAAAATTGTCCACAATAAATGCTCTTGCTTTGTCATTTCACCGTTTATCTCCAGATGAGGCAGGTTATCAAACGAATGGCCACTCGGGTGGCGTCATAAGGCTGCAGGATTGAGTAATGTAGGAAACCGTACCCGTAAATGGGCCTGACAAAACCAATATTCCTCATTCTGAGAGAAAAGCATTTTGTGGAAAACGGTTGCTGCAATAAACAGAAGTGTTTGGACGTTATGCCTCCAGACTGCACATTCTAATGGACGCATTTGCTGTTGATGGTTATTATGTTTTTTTTCAATGACCACTAGGTAAGAGCCAGGTTAACAGCAAGCATAAGCAACATTAAGCAATGCAGATGAAGAAACAACAACAACAATTATTTGGTTCATTAACTAAAGAGATCATGAAGACATGCTGAGAGCGTAATGATCAATACAGTACATCTATTAGGAATGCACAATACATCAGTACTATATCGGTTAAGTTCTATTAAACAGTATAGATCTGGATTCATATTTTTACATTCAGATTATTTTTGTCTTCATCTAAAGCACATTTAAAGTTAATATAAAAAAAAAACACAATGACAAAAATGGTGTAGGATTTACTTTAAAGCAATGTTCACTTAGAAATTGCGGTAACACTTTACTTGAAGGGGTGTGTGTGCATAAGATGTCATGAATATGAAGGAGGTTTTAAGCATGTTTATGACAACTGTCATTAAGTGTCATTCACTCAATTATGAAATTTTTAATGCAAATATGACATTGTTTGAGATGTCTTTGTTATGACAACTTGACATAAACCAATACATCATAACCTGTCGGTGTCTTGGTAATGAGAACTTGACATTACCAAGACAACATATATTGTCAAAAATATGTCATAAACATGACATATGAATATTTGTCTTGACCTCAACTACAGTGGTACAAATTAAATTTGTAAAATTAAATTTGTAAAGTGATACCGAAATGGTAAATAAACGTCAAAACTAATTACAAAGAAATGGTAAGTAACACATTGAAGTAAATGTGAAAGTATTAGTATTTTCTTGAAAACGTACTCCAAAAATCTTTATTTACAGCTTTAAAAAATACTGTTTTAACAGTGGACTAATAATTAACACTGTTAAATATAATCTTTAGCAAATCTCAAAATTATAATGTATATTATAATGCCTAAATTATTAGTGAATCTAAAAATAATGATTTGTATTTATTATTTATTTAATGAAAATATAAGCCATAATTATTTATTGGCCATAACACACAAATAATTATAAATGTATCGTATCGGCTAGAATTTAAATATCAGTGCATCCCTAATATCTATCATAATCACACAAATTTGTGCCTGTACATGTGAAGTAATTTGGCCTGAAGTCTGCCGCATCCAAAGCGAAGTGGATCTGACAGGTTTGGCGCAGTACACAACAGACCCTATCCAGTGTTTTTGTTTTGGGGAAAGAGCTCAATGTCTGACTCATTTTTCAAACCTTCCAGAACAGCTGGAGGGGGGGGGGGGGGGGGGGGGGGGGGACCAACCAAGTGAAGTGGGAGGGGCATGCCTAGCCAAGCTGATCCAATTTAAATATGCAAATGTTATCGGAGTTGGAAGAGGAAATTGGAAGACAACTGGAGAACACAAATGCGAGAACAAAAAGAACAATGTCTAATGCAATTAAACGTTTAGCATTGTTTAGCCTTCAATTAAGGAGATAATTATACAGCTCTACACTTTGGCCAAGCTACACAACACATAACAGGGATCTGTTAATTCGCTTCTCAAATCATCCGTCTCCATTTAAAAAGGTACCTGAGGGAATTTGCCCTAACAAAAAAAAAGTGCAAATCACAGCAGTAGTCAGCAAATAAAGATGTTAGGTGCAAACCATAGCTGAAAATCGAAAATTCTGTCATTATTTACTCACACACTCACTTATTTACACACTCATGTTGTTCCAAACCTGTATGATCTACTTTATTCTGGTGAACACAAAAGAAGCATTTTGGTCTTTACAATGAAAGTCAATGCGATCCAAAACAACTCTACACCCCACTGAACGACACTTTCATTGTATGGACGATCAAAGTCAGGTTTGAAACAACGCAAGTGTGTGGCAACTACCTACGATTAGACATTACAACAATAAAAGTGAGCTGCTCTATTAAACCTGAGCTCCAAATTTGAGCACGCCATCTGTTTTTTACATCAATACCTGTCAGGTCACAAGTAATGCGTCCCAATCCATAAGCTTTAAACAGATTGTTTTGAGCACTTCCTTGATAATAGACCTAAAATCTCCCATAAATGCTAATTCAAGCAGCTCATATCTGTCAGGGCAAATCAAGCCTGAAATGAGTTCAGTCAGGCGGACCCCTGGTTTCCTCAGAACCGGAGTCGAGCTGAGCCCACCACGCTCCCATTGTCTTCCGCCTCACTGAGTCCAAGCATATAACCAGGCTGGGAACAAAAGCATCAGGGGAGAAGCCCCCAAAACCCCACTTTTCTCAGAATAGAAATGGCGAGGGCGGGGGTGGGGGGTTAGATGGGGCAAAGCCATCAAACGGGTTTTCTACCCGTTCATCTTTCGAGAGCATAAGGCTGGCCCTCAGGGAGGTGGAACTAAACAAATAAAGGGGCGACTCACCCCTGCAAGCACCGATGTGCATTTTACACAATCAGCTGCAGCTCACGCACCTAATGAAATATTTTCAGCCCACCGACATACAATGAAATCTCCATGGAGATTGGTTTTCTTTTCGAAAAATCATCAGGCAGTAAAATGATTAACGGCATGAGCCAGGTTAATTTCAAATTAGTTTCCGGCTTAAATTGGATGGATATGTAAATTACTGAGGTTAGATATTGACCAGCATGAGACAACATAATGTGACTTCTGAGGTTTAGTATTTGTTCGTTTAACAAGTCGGGCCGGGTGTGTGTGTGTGTGTGTGTGTGTGTTCAATTGATCTGTTCTTTAATGACCTTGTCTACATGATGTAGTGCAGTAGAGTGACTATCTGTCTGGATCAACTGGAGGGTGGGGACAGGTGTCTGGACCGACTACTGGGATCGAGGGGCACCGCAATGGGAGGGGAGGGTCACAGGTACCGTCCCCATGGTGAAGGTATGGGATCTGGACTGTCAGGATGGGACAAGCGTGCTGTCACAGGAGAGGTGTGAGTCTGAACATCTGGTGGTGCTTTCTGTCAGTAACCTCCTGCCACAGACACGTTGAGGATCCCACATGAAGGTGATTTACTATTAAAGGGGGGGTGTCTTGACACAAGCAAAATACCCTATCTACAGCATTATTTATCACTTAATATAACTGCAAATTGAATAATCTTTTTTTGGAGGTCATCCATGACCAATTACAGCGGTGTAATCAATATAATATGTTCTAGACTAGTAACTTCTACGATGATTAATGCATCATAATGATATATAGGGGAGGTTGGGGATGGATGTTGCACTTTTGCACCACTGAATATTCCTCAGGGTAGATTTATTTGTGAAAGTCAATTTCTCTACAGACACATACCTTAGTAGCAGCTACAAAAAAAAAAAAAAAACTTTTGATTTATTTCCAATATTTTTGGCCAATAACAAAAACAAAGTTCACTGTACACATAGTGGGGATTTGTCAAAATGGAACCTGCCACTTTAGCCTTTTAAACACTTTTTGTGCATTCATATGTGCTGAACATTTTGATAAAATTGATCAAAATAATAAATTGCAATATAAAATATTTTATTGCAATGGTAGTTCTCAATATTACATTTTTTATGTATTTTTAAAAATATTTAATATACAGTGCTATGCATAAGTTTAGACACCCATGCTAAAGTTGCCTAAAAAGAGGAATAAAAAATCATCTTTTGGAAATTTATCTTAATGCCTTAATTTAAAAAATGAGGAAAACTCCAACCTTTAAGGACACCAATTTTCTTTGTGAATGAATAATGTATCTTAAAAAAATAAATGTTCTTCCTTAAAATACAGGGTGCATAAGTTTGGACACCCCTATGTTAAATTCCCATAGAGGCAGGCAGATTTTTATTTTTAGAGGCCAGTTATTTCATGGATCCAGGATACTCTGCATCCTGATAAAGTTCCCTTGGCCTTTGGAATTAAAATATCCCCACATCATCACATAACCTTCACCACACCTAGAGATTGGCATGGTTTTATTTCAGTTAGCTTAAAAGCTGGTTTAATTTGCATTGAGATATGATCTTATGGAAAGTACCCCATGCCAATCTCTAGGTGTGGTGAAGGTTATGTGATGATGTGGGGCTATTTTAATTCCAAAGGCCAAGGGAACTTTATCAGGATGCATAGTATCCTGGATCCATGAAATAACTGGCCTTTAAAAATAAAAATCTGTCGGCCTCTATGGGAATTTAACATAGGGGTGTCCAAACTTATGCACCCTGTATTTTAAGGAAGAACATTTATTTTTTTACGATACATTATTCATTCACAAAGAAAATTGGTGTCCTTAAAGGTTGGAGTTTTCCTCATTTTTTAAATTAAGGCATTAAGATAAATTTCCAAAAGATGATTTTTTATTCCTCTTTTTAGGCAACTTTAGCATGGGTGTCTAAACTTATGCATAGCACTGTACATATACATTTAAATAAATGCAGCATTGGAAAGCAACTTATAGCAAATTACACTGCTGGGTACAAATGTGAGAAACGTCCTCAAAATGCATCCTAAGGGCAATACGTTTTGTCAGATCCTGTTGGTGTCTGTTGGCGTTGGTCGGGGTTTGTTTTCACCTGACTGACCAGGTTCAATCAGCGCTTGTCGGTGTCTGTTGGGGCAGTGCGAAACATGAAGTTATTTTTCATAAAATTCTCAATCCAACGGCCAACTTGGTATTTGTTGGCGTTTGTCTGTGCAGTGTGAATCGGCCTTTGAGGAATGTGAAAGTCCAGCTAAATCAGCCTGATGCTAGGTTTTGATTGAATAAAACCCGCTGGTAAAAATGACTCCTGTGTCTTTGTGATGAATTGCACATCCGATTGGGAAGGTCAGTGATTCAGACCCAGAGTAAATGTTCCGTACAGAGGTAAAGACATCAGTGACAATGGCCATTTTACTGGTTCTGAAGAAGTGGTTTAATAATGCAGTATGTGTTCATTGAATGAGGTGAGTTATTCAGGCGGAGTCACATATTCATCTCTGACAGGCACATGTGGGCTGACTGCCGCCCATAAAACCAACTAAATAAACAGCAGAGCTCCAGGCAATGGGGATGGGACATCCCTGCCATAACAGCTGGAGAAAGTGTACTTGATGCATAACAGGACATGATCCCACTTTCAGTGACACACAGCTAAATTCTAGACTCACACAACTGTACACAACACACACACACAACAACTTGAAGGACATGAACATGACTGAAGATAGTCCATCATCACTTACTCAAATAAATACATAAAAATAAAACGTGATGTGGCTTAGTGTGGTTATCGAATCATGAAGGCTGTGATTTAATTCAATAAATGTGTGTGCTACGTGTTTTAAGAGTGAGCCACTGTGTTCATTTACACACATGGAGTTTATGCTACAGGGTTTCAGCATCTTAGAGCGGCTCAGTTTACAGTAAATGCTGCTCTACACAAACTCCATCTCTACATGTGCTAAAATAATAGCTTGATGGTTTAACGTTTAAAATTGAAGAAATTCCTAGTAAAGAGTATATCAAGTATGAACACCTTTTTTTTCAAAGTTTGTCCCAAATCATTATTTTTGCTTCTTTAAAAAATATTTGCATTGTCTATGCAGATGCAAACTAAAACCAATCATTCAACAATTATATTGTTTCTCCAATGTGACCCTTGATCACACAACCAGTCACATTTCGCACGGGTAAATTTTTAGTAATAGCCAACAATACATTGTATGGGTAAAAATTATTGATTTTTCTTTTATGCCAAAAATCATTAGGATATTAAGTAAAGAAAGATCATGTTCCATGAAGATATTTTGTAAATTTCATACCGTAAATATATAAAACATTTATTTTTGTAAGAGAATGCAGCACAATCATGAACATAAATGGACGAGGCGATTTTCTCAATGTTTAGATTTTTCTGCACCCTCAGATTCCAGATTTTCAAATAGTTGTATCTCGGCCAAATATTGTCCCATCCTAATAAACCATACATCAATGGAAAGCTTATTTATTCAGTATACATAATGTACCCATGTGACTGGTTTTGTGTTCCAGGGTCACAAATTATAATGAACATTCCTGTCTTTTTTTTATTACAGTTTTAACTTGTAATGGAGTTTGTAATTTGAACTCGTAATTTTTGGAGAGCTATGATTTGTACCACGTGGCCGCTGTACCACCTGACCACTGACCACATTTTAGTTGTATTCGACTTGAAGTGGTGCTGTGCAGACTGATCTTTGTATGACATCAAAGTATCATGAGAGCGATTCAAAAATCACACAGATCTTTATTTATGGTAATTACGACATGGCGTGAAAGCAGAATAGCACACTGTTTGGAGTCTGGCCTGCTTTTATGCTATTTCATATTTTGTTTTTCGAGCTTGACACTGACAGATGCAGTCACTATGAACTGTCATTGTATAGTAAAGAGTTTTTATATTATTCCAGTTGACAGGATGAGTAAAGAGTGGACGAACTTTCCCATGTGTACCGGCTATGCATGGCGTTACACCCCCCAATGATATATGCTCGGACTATATTAAAATGTGCACTAGGAGGTCTTCAATTGCTTTATCTCATCTCATTTCTCCATACACTGATTGATTGATTTTTAATTTAATAAGCAGCAGTATTAAAAAGTGACCTGGTGGAATCCTCTGCCCTGGACAAATGGCACTCGGCACGCCTCAGCGCTCCAGCATGGACAGACCACTTCCTGCTAATTCAATTCCCTCCCACCAAATTAATATTATTAGCGGGCATTTTGGCAACTAAACACGACGGCCAGCATCCGGTCAGTCAATCCCCCGTGGGATACGGTTGACGTTGATTTACACCGACCGCTCGGTAGCAGGGGCACAAATCAACAGCTGTGAAATCTCTCCTTTCAACGGCCATCACAGAGAGCTCATTGATTACTGATACGGATCAATGGGATGACGGCGGAAGAGCTGCTAGTAAGAAATTGCTTTTTACAGACTGGTCTAAAGATTGTTAGCTCCGCTTCTGCTTTCTGATACTTGAGACGGAGCTGAGGTAGGCAAATAAACTGACAATCCCTGCCTCAGGAGAAACCCCGTGAGGTGTGCTTGGATGTAGATAGCAGCTCAAAAAAAAAAAAAATCAAGAAAAAGAACAAACTGAAGATGCTGTGTTATTTAAAGTCTTGGCTATGCTTGAGTGTTTCTTCACTATATATTCTGCACTGTGTGCATTTCAATTTCACAACTTTTGCTTATTAGTATGTGAGGGTTCTAAGTCTTGAAGTCCTGCGTTTCCTAGCAACAGATTCCTGGCTCACCCGACTCGCTGTCAACTGCAAGACTACGCGGCCTCTGACAGATGACCCGACTTCACAACACAAAACTCTGAGTTTGCTGAATGCTCTCCAAGTTTTCTTCCTTATTTCAATCTCCTCTATTATATTTTTGTAAGGAAAATGTATTTATTCCACACCATGATGAGCGAGAGCTCATGTGTGATTAATGTAGCCCTGATATGTGAGAATAAAAATGAGGAACACAGCTAACTAGATCACTGCACAGCATGCTAGAGGATTGATATGGAGGCAGGAAACCAGTTGAAAATTTAAATTCTCATTAATAAATTTGTTTGTGATTGAGAGATCAAATGCAGCTACTGTATATGAGAATCTAAAGAGTACTGTAAACCATGAAGCTATGTTTACTTACACTTCAATTTTTCATAGCAGTGGTTTTCAGCTGATTTTGCTTCACGACCCAGATTTTACCTTGAATAGCAAGTGGCAACCCAACACACACACAAAAGTATACATACATGTCTCTAAAATGTAGTAATATTACTATGGCGTTTGCATACTACAACATGCCCAACAACAAGATGATTAACATGACAAACTCAACTGAAACAATTTCATAAATGCATAAACTTAAGTAGAAGAGTGATACACTAGCTTGTGAAAATGGTCTATTCCCGCACAAGAAGAGGCGAAAGAGAAGGAGAACAGATCTGAACACTGAATTGATTTCTCTTCTGCATCTTTCAGAATGTGTCAGTAATTATTATAATCGGATGTGTATTATTATATTGGATCCGTCCATAAGCTCTTAAAGTGACAGCAGCCTATAAATACCTGCTGCTGTTTATGTTATTAATGTTAATCAAACAGCACAAGACAGCTTTAACAAAGATTCATCTATATTTAATTTCTGATGTGAACACTATGCAGTGTTATTTTACATTCAATCATTAAATTCCTGTACCTGAATACTACTGTTAGACCTTACTTTATTTGTAACTTTGTTATATTGTACTCATCTTGTCATTAGTGCATTTGTTCTTATTTCTTTACTGACTGATCACTTGATTTAATAATGTTTGAACTTTTGCTGACCCGAAAAATGATCCGATCTGTGACTCAAAAACTATAGTATCAAATATTGTATTAGTATTAGCAATATAACCAAATGGCAGAGGAATCTGCACCAACCTATAGAGTTTGATAGGCGTGCAGCCTTTGACGTCAACAACAAAAGATATGAAAAAAAAAAAAAATAATTTAAAATATTGATATTTTGCTTATCCAAACATATGGCACTATACGATGCTAACAGAACAGACATGAGCCACACCAGTAGATAACCACTGGTGCATGCTATCTACAAATGATTTTGAGTTGAACAAACTCAACAAGGTAAGCTGTAGAAGAGCATTGATTCCCACACATTTGACTGAATCTGACCAATCCTGCTCTGTGAGCAGATAGTAACATTCACCAAAGCAATAGAACTAATAGAATCAATAGATGTATTAGCTCTACTTACGGTTGTTGAAACCATTTTGTTGTACATTGGTTCATTTGAAGTCATTAGGGCAATTACTGATCCTTTTGGTAAAGTTGATGTTCTTGCTCATCAACTATTTTCAGCCAGTTCAAATGAAATTATTTAGTTTGCGTTTTCATATACGCAAGTAGTACATGCACACGATGAATGTGAAAACACAATGATGTCCAATGTCCAGCCAAACGCTTGATAGGGTTTACAGTGTGCTTAGAGAAGTGCACATGCCAGCTAAAGAACAGAAGTTGGTGTTTACAAAAATCTACAGCTACTGGCTAATGGAGAGTATTATTAAAAAAGTTGTTGCTATTGAAACTCCCATTTATCCCCCCCCCCCCCCCCCCGCATTTCCCCCTTGTAATACAAAAATATTGTATGTAAATGAGAGCATAAGTAGTGCACAAGCTTCACTCTGGAAATACGCTGCTTCCCCTTCCCCCATTTTTTGCACCCCCCGCCCCGCTACCCCCCGGAATCTTCCTCAAGTCTGCCAATGAGAGCGCATTGGCAGCATTTTTTCCTAGAGACAGTGTGCTCCATGTCTGGGGTGGTTCCCCTCCTCTGCTCAGTCGCGGAGTTCAACACCAATCAGACGCCAGGCCACAATGATTCCGCATCGCAGCCTTTCCTGTTTGGCAAAGCGCAATACTGAGTTTTCAGGCTTGTTATCCTCCAGGCAAGAGGGGTGCCATGTGACGGCATGCATACTCCAAGACAATGGAGATTACACCCTGACACGCGCACATTAAAAACAGATTCCAGCTAGGTGGGGGGCAGGTACTGAGCTACAGTCTATTGAGGATTTCTGACTATTTCTATTATACAAAGGTTTGTCTCTAACTTGCACTTGGTTTTTGGAAGCATACTGCAAAAAGTAATGGATCCACAATACAATTGAACTCTTCTTCTAAAGGTTTTTTTTACAACCGAATCAATCTTCTGTGCACAAATATCTCAGATAGTGCCACATGCATGGCTCTATCTTTAAAAAAAAAAAAAAAAAAAAAAAAGAACCCCAAGTTGATTCACTTCATTTATATGGATCTCATATTCTCATCTTGGCTGGAACATTGTTTTTAGACAGAGTTACCGTCCGAGCTCAAGGACGAATGTGATCAATAGCACAGCTCTCCAGGCTTTCTCATATTACAGAGCACATGCTACTGATACTGTGAGATGTCTCTAATTCTAAATGGATCAGGATTAACTGAAAATCGCCTCTGCACTGTCAACCGGTGATCCCTAGAAGCTCCACAAGAAGGCAAATCCACCACATTCCAAAACCGCTTAAGAGTGGCATAAATCACAAATTCAAATTGTGTGTGTAATGCATGCTACCAATAAATAAAATATAAAAAGAAAAATGTAGAAATTAATTATTTCACTTAATTATTATGCATAATAAATGCAAATGTCAATGCATTTCTTACATATTATTTTTCCCAACTCTGTTGCCGCCTCATGCAGTTGAAGAACAAGTGAAAAAAGACTCCTGCTATTACACATCAGTGTCAGGCCTGCCATGATCTCAAGCCACACGTGGAAGTGCCCCTAATTCAGAAATAAAGTGACTTGAGTGGGGCAAACACAATTTCACTCTACAGCAAATTCAACCTGAATGGTTTTGACCTTTTTATGATGACTGGACCATACAGATGAGACACCAGACCCTTTGGTAAAGAACCCCCCTCTTTGTGAGGCACCAAGAATCATGGGTTTGGGCTTAAGAGACAGAATTGCCTCTCAATAAGAGGAAGTTTTAAAAAATAGAAGGGTTTTGGCAGCTGACTGGAGACCGCCAGGGTTAATAGAAGCTGGTTATTCCTCGTTGCAGTGAAACAGGGGAAATTGATGTGCTCAGTCATTGGATTAGAACACATTTCACACTTTAAACAGCTTACGGTGAAAGATACACAGTGGGAGCGAACCACAAAGTGATGGTTGGATGGCGGCTACTCCAGAAACTACATATTCTCAAAGCTCTTGTTCATCCGTAAGGATGCTCAGTGCGCTGGTTCCTGATTGTTGTTTTAACATTGAAGATCTGCATCAAACCTTGGCATTCCTGAAATGTGGGTCATGCAGCTACCCATGTTCTGCATAGCAACCAATGAGCAGCAGTGGTGAGGGACCAGCCTCCATATACAAGTGCACACAAACAAGTAGGAGTGAGCCTATAACAAAAAGATACATGCTCAAAACCGATTTAAAATCAAGCATAAAACCTTGAATGTAATACATCTGCTTCTCAAAAGCTCACAAAACATTTATCAGATATTAGTGCAGAAGGTTACGACCACTGTATGGTTGTAGGAGATACAATAAAGAAGGAAAGCTTTGATTGAAAGAGGCTATTTGGCTATACAAATATATTAACATTGACAAATTATTAATATTATAAATCATATGGGGAAACTTTATATTGATAGTCCACAAACAGACCTTCTGCTGACTATAAGTAACTTTGCAACTACATGTCTACTTATTCTACTAACCCGAACCCTAACCTAACAGTCTACTAATACTCTACGGAGTTATCTAGCATGTACGTAGTTGCAAATTAATAAGAGTTAGATAACATGTAGTTGCTTACAGATAGTACCGCAATGTCTAAAGTGGAACATCAAAATAAAATGTATTTATATAAATATAATATTATTATAATTTAGATTATAAATTATATTATTGAATATAATATTCAGTTATATTCTAACATTTATTTGTATAGTTATTATATCAACACACTGAAGAAAAAAGATGGAGTTAGATGGTGATCTGACTGATTCATTAAACACTCCACATAAAATAAATAAATAAACAAACAAAAAATTATGCCCTGACAAGTGTAAACAAAGCAGAAACACATGGCATTTAGATCCTCAGACGGCTTCCATTAGCGCCGGTAAAATGATGCTAGTGATGCAAATTCAACAAGTCAGCTGCATCTAGTATCCACTCCATTCACTGCTGTGTTTGTTTGAGATTACACAATCCAGTTCATAATTAATTCATGAGTCAGCAAGACGCTGAAAAATGACAGACCTTCTTAGCCAAATATTCTCACCCCAAATGCAAACATCCATTTTAATATGAGCAGTCTCCTGTTTGCGTTAAAGTGTGTCATTAAGAAACTGTTCATCCGATCCATCCAATCTGAAGTGTGATAATTATTTGAGAAAAACATTGAGATATGGCTCTACATCGTGACTGTAAACACCAATTTTCACTCTAGTGATGTTGAGACAGGGGTAACCACATGGCTCATTCCTCTTCACGCCTTCAGCTGCTGTTAGTGGGATATAAGGAAGCATGTCTATTATCTTCTCATTATTTCTACATGAGTTTTTAATTGTGTTTTAATTCTGATTCAAACACTTTTTCTTTCTCATTCGCACTGCTGCTATAGGAAATTCATCATTATAAGCGCAATGAATCTTATTAGATGGCATATTTAATTTGATGCAAATGAAAACAAGGCTGTGAAAAATAGAAGTACAAATAACACTCTCATGACAACTCGTTATTATTTGTATATAATGGGAACATCATATAATATCACACAACTTGGTGCGTACGAAAAGCTATGACTTTTACAGGTTTTTTTCTATAATAATAATAATTAGGTTAAAGGGATAGTTCACTTTAAAATTAAAATTCTGTCATCATTTACTCACCCTCAAGTTGTTTCAAACCTGTATTAATTTATTTCTTCTGCTGAACACAAAAGAAAGATATTTTGAAGAATGTCAGTAACCAAACAGTAGTCTGTACCCATTAACTTCCATAGTAGGAAAACAAAAATACTATGGAAGTCAATGGGTACAGACTACTGTTTGGTTACTGACATTCTTCTAAATATCTTTCTTTCTGTTCAGCAGAAGAAATAAATTATTACAGGTTTGAAACAACTTGAGGGTGAGTAAATGATGACAGAATTTTAATTTTAAAGTGAACTATCCCTTTAAGGGTATGTGTACAGGGTTGAATTTATGGTTAGTTTTAGGTTGTACATTATTACAAATTAGGGCTGCACAATATATCGAATTTATCACAGAGAAGGAAGATGCAACTGATTGATGACTATAGGCACGGGAAAACCCCATAACTGTTAAAAAGACAAGATATCGCAGCAGACATTCAAACGGATTTTTTTTTATTGTGAATATAGGACGGACCTGAAGGAAAATGCTATGTCTACTGTAAATGCAGGTACACTCGCTTACTCGATCTTTCACAATACTCTACTCTAGCTTCAATGAACAATATCAATGAGAACAAACATGTGTTTACATTGCTAAGAGTGTTTGCTAGGGGTGTTGTGTAGTGATACATAGAACCGTTGGGTGAAGCGGTCATAGCCGTGTTTTATCGTGAATAAAACACAGCTATTGACCAATAAGAATCAAGGATTGGAATTAACCGTTTTATAAAATTGCATACGGTATACAATGACAAAAAATGTATACGTCCATTCAATCCCAGTCTTCATTGTTTACCTTTTACAAAACGAAGCAAAACCGACAACCAACTGACCTGACCACTGACAAAGAAAAGAAAAAAATGAACAGGGATCATTAATCTAACCCCAAATTCCTCAACCATAAAAACTATAAGTCTACAGCATGAACTGGAAATCTCTGAAGAGAAATGCAGCTCTTAATAGGCAATTGTGCTGGGTGATATCACAGGTCCGTGCTAAAAAGGAAATTATAAAGCTCTCCAGCCCTTAGTCTGCACTTTATCCACTAATGCAGCCATTCATTTGGCCTATCAAAAAACACTCCAGTCCAGCAAATGCAAAGTAAATCAAATTTACATCTGGGTTTCCTTTGACCGTAAGGATACAATTTTACATTTCAATTGATCAGACAGCTCTGTCTGCACACAGCGCAATTATAACAATCTATCATCAGACTGTCTTCAGTACTTCTTTCAATAAATTTGGTTTATTGAAAGCACTCTGAAGTTCAGCTCTCTTTTCCTTTGCAGAGTTCGATAGATTGATGATAGATACAAAAATTGATGGAAACAAAGACTACAGAATATAGAATCTAATGTACAGGTAAAGCAGGTATTTGTGCAGTATACAAAATGTTAACCAATTAAGTGAACACATCTTGTCACATCTAAATGTGAGATTTATTTACAGAGTGTGAAACACATATAGCCTATGAGCTACATTCCATGTCCTATTTCTGTGTGAAATTCCTCTAGGAAGGACATAGATGGCTGTAAAAGCAAGGCTATCATTCATAAGACCTCTTCTCTCAAACAATTGCAGTAATTAGGCTGATTAAAAGAACTTACTCTTCTAGCTCTTCTCATTTGGCCTCAGTGGGACAGAGTGCTGTGTAGTTCAAATGAAAAAAGACTGATCAGATCAGCATACTCTGCATTCATCACATAAGGCAGGTATGTAATTAGGAGGGCCTGAAAGGACCTGATAAGTTTGAATTACTCCCACTAGTCATAAATCATTATGGTACTCAAATGTGGGGCTAAGTGTTAAATAAAGTCTTAATTTAAAAATGTATATTTTGGTGTAACCAGCTTGTTTATCCCAAAAAATACAAAAATAAAATTCCAATAAAGGATAATATAAAAAATATATATTTATTTGATCATTTTATATAGTGTTTTTATGAATATAATGAATATTTCAATAAAATGAAATAGCCAAATGCATACTGTAATAAAGATACAATAATGTAAATAAAATATATTAGTTATCAATTATATTATATTAAAGGGGTCATATGATGCGATTTCTTGTTTTCCTTTTTCTTCAGTGTGTTATGTAGCTGTTAGTGTATAAGATCTGCAGAGGTACAAAGCTCAAAGTGTCAAACCTAAAGAGATATTCTTTATAAAAGTTATGGTTCAGCCACGCCTTCCTAAAAAGCTTCAAACACGCCCCCACACATCTACGTCAGTGTGTGGGGGCGGAGTTTCATAACACCGCCCAAATGTATACGTGAAGAAAGAAGGCGTAAGTTGTATTCTCGCTGTATAATTGTTGCCGCCGGCGCCACCATATTTCGGAGACACTGTGTTTTTCATTTGTTTGGCCTTCCAAAAGAGGACACAATTAGAAAACAGTGCTCAAGCTTTACTTACAACACTGTTCCAGAACAGTACAACTAAAATTTTTGACTGTGTGCTGCGCATTTTTCAGAGGACTGTTTCCAGAACCTGGGAGAGTAACGTTACAAGGCTGGGCACAAAGATTGATTCTAAAAAGTGGGGCAATTCCATCTTTGTAAGTATATAGAGTAGCGCTTGCTTGTCGTTTCTACGATCACAAATGCAGACATAGCTTTATGTTTACATAGTGTTCGCCAATCACAATGCACTGGATCGCAGGCCAATCAGAGCACACTGCGTTTTTCAGAACGATGAGCTTTGTAAAAATCAACGCGTTTCAGAAAGGCGGGGAATAGAGGAGCAACAATAATGTATAGTATGTGTAAAATAATGACTTTTTTAACCTACAACTTGGTAAACACATTGCATTAAACCAAATACACAAAATAATGTTTTTTTTAGAACCATTATATGACCTCTTTTTTTTTGCAGAAGAACATTGTTTTGATTGTGGTCCAGCTCTGAGTGACTGTGTGAATGTATGTTTCGTTTTTATAACTAAAAAAGAGAGATTTGGGAGAAAGACTGATGAAGTATTTTGTTGATTATGAACAAAAATAGTAGTTACATAAGTTACATAATATCTATATATTCTCTCTCTCTCTCTCTCTCTCTCTCATATATATATACACTGTATATTAAATGATCTTATGTATATGTCAGAAATAGTGGTTCTTTATTGCCTATGATCACTGCGTATAACTTTCCTTTGATATGTAAATTGTATGTAAATGTGTCTTTTATTGGTTTATTCATTATTCAAATCTATGCTGTTTACATTCCCCATACCAGTTTATGCAACATGACATAAACATTCTCACAGGCATGATGAATGCAAATCTATTAAAGACGTTCCTTCACACACAAATAAAGAACAATAGGTAAGTGAGTCCATAGTGCATGTCTACTAGTCACAAAGGTCAATATATGCTGAATTGGCACTCTTACAATCTGCACTTCAGTGAATGCACGCTGCCGCTCTCCAAGGTGCTGAATAGCTGTACTGGTCTGTAGCATATAAAGAGCCGAGTGTAAGTCGTAGCATTCGGGGGCTTTTCCTTATCTGTGCAGTCACACGAGCGGACCTCATTAAAGCCACTGACCGCAAACAGAACACAAGATTCACGATGAGTGTTTTATGGGTTGACAGAAAAGCACCTTTTCATTTGTTTCAACTGTCTGAATGTCAGTGTGTGTGACAGAGATACAGAGCGGACACATATCTGGCTGTGTGAAAGTATATGAATATGTGTGTGTGTGTGTGTGTGTTTGAGCTTATGTGTATAATCTATCCTTGTCCTCTCACCTCTTTCTCGAAACAATAGGATCCGTCCCCTCGAGGCACTGGACAGAAGGAGGACGCGATAAGGCCGCTGTTCTCTGCTCTGAACTGACATTTTACAGTGACACTAACAGCAGAACACACTATTTTACAAACTGCCCCTCCTGACCAGCAGCACAGACTGAATGACTCTCCTCAGCAAACGCAAAACCAGCCATGTGCATCTGGCGTTCAACAGACAAGGCATTTCCACACAACAAACTCCCCTCTGTGCTGAAAAATGCAATATATAAACAGATCAAGAGAGAAGAGAGAGAGACAAAGAAAGATTCTGCTTCTCATTAACCTTTCCTGGCTAGTAATTGCACTGAAACCCTCTCTGAAAGAGAAGGAAAGAGAATAAAAGCTGCTTCAGAATGGCCATACAGTCATAAAAGTCACTACTGTAAACCTCTCGACATCACACAGTAAATAACACAAGCACTGAATGAGAGGATATTCTTGAAAATAAATGGTCGGTATTGAGGTCAGAAAAGACGACACTATGAAGAAAGTTGGGGTCCAAACAACATTGGAATGGATCCTATTGACTTTCAATGTGTGGACAAACACATTCTTCAAAACATCTTCTTTTGTCCTCCAGAGAAGAACTAATGTCATACAGGTTTGGATTGGAACAACACAAGGGTGAGTAGCCTATATGATGAGAGTTTTCTTATTTTTTTGGTGAACTATCGCTTTAAAAGGGTTATTGTTTCTGTTGCATCAAGGGGCAGCCACACTGTATTTTTCAGTCCATTGACTTCCATTCATATGTATACCGTAATTGGAAAAAAAATTAGCATAAAAATACCGGTACCGTCCCTTGTACCGAATATATCCTGTAGCCTATTGTATACCATGGCAAGCCAGTCTGGACAATAATAATAATAGAATATGTTACATTTATATGGCGCTTATATAGAGCTTTTCTCAAAGCGCTTTACATGGAAGGGGGGAATCTCCTCAACCACCACCAATGTGCAGCATCCCCCTGGATGAGCCATATTGCACCAGCTTATTGGTGGAGAGGAGACAGAGTGAAGCCAATGAGTATATATGGTGATGATTAGGAGGCCATGATGATAGATAGAGGCCAGTTGGCACATTTTTAAAGCCCTACTCTTTTTTCTAAGGACATCCTGAGATGTTTAACGACATTTTAATGACCACTGAGAGTCAGGACCTAGAGTCATCCGAGGACAGTGCTTTTTGACAGTATAGTGTCTCGATCACTATACTTGGGTGTTAGGACCCACACTGACCACAGGGTGAGCGCCCCCTACTGGCCTCACTAACAGTCACTGCTCTTCCAGCAGCAACCTATAGTTTTCCCAGGAGGTCTCCCATCCAGGTAGCCTGGTTGACACCAGACCCTTCTCAGTTGTAACTGAGAGTGGGTCTGAGGAAGGTTCATTCAGAGCCCATTTCCAAAGGGGCGTCACCAACGGACGTCACTCAAATGCCTCTGGGCGCAATTTGATCTAAAACCAATCAGAGCGATCGTCATCATGTAAAGCCCGCCTCAACGTTTGTGATTGCTGCCTCGATTTGGAAAAATTGGAAATGGGCTTGAATGGGCACTTGGCCAGACTGACTTGCAGAGCAAATCTCAAATTTGCCGAAAGTTCATTAGGGTTTTCCCAGGCTACCATCCAGGTACTGACCAGCCGCTCAACCCTGTTTAGCTTCAAAATGAAAGTCCTCAGTATTTAGTTCCACACCTAATACACTAATTACACAAACAGACAGCAATAGGAAAAACCCGTTATGTTAAATATGTGCGTTTCAACCAGCAACTAGACATTTGCTTCAGAGATGCCATCCGTGCAGCTAACCAATTAGCGATAAGTTTTAATATTTAAAGAAACCGAGCTATCCTGTGTTTTCCTACATATTTGTGCAGGAAGGTGATGTGTGACAGCTCTTGGCAGAAAAAGGGGAAGAAAGTAACCTTTTCTTGGGTTTGCTTGCAGTAAACATCTTGTCACATGTGCCGGTATGAACTGTATCGTCCCTCGTACCAAGTTTAACCTGCAGCCTATTGTATACCGTGGCAAGCCAATCGGGATATATTAAATGAAAGTCCTCTGTATTAAGCCTCACACACACCCAATACACCAATTACACAAACAGACAGCAATAGGAAAACCCATTATGTTAAATATGTGCGCGTCAACCAGAAACCAGACATTTGCTTCAAAGATGCCACTCATGCAGAAAACCAATTAGCGCTATGTTTTAACATTTACATAATAAAAAGAAACACTTGTCCACCGGACACCGAGCTGTCCTGTGTTTTCCTGCGCTGGATATCTGTGCAGGAATGTGATGCGTGACAGCTCTTGGCAGTAAAGGGTATGAAAGTGACCTTTACTTGGGTTTGCTTGCAGTAAACATCTTGTCTCATGTGCCGGTATAAACTATGACAGGTTTCAACTGCACCAGGAACAAATGCAGATTTATTTCAAATGCTGGGTGTTTGTGTGTACACATTCAGCAACGTGCACAGCACATGAACCTCCTCCTTGCATTTTAGATTCATTACACTAAATTAGATTATCCACTGACCTGCACGAAAGAGCATAACTGTCTCGCGCTTGGGGTTTAGCGGCTATATATCTTTGTCTATAGCTTCCCCTGGATCTACAGCACGTCCAAATGTGGCACAGCCAGCAGGGGGGAGGCTGTACATGAGAGACTATGCCCCGGGGCACAAGACCCTGACTGAAGTCTGCTAATGAGCCTCTTCTACACAGCTGAGTCACTCCATTCATTAAGACAAAACTGGCACTGTACTGCCCACTGTCTCTATCCCACTTTTAATGATGCTAATACATAACGATAAGATTTTGCATTCACTTTCCTTGTCAATTCTCGGTTTATTTTGCAGGGCTGTAGTATAGACAACAGAAAAATCTATTTACGTATGTGGATAATTAAACCAGCACAGCAATTCTGGACCATCAATATGTATGACTTCTCACCTCTTTGGCTCAGTGTCAATTGCACATTGGTGTAAACTCTTTTTTTCAGCATTACAAGAGGAAGGGGGATTTAATATTTAATGCCAATTAGAGAGACATTCATTTGAGCAGAGTTAATTAAAGCTGCTATGTTGTGGTTTGCTTAAAAGGTTATTTAATATTAGCACATAAAGGAAAGATGTGTTAAGAGCAAGCTGAGGACAGGTTTTGTGAAAATGCAGACGCAAAACATCAGTTAATGATCATAATAATATAGCAGAATGCTGCAAAGCACTAAACAGATTATTTTGAATATATATATATATATATATATATATATATATATATATATATATATATATATATATATATATATATATATATCTATTTGAATTCACTTGTTCCTTTAAAGATTTTTTTTACTTACAGATGAAAATGAATTTCAAAATAAATCGAGTTGGATAAAGTGCCGAGAGTGATGCTCTGATGCCCTCTAGTGTTTGGATGGAAAGTTTCATTATGAAGCTACAAGAGAATCGGTTCTTCGCTGGAAAGAATCAGTTCAAACTATATATTTGTTAAGTCTTATTACGAAATAAAGATACTATTTATATTTTAAGTGATATAAAAAGTTTTTTTTTAAAAATAAACACATATGTGCAAACTTTGGCTGACATAGCCTAGTTATTTCTTGTAATAATGTAATTGCTTCAGCTTTTTGAAATATTAGCCTAAAACATTTAGAATATGAATATAGTTTGCATTTACATACAACAAAACCAAATCATCTCTTGGCTGAGATTTATAAAATATATGCATGTTAAATTCATTTAAAGCACGAATTGCGCTCATGTTTACATGTTTGCACGTGACACCTGAAGTCCTGAACTAAAGTGCAGCTTACTGCACGCGATGAGCACGTGAAGTTTGCGGCATTGATTGGAATTAGTTGAGGAGAAAAACAAAAGTTTTTCCTATATATAAACGTCCCCTAAAATAACTAACTGCCACAGTAAGTTCAACATAGACGTGCAATTTATATGAGTATGAGACTCATCTCAGGTAACGTTACTCATAGCCTAGTCATACCAACAGCTAGCACAAATAGCCATGTAAGTTAGCATAAGCGCACAAAAGCTGCTAACTCTCTAGTTTAAAGAGTTTGTAGTAATTTATGGGACTAGAAAACATCCTTTCTCAAATAATTGGTAATCCGCAGTGGAAAGTTGTCTTGTGTGACTTACCCAGCACTGCCCATCAGTAAATTCCTAGTAGCCTACTCGAAATATAACAAGTTACTTCCATCTTCGAATCGATCCGGGTAACGTTATGTCCAAAAGAGACTGTTATTGGTAGCTGCAGTGAGTTGTTGAGTTTTGGTTTTGTGAAACGGTTACTCCATTTTTAAGAAAAGGGATGAGTCAATGATAAATTATTATAGCTTAACTATTTTTATTTGCTCAGTAAAAATTATAGATGCCTCATAATTTCCAAATTGTTTTATGTATTTAAATCCATTAACATTTACAACGGTGCATTTGCCACAATGTGGTAAGAAAGATAATCTCCAACAAAAAATGTGCCCAATCTGAATATTTTGTATACCAAACTGTAGGCTATAGCCTAAACCTAAAGTGCAAAATCACTGTAAAATTCTGAACATCTTGTCTGTTTCTTTCTTGCGTTTATCTTTCTTACCATATTGAGCTATCACAATGGTAAAAGTGGTAAGAAAGATCATGCAACACAATCTGAATGTTTGTGCTTACATCACAAAAAATATTTTAAAGTGCAAAATCAGGGTGATTTTTTTTTTTTTGGGGGGGGGGGGTTCTTTGCATGACTTTTTCCATCTACATGCTACAGTTTGAGCCTCTCACAATGAATGGTAAGCAGTAGCTTGCGCTGCAGTTATTTGTGATTGATTCATACTTGATTTGCTGCTACAGTTGTATTGAAGTCACTTTGAAACTTGTGTTTATCTAGGTGAACAAGAGATCTGCCTATTCATTAATAAAGGTAAATCTCTATAAAAAAAAATAAAAAAATCTGCAAAGAAAAAGAGTTTTCATGCTTTTCCTTTGTTTGTTTCTTTGCACGCCTTTTTCCATATATGCCACTGTTTGAGCCGTCACAATGCTGAATTTGTTAAGAAATATCATATGAAAACATACAAAACTGCATTAACTTGTGTTAAAGTGCAACATAAATATTTTATTCTGGAAAATCACTGCATTTCTGAACATGTTCTATTTATTTCTTTGCATGCCTCTTTTCCAACTACATGTCATGGGTTGATCTGCAACAATCATCTGACACCAACAAAAGGTCAGTCCAGTCTGAATGTTATGTTTTGTATATGAATAGTACATCATAAAAGTGTCAACTTGTCAAAATCACTGTAAAATTATTAACATGTTCTTGTGTCTGTTTCTTTCTTTGCACGACTCTTTCTATTTGGTTCTAGTCTGTTTTATTTTGCTCTGCTTTTCTGCTAGTGAGTTTAGGGCAGTATTCAGATTTTCTGTCGTGATTGTGAAAACTTTTGCCATTGTATTTCATTATTGCAACCGAGAATTGCCATAAGAACACTCTTTTACTTTGATATGGATCCGTCAGCAACGCCACAAACATAAACAGTAAGTAACCATGTTTATTCTAATACCTTATCTGTTATTGTTGTTTCTTTCTGGGTATGACACTATCTAAATGCAACGGCTTGAGCCGCATTATAGCAGTCTTCTGAAATTAGGAGGTTATGGCACAATATTGAAGAAAAACGACCACAATAAAAATTTAAATTCAGATTTTTATTTATTTCAGTCCAAAGCAAAATATATTGTTTGTGAAAGACAAGTCCAAGACACTGAAAGTAATATATATATATTGTGTGTGTGTGTGTGTGTGTGTGTGTGTGTGTGTGTGTGTGTACACACACGTGACTCTGGGATATAGTTATTAAATTAGAATATAATTGTTTTAGAAATAATGAGTATTTGATCCTCTTAATGGACACTTGATGGTGTTATCATCTAAAAATAGATTGCCTCGTTGTTAATCTGAGTTTAAAATTCACAAAGCTCTCTTTTTGTCCAGTCGCTAAATAATTGGCCACTGTAATTATCCTGCCAGTGTATTTCACTGACGTTTCTTTGGCATACTGTGGATCCTTGTGAAATTTATACAGGTATCCATTTTATACAGGGCACATTTGCAACACTCCCATCATGCAGAGCTGCAAGAATGTGAACGCAACAAAGACGACCTGCAGCACTCGAACTGGTGCAGTCATAGGATATTCATTCTCTCACATTCATCAGTGCCCTTCTCAGACCCCAAAGGAATGTGCATAATGACCTTTGGACATAACAGGTGAGCTTTGTATTTTCACAGATAGTTTTGCAGAAAGTTGTCAATTAAGAGAGCCAAACACTTCAGTTCATTTTGGAAAGATTCAGGAGGGAGTATAACACAAAACACTTGATAATTATAGTAATTTGCTATGAGAAATCAAAATAGATAATTTCAGCATCTGTTGATCCAGATCCCAGAGTGTTTCACAGATTCATTTGGGAAAACAGTACACAGACAGACACACACATGTATCGCATACATTATGCTAATGAGTTATTTGATTCCTTTCAAGTAGATAATTGTATAGATGTACTCTACTACATGACATTCATTTTGGTAGCCTACTTTGTGCAAACATCTGTGTTGTGTTTTGAAAATGCAGAGCTCAGATATTTTGGATCATATGAACTGTGATAAACATTAAACATTTGGTACTACACAAATAAGCTGTAATATATTACTTTATTATGTTTTCTAAAATTCCTATTTTTTTATTAGTTTTTTTAATATTTTTTTAATATGTTATTGTTGACCTCACTGATTTTTTTTTCTCTGAACACTACATATAATATACAGATACAAATACATTGTACTTGTTTAGAAAGTGCTTCTCATTTTCATTCAAATTCCATGTGAAGATTGATTAAATGAACAAGACCTGTGTTTATAAAATGTCCTCTGTGTCCTCCACAGTGTTTCTAGCACTTCTGGGACAGCAGCAGCAGCACCGTCTGATCCAGTGCATTAGCCTCAATCTCCGTGAAGTTGGCCCAGCCACGCCCCCACTCTGGGATTCTGCTCTTGCTCCTTCCTCCCTGTCCTCACTCAGGACATCCAGAGAAATCTCAGAAATCTCCACCCGCCCACTGACACTTTCCACCTGATCTGTCGTCACTCTCTGAGCTCTTCCAAACTGCTCTCCATCTCCTTCCAACATCAGGGTTTGCACGGCTCTGTCCGTAACCCGTCTGAATCGGTTCATCCTTACCGCTGCATCACCGATGAGGCGCTCCATCATCTCCAAGCGCTGTGTACTTGTTTCTGTCTCTTTGCTCTTCAGCCGATTGATCTCTATCAGCATGCACTCCCTTAAAAGAAGTACTTCCTTCTCCTTTTCCATGAGCATGAGTCTGTCGGTTTCTCTCTCATGCCGGAGGGCTTCATTATATCTTTCTATCTCAGCTTTCCGTAGCTCCAACTCGAGTTTTTCTCTTTGCATGCCTATTCTTTCCAGTTCCTTTCTCTGGATGTCTTGTAATTTGTTCTCTAGTTCACCTTTCATTTCCTGTATTCTCCTTTTCATTGCATCTATCTCTTCATAGTGTGGTAGAGCATATCTTTCTTGGTCTTCAGTTTGTGTCTCTTGGGTTCTCCTGTGCTTAATGTCTTCTGTATGTTTTTGAGTGTATTCTGTAGTCTCTACTACTTCTTGGTTTTCTAGTTGGCTCTGGATATCAGTTTCTTGTTGAGTCCTCTTCATCTGTCTTTGTACGCCACTCTCTATTTGTTGCAGTTCTCTTCTTTTGCTTTCACAGCTTTGTGTGAGATGCTTAATCTCCTCTGTAAGACTTAAGATCTCGTCTTGAACCTTCTCCAAACTGTTCCTACTTCTCTCAAGACTCTCCAAGATCACGGACTTTTCTTGTTCAGCAGTTTTACATTCATCCCTCACTTTATGCAGGTCTTCTTTTGCCTTGTCCAGCTCAAGGAGGCCAGTTTGTGTGATCTTCATTTTATTCTCCATTCCATCTCGTTGTCTCTGTAATTCAAGTCGCATGTTGTTTAGCTCATCTTGTTCTAGGGTTGTGTCATCCATTAGCTGGAGATCTTCTCCCTCAGTTTTAGAGGTGTGTGCTTTGCTTTCTTGGTCTGTCTTTTTCTCCTCTCTAGTGTCTTTGAATGTGACTTTCTTTCTGGAAGTATCATCTGTCTTTCTCTGGATTTTTAGTCTCTCCTGTTCATTTTGTTTTTGTCGAAGGAACTCATTTTCAACTTCTTCCTTCTGTTTTTCAATTGCAGCTATAGCCTTTTCCAGTTGTCCCATCTTTCTCACAAATGTTTCCGTGACGCTTTCTATTTCTTTATTTTTTTCATCAAGAGTTTTTGACAAATCCGCCTTGTCTTGTGTAAGTTGTAGCAGTTTTTCTTCATTTCTCGACCTTTCCTTCATGGTTTCCTCCATATTTCTCTCATAGTCTTCCTTCCTCCTTTGAATGTCAGTTTTAGCTTGTTCCAGTTCATCTCTCTCCTTTTTCATCATTGTCTTTATTATCTCCAAATCTTCCATTTCTTTTCTTAAAGATCCCCTTATTTCTTGCACCTCAGATGTGTGCGTGTCCTCTAACTTTGTCACAGTTGGTTTTGTCTTTGTTGCTGTTGTTTCTTCTTGTAATACCCTTTGTCCGCTATCATCTATTTTCTTAATGTCATCCGTTTGCGTTTCAGTATCTATTGAAATGGTCTTCAGTTGATATTTCTGGGTTTCATCTGCTTTTTGTATCTCACTTAGGACATCAACATCCCTCTTTGAGTAGTCTTCTGTTTTCATCTCTTCTGGTAAGTAATGCATTTCTGCTTCCTGTCTCTTTACTTTAATCTCCATGTTTAACGTCTCCAGTTCGGATAATTTTCTGTTTATATATTCTTTGAGATGATCCAGTTCCTCTGTTGTTCTAATTTTTTCTTCTATAATGCATTCCATGTCCTCTTTTTCTTTCTGTATCATGTCTTTATCTTGTTGCAGCAAAGTTCTCTCGCGCTGTACTCTTTGTTTGCTGACTTCAACCTCTTCCTTCAGTCTGTTTAAAGCAGCTCTCTCCATTTCGATATGATGTTTTTCACTATCAATGCTCTTTTTGCTGTTTTCAATCTCTGCTCTGTCCTTTTGAATAGCATCGTTAAGCTTGTCTCGTTCTGTCTGCATATTTTCATTGATGATCAGCATGTCCTTCTTTAAAGCATCAATCTCTTCTCTTTCCTTTCCAAGATTTTCCTTTGTATCTGTTGTGATTTTCTCAATCGCATCAGTCTGGATCACTGCATCAACCTTGATTTGATCAAGAACATTCTTCTGGTCTTCAAACGTTTTTATGTTTTCCTGCAGTTGCTGTCTCTCTTGTTCCAGATGAGTTGTCATGCTCTTTAGATCATTTCTCATTTTTCTGTTTTCAGCAATCAAGTCATCAACCTCCCGCTGCTGTTGATTTATAACATTTTGCCTCATTTCCAGCTGCTTTTTCTCAGCCACAACAATGTTTCTTAGGTTATCCATATCTTTTCTTTGTGTGTCAAGTTCTCTTTCCTTGTTTATCAGTGCATGTTCTTTAAGTCTTATTTCAGTCTGTGTGTTTGCCAATGTGTCTTTCTGCTGTGTTATGTCAGTTATCATCTGTTCTAAGGCCAGCCTTTCTTTGTGCAGTTCTTGCATTGTCAAGTAATTATTTTCTCTTTGTTTTTCAAGATCTTCTCTGAGCTTCTCGTTCACTTCTTTGCTCTTCTCCAAGCTCTCCTTTTGTGTCTGAAGTAGCAGTAGATCAGATTTCAGAAGCTTTGTCTGCCTTTCAATGTCAGCATGCACAGTACTGAGCTCTTCTTCCTTTCTCTTCATGTCGTCCAGACTCTTTCGAGTGTCCTCTTTGTCTTTGATGATTTGATTGGTGGTTTCTTCTGTTTTTCTCATTTCCTCATTAAGTTGTTCAGTCTTTCTTTGTAAATCAGCCTTGATTTCCTCCAGGGAGTCTTTTTCTTTTTGAATATTTAGTTGGTCCATGTTCATCTTCTCTGTGTCACTGTACAGTTGAGATCTTTTATTTTCAATTTCATTCATCAATTGCTTCAGCATCATCTTGTCCTCTTCAACGCTCTCCTTCTCCAACTGTACCTCAGTTTTTAGTTGATCCATTTCATGTTTTTCCATTGACAGTCTGTCCAGCATGTCTTTCTTCTCTTCCTCAATTTCATTTCTCAGTTGCTTCAGGTCTTCCATCTCACTCTTGGTAGTTTTCAGAATGTTTTCCATCTCTTGTTTTTCTTGTTGTACTTCAGCTTTCTCTCTGTCAAGTTCACTTTTCTCTCTTTCTAAGATGTTCTTTAGCTCTTCTGCCTCATTTTTCTGTTTCTGTATATTTGCTTCCCAGAGAGTTACTTTCTCCCTCTTGTTTTCTATTTCGGTGGTTTTCCTTTCTAGCTCAACATTCATATTCTCCAAAGCCTTTCTTTCTATTTGCATGTCATTCTCTTTGATTTTAATCTCCTCTTGCTGTTTTCTGATTGTTTTCTCTAGTTCTTTGCTTTCAGTCTGTATTTCTGCATTCATCCGATCAACTTGTTCCCTCTCTTTTACCAACCTGACCTTCGCATTCTCTATGTCCTCTAGCTGTCTTTGAATCTCAGCTTCTGCACGCTCCTCTTTTCTTTTTTTCCCTTCTGCTAGTATATCCATCTCTTCTCTTTCTTTTTGTTGTTGAATTACTAAAGCATTCAGATTTTCCCTGTCTTTTTGTATGTCCTGCATATTTTTCTCGAGAGCATTTGTCTTGTCTTGAATCTCAGTTCTTATGTCTTCTATTTTTTGTTTTTCAAGCTCCATTTCTTCTTTTTGGTCCTCTAACTGGGTTTGCATCTTTTCAATATGTTCCATCTCTCTGTTAATTCTCTCTTTGGTGGTTTCAACCTCCTCTTTCTCTTTCAGTAATTGATCTTTCAGATGTGCAACCTCCTCTCTCTCAATTTTCAAGATTTGCCTGTTCTCTTCATCATGTTTGGTCCTTTCAATGGCTACCTGTGTCTCATCCCACTCTCTTTCTGAAGCTTCCCCAATGTATTCCAGTTGTTGTGCATGTTTGTACATTTTAAACCTCTGTTGTTCTACCTCACTTTTTTCCATAGATAATTTCTTCGTTCTCTCATCCATCTGGGACTTTTGAAGAGCTTCTAATTCCTTCAACTTAATATTCAGTTCATTGACCAAATCCTGTAATTTTGTGTCCAGTTTAATTTTTTCTCTTTCTAGTATCTGACATTTGCTTTCCATCTCTGTTTTTTCCCTGATCAAATTCTCATTCACCTGTTCCAGGTCATTTTTCTGTCTCTTGGTTTCTTTGAGGATTGCTTCAATCTTCTTCATTTCATCTTGTAAGTTTCTGTCACTGTCCGTGTCCCTTATTTCTGCAGTCATTTGCAGCATTTCAGCTTTCTTGTGTTCCAGCTCAGCCTTCTCTCTTTTAATAATGTCCCTTATGGTTTCAATTTCTCTCTGCTTGTTCTGGAGGTCAGCTTTCATCCTTTCTATTTCTTCTTTCTCTTCTTTCAACGAGTCCATAACATCATGTGTTTCATCATATTGCACTTCTGCATCTGTTTTCTGTGGTTTTTCTTTCTGCAAGTCTGTTATGATTTGCTTTAGTTCATGTTTTTCTCTCTCACACTCTTTTTGTATTTTCTGAATTTCTCCTCGTTCAATGTCAATTTCAATCATCATTTTTTCTAATTCTGCTCTTCTCAGCTGAAGCTCTTGATTTTCACTCTCTTTCATGGTTTTTTGTTCATCTTTTTGTTTCAGTTCTTCAATGTGCTCAATTTCTACTTGCTTTGTTTTAATTTCCTCCTCAATCCGTTTAATCTCATCCATCCGTGTATTTGTTTCATTCATAATCATTTTAACCTCTTCTTGTTCTTTGGAAAGTTGGGCTGCTATTTTTTCTACCCTTTCCTTTTCTTTGAGAATGTCCTCCAAAAGCCTCTCTGTGTCCTCTGCTTTCCTTAACCTTGATTCCAGCTCATCTTTTTCAGTCTCTATGTTTTGTTGCATACCCTCAAACTCCTCTTTTTGTGTCTCCAGATTGACTCTCATTCTATTTAGGTCATTTTTTTCTGAGTTCAACATTGCCTGACACATCTCAATTTCCATTTTCTCCCTCTGCAGCCCAGCGTGTATTTTTTCTACCTCATCCCTCTCCTTTTGTAATGCCTCTTTTTGGTTCTGTATTTCCTCCATGTGTCTTTTTACAGCCTCCTCTCTTTCTGTAAGCATGCCAAATAACTCATGTTTCTCCATTCCTTTGGCATCCCCCATGTCACATCTCTTTCTTTTTATTTCTGTATTTATGAAGTCCAACTCCTCTTGTCTCTGTTTTATCTCATTTGAGATGGTTTCCATTTCACTCTTCTTTTCTTGAAGTTGAACTTCCATGTTTTCTATTCTCTCCTGTTTGCTCTTGGTCTCCATTAGAATATTTTGTATGTCCATCTCTATTTTTTCTTGAGTCATTTCTAACTCGGATCTTTCATTTTCCATATTCTGTCTGCATATCTCCATCTCTTCATATTGTGTGGCTCTACATTTCTCTAGATCTTTCTTCTCTCTGTCAATGTCTTGTCTCATTTTCTTGATCTCTTTCTGGTCTCTCTGTAAAATAAGTCTTGTCTTTTCTAGTTCTCTTCTTTCAGTCTTCAGCATCTCAGTAAGACGATCGGTTTCATCTTTATTGAACTCCAACTTTACTACCATGGATGGATCTGGTACATATTTATATTCACTTGTAGGGGTCGTGTCCTCTCGGCTTGCCTCCATTTCGGTTTCTTCACTTCTCAGTTTGAGCTCCATGTCTTCCTGACCTCTCATTTTTTCTAGTTGATCTTCCTTCTCTCTTGTTATGAAAGTTCTATATTCCATATGAATGTCTGTGTGTTCCTCAACAATCTCTTCCTGGGGGGTTGAAATGTCACCTACAGGTATGTAATCTAGATCAGATGTTTGTGTTGCAGAACTACTCAAAATGATTTCCGGTCTCTGTGTCGGTTG
Organism: Phoxinus phoxinus; assembly: GCF_949152265.1. Lineage (NCBI taxonomy): Eukaryota > Metazoa > Chordata > Actinopteri > Cypriniformes > Leuciscidae > Phoxinus > Phoxinus phoxinus. The sequence goes on from NC_136894.1 coordinate 6,405,393, forward strand.
TATACTATTCATCTGTTCCAGTGCCTCCCTCTGATGTTCCAAGATGTTTTTGTTTCTTTCAAGTTCCTCCCTTTCCCTTTGAATCTCAGACAAGAGTCTGTTGACTTCATCTATTTGTATCTGTTTTCCTTGAGAGACTGTTTCTTCTGACTTATGTTGAGCAAGTTGTTTTGGTAAACGTTCCTCCTTTAATGTTTCAAATGCTTCTTTCTCTTTTTCTAGTTGATGGGTCTTCTCTTTTATGGTCTTTATTTCTTCAGCCTGTCTCTTGATTTCAGCCTTGAACTGCTCTAGATCTTTCTTCTCATTTTGCATTATTTGCTTTTCCAGTTTAATTTCCTCCTCTTGAGCATTCAGTTTGGCTTTTGTTTGCTCCATTTCCTTCTTTAGATGGTCTATCATTTCCTTGCTCCTTTCAGTTTTATTTTGTTCCATCAATATATTGGACATCAGTTGATCAAGTTCCTCTCTCTCCATCTTTTCTTTTACTCTCATCTCTTCCATTTGTGTTTCAAAACCATTCCTCATGTTCTCCAGATCTTTCCTCTCCTCATTCATGGCTCTTAAACTCTTCTCCAGTCTGTGCTGCTGTCGATTCTTTTCAATCTGTAACTGATTTTTGATTTCTTCTATTTCATCTCTTTGTTTTTGTATTTCCTTCTGAAGAACGTCCATCTCATTCCACTTCTTCATTATGTCCTCTTTTTCTTTCTCCAGTTCATCGTTCTGTCTTAAAATTTCATCAGCTTTCTGCTCAAGAAGCTTCTTCTCATCATCCATTGATATTTTACTCATCTCTTCTTTTTCTCTGTATTTTGTCATATGCATCTCCAGATCGTCAGCTTGTCTCTGTAACTCTTCTCTTTCCTTTTTGATGTTATTTCTCTCTTTCTCCAAAAGATCTTTCTTGGTCTCAATCTCTTGATTTTCATGAGATATATCAAACATAATTTGCTCTAGGTCATTCCTTCTCCTATTTGTTTCTTCTATGACACTTTCATATTCCTGGTTGGCCTGTTTAAGTTTGTCTTCCATTTGGTTGTTTTCTCCTCCTTGTCTGCTGACCTCCAGAATGGACTCAGTCTTTGACTGCTCATATTCATCAATTCTCTGTTGTAACTGTGTCCATTTATTATTTATTTCTTCTCTTTCTTGCTCAAGAAGGTCTCTGCAGTTCTTCAACTCTTGTTTTTGTTTATTTAAATCTATGTGCATCTTGTCCAGATCTTCTTTTCGTCTTGTTTCTTCTTTGTTCTTTTGTAGACTTCGTTCCTTCAGTGTTTCTCTCTCCATCTTTATTTCCTCATCCATATATCTGATTTGTTCACTTTTATTTTGCAGTTCAGTCTTTCTTAGAGACAGAATATATTTTTCATCTGTGATCTTTTGTTTCTCAAGTTCAAGCTCTTCTTTCTGTATTGCAATATCATGTCTCTGTTCCTCCACCTCATCCATTATTCTTTTACTTATTTCTTTGTTCTTTTCAACTGTGTCCTTTTCTAGATCAATCTCTTGTATTTTCTGGTCAAGTGCTGATCTATCTAGTTGTATTGCCTCTCTCATGTCTTCTTCCATTTGCTGTCTTTGTGTCATTATTTCTGTCCTCATCTTCTCCATATCATTTCTTTCCTGTTCAATCATCTTCCTGTCATCATCCATTTTTTTCTGTTCATGATCTATTTCAGTTTTATCTCGCTCCAGTTCACTCTTTATCTGATCAAGTTCTTCTCTCTCCATCTTTGCTTTTACTCTCATTTCTTCTTCTTTCTCTTTTTCTTTCATTATCTGTTCTTGCAGTGTGTTTAACTGTTGTGTTTTTAGTTGTATATCATGATGTTCCTGTTCAGCTTTAGCCTTCCCCTCCAGGATCTCAGCTTTGTTTTTTTCTAGGCTTTTTCTTTCTTCTTCCAGCTTCTTCTGTTCTGTTATATCCTCTTGCTTCTGTTTTCTGACTTGAGCATCAAATTCATAAATTCTCTGCTGTAATTGTGTCCATTTATGATTTATTTCTTCTCTCTCTTGTTCTAGAATGTCTCTGTATTTTTTCAGCTCTTGTCTTTGTTCAATTGTATCTTTTCTAATTGTTTCTTGATCCTCTTTTTGTCTCTTTGTTTCTTCAATGACACTCTCAATTACTTCTTTGTCCTTTTGTAGATGAGCTTCCATTTCCTTCAGTTTTTCTTTTTCCTTCTTTATTTCTTCCTCCATATATCTGATTCGTTCACTTTCATTTTGCAGTTTAGTCTTTCTTTTAGTCAGAATATCTTTTTCATCTGTGATCTTTTGTTTCTCAAGGTCAAGCTCTTCTTTCTGGAGTTTAATATCATGTCTCTGTTCCTCCACCTCATCCATTAATTTTTGACTTATTTCTTTGTTCTTTTCAATTGTGTCCTTTTCTAGATCAACCTCTTGTATTTTCTGGTCAAGTGCTGATCTCTCTAGTTGGATTGTCTCTCTCATGTCTTCTTCCATTTGCTGTCTTTGTGTCATCATTTCAGTCCTCGTCTTCTCCAGGTCCTTTCTTTCCTGTTCAATCATCCTCCTGTCATCATCCATTTTCTTCTTCTCATGATCTATTTCAGTTATCTTCCTCTCCAGTTCACTCTTTATCTTGTCAAGTTCTTCTCTCTCCATCTTTGCTTTTACTGTCATTTCTTCTTCTTTCTCTTTTTCTTTCAAAATCTGATCTTTCAATTTGTTTAACTCTTGTGCTTTTAGGTTTATATCATGATGTTCCTGCTCAGCTTTAGTCTTTAACTCCTGAATCTCGGCTTTGGTCTCTTCTAGACTTTTTCTTTCTTCTTCCATCTTTTTCTGTTGCTTTATATCATCTTCCTTCTGTTTTCTGACTTGATCCTCAAATTCATCAACTCTCTGCTGTAATTGTGTCCATTTATTTTTGATTTCTTCTCTCTCTTGTTCTAGAAGGTCTCTGTTTTTCCTCATCTCTTCTTCTTGTTTATTTATGTCTGTGCTTATTTTTTCCTGATTGTCTTTTTGTCTCTTTATTTCTTCAATGACACTTTCAATTAATTCTTTGTCCTTTTGTAGATGAGCTTCCATTTCCTTCAGTGTTTCTCTCTTCTTCTTAATTTCCTCCTCCATGGATCTGATTCGTTCAATTTCATTTTCCAGTTCAGTCTTTATTTTAGCCAGAATATTTTTTTCATCTGTGATCTTTTGTTTCTCATGTTTGGTTTCCTCTTTTTGAAGTTTTAGATCATGTCTCTGTTCCTCCAACTCATTCAAAAGTGTTTGAGCTATGTCTTTGTTCTTTTCAATTTCATCCTTTTCTAAATCAATCTCTTGTCTTTTCTGGATCAGTTCTGCTTTCTCTGCCTTGATTTCCTCTCTTTCTTTCTCCATTTGCACTTTTTGCATCATTATTTCAGAATTTATCTTCTCCAGGTCTTTTATTTCCTGTTCAATCACCTTCCTGTCACTCTCCATCTTCTGCTGCTTATGATCTAGCTCAGTTTTTAACATTTCTAGCAGAGATTTCTCTATCATAATCATTTGGTCATTTTCAACTCTCTGTTTCAGGATTTCTGAATAAAGTTGATCCAGTTCATCTTTCTTTTTCCTGATTTTCTCTTTCTCCTTCTCAGTATCTTCCCTTTGTCTGAAGATTTCATTGCTTTTTTGTTGCAGAGTATGTCTTTCTGCTTCCATTGCGTCCCATTCTTTCTTCATTTCTTCTCTCTTCTGTCTCATTTCTATTCTGATATGGTCAAGTTCATATTTCTCACTTTGGAGTTGGGCCTTCATTTCAACAATCATATCTTTGTCTGTCTGTATCTGTAATTGAACCTTCTTGTTGTTTACATACATCGTTTCCCTTTCGTCATTCAACCTCTTCTTTTCCAGGTTAAATTCTTCTTTTAGTGAATTCATGATGTCTTTATTCTTACTGATTTCTTGTTTATCTTTATCTATCTCATTCTTTGTCTGCTCAAAATCTTTTCTCTCTCCATTTAGCTTTTCTTTTTCAGCTTGCATCTCTTCTTGATGTGCAGCTAGCTTAGCTTTCATGATGTCCATCTCTTCCTTTAGTTTGTTTATCATGTTTTTGTTCCTTTTATGTTCTTGTTTTAATTCACTAGTTTTGATCTCCACCTCCTCTTCCAATTGATGTCTTTGAGTCTGAAGTTCCTTTTGCATCATATCAAGTTCATTTCTCTCATATCTCATCTCTCTCAGATTCTCTTCCAGTGTTTGTTGTTGTTTGGCTATCTCAACAGCTCTCATCTCAAGAGTGTCTGTTTCACTCAAAACCTTGTTCCTCCTTTCTTGTACGTGCTCCTTTTCTTTCATAATCTGTTCTTTCAGTGTTTTTAACTCTTGTGTTTTTAGGTTCACATCATGATGTTCCTGCTCAGCTTTAGTCTTTACCTCATGAATCTCGGCTTTGGTCTCTTCTAGACTTTTTCTTTCTTCGTCCATCTTCTTCTGTTCTGTTATATCCTCGTCCTTCTGTTTTCTAACTTGATCCTCAAATTCATCAATTCTCTGCTGTAATTGTGTCCATTTATTTTTTATTTCTTCTCTCTCTTGTTCTAGAAGTTCTCTGGTTTTCCTCAGCTCTTCTTCTTGTTTATTTGTGTTTTTTCTCGTTTTTTCCTGATCCTCTTTTTGTCTCTTTGTTTCTTCAATGACACTTTCAATTAGTTCTTTGTCCTTTTGTCCTTCCATTTCCTTCAGTTTTTCTCTTTCCGTCTTTATTTCCTCCTCCATGTATCTGATTCGTTCAACTTCATTTTGCAGTTCAGTCTTTCTTTGAGCCAGAATATCTTTTTCATCTGTGATCTTTTGTTTCTCAAGGTCAAGCTCTTCTTTCTGGATTGCAACATCATGTCTCTGTTCCTCCACCTCATCCATTAATTTTTTGCTTATTTCTTTATTCTTTTCAATTGTGTCCTTTTCTAGATCAGTCTCTTGTATTTTCTGGTGAAGTGCTGATCTCTCTAGTTGGATTGCCTCTCTCATGTCTTCTTCCATTTGCTGTCTTTGTGTCATTATTTCAGTCCTCATCTTCTCCAGGTCCTTTCTTTCCTTTTCAATCATCTTCCTGTCATCATCCCTTTTCTTCTTCTCATGATCCATTTCAGTTTTCTCTCTCTCCAATTCATTTTTTATCTGATCAAGTTCTTCTCTCTCCATCTTTGATTTTACTGTCATTTCTTCTTTTTCTTTCAAAATCTGATCTTTCAATATGTTTAACTCTTTTGCTTTTAGGTTTATATCATGATGTTCCTGCTCAGCTTTAGTCTTTAACTCATGAATCTCAGCTTTGGTCTCTTCTAGACTTTTTCTTTCTTCGTCCATCTTCTTCTGTTCTGTTATATCCTCTTCCTTCTGTTTTCTGACTTGATCCTCAAATTCATCAATTCTCTGCTGTAATTGTGTCCATTTATTTTTAATTTCTTCTCTCTCTTGTTCTAGAAGTTCTCTGTTTTTCCTCAGCTCTTTTTCTTGTTTATTTGTGCTTGTTCTCATTTTTTCCTGATCCTCTTTTTGTCTCTTTGTTTCTTCAATGACACTTTCAATTAATTCTTTGTCCTTTTGTAGTTGAGCTTCCATTTCTTTCAGTTTTTCTCTTTCCGTCTTTATTTTCTCCTCCATGTATCTGATTCGTTCACTTTCATTTTGCAGTTCATTCTTTCTTTGAGCCAGAATATCTTTTTCATCTGTGATCTTTTGTTTCTCAAGGTCAAGCTCTTCTTTCTGGAGTTTAATATCATGTCTCTGTTCCTCCACCTCATCCATTAATTTTGTACTTATTTCTTTGTTCTTTTCAATTTTGTCCTTTTCTAGATCAATCTCTTGTATTTTCTGGTCAAGTGCTGATCTCTCTAGTTGGATTGCCTCTCTCATGTCTTCTTCCATTTGCTGTCTTTGTGTCATTATTTCAGTCCTCATCTTCTCCAGGTCCTTTCTTTCCTTTTCAATCATCCTCCTGTCATCATCCCTTTTCTTCTGCTCATGATCTATTTCAGTTTTCGTCCTCTTCAGTTCACTCTTTATCTGGTCTAGTTCTTCTCTCTCCATCTTTGCTTTTACTCTAATTTCTTCTTCTTTCTCTTTTTCTTTCATACTCTGTTCTTGCAGTGTGTTTAACTGTTGTGTTTTTAGGTTTATATCATGATGTTCCTGCTCAGCTTTAGTCTTTAACTCCTGAATCACGGCTTTGGTCTTTTCTAGACTTTTTCTTACTTCTTCCAGCTTCTTCTGTTCTGTTATATCCTCTTCCTTCTGTTTTCTGACTTGATCCTCAAATTCATCAACTCTCTGCTGTAATTGTGTCCATTTATTTTGTATTTCTTCTCTTTCTTGTTCTAGAAGTTCTCTGTTTTTCCTCAGCTCTTCTTCTTGTTTATTTGTGCTTGTTCTCGTTTTTTCCTGATCCTCTTTTTGTCTCTTTGTTTCTTCAATGACACTTTCAATTAATTCTTTGTCCTTTTGTAGTTGAGCTTCCATTTCTTTCAGTTTTTCTCTTTCCGTCTTTATTTCCTCCTCCATGTATCTGATTCGTTCACTTTCATTTTGCAGTTCAGTTTTTCTTTGAGCCAGAATATCTTTTTCATCTGTGATCTTTTGTTGCTCAAGGTCAAGTTCTTCTTTCTGGATTGCATTATCATGTCTCTGTTCCTCCACCTCATCCATTAATTTTTGACTTATTTCTTTGTTCTTTTCAATTGTGTCCTTTTCTAGATCAATCTCTTGTATTTTCTGGTCAAGTGCTGATCTCTCTAGTTGGATTGCCTCTCTCATGTCTTCTTCTATTTGCTCTCTTTGTGTCATTATTTCAGTCCTCATCTTCTCCAGGTCCTTTCTTTCCTTTTCAATCATCTTCCTGTCATCATCCCTTTTCTTCTGCTCATGATCTATTTCAGTTATCTTCCTCTTCACTTCACTCTTTATCTGATCAAGTTCTTCTCTCTCCATCTTTGATTTTACTCTAATTTCTTCTTCTTTCTCTTTTTCTTTCATAATCTGTTCTTGCAGTGTGTTTAACTGTTGTGCTTTTAGGTTTATATCATGATGTTCCTGCTCAGCTTTAGTCTTTAGCTCCTGAATCTCGGCTTTGGTCACTTCTAGACTTTTTCTTTCTTCGTCCATCTTCTTCTGTTCTGTTATATCCTCTTCCTTCTGTTTTCTGACTTGATCCTTAAATTCATCAATTCTCTGCTGTAATTGTGTCCATTTATTTTTAATTTCTTCTCTCTCTAGTTCTGGAAGTTCTCTGTTTTTCCTCAGCGCTTCTTCTTGTTTATTTGTGCTTGTTCTCTTTTCTTCCTGATCCTCTTTTTGTCTCTTTGTTTCTTCAATGACACTTTCAATTAATTCTTTGTCCTTTTGTAGTTGAGCTTCCATTTCTTTCAGTTTTTCTCTTTCCCTCTTTAATTCCTCCTCCATGTATCTGATTCGTTCAACTTCATTTTGCAGTTCAGTTTTTCTTTGAGCCAGAATATCTTTTTCATCTGTGATCTTTTGTTTCTCAAGGTCAAGTTCTTCTTTCTGGATTTTAATATCATGTCTCTGTTCCTCCACCTCATCCATACATTTTTGACTTATTTCTTTGTTCTTTTCAATGGTGTCCTTTTCTAGATCAATCTCTTGTATTTTCTGGTCAAGTGCTGATCTCTCTAGTTGGATTGTCTCTCTCATGTCTTCTTCCATTTGTTGTCCTTGTGTCATTATTTCAGTCCTCATCTTCTCCAGGTCCTTTCTTTCCTTTTCAATCATCTTCCTGTCATCATCCCTTTTCTTCTGCTCTTGATCTATTTCAGTTTTCTTCCTCTTCATTTCACTCTTTATCTTGTCAAGTTCTTCTCTCTCCATCTTTGATTTTACTGTCATTTCTTCTTTTTCTTTCAAAATCTGATCTTTCAATATGTTTAACTCTTTTGCTTTTAGGTTTATATCATGATGTTCCTGCTCAGCTTTAGTCTTTAACTCATGAATCTCAGCTTTGGTCTCTTCTAGACTTTTTCTTTCTTCGTCCATCTTCTTCTGTTCTGTTATATCCTCTTCCTTCTGTTTTCTGACTTGATCCTCAAATTCATCAATTCTCTGCTGTAATTGTGTCCATTTATTTTTAATTTCTTCTCTCTCTTGTTCTAGAAGTTCTCTGTTTTTCCTCAGCTCTTCTTCTTGTTTATTTGTGCTTGTTCTCATTTTTTCCTGATCCTCTTTTTGTCTCTTTGTTTCTTCAATGACACTTTCAATTAATTGTTTGTCCTTTTGTAGATGAGCTTCCATTTCCTTCAGTTTTTCTCTTTCCTTCTTTATTTCCTCCTCTGTGTATCTGATTCGTTCAACTTCATTTTGCAGTTTTTTCTTTCTTTGAGCCAGAATATCTTTTTCATCTGTGATCTTTTGTTTCTCAAGGTCAAGCTCTTCTTTCTGGATTGCAAAATCCTGTCTCTGTTCCTCCACCTCATCCATTAATTTTGTACTTATTTCTTTGTTCTTTTCAATTTTGTCCTTTTCTAGATCAATCTCTTGTTTTTTCTGTTCAAGTGCTGATCTCTTTAGTTGGATTGTCTCTCTCATGTCTTCTTCCATTTGTTGTCCTTGTGTCATTATTTCAGTCCTCATCTTCTCCAGGTCCTTTCTTTCCTTTTCAATCATCTTCCTGTCATCATCCCTTTTCTTCTTCTCATGATCTATTTCAGTTATCTTCCTCTCCAGTTCACTCTTTATCTGGTCAAGTTCTTCTCTCTCCATCTTTGATTTTACTGTCATTTCTTCTTCTTTCTCTTTTTCTTTCATTCTCTGTTCTTGCAGTGTGTTTAACTGTTGTGTTTTTAGGTTTATATCATGATGTTCCTGCTCAGCTTTAGTCTTTAACTCCTGAATCTCGGCTTTGGTCTCTTCTAGACTTTTTCTTTCTTCGCCCATCTTCTTCTGTTCTGTTATATCCTCTTCCTTCTGTTTTCTGACTTGAGCATCAAATTCATCAATTCTCTTCTGTAATTGTGTCCATTTATTTTTAATTTCTTCTCCCTCTTGTTTTAGAAGGTCCCTGTTTTTCCTCATCTCTTTTTTTTGTTCTTTTGTGTCTGTTCTCATTTTTTCCTGATCCTCAATTTCCTTCAGTTTTTCTCTTTCCTTCTTTATTTCCTCCTCCATATATCTGATTCGTTCAACTTCATTTTGCAGTTCAGTCTTTCTTTGAGCCAGAATATCTTTTTCATCTGTGATCTTTTGTTTCTCAAGGTCAAGCTCTTCTTTCTGGATTGCAACATCATGTCTCTGTGCCTCCACCTCATCCATTAATTTGTGACTTATTTCTTTGTTCTTTTCAATTTTGTCCTTTTCTAGATCAATCTCTTGTATTTTCTGGTCAAGTGCTGATCTCTCTAGTTGGATTGCCTCTCTCATGTCTTCTTCCATTTGTTGTCCTTGTGTCATTATTTCAGTCCTCATCTTCTCCAGGTCCTTTCTTTCCTTTTCAATCATCTTCCTGTCATCATCCCTTTTCTTCTTCTCATGATCTATTTCAGTTTTCTTCCTCTTCAGTTCACTCTTTATCTGGTCAAGTTCTTCTCTCTCCATCTTTGCAATTTCGTCTTTCTCTTTTTCTTTCATACTCTGTTCTTGCAGTGTGTTTAACTGTTGTGTTTTTAGGTTTATATCATGATGTTCCTGCTCAGCTTTAGTCTTTAACTCCTGAATCTCGGCTTTGGTCTCTTCTCGACTTTTTCTTTCTTCTTCCAGCTTCATCTGTTCTGTTATATCCTCTTCCTTCTGTTTTCTGACTTGATCCTCAAATTCGTCAATTCTCTGCTGTAATTGTGTCCATTTATTTTTTATTTCTTCTCTCTCTTGTTCTAGAAGTTCTCTGTTTTTCCTCAGCTCTTCTTCTTGTTTATTTGTGCTTGTTCTAATTTTTTGCTGGTCCTCTTTTTGTCTCTTTGTTTCTTCAATGACACTTTCAATTAATTCTTTGTCCTTTTGTAGATGAGCTTCCATTTCTTTCAGTTTTTCTCTTTCCCTCTTTATTTTCTCCTCCATGTATCTGATTCGTTCACTTTCATTTTGCAGTTCATTCTTTCTTTGAGCCAGAATATCTTTTTCATCTGTGATCTTTTGTTTCTCAAGGTCAAGCTCTTCTTTCTGGAGTTTAATATCATGTCTCTGTTCCTCCACCTCATCCATTAATTTGTGACTTATTTCTTTGTTCTTTTCAATTTTGTCCTTTTCTAGATCAATCTCTTGTATTTTCTGGTCAAGTGCTGATCTCTCTAGTTGGATTGCCTCTCTCATGTCTTCTTCCATTTGCTGACTTTGTGTCATTATTTCAGTCCTCATCTTCTCCAGGTCCTTTCTTTCCTTTTCAATCATCCTCCTGTCATCATCCCTTTTCTTCTGCTCATGATCTATTTCAGTTTTCGTCCTCTTCAGTTCACTCTTTATCTGGTCTAGTTCTTCTCTCTCCATCTTTGCTTTTACTCTAATTTCTTCTTCTTTCTCTTTTTCTTTCATACTCTGTTCTTGCAGTGTGTTTAACTGTTGTATTTTTAGGTTTATATCATGATGTTTCTGCTCAGCTTTAGTCTTTAACTCCTGAATCTCTGCTTTGGTCTTTTCTAGACTTTTTCTTTCTTCGTCCATCTTCTTCTGTTCTGTTATATCCTCTTCCTTCTGTTTTCTGACTTGATCCTCAAATTCATCAATTCTCTGCTGTAATTGTGTCCATTTATTTTGTATTTCTTCTCTCTCTTGTACTAGAAGTTCTCTGTTTTTCCTCAGCTCTTCTTCTTGTTTATTTGTGCTTGTTCTCGTTTTTTCCTGATCCTCTTTTTGTCTCTTTGTTTCTTCAATGACACTTTCAATTAATTCTTTGTCCTTTTGTAGTTGAGCTTCCATTTCTTTCAGTTTTTCTCTTTCCGTCTTTATTTCCTCCTCCATGTATCTGATTCGTTCACTTTCATTTTGCAGTTCAGTTTTTCTTTGAGCCAGAATATCTTTTTCATCTGTGATCTTTTGTTGCTCAAGGTCAAGTTCTTCTTTCTGGATTGCATTATCATGTCTCTGTTCCTCCACCTCATCCATTAATTTTTGACTTATTTCTTTGTTATTTTCAATTTTGTCCTTTTCTAGATCAATCTCTTGTATTTTCTGGTCAAGTGCTGATCTCTCTAGTTGGATTGCCTCTCTCATGTCTTCTTCCATTTGCTGTATTTGTGTCATCATTTCAGTCCTCATCTTCTCCAGGTCCTTTCTTTCCTGTTCAATCATCTTCCTGTAATCATCCATTTTCTTCTGTTCATGATCTATTTCAGTTTTCTCTCTCTGCAATTCATTTTTTATCTGATCAAGTTCTTCTCTCTCCATCTTTGATTTTACTGTCGTTTCTTCTTCTTTCTCTTTTTCTTTCAAAATCTGATCTTTCAATATGTTTAACTCTTGTGATTTTAGGTTTATATCATGATGTTCCTGCTCAGCTTTAGTCTTTAACTCATGAATCTCAGCTTTAGTCTCTTCTAGACTTTTTCTTTCTTCGTCCATCTTCTTCTGTTCTGTTATATCCTCTTCCTTCTGTTTTCTGACTTGAGCATCGAATTCATCAATTTTCTGCTGTAATTGTGTCCATTTATTTTTAATTTCTTCTCTTTCTTGTTCTAGATGGTCTCTGCAGTTCTTCAACTCTTGTTTTTGTTCATTTATGTCCGTGCTCATCTTTTCCAGATCCTCTTTTTGTCTCTTTGTTTCTTCACTCTCACTGAATTCTTTTTCCTTTTTTAGATTAGCTTTTATTTCCTTCAGTGTTTCTCTCTTCCTTTTTATTTCCTCATCCATGTATCTGATTTGTTCACTTTCATTTTGCAGTTCAGTCTTTCTTTGAGCCAGACGATCTTTTTCATCAGTGATCTTTTGTCTTTCAAGGCCAAGTTCTTCTTTCTGGAGCTTATTATACTTTCTCTGTCCTTCCACCTCATCCATCAATGTCCGTACAATTTCTTTGCTCTTCTCAATGTCATGTTTTTCTAGTTCAATTTCTGATCTCTTTTCTTCCATTTGTTCTCTTTGTGTCATTATTTCAGACCTTATGTTCTCCAGATCATTTATTTCCTGTCCAATCATCTTTCTGTTGTCTTCCATTTTTTTCTGTTCATGATCTATATCTGCTTTCTTTCTTTCCAGTTTAGCCTTTATCTGATCAAGTTCCTCTCTCTCCATTTTAGCTTTCACTCTCATCTCTTCCATTTGTGTTTCAAAATCATTCCTCATGTTCTCCAGATCTTTCCTCTCCTCATTCATGGCCCTTAAACTCTCCTCTAGTCTGTGCTGCTGTTGATTCATTTTAGTATTTTCAGTCTGTAACTCGTTTTTCATTGCTTCCATTTCATCTTTTTGTTTTTGTATTTCCTTCTGAAGAACCTCCACTTCTTTCCACTTCTTCATCATGCCCTCTTTTCCTTTCTCTAATTCATCCCTCTGTCTCAGGAAATTGTCCATTGATATTTTAGTCATGTCTTCCTTTTCTCTGTGTTTTGTCATTTGCAGCTTCAGGTCATCTGTTTGTCTCTGTAAATCTTCTCTTTCTGTTTCAATGTCTTTTTTCTGTTTTAATGTCTCTTTTTCCAGAAGATCTTTCTTGATCTCAATCTTTTGATTTTGCTCTGCTATGTCATCAACAGTCTTTTCCAGTTCACTCTTCTTCCTCTTAGTTTCTTCCATGGTATGGTCACACTGCTCCTTCATTAGTTTAAGGTGGGCCTCCCTTATGTCCAGTTTTTCTCGCTCCCTCCTGACCTCTTCTAAGATGTTTGTCAGATTTTCAGCATCATTCTGCACCTCAGATTTTGTCTTGTAAAGCAGTCTTCTCTCCTCTTGCAGTTGCTGTGCTTCAGCTTGGGTCTCTTCTAGTTGTTCCACCAGCTTGGCTTTCATGATTTCCAGATCTTTCATTAATTTGTTAGTCATGTTCCTGTTTTCACCAATGTCTTGTTTTTCGCTTTGTATTTCATCTCTCAGTTGTGCAAGTTCTCTTTCCTGTTTTGCATTTGTCCTCATGTCCTCTTCCATTTGTCGTCTCTGAGCTTCTAGTTCAATCCTTATGTTATCCATTTCACGTCTTTCTTCCTTCATCTCTCTTACACTTTGATCCAGTCTTTGCTCCTGCTCAGTAATATATTTCTCTCTCTGCTTCAGCTCATTCTTCTCCAGTATCACTGTTTGCCTCATGGTCTCTATTTCAGCATTGATCCTACTTGTATCAGCTTTCCATTTCTCAGTTTGTTCTCTCTCAGCATGAAGCTCTCTCTTAATCTGTTTAAGTTTTTCTCTCTCTTTCTCTAGCTCTTCTAATTGGGATTCAACCTCTTCTTTCCGTTGTTCAGTCCAGGTCTGCAGATCATCTTTTTTCTGCTTCATTTCTAACTTTTCATTGTCTATTTCATGTCGGATCTTCTCAAGCAACTCAAAGTCCTTATTATGTTTCTGTTTATGTAATTCTACATCAACCTGCATCACGTCAAGGGCATGTTGTCTCTTATTGGTTTCCTCAAGAACAATATCTAAATGTTCTTGTTCAATCTGAAGCTGAGCAGCAATTCCGTCTAATTTCATGTTTCTCCTCTCTACTTCCTCTACCTTCCTCTGTATTATTAGCTCTTTTTCCTCGAGAGTTTTTTGCTTGTCTTGGATGATTTGCCTTTGTTGTTCAGTTGACTGAATCTGACTCTGTATCTCAGCTTGTATCTGTTCAACCTTGTCTCTTTCTTTTTTAGTCATGTATTTTATGTTTTCCATTTCTTGCATTTCCTCCATCATTTTTATGTTGCTAAGTCCCAACACCTGTTTCTGCTGTTCAAGTTCAAACCTCTGTTGATCCAGATTTTCTCTCTCTTTCTTGTTTTCCTCCTTGGTTTGATCATTCTGTCGCTGCTGGTTGAGTACCTCGGCCTGTTGTTCCTCAGTGTTTGACTTTTCCAAAAGAAGCTTTTTCTTCACTATCTCATTTTCATTCTGCTGGTTCTTTATCTCTGCTCTTAAAACTTCTAGTCTGTTTCTTAGAGTCATTAAGGTATTATTTTCTTCCTCTGTTTCTTGTTTTTCACGAAGAAGTTTATCCTTCATCTCCTCAAGGGCCAGCCTCTCCTTTTGTATCTCCTCAATCTGGTCCATCATTTGCTTTTCCATGTCTTTCTTTTCTTTGTCAATTTTTGTCTTATCTTTGTCAAGAATGGCTTTTGTTTTCTCAATTTCTTGCCTTTGTCTCTCCATCTCCTTCATCATCATATCAAGGTCCCTCATTTTCAATTCAGTCTCTTCAGACAAACATTGAATTTCTTCTCTGTCTTTATCTATTTGTATTTTCATTTCTATTATGTCTTTCATTTTGTCTGTCTGTCTCTGTATCTCAGCTTTAGTTTTTTCAAGGTCAGATTTAGCATCTTGAAGTTTTTGATTATCCTTGTCTATTTCTTCTTTTTTTCTGTCCAGCTCAACCCTCGTTTGCGATAATTCTTCCATTTCTTTATCAATCTTTTCTTTCCTACTTTCAATGTCCTCTCTATTTTTTTGTAACTCACTGTGGAGTTTATCAGTTTCTTCCCTCTGTCTCCTTAATTGTTGGATTTCTTCCTCCACTCGTTGCTTTTCCCCCTCAATCTCCATCCAACATTTGTCCTGGTCCTTTCTCTCCTTTTTGATAACATTTTGGATCTTCTCGGATTCTGTCCTTGTCTGTTCTAGTGCATTCTTCTCATCTTGTACATTTAATTTTTCATGTTTTAAATTTTGTAATTGCTTCTCCAGATCACTTTTCATGTTTGCAAGATCTTTCTTCTCTTGATCCATCCACTTTTTGCTGATTTCAATCTGCTCTTTTCCTTTCTGTACTTCTTCAAGCATGTTTCTGTATGCATTGTGTTCTCTCTTCATTGTTTCACCCATTTCCATTAACTGCAGTCTCTCCTCTTCAATTTCTGCCCCCTTTTTTTCCAGATTGCTTTTAATCTCCAATATTTTCATGAAAGTTTGCTCTTTGTTTTCAAGCTCACTTTCCTTTCTTTGCAATTCACTTTTAAGTGTAACCAGTTTCTGTCTTTCTGAATGTACATTTTCCTTCTCTTTGTCAATCTCATCCCTTTCCTTTAGAATGTCCATCTTAATTTGCTCTAGAGCCTCTTTCTGACTTTGGATATCTTGATTTGCTATCTCATCTTGTTCTCTCAGCTGTAAGGTTTTTCTTTCCAGGTCCTCTGTTTCTCTCACCAACTCTTCAATCTTAAGCTGCAAATGTGTCTTTTCCATTTCATAATCATCCCTGTCATTTTTCAGTTGTGTCTTCTCATCTTGAACTTCTGCACTCATTATATTGAGATCTTTCTTCGTGGTCTCCATTTCTGTGATGGTTTTCTCTATATCTTCTTTTTGCAATTGAAGTTTTAGACTGAGGTCTGTTAATCTATCTCTCTCACGGTTTGCTTCCTGAATTAGCCTGTCAGAGATCCCTGACTTCTTCTGAAGCTCAGCACAGCCATATTTAAGCTGTTGAGACTGTTTTCTCACATCATCTTTCTCCTGTTCAATCAAATCTCTCTCTATGTTGACCATCTGCTTCATTTCTTCCACTTGCTCTTTTTCTTTGTTTAATTCACTCATCATCTCTCGTAGTTTATCTTCCAATTTTGTGGCATCATGGAGGTTTTCAACTAACTTAGCCCTCTGATTGTCTAGGTCATTCCTCATTTTTTCTAGATTTTCCAGTTCTATCTTATTGGTCTTCATAGCAGCACTCATTTCATGCTTTTGTTGATTGATTTCAGCTTTTTCGTCTTCTAACCGATTCTTCTCCATGATCAAAGCTTGTCTTGAAGATTCATTACCATCTCTCTGTCTTTGTAGTTCCCCTCTGAAGAGCTCAAACTCTTCCTTCTCTTGTCTTAAATTGTCCTTTTCTTTTTCTATATCTTCCCTCTTTATCAGTATTTGCATATTGATATTTTCAAGTGTGTCTTTCTTCTTCTGTATTTCTTCAAGGATCCAATCCTTCTCCTCCAACTCATGTTTTTGCTTCTCCAGTATCTGCTGTCTACTCTTTACCTCAGAAGTAATGCCTTCTAGTTCAGACTTTTTCTTTTCATGCAGTGTTTTCATTTCTTCCATGGTTTGCCTCAGGTTTTGTATATCTCTGTTGAGCTGTTCCAGCTGACTCTGGTTTCTCAAGAGTTCATCAGTGACCCTTTCAAGTTCTTGCTTGTTCTCCCTTGTGTCCATAGCCTTTTCCATTTTGTCTTTAGCTTTTTCTACCTCAACCAGCTCTCTCTTCGTCTCCACATCCTCCTTTTCTCTTTTTATCTCATAGTTCAACTGCTCCAGTTTTTCTCTTTCCTTCTGCAGCATTTCTCTCATGCTTTCTTCCTCTTGTTGCTTCTCTACAAGTTCTGCCCTCTTCATCTCCAATTTATTCTTGTCTCTTCTGGTGGTTTCTATCTCTGCTCTAAGGCTTCCTAGATTTTCCCGTATTTGTCCAATATCTTGTATGAGCCTCTGGATCTCAGACTTAAAGTTTTCCTTATCATCTTTCTCTGCCTTACTTTCATCCATCCTGCTCTCCGTGTAAACTTTCAGATTTCTCACCATTTCTCTGATTTTCACAACCTCTAAAATCAATCTTTGGATGTCAGCATTGGTATTTTCTTCATCTTCTAGATGTGCAGTTCTCTCCACCAATCGTTCAAAATCCTCTCTTGTGCTTTGAACATCATTCCTGAGTATTTCCATCTCTTGCCTCTCTCTGTTGATCTCCTCTCTGGCCTTTGCTATCGCAGTCTTCATTTTCTCTATATCATCCCTCTTTCTGATCACCTGTCTCATCTTCTGATCCAGTTCTTTCTTTTCCAGTACTATCTCAGACCTTAGGACTTCCAGTTCTCCCTTTTCATGTGTCATTTTCTGAATCGTTTTTTCTAGGTTATCTCTCTGTTGCTGTATATCCACAAGCTCCATCTCTTTTGTTTTACTGTCAGTGTCCTTTTCAAGTTTTAATATCTCAGACCTCATGTTTTCTAGCTCGTTCATCTGATATTTTAAGTCTGCTTTAGTTTTCTCAAGTTCTGCCTGCTGTTGATGAAGCTCAGCCTTCAACTCTGTCAGTTTGTCTATTTGTCTTTTAACTTCGCCCGTCTGACTCTCACTCTCTTCTTGTTGGTCATCCATACTTAATGTTTCCATTTTCTCTCTTAATTCCTCTGAATCTCTCCTCATTCCTTTCGTTTTCCTGGTAAGTTTGACTGTTCTTTCTCTGGTTGTCTCCTCTAAAATTCTTTCAAGGATCTCTGATTGTTTCTTCATGTCAACCTTTTCTTTCTCCAGCAGTTCATTTTCATCATGAAGTTTTTGCTCGGCCAATGCCATGTCTTGTTTTTTTCTTTCCAAATCAGCTCTGATTTGCTCAAGATCACTTCTCTCTTTGCTCATGCAGTCTTTGCTACTCTTTATTTGCTGTTTCTCTTTTTGTATCTCAATGTCCTGCTGCTCAAAAGTTTCTTTCATGTTCTTTTTCATGGCTTCGATTTCCAGCCTCATGTTCTCCAGTTCAAATCTTTCTTTTCTAGCAGCCTTGATTTCATCTTTCATTCTTCTGAGAACCTCTCTAACATGTTCAATTTCCTGGATCAGCCTTTGCATGTAAGCACTCATTTCTTTTCTATCCTCTGAATCTGCTTCAACATTAACTTCTCTCTGCATGCTTCTTTCCAGGTCATGTTTTGTTCTCCAAGCCATTTCCCTAGTATTTTCAGCTTCTTGAATAAGCATCTGAATCTTGGTGTTCATATGTTCTTTCTCTTCCATATCTCCACCTCTTTCCTCTCCTGCTCTTTGTATCTCAACTTTCATTTGCTCAATCTCAATCCGCTCTCTACTTAAAATGACCCTGTCCATTTCGAGTTTCTCAATTGCACCTTCAATATCAGTCCTCATTTTCTCCAACTCATCTCTTTTTCTTGCTACCTGTCTCATCTTGTGATCTAGATCTTTCCTCTTGCCATCAGTTTCATTCTGAAGAAGCTTCAGTTCTTTCATCTCATGTTTAGTCTTTTGCATCTTGTCCTCTAATTCCTCTTTCTGTTTGAGCATTTCAGCTCTCAGATTAATGAGTTCCTCTAAATCGGACTGCCTTTTAGTCTCAAACTCCTCTTTTTGGATTATAATATTTGATTTGATCTTCTCATATTTCTCCATCTCTCTCTTAAGGTCTCTTAACATTTCATCAATTGCTTCTCTTTCTTTTGACAACTCAGATTTAATGACATTGTTTTTGTTTATCTCGTCTTGCAACTTTCCCATTCGTACACTCCATTCCTCTTCTGTCATCTGTAGTTTATTTCGCTGTTCTTGTATTTCTTGCTCTGATTTACCAATCTTTTCAATCATCTCTTCTTTCTGTTTCACTAATTCTGCCTGGATGAGCTCTATTTCTTGATAGCTCAGTCTTATTTTTGTCTTGTCCTGTTCAATCACCTCTTCCTTTTTAAGCAGGTTCCTTCTGATACCCTCAATATCATCTCTTTCTTTTTGCAAACATTCCTCAATCCGTTTTGTTGCATGTCTTTCAACATCCTCTTTAATACTCTCTATTTCAGCCCTTGCTTCATCTAGTTTAAGCCTACATTTGTCTAGATTATCAGCATAACTTTCCAACTCTTCCTTTTGTTTCTGTATCTCAGTATTTGCTTTATCAAGGTCTGTTCTTATCTTGCTCTCTTCAGACTTTTTCTGTACATATTTTTCTCTTTCACTCAGTATCTCTTGCATTGACTTTTCTATATCCTCCGCTTTCATTTGGAGCTCAGCTTTCTTTTTGGTCTCCTCTGCAAATTGTTGCCTCTCTTTTTCTAATTCTTCTGCAGCCCTCTGCTCTTCTTTCTGAACTTCTAACTTTAACTTCAGAATGTCCTCTCTCTTCTTTTGCAGCTCATCTTCCTCATTTTCAAAAGCTTTTCTCTGAATTTGGAGGTCTCTATCAAACTCATCTCTCTTTTGTTTCAGATTCTCCATATCAGCCTTTTCTGTTTTAATTTTGTTTTTCATGTCATCCATTTCTTTTAGTTTATTTTGCAGTTCTGCTCTCATTTGATCTAGTTCATTCTCTTTGTGCTGTATTCTTTCCCTCTCATCTTCAAAAAGGGCCATTTGTCTTACGTTATCTGTATTCACTTGCTTAAGAATGTCTTTCTCTCTCTTTAAGTCTGTTCTTTGTCTATCTAGTTCTTCCCTGGCTTGGCTTATCTCTGTCTTGGTTTTCTCCAGTTCAAATATTTCTTCTTGAAGTAAGTCTTTGGCTAAATTAATTTCTTTTCTTTGCTTCTCTGTCTCATCCAAGAGTTCTTTCATTAGTTGGTTGTCATTAGGAAGAGCACTGGTTTCAGATTGTCTTTTATATTGTACTGCCATATCCTTCTCCCTCTGTCTTTCATTGTTTGTCTTCTCGGATCGTTTCTCCAAGTCTTCAGCTTGACTTTGAAGGTCAATTTTCACCTTCTCTAGTTCTTCTTTCTTACATTCAATGGTTTGTTTCTCAACTTTGAGATTATTTAATTCTCTCTCCATATCCATTTTCTGTCTCTCCATTTGATCCAAATCTTTGGTCAACAGCTCTCTGTCTTTTTCAACCAGATATTTTTCCTCAAGCAACTTGAGTCTCAGTTGTTGATATGTCTCTTTCTCTCTCTTTAGACTGACCATATCCCTATCTAAATTTCTCTTCTGTGCCATCATTTCCACTCTTTCCCTTTCTAGGTTGGTCATTTCTGTCTTTGTGAATTCCATTAGATCATCAACCTCTCGCTGTAATTGGTCAATGTCAGTTTGTCTCTTGTCCAGCTGACTCATTTCCATCATGATGATATTCTTCATTTCATCCATTTCATGTTGTTGTTTTAAAATGACTTCCTGCAGCTGCACAAATTCACTTTCTCTGTGAGAAAGACTTTCATTCTCATTTTCAATGGTCTTCACTTGTTTTGAGATGTTCACCCTCATTTCTTCAAGAGTGTCCCTCTCTCTCTGCATCTCTGCTATTGTCATCTCATTTTGTTCCTGCTGCTCTGCAAGATGTTTGTTGGCTTTAGAAATTTCTGTTTTGATTTTCTCTAAATCAGTCTTCTCCAATTCAAATTCATTTGCTTTCTTTTTATCAACATTAATTAATTTTTGTTGCAGATCTTCCACTTCTCTCTTCAGCAGTTGTTTGTCATTTTCCAGTAATTCATTTTCATTCAATACTGCCTTCATTTGGATCTCAATATCTTCAGACTTCTTTTTCAGTTCTGTCATCATGTCCTGTTTTTCCCTGATCATTGCAGCTCTTTCACCGTCAATGTCACTCTTTTCCTTTTCCATTTCACTTTGTTGTTTATAAATCTCTTCTTGCATTCGCTCTAGTTCATCTTGTTTGAGTCTTATTTTCTGTTTTTCTTTATCAAAATCATCTGTTTGTTTGGAGATGTTCACTCTCATTTGCTCAAGATTGTATTTTTCTTGTTGTATATCTGCCAGCGTAGACTCATTTGCAACTTTCATTTCATTTGCAATCTCATTCTTTCTCCTTGTATCTTCAGCAAGATGAACAATATCTTCTCTCTCTTTTTGAAGTTCTTCAGCCATCTTTTCCAAACCTTGTCTATCATTTTCTGTTTCTTCTTTTAGCTTTCTGATCTCATCAGCTTCTCTTTGCAGCTCAATCTTCATCTGTTCTAACATGTTCTTTTCATCTTCATGCACTTGTTTTTGAAGTATCATCGTCTTTAAGTCTTCATCCAAATTCTTTCTAATTTGGTCTACATAATCTCTTTCTTTGTCCATTTGCCGTTTCTGTTCTTCCATCTCTTCTTTATCTTGATCTAGTTGTCGTCTCTCATTCCTCATTATTTCCATAAACTCATTCAGTTGTGTCTGTTGTTTGTCAAGCTCAGATTGTCTCAGGACAAGCTGACTTCTGTCCTTCATGATAATGTGTCTGTCATTGTCTATTTCCTGTTTCAGATTCTGAATTTCAGTTTGCATCTTCTCAAATTCATTTTGTTTTTGTCTGATTTGTTCCTTTTGATGTTTAATGTCATGCGTTTGTCTTGTGATGTTCTCATTCATCTCATCTAGGGTGTCTTTCTCTTTTTGTATCTCCGCCAGTTTGATTCTTTGCTTTTCTCTTTGATTTTCCAGATCTCCCTTGGCTCTTGAATGTTCACTTATTGTTTTCTCCAGATCATGTTTTTTCTTCTCAAGCATGTCTCTATCAGATTGAATGGCTTTAGTTTTCTTTTCAATTTCTGTCTTCATTTCATCCAAGACCATGTCTTTTATTTTTGTCTCCTCAATGAGATTGTTGATTTGTTCTCTCTCTTTCTGGAGTTGAACGGTCATTTCCTCCAGCCTTTGTCTTTCATGCTGTGTCTCTAGTTTGATTTTCTCAATCTCATTGGCTTGTCTTTGCAGGTCAGTTTTCACTTGTTTAATTGATTCTTTCTCGTTCTCAAAATCTTCTCTCTCATGTTCCAGACTCTCTGAATCTCTATCTACATTCATTGTTTTTTGTTGGAGATCTTCCATGTCTCTCTTCAGCAGTTGTCTGTCATTATCCAATAATTCCTTTTCAGTCAATACTGCCTTCATTTGGATCTCAATATCTTCAGACTTCTTTTTCAGTTCAGTCATCATGTCCTGGTTTTCCCTGATCATTGTAGCTCTTTCACCTTCAATGTTGCTCTTTTCCTTTTCTATTTCACTTTGTTGTTTATAAATCTCTTCTTGCATTCGCTCTAGTTCATCTTGTTTGACTCTGATTTTCTCTTTTTCTTTTTCAATACCATTTGTTTGTTTGGAGATGTTCACTCTCATTTGCTCAAGATTGTATTTCTCTCTTTGTAGTTCTATCAACGTAGACACATTTGAAACTTTCATTTCATCCGTGATCTCTTTCTTTCTCCTTGTATCTTCAGCAAGATGAACAATATCTTCTCTCTCTTTCTGAAGTTCTTCAGCCATCTTTTCCAAACCCTGTCTATCATTTTCTGTTTCTTCTTTTAGCTTTCTGATCTCATCAGCTTCTCTTTGCAGCTCAATCTTCATCTGTTCTAACTTGTTCTTCTCATCTTCATACACTTGTTTCTGAAGTATCATCATCTTTAAGTCTTCATCCAAATTCTTTCTGCTTTGGTCTATATAATATCTTTCTTTCTCCGTTTGCTGTTTCTGTTCTTCCATCACTTCTTTATCTTCATCTAGTTGTATTCTCTCATTCTTCATTATTTCCATAAACTCATTCAGTTGTGTCTGTTGTTTGTCAAGCTCAGATTGTCTCAGGTCAAGCTGACTTCTGTCCTTCATTATAATGTGTCTGTCATTGTCTAGTTCCTGTTTCAGATTCTGAATTTCATTTTGCATCTCCTTGAATTCATGTTGTTTTTGTCTGATTTGTTCCTTTTGATGTTTAATATCATGCGTTTGTCTTGTGATGTTCTCGCTCATCTCATCTAGGGTGTCTCTCTCTTTCTGGAGTTGAGCAGTCATTGCCTCCAGCCTTTGTCTTCCATGTTGTGTCTCTAGTTTGATCTTCTCCATCTCATGTGCTTCTCGTTGCAGGTCAGTTTTCATATCTTTCATTGATTCTTTTTCATTCTCAAAAGATTCTCTCTCAAGTTTCAGACTCTCTGAATCTCTATCTACATTCATTGTTTTTTGTTGGAGATCTTCCATGTCTCTCTTCAGCAGTTGTCTATCATTATCCAATAATTCCTTTTCAGTCAATACTGCCTTCATTTGGATCTCAATATCTTCAGACTTCTTTTTCAGTTCAGTCATCATGTCCTGTTTTTCCCTGATCATTGCAGCTCTTTCATCTTCAATGTTGCTCTTTTCCTTTTCTATTTTACTTTGTTGTTTATAAATCTCTTCTTGCATTCGCTCTAGTTCATCTTGTTTGAGTCTTATTTTCTCTTTTTCTTTTACAATATCATCTGTTTGTTTGGAGATGTTCACTCTCATTTGCTCAAGATTGTATTTCTCTCTTTGTATATCTGCCAATGAGGACTCATTTTCAACTTTTCTTTCATCCATGATCTCATTCTTTCTCCTTGTATCTTCAGAGAGATTAATAATATCTTCTCTCTCTTTCTGAAGTTCTTCAGCCATCTTTTCCAAACCCTGTCTATCATTTTCTGTTTCTTCTTTTAGCTTTCTGATCTCATCAGCTTCTCTTTGCAGCTCAATCTTCATCTGTTCTAACTTGTTCTTCTCATCTTCATACATTTGTTTCTGAAGTATCATAGTCTTTAAGTCTTCATCCAAATTGTTTCTGCTTTGGTCTACATCATCTCTTTCTTTCTCCGTTTGCCGTTTCTGTTCTCCCATCTCTTCTTTATCTTTATCTAGTTGTATTATCTCATTCTTCATTATCTCCATAAACTCATTCAGTTGTGTCTGTTGTTTGTCAAGCTCAGATTGTCTCAGGTCAAGCTGACTTCTGTCCTTCATTATAATGTGTCTGTCATTGTCTATTTCCTGTTTCAGATTCTGAATTTCAGTTTGAATCTCCTCAAATTCATTTTGTTTTTGTCTGATTTGTTCCTTTTGATGTTTAATGTCATGCATTTGTCTTCTAATGTTCTCATTCATCTCATTTAGGGTGTCTCTCTCTTTTTGTATCTCCGCCAGTTTGATTCTTTGCTTTTCTCTTTGATTTTCAAGATCTCCCTTGGCTCTTGAATGTTCACTTATTGTTTTCTCCAGATCATGTTTTTTCTTCTCAAGCATGTCTCTATCAGATTGAATGGCTTTAGTTTTCTTTTCAATTTCTGTCTTCATTTCATCCAAGACCATGTCTTTTATTTTTGTCTCCTCAATGAGATTGTTGATTTGTTCTCTCTCTTTCTGGAGTTGAACGGTCATTTCCTCCAGCCTTTGTCTTTCATGTTGTGTCTCTAGTTTGATTTTCTCAATCTCATTGGCTTGTCTTTGCAGGTCAGTTTTCACTTGTTTAATTGATTCTTTCTCGTTCTCAAAATCTTCTCTCTCATGTTCCAGACTCTCTGATTCTCTATCTACATTCATTGTTTTTTGTTGGAGATCTTCCATGTCTCTCTTCAGCAGTTTTCTGTCATTTTCCAGTAATTCCTTTTCATTCAATACTGCCTTCATTTGGATCTCAATATCTTCAGACTTCTTTTTCAGTTCAGTCATCATGTCCTGTTTTTCCCTGATCTTTGCAGCTCTTTCACTGTCAATGTCACTCTTTTCCTTTTCCATTTCACTTTGTTGTTTATAAATCTCTTCTTGCATTCGCTCTAGTTCATCTTGTTTGAGTCTTATTTTCTCTTTTTCTTTTACAATATCATCTGTTTGTTTGGAGATATTCACTCTCATTTGCTCAAGATTGTATTTCTCTCTTTGTATATCTGCCAATGAGGACTCATTTTCAATTTTTATTTCATCCATGATCTCATTCTTTCTCCTTGTATCTTCAGAGAGATTAATAATATCTTCTCTCTCTTTCTGAAGTTCTTCAGCCATCTTTTCCAAACCCTGTCTATCATTTTCTGTTTCTTCTTTTAGCTTTCTGATCTCATCAGCTTCTCTTTGCAGCTCAATCTTCATCTGTTCTAACTTGTTCTTCTCATCTTCATACACTTGTTTCTGAAGTATCATCATCTTTAAGTCTTCATCCAAGTTCTTTCTGCTTTGGTCTACATCATCTCTTTCTTTCTCCGTTTGCTGATTCTGTTCTTCCATCTCTTCTTTATCTTTATCTAGTTGTATTCTCTCATTCTTCATTATTTCCATAAACTCATTCAGTTGTGTCTGTTGTTTGTCAAGCTCAGATTTTCTCAGGTCAAGCTGACTTCTGTCCTTCATTATAATGTGTCTGTCATTGTCTATTTCCTGTTTCAGATTCTGAATTTCAGTTTGAATCTCCTCAAATTCATTTCGTTTTTGTCTGATTTGTTCCTTTTGATGTTTAATGTCATGCATTTGTCTTCTAATGTTCTCATTCATCTCATCTAGGGTGTCTCTCTCTTTCTGGAGTTGAGCAGTCATTTCCTCCAGCCTTTGTCTTCCATGTTGTGTCTCTAGTTTGATCTTCTCCATCTCATGTGCTTCTCGTTGCAGGTCAGTTTTCATCTCTTTCATTGATTCTTTTTCAATCTCAAAAGATTCTCTCTCAAGTTTCAGACTCTCTGAATCTCTATCTACATTCATTATTTTTTGTTGTAGATCTTCCATGTCTCTCTTCAGCAGTTGTCTGTCATTTCCCAGTAATTCCTTTTCAGTCAATACTGCCTTCATTTGGATCTCAATATCTTCAGACTTCTTTTTCAGTTCAGTCATCATGTCCTGTTTTTCCCTGATCATTGCAGCTCTTTCACAGTCAATTTCACTCTTTTCCTTTTCCATTTCACTTTGTTTATAAATCCCTTCTTGCAGTCTCTCTCTCTCTTCAAGTCTATCTTTTTCCAATGTGAGAGCTTTCCTTGTGGCTTCCTTTTCATCTTGCTGTCTATAAATCAGAGCTTGGATTTGTTCAAGTTCAATCCCTCTCAGTCTCATTTGTTCCTTTTCATTTACAATGTCATCCTGTTGTACTGAAATATTGTCTCTCAGTAGAAGAAGCATGTCTCTTTCTGTCTGTATTTCTGCAAGTGTGACCTTGTTCTTTTCTCTTTCTTCAGCAAGCTGGTTTTCAAGATCCTCCTTCGCAGTTGCTATATCTGTCACAGTTTTCTTCAGCTCAAACAAAGCCATTTCCTGCATCTGTTTATTAGAGTCATTTGCTTTCCTTTGCCTTTCTATTTCCTGATCCCTGTTTTCTAGACCCACTTTTTGCTTGTCAAGTTCCTTAGCAAGGATGTCAACAGTGTCTTTATCTTTCTTAAGTTGGGTTGTTGCTTCCTCAAGCTTTTGTCTTTCATTTTGTGTCTCTAGTTTTATCCTTCCAATATTTTCAGCTTCTCTTTTTAGCTCAGCTTTCATCTGCTCAATTTTGTCCTTCTCATCCTCAATCAGTTGTTTCTGAAGTGTGTTATTTTCCAAGTCTTTAACTACATCAAGCTTTGTTTGTCCCAAATCATCCATTTCTGTTTTTATCATTTTTCTGCTGTTGTCAATTCCTTCCTTTTCATCATACATCTCCTTTCTTAGCAGCTCCAACTTTTCACTTTCCTTTTTCAGTTCTTCCCTCAAATCTACCTCCAATTGCTGTTTTTGATTAATTATTTCTGCTCTTTCCCTCTTGATATCATACCTCTCCTTTTCTAGGTCATCTCTATGTTCTGATATGTTCATTCTCAAGTGCTCAAGAACGTCCCTCTCTTTCTGTATCTCAGCCAATGTTATCTTATTTAGTCTTTTCTGAGATTCAAGTTGGTTCTCAAGATCTTCTTTGGCTCTGTCTATCTCTGTCTTAGTTTTCTCCAGGTCAAACTTTTCCTTTTCGAAAGTCTCTCTATCAGATTTAAATGTTTGTTTTTCGTTTCTTAGACTTGCTTCCTCTTCTCTGATCCTGGCAACAGAAGTCTCTATATACTCATTTTCTTTTTGAAGTTTGATTGCAATTTCCTCAGTGTTCTGCCTTAGTTTTGCAATACTTCCAGTTTCTTGTTGGAGCTCTGCTTTCATCGTATGCAATTCCTGCTTTTCTTCGTCAATCGTTTGTTTATGATCGTTTAAGATCTTAAACTCCTCAGCTAAGATGGTTCTCTTTTCTTTCATATCCTCTAGATCTCTGTTCAGTATTTTCCTGCTGTTTTCGATAGATTCTTTTTCTCTAAGAACTTTTTGTTTCATCAGCTCCACTGTTTCACTTTCCCTCTTCAGTTCTATATGCATGTCATTCACTCTTATTCTTTCCTCCATTATATCAGTCCTCTCTTTCTTGAGTGTGTCCATCACATCATCTAATTCTCTCTTTTGCTTTTCCATTTCATCCTGTCTTTCATTGAGCTGACTCTTCTCTTTGATGATAATATTCTGAATCTCTTCTGTTTCTTTCTGTTGTGCATGAAGTTTTGACATACTTATATTCAGTTCATTTTCTTGGTGTCTTAAACTGTCTTTCTGTTTTTTAATTTCATGTTCCTCTTGTGAGATGTTCATCTTCATTTGCTCAAGATAATTTCTCTGTATATCCATCTCTAACATGTCAATATTGTTCTTTGTTCTCATTTCAGCTAGATCTTCTTTTGCTCTATCTATCTCTGTTTTGCTCTTCTCCACTTCAGACTTCTGCTTTTCTATCATATCTTTTTCGGTCTCAATGGCTTGCTTTTGTTTTTCTAGCTCAAGGCGCATCCTCTCCAGAGTTTCTTTCCTGTAATTCCCCTCATGTTGAATTCGGTCTGCCATATATTTTATACTCTGTTTTTCATCCATCACCTCTTTCTTCATTCTCTCAATATTTTCAGCTTCTCTCTGAAGCTCAGCTCTCACTTGCTGTATCTCTTGCTGAGCAAATTTGTCTTTGAGATCTCTGAGCCTAGACTTTTCCTGTTCTAGTGCGTCTCTCTCAGAACCAACCTCTTGTTTCTCTTTTTCAATCTCTATTTGCATCTCATCCAGAGCTTTTGACCTTTTTTCAATCTCTTCAACTAGACTATCAGCGCATCGTCTTTCTTTTTGAATTTGAGCTTTCATGTCTTTTACATTTTGCATGTCATTTTGAACAGCTTGTCTTAGATTTTCAATGGCACCTGCTTCTTTTTGCAGATCAGCCTTCATGTCCTTTAATATCTCAAATGCTTTTTCCTGCTTTTCTATATCAGCTTGCATTTGGTCCAGGTCCTCTCTCTTTCTTTTTGTCTCTTCTGCAAGACTCACAATGGCATCTCTCTCTTTCTGGAGTTGTGCTGTAGTGTCTATTAGTGTCTGTCTTTCGGCTAGTGTATCTTGTCTTAGCTTCTCAGTATCTTCAGCTACTGTTTGCAGCACAGATTTAATCTGTTCCAACTTGTGTTGTTCCCCTGCAATACCCTGTCTTTGCAGTTTTATTTCCTCGCTCTGTCTTTCCAAATCAATTTTCTTTTGCTCCAGATCTTCTGTATCTCTCATTAAAGTTACTCGGCAGTCCTCAATACGTCGCTTCTCATTTACTACCTCTTCTTTCACAAGCGCTACCATTTCAAGTTCCCTGTTTAATGCATTTGTCATGTTGCTCTCCATCTGCTGCTTCTGTTCCATTATAGCCACCCTCTCTCTGTCAAGATTGTCTTTTTCATTTTGTGTGAACTGTACGATAGCATCCACCTGTTTTAGCTTTTCGGCTATTTCATCTTGGCTTTTCTGAAGTTTACTTTTTTGCATGACAACCATATTCTGGATATCCTGCATGTCTTTTTGTTGTCTGTTAAAATCATCCTGCATTTGCTGCAGTTCAATTTCTCTTTTCTGTATTTTCCCCTTCTCATTCTCAATATCATCTTTTTGTTGAGAAACGAGTTCATTCATCCTCTCAAGAGTGTCTCTCTCCACTTTGATCTCCTTCAATGTCAGCTCATTTTCCTCTCTCAGGTTTTCTAGAGCTTTCTTTTCTCCCGCTACCTCTGCTTGTATTTGTTGCATGTCACACATTTTCTTTTCTAGTTCCTCTCTGTCTTTTTTAAGCTGTGCTGTCAATTTCTCCATATTTTGTCTTTCTTCTTGCATGTCCTGTTTTTCCCTCTCAATATCGCCAGATTCTCTTTGCAGCTCAAACTTCATGCTCTGCAATGTTCTCTTTTCGTCCTCTATCATTTTTCTTTGAGCTTCTATGTCCTCTAGTTCTATAGCAAAAGTGTCTTTTAGATCTGTCTCCATTGTTTGCTTTTGTTTGTCTATATCCTGTCTAATGTGATTAAGGACATCTCTCGCTTTTTCTAATTCTGTTCTTATCATGTCTTCTTTTTCTCTGCTTTCTGCTAGCTCAGCCTGCAGGTCATACCATCCTTTCTGTATTTCTAGCTTTGTCTTTTCCAGCTCATATTTTGTCCGTTCCAGCTCCTGTTTTTGCAGCTCTAATTGTAACTTCATGTCTTCTGTGGTTCTTGTTGCAGTTTGTAGTGAGGTTTCTTTGAGCGAAAGTTCATCCTCATTCAGTTTTAATTCCGCCAGTTGTCTCTGTATTGTACTTTTTTGTGCAAGTATGTCTTCTTTGAAATACTCCAGAGCTTGTCGCTCTTTATCCAGCTCCTCCTTGGTCAGGATAATATTCCGTCTTTCTTCCTGCATGTCCTGGTTTACTCTCTCAATATCGCCAGATTCTCTTTGCAGCTCAAACTTCATGCTCTGTAATGTTCTCTTTTCATCCTCTATCATTTTTCTTTGAGCTTCTATGTCCTCTAGTTCTCTAGCAAAAGTGTCTTTTAGATCAGCCTCCATCTTTTGCTTTTGTTTTTCTATATCCTGTCTAATGCGATTAAGCATATCTTTCGCTTTTTCTAATTCTGTTCTTATCATGTCTTCTTTTTCTCTGCTTTCAGCTAGCTCAGCCTGCAGGTCATACCATCCTTTCTGTATTTCTAGTTTTGTCTTTTCCAGCTCATCTTTTGTTCGTTCCAGCACCTCTTTTTGCAGCTCTAATTGTAACTCCATGTCTGCTGCGGTTTCCGTCGTAGTTTGCATTGTGGAAAGTTCATCCTCGCTCAATTTTATTTCTGCCAGTTGTCTCTCCATTGTACTTTTTTGTGCAAGTAAGTTTTCTTTGAAATACTCTAGAGCTTGTCGCTCTTTATCCAGCTCCTCCTTGGTCAGGATAATCTCATATTGTCTTGTGTCATCCATCACATCAGTTTGAACTTGAACATCAACTTGTTGAATCTCCATCATTCTTGTTATTTCCAATTCATGTTTCTCTCTTTGTAGATTTATTTCCATATTGTCCAGTTCTTGTTTTCGTTGATTCATCTGCTGCTTCTCTTTACATATTGTATCTATACCTCTTCGGTTCTCTTCTCTCTCTGATTGCAGCAGTATTTCGCTGTTTTGTAGACTCACTTTTTTCTTTTCCATCTCTTTTTCCTCCTCTTGCAGTCTGGACATCCTCTCTTCGGCTTCATTTTTCACTGTTTGCACATCCTCCTTTGCCTTTAGTAGTTCTTGTTTCTCTTTTAAAATTATTTCTTTATAATGTTGCAGTAATTGTCTTTCTTTCTGAATTTCACTTACACTGAGTTCAAAGTCTTCTGTTATTAATCTTTCAATGGCACCTGGTTCTTCTGTTCTTGAACACTCTGGGCTTTCGGTTGCAATGCTGACTTGTTGAACCTGGAATAAAAGCTCCTTGTTTGCATTTGCATCTCTTTGTTCCAATATGCTAGGTACAGTTAAAAATATTTTTCACAATTTTTTGGTAAAATTAAATGTAAAGTCTCTTGTATTTCATATGGCAAAGTAAATGTTCTGAAAGGTTCTTCAAACTTTTTTTGAAGTCAACATGAAATCAAAATTTCCCCTTTTTATTTGTACGATTCATTGTGAGGTCTTCGTCTACTTTCTTTTCTCGTTTTACTCAAGTTTGTTTTGTTTAACTACATTTTGTTACATTATGGAAGTACAATGGGTTACAAATGCTTCATGATGACTTTAAGAGTCCAGTTACTACGAACAATATTGATAATACAGATAGTATTATAAAGCATCTGTCAAATGTATGTAAATTATGACTTACCTTTTCTTTGCTTGTCTTTTCTTGAGCAATGAGTTCTTTCTGTCTCTTTATCTCTTCCTTTGCCTGTTCTATATCCACCAAAGTGTTTTTCACATCTTCTTTCATCTGCTCCACCTTATCATTCTCTTTAATGGTATCCTCAAGCCTCTCCTCCAGCTCCTTTTTTTGCTGCTGCATCATATTTTTCATGAGTTCCAGTTCATCTCGTTCTCTCAGAATCTTTTCTTCTCTGTGTTCCATCTCTCTTCTCTTTCGTTGAACTTCGTTCTTCAACAGCTTCATCTCATCCCTGTCTCTTTTCATAATGTCCTTGTTGTGTTCCACCTCACCCTTAAGACCTCGCAGCATTTCTCGAATGTGTTCAATCTCCAGAATGAGCCTCTGCATCTCAGCATTCATCACCTCTTGATCTGCTGTCTCCATCTGACATCCTGCCATTCGGTTTTCAATCTGGAATTTCGTTCTTTGCACCATTTCTCTTGTCGCCTCGATCTGCTGAATAAGGTTGATTATTGTGAGATTCATCTGTCCTTTCTCTTCTTCTAAATCTCTCTCCTCAACCCTTTGTTCAAACTCCTCCCTCGCTCTTTGGATATCAACTTTAACTTGCTCCATTTCGTTCTTCTGTCTCTCTGTCTCCATTCTTTTCCATTCCATCTCATCTTTAGCCCTTTGTATCTCCATCTTCAATCGTTCCATCTCATCCTTCTTCCTCATTGTCAATTTCATCCTTTGGTCAAGTTCCTTCTTCTTCCCTTCCATTTCTCTCTTCATCAGCTCCATTTCTCCAATCTCTCGTTTGGTTCTCTGCATCCTTTCCTCCAGCTCTTCTTTTTGTCTTTTTATTTCATTTTTGACATGCTGCATTTTGTCCATCTCTTCTTTTGCTAGCTCCATTTTCTTTTCAACATCCTCTTTTTGTTTCAAGATCTCAGTCCTCATCAGTTCCATCTGGTATCTCTCACTCTTTGCTTTCATCATCTGATTCTCAATATCTTCTTTCTGTCTCTGGAGGTCCGCTTTCATCTTTTCAAGTTTAGTCATTTCTGACCTTGACTTTTCCATCTTTATATCTATGTCCTTCTTCTGTTTCGTTAACTCCACCTTCATGTCTTCAATCTCACCTATCTCCTTCTTCATAGCTTCCATCTTCCTCATTATCTCCTCCTTCTCCCTGTTTATCTTCTCACGTTCCTCCTGCTCTCCCTTTTCAGCCTCATCCCACAACCTTTCCATCTCTGCTCTCACTCTGTTAATCTCCTCCTTGACCTCTCCATACGTGTCATTCCCTCTCAGTGTTTCCATGCGAATCTTCTCCAGATCCTCTCTCTCGTGTTCCATGCCCTCCCTCATCTGCATCAAAGCATCCTCTCGTCTTTTTGTCTCTTCTAACCTTTTATTCACATCCTTTCTTTGTTCTTGGATCTCAAGCATAAAAAGTTCAGCTTTCTCTCTATCTTGTCTCGCTAACTCTCTGCTTCTGTTCATGGTCTCTGTGTCAATAACTAGCTGAGTTTTGATGTTCTCAAGTTCTTCTTTTTGTCTCTGCACTTCTACATTATATCTCATCATCTCATACCTCAGTTTTTCTAGATCTTTCTTCTCGTTCTGGACCTGAAATTGAATCTGTTCAAGCTCCTTTCTCTCATTAACTAAATGCTTTTCCTGATCTTCCTTGTCCTTAAGCACAGCAGTTCTCATTTTCTCAATGAACTCTCTCTCTTGCTGTGTATCCTCCAACATCTTCTGTAGAATCTCTTTTTCAGAATGCTTCATCTTTTCTAGCTCATGTCTGGCTATTTGTATCTCTTCATTTATTTGTTCTAACTCCTCTGTTTTCTTATGTATTTCATCTCTTTGCTCCAGCGCCTCTGTAATAGTTTCATACCGTCTCTTTTCTGACTCTTCCATTTGCTTTTTTAGGAGCATCTCAGCCTCTTGGACTGCAAGTTTGGCATGGTTTGCATCCTCTTTTTCTTTGTTTGCGTCTCTAATCCTGTTCTCTATTTCTGCCTGTTGTCTTTGTAGCTCATTTATCATGCTTTTGATTTCATTTGCTTCTTGTTTAGCCTTTTCTCTGCTGTTATTAATCTCTTCTCGCTCTTTCTCCAACTGTTCTATTGTTTTTTTCAACTCTTCTTCCTTTGCTTTAGCCTCATCCATCTGTTTGATAGCGGCATGTTTGTCTTCTTCTGCCTGATCTTTCATTTTGTCAAGACTGTACTTCCACTGCATGAGCTCCATCCTGCTGTCCTCAATGTTTTGCTGGGATCTCTGGACCTCGTCCCTCAGTTTTTCCAGTCTTTCCAGCTCGTCCTGAGTTTTTGCTCTGAGTTCGACTTCCTCTGTTTCAGTTTCATGCCACCTGCTCTCCATTTCTTCCTTTACCCTGAGGATTTCACTTCTGAGGAACTCGCACTGTTCAGTCTCTCTTCTCACCAAATCTCTCTTTCTTTCCAGCTCCTCCTGCTCTTCCTCCAACTCAGCCTTTGTTTCCTCCATTTTTTCTTTAGTTTTTTGGATCTCCTCAACCTTCTTCTCAATATCTTCAATTTGTCCTTGAATTTCAGCTTTCATTTTTTCCATTTTCTCATTTTCCCGGATTGTGACCTCTTGACTGTTCTCGATCTCTTCTTTGGCTCTGACCATTTCATGTTTAATTCTCTCTAGATCCTGTCTCCCCCTCAACATTTCCTCTTGTTTTCGGTTCAAGCTGTCTTTTTCGGCCTTGATCTCCGCTCTGATCAGTTCTGTCATTTCTCTTTCTTGTCTAGCCTCTTCTCGTATCTTAACACTTTCTTCCTTCTCTTTCAGTATCTTTGCTTTCTCCATATCATTAGCTCTTTGTATCTCTACTCTTACACTCACCAGGTCATCTCTTTCCCTCTGCAGTCGAGCTCTATGCTCTAGCTCCTCTGTCACTAACTCATACCTCTTCTTCTCCATTTCTTCTTTAGCTTTCCGTGTATCATCCCTCTGTTTTTCTAGAATATCTTTGTCCCTCTGAATCTCTGTTTTCATATGTTTCAGCCTCTCAGTTTCTCTTTTTACTTCCTCAACTCTGCCCTCCATAGAAGTCATGTGACTTTGTATATCCGCTTTGGCCTGTTCGATCTTTTCCCACTCCTTTTTGACCAGCTCTCCATTCATTACCAACTCCTCTCTACCTCTCTCAATTTCATGTTTCATCTCTTCCAGATATTTTTCTTTTCTTAAGACGTTTTGCCATTCCTTTTCAATGAGGTTTTTTTCTATAAGTGCTTGAGCTCTCAGCTGGTTTATTCTCTCATCCTCTTGTTTTGAAAACTCTCTGTTTCTTTCAGCCTCTTCTCTTGCTCTTTGAACCTCGTCTTGCAGGGATTTCAGCTCATCTTTCTCTCTTTGGATTATAGCTCTTTGTTCCAGCCCTTCTTTTTCTGTTTCATGCCACCTTTGCTCCATTTCCATCTTCACTTGCTGTATGTCAAGTTTAATCTGCTCAAATTGGTCTTTTTGCTTCTTGATGTCATCCTTTTTTCTCTCCAACTCTTTTTTTTCCTCCTCTATTTCAGATTTCATCTGATCCATCTGACCCTTCGCTTTCTGTGTTTCATCAATCTTCATTTCTATCTCATTAATCTGAATTTGTATGGCACTTTTCATTTGTTCCATTCGTTCCATCTCATACTTGGTGCTTTCACGGTTGCTCTCCAGCTCCTCCTTCTGTCTCAGAGCCTCATATCTGATCATCTCCAAATTCTGTCTCTCTCTCATGATATCATCACGCTTTTGCTCCAGGGTGGTTTGCTCGGTTTGAAGATCAGCTCTCATTTGCTCAATCCTCTCCCTCTCTCGGTTCACCTCTTCTTTATTCCGATCCATTCTTTCACGGATGTGGTCCATCTCAGCTTTCATGTGAGTAATAGTTCTCTCAAGTTGACTTTTCTCTGTGGTCATCCTAGTTATTTCATCTTGCTGTCGCTGAATCCTCTGTCTCGTGTTCTCTATCTCAGTCCTTTCTTGCTTGGTTCCTTCCCAAAGTTTCTCAATCTGCTCAATGGCACGCATCGTCTCCAGTTTACGCCTTTTTAGTGAGTCTTTTCTCTTCTGAATGTCTCTTGTATGCCCATTCTTGTCATCCTGTTTTCTTTTTTCTCTGGGAGAACTGAGTGGACTGCCTATCTCTGTTTGTGTGTGTTTGCTGTTGCGTTGTATCCACTCTGCAAATTAAAAAATATATAATTTACATCAGGCCCATCAATTCACTTCAAGCAGAATCAGAACTTTAACATTTCAGTGCGTTAGTGCGTTCTTTCTGTAACATAATCGTTCCGAAAATGTATACCGCTGAATAACTTATGTTCTGTTACCATAAGAATATTAATGCAAGTTTTATTTTGTATACCACTTCATAAGAGTTTATAGAGACAAGTTTATAATGACAATGGCTTTGAAGCCAAAAAAAAAAAAGGATTAATGATTCAAACTGTTTTATTGAAACTAATTTGCATATCGGACAGATCCCGTTCTAGCCACTAAAATCCACAAATTTATTCGTTTTTCTAACCTAGTTCGTGAATCAATTCAGGCTCTGTCATTCTCAGGATGAGATGGAAGGACACTCTGTTTCGGGCTGGCTCTCTTTCCAAAGCCTCAAACAGGAGCCGCATTGCCTCCTGCTGGGTTGGAGCAGCCTCCACTTTTTGAGCTGCCACTTCATGGATCAGACTTTGGGAGATAACAGCCTCAGCAATGTCACTGACCCGAGTCGCTCTTGTAATTATCTGCTCCTTGAATTCTGTCAGGAAATCTCCAACTGTTGGGAAAAACAATATTTGAAGGAGAACATGCATAAACTATGCACAATACAATTGCAATAAATTAAACTTTGATTAAATTATGGTGCTCTGTGAACTTTACCGTAGTCTCTGGATTCTGCCATTGCTGCTTGCTACATGTTTTTTTTTAATAGATGATGGTGTGTGAATTTTGATCTGAAAATGAATACAAATGAATTGCAGTACATAATATACTATAGTCCTACAAAAATGAATGAAAAATAACAAAATAATATTAATCAATATATATTAATAGAAAGTATGTAAAGGTAGGACTTATAAAGTTTTTAAAAAGTATTAATTCGTTTTGAAATGGTGAAGAAAAAAAAAACAATGCATTAAAAATATTTTTTCATGGTAATACTATATTTTTTGTTTATACATGAGAATTAAAGAGGCAGAAATAATATTTGTTATAGACGTTTTTTCTTCTTCAGCTTAAACTGAATTAAAAAAGCACACATATCATCAAAGTACCAGACAGGACAGCTTCGACATATCACTTAAACAAGCAATTAATATATTTTATTTATAAAACTTACAAATATTCTTACCTTCTGTGTTCTTACTGGATTTTATTAATTCTGTAAATTGTTGTGGTCTGCTGATGAAGGCATATTGCTGTAATAACAGTGAAAGTGACTCTGACATGCAAAAACAAATCTTATCTTACTTCAGCACATGCATAATGTCTACGTATTTCACGTAAAATTGCACAGTTTGGGATTACTGGGCGTTTGATTGGCTGTGGGTGGCAAAATTTTGTGTGCCTGCAATTCTCTGATAAGGCAGTGTACGTACTGTACAGATCCACCCCTGATATTCATCCCTGAATATATTGTGATAATAGTAAAACTTTTTTCCTTTTTCTTTTGCTCAATTCTAATGTAATGTATAATTAATTTCAAATAATATTTTTACCAGAGAAAAAAAATATATATATATATATTATATATCTCAATTAGCTATATATAAAGGATATACAAATCATTTTTTTCAGAATGTATATTTGGTTTGCCCCCCACTTCAGTTGCTTTAAGTTTATATTAAAACTGATGATCTGATATGATTAAAAGAGTATATTGTGTTCAAATAAATGAGTTCAAATAATCAATTGCAAATGTACTTTATAGGTGACTTTAAAATCTCTAAGCCAAATCTTAAATAGTTCCTCAAATAATTTCTATTTATTTTTTTCAGTTTGTCAATGACGACTGGGACTTTTACTAGGATAGGCGGTTGTCTTGGACTTTTATTCTGAAAAGAAACTTCCGGTCAGGCAAACGCAGATCGGCGGTGAGCTGTAGAAGGAGGCAGAGCATTTCTCACCAGCGTGTTCCTGTTAAGCTGACAAAACGTCTTACGCAATGAGGTTCCAACTGTTTTATTCTTTTGTTAAAAAAATATGAGCTGCTTGATTAAGTTACTAACCGAGGTTCATCAAATCGTCGCATTTTTTATTGTTATTTTGATGCTATGCTAGCCCGGTGCCTGTTAGCATGTTGCTCTGTTAGCCGTGGTGTGCATTTTATGGATAAAATAAATGGTCCATTTACTATTTATGCGCTTGCATTACAATGATTATTGATGCATTTGGATTTAACGCTAACTCTTATTATGTTGTAGTTTGTAAAACGCAATGTATTCTATCAAGGAAATTGTTCGTTAACTCATTCATGAGCGAATGAATGAAGAACCGAGCATTCACATGAACAATGATCCTCCTTTTTATCTGTGATTTGTTTTAGTTTTTTCCCCAATAGTAAAAAATAATAAAAGATTGGCTTCTTTGACTACGATTTGAGATTTTGCTGGATGATTTAAATTGTGTTTATTTTTTGTTAAGGAATAGCATTTGTGTTTTTCACTTTATTCAAATAGCCTAATGTTGCTGTTTTTGTGTTTCTCAGAGGAGATCGTGGCAGGGGCCGAGGGGGCCGATTCGGCTCCCGCGGAGGATTGGTCCAAGGGTGGGTGCTTTTATTTATGTACGTTTGTATTTTATTTTTGCGGACTAAATTTATATTGGTCTAACATTCCATGTCTTCTGTTTTCTCAGGTATCGGCCCTTTGTTCCTCACATACCATTTGACTTCTATGTTGTAAGTACATTTCTACATTGATTCTTTGCTTTGTGAAACTAATCCTTTACGCCTCCAGCTCATGAACTGCTTGTTACAGTGTGAGATGGCCTTTCCTCGAGTGAAGCCGGCGCCTGATGAGACCGCTTTCAGTGAGTGTCTGCTGAAGAGGAACCAAGACCTTTCTCCTAACCCTTCTGAACAGGTACAATGATTTCCCCTTAAGATACATGGCCAAAAACATTCAAATTGAGTGCCTTGCTATGTGGGTTAAACCATAGATCAGTAAATTAAGCCTCATCATCCTCCATATTTAATTTAACTCTTAAAAAAAAAAGATCTATTCAAATTATTGCTGATTTAGTTTAAATAACTTGGGCTTATGTTTTTTCATTATTTTGCAGGCTTCCATTTTGTCCTTGGTCACTAAGATTAACAATGTCATTGACAACCTAATCGTGGCACCTGGAAACTTTGAAGTGGTAAGAAGGCAAAGGCATTTCAATAAGTCAATCTTCATTTCCCCCCATATTACTTTTGTAGAATAAATGTTTAATGTCTTACAATCCCCTCTGCAGCAAATTGAGGAAGTAAGACAAGTGGGGTCGTATAAAAAGGGCACCATGACGACTGGACACAACGTAGCTGACCTTGTGGTTATCCTGAAGATCTTACCCACCTGTGAGTATCATTTCATGAGTTGTGTTCGGTTTAGTTGTATATGTGGGTCACTTCTATCCCAAGAGTGCTTGATTTATTGACACTCCTGTAATTTATGTTCTGGTTATTTGTATAGTGGAAGCTGTCGCTGCTTTGGGAAACAAAGTAGTTGATACCCTGCGTACACAGGACCCTTCTGAGGGTGAGTGTTGGTTTTAAGCCATTTAGAGTGGAGAGAAAAAATGTATTTGTAATCAAAATGGGGAAAATCGATCTACTTTGCCTGCATTTTCAATGAAATGTATCCCTCTTCTCTTCAGTACTGTCCATGCTGACCAACGAGACAGGTTTTGAGATCAGCTCTGCCGATGCCACGGTAAAAATCCTCATCACCACGGTTCCACCCAACCTGCGCAAACTGGACCCAGAGCTCCACTGTAAGTCACACTCTCAAACACTACAGCTGTTAGTTTCACCAGTTGTTCTTACAAATGAGCTTTCTGGGGATCTACAATGTTTCACCATGCTGCTATTTTTTTTATTTCTCAATATTCTATATTTGATTAAACTATTAAATATATTTAATTTAAAACACTGGTTGTAGCCTATTTTCTCAATTAGATTACCTTTGCCTATCATATGTGAAAAAAAGTAATTTAACGTTAACTGTTACCTTTATTATTGTAGTAATGCCTGACTTTATTGTTTTTAAAAACGATTGGTTGTGTTTTAGACTACATTGTGCAGAATTTGAAAGGGATAATTCACCCAAATTTTTTTAAATCGTCATCTCACCCAAGTTGTTTCAAACCTGTATGTTTTTCTTTTTTCTGCTGAACATAGATATTGAAGAATGTCTGTAATCGAGCAGTTGATAGTAGCCATTGACTTCCATAGTATTTTTTTCCCCATGCTATGGAAGTCAATGGCTACCGCCAACTGTTTGGTTATTCACATTTTTTAAAATATCATCTTTGTTCAGCGGAAGAAATAAATTCATACAGGTTTAGAACAACTTGAAGGTGGGTAAATAACCGTTACATTTTTGGGTAAAATATCCCTTCAACATCTGACATGAATCGATTATCGGCCATAGCAGCCAGAATTTTAACTGCAGTTCCTTCCTATTCCTTTTGCAGTGGACATCAAGGTTCTGCAAAGTGCTCTGGCAGCCATTCGTCACGCTCGCTGGTTTGAGGAGAATGCTTCTCAGTCAACGTAAGGACAGTTGTATCTCTTAATGGCTTTACAGGGGATGGTTCACCATTTACACACTCGTGGTGTTCCAAATCTGTATGAGTTTTTTGTGTGTTGAACAAGATATTTGAAATAATGTTGGTAGACAGTTGATGGTAGCCATTGACCTCCATAGTACTTTTTTTTTCTTTTTCTACTATGGAAGTTAGTGGCTACAGTCAACTGTTTGATTACCAACTTTCTTTAAAATATCTTGTTCAACAGAAGAAAGGCTCTCAAGTTGTTTTCTCCAATCCTGTTTGAGTTATGACAGTTACGTTTTGGGTGAACGATCCCTTTAATTAATGAAATGTCTTTTGTGGCTTACTTTGGTTTCTGTTGATTCAGTGTGAAAGTTTTGATCCGCTTGTTGAAAGACGTTCGAGCCCGGTTCCCTGGATTTGAACCTCTCACGCCCTGGATTCTGGACCTGCTGGTGGGCACCATTATCATAGTCTAACTTGGTTTTCTGCACTACGCCAGTTGATTTGATATCTCTAATGATGCTCTCTTCACAGGGTCACTCTGCTGTCATGAACAACCCCTCTAGGCAGCCATTGCCACTCAATGTTGCTTATAGGTGAGTCAGAACTTCCTGTTTGTTGTTAACCAATTGCTTTTAGATTTGGGCATCAATCTTTTTTTGGATCTTGGGGTAAAATGAGCATGTGTGTTGCAGGCGCTGTCTTCAGATGCTCGCTGCAGGTCTTTTCCTGCCAGGTTCTGTAGGGATCACTGATCCGTGTGAAAGCGGGAACTTCCGTGTTCACACTGTCATGACACTGGAGCAGCAGGTAATACAGATTTGAGGCAACTGGTAATGCACCATTCTAATGTTAAAATCAGATAATCTGATTCATTTGTTTCTGCAGGACATGGTGTGTTTCACAGCCCAAACGCTGGTGAGGGTTCTCTCTCATGGAGGATACCGTAAGATCTTGGGCCTTGAAGGAGATGCTAGTTGTGAGTGTTTGAGGTTTATTCCAGATTAAATGTATGTAGTTCCAATATTTCTCAGTGTCATTAAGCCAATTGTCTGTGATGTTCATCTGCAGATCTCACCACCGAGATGTCTACATGGGATGGAGTGATCATCACCCCATCTGAAAAAGCCTATGAGAAACCCCCAGAGCGCAAGGAAGAGGAGGATGAAGCATTGGAGGAAGGTGGAGAGGGCGAAGAGGAAAGCATGGAGACCCAGGAGTAATGCAGTGCTCTCCGACGACAACGTTTTGGCCTGATCGTTTGTATTTATGTTGGTTTTTTTATAGATCTGTCTTGTATCTACAAATTTTACCCACAAGTCCCCTCCATAATGGTTTCTGTACATCAGTCTCCACCTCCTTGAGTAAAAGCCATGGTTGGAAAGGCGCACAGCTATAACAAGGACCAAAATGCAATGGCCCATTATTCTGTCTTTTCACCTCAGCACATTCTGATATGGTTATCTAGGAAGGGGACTGGAAATTACTTATTTTTTTGTTTTTGGGTTGTATTTTCATTTCGTATGGTCAATTAAAGTTTTTATTTCCCCCTTTTTACTATATGTCAGCATTCTTTTTCTTATTACCAAGTGTGGTGTAGTAGTTTGCTGCCCCTACTAATCCTGGACAAATACTTAAACGGATAGTTCACCCAAAAATGTTATTCTTTTTATACATTTACTCAGTATAATATATTATACTATTATATCATTATAAAATACAAACATATCAGGAAAATAACAGAACACTAACTGGACAGCAGTCATTTTACCTTGCTAAAATAGCTTTATAATAATTTTTAGAAAATGTTTACAACCGTTTACAATATTACATTCTGTTTAGGTTTACCACATCACAGTGTGCCATCTCTCTGATTTAATGCTAGTAGACATTGAGCTGTACATCAGTGGTGAGAAAACAAAGACTAAACATGATCCATGAATTTTTCAGCTGTGCCATTATTCATCATAAGGCATCCCCTCCACCCTTTGTTTCAACAAACCAGTCAAATATTTAGATTTGTTTAAAATCTGGAAATAATATATGGAAAAAGGTGAAGTGGCAGTAAGCTATTGCAGTTTGGTAAAATTATGTAAAAAGCATAGATACAAAATCAACTTATTTTATCTTGGCACTGTATCAAATAAAACAACCGTAAATAATGATGTTAATAATCAAATTTTCCACAATGTTCTGTTATGAGTAACTCAATGAACATTTTAAGCGGAATAGAATTGTTTCGCTGCATCATGAACTGCCCAAATATTCTTTTTGTTTTTCTATTATGAGAGGGGAAGTTAGTCTTCTGATCTGTATGTTCATTTGACGATTGCTGTCATGTGATATCTTGCAAACAAATGCTAGAGGAGATGGGCCTAATATTAGCTGTTATTTTTCAATTTGATCTCGTCTCGTCTATTTTCTACATTAGCAGCAATTACGAAACAAAAGAATAAAATCTAAATCGGGTGGCTCTTTACACATGAACACCCTGGAGAATACAGAATAGATTTTCTCATAGGCATAACTGCAATAACATTTTTCTTCATTATATATGAAATGATCAATAATACCAGTAATCATCATAACAACCCATTGAATATTAATAATAACAACTTCAATTGCAACATATATATTTACTGTACATAATACAACAGAACTGAGAAGGTATTTGTAATTACACAGTAATTGTTTGTAAGTCTATGACCCATGTAATTTCCAGTGATCAGTAATGTGGTATAGAGATCTCCAACGTAACGTCTACGTCACACTGCTACAAGCTCCTCTGTGCTACGAAGAAATATTCATCACTTACTCTAGCTAAATCTGTTTACGGCACATACAGAGGCTTCGCCAACACTTTTTAGACTCGTTTTTCAGTTTAAAGGAGCAATGGCGGAGAGTTTCATCCATCCATTCTGACCTATTAAGAGACACCAGGCGTCTCAAGAACCGATCGGGTCATGTGTTGACATGGGAAGCTTTACATGATGCAGCAAGAGACACAGTTATTAATATTGTATTTGATTAGGTTCCATCAATCCATTTACATTGGAAAATGTTGGTTAGAATAGAAAGGCCATCAAAATAGTCTTTCTAGTCCAGTTGAGCGTCCTGTCAGAGCCTGAAAAGGCAAGCGACTTGGAGGGGAGCGGGAAAGTGTGGTCAGTCAGTCTTGCTTGAAATTAAGTTTCGTTGGTATATCAAAAACAAATGGCCCTGATAAGAGATCATCCTATTTCTCGCACTGGAAACCCCAACGGCGTGTCAAACAAAGTCTTTCAGTGTTTTCAGAAGGCAGGAAGTCCTTCACAGTGGAAGAGGAAATAGTCTGTTGTGCTTTTCTGTCGCATAGACTCGCTGTTTCGAAGAAAAAAAAACGTTTAAGTTGACTAAATACAACCATTTTTGAAGTTTAAAAAAATATATGTAAAATAAATAAATAAATAAAAAGGAGATGATTGGCAACAGTAAATAAATAAATAAAAAACATACTGCAAATGTCTGAAATAACTGTCAGACTAATACATGAGATGAGATTAAGATACAGAAATGTGTGTGTCGTTATTGTAAATAAATAGATAAATACTCCTGCCCTTTTTTTTCCAGACAGAGGATACAGATAGAAGAGTTCATTTTCTTTCATGGATTAATAAAAGCATGCAGGTTACATAAACATCCAGTGTGAGGTGGTTATTAGCTGGATGAGGTGTAACAAATCAAATTATTATAGCAATACATATTGTGTGAGTTATATATTTTGTATTGAATATAATACTGAATAGTTAGATTTTAAAAAGCCACACTATGCTGTTAGGCACGTGTAGATAGTCAAGACAGAAAACAGATTATATTTTTCGCCCGTGGACAACATGGCAAGTGGCTGTCAACCGTTTGTTCTTTTGTCAAAAGTCTTTAACCAGTCCGTTTCAAGTTTGACAAAAGAAATAAGAGGAAAGCAACCCGGTTCTATCTAAAGTCTTCTATAAAGTCCACAGAGCTTTTTTTTCCACATATTTGAACACCACTTTTGACAACATATGTTCATCTGCTAATCTAAAAATGTACTTTATAAAATATACATCTCCCAATAAAATATTTTCCATCTTATTCCATGGTTAAACATACCAAAAACAAACCAATGTCCATGCAATCAACATTTTTTCCTTTTCTTAAAAACCCCCAAAACAAAACAATGAGTTTG
The DNA here is from genome assembly GCF_949152265.1 of Phoxinus phoxinus. Lineage (NCBI taxonomy): Eukaryota > Metazoa > Chordata > Actinopteri > Cypriniformes > Leuciscidae > Phoxinus > Phoxinus phoxinus. Next base: position 6,449,027 of record NC_136894.1, read on the forward strand.
CAAGAATGATTGTGTAATCTGGTTTCCATGTTGCTTTCATCCAAATCAAAAGTTGAATGCACACAATCCATTCTTCCTATCACATTATATTTTCATTAATGTTTCCTTTCTTTCACAAAACTTCACCACTTAAACTAACACGGCATTTTTTTTTAAAGTGGATACAGACTTTTATTTCTAAAATAATCTAAAGTGTGTTATTTATTTTGTTTGAGGCTCGGACAAAATTAAAGAGGGAAATGACAATAATAATTCAAAAAATAATAATAACTACATGAAAGAAGTTGTGGGCCAGACCACTAGACAATGGAACTGGAACTAATTTCTCCCGGAAAAAAAATAAATAAAAGAGAACAAATCAGTTAAAAAAAAAAAAAAGAATAAAATTAAAGCACTCAGGCAAAATGTAGAAGCTACATTGATTTCATGTTTTTCATCTGTTACAAAAAAAGGCAGAGGGGTGAAATGAACAAGATGCTTCCCCTTCCCTCTGAACGAACATTTTTCAGTGTGCAGGTCAAGTGTGAAAGTAAGGATTGTCTTCTGCACCCCTCGGACAACCACTGCTGTTTTTGAAGAGTCTTATGATGTAGAGTAGACCATCCAGTTTCAGGAAGCGTGGCTGTTGCCTCAGAGCCTGAATGTTTTTGTTTCTTTCCCCCTCAGAAGCCTGAATGCAATTGAAAAGTGATATTGCACTATACAGGAGACAAATCCCTGTGCCAGTTTGATAACTGGCTCTTAAAAAAGGCATTTATCTTTACTGCAAACGTTGCTGAGTTTTTCTACTGCGCTGCTAAGACATTCAGTTTCAGGCCCAAATTTACATCAGGGTGCATTACTCTACTCTGGCCACAAGAGTGCGCTAGTGTCACAGTGAAAGGGGGCTACGTCCGCCGCACTGTGGAATCGATTAACAAACACATACACTGCCAAGATTATATCAAAACAATGTCTATTATTTAAAATTACAAGATAAGATCCATTTAATATGTGATATTGCACCCGTATGTGTTGCCGTGGTTCATTAAAACAGTCCTAAGATTTGTATATATTTTGTGGACTTACAAAAGTCTCAATCATGTAACACTTGGTTGTGCTGGTTGAGCCCTTTTTTTGTGTGTGAGAATAATAACACTTGCTCGACAAAAAAAAAAACGTGTAAGCTCACATCCAAACACCAGCAGCATACTGGTAGGCCATCTGTAGTTATCTATCACGCTAAAGTGAGTAATTGCACTCGCTCTCTGGCCGATTTGTAACATGGACGTCTGTGCAGAGGGCCAGAGAAGAGCCGTAGTGGTTGTTTACGGGGTGTCTGATTGATTCAGAGTCTCGTCTGAGCCTCTGTGATGTAGATCTCGATGCTGTCAGCGCTCTCCGTGGCAGAATTCTGGCGGAACGAAGCGGAGCGTTTGGTCTGGAGCAGCCTGCGCCGCGTCTCCAGCTTCTGCCGTTCGCCCAGGTCCAGCGATTTCTCCCGTTCGGGGACGCTACGTCCACGCGAGACCACCAGCATGCCCCCGGCCTCGGCTGTGCTGTCGGCCCTCAGGCTGCCCGTTACGCCACCGATGGGCTTCTTTGGTAATGGAGGTGGAACCTTCTTGTCCTCCTGAGAGGAAGAGCGGGGGAGTGGCGTGACAGCATGGATGACCAATGCAGGGATGGACGGGAACGCAGGGAAGGACACCGAAAACGCACACGTACAAGCAGAGAGGATGGAGACCAGGACATATACGGAGAAGGGACGGCACCATGGAGTTGCAACATAAGAATGATTTTGGATTAGTGTTTTTAGGATGAGCATGAAATTGTGGAAGCAGCAGACAGTAAAAAGAAAGAAAACAGAGATATTAGTTACATATTTGTTAGGCTTTAATATCTCAAAGCAAATGAGCAGGTCTTTAGGCAGTAAATCAGCTGTTATTCCAGAACATGCATGTTTCCCCGCTAGTTTAGTTCCGTTTCTTGCTGAGGTGTTTGTGTGACGGCAGAGAGTTGCTGGGACCCAGCACGCGAGCGGTTCTCCTGCCCGCTGCTGTTTTGGCACTGGAGTGGAGCTGTGCAGTGACTGGTGCAGAGCGGATCTCCACTCTCACCTTCTTCTCAGGAGGCAATCGCCAGCCCGAGTCCTTCAGCCGCTGGAGGTCCTGGAACTTCACTCGCACGTCCTCGATGGCTAGCTGGAGGAGGTCCCAGTAACCTGCCAGATCCTGAGTGGTGGGCTGAGGGTATGATGAAGGATCCTGTGAGAAGAGTGGGGGATATTATAGAGTGCTGCAGGGATGACATATTTGCGTAGGCCAAAACACAGGAATGATCTAGTATTTTCCTGAACCATCATTCTGAAGTCAAAGTTTTTGGAATGAGTTTTTGTTAAATGCCTCAAGATATTTCCACGTTTTACTCTACAGCATAAAAGACATAACTTTACTTGCTTTGAAAATGGCTGTCGCTGAGAAGAGAAGTGGCTAAATGGGACTAGAGTTTGTCACTGAACAGGGGTGTGTTTCCCGTACAACGGCGTAACTCGCTGCTTAACTAGTACGATGCATCGTTGAAGAAAGCAAAGCTAGTCACGACTGCTTCCCGAAACCATATTGCCGCAAATTGGTAGTTCAACCACGTTGGTTAATGATGTAACACGTGGTGGAGTAATAACTACGGACATGGCACCTGAGGACTATTTCTCATATTTCTCAGTTACTTTGCGTTATTTCCAGATTCAATTATAGGCTCGTTCTTACGTATTACAGCACGTACGCCCATGTGCACTCTGCACTCTTCAATCCAAAGTTGCGAATTTAACGTGTGCCCAAAAATGGAATATCGCATAAAAAATTAAGCAGCGTTTCCATTCCATGTGTTCAAGGACCAAAATAGTCACTTCCTGGGACATTGGCGCAAAATATCTGTAATAAAAATGTAGGTTGCTGCAACTGGGGAAGCCACTGTGGCACTGTTGATGAAAAGTGAGTTTTTTTGTATCGCTTCAAGGGATTTATTCAGTAAATGTGTTTCCATCGTAGTATCTTCTTATCGGATAAACATGTTTGCGCATCTTGCCGTTTCCATCCAATGGTTTTTTTTATGCAACATCCCAAAATGTGCATAAAAATAGGTGGATGGAAACATATCTATTAAAATCATGCAATTGTGGTTTAGTTGTAGCCTTAGTTATAGTATTTAGACAAAAATTAAACCTGTGTTCATTTTTTAACTTTTATTTTGGCACAGAGCTTATTTTCAGCAATAATTGTTTTTTTGTTGAGGGAACAAGGGTGATGCCAACTTCTGGGTTGGCCAACTTGGTCTACTAAAATACGTCATCACTGCAGTGCTTTATTTATAAATCACACAGAGAGAGACATTATAGAGAAAGAAACTTCTATTGAGTGTATAGCCATTAGTGTTGAGAGGCCTGATTAATATTTTCATAAATTCACTTATCATTTTAGTGAATCAGTTCATTCAAACAGTTCAGTTCAGTTCATTCAAACAGATTACTAAAATCAATACTAAAATGTCATTTTTACAACAGCAAAAAAACCTAAAATGCTATAGTAAAAAACTTGCAATGCAAGATTCCTTAACTGTAACTGTAAATAGTTAAACATTATATGTCTTTATACTGTAAAATAATCAAAAATTTAGGCTTTTTGTTTTACCAACTTGTATTACTGTGGTGGTTATTTTAAAATAAAAACATAAGATAAAGATTACAGTTTTTTTCGATTGCTAAACGACAGTGAGCACAACTGGAGCTACATGTGCAAAACTCTAACTACAGTCTGCACAGCAGCAGTTCATGTGGACCAAACTCTAGTTCGTTTTTCATTGCTTAAACACAGTTTTCAAAACTCTACACACTTGACCCATGACTTTAACCACAACCTGCACAACACTGTGGATTTACAGCACTTTGTTCAAATGCTAACACACTGGTGTCAAAACTGTGAACCACACATTCAAAACAGAATAGATTTCAGCCTTGTGCCTTTCAAACACTGCTGATGGCAACTTCAGCTGAAACAGGTGAGATTTACATCCTTACAGTAAATGAGAACATTACAGGAATTTATTTTGTTTTGCAATTATAGAATATTTACACAGATATATATTACAGTAAGTTTGACTGTAAAATATATTTTTACTGTATTACTGTATATACTGTAATATACAACATAACCCAAAGGCTGGCCCCAACAGGAGGAAGAGGAAACATATTTTCAGATGCGCAGGAAAATGCTATTGTCGCAGATTTATGGTTTTGTACCTGCCTGCATATTCACCCTTCCTCAACCCAATAGAGTTTTTCTCTGCCTGGAGGTGTAAAGTGTTTGGTCACCACCACCCACATGACCAAATGTCTCTTTTGGAAGCCATGCGTGCCGGATGTGAGGACACGAGTCCAGAGGACTACCAGGGATGGATAAGGCACTCCAGAAGGTTCTTCCCCAGGTGCATGGCAAGAGAGAACATTTGATGTGATGTTGATGAAAACCTGTGGCCTGATGCTAGAGATTAGCAGGATTAGCCCCTCAATTATTTGTTTGAATTACATGTACTTTTAGTTTCTACCTTTTTTTTCCTCATTACTGTAATTCTGTAAATTACTACAGACTATTGTGAAGCAAACTGCTAATTTTCATTTACCTTAAAGAATTGTTATGTTCTAAAAATTTACTGTAAATAAATCATGTGAAAGAATGTCACTCTTTTCTTTGAAGAAAATATTACTTTGTATGAAGTCACTGAAATTGTTCAAACTGTAAAGATGAAAACTTTGTATTTTCTGTATTGGTGTTTGATGCTAGTGTTTTTACTCTCAGTGTGTTCTGAGTGACAGTGTGTGTTATCTCAGTGAGGGTTGTGCATAGTGTTTGGCTGCACTGAGCCTGTTTTGAGCCATGTGTTAAGAGTTGTGTTGCTTGGAGTGAGTTTTGCAGGTGATGTGAACTGTTTAGCTCAGGTGACTGTTGGTAGTGCAGACTGTAGTTAGAGTTTTGCACATGTAGCTCCAGTTGTGCTCACTGTCGTTTAGCAATCGAAAAAAACTGTAAAGGTAAGTAAGGACGTCCTCCCTTTTATCCACAACAGAAAGAGTTACAAAGCACTCACCACACTCTGTTGGCACATCCTAAAGAACTGCTGGACTCTTTGTGACATGAGCATCTGAGCACTGCCGACAGCTCCTCTGATGAGTTCCAACACTGAACCACAAAAACAAACCAAACAATCATTTAAACAGAAAGAACTGTGGGCAAAACACAACAGATTCAAGACCCCATGAAATCAAAATGAGTGTTTTGGGGGCTTTTAGTCAATGTCTGCTCCAACCATCTCTTCTGTTATTCCTCACTCACCGTCTTCCGGCAGTTCATTCGTCTCTGCCTCTCTCTCCATGTTCTGGCACCATCCCTCCATCCGCTCTACTTCTGTCTGCAGGAGCCGGAGGAAGAACTCTCCGTCCCGTAAGCAGGGTGAGGCTCGGCCCGAATCTGGGAGGCTCCGCGGGCCCTCGCTCCAACCTCCCACTCCACGCTCGGGGGCCAGAGGCAGAGGGGAGTGAGAGCGGGGCAGGGCCCTCAGTTCTGGAGGGCCGGGCTCGGTGGTGTAACCGCTCTGGTAGTCCTCACGGTAGGCCCACTGGCCCTGTGTGTGCACTGTGCGGTACTCTGCAAACTGACCGGCTGATTCCGGTTCAGACGAGTGCCGCTGGAACGAGCAGCCAAACTGCAGGCCCTTGTCTTGAGTGGGGACGGTCAGCCCACCAAAACCCTCTGTCTCAAGATCAGCCTGGACACTCGCTGTCACACTGTTGGAGCGTTTGAAACGGGCTCGTCTGGAGCAAACAACAGGACAATTCAACTCAAATGTAGTGGTCGACCGATAAATCTATATGTAGTTACTGATATAGTGATAATATTTACCACGTAACATTCATTACCACAAAAGTAATTTCAACTTGTACCCTTGTTTTCTTAAACAAACCAAGAAATTAAGTTACATTAAGGCACTTACAATGGAAGTATATTATGGGGCCAATGTAAGAAGCAGAAATGCAAAGCTCATACATGTACAAAAGCATTTACAATTCTGTTAAATTTGTGTATTATTTGAGCTTTACAAATCATAATTTTAGGGGTTGTGGCGTTGAATTGTCATAGCAACAAATTTGTAAAATTGGATGCAACTTTGCAGAGAAAAGGTTAATATTTGGCACACAATTTAGCACAGTAAAAACACTATTGTTTACATCTTGTGGCTTTACTATTGAAAACATTTGAATGTTTACAGATTTGCCCCAATCATTTCCATTGTAAGTGCCACTAATGTAACAGTGACTGTAACAACCGTAACTGTAACTTTTTTTGTTGAGGAAAAAGAAAGACGCTTGGAAACGATGCTTCATGAAAATAAACATTATGCTAAATACACTGTTGATTGAGCTTGAACTAACTAAACCTACTAAACCACACATTTAATAAATGCCAAAAATACAGGAAATATGACCCCAATGACTTCAAACCAATAGAGTTTCTGCTAAATCAAGAGGCTGACAATGGAAATTAATGACCAAAAGGCACAAAGCTAATTCGTGGATGAGTGGCAATGACGTAATTTCACAGGTTTTGCAGTGCTGCGTAATGGCTGCCTAATTATACCCTCTCACCTCACTCCGTGTTCCTAGCACGTACACCCACTGTGTGTGCGTTTGCTTGCGTGCGTGTGTGTGAACCTTGCACCTGCACCTCTTGCTCATCTAACACTGTGACACATTCACACTCCCCACCTCAGAAATAAACCCTGACAACTTTTTCACCAATTTGGAGAACGAAGGGAAATATAAGAGATATATTTTAAGAGCCCATGAAAGCTTTTAGTACATGTCTGTTAGATTTGAACTAATCTATAAGCTAGTGCACTGGTTCTCAACTGTTTAGATTTCACGTTGGACATCAAGTAGGGACCCAACACAAAGATGTTCTTAAAATCAAACACTGAAATATATTAATGTTATCTTAAACTGCATAGTCCCAACAACATGCAAATGCTTTGGTTTCCAAACATCTTGACAAAATTTAACACATTTCATATATATGGATAGGAATTGTAAATGACTATTATTTTAGTACAGTACTACTAATAAATAAAAAATAATCATTTTGCGGAGCCACTAACAGGACATGGTGTTGGAAAAAATATGAGATGGGAGATAAAAACATTTTTTAATGATTTTGCACAAATTGTTTTGGGGGGGGGATGTAAAATTCCATTGCCAAATGATGAGAACTTTAATAATAATATGTAAAGTAAAAATTTCTTGAAAAAGTTGCATTTAATCAATTTAATAATGACTATTCTTATTGAATGAGGCATAAATGCAATCAAACAATTGGCCTGAAGTATATATTAAACAATACTATATTTGTTACTATATAGCATTCATATTATAAAATGTTACTGACCAATCCCATAATCTTTAACTGCATTTTATCATATGAACAACCAGTCAGTAACTGCTATGATTAGTCATGTGTCTATTTGATTCACTGAAAAAGAACACCGTTTGAGCGCTGGTATTTTATTTACTTATGTATAATTTATAAATGGAACCATTCCTGACATTCCTGAAACAGTAATCAGCTTCCAACCCTATTTATCATATTATTTATGCACCATTAAATGTAACACATTTGATATACATAGTCAAAAATGGACTGTCTTTCTCTTTCGGGAAAGATTAACAATGTGACTCATATTGCACTCAAGAGCGTTAAAAAATAATTAAATGCTGTCTAGAATGAGAAATGTCCTTCCCACTAATACCACCTGCCACCAACCAGCAGTAGCAACTCATGATTCATGTAAACTAAAGACATTTTAGCTGTTTAAAACAAGTGAGGAACCCTTCAATACTCCTTTAATGGCAAATACATAAACACAAGAAAGATATCTGTGCTATTCAATTCCATTTGTTATGGAGATTGTTACGGGATCATTATACGTTGAGAAAAAGGAAGCTAGATCTACCTCTTGTCGTCCTCCACCTGAACCCCTATGGAGTGCACTTCTCTCAGCGCTTTGCCTTCAGGGTCTGAGTCAGACAATGTCTCTGAGCTGTCCACCTGGAAAACACACAGAGAGACATTTAACAAAAATGTTACGCATGAGAGAGAGATCAGTCTGTATCCCTCATGGGATAGTCCCCTCTTATACCTGCACCGCGATAGAGGGTCTCCACTTCCTCCCTCGTCCTTCCTGTTTGAACTCCTCTCCTCCGGTCAGAGCTTTAGCTAGGGACATACTGTTCTGGGGCAGAGAGGCCGATTTTCCCAGGCTGCCTCCAGCCCGGTCCCTGGATCCCCTGGGCCCCTCCAGTAGGTTGTCAGCCGAGCTGCTGTGTTTGGGTTTCATTGGACCAGGTCCACCAGGGTAGCCGATGCTCTGAAGGACCCTGCCGTTCAGACTCTCTGCAGAGTTGCTGCTCTGTCGGACCCGCGTCGTGCTCCCGCCGAGGTAATGCCCGCCTCTTGAGGTACGGCCCCCGCTGCTCCCCGTCAGGTCCACTGAGTTGCTGTGCTGTCTGGGCCGGACCAGAACGGGTTGTCCTGTACTCTGGAAGTAAGCGTCCTGAGTAGACTCAGTGCTGCTTTGAGCGGTCACGGAGATCATTGGCTTGGACATGCGAGGGGGAAGAGGAGGGGGTCCTTTCCTGTACGGGAACACTAGACCGACAAAGACAGAAAGGACTTGTTAAGACCTGTAAGATGCAAAGACTTACAAAAGTCCTCAAGTACTAGGCCCATTTTTCTAGCTGAGACAAAACATGGACACACAAACATGTTTCCGGCACAATGAAAAAATACAACCAAGACACATTTGTAGCATCTTTATAGAAACACAGTGTTCAAAATGTCATCCTCTGAGTTTCGTTTCACCATAACGCAAAATAAAATAAATGACGATGTTAGTGACGCCTGTAATCTTCTGCGTCTAAAAGCCTGATCTCCTTAGTATCCTTAGAAATGTTTGCATAAAGTTTATAAAACATTTCTACACATTTCGATATATGCTGAAATGTAGATTATGGACTAAAACGTACAAAATTTGTCTAATTCATCTAAAAACTTACAAATCTTTGCAAATTATTTTATATTTACATGTATTTGAGTAGTTTTATTAATTTTACCATTGTATAGATATTTTGAAACCTTTGATTATAAAAACTCTAATTGTCAGATAAATGTACATTGACAATATTTTTTTCCTCACCCTGAGCTATAAAATGGCTTCTAAAGACTGAGAACTGTAAAAGCATTACAATTTACAGAATAGAGAATTGTGAGAATGCATACAGATGCAAATATAGTTTTGTTGTATATAGAAGACAGAATCATGGAGAAATGTACATAAATACATTACAGCTTAAAACTTCCCAATCGAGAGTCTTTAGACACATCCTCATGGCTTAAGTAACATCAGCTCACACACACACACACACACACACACACACACACACACACACACACACACACACACACACACACACACACACACACACACACACACACACACACACACACACACACACACACACACACACACACACACACACTCTTGAGCAGATACATGAAATTCACTGGGACACACTCAGAGATTAAAGGAGTTTTAAAAAAGCATGCCTAAGCCGTCCTTCCATCTCTCTTGTCCTCTCCTCATCCCTCTCTCTTAAAAACACTCACACTCCGGTGTGTATCATGAGTGTTGCCTTGGGAAACTGCAGATGGATGCTTTTGACACTCCACAAGGGCTTTAATAAATCTCCTGTGAGAGTCTCTACTCTCAACGAGAGAATAAGGGACAATGAAAAAAGATGGAAAGTCATCCAAATAATAGAGAGAATAAAATATCATTGCAATTACGACCATGCCGCGTTAATTTGTACACAGATTTTGGCTTTTGGCTTTTGTCACATTAATTAATTTCAGTATTTCATTGACGAGATTAACACTGCCACCATAATCTTGACAACAACCCAAGGGATAGTCAAGGAGACGGACGATCTCAAGGGAGTTTGAGCATTTTACAGTGTTTACCATGTAACATTTGTTTACAGTCTTGATATACTGAGAGCGGAGAGATAGAAGGAAAGTAGTTTTGATCTAAATCCCTTGGCTGAAGCGTGTTTCTCCAGCAATTCCTATGAGACTGATCCAAAAACTCATTAAGTCTCTAATCTAATCCCTGTGACAGCATGGAGACTAGGTATACCCACACATACATAAACACATGCTGATGACTCACCTGCTTCGCCCTTCATGCTCCCCTGTGGGCCCGACATGGAGAAGACAGACAGGCAGTCATCGTCCTGGGAGCAGCCGGCTTGGATGGCCCGTACGTAGCTGTGACTGCGGGTACGGAAGCATCCGGGTAGATCCAGTGCCTCCACAGCCTGTGATTCCATCTCTCCAAACAGGTTCAGACTGTCGCTCAGCTAACACACACATAAGGCCCGTTCACACCGAAGAACGATAACCATAAAGACAACTATATTAGCGTCCACTGATATTGTTCTGTTTATTCTAGGCGGGCGGGTTCTTGTCTGCCGCTTTAAATGCTTGAGCTCGTTACAGCAGGATGGATTCTGATTGGCTGTCAATGTTTTCATCATTCATCAACTGGATAAAATCATTCTGAAAGTGATTCCATTCCAACGATAGTGCAGTTATCGTTATAGCTGTGGTGCTATTTTTTTAATATTGAGAACGATTTTTAGAACTATATCTTTGGGGTTATCTTTATAGTTATCGTCCTTGGTGTTAACGGGCCTATAGACCATGTTTCAATTAAGGTTGAGATTAACTGAGATAACTCAGACTGTTCATGCAACTGAACACGTATATTGTTCATGTATCAACTAATTCTGCACATTATTATTATGCTTTGATTTAAGGTTATATCTTGTGATCAGAATATTATTCTCAGAGCTGTAAGTCATAAGTCTCTTTTGACTTGGGCCAATCAGTCATGCCTTAGCAACCAACAGAGCACCCAAGCCACCACCTAGTTATACATTAGCGGTCACTCAACCCCCCCTAGGAACTAACTAGTTATGCCTTAGCTATACTCTAAAAATTTAGTTGTTTCAACCCATGTTTGGGTCAAATATGGACAAACCTAATCGTTGGGTTAAAAAATGAATGCAAAAAATGTAACCAACGGCTGGGTTTGTCCATGACACAAACATGGGTTGAAACAACCCAGCATTTTTTTAGAGTGTACTACCCAGAACTCATAGGTACCCCTAGTTATGCCTAGCAATCATCAGAACACCCAAGCCGCCACCAAGTTATGCCCTAGCAACTAGCAGAACACCCTAGCAATCATTTATTTTTGCCCTAGCAACCACCCAAACTGGTTATTTAAGGACAATTAAAACATTAAAATAGCTTGGATAACTAACTAAATGTGATGTAAACACTGTGCATCGTGTGAGTGTGTTATACCTGAGCGCTGGTCAGAGAGCGTGTGTAGCTGCGGGAGCGAGGGTGGCCTTTAGGCGTAGTGCGGCTGTTCGGGTACACATCTGTGCACTGTTTACACGAGTACCTGAGGAGAAGAATACTCCATTAAAGTCTCAGCTGGCACTTCGACTACACGGTAGTCCAAAATTTGCTACTTTTTAATACAGCAAATACAAATCTCAAAGCAGCAACAAACTGAAAATCAAGTGACTACTGACTTGGATGTGGTGGAGGAGCGCTGGTCCATGCTGACGGACCGGCGGAAGGCTTCTCTCTGGGCGATGAGGGCTGATTTGGGTGAGGCTTTGGGGCTGCTGTCTGAGTCAGCGCTGTCGTCGTCCCCCATGGCCTTGATGTAGCTGCCACTGCGCATACGTCTGCAGGGGATCTCCCCACCACTGTCTGACGGACCGCCACCACACCAGTCATCTGAGGGCACCTGCAAGAGACACATGACTTGCTGTCAGCCTTTACTTATGAAACTGATGAGGGATGAGGCCGTTCTATATCAACACAAGAAGTTAATGATGATAAACTTACAGTTTAGACACAATATTGGCATTTTCTTTGAATCTTTTGAACGAGTCGGTTGTGATAATGATTCATTGACTCACCGAGACAGTCGCTTGTTTCTTTCGTGAATGTACTTTTGTTTTTGAATGAATCAGCTGAGTGAATTATTTAATGACTCACTCATTAAGACAGTCACTTGTTTAGTTTCTGAATGAATCAATGTTTTTGAATAAATCAGATGAGTGAATTATTAAATGGATTTATGCATCCAAAATCACATACTCGCTGAGAAGGTACTTAATTTGAATAAGTAATTACGTTGTGACTGTTTAAAAAGTATGTTATATATAGTAGTATTAATGGGTGTAGTATGAATGAAATTCCGGACATTCTACATTAGCATTTATGTAGTTGTCATTGTCATGTGATCTACCAGCGTCAGTTGCATCCTTTCACTGACATTCACAACTCATTTCCCTTGATGGCATTTCAGAATCTCACTGAAAGTAGCAAGTAGCAAGTCCAGAATCTCACTGAAAGTAGCAAATAAATCCTTTTCACATGATTTTTTTTATTTATTTTTTGCCAACTAGGGAAGAATGCAATTTCAGATGCAGCCATTTACTTGTTTAGCTGAACGAATCAGTGTTTTGAATGAATCAGATAAGTAAATGATTCAATGACTCATTCAAATAGACAGTCACTAGTTTTATTGTTGAATGAATTAGTGTTTTTAATTTGAGAAAGTCACTTGTCTTGTCTCCACCTATCTATGTAACCTACAGGAACTGGAAAACCTCACCACTAAATCGCAGACTGAGAGTGAAAAGTCCCAATGCTAAAAATGAGGACCTAAACTTAATGTTCTGTAAATAAATACCACTGATATGAGAGAAAATGCTATGATAATGCAACTAAAGGTCTATGTATATATATAAAAACGTCCTTGTTAGAGCTGTGGCTTTCTGGCTCCAGCATGACCAGGGGGAACAAAAGGTTGAACTGAGGGCAGCTGAGTAAAATGAAATCTGATTGGTTGACAGGGATGAAAGGCACCAGCTGTACATTTAGAGCTGTCATCACACTCAAGAGCTGCCCCTCGGCTGGGGCATGGACATAGTGCAGATGTGGGGAGATAGCAGGTTATGGAGGGGAGAGGCAAGATTATTTATTTTCATGAATTTTGCTCTCCAGAGCCATGTCCTTTTCTGATAGCATCGCTGTGTCTTATTGCTGTTTTTACCTGCGCATCTGCTCTCTGTCACATATATTGTACACATAAAATAAGACATAAGTCTGTCTTACAAGCTGCACAGCGACTATACGGTGGCTAGACATTTAAAAACAGAACCAATAATTCTTTCAATTCATGGTGAAGTGAGAGACAAAGGTCCAGTATGTCTGTGTTTGACAAGAGGATGTTTCCTCTTAAACTTGCTGCTCTCACTGTTCTCTCTGGGTATCATGTTTTGTATATAGTTTAGCGGACACAGGAACATTATTTAATTTTTAAAAAAAATATGATTAGCATACTTAAAGGGATAGTTCACCCAAAAATAAAAAAAAATTGTCATCATTTACTCACCCTCATGTCATTCCAAACGTGAATGAGTTTCTTTCTTCTGTTGAACACAAAAGAAGATATTTTAAAGAATGCTGGTAAGCAGTTGACAGTAGCCATTGACTTCCATAGTATTTTTTTTCCTACTATGTAAGTCAATGTCTACCTCCAACTGTTTAATTACCAACATTCTGCAAAACATCTTCTTTTGTGTTCAACAGAAGATCGTAACTCATACAGGTTTGGAACAACTTGACGGTGAGGAATGGCGCTTTTCCACTGAATGCTATGGTACGACACGGTTCGGTACAGCATGCGTTGGCGCTTTTTCACTGCATGGTACGGCTCGGCTTGGTACGGCTCACTTTGTGGCGCTTTTCCACTGCATGGTATGGTATGGCTCGCTTTAAATAGTACCACTTCTGTTCCATGCGCACCGTAGATACTAAAATGTGACGTGAAAACACTGCAGATCACTGATTGGTCAGACAGAATCGTCACTATCAGAGTCATTGTATTGGCCACACAAGACACCAAACCCACTAGATTTAAATAGCCAGTAACAGCCACCGCTGTAGCACCTGGTTTTAAACTACTTGCTTGACTTGCTTGAAGAAAACAGAAAAAAAAAAAACTTCCAAAAAAGAAATGGCTGAATCGTGGTAAGTGGACGAAGTGCAGACGTTGTTCTCCTTGGTTGCCGAGGAGCGGATAAACTATAACGATCAGTCTATAATCCCACCCACTTCACCATTTTTGGGTGAACTATCCGTCTAAGACTGGGCAAAGAGTTATAAAGGGACATTTTGACCCAAGAGGCAATACCTATATTCAGAAATATGGACACGTTTTTTTTTATCAACACAGAGGGCTTTATTCTTATTTTTAAGTCTTTTCTCACCCCTTTCTTTCACTGACATCAGATGATAATCCCACCACCAAATTACCAAAAGGAAATACACTTGTGCGCACACAGAGAGAGAGAGAGAGAGAGAGAGAGAGAGAGAGAGAGAGAGAGAGAGAGAGAGAGAGAGAGAGAGAGAGAGAGAGAGAGAGAGAGAGATACAGAATGCCTTATCTATCAATTGACCACTCAGTGGGGTATTTAAAGGTCATCCTCTTTCAAAGGATGATGCGACTTGATCTCTCTATCCATCTCTGTTTCTCTTGTCTCCACCCCCTCCTATCTTCCTTGTAATACACACATGTGCACTTATGTACACATAAACACACCCATACAAAAAGATAATTTTGAATCAGGAGCTCAACTGCCTCTTCTTGAGAAGCTGATCATCCATTTTTCTAGTCCTTGGTTTGAGCATCTCTACCATTCTCTTTATTTTTCCTCAGACTTCTATTTTGTTATTATTATGCAGAAGAAAAATCCAAAAGTTGTAGTAATGTCACTGCAATAATGTTATATCTTTTTTCTTACACAACTTTTACATAACTGGCCTCCTTCTGACCATTTTGAATAGTTCACTAAATATTGTTCAGTGAAAAAATATAACAGCATACTATACAGTATGTGCAAGAAATTACATGCAGGTGAGTAAATAATGAGATCATTTTAATTTAAAGGCATAGTCTACACAAACCGACAATTCTGTAGTCATTTATTCACCCTGTTGTTGTTGTTCCCAAATTGTAAGACTTTCTTCTGTGGAACATAAAAGAAAATCTTTTGAAGAATATCATTGCATTTTTTTGTCCACACAATGTTGTTTTGTTTGCCATTGACTTTCATTATTTGGGCAAAAACAGCTGTCAAAACTAATGTCTTCCTTTATGTTCTACAGAAGAAAGAAACTTAAACAGATTTGTATCCACATAAGGATACATAATGACAACATTTTATTTCTAGGTAAAATATTAATTTAAATTTGGCATAAAACGGAGGTTGCGATAGCCTTTTCTTCCTTTTTATTGTGCATAGCTTAGTGAAACAGCTTCTCGAACAAGAAAAATGTAGGGTGGGATTTGGTTTTATCCAACAGGGAATTGATTGGATCGTTGGATCATTTTAGTTTGCAATTGCTGCAATCTAATGTGAGTGAACAACCTGAACTCAAGGAAAAACACAAATGTTACGAAGTTGCGGTTTTGTATGAGCTAATCGTACACAAACATACGGTTATTGAAAAAAATGTACGCGTGAAGGTCCACCCCAAACATACCAGTCACAGGGGCGTTAGCAGATCATATGAACACATAAGGTTGAGATCGTACAAATTCATACGAATTATCCACCAATTTGCCAACGCGTGAAATAGCAACGAATTGTCATGAGATTGTGTTGGAGTGATAGGTTTTCCCACAGTTGCGCCACTTCAAACACATCAGTAAACACTGATTAAAGATTACAAGGGCATATGAGCTGAAATAAAATAATGATGTGCATGGATAAATCAAATAAAGTCAATAAATACTGGAATATTCCATGAAAACAATAGTTGTCAGCTTTGATTTCATGATGACTTTAAGATCACTGATTCCCCCATCCCTCTTCCCACAAACCCACTTTCCTTCCTTGCAACCTGTGTTATTATTCTCATCCTCTTATTTTTTCCCCCTACTGCCCCTGGTATTCGTTCTCATTATATTGACACATTTCACTTCCTTCCGCTCCCCTGCTAATTGCGACACAGATCGGCTGACTTGTAATAGAGGATTCATCTGGTTTATACCCATGTCTTCAGATCAGATCACATCAAAAAAACTGCTCTCCCGCGATGAGTCCCAACTGAGCTTGCGCCCACAGCTGGGTTTCTTCCTCCCCAGAGGCTCAGGGGAGCTGAGTCAGCTGCTCCGCCGTCAGCTATCACTGCAAGACCTCAGTTTCCTCAGGACCAGTTGCTCTTCATGATGGAACAAAGAGTCAGCACTGATGGGGACGGGTTATCTGGATGTCAGCTACTTCAAATCATAAATAGCTTGTAGCTTAGCTTTGCTTAAAGTAGTCAAACTACAGTCAATCTACTCTTGTGTGAAAAGTAGTTAGCTAGACTACAAACCACTAACATGTTAGTAACACTAATTACATTTAAGCTATTAAATGGACAATTGATCAAATGAATCATGGGTTGAACCAATTCCTTCACATGGACCATTCGAAGTATACCAGTTCTATACAATGATCTGAACTTTCAACAGGGAAAGTGAACATTTAAGAAAGCATTCTTAGCGCGTCAACACAATGTGTACAAAAACAGCAAAATAGCAATTGTCATGCTACACACTGAGATAACCGAGATGTTGTCACACGACTGAATGGTGTAGCAGTGTTGCTTGTAGTTAGTTACTCCCCTACACTGCTGGCTATGACAATGTATGTAACACATTGACCACTGAAGGATTGTATATGTGTGTACCATAGCCTACTGAGTGGGGGTGTATGAAAGTTGATTGGTTGTCTCGCTGTGACAAATAGCATAACAAAAGTGGCGACTGACCGAATGTATTTCCATCACGTTGAAGCTGATGTTCTGTGTAATTGGAGCTCGCAAGTGCTAATATTACAGGAAGTTAAATTAGTGTCAGGACGAGACCTCCATACACGTTCCTGTCGCCCCGGGCAACAATAGCGGAGAATGCCGGAGACGGCACAGTTTGTTATGTCCATCAGAATGCATTGACTTTTCTCTCCCTCTCCCACTCAAGAGCCCGGGGACAGAGCAGGAATGACATGGGGTGCACCTGGTGCTTATTGTGCTTTCTCACAGCTGCTATTCGGTCTGTGCTTTGCTGAAACTGGTCTTCTTTTCTTCAAGCGCCAGGTGTTTGAAGTCTGCGCATGATGTGACATAGCGTGGCTGCAACAAAAATGATAACTGCCAGGTCACAAACTATCGGACCTATCACTTCCCCTACACAGCCAGATATTTTCCTTCACTACCACGATAGGGACTGAAGCATCATGCAGTCATCTAAAAAATAGAAGCATCAACAACAACAAAAAGACAAAAAAAAAAAAAAAAAATTATATATATATACACACCATAATACAATACTACCGTATATAAAGTCACGCTGAAATCAAAATTGGCAATTCTTATCTTTTATGTAATATTACGGTGTTTATTAATGATGTAACAATGCACATCATATTTTCTTTATAATTCATGACCCCTCCTAATCTTTATTAAAAATACCTTCCCATCCCTCTTGCAATGACATTTGAAACCTCTCACTCAAAGTGCAAAACTACACACCAAATCTCCAAAACCATAAGCTATTTCAATGGGCTTTATGCACAGCTGCACTACTTCCTGAACTTTAGCCAGTTCCTTTGTTTCCTGTCTGCCGTTATTGGACAAACTGATTAATCCAGGTGTGTCTGATTATTGTTGTTGGTCAGGCACACCTGGATTAATCAATTTGTCCAATAATGGCAGACAGGAAACAAAGGAGCTGGCTTAAGTTCAGGAAGTAGTGCAGCTGTGCATAAAGTCCATTGCAAAACACTTTTTTCAAAACACTACACACAATTCTCTATCTACAACACAAAAATCTAACAGGAAGTGACTTGCTTTCCTTTTCTAAACACAACCAATCAAAATTCTACGCTTATTCACCAGGTCACACACACACTCCTCACATGTGCAAACACTAATTGTTAATATAATAATAATATTGTTCTATCCTAACAAACCATACATCAATGGAAAGCTTATTTATTCAACTTTCAGGTGATGTATAAATCTCAATTTAAAAAAATGGACCCATGTGACTGGTTTTGTGGTCCAGGGTCACATATGTTATAAAGTCAGAATTGTGAGAAATGTACTTGCAAATCTGAGAAAAAAAGTTTCAATTTTTTTCCTCAGAATTAGACTTTAAAACTAGGAATTGCTAAATAAATGACTTTATTTCTTGCAATTCTGACTTTATTTCTTCTAATTGCAACTTTATATCACACAATTACGTATTGTAAACTCGCAATTGTGCGATAAAAAGTCACAATTATCTTTTAAAATGTTTTATTCTGTGGCGGAAACAAGCTTCCACACAACAGAGCCAGGACTCCCACTGGTGTCCGCTAAAAAACAACAGGATGCACACAGGTATAGTGTGAATCTGTAGGCTTTATTTCATAAGTGGTGCTCAACTGTGGCTCAATGTTGTACCTGGAAAGGAGTGTAACCTCCTAGTGCTCTGTCCTGTTACCTTAGAAACATAACCATAATATTATGCTGACACTCGGTGGGAAGTGTGGGAGAGTGCATAGGAGGCACTCAGAACAATTATCCTCATTTAACCTGTTGTCATTTCAGATAGAGTTTCCTCCCCCATTTGTGTGTGTCCAACAATAAGTAGTGGTAGCATAAATAACTGTGTTCACAGTGAGTGAGTATAACAGCCAGAGTGAATGTGAAAGGAAAGCGAAAAACAGAAAGGAAAACAGTAGTTGAGTCCAAGTACAGTATGTGCCGCTCATTCATCAAGGAAGAAGCAGGTCATACAGTACAGCTCAGGACAGAACTTCCAATTGTCAATCTGTGGCATTTGTTCATGTTGTTTCTGAAGTCATTTTTTTTAACAGCACATAAAGCTATTGGAGACATATTGGAAATCTGTCTGCAGCAAAACTAAACCTCTTTCAAGAAGTACTGAAGTACCGTGGTCAGTGGTGGACGTGGTGTCAGATGGTAATATCATGGTATTTTGATTGAAATGCACCATGTTACTGAATGGACATATAGCATCATATTTCCCAATCTTTTGGTGAAAAGATTGTAACCCCATAGCTATATGAGTAAGCCTCAAGTGCCCCTTTTATCAAACCAAACCTGTAATGTGTTTTATACTGAATAATGAGATACATAGTGAGTTTGTTTTTCACTTGTAGTATATCTGTGTGTAAGAACAATGCATTTATGATGCAGTTGCCCTTCTATTCAAACTATGTAGGCAGCTGAATTATGATGCTAAGAAGTATCTGTATTCTAGGACACTTGATATCACAAAGCAGGATGTCAGTGATGTGTGTGTAATTGAGCAGATGAGTAGGAGAAATGGAGCACACAGCTCACTACTGATATCAATAGCAGCGTTTGTGAGTGTTCACATTGGGTTTTATACAGGCCAAGGGTTAATGTGTTGTTTTCCTGTATCCTCCGATGCTGTTTTTCACCCTTTCACACTGAGCTGACAGATGCTGGAAATAGCATCAGGCTCCATTCTTCACAGCTAGCAGCTGATAACAAACATAATCATCAAGTTATGTTTTTTCCCCCCCTTTCTCTCACAGAAATTGTCATTTAGTGCAGATCTCATCTCTGCAGACAGATTAATTCTTTTGACAATGAAATGAATCTACAAGTCAATAAGGACAGCAGACTGATTGTATTTGAGAACAGAGACTCCACATAAATATTGAAATCTCAGTGGGAGCCAATTTGGGGTCACTGCACTGACTTCAAAATAAGCTCACATATTGTAAAAGTTTGTCTCGCTTACATACTGAGGTTGTACGCCATTCAGAATTGAATTGACAAAGTCTTTAAATTACATATGCAGATAGGCCTTATGGCATGATAGAACAATATATATTTTTATAGATAGAGATGATTGATTGATTGATTGATTGATTGATTGGATCCAATTAGATTCAAATTCACACTCATTTATTGAAAGGGAGCTGATTCTTCACTTCTGAATTTTGCACATCTCCGTCACATGTACATATAAAAAGAACTTGCCTGCAGATAGTGGAGTGATCGTTCCTTCATTTTGGGATCCAGAGGAACCAATGCCTTGTCATATCCTCCTCCTCCTCCACCTCTTCCTGCTCCTCCTCCACTTCCACCTCCACCACCAACACCACCTCCACCTCCACCACCACGGGAAGATGGATAGACCTCTCTAGCCTGACTGACCGTCATGGCTGACCATGTGCTCCTCTTCAGAGAGTGTCCGCTGTCCCCTGCCATGGCTATGTTGGTGCAAGCCATGCACTCTCCTGGAGGTGGACCCTTAGATTTCCTCAGGGTAAGCTCCTGGATGGCAGCATCCAGGGTCTCGTGTCCAGTGGGATACCCCCGACCGCCCCTGCCCGCACCCACCAGAAAGCTGCTGTCGCTGTCCAGGTTGTCATCGGAGCTCCACCAGCCAGCTGTTTTGCTGCGGTGGCGGGAGCTGCGAGAGTCGTGGCGGGAGTCTCCGCTCTTGCTTCGTTCCCTGCTCTTGTTGCGACGGGTAGAGCGAGACTGGTGTGTTCCCGAATAATGATGTCCACCGCTTTCCTCGCCACCGCTGCGGTGCCCCCTATCCCTTTCCCGATACTCTCCCCCACGGGTGCCGTTAAACTCTCGTTTAGATGGCGCCTCTAGAGAATGAGACTTGGCAAAGAGACGCTGAACCGAGTTCACCAGATGCCGTATGCGACTCGGGCTCTCGCTGCGTTGTTCCCCGCTGGGTGCGCGTTGGTACTGCAGGGTGTGGAAGCCGTCGGGGTGGAAGGGCAACTGTTTCTCGAACTGATCCAGAAGGTTGGGCGGGATACGGTGCATCTTATGCCCGTGGCTATGCACTCCCGAGGATAAACACTCTTCACACGTGGAGTCGTAGGTCTGCGGCTGACTGGGGTGTGAGCGAGGGAAGGTGCCTCCGCCAGATGGTACCATGGCCAGGGTTTCAGGGGGCCCACCAGGCGGGTAGTAGGGGTGGTCATTGTGCCCCTGGTAGTGGTCAGGGTGGTGCATGTAGTCCCGCGCAGTGTCACCATCCTCAGGCATGCAGTAGCAAGGCCCAGAGGAGTGTTGAGACAGACTGCGACTCACCTGGTAGCCCTTCATGGACGGGGCATGGTGGGCCGCCCGGGCCGAGAGGGGGCGCTGCGGGCGCGACAGGGCTGCGCCGGAGTCAACTATAGAGAGAGAAATATAAGGAAATATTTTGATGAGACAAGTTAACACTTGTACACTTGCATGTAGTACATTAAATATCAGCATTATTCTCAAAATATAGTGACCAACATGTTACATAAAAAATATTTCAAATAAAGTGGAGAAACAAAAGGCATAATCTTATTATATCATTGTATTAAATAACATGAAATGGTTTGACTATATCCTATAACAGGAAAACAAGATTTAATACAATATATATAATGATGTAACAGCATATAAAATAATATTGAGCAATATAATCTAAACTAATATAAATATATTAAAACAAATGTATCTATGATAAAACAAAATATGGGAATGAAATTGGAAAAAAATCATATACACTTCAGGTGATTCTCTGTGGCTGAAAAAGGTATTAATTTACCTTCAAATTTATTTATGTTTATATCATTCATTATTAGCAGGTTATTGGTGTTATATTGTTTAATGTTTGTGTAAAAAAACAACAACATGCTGCTCTTTATTTATTTTAGTCTAATCAGCACTATATGATTTGAGATTATATTGACACACCATCTAAAAAAAAATATTTTGTCACTGGTGTTCCAACCATTCATTCATTCATTCATTCGTTCATTCATTCATGAAATAAAATAAAATAAAATATTTTTTCGGACTTTAGTGGGAGACAACTGAAAAAAAAAAAAAAAAATCAAAGTTAAAAAATAAACACATTTTGAGACAACCCACCAAGAAATGGTTAATGTTGTAACAAATTATATCCTTTTCCTTTTCAGGGATGTGCTGTTTCAATAACTACAACCAGGCAGCTGACAATGCAGAACAAGCACACTCGCTGCCATTGACCCTGAACACATGAGTGAGAGTAGGCAAATGCTGTGCAAAACTGACTCTCATTTTCATTTGTTCCCTCTAGGTTCTTTGCTAGATTGAGTCATTGTGTCACTATCTCTTAAAATCTGTTCATTTGGCAGAGCAGGAAATGACTCTCTGCTAATTCAACCTTTAATCTAGTTCATGTTCATTACTGATAAATCTGCTTATTGTTTCACAATACAATCTGTGCCCATTTTGTGATCTCAAAGATAAAATGGGCAAAACGCCTGAAAGGAAACGGAGCGAAATGAAAAAAGGCTTGTGCTTGTCAGGTGGTTGCCGTTCATATGGGCCTGGTCTTTGAAGCAGGTGGCGTTTCCAAACGCGAGCTATTGCTGACAGATGTTGAGGTGATCATTAGATGGAGATTAGCCTGTTACTTTTAATGAGCTAAATTTGCACATCTAGCTTGATCCTTTGTGTCATGAACTCTGAGCTGAAAATAGCAGAACGGTGATTACTCTACTGTTAAATATCGAATGCTGTACACCAGCGTAAGAGGTCATTATTTTTTTCCCTGAGGAAGTCATGTAAAACTGTATTTTTCCACATTGTTTCTACTCATTTATTTTGGCCTTCATTGAATGCCATAACTAAAGCATAACTAAAATGCTTCATTATGGATTTAAACTCATGTATGATTTCAATGAAAACTAAAGTAAACATTTAATTGAATTGAAATAAATATGTGTGTGTGTGTGTGTGTGTGTGTGTGTGTGTGTGTGTGTGTGTGTGTGTGTGTGTGTGTGTGTGTGTGTGTGTGTGTGTGTGTGTGCAATCATCTTTGTGAGGACCGGTTAGGGATATAATATACAGGTAGTTCAGTATAAAAATCATTATCTCTATGGAAAGTCCCCATGAAACATGTGTGTGCGCATGTGTGTGTTAGAAAGTCTGAAAGAACAAACGTTCACGATGTACATCAAGTTGCATGGTGCTGTCACATCTCACAGCATGAATAACACGGAGTCTGGTGTTTCCCGTAATTTAGTAGAGGCTTCTGTCAATCAATGTCACTCAACAGCTCTTCAGGTGCCAGCTGGTCTCCGTTTGCCTCCCGTGGCATCATCACACCGTCTCCTCCCTGAACCCGAGATCAAAATGGAGATGAAAACAAAAGAGGGCATGAAACCCATCCTATCATTTCTATTCTCCCTCTCCTCACCAGCTCAGAGTCTCTCCAGACACTCTCTCTCTCTCTCTCTCTTGCTTCTGACCTACTTCTTTCACTCGTTTATGCGGCTGCCTGTCTGTTTCATCGCCAGCTGCTTGAAAGCCAGTATAAGTCTCTGTCTATCTCTATCACGCTATTTAGACTCACTGCCTTATGGTACAGTCTTGCCAATATACAAGCAAAGGCCAGCCATATGGAGCAATCAAAAAACTTTCCATTCACGTATAAACACAAACAAACACACTAAAACCACTTCTCCAACAATTACAGGCCAGTGTACTAGAACTAATATAATAGCTCTATAGGCTTAAAGCTGAAAGATAAAAGAAAACAAATTTGCACAAAATGTGTAGGTCTGCACAATATATCAGTCTAGTAGTTATTCACCCTTTGTTTCATTTTCTCTTTGTCAGTTCACTAAGTTACGTGCCTATCATTTCTGTTCCTGCTGTTTTTGTTTGAAGATATCCAGTTGAAGTGTATATTTAAGTTTGTTTAGTAATAAATAGATTGTTGCAATTAGATCCAGCACTTTTAGTTTCTGTGTTTTTTTACAACACACACTGACATGTATAATTCCACTGTAACAAGGAAACCTTCAAATAAAGTGTAACCATTGATAACACTATTTTACAGTGTCTTTATTACATGTAGTTACTATATTATTAATTAAATCCAACTAACCCCATTCATTGTTATTACTCAGTACTTAAATGTATAATTACACCGTAACACAGACACCTTGAAAATTAATTGTATAATATATCATATTTCTATATTTACATTTCAAGTCACATTAACTTTGCTAATGCTCATTTAAAGTTAAACTTCAAACACAGCAATAATTTAACAACACTGTTAAATGTAATATTTTTGCAAATCTCAAAATTAATATCCATTTTTGATCCCTATATCCACTTTTAACATTTAAATTGGCCGCTTTTAGTTTTAAGTGTTTTAAATTTTTCATTTATTTAGTCAAAATAGTAAATACTTGTAATTGCGGCCTTTTAATTGTTTCATTGGCCATAACTTAATAATAATTAAAATAACTTTTTGCTTATTAGTATTGGCCGAATTGTAATAATATTACTGTCAGGGTGCATGCAGGCAGAGGAAGACAGAAGGCTCCAATACAAAGTGTTTACTTACAAATATAACTTAAGCGATACAAATAGGCAGGATACACACACACACACTGGTGACGCCTTAACATAGACGAGAACGGACAAAGACTGACTGAACAGAGGGAATTAAATACAGACACTGATGAACATAAACCAGGTGACACAAATGGAGATGATTGACAAGACACAGGTGATGATAATGAACTAATGATGGTAGACATGGCAACGGATGAGTGGCGGGAAAACAAAAGACATATGACTAACAAGACTCAACAGAACCACAACAGTTACAAATAGACACACACAGGGTTACACTTTATCTCGATGGTCCATTTAAGACACTCCACAAACTATAATTATCTTGTCAACTACGTCAACTAACTCTCATTAGAGTATTAGTGGACTGTAGACTGTTAGGGTTCGGGTTAGTGGAATAAGCTGACGTAGTTGAAAAGTTACTTATAGTCAGTGGAATGTCTGTTGGGGGAGCATCACAATAAAGAGTTAGCAGATATTAAGCAGACAGTCTACTAATGACAGTTAGTTGACATTTAGTTACAAAGTTACTTAGTTAATAGAATGTATAAAGTGGACCATCAAAATAAAGTGTTACCCTTGTAAGTGCCTCACAAAATGCTTGCTATTACAAAATAATAATAATTAATTAAATGTAGTCTTATGTCCACCTGTGGGCAAAAAATTAGCCTATTCTTCCTCATGTGGTCAGTTATAGCATCAGCGGGTTCTACCAGACCAGAAAAAAAAAGGACTCATTTCGTTGTCTGGCTTGAGTATTAAGCAACCAGAGAGGAATCTTTCTAAGCCAAAATACAGTTTACAGGTCAATAGTGATGAGAATAATAACAATAATATCAGGCAGCGGCACATTGGTATGGGTCTTTATTGCAAATACGTGTGGAGATTCCAAACTGTTCCATCAGTGTTGGCGAATGTCATTTAAATTGAACTCTTTCAATGCAGAGACAATGCTACAGATGTGAGACTTCCGCACAGCTAGCTAAGAATGCACACACTGTCCTCTTAATAGCTCCAGCCATTGTGTCTTGTTTTCCGATGGCGACCATTGCTGAATCAAGCACGTTGATACAAAAGAGCAGATACGTCCTAGGCTTTTCCAGAATGTTATCTTATTCTCACATAACCTTATGCACATCTGCTTCCAGCGATGGCGCCATTCAGCCCTATGAGCATGTAGACATCACTCTCGTTAAATATTTAGAATTGTTCAACGAGGCTTCGTTAATTTCCTGTAATTGGACTGGGAGGTTGTCATTACGGATGTGAGAACATTGCAGAGCAGATTGGAGAAAATTGGATTTACTTTAGGCCTGTAAAACAGCAGAGGAAGAACAGGAGAGGGAAACACTGTAATGGTCATTATTTGGCCGATTTTAGTTTTATTTTAAATAGCAAAAGCATCACTAAACCGCAGTGCCATCCAAAAACAATTATTTTTGCATAGAAACATGCTTTTCACAAGCCACGGTTGGAAGAATTATTGAATTTATGGATGAAGGGGTATTTTCTGACATATTTATGACGCATTCCAATGTCGAGGACACAGAAAATTCCCATAATACATCAATTCAATCGGTGATTAGTTGCAGTGAAATGTTACTTCAGCCCTTGGGTAAAATAAATAAATGCATGGCTGCATTTCATGGCTCACTCTTTTAGAAATGCATGTACTGTATATTCCATTCCCGTTAGTTGTATAAGGACTGCGAGCTATCACATACATTTTGAATGATATTTTACTCCGAACATGCTTTTGTAACCCAGTTCTAGTCAAAGAGAGCTGGCCTTTACAGAGCAAGCTAATGAAAAATGCAAAGAAGCACCGCAGAGATAGAAAAAAAATGACGAGGGCAGGCGGATGATGAGTATATTCTGGCTGACATTCCAGTAGTTTTTGTCAGTGTGCAATGGTGCAATAAAATACATTGGGTTGCACCAACAAAACATAATCTACAGGTTAGATCACATAGAAATAGCTCCTCAAGGTGGCAATCGTAGCGATTTTTACAGTGTAAATAAAAAGGAAACAAAAGGTTTGGATCGACATGCAAATGAGTAAATGATGACAGAATTCATCAGTTCTGAGCACACAGAAATCCAAATGTACTTGTGCACTCTGTGTGGGCCAAGTCAGACCATTACACGCATATACCCCGCACAGGTGAAGGGGTTTGATATGATTTCTCTCTAAATCCCTCTCTCCAAAGAGATAAGCTCTTGCCTCATCCCTTCCCCGGCCTGCTCTATCCTTCACCTCCAGTATGGAGAGATGGACACTAACAGATAAATGAGAATTCACACCCGGAGGGCAGTTTTCTCTGTCTCCTGCGTCTCCCACTCTTTCTTCTCCCTCTCTACAGGTGAGGCTTTGAGATCCTGTCCTTCCCAGGAAGAGAGCAATCCTGAAGAGAGTACGATTGTGAGCTCAAAGAGAAAAAGAGAAAAAGGAAATCACATGACCTTTCTTGATCAAATATCGAATTGAACTTCGAATCGAATAAAATCCATAGAAATCGCCTTGAGTTCGTACTGTTTTTAACACTTTCTCCAGCAAGCGGATGCAATGTTTCCCTGTTTGTTCGTGTGACGTTCGGCTTACTTTAAAATTACTTTAAAAATATATATATTTTAAAATTACAATATTTTACCATATTACTGTTTTTACTGCATTTTTATTTGATAAAAAAAAATATTTAAAAAAATATTTTTAAATGCAGGCTATACAAGCATTGGTAAGCATAATAAACTTCTTTTAAAAACATACAAAATGTTACTACGGGAGAATCGGAGTCTATGTGTCTCAATGTAATGCAGATTTATGCATTTTTTTTTGTGTGAAAATTAATTTTAGTGGTAATCAACAATATGTCACAAACATTGTCAATTGAGCTTACATTACTTAACTTGGAATATTTTTTTCAATACAGGCAAAGTAAACTTTAAGCTTGTTTCCGCAACAGAATAAAACATTTAAAAAAATAATTGCAACTTTTTATCTCACAATTTCGAGTTTACATCTCGCAATTCTGACTTTATTTCGAATTGCGAGATATAAAGTCAGAATTGCATGAAATAATGTCGCAATTGCCTGTTATATAGTCAGAATTGCGAGATATAAAGTCAGAATTGCGTGAAATAAAGTTAGATTTGTGAGATATAAAGTCAGAATTGCGAGATATAAAGTCAGATTTGTGAGATGTAAAGTCAGATTTGTGAGATATAAAGTCAGATTTGTGAGATGTAAAGTCAGATTTGTGAGATATAAAGTCAGAATTGTGTGAAATAAAGTCGCAATTGCCTGTTATAAATTCAGAATTCTGACTATTTTCTCACAATTGCGACTTTATATCACGCAATTCTGACTTTATAACACATTGCGACTTTATATCCCGCAATTCTGACATCTTTTCTCAGAATTGTGAGATATAAACTCGCAATTGCGAATTCTAAAGTCCAATTCTAAGGAAAAAAAAACCTTAGAATAGTTTATATCTCACAATTCTGACTTTATAACACGCAATTGCAACTATATATCATGCAATTCTGACTTTATATTCCCAATTGCGTATCAAAAAGTCACAATTGTGAGATAAAAAGTCGAAATTACCGTTTTTATTTTCCACTCTGTGGCGGAAACAAGCTTCCATAGAAACAAGCTTCCTTAGAATCATCTGTTTACAAATCATATGAGAGAAAAAAAAAAGAAGTTCTTTAATTTCAAAGAACTGATCCATCTTTTTAGCAGCTCCCCTCCTCCTCTCCATCTTTCAGTGCTTCAAGTCATCGGCAGCCCGGAGCTCGATATGAGAGAGGATGGAGCAATTTATCAATCGTTCTCCGGGCAGAATATGAAAGTGAGAGAAAAAAGCAAAACTTTTCTGCTTCTCTGAAGTCTAGCACCTCACAATTTCACATGACTAATTCAGTCCATTACTCTATAAAATACTGTATCTAATACACCTACAAACATATTCCTCTTTCTAGAGAAACAAAGATGGAGAGAGAGAGAGAGAGAGAGAGAGAGAGAGAGAGAGAGAGAGAGAGAGAGAGAGAGAGAGAGAGAACGCCCAACCCCCTCCGGTCCCTCACCCGCAGCGGGAGAGAGAATAGACAAGGCTGCCGAAGAAAAACGGGAAGAGCGGAGACATTGAAGGACAAAATGGAAGGTCAAAAACTAGGCGTAAGGGAAAATGGAGGAAGAATACAGTGAAAAGATTAGGGGGGAGGGGGGGAGGGGGGTGAGCAGGAACATGAATTGATAATAGAACAGATAGATATCACACTTATCTGCATGGAGATGTGTGGCTATCAAACTCAGAGTAGATAAATCACACGTTTCTGCTGATATTTATGAACATTTATCCTCAGTGGCACTATGAGAAATGAATGGCTACCAAAAATAACATGCAAAATAACAAAGTGCGCGCGCGTGATATCGAACGAGCCCATGACCGCGTGAGAGGCCCGTTTTACCCTCTTTGATCTATCAGCCTGTTCTAGGCTTGTGCTTTGGCGCAGATATGTTGAATATTCATACACGCACATCTCTTTCATCCTCTCAGTCATTCTTTTCCTTTCTAGCTCTCTCACAGTCACTGTTCTCCAGCCCAGAGAGTACAATAAGCCCAGGTGCTCGTGTGTTAATGGATGTTATGCTCATTATTCATGTTACGGGCCCGTGCACCATTAGCAGTGTGAGTGGAACAGAGGGTTGAGAGGGATTTAAACAGCCTTCTGCTCTTTTTACTGACTGCTTTACTGAGCAAACAGTCGTTTAGCTGTGCTCATACGAGGACGTTGAGCCGCGTCACCTCTGTGACGGTGAGGGATGGAATCGGAGCATCTTGCTATTCAGATTGATGCTATCAAAGCCACCGAAGCCCATAGCATGTTCTTCCGCATACATGTTTGCAAGCACACCCAAAGCTCTGTGTTGCTAGGCTACACCATTAACTAGGTTATTTCATGTACAACAGGGATCATTTTCATAATGATTTCACATTGGTTGAACAGTCCTGTTGGGCGGACTCAAAGAGTTCGTCCTTAATGCACATGAAGCAGTTTGGCTTTGAAGTCGCGCTGAAGTACAATCGTCGAGTTGATGGAAAAGTACCCAGACAGATGCTCGGTGGATGTCAGATTGAAACCGTGTACTGGATCAGAGGTTTTTTTACTTATTTTTTTTTACGTTGAAATGACAGGCAAATGTTGGTCATCGGCGCCTCTTTCTTTTCATCTCTCTGAACTGAACGGCAACAAAAACACACAAACATACCGGTGTAAAAACCAGGCCTGCAGTGCCGAGGTCTCTCTGAAGAGGTTCACAAGCTTGTTTTTTTTAAAACCACATGACATTGTTTGATGGGCACAGTTGGAAGTTGAATGTTAAAGTGAATAAAAAAGAAAGAAAAAATACAAGTAAAAAGGAAAAAAGCTATGATTATTTTGTTTATAATTATTTAAATTTTAAAGAAAGAAAGAATGAAATTATAAAAGAAAGAAAAATAATAAAAAATCTATAATAATTTATATAATCATTTATTATAATTATAATAAAAATGTTCCATTATGATATAATAAAATGTATATTTTTAATGAATAATTATTCTAATTTTAAAGAAAGAAAGAAAGAAAGAAAGAAAGAAAGAAAAAAACTAGAATTATTTATAGATTATATATCTTATTTATAGAATTATTTCCTATAATCATCTAAATTATTGATTATAATTCATAATTATTATTGTTTTAAAATTAAATTATTTTAATAAAATATAAGATGTATATAATTTACCATAATTATAATCTATTTATTTTCAATATGATCTATAATTATTTTAAATTCATAATTATTCATATTTTAAAGAAAGAAAGAGAATAAAAAAAAACTTTTTTAAATTTACTATAATCTAAATTATTCATTATAATCTATAATTATTCCTATTTTTCATTTATAATTATTCTTATTTTAAAGAAAGAAATAATAAAAGAAAGAAAATATATATATAAAAAAAACCTATAATTATTTATATAAAGTATATATTTCGTATAAATGGAAATAATAATAATAGAACAACAATCATTTTAAATGCTGCAAGTGTATTTAGGCTTTACATTATGCACAAAATGAAAAATGTATTCATTTTGAGATTATCTTTATAGTCTTTTTAAAGAATCGTCAAGTGAGTGTTACGGATGAAGGTAATAAAAATAGAGAAAATGAGCATGTAGCCTACAATTAAATATCTAATATCAGCTATTATCCTAATATACAAACGGGCTCTTAAAAATAAAAAAATATTGATTTACTTTAAAATGTATTATTTGCAGATAATAACAGATACTGTATGGTAGCAATATAATGATATAATAAATGGCTTCAAAGCTACAAAATCATGGGGTCTTTATTTCTGTCATACACACAAAGACACATGCACAGAAGTTGCACAGACATGTCAGCAGTGTATAATAAAGAATAATTGTATTCAAATAATTGCCGTAATGTGCTTTTATGGCAGTCGTGCCAAATTACCAGAGCTGTAGCTCGGTTATGCTTATGCCATCCAAATAAAAATAAATTGCGACAACTGGTTCAGTTGGCTAATGACCAGACTGACAGATGATCCTTGTAATCATCCTTGTTTATATCAATCTGTTGTCTTCAGGCAGGGGACAACAAATATCTGGCACTTCAGATCTGTCACACTGTGTGAAGTACAGAAGATGTTGATGGTGGCCACTTTCTTATCCTCACACACTGTAGTTTCAGTGCGGTGTTTTATTGGCATGGCCAACAAAAGGCCATGTTTATATGGCCACGGCGTCTGCAGCTTAATGCTGAAATAAATAAACCCTGACGTCCAGCGTGAAGAGCAACAGTCCAAAGATGCGTGGATAAACAGCTTTTAGTGAGCCGTGCAAAAAACCAGAGAACGCGAGTAAAAGCCCATCGTGCGTTTGTACATAGCCATGGGTGCAAACAGAGACGCACAGCAGGAGGAACAGGGTGTTTTCAGTGTGATCTAATTAGCAGACATACACACTGTTCATTCTGCGATAAGAGAAGCACACGGACCACGACGGACTACTGATAAATAACTAACCTAAACATCAGCTTTTCGACAGCTTCTCACCAGAATCTATAAATGCAGACGAGACAAGTCCTTTACAGACATGCATCAAGTTTCCCAGGTGGGGTCGATGTATTGAATTCTCTTTTAGAAGACGCATTGACAGAGCAATCTTTCACTCTCGCTCCGTGAAGGTTGCAAGTGCAGGCCCTATCTGTAATACCACAGCACTGGGTCAATGATCCTTTAATGTCTCAGACCATCAACACAGCACTGTAGATTTATCAAAACAACATGGAAGTATATTCATCATTTTAAATACGTTTTCACATCGAACTCTGCCATTTAGATGAGCGTGGGATTTTCCATTGCACAATCCTGCATGTTATTCACAAGCCTCGTTTCATAATAATTCGTAGTCATTTCATAATAATACAATCTGCATATTTTGTAATAATGGAATGTGTGTATAGAAAAGGTTTTGATAGAATTTCTGCTTGATTCACAACAGGTGTGTGTGTGATAAATCCAGATTATTGTTCATTTAGAAATTCCATTTTTAATAATTAAATAGTTTTTAAATTTTGACTGTGGTTTCAGTGAATGACTTTAATTGAAATAAATTCTAGTGCAAACGTATTGATGAATCATGATTTCTCCATGAAAACAGATTTTAGGCACAAATACACTGTTCAAAAAGTTTTTTTTTTTTTTTAAAGAAATGAATACCATTCTGCAAGGATGCATTCTTTTGAACTTTTTATTCATCAAAGATTCATGGAAAAAAAAACATCACGGTTTCCACAAAAATATTAAGCTGCACAACCAGTCAGCATTGATAAAAATAAAAATGTTTCTGAAGCATCAGCATATTAGAATTATTTTGAAGGATCGCTGAAGACTGGAATAATGATGCTGAAAATTCAGGGGGATTTTATAATATATTCAAACAGAAAACTGTTATTTTAAAATGCAATAATTTCACATTATTACTGTTTGTATGCATTTTTTGATTAAATAAACGCAGCCTTCTTGAGCATGAGACTTTAAACTCACTCATTCATATTAAAATGAGACTTCTGATAGAATGCATCTCATTGCATTTCAAATCTTTAGACATCCTTAGAGATGTCTGTGAACATTATATGTGTGTGTCTGTTGATGACGGCAGAAGTTACAGTATTCATCAAATGATCGAACGGAGGATCATTATAACCATAGCCAGACATGTGGTGTATTCAAGCACTTTCAGCATTTTAAACAGTCGATTCAGGAGCCTGGATTACAGTAGTGGAGCAATGATGTTCAATCCAATTAAAGTACGCCAGACTACTTTTTTTGTCTTGCTTTTTGTAAAAAAAGAAAAAAATGTCCCCTATTAATCAGTGCTGCTTATTTCCATGCACATAATATCTGATAGCTTTCATTTTATAATAAAAACCAATAGACATCCAGATGTACTCCAATTGAAATTCTGTCCATTCATTTTGATCCCGTTCAATAAATCGCTAGCTTTTTCCCACATATTTGATCAAGAGCAATATCATTAGTGTTGGGCTGTGCATGCATAGAGGGAACAATGCTTGTAAGTGAGAAAATGAAGATTCATTAGGAGACACGGGCCGTCTGAGGAGTGCACAGCCCTCTAAGCCTCATCCAGATGCTTCCATGTGACGGCATAAGAAATACAGTTACAATCTGACACCAGAGTTTGGCATTTTAAACTTTTGGAGAGGCTGTGATTACTGAGCATCTAGGAAACTACCAACCCGATCTCACAGCAATTCGTACGAATTTTACGAGGTGGCTAATTCGTACGAATGACCAACCCCTGACTCCGCCCCTAAACCTACCCATCACGTGGGTTTAGACAAATCGTACGAATTGTTCGTGAGATAGCGTTGGAAACTACCATTAAGAAATAAAAACAGAGACACATGGCTAAATGCATGCTAATGTTCACACACACACACACACACACACACACACACACACACACACACACACACACACACACACACACACACACACACACACACACACACACACACACACACACACACACACACACACTTTAGCTCTTTAACAGAACTAGGTCATAGCTTCTCTCCTACACTCAAGTAAGATTTTCTGCATAATTGCTCCACATGTTCTACTTTTCCTCTCTTGTCCTTTTCCCCTATCATTTATGGGATAATTTCACCTCCCCTGGTGGTATACACACACGCACACATACGCACGCACGCACGCACGCATGCACACGCACACACACACACACACACACACACACACACACACACACACACACACACACACACACACACACACACACACACACACACACACACGTAATGATCTCCCTTAAGTGACTAGTTGCCCCTGTGAACGCTCTCTTCTCTAGTTTCAAGTGAGAGATTACAACATTATGCTCAGGAGTCAAAAGGATCGAGTTTCTCATAAATAAATAATCAGAACAGCTTCATCTGAGTATTTCTGCAGTTGGGGTCTGCACTAATGGTCCTTCTTGTAGTCCATCATTCAAAACAAAATAGTAGAAAAGAAAATGGCATATTTGAAAGCATAGGCACTGGAATGTTTATTATTTTTCTGCTGACAGATTCTAAAACAATATAATTGAATGCACTTGTTCAAAAGTTTGGGGTTGATTCGATTTATTAATGGTTTTAAAAACAAAACTCTTGAGCTCACAATGGCAGCATTTATTTGATCAAAAATACAGTAAAACACGAATCTTGTTAATAAAGTAATACTTATTTTTGTATTATTATAGCGATTATTACGATTGAAAATAACTGATTCATTATTAATATATTTTAAATTGTAATTGATTACAGTTACATGACCCTTTATAATTACCTTCTAAATATGCGTCTTACTTTTTTTTTTTTTTGGAAAACCTGATACATTTGACCATACTTTGATGAATTGAAAGTTCAAAAGAACAGTTTTATAGAAATATATATATTCAAACAATGTAAAAGTCTTTACTGTCACTTCTGATCAATTTAATGCATTCTTGTTTAATGCAAATTGGAAAAAAATATGAATTTATTTAAACAAACTCCAAAAACTCTACCTTTTGAACTCTAAACTTTGCAACGGTATAGTGTATGCATCTATCTATCTATCTATCCATCCATCCATCCATCCATCCATCCATCCATCCATCCATCCATCCATCCATCCATCCATCCATCCATCCATCCATCCATCCATCCATCCATCCATCCATCCATCCATCTATCTATCTATCTATCTATCTATCTATCTATCTATCTATCTATCTATCTATCTATCTATCTATCTATCTATCTATCTATCTATCTATCTATCTATCTATCTATCTATCTATCAAGTTCGGTTTAGAGTTGCAAACATATCTAGATAACAATATAATATAATATAATATAATATAATATAATATAATATAATATAATATAATATAATATAATATAATATAATACAATAATACAAGATGTGTATATATGCTGTCAATATGTCCAGTCCAAAGCTTCAACTTATATTAAAAAATATATAAATGTGTGATGAATATTAAAATGATCAGGTTGAAATAAACAAGCAATAAAGGGAAAGTATTTCCTCTGCATCTGTCTATAACCTGCAGCTCCATCCTCTCCGCTCATAATGAGTGCTTATGTGATAGATCAGATTGTGCCATAATAGGTTTAACCATGAAACGTGAGAAAACCCAAGAGATATACTTATTACTAGATGCAGTCCACAGGGACATCCAGCGCAGCTGTCACACAACTGAAAAAAGCAGCTTGAAAGGGTAGGTTACACGTAAATACTCAAGCCTAGAGTAAGTTAAGTGAAAAGGATGCATTTATAGACACGTATGAGCCTGTATATGAACAGTGAAAGTAATAAAGAGACAGTAAGAGATAGAAGTGATGTAGCGGGTGTACACGTGTGCATGTGTGTGTGTGTGTGTGTTGTGATTGAGCTGTGCAGGCGCCATGGGGTCTGCTATGTTTAATGCCAGTGTCGCACTGTGTCTGGCTCTTATGCCTTATAGATCTGTGTGCCTAAGCAGGAGGAAGCTGTCAATCACAGAGTCAACACAGACATGCTAAAGGCTTGTAACCGTCACAAGCAAGAGTGTGAGAGAAACAGTATTCAATCCTTCCCTTCTTCTAAGCAGGAGCCCAAATGGAAGAAGAAGGGAGATTGGGATAAAGAGAAAAAAACACAACAGAAGGAGAAGATATAATGCTCAGAAGCAGACAGACAGGAACTGAGAGTGCCACAAGCTGTTTGAAAAATGCTTCACAAAATACAGGAAACTGCAGGACTAAATGAGCCAAGCTTTTCATTCTATAGAGGCATCTCACTGGGTACGTTCTAATCACCCATAGTGCCCTGCAAAGTGGACTTTACAGGGTATTCAACCAATTTAAGTGAGATTACAAATTATAGGGAGTGTATATGTTCACTCACTGTATATATATATACCAGTTATCTGTGTGTGACGATGTTGCAGAGCATTCCAAATGAATGAGTTTTGACCCTGTAAATCAGATTGCCGTGTGATTGATATGGGAATGTCGGTTTAAAAGTAATGATCCTAAAGATCAGCAGCAGCATCAGAGCCCGACTGCCTCGTGTCAACAAGATGTAACACACTCTGACCGTCTGAGGTGAATCTTAATGAGCAGACGCACTCGGTCCGTAAGAGGATGAATGTGGTAATATAAGCAAAAACATTCGAGGCAAGAGGGAGGAAATGGAGAAGGGGAGAGCGGGGTATATTTGGAAAGAAGGCTGTCTCGGACCACAGGGCTGTTAGTTCTGCCTTTCACAGGGGAGTGAATTCTAATCAAACCAAACAGCTTGTCATCGCACACTCATCATAATCTAATTAAGTGTAATCTAAATAATGATGACATTAGCCTTCTGATTGCACGGGTATAAATGCTCAGAAATGCATCAGTCCCATGTCGTCACGGTGCTGAGCCATCGTCTATCTTAATTTGGAGTGACTGGCCGTGAGTGCTTTTTTTTAACCCACAAAACTGTCTTTGCATAAAGGCTCTTTTTTGCATAAAAGACTCTTAAACATCTGCAAACACTCAAGTCAGTTAAGCTCTAGTGCTCAAAAAGGGCATAAGTACACCAATATCCTTCAAAAAGTTCTCTTCAGTATAACGGATAAATAAAATAATGTTAAGTAAAATTAAAAAGTCAAAGCCTTGCACTGGACACGCTGGATTCGGCTGCAGCATGTCCTCAGCTTATATATGAAACACAATGTGAAGCATAAGCACGTAAAGGGGTGGTAAAATGCCCTTTTCACAAGATGTAAAATAAATCTCTGATGTACCCAGAGTGTGTGTGTGAAGTTTTAGCACAAAATACCCCACAGATATTTTTATATAGCATGTTAAAGTTGTCACTTTTTGAGGGTTTGCAAAAACGCACCGTTTTGTGCCTGGCCCTTTAAATGCAAATGAGCTGCTGCAGAGGGCGGGGTTTCAAGAGCTTGTGTGCGTTAGCAGCTGCGATTACCTCACGCAGACACACACTAAAATGACAGAAACTGTTCTGGCTTTAATGTTAAAACGGAGTCAGACAAAGATGGAGAGACTCAAGATGACGTGACAACATGTAGAAGTAACAGGACGTCTCTGAATGGTTAGTTGATGAATTTATGTTGCTGATGTGGAGTTAACTATCTTCAATTAGCATATTCTGTCATGATAATCTATACATCGCTCGTATAGGAACTGTTGTGAGATGCACAAAGAGTGACTTTCTATTGCATGTGAAAAGATGGATGCTAAAGTTTGAGCTGACTCACAAATTAACGCTTATACAACAACTTTTCCTCTTCTCAACATGGACTGCGTGTTCCCGGGGGCGGGGTTTATGTACATTTTAGGGTTGGTGATGTCACTAACCCGGGAGGAATGTCGTGTAGTCCATACCAGCCGTCTGTTGTAGTCCTTTTCTTTAAAAGCAAATATCTTCCTTTGTTTTGAACTTTGAGCGTTGCAACTTTGCAGATGTTGTTTATGCTCAAATAGCAACATTTCACACTAACAAAAGTTAGAAAAGATAAATCATACTCAACCACCCCTTTAACTTGTTTAACAAATTGTGTTCTGTAACACTATTATGCTACTTGGGAGAAATTGAGGTAGCCTAACAGTCAAAACTACACTAATCAACATAATGGTGACTCAAACGAAATGCTATATGTACTATTATCCTATAATGATTCAGCAACTAGCTAATGCACTCGCATTCATGTGAAGTTGACTTGTTGACAAGTTTGAGTAAAGTCAAAACGCACAAGATATAGTACCTTTAAAGCAACACTAAAGAACTGTTCCTCTTCGGTCGCCCTACAGGTTGGAAGCGTAATTGTCCATTACCGCTGTCGTAAATAATTTAGCCTACCGCAGCTACTGTTGCACGCACGCTCGCTGTTTATCCAGCACCGGCTTTGAAATGAACGATGTCCACAGACAAGGTTGAGTATGTTGCATGATTTCATGAAAGTATGATGTATTGCGACATCAGAAACGAAGAAAAACAAAATAATGACTATTGTAACGCTTGACGTAGCAAGCCAAATTTGTCGTTTTCTTATGTCTCATTCGAACTACAGAAACGCGACCCGATCTGGCAAACTTACAGTGTGATTATAGCAGATATATGACCGCAAAGCGAAGGCAGAAGTGCCTTTTACCCCGTTACGACTTGATGAACCGCTGAAACGAATTTGGAAACATTATTTTAAGGTAAAAAAAATCTTCTTTAGTGTTGCTTTAATGTCCTGTAGATGGTGATATCAATTATTTTGCAGCGGAAATAAACTGTTGCAGAAAAAGTTAGGTCCCAGGCAAAATGTAGTGAGTAATTGCATTACTCATCACAATGTATTGAGTAAACACTACATATTATTAAAAAAATATAGTAGAGAGTAGATGTTGCACAGTAAAACTACAAAGTAACCAAAAAGATACTGTAAATACAGTAACTAATCACATTTACTGACTTTGCACCTCATGGAACCATATGCATAATTAGC
This sequence comes from Phoxinus phoxinus, assembly GCF_949152265.1. Classification (NCBI taxonomy): domain Eukaryota; kingdom Metazoa; phylum Chordata; class Actinopteri; order Cypriniformes; family Leuciscidae; genus Phoxinus; species Phoxinus phoxinus. The sequence continues at coordinate 6,487,864 of NC_136894.1, forward strand.
AATTTCTATATTATTATTTCATTCTGCATTCAATCAGCCATCCAATAAGTCAATTTTTCTCTGCCTCCATATGTAAACATAGTTATGCCACTAACACACGGTAAAACAATCTAGCATGGTACTTCATAGTTACCATATTCTACATGTGTCATTGTATTTACATGGTCACCACAGACCTTCAAAGAAAAAACTGATTTAGGTAGCACGTAGCAGAAAAGTATAAAAACTATAACCATGATCAAAAAACTACTTGCATGGGGTTTTGAAAGCTTGTTAGCTGAGTGCCTGCTCGTGGTCCTGAGAAATGAGGGTGGTTCTGACGCTTATGGGTGTTTGATGTTCTTTGAAGAACACAAGGAAAGACTTCACCTGTCAAGTGAACGGATTCTTTTGCAATCTCCACAACATCAATACCTCGCTAACGAGTCTGCTAATGTCAATTAGAGCTGCTGATTTCTACTTAAGATATAAGGACTAGTTCATTCGGTGGCTTATCAGTTATACACATCACCGATCACTGCGCTCAGTTTGATAATAAATGTGGAGCATTTACCCTTCAGAGAACATTCATTCATTTGATCACATTCACTTGCAGCTGAATCATGCTCTTGCTGTGTAGAACAATACAATAGACTTATAATTTCACAATGTCCACCCAAATGAGTCCTCCAGTCATTTCAGTGAGGGCCAATGAGATTGGCTTTTTCAATTGTTACAAGGTAAGGCCTTTCAAAAAACTTGAATTGATTCAATTATACAGATAATTCGGCATTGTCAAGAGCGCTCTGTTTCACAATAACACCGAGCGATGCACAAAAGAACATGTTTGAGAAATCATTTATTGCACCACAATGTGAACAGTGCAATAATCTTTCGCTGCTCCCAAAATCTTTTCACGTTGATCTTTCAGCTTCATAAAGAACACAGAATGAGCAAAACTGGGTTACATCAGTGAGATGAGAATGCAGACTCAAAATCTATTCAAAAGTGCATGAGATCAGCACTCTACCGTCCATTAGGATATTAGCTTTCAGGATAATCTATGCCACCGAGCCTGAGGTAATACACATTAGTGTGAATAAAATGACTTTGTCTTCATAAGAGCTTACAGTGATATCAGGCCATTTCTCTCCAAGACTGGTACGTCTACAACTGCTTTATTATTAATAATTATGGTTGATGGTGTTGGACTGTGGGTTATTGAATGATTTTATGCAGTTTTACTATTAACTAAAACTAAACTCGTTTTCAGTCTTTGAAATAAAATATAACTATTAGATGAAAAAATTTAAGTACTACAATTACCAAAACCTAAACTGAAAAAATAAATTAAAGTCAATTATATAGAAATCATGAAAAAAAAATGATAAAAATGACAAAAGCACATCAACTGACTAAGACTTAAATTAAACTGGAAACTGAAAACTGAAAAATAAAAAATAAAAACTCAAAATATGAAAAAAATACTATAATAGAATATAAATAATACTAAAATAACATAAATGTTAAAAATATAATGGTATACAATATATTCCTGGCTACTAGTTGCCATACTGCAATAGTCATTTTTATAATAGACTGGTATAAATAAATTAAGATTGTACAAAAGTTAGTTTCTGTCCTCAAAACTGATATAAAGTCCAATACTTTTCACAGTTTTTGACACTCCACGACAGTGTTTGCACTTTTCAGACCTTGCAGCAAAAACAAACTTTGTTGTATTATTTTCCTGTTATCACTGTAAATCTTAAAACAATATTTAATTTATACTACACACATTCATACTATATAGAATGTACCTTTTTTAACAGTCAAAAACTAAGTTTCAAACCAAATATAGTACCGACTATACAGTTTCCGATTTCAGATGCAGAAACTGTCTTTATGAATCATTCATTTATAAACCAATTTGTAAATGTGGATTATTCAGGAATAAAATAAACGAGTGTCTCATTAAATTATTAATTCTAACAATGTGTTAGAAAATACAGATTCCTTCAGGAATCCAACACAATATGAAGCATAAGCACTTAACTTATCCCCATCCAAACAAAGAAATTGTCTAGCCTCCATTAATGTCACATTAAAATCACAAATACAATATTTTCTTGTAAATGTTAAATCTAGTAAAATCCTTGCTATACACTGTACAGTATGGGCTAAATGCTACTATCAGAAATAACTATACAATTATTACAATAAACAAAATGCTTCTATGGGACAAGTGAATCAAATCTTCCAAATAAAATAAATTCAACTTGTGACAATGTACTCCTCCTGTAAATAGGCTCCAAAAGCAGTGATCCTTGACTATTTGTTTGAGTTTTATCTGTGTGCATGGTTTAACAGAATCAAAATTCAAACCGTTTTCTACATCCATTCAATGCATTCTGCTTCATTTACTCTGCAGTATCCCACTGAATCGCATGACCCAATGAATCACATTCTTCCTGCAAAGAATTCAAATGTGTCTGACAAAAGGTAACTATTCATACCAATTGTTCTTGGCCATGCATTCATTTTTGGAAAGGAAACGTGTGACCAAGCTCAAAATTGTACGGCATGAAAACTTCAAGTGAATATTACAATTTATTGCAAAGGCGAAGATCAAATGAGAAATAGACAATGTGAACACTGGCATGCAGACCGAAGAGGCATTCAAAATAGATTCATGCTTTGTAGAAACAGCCAACATCAGGCAAAACTGTCCCATGGAAGCGTATATGCCTGGATTTATATATTTATTTAATTTATGCTTTTATCACAAAGCACCTTTGATGTGTTTTTCAATATATCAAAAGACCCACATCTACCGACACACACAGACACACACAATGCACAATCCAGAAAGGCTCCAGGATAACTCTGTGCTCGGCACTGACAGTATGGTCCTGCCTCTGCCCAAGAGAATGTGGGCCAGCCTCAGGCATCCCAAGACCCTCATATCCACAGTTGGTGATCTAGTTTTACAAGCATGGACATATGGGATCTGTTCATAATTTATGTAAAATGTTGAAAAGGTCTCCACTGCCTGATTTGGTTCTAGCATCCTCAATGGTACACTCTGTATTTTTAGAAATGTCAAGCAATATTGTCTTTTGAATATAATAATTACAAATTACCAAGGCAAGTTGGACAAGTACAGATGCCATGTAGCATGAACCAGAGTGGGTTAATATGGTTTTAATGGCTGAATTATACACTACTGTCCTACTATATTCTACACTTCAACAGATGTGTCGATAGTGCAAATATTTACAATCTAAACCAATGGTTTTCAACTGGAGGGTCTGTTTTAAAAGGGTTTGGAGATGGCAGAAATCAGCCTTGGTAAGCATAAGCATATTTTTGAATGCTAAACAAATCTGTTTTTGTGTTCATCACTTGAGATCCTAGGTAAATGTTTTGCCCCGAAGCAAAAACCATCAGTTCTTAATCACAATTGTGCTTGACATCTAAAAATCACTCTCATACTTTACATTATTGCTAAAGTGGCATGTAAATAACATGTACTGGTGGTTAGTGGGAATACATTTGAATATTTTTAACAACCTCAGTCTGAGTCATGCACTTACACAGTGTGCTTTTATGTTCAAGCAAGAACGACCACTCGCACATGTGCCCATATCCATATATAATCTCGAGAATACAATCGAGGAAGGGATGAACATTGTGTTCATTGCGTCAGAAAGATGATAAGACTACAGCAAAAAAGATGAGAGATCAATGGATGATAAAAACAAGATAGAGAACAAGATATCTTAAGATACATTCACTTCAGTTCACCAACCCCTACTAGAACATTTTGCTCAAGCCAAGGGTAAATGTATGCAGTGCACTTCAGCGCATTAAAGCCCTGCTGAGAGAGAACGAAGAAGGGAGGGAGGGAAAAGCACAGTACACGTAATCCAGCCTGATGTTTAATTCACTCCATAGGTCCATGTCTCCATAACTAGAATGTGCAGTGAGAGGTAAAATGTTCATGCAGCAATTTTAAATATTTAAAGACCTTCAGGCTCACACTTGCACTTTTTTTAGGGTGGAGTGGGAGAGGTGAATTTTAGGGGGTATTTTTCTGAGATCAGATTATATTAAAGCAATTAGCCATGAAAGACCACACATTATAGGGATTTTACTATGGTTAAAGGGGTTTCTTAGGCATATTGGGAAGCAGAATCCCTAAAGACGGCTTAACTAAACCATGGCAATATCACTCAAATATACAACCTTGAATAGCTTATTGCTTAAAATAGCACACAAAAATGCAAAAGACATGCTCAATAATAATAATTAAAAAAATAACAACGATAATAATTATTATAATAAATTCTTAATATGGTTTAAGAGGTGAACTGTGAGATAGAAGACTAAGGGCCCTATCTTACACCCGGCACAATGCAGCGCCATGCGCAACGCAAGTGTTTTTCGCTAGTTTCAGCCCGACGCAGTTATCATTTTCACATCCTGCACCACGCTGTTTAAATAGAAAATGCATTTGCGCCCATTTGTGCGCCCATGAATTTGTGCGCTGGTCTGAAAAAGAGGTGTATTCAGGTGCAATGTTGGCGCATTGCTATTTTGAGGCAACTGAAAAGACTGCACCATTGGCCAACTGAAACCTGGTCTAAAGTCAATGGCGCAATTTTTTTTTGTTATTTAAAGAGCGCGTTAGTAATGTGCGCCTATAGGCGGGTCCACAACGCGCGTACACTCTGCTTATTAAACACATAGGGACGCACAGCAGCACACAAACATGCCAAAGATTTTAAATAAAAGGATTACAATGTAAAAGATTATTATTGTGTACATAAAGATATGGTGGGATCCGGCTTGTCCCGTAGATGGTCTGCTTGCGCACTTTTACCTCGCGCACGAGCAGTTCCGTTTGCACTCTGGAGACTCGTTCGGTCTTTCCACTATCAAATTCCGTCATGTAAATAGCGAATCCGCCATGGCGCGAGCGCAACTGGCATTTAAACGGAATGAAGATGAGACTCTGATTGGTTTTAATGCACGTAAATCCCAAAACACACCCATTGCTCATTAAGAGAATAGGGACAAACCTGTTAGACCACGCTTCTAGCACGTCAACCATTTTTCCTGTCTTTAATCTAGCAAAAGTGGATTCGGACTCGCCCTAAGTGAACTTGCTTTAGACCATGCGCTTAGATCGTTAAATTAGGGCCCTATTACTTTTATCCAGCAAAGATGCATTAAAGTGCCTCTATTATGCTTTTTCAAATATTACCCATGCAGATAGGGGTTTGTGAATGTAAAATGTCTGCAAAGTTTTATAGATCAAAGTGGATGACACAAAGTTATTGTCTCCTGAAAGAAAGAATAGATTCTGAACTGATTAAAGGAGTCGCAAGTAATTCTCACTTCCATGTCACATAATAATGTAACAAATTTGCATAATGCCAGCCTATGGTCTTCATTGGCTGTCCGCAAACGACGTCTAGTTTGACCCGCCCTCAAACACTGCAGTTGGCGCTGAGGCCTGAAAGAGTTTGGTTGGTTGACAGGTCATGACAAGAAGACACTGTTTTCAAAGGTCCGAATCCACTTTGCACACACTTCAAAAGGCTGAGGGTTCGGGCTGGAATTGATATGGTAAAACCGATGCCATTGTTCGTATCGCTGTGTATCCAGAGCTGAGGAAGCCTCCGGACCTGAAATTGTTGGCTGTCATGACCAATCAGAGCAGAGTAGGCTCGGGATAAGCTTTGGATCTTCAAACGAACCGTTTTCAGACACTTGAGGTGATGAGGTGATGCTAAAAAAAATTAAAAAATAAAAATTAAAGTGTTTTTTGTCCTTGGATGCATGTAAACATATCGTAGAAGACCTCCAAAACAAAATTAGGAATCTTTAAAATAGCATAATTGGGGCACTTTAAATTGATCAAAATTGACAGTAAAGACCTTTAAATTGTTACAAAATCTTTATATTTCAAATAAATGCTATTCTTTTGAACTTTCTATTCATCAAATAAAAAAATAAAAAAATGTTTTCACGGGAATATTAAACACCACAACTGTTTTCAACATTAATAATATTAATAAATGCTTATTGATCATCAAATCAGCTTATTATAATGATTTCTGAAGGATCATGAGACACTGAAGACTGGAGTAATGATACTGAAAATTCAGATTTGCCATCACAGGAATAAACAACATTTAAAAATGCATTAAAAGAGAGAACAGCTATTTTTAGTTCTGATAATATTTCAGAATAATTTTGTTTTTACTGTGATTTTGATCAATAAATGCAGTCTTAGTGAGCATGAAAGACTTCTTCCCAAACATAAACACCAAGTTTATACAAGAATCCAGTTGATCTCATGTGTGCATATATCGACTATAATCAAACAGAGCATGAACTATCCATTTTATGAACACGTTTCGAAAGTATTCCATTAAAAGCTGTACATGTCTTCTGCTGGCCCCAAGGTATAAAACATAAATAAGTCCATGAATTTCCACAAGCAAAGATTCTCTTATTGGTGAACTCACTCCTGCAGCACAGTCCTGCCTGAGGTCTATGTGGATTTGGCTTCAATAATATCTGTCTACTGGGCTTTAATTAGGTCAGAGGAATATTTTTTTTAATATAAAAGGGGACATAATAGGTTAATTTCGAAAACCTACAGTGTTATTATTTTTACACATGCAGTATTAGCATCTCTAGAGCCCCAAAAAGTCAGGGAATCAATTTCAACAGAACAAGAGCGTTACCTGTATTACTCAATAGTCTGTGTGTATCATCTCAAGTCTGAATCCATTTCTCTTAATCACTTTACACAGTATGTAATCTCACATGAGAATCACTCCACAGTAACACGAGAGCCCATTTGCAGGCTATAAACTCTGCTGCACTGTGCTCCTGAATCTCATTTCCACACCACATGATCTATGCTTCATGGCGGCATCATTCCAACATTCAAATAACTCCAAATCAGCATCACACACAGCAGCCACGATATGAATCCACACATAACTGACTCATACGGCCCATTCACACCAAGGATGATAATATCATTTAACGATAATTAAATAATAAGTTATAATGATTGTTCTAATTCTATGAGAATATGGAAGTCCACACCACAACTATAAGGACAACAACACAGAGAAACTATAACACCGGAATCTCTTTCACAACGATTTCCCCCAAAGCTGATGTATGGCAAAAACGGTTTAAAAGCATTATTATTGTTTATCATTAGTTATCGTTCTTGGTGTGAACGGGCCTTCAGGTACGAATAAAGAATAAAAAATTTCGGTCTTTACAGTCAAATCAGGTTATTTGTTCCCTTTGTTCACTTCCGGTGGTTTGTTGCCTTTCCATGTTTCCATGACAACTCATTTTCCACACCTGTTCCTTGTTAGCCTCTTGTTAGCCAGTGTATATACCACTGTGTTTCAGTAGTCTTTTGTCGGTCGTACATGTATATTTGTAAAACTTTATATTTTCTTTTGTGTGTGGATGATTTGAATAAACTATTGTGATTAGATCCTCACCTCTCCTCTTCCCTTCAACGACGTGACAGCAGTTGTGAACACTTCTAATAGCATATAAGAAAAACAAAAGTTGAATAAATGAACTGTAGTGGGAAATTATTTACAGGACCTGAGATATGCACTTTTCTTACCGTCTTATAACGTTTAACTTTTTTTAAAAACCCACAGACATGATATGAGTCAGCTACCTGAATGAAATACATTGGAAAACCACAGGAATCATTAAAGGGATAGTTCACCCAAAAATGAAAATTCTGTCATCATTAACTCACCCTCAAGTTGTTTCAAACCTGTATGAGTTTCTTTCTTCTGTTAAACACAAAAGAAGATAGGCTATTTTGAAGAATGTTGGTGACCAGACAGTTGCTGGACCCCATTGACTTCCATAGGAAAAAAAGATACTTTGGAAGTCAATGGGGTCCAGCAACTGTCTGGTCACCAACATTCTTCAAAATATATTCTTTTGTGTTCAACAGAAGAAAGAAACTCATACAGGTTTGAAACAACTTGAGGGTGGGTAAATGATGACAGAATTTTCATTTTTGGGTGAACTATCCCTTTAACTGAATATTTTAAATGTTTAAACTTTTTCTACAAGACTCCATTTATAAGTCCTGCATATTTAATCCTTCTGAGTGAAACAGGAAATGAGTGGTGTATCAAGGGTTCTCTTGGACCTATAAGAGGATGTCAGCTCCGGGTTATCCTTAAATGCTTTTATTCATATATCTTCAAACTAATTATTGTCATTTGCGCTTTTATATAGAAGGTTAATAAGGAGAGCACTCCTTTGAGCTGCTCAGGAAATGAGGCTGTGAAGAGGGAGAGGACGTGGAGGTTAGCTTGAATGGAGGTGCCTCTCCAAATACACTTTTCTTGCACTTTTCATGTCTTATTCAGTAAATCCAAGTCTTCAATATTTGACCTATAGATGCCCCGAATGTGCCTGAGCTCAGTGAGTGTCTCTATGTGTGCATGTGGATGCTGTCCTAAGGGAAAAGTGAGTCGAGTTAAAAGGCTTCTTTGACATTGGGAATTGTTTGCTTTGTTTTATCATATACTGATATAATGCATGAATAAAACATATGTTCTGCTTCAAGAACACACTAGTACTTTCGTCTTGTTTACTCCAGGTTTGGAAAGAAACCGTCATGGAAATATACAATATAAGAAACTATCCTAAAAACCTATGACTATCCTAATGTATAAGTAAATACTACACAATGTGGATCATCTATATATTTAGTGCTGTTAATCAATTCAAATCTTTAATGCAATCAATTACATAATGTGCAGATTAATTGAATTAATCATAAATTAATCGCACATACATTTTGTCTGAAAAATGACCCCCTCAAAAGACAATTTAAAGTCATTTTTGTGTTAGGTGAGAAAAGCATTGAATAGTTCTAGTTTATAAATAAATATTTTGACTTTTAAGGCTGAAATGACATTTTTTTAGTAGCTGGTGGAATAGAAGAGGAATTTTGGTATATTTACACAGACTTTATTGAAGCTTAGAGGTGGCATGAATATGAATGAGAAATGAAAAGATACTTTATATATAAAACTAAAACCAATATAACTCACTAAAACTCAGACAAAGTCACTGCCTGAGTCATTAATTCAATCGATTTATTCCAATGGATGATTCATTCCGGAAAGAAGCACCTTCATGAATCGGTCATTGAATCAATGGCTCACCCGATTTATGAAAAGAATAGAAAAGTGGATTCATTCAGTAATTAAACATCAGTGTGTGTTGCTCAGAGACGTACAACAGTTCTGCTGTGGCTTTGTTTGGAACTATTTTCATTGGTAACATTGAGCAAGAACAGACAGTATTGACCATATTGTGTTGTGTCTAAAATGTAACACAATATTAACATTTGCAATCATGCAGATATTCAGGAAAAAGACAGCACCCTTGCTCATGTGAAATTGCTAAACTCTATCATATAATACACTGTATGACAAAAACCCAATACAAGGGGATATTTTGCCCTCGTATATTGAATTTTAGTGCTCATTTCATTTTCTCTATATGATACTTTGCCATCTTCACATAGATGTTTAATCCTGTATAAGCATGTTTAAGCAAAATGCTGTTTAAAATAATTAATACAAATTAATTTACTACCTATTTACACTTCCATCTTATTATATTTCAATCTTTATGTTCTGCAGAAACCATAATGGCACGTGTGTACTGACTGTAATGCAGAACGCAACCAAGAGGGGGCTATACAAATATGCATAAGATTACAGTAAGAAAGGTAGCAATTCCTCTGGCACTGGTCTGTGTGTGTGTGTGTGTGTGTGTGTGCGTTTGTGTGCGTGTGTGTGCGTGTGTGTGTGCGTGCGTGTGTGTGTGTGTGCGTGCGTGCGTGTGCACACATGTTTGTTTCTTTCCCTGTGGGACTTCAACCTAAATGCACAAAGACTCATGGGGGCTCGTGTCACTGTGGGGACCAAAATTGAGGTCCTTTATGCTTATAAATCATACAGAATGAGTTTTGTTTTTTTGTTTTTTGAAAAATGTTCAAAAAACAAGAAAGTTTTGTGTGATGAGTAGGTTTAGGGGTAGGGTTAGGGAAAGGGGAGATAGTTTGTACAGTATAAAAACCATTACGTCTATAGAGAGTCCTCACAAATATAGTGAATGTGTGTGTGTGTGTGTGTGTGTGTGTGTGTGTGTGTGTGTGTGTGTGTGTGTGCAGCAGAGAGTAGGCAGAGACAGAGAGAGGTGTCATACATAATTCACGCCATTCTCTGAGTATTTTCGGATCATTGTGACAGGGACATGACAGAGTCCCTCAGAGACCTGGGTAACACACAGTTATTCACTTACACACTCCACATCAACACACTCTCTCTGATGGCAGGGAGGAAACAGTTGGAGTCCTCCCACGTGACACTTAACACACTTCTCTAGTATGACACATTACGCACAACATCTCAATGCTGCGTCAAAGTGCTGCTCACTGCACACTACGCACAGAAACACTCATTCCCACCTTATCATTGCCTTCTAGTGTTTGTATGAGTAATACACTACAGAGAGTAATATGGCATGTGTGTGACTTGGGAACAATGAACAGGTTCTTATTCATAACTGGGTCCATTCTAAAAAAATAAAATAAAATAATGATAAAAAACATACTAAAATGTTCTGCTTATGAATCTTTTAGTCTAAAACAACATCTGTTTTCAACACAACACCAACAACAACTTTACAGCTTGACCAGTGCAATCATGAATTATGAACTATTCTTTTAAATAAATTAGTTTGAATCAGACTCACTGGCTGACTGAAACTAGCCGTTCTTGATTAATTTACTGAACAGTAAATTGTTGAAATGTTAAAATGACTTGAGAACAGTGACGGTTTTGTAAATTCAACAAATCTTCAATAAATGAACGAATAAATGTTATTCTAATATACTATGTAAGCATTTTGCAAGTTGAGAAAATATGCCTAATTAAGTTCAACGTACATACATTTTAGTACAGGCAACTTGAAAATATAAGTTATCGTATTTCAACTAAATCTCAGGTTACTTTTAAATAAGTTGTTGGGTCAACTATTTTAACTATGTCAATTAAACTTTTTAAGTTGAAAACACTTAGTAGATTAAGTAAATAAAACTTATCTGAGTCAAAGCAAAAAGATAACTAAAAAAAGTTGAGTGATTTTTTATTAATTTTTTTAGTCTAGAGATTGAACAAATTATAAATAGTACTAAAATATTTGGCATTTTCTAATGTACAGTATGTGTCATTTTTTTTGTGTTAATGTATGGGGAGTGCGTCATCCTGCGATCATGTGCATGTTGCGTGTATAGGATCAGCTGGCAATGCGACCAACGTTCACTGCGGGAGAACGTACAGTAGCCTATACAGACAAAAATCTGCCAGCACCCTTAGGACTCAAAGCAACTCAAGCACACACACACACACACACACGCATGCACGACCGCACGCAAGCACGCACGCACGCACACACACACACACACACACATACACACGCACACACACTCATTGCAAAGTCATTCATGTGCATATACTGCAAATGGAATGCCTAACCAACTGTCTAAATAAGGTACAACTGATTTCATAAGCTGATTGGCTACAGACTCCATCATGGCTACCTGGCTGAGAACGGAAATAATTAGTCTTTGACTCATTCTTCTTAAGCACAAAGTGTCACGGTAGACACATGCTCTGTTCCTTCTAGTCTTGTGTTTATGTTGTGGTGTGAGCGCATGTGGGAAGTGGGCGTGTATGTGTGACATCACCTGATCCACTCCAGCTGATCATCATCATCACCAGCTGCAAGCTATCTCACTCACTCCTTAAATACTCACTGCTGTTCCTTCCATCCTTGTCAGATCGTTGTTTGATGTCGTTCGTGTTGGTGTTCCGGTGTTTGATTCCTGCCTTGTGTTCCTGTGTCTTCGTGTTCATCGTGTCGGAGTTCGTCTGTCTTCTCACCGCCACCTCTTCACTTCACATCACCACGGATCCTGACCATCGAAGTCCCTGCATCACCTTGTACCATCTGCTTGCACTGTCTTTGAGTATTGTCTGAATAAACCTTGCGTTCGCACTTGCTCCCTGTTTCCGTGTTCAGTCATCATGACAGAACGATCTGACCAACCGATGGGAGCAGCGAGCGTTTCTTCAAGTGCGCTGGAGGAATTCATTCACCACAGCGTTAGAAGAATGGATTCTCAACAGAAGGAGATCGGCGACACGGGTCGCGCAGTGCAAGCCTTGGTGATGCAGGTGTCCGAGCTCACCCAGCAGATCCAACGCCTACAGATTCCCACTGCGCCGCCCACACCGGCCGTTCCCCCTACACCACCAGTGAACCCTTCCCAGTCAGAGCCCCGCCTACCAGTTCCAGGACCGTATGCCGGCGAACCAGCTTTTTGCAGAGCGTTTCTCACTCGATGCTCTATGCATTTCGCACTCCAGCCTAATACCTTCAGTACAGAACAGTCAAGAGTGGCGTTCGTGCTGACATTACTGACTGGGAAAGCGGCACTCTGGGGAACGGCGGTGTGGGAGAACCAGAGCCCATGCTGCGCCTCGTTCCAGACCCTCGCAGAGGAGATGAGGAAGGTTTTTGATCGGGCGGTTTCAGGGAGAGAGGCCGCCAGGACATTGGCTGAGCTCCGCCAGGGAGAGAAATCGGTGTCAGATTTCTCTATCGAATTCCGGACGTTGGCGGCGGAGTGCGGCTGGAACGAGGAGGCGCAGTGGGACATGTTCCTGCATGGGTTGGCTGACCACGTCCAGAGGGAGATCTACGCCCTGGATCTTCCAACCTCACTATCTGGACTTATCGATCTGGCGCTGCGGGTGGACGCTCGGCTGTCCAGGGTCGAGCGTCGGGTTCCATCCACTCACCCCAGCGGAGGGTTCAACGAGCCGAGATCCAGCGGCAGGGACGTGGTCAGCCCCGTCTACGATCCCGAGCCCATGCAGGTGGGTCGAGCTCGGCTTTCCCGGGAGGAGAAGGAGAGGCGGAGGTCCCAGGGCCTTTGCCTGTATTGCGGTGGAGCGGGACATTTGGCTTATAATTGCCCGGTAAAAGGCCAAGCCCGATAGTAAACTTGAGGCTACTATCGGGTGGGATCTCCGCCAGGAAGACCTCATCCCCGACATCATCTACATCCACACTCCTCCCGGTAAGACTAAGATGGTCAGTCCACCAGCACGACTGTCGAGCACTTTTGGATTCTGGGGCCGAAGGTAATTTCATGGACCACACTTTTGCACGGAAACTTCAGATTCCCCTCAAACCCCTCACACACAGAATAGCAGTTCACGCACTCAATGGACAAGACCTTCCCGCCATTTCCCTCACCACGGAGAACCTAACCCTTATTTCTGCTGGCAATCATTCAGAGACTATTTCATTTTACATCATGGATTCACCCCTTGCACCCGTCGTCCTTGGCCATCCCTGGCTCATCCAACACAACCCCCGAGTGGACTGGCACCATAAGACCGTGCTGGAGTGGAGCAAGGAATGTCATAAGTCTTGTCTTGTGTCTGCCTGTTCGTCTGTGCCTGTTTCTGTGTTTCAGGAGGAAACAGGGGATCTGTCTAACGTGCCCGCGGAGTATCTGGACCTGAAGGAAGTGTTCAGTAAGTCTCGTGCTGCTTCTCTCCCTCCGCATCGTCCCTATGACTGTGCCATAGATTTACTGCCAGGTAAGACTCCGCCTAAAGGCAAGTTATATTCACTCTCTGTCCCAGAGAGAGAGGCTATGGAGAAATATATTTCTGATTCTCTAGCAACCAGGTTCATTCGCCCTTCCTCTTCTCCAGCGGGGGCGGGGTTCTTTTTTGTGGGGAAGAAGGACGGTTCTCTGCGACCTTGTATTGATTACCGAGGGTTGAATAACATCACGGTAAAGAATACTTATCCTTTGCCGTTGATGTCCTCCGCCTTTGAGAGGTTGCAGGGAGCGTCCATTTTCACAAAATTGGATTTGCGTAACGCTTATCATTTGGTTCGCATTAGGGAGGGAGATGAGTGGAAAACTGCTTTTAACACCCCTAGGGGGCACTTTGAATATTTGGTTATGCCTTTTGGGCTGTCCAACTCCCCAGCAGTTTTCCAGGCACTGGTCAATGACGTGCTGCGAGATATGATCGATCAGTTCATATATGTCTACCTGGATGACATATTGATTTTTTCATCTTCTCTCCAGGAGCATGTGCAGCACGTTCGACGAGTGCTTCTGAGGTTGCTAGAGAATGGGCTTTTTGTCAAGGCGGAGAAATGCGATTTTCATGCACAGTCTGTCCCTTTTCTAGGATACATCGTCTCGTCTGAGGGGATGCGGATGGACCCTGAGAAGATCAAGGCTGTGGTAGATTGGCCAACCCCGGACTCTCGCAAGGCCCTGCAGAGGTTCCTGGGGTTCGCCAATTTCTACCGGCGTTTTATTCGCAACTTCAGCCAACTAGTCGCACCTCTGACCGCCTTGACTTCCCCCAGAACGGCGTTCAGGTGGTCTGACACAGCCGAGGCTGTGTTTAACAAACTGAAAGGCCGCTTCGTTTCAGCCCCCATCCTCGTAGCCCCTGATTCCTCACGTCAGTTTGTGGTGGAGGTCGACGCGTCAGAGGTGGGAGTAGGAGCAGTGCTGTCCCAACGTTCCCCTTCAGACGACAAGATGCACCCTTGCGCGTTTTTGTCTCATCGGTTGTCCCCGGCTGAGCGTAATTACGACATTGGTAACAGAGAGTTGTTGGCAGTCAAGTTAGCGTTGGAGGAATGGCGCCACTGGTTAGAAGGGTCGGGGGTACCTTTTATCGTCTGGACTGATCACAAGAACCTAGAATACATCAGAACTGCTAAAAGATTGAACTCCAGGCAGGCTCGGTGGGCACTTTTTTTCGGACGTTTTGATTTTTCTCTATCTTACCGTCCGGGTTCCAAGAACATCAAACCCGACGCCTTGTCCCGTATATTTGATTTTTCCGAGCGCCCGGTTACTCCCGAGTGTATTTTGCCCGAAACGCTATTCGTTTCCACACTCTCATGGGAGGTCGAATCGAGGGTCATGAAGGCCCTAGAAGGGGTAACGCCTCCGCCCGGTTGTCCACCGAATCGATTATTTGTGCCAGAGGAATTACGTTCAGACGTCATCCAGTGGGGTCATAGTTCCAACGTGGCTTGCCATCCAGGAGTTAATCGTACTAGTTTTTTAGTCAGGCAACGATTCTGGTGGCCCCGTATGGCTTGCGACATCCACGATTTTGTTTTGGCTTGCTCTGTTTGTGCCACTGGTAAGACTTCTAATCGACCTCCAGATGGGTTACTCCAGCCGCTGCCGGTTCCTTCGAGACCCTGGTCCCACATCGCTCTAGATTTTATCACCGCCCTCCCACCCTCTCAAGGGAACACGGTCGTTTTGACTGTGGTGGACCGGTTCTCGAAGGCAGCCCATTTCATCCCCTTACCCAAATTACCCTCAGCTAAGGAGACGGCGGTTGCGGTCGTAGATCACGTCTTTCGGCTTCATGGCCTCCCGACGGACGTGGTTTCCGACAGGGGACCCCAGTTTGTGTCCAAATTTTGGCAAGAGTTTTGTAGACTTCTGGGGGCGACTGTTAGTCTCTCGTCTGGGTTTCACCCCCAGAGCAATGGTCAGACCGAGAGAGCCAACCAAGATTTGGAGAGGGTGTTGCGATGTTTGGTATCTAAGAATCCTTCCTCATGGAGCCAACAACTTTCTATGGTGGAGTACGCGCACAACACGTTACCAGTGTCGGCCACGGGCCTATCTCCGTTTGAGTGTAGTGTAGGTTACCAGCCACCTATTTTTCCCAGTCTGGAATCCGAGGTTGCGGTCCCCTCTGCTCACGCCTTCGTCCAGAGGTGTCACCGCACCTGGACTAGAGCCCGTGAGACTCTACTCCAGGTGGGGGCGCGCACCAAGGCTAGGGCCGATCGCCACAGGTCTAAGCCTCCGATATACGTCGTGGGTCAAAAAGTGTGGCTTTCTACTAAGAACATTCCTTTGCGCTCCGTCTCTAATAAACTTGCACCCAAATTCATTGGCCCGTTCCCTGTCACTAAGATCATTAGTCCAGTGGCAGTCCGCCTCAAATTACCTCCCGCGTACAGGAGGGTTCATTCCGCCTTTCATGTGTCTAAGATTAAACCCGTGTTTCATTCTCACATTAATCCGCCTGTCCCGGTTCCTCCCCCACCGCGACTCGTAGATGGGGAGACCACATATTCGGTTAATCGCATTCTGGACTCTAGGCGGAGGGGACGCGGATTTCAGTACTTGGTGGACTGGGAAGGTTACGGTCCGGAGGAGAGAAGTTGGGTTCCTGCTAGAGACATAATGGATCACTCCCTTATCGATGACTTCAATCGGCAGGTAAAGGAGCCTGGGAACGCCAGGAGGCGTTCTTAGGAGGAGGGGTACTGTCACGGTAGACACATGCTCTGTTCCTTCTAGTCTTGTGTTTATGTTGTGGTGTGAGCGCATGTGGGAAGTGGGCGTGTATGTGTGACATCACCTGATCCACTCCAGCTGATCATCATCATCACCAGCTGCAAGCTATCTCACTCACTCCTTAAATACTCACTGCTGTTCCTTCCATCCTTGTCAGATCGTTGTTTGATGTCGTTCGTGTTGGTGTTCCGGTGTTTGATTCCTGCCTTGTGTTCCTGTGTCTTCGTGTTCATCGTGTCGGAGTTCGTCTGTCTTCTCACCGCCACCTCTTCACTTCACATCACCACGGATCCTGACCATCGAAGTCCCTGCATCACCTTGTACCATCTGCTTGCACTGTCTTTGAGTATTGTCTGAATAAACCTTGCGTTCGCACTTGCTCCCTGTTTCCGTGTTCAGTCATCATGACACAAAGCTCCAAAACATTCCACATCATTACATTTTTACTGGGATGCTATTTGGTGCCTGTTTTGTTTGTGACATTTTGGCAGGGTGATTCATTAATTGTTGTCTAGTGCGGTGGGTTTGGGATTGTGCCATGATGGCTGAATAACTCTTGCTGAATGAGCTCCTCTGTGCTACCGCTGATTAACTGAACAACAGGCACGTGGAGAGACGAGGAGACGGAGCTGAGACCGTGTTGCAATTAGGAATTGCTTTTCTTTAAGCTTCTTTTCCCTTTGGATTCGACAGGGACATCCAAAGCAGGACTTATTAACAGATCAGACAGATCCACAATCGACAGATAATTATCATCCGGAGTCAATTTTTGTAATTTATCCCAAGACTGTCACAAGGTTCGACTCAAAGATATCGTGATCCAAGATTATTGAACTGCTTCTGGACGGTCCCAACTGTAATTCTTCACTGCAGTGTATAATTATGTCACTCACATGGGGTAATGGGCATCTCCAGCTATCAGTGGAGGTTTAGGGTGCAATTAGTGAGCAATTGACTGTGTTTGTCGCAATATTCTGATATGCTGTGGTAATCAGCTTCGCTCTCCTGTGTACTTTAGCCATTTCATTGGTCAGCATATAGGTACTAGGGAAATATGGAGGAAATATTAGCATAGCACAAATCTGTGTAGGTTGTGGGAAGTGTTGGGTGTGTGACGCTGGAGGGATTTCTGGACCGCAGACGAAGGGCTTGCTAGAAGGGATAATCCAGTGGTTTTTGACTGTGTCCCTTATCTAAAACAGTATCTAAACATTATTTCTCTCACGAGGAAGCCATAGATGCTTGCAACACTTTCATATGCAGCAATTCAATACTTCTGATAAAGCTAAAATGAATTTATAATCAAATGTCTCACAAAATTGCATTTATCTAAGAGCACTGATCTGTCCTCACAGTGATTATTTCTTAATTTCATGAATAAATATGATAAGTTGATATCACAAACTGTGGTCACTTTAGTTTGGTGTACACATATGTATTATTAACTATGACTTTTGCCTCAATAAACTGCTAATTTACTGCTTATTGATAGTTGGGTAGTGGTTAAGTTTAGGTATTGGGATTAAGGGATGTAGAATATGGTCATGTAGAGTAAAGCATTTTTAAGTACTAATAAACAGCCAATATGATAGAAATATGCAAGCTAATAAGCAACTAGTGAGAATTGGCCCCAAAACTAAAGTGTTACCCACACTTTTTCTTTGCATTTATGTTGGTTCTATTGTCAGCACTGGATTGACAGTTCACATGGGTAACTTTGTACTGTGTGTTTGATGGCTGTGTTTGTCCACCAACACTGCAGACTATTTGTGACCCAGGAAAAACCCTGAACCCTACTTAAAACCATCACATTTGCAAATTTCGAGCAAATTGTCTAACCAACCATCCATTAATGTGTTATGACACCACCTAAAAAAAACAGCTGTAAACCAGCTTTTGCTGGAATAGGAGATTCAAGCATCAAAGTTTGATATCCCAAATGTGGCAGAACTGTGAGCCGAAATCTCCCCCCGGATTGAAAACTGAAGAGTGCTGTTCACTTACCCCTAACATGATGGATCGCTTTGATTAGAGCTCAGCAGTTCACAACATCTCACATCTGAGTGCCTCCTAACAACTTTGATTTTCACAAGTCTCATGTGCTCACACACACACACACACACACACACACACACACACACACACACACACACACACACACAAAGAATAAGAACTACAGTTGATATGTAGGAGAAGATGGATGTTGAGGAGCAACGACTAGACAAGCCCACACATCAGTATCAAGTGATATATAAATCATTTGAGAAACAAAGAGAGTGATAAAGAAAGTACAAGCATCGGTCAGGGAATTAAACTCCTATGCAATCTAAATAAGGCTTTTAGTTTTTAATTGCAGAAATGCTGGTGTTTTCGACAAAAAAATCCTGCAAAATCATCAATGCTTATCTTAGGGTTAGAGGATATTAGAATGAAATTTATTCTCCTTGGAAAATCAATGAAAGTTTGAAAAAAAAGGAGAAAATATGTGCAAGGCTAATTTCTAGGCTTCTCTTTTGCTTGTCACAGATAAGCCGAGGCTGAAGGGATGATAGGAAATAAAATCAATACTCTTGTATCAGCTCATCCCAACTCACCCTGAATAAAGGCATCTTCATTGAAGACATCTTTCTCCCTCTGTCTCTACTCCTCTCTCTGCATTTGTTCGCCAACACATAATAGAAAAAAAGGCACATAAATAGACTTTTCACACTTCACATAATTAACCTTGTGTCATTCTAAACCAGTGGCTTGCAACCATTTTGATTGCAAGGACGCTCATTGCCCACAACACAAAGGCCCTGTGACTTTTCCTGATGTGTGAGATTTTAGTTTCTTTCAGATAAATTATTTTAGAGCTTGGCACAACTAGAAAATAGTTTGTACCTGATTGTATGTTTTTTTAATAGCGCGATTTTGGGGGAGTTGTATTCAATTTGACCCAGACCACACAGGCTGTAACCAGAAATCAAACAGTGCATGAGGGTTAATGATTACAGGGGGGCATAATAATAATAATAATAATAATAAAGAAAACTAATAATGATGTGCGAGGAAAAATCATTTATAATAACTACTGCAATATTCCAATTTTAAAAAAAATGGTCCATTTTGATTTCATGGTGACTTTAGTGGCCTTAAACTGGGGTTTAAAAAGATGTCAAGGCTAAGTGCAGTGTGAAAAGATTTTAGAAGTAAAAAGAAGAGGAAGAATAAGCAAGGAAGCATCAGACAGAGAGATCCACTGTTCCCTAGACAGATTTATTTACAGTCTACCATGTATCTAAGCTTCATGCCTCCAGTCTGCTTCATGAGGTTACAAATGAGCCCATTAAGACAGCAAACAACTACACTGTATGAAACAGATAGCTGATACCTTATCTACATCAATCACTACCCCCTACATAGAGCGCAGACAAATGTGTGTGGCTAATGAGAGACGGATGTCGAGAAGAAAGATTTCTTGCTAGAATGTGCGTGCACAAAAGACACAAAAAGAAACACTTTGTCCCAAACGGCTTCAGTGTACAGGCAAGTATTACTGAGTTTTACTAATGCATTCCTTTAACCGCCCATCATTGTAAGTGTCCATTCTGCCTGCGGGATGTCATGTCCCCAAAAACACACACATTATGACACTGCTATGAGTCTGTGGTGGCTCATGCGCTCAACCTGTAAGACCTCACACAGAATTTAATATGAGAAAAGCATTAGAGAAAGAGAATTATCTGTTTGGAAAATGACGCAGAATGAAAGGAGTAACATAACACATTATGAAACCATTACTTAAGACCATATGAGGCCTAACCAGAAGTGGTTACCTGAAACAATACATTGTTTACTCCTCATTGTAAAACGCATCTCAAATGCAGCTTCTGTGACCAGTGATCCGATTTTAAAAGAAAGTTCTCCAATTTCATGACTACACACATTAGGGACGCATCAGGATTAAGGTTCCAGTGCAGTCACATGTGTTCTCGACTATTGAAAGCATCATGTGACCCAATCACATTAATATTTAAACACAATTATGCCAGTATTTAGCTTGATCCACTTGTGATTTGAAATGGATGTTAGTACCAGGTGTACATGGGGTCTTAGAATCTGGCATAAATCATATTGGTGTTATCTAAGGAGCACACGGTTCCCTTTGACTTCCATTGTATATATTTTTTCTACGATGGAAGTCAATCGCTGTCTTCAACTGTCTGGTTACAAACATTCTTCAAAATATATTTTGTGTTCAACTGAAGAAATAAACTTATACAGGTTTTGAACAACTTAAGGGTGAGTAAATGGTGACATAATTGTATTTTTTTGGGTGAACTATTCCTTTAAGACAATTACAAACTTAGTGTTTAGCCATTTTGTACGGTGGCCCAGTAGTGCACAACACAACAAAATTTAAAAAGCAAACAAAGCAAAAATGAATCTACAAAACAACCGAAATGCGCCACAACACAACGGAAAATGTACAACACAACAGAAATGAGCCACAACACAACGGAAACAAACCACAACACAACGAAATAAAGCCGCAACACAACGGAAATTCTCCCGACCACTAGAGGGCTCTTGGAGCGCGACCAAGTTATTGTTCCTTGCCATTGTTCTATAGAGTCTAATATATATATCAACACCACGATTAGTTTTAACAGTATGTAGCTAACCATTGTATATCGACATTAATTAATTAATTCAAAATCACCAAATCAACTACGTACCTATTCAAAATCACTTTAGTACTAAATATATATAGCCACATCATATTTATTTTAATTTAGTTTTTTGTTTTTGTGTCAAAATAGTGAAAATAGTTTGTGATAATGATAATTGTCCCTCTTTCTGATTATTATAATTTTGAAAATAACAACAACAATTATTATTATATTAATTAATAATTAATTTGGCACATCTAAAGTATTAATCATGGCATGACCACAAAATAATATAAGGAATAAATCAGGAACATTATTATCTAATTTGCTGCTTACTCTCTCTCTCTCTATCTCTCTCTCTCTCTCTCTCTCTCTCTCTCTCTCTCTCTCTCTCTCTCTCTCTCTCTCTCTCTCTCTCTCTCTCTCTCTCTCTCTCTCTCTCTCTCTCACCTGCTGACCTGTGCAGCTTGAGGTGAGCCAGTAACATTAGTTCATCATCTCTTTTTAATGCATGCAATTAATGCTTAACACCTTCATTTAAATGAAAACTACTTAGATCATTAACTTCTTTAGCTAATTAACTGCTTCAGCTTCAGTCATTTATATTGCACATCTTTTTGGTACGTGACTAGTGTCTGCAATGCTAACAATTTGATCTTCTGTTGTCATCGCATGATGCAGAACTTGAGGCTTATTAGTATTTGCCAAAGATTGAATGCCGAGCACTCAAGTTTAGTACAGTTCCCGATATTGTCCCTGCTAAAAAACTAAAAACTAAAAACAGTGCAACTATTATTTAATCAACAACAATAGCCAAACTTAACTCTCGCTGCCCAGTGTGTCTTGCATTAAGTCTGGTTGTTCTCAGATATTATTAGACAGAATATAGAATATTAAATCCAACCATAATACATCATATGATACATATTTAGGACATGTGTCATCGGGTCTGAGGTCAGTTGTCTTAGGAACCATCCAGCCTTTTCTCTTTCACCTTGGTAACCAAGGTGATGTGTCACACCTCACATGACCTTTCCTTCAAGGTTATGCATTGAAGCCCAAGACATGTGTCAGTCAGTAGACTTCTAATCACGGTCACCATAGTTACCACACACCTGCATCCCAAGTAACTTTATAACTACCTTCCGTCTTTGTAAAGACTTTTGTGTTGTCAACTGCATTTCGTATCCCCGTCCCTTGGATCCAATTGGCTCGCTCGTCTATGGCTATTTGCCATTTCTGGATTTCGCTCAATCTCAAGATTATCCCCACACTCTGCTCTGCCTGATCCTTTCAGGCAGGAGGAAGAAAGAGAACATGCATTCACCTTTCCCCAATTTTTAGTACGCAACAAAAACACATGAAAGATTTAGCACCAGGATCTCAGTTAACCAAGATACCGAACATCTGCGGCAATCCATCATACTTCATACACCATACACCATCCTGTATGTATTGCAACATTAGATGTCAAAGTCTTAAGAGGAAGAGCAATTACAGAGGCAACTCTTATTAGCCTTATGAGTGGTTCTCCTGCATCATGGACTCATCAGCCTGATGTTTTCTTTGGATGACTCAGCATGATCCACATGAAGATGAGGTGAAACACTGAATTATGCGTGATTGGATTCAGTTTATTGAAATAAACAGAGTTGTCTGAAGAGCAGAATTAGCACACATGATTTATATCATCAGCTCATTAACACAGGCTCAAACACCTGAACCAAGGCCCTGTTTACACCTGGTATTAAGATGTGCTTTGGTTGATTGGATCACAAGTGGACGATGCTAAACAACAGGAGTAAAAAGGGGTCTAAAACATTTTGAGCTTGTCCACTTTCAACCATTTCCAGAGGTAGTCGTAAAAGCATTCAACCAGATTGCTCTCGTATAGTGTAAACGCTCATGTGGTTCGAAATGTGTTCGAACAGCCATAAAAGACCATCTACTCTCCGCCTATTGACCTAACTCGCCAATAACGAGTTTATATCACGCAATTCTGAGAAAAAGAAGTCAGAATTGTGAGTTTATTTCAGGGAATTCTGAGGAAAAAAAGTCAGAATTGTGAGATGTAAACTCGCTATTGCAAGAAAAAAAAGTCAAGATTGTGAGATGAAAAGTTGCAATTACCTTTTTCATTTCTTTTATTAACAAGCTTCCATAGTTTTCACTGTAGTTTTTGATCAAATGAATGCAGCCTTGGTGAGAGACTTCTTTCAAAAACATTTAAAAAAATCTTACCGACCAAACTTTTGAATGGTAGTGTAGTTTAAATAATTGACCAAGTTCTGTTTTTACAGGATTCTTGAGGATTCACTGTAGATTTTGACCAATGTACACATTTCACATCTGAAGCTGCGTATCATCCAGAAGCTGTTTGAAATCAACTTGAATATCACCTTCAACTATCACCAACCAAAGTCTCCTGGACCAGTAGAAAGACTAAACCACAATGCTTCTAACGTTCATACAGTAGTACTTCACAGCACATGCTTTTATTCATAATTTACTTGGTCGGTATAATTCTCTGAGGTGCCAGCAGCAGTCAATACACAAACAAAAATAAGACACTGCACTACGATAATTTAGGTTACAAATACCCGTGTACAGCCATAACAATTGGAGTACACCAATTTAACATTAACTTCTGACTGCGCACACACACATTCAATGCTGTATTGCAGTGTAGCATACAAAGAAATTCATACCTGCAGTGCAACAAAGTGGAAAGTTTCTGAAAAGGTTCAATTACACATAATGTATGAAATGTATCTAAATATACTGGCTTTCTTTCATAAGCACAATGGCACCATGATTGTATGAGCTGAGGAAATGGGCAGAAAAATTAAATTCACAGACTATGTTTGACAAGATTAATACTTTAAACTCTTTCATGTATTAACAGCTTTATTTTTTTCAGCATGCACTACCGAAATTGCAAAACTAACACAATTCAGCCAACAAAAAGTGTTTACATAAGTATGTGTAAGCGGGTTCATATAATTGCAGTCTGGCTGATAACGTCTTAATAATTTGTGCAGTTGATCTTACACTGACTTGGATGTTTGAATGTTTGAAACTTTAGCAAAGACGTAATTATGAAATGGCAAATAAGATGGATTCAGAACAGAAGGAGTGAGAGTGAGTGAGTGAGTGTGTGTGTGTGTGTGTGTGTGTGTGTGTGTGTGTGTGTGTGTGTGTGTGTGTGTGTGTGTGTGTGTGTGTGTGTGTGTGTGTGTGTGTGTATCAGCAATTTTCCAAGTTTTTCCTCATATATTAGGAGACTCATAGGCTTATTGCTCTTGGTTTAAACATGTCAACATCAAACAGCTACACAGTGTAATGCTTTGAATGTATAACAACATTTCAAAGTAACAGCTCGCTTTCAGATTACAACCTGAGGAGGCCTGGTTGCTGGATTATTTTCCTTTTTGTAGCATAAGAGACATTTACAAATCAGACCACTACAGCAAGTGTATAATTGAGTGATAAATGAGTGTATAATTATTTCTTATTATCCTAATATTAGAATAACCAATGTCTAAAAACAAAAGGAACTTAATTGTTTACTAATTTGAACAGTTAACATGGTGCCAGTTTGTTTGTATTTGGAGGTAAACTTTGGGGAAAAAAAATATTGAAACCTGATATTCTTAAATAAGCAATACAATATCTGTCAAAAGCACATCATAAAGCTGTTGTTAAACAGAGTGCTGGTGTTAAATGACCATTATAAAGTGCAGCCTGACCTCCATAGATGAATCTCTTTCGAAAAGCCAGCTGCAAAGTGTTTCAATTGATTTTCATGAGCTCATGAGAAGGAGAAGAAGAAGAAAAAAACACTTTGTGGTTAAGGAACTGGAGTGGTAACACAAAGGTAGCTGGTTCAGATCAAGAGCAGCACCTATCCAACATAAACCAGCCTCAGATAGTATGGAAACTCATTCTGGTTCTTCAACAGAGTGGGCCAGACTTTAATATACAAGACAAAAGTTTAGCTAGGTGTGGCTCAGAAATGTGTAACAACAAATTGGGAATGGTGTTCTCTACTCTGGGTGAAAGATCTATCTGCATCCCTCGGGACTGGTCTCCATGACATGCAGTTCAATGGAGACGACAGCAGAGGTGAGACAGAGTGTGCTCTCAGTAATGAACCCATAACGTCACCTAATGAGAATCATTTACTCATTGCAGGTCAAGCAGAGGTCAATTTCTATCCTCTACCAAATACAAAGAATAGGAAGTAGCTTATTACAAAAGCAACAGAGGACATGAAATGGCATGAACTGTAGTTGCCGCTTTCATAGTTGTGAAAGAGAGAGTAATGACAGCAAAAACTTCACTCAAACCTGATCCATCGACCTGTTTGTGATCTGATTGACCCAGAGAACGGCGAAAAGAACACAGTCTCTCATCTATGAGACGCCTTTCCACAGAGACACAACATATTAACTACGCTGAAACTGATGAAGAGCTCTTACGGAGAAAGACTTGATTGTAGAAAAACTGGAGAGAGTGTGTGCGAGCAGGTTAGCTATTCTTGTAGAGGAAAATATCTGTAACAAAGAGAGCACTTGACAAACTTCCTGCCACAGGAAACAGCGTCATAGCCAAAAAAAAACTCATTGGAAAAACGTGCCTGTAGTGATATGTACGCAAAATGATATTATGTTGATTCTTGCACCTTTCAAAGTGAAATGTGGTGCTAAAAACGCATTTAGTTTTTTAGATTAGTAATGTTTTTTTATATTGGTTGTTGTCCGTATCGTGACAGCTCGGAAATGAAACGTCCAGTGAGTGGCGCTAAAGGTTATAGCACTATTGAGTGTAAAAACTACAACGCTATCTCACGACCAATTTGTACAAATTTGTACGAGTCATTAAAAGGTGGCTGATTCGTACGAATTCATACAACCTCACTCGTACGATTTGTCTAAACCCACGTGATGGGTAGGTTTAGGGGCGGGGTCAGGGGTAGGTCATTCGTACGAATTCATACGAATTTGGTAACTTGTAAAAAAAATAGTACGAGTGAGGTTGTATGAATTGGTACGAATTAGCCACATAAAATTTGTACGAATTGCCGTGAGATCGGGTTGAAAAAAACATACAACTATTAATCGATTATCTACCTCTGTAATCATAATTTGTGTGAAAAGGAATAAAAGTGGCTGGGGTTTTACTGTCATTTGTGGTCATTTCAGCAGGAAACTGCAGTGGAGTGTATGTATATGTGTGTCTTTGGAGTTTTGCAAAAATTATGGTTATCATACATATAAAAAAAGTTATATAAATAAAAGAATCATCTGCCAAAAAACACATTAAAGACCTGAATAATGTAGGTTCAGTGTCTCAAACTTGTCTGTTAAATGCCTTTTAAAAAATTCAGGCTTGCACTTTTACACCGAAGCATCACTTTCAGGACCCACAGGGAAGAAACATCACAAATGAGTTTTAATATCTCAATTATTTATCATAGTGAGAATGAGGTGAAATGTCATCAAGATCATAAGGATACTTCTGAAAATGTTGTACTTCTCAGTAATCCCACATGTATCTACTCTTGAATCTCAATGATGTCTCGAACTTTGGTCTGATCTGCCAAGTATCGAGAGATCAGATTACCTGAGTGCTCTCGAAATTATATTATGGTCAACCGGCTGATATACATATTTTGGTAACCCTTTAGAATAATGGTTTGTCATTAATAGGTAATACAGGACAATTGAGTAGTACTATTAACACATCAGCTATAGGCTACTACCATTGAATATGGAAACAAGATTCATTGATTAATAAGTAATAGCAAATATAGGACTTAGATAGTCCCTATAGGTAATCAATAATTACTGAATAAGACAAACCCCATTAAGAACTACAAACTATGACAAATTATAAATAATTACCACTTAATTACTAATCACAACATTAACATGTCTGAGAGGAGATAAATTGTCTTTTTTACTCTGAACATGGTCATTAAATGCATCACTAATTTCTCAAGTGTTGCCTAGTCACTCAGTAGAAACTACTAGTGATCTAAATCATTATTTTTAAGTGAAAAACATAATAAAGCAAAACTGCATAAGTTAGGTTAGATTTATGCTTGAAACAAGTAAAAACTATTTCCATGAGGTGAATAATACACTTACACTAGATTTATTGTCTAAAAACAGCCTGAATATCAGATGCAATTTTGCTTACATATTTTTTCCCCTCAAAACGCAATACTGAAAAACAAAGATATTGATTAAGAAAATACTTTATGAAGTGTAATATCTCTCTTATCAGCACTGGCCATGTTCATCATCCCTTTATTTCCTAGTTTTTGGTGCTTTTTAGCACTAAAGTATATTCTATGAAAACTTTTGTGAGTATGCACAATCTTTTATGATGAAATGTATGCAGTTTTGTGGATGAGGCCCTGGGTCTGAAGGCTATGAATCTGAAGGTTACAAATCTAACAAAAACATTTCAGCTTTAAAAGCATAATTGAAATAAGACAAGAGCAGATAAGCATCTGTCAGTTTCCATATGCTGTGTATTTGTAATTGTACTTTTCTTTGAGATGTAACGTGAAAGCAATACTGGTACATTTACACACATAATGATCAAAATATTAATCTCCTTGTATCTTTTTATTGGTTATTTGCCCTCAATGAAATTGTAAATTCAGAGAAATGATGGTACTGTATGCAGCCTTGTGGCTTGGCAAATTGTTTCAAACATTGGCTACTCACGTAATGCCAATTTACAAACTCACTGGAGCCAAATCCTCAGCTGTTATCCATACGACTGTGGTTTTGAGCCAGGATAGCCATAAAGAACACCTTTATCACACCTCTTCAAGCACCACAGGACTGAAATCACTCGGTATGAGCTTTAGTTGAAGACCCTTCTCAGCAAACATAACAGCGGTCTCTTGTGGCATTACGTCAGCATCATGAATAACTGATAGGTCAGGGTTGAATAATGCACATCCTTTGTCAACATCAATGTTCCCTGATGGACAACCACAAAATGACACCTCACAATGTTGTTCTAGTATCTTGCTCTATGTAGCATCCACTTACAGTATACTTACAGTGTATATAATATATATAAGGAATGTCATTTTAAATATACTTTATATGCTTAACCTGGGTTTATTGGAAAAACATTCCTGTGGCAACATTTCTGCAAATTGATATTACATTGTTTATTGCACGTTTCGCAATACTGTTAAAATAAAACAATGTGGTATTCAGTTTTAAACAGATGAATAAGAAGAACGTGAATCTGACTATGTTTTATTACGTTGGTTGTTGTACATATTGCTGTAATTAAATGTCTGGTGATTGAATAATAAATAAATAAAATAAAATATTGATTACCTGAAAATAATTTTTGGAAAACCACCAACCTATAACCAACAAAAGCAAATGCATTGGCTGAAGCAACCATGCTATTATAGCTTCTCTTTTATAGTGACTCGTGTTACATGGGACTCTTACCCAAGCAATCTGGGCAAGTTTAATGTCAGAAACGTAATACATTCTGTATGGAGCTCGTTATGTGAAGCAAACATTTATTACAAACAAACTAATAATTAACAAATTAGTAATACAATTAACCTTTGGCCGATATACTAATGTAAACTTTACAGTTTTCCAACAAAACAAATCTAAAATATTGATGACTCATCCTGCACTACACACGTTTTTGTCCAATCAGATCCACACTAGAAGAATGTCCCGCCCCCTAATACCACCTGCAACCAACTAGAATTGAGCAAATTATAGTATACAGATGTGATATTTACTGGCTATTAAAAAAGGCATAATCTCTTCATAATGCCCTGCCCAAACGTCCGGTTTCAAAAGGAAATATGGAAGAAGAAAAAAAGCGAACTCGCCAAGCCATAAATATGGACCCTTACAATATGTCTAGCAGCTTTTTAAAAATGTGCACATCAAACATGTGGGAATGAAAAGAACAGTTTCAAAGAGCACGGGACCCTTTGAGGTGAGGTTTTTAGGGGGCATTAAAATGACATTTGTGTAATCTTGGCCAGGCACTTGATAGAAGACTGAAATTGAGAGCGGCTTTGCACCGAGGCGCAGAGGGACAGCTTTCAAAGACACACGGTGAACCAAGGGAATTAATGGCTCTCCATGCACATGTGGCTACAGTCAGAGATAAAATACTCACTGCCTCCTCATCTGGAAATGGTGCTT
The DNA here is from genome assembly GCF_949152265.1 of Phoxinus phoxinus. Taxonomy (NCBI): domain Eukaryota; kingdom Metazoa; phylum Chordata; class Actinopteri; order Cypriniformes; family Leuciscidae; genus Phoxinus; species Phoxinus phoxinus. The sequence continues at coordinate 6,517,254 of NC_136894.1, forward strand.
CATTATCAGCAGAGGGGAAACGGTCTCTTCAATGGACACACACTACACACTTCTGTTGTTTGCAAACCCTCACAGATTCCACTCAGCGATCTGAAGAGAGAAAAAGAGAGAAACAGGGAGCGTGAGAGAGATAGAAACAAGCAGATGAAATGACTAAACAGCCATGCTTGTTTGTATTATTTTTTTTTATCCTACAATCTTATTTCACTCATGCACTGTCAGGGGAAAACACTGTTCACTGAAAGCATTTCCAAGCTAACATGGCAATATAATGTGGCAAGGATGTAATGTGTCCCGCTTCTAGTTCCAAAGAACAAAAACTTTCTCCCACATGAAAGATAATCAGCCTGTGAAGTCTTCTGGGTTGGAAAAGAAATAGACAGCAAAAGGAAAAAGAAGCTGGCATGGGTTTGATTGGCTATGGATATCTTCAAGATATCGGTTTGGGGAATGTGTGATGGGTTAAAGCTGAGACTACGCAAGACAGTCTAGAGGGAACCTCAAGCTCACTGTGTACCCTCATTACAGTGTTTGCATTGAAACCAAATTTTGAGGTTTACAATCATCGTTTTGATTGGTTTGATACAATCCCTCTGTTTCGGGCAACATACCAAAGGCTCAGCAATATAAGAAGTACCATACAATAGATGGATCACATTTTATCAGTAAAGAGATGATGACAGAAGAAAAAAAAATCTAGCTTTAACCCTACTATAATCTGCAGGGCATTTCTGGTACATTTTTGAAAATGAATATGCTATAAATACTACATCAAAGGTGAGGATATGTTAAAACACATTATCTTAACCCAATTTAGTGTTCATTGACTACTATGAGTATGACATTCATGGGTTTATCTCTCCCAAAAATGTAAAACACACACACACACACACACACACACACACACACACACACACACACACACACACGCACACGCACACGCACACGCACACGCACACGCACACGCACACGCACACAGTTTATCCCGGTATATTTTTCTGTTGATATGAAAAATCTGGTTCGTAAAATACTTCTAATTTGCCGTCAGATCGAGTTGGATTTTTAGATGGCAACTGTCTAATTTTGAGATGGTAAACAGGAACATGGTTTGTGTAACATTTGCAACACATCATTTGCTGTTTGATAACTTAGTCAAGCAAAAGGCTAATCATATTAGTTACCGTTATGTGTCCTGGCGTTGTAAAGAGCGATACCATTGCGTGGTGAGTAAAGTTTATTGAGTGGATCTCTGTGCTGGTGCTCTGCGTATACTAAATAAAGCAAGGGTGTAGAGTTACATTTAAGCTATTTTAAGGCATGAAGAATTGTTTTTCACAAGAAAGATTTAATTATGTCATTTTGGGGATCAAAGTTGAGTTTTAAAGGATAAAAGCATTAACTACAGTGGGACTTTAGGTCCATTGTACTCTAATCACAAATTTGTTCCTTTTTAATGGGGAAAATGGGAAAATTTGACCCTAATATCACAAAAGGCGTGAAGTGAAGTAAAACTTTTAACAGCTAGACTCTAAACTCCTCTCATTGATTTGTGAATGCAGCTGGAGCCAGAATAATTAGAACACAACTTCTCCATTGTTCCAAAAAGGAATCAGAGAATATAGGTCACCACAGACATTTTTGCTGCCACCAAGTTCACTCTAAATATGATTATAAACTCAAAACTCCAGGAAAACAATTAAGTATTCATGTGCTTGTGCGCGTGTTTGTGTAGAGGCTGGCTCTGCGTTGAGATGTCAGTGTGTGTCTGTGCACAGGGCTTTGCAGCCAATTGAGGAAACACTTGTGTCCCCTTGAGTGTTCGTAAGAGCCAGTATTTTGCATCATTAATGTTGTATTAACATCTTATTCGTCTAGTTTTTCCTGATTATTTTTGACCAAATTTGGCACAAGGATTTGTTTCTCATAGTGACTTTCTGCCCTTCTTGCTTCTGACCTCGAACATTTAGCCAGTTCTCCATACAGAGTGTCCTTAACTTGCAGAATTTGATAAAGGACAAACTTCTCCCTTTCTCATTCCTCTCTCGCTTCCAGATTCCACGGTTCACAAACCGCGCACATCTACTGATGACTTCTAATCTTTTATAGCCTCAGCTTTAAATACAGCTACTGGTACTTCCCTTATTCTATTTAGCCGATCAGCGGATCCTTTTGGGTAATGAGAAACAATAAATAGCACAGAACCATTTACCTAGTCTCAGTTTCATAAAGACATTGACATTTATCTGTCCCATTGGTAAACAACCTAGACTTGAAATACGGCTGTGCATTAAATGTACAGCAGACCTGTTCTGTAAGTCATTGAGATGTGTGTTTGTAATCATGTAAGTTATGATTACAGAAGGAAATATCACAACAAAAGTGTTTTGTATCTGTAGTTTAGTCTTGTTTTTCAGTGAAAATATGTAATATAATAAAGCAAAACAAAATCATAAAAATAATACACTGCTCTGCTTTAGGAATGACAATCATTTAGTGCTTCTCTAACACAAGAGAGAAAGAATTGAGAGAACGGGGAGGCCAAATAGTCCCCGTCAGACACCAAAAGCCAGTGTACTTCTGAGTATTACCACCGTCCTTTCATCATTTACCCACAGCCAATGCAGAAATGACACAGGTGCCCATAATAATGTAGTATTCATGGAGCTCAAGGTAGGTCGTACACCTGCAGGACCGCGGCTGCCGGGGAGAAGCGATCAGTTCGGGTCACCTGCCGCAGCGGCTTTGTATGCTAATGTGATCAATAGTTCTGCTCCGTTTCGACTCGCTTTCGTTTCACAGAGCAGCGAGGAACTAATGAGTAGCTGCAGGATTTTTAATTAGGGGTCAGCTAACCTATAGGGATTTCCCAGAAGGCTGAGCAGGGGGAAATGGGTGAAGTGCTGACTCCATTGCACAACACAATGAACCATGTTCATGTTCAACATTCAGTATTATGAGAATACACTATATAGTACACGGTGGGACTTGAACAACTAACTTTCAGTTAGTTTCTGTAGATAAAAATGGGAGCACAGCTGGCTAGCTTAATGGCCCATCATACACTTTACTTTCTTTTGGGAGGTAACGCATTACAAGTAACACAAGTTACATAATCAGATAACTTTTTAAGTAACTGGTAAAGTAACACATTACTTTAAAATGTACAACAATTTATCTGCATTACTTATAAAAAATAAATAGTAAATAAAAAGTAACACCATTAGCAACTTTTTAGGGAGTGACACATTTTTGCTGTAACACATTACTTTGAAAAGTAACTTTCCCCAACACTGCCAGTACGTACAGTATGCAGTACCCCCCGACATATTAAGATTTCTTTGAGTACTTATATTGTTGTGGCATGCATACATTGATTTTAATAATACTGCTTCTTTGCAATCAGCCAGTTAGCACCCTCTCTAAACTTGTCTTCCGGATTGATCATCCACTTTGTTGGGACAACCTAACTGAATTAGCTGGTTGCATCAAAGTATATGGTACAACAAGACATCACCTACTGTACATGCCAATGAATCATCTGGATGGCTTCTCAAAAAAGCTTCGGTTGCATTCAACCTTCAAATGCACAAGGATATTCCAAAGATTCCTAAAAGTTCTTTAGTCAATAAATACATAATTTAGATTTTTAATAAAAGAATTAGATTGAGGTTTAGGATAAAACTGTGATTAAGACAATGATACAAGATATACATCAAAATCCATAAAGACAGATTATCAGTCACTAATCACAGAATCAAGCTTTTTAGTTCTTCGACAGTAGAAGATTGGACTCTTGATTTCTACTGGAACATTCAGATGGTAGGGTCAGAAATTGGCATAAAAACATGAAAGCATGGATCCATTATGTCAACAGTTCAGGCTGCTGCTGCTGCTGGTGTAATGGTGTGGGGGATATATTTTCTTGGCTCATTTTGGGTGGTTCTTCTCCTACAGGTCCTTCATTACCATTACCACAGGCTTGGCAGCAAATACACAGCCAACCATCATCCAATTCACCTTGTATAAATATATACATAAAACATTATTATTATGCTAATGAAGAACCTGCAGGAGAAGAACCTTTCTGACATATGCAGCTCAAGTCATCTCCCATATCACCTCATGTATGACATTAAAGCAGATTTCTATTTAATGTGGGCCAGACAATCTTCTTGACCCACACTGGGGCTGCTATAGGCCATCTTTTATTATAAAAGTGAATGGCTCTGGTTGAATTACATATCACATTGCACAGGCAATAGATGGGAACTAGAGAGTTGGGGTGATGACACCGGGGTTGGGAACTGTTATTGTTCATCCGGGATGTGATATTTGATTCAACCTGCCCATGACCTTCTTAATCTTTCATCTTTCAGCAAAAGGTGGATTTTGTGGTAAAAGACAAACCTGTGTGGAAATGATTCATCACTACATTATAGGAGATAAAGGAGTCAATTAAGTTTTTTTCTGGTACTAGAGATTCTTTCATTTCAGGAAGAGATGGTAATCTCCGCATCTGTATAATTTGAGAAAATGTAATAATCTCAGTTTGGATTAGGTGCACATTATAAGCCAATCATATAATAACCTTGACATCAATTTTACAACAGTCAGTCACCATTGGTGAATACAATAACAAGAGCCATAAATTGAAATACACATGTTGCAAAAATTGTCCTTGACTTAATCAGCTGAACAGTTTTGAAAGCCAAAAAATAACTCAATCCAAAATTAATTTCAAGGCAAACATGTTGACGACCAGCAGAAAAGCATTATGTGACAAGCTGTTTTCACACAAAATCATGAAATATATCCTCCATTGGTTTCATATATACACATGCACACAGCCATTGAAAAGTTTGGGGCCGGTCATTTTTTTCCAAATGTTTTTGAAAGAAGTCTCTTATGCTGACCAAGGCTGCATATATTTTATATTATATATATATATATATATAGTATATAACAGTAATATTGCAAAATATTGTTACAATTTAAAATAACTGTTAATTTTAATACAGTTTTGAATTTAAGCAGCCATTATTCCACTCTTCAGTGTCACACAATCCCTCAGAAATTACTCTAATATGCTGATGTGCTGCTTAAAAATCATTTATTCTTTTTTTGATGAATAGAAAGATAAAACACAGCATTTATTTGCATGATCTTTTGTAACATTGAATTTATTTTACTGTTACTCTGAATACAATTTAATTTGTCCTTCCTGTATAAAAGTATTAATCTGTATGTATGTGTGAAATCATTTTATCGTATGATTTCAAGTTCAAGATGAATAAATGACTATGTGCGTAACAAAAGTGTAATAAACGTTTTTTATTATGACGTGAACAAAAAATATTTTCACAAGCCTTATAAAAGGGTTGAAGCGTTTCCAAAACCAAAGGCCAAATCATTTCACTGTAAATGAAACAAATTGTTAAAGGATGAAACAGAGGCACAGCATACTGTTTATTCTGTTTCTCTCTGAAGACATGCATTATTGAAGTGTGAGGATACAGTGGTAAATTGAAAAAGAAAAAGCTGTTTGTGCTTATACAGCTGGGGAATGTGCATATATTCGGAGCACATGTGAGCACACACTCAGATGCAGAGTTCTGCTCCACTGGCTAAAGATCTTACCGTGATGTAATATTATGAGTTTGAGAGAAGAAAGCATGTGAGGTACTTTGCATATATGAATGTGATGCATGAGTGTGTTCAGCCTGTGGACGCAGGTGTGTCCTGATTTAAATGTTCATGCTTGTGGATGGCAGTTCATTAGAGAAAATCGGTTTAATTTGTTCTCTTTCGGTGTGTGTGTGTGTGTGTGTGTGTGTTGTCTGGTTTATGGGTGTGAGCTATATACATTTCCCCTTGGGTTTATACCCCTTTGCTGAGTGTTTCGATGTGCTTTGGAGAGAAACGCACTGCTCTTCCAAACCTGAGGAAAATTAATATTTAATGCACAACCAGTTTTATATTCCAAACTCCTCTCTCATTCTACCTTACACTTCACATTCAATTTCAGGTTTGCTGTCTCCTTCACACCCTTGCTGTCTCTTTTTCTCTCCCCGAGTTCTCATTAAACACCTCTTCATCGAACAGTGGACAGGAACAAGTCCAGACTGTCCTACACTGTCCCGTTCTGTGTCGATCTCACCTCTCACTCCATTTTCTCAGTCTGTGAATCTGAATTTCTTTCCCGTATCTATCATGCCTAGTTTTGCTGTGCTCACCGAATTCCTAGAATCAGCCAAATCTCCATACAGTACAGCACAATACATAAACTACTGCATATCTCACTTCTTCACTGCTGGGTCAATAAACAGAACAGTGTCACTCATATACAGTATGTGTCTCTCTATATCATTTTATAGATATACAATGTATTACTAAAGAATTCAAATAAGTTGTGTGCCCAGGTCAGCAATTTATAATGATCTATTGAAACTTGTTTCTGCCATGGAATAAAACAATGAAAAAACACAATTGCAAATGTATTTCTCACAATTCTGATGGAAAAAGTCAGAATTATGAGTTATAAACCCAAAAATGTGAGATATGAACGTGCAATTTTTTAACTTGTACTTCTGACTTTTTTATTTTTTTATTTTTTTACAGAATTACGAGACATACACTCGCAATTATGAGAAAAAATAAACTTGTAAGAATTGTGAGATAAAAAGTCGCAATTTTTTTATTCTTTGGCGGAAGCTATAAGCTTCCATACAAATTTGACATGGTGCAACAAGAGTAACTAATATTAAGAAAAAAGTCCTACACATAGATAAAGAACGTTTTGTTTTGAAGTAGTTTTATGGCCATGACGTAAACACACAAGGATGATTAACAGAAACCTGCAATTTTCCATCAAATTCATTGTAGCAGCTCTGAATACATCTCTGAACATCAGGCTTACCGCTGTGTCTGAATAAAACAGTGATGCACTTTCAATTGAAATCATTCAAAGTGACAGTCAGATAAACAAAGCAAAGCAAAAAAATAATAATATTTAATTTGCAAAGCAAACAATTAAAATGACCCTGTACATACCAAAACAGAGGTGTAATGCCAAATTAACTCTTAAGAGTGGTTGTAAAGAAAGACAGAGAGATGGGTAGTCTTCAGGGAGATAGGGAATTGATGTTAACCCTCTAAGCGCCAAAGTCGCAAAATTGCGACAAGACGTCATACTTAATAAAACAGGCTGTAGATCCTAATATGGTGTAATATCTCGTTTGTATTCCCTACCACTAGATGGCAGACATGTAATACTTTGATTCAAGACCAAAATTACGTCATGTTCCTATTCAAAGTATTGGAGAAAACAGCAGAGCAAGTGAGCGCTCGTGTCATTGATGCGGAAGCAGTTCAGTTCAGAGCGTCTGAGTAAATTGTGAGATTTGTGAGAGAAAATCATCAAATGGCTAATAAAAACTTGTATCGTGAGGATGTGTTGCAAATGTTATTCGCCGATTCTGACTCTGAAGGGGAATATTTGCCTTTTGAAAATGACGATCGCGCTTCTCCCGGTAACGTTACATCTTTGCCGCGAAATGGTGCAGCTCGCGCTTCTCCCGGTACATCTTTGCCGCGAAATGGTGCAGCTCGCGCTTCTCCGGGTACATCTTTGCCGCGAAATGGTGCAGCTCGCGCTTCTCCCGGTACATCTTTGCCGCGAAATGGTGCAGCTCGCGCTTCTCCCGGTACATCTTTGCCGCGCAGTGCTGACAATGACAGTAGTCCGAGCTATGCGCACTCGGCGCGCGCGTGAGGCAGATCTGGCCGCGCCCGCGCTGCTCGTAGCAGGAGCAGAGGCGGTGTGACACGGGGCAACTAAACAGGTCTTGTCTACTTGTGTTTGTGTGTCATATGAATAATATATATATGTTATATATATATATATATATATATATATATATATATATATATATATATAATCAGAGTGCCTACTGTATTTAGTAAATGGAAAATCTTTACAGCAAAAGGCCAACCACTAACGTTACCTGCATTCGGTTTGTTTCTACCATTTATTAGTAATGATTTACACAGTTTGTTTACTACTTACTATTTACCTGAGCATTCAGTATTGTGCAATATAGCATACAGAAGGTGAGGGACATTTTGGAGGAAAGAAGTGCTGCATTTTATCATTTAAACTTGTGACTTTTCATGAAAATTCTATAATCCAAGATAGCCGCACCATATGACGTCATAATATGCAAATTAGATGGGAAAATGTAATCCCTACATAAACTTTGGGTCATCCTTAATATTTCTCTAATTTACAGAAAGTCTCTATCTTTTATCACTTTTAAGATATAGCCTTTTCAAATTAAGATGTCAAAATCGAACGTTTTAGGAAAACAACTCTGGCGCCTAAAGGGTTAAGCCTCAAACTCATAGATGGCCCAATTATGTTGCAATTTTAGGCCACTTTGCTGAAGTCTGTAGAGCTCAGTCCTGACAAAAAGGCCCGCATTAATATGCATCAACAGAGCTACTTTGATCTCAGGCACACGTGAGAGCAGATTTTCACAGAACGGCAATACTCAGGATCCATTCACATAACCCCTGTGTGCAAAAATTTGTTGATGTGAGATGATAATCATGACCATGTGCTCATACTTCTCAAATATGCAGCACATTATGTGCGCATCCATAACAAAAGTTCCCCTTGTGCATGTTGAGGATTTATCTTCAAAACCTCTTACTGGAATAACCAAACCTGTTAATTAGAAGTGAGTGTCTACATACATTTAGTAATGTAGTGTATTACAGGAATTGGACAATATCATGCACACCCATGCCAGATATAGTGGAGATTAGGTTAGGCTAATTAAATCATGCACTGGAGATGTTTCAAGTCTTACACATAGAGGTGCTCCACTTTCCCCCAATGGACTGCTGTATAAGGCAAAAGTATACATGGGCCTAATTCTTCAGGCCATTTGTCGTAACGCATGCCGTTAGGGACCAAGGGAGGTGATAGGAAGGCATAGGCGTACACCAGGATAATCCAAAGAGAGTGATTTTTTAAAATTAAAAATTGGGGTACAAATTACAAGTCGGTGAATACGAATAAAGATGAAAAAAAAATGGAAGGAAAAATAATAATATTTACAAACGCTTTACTGAGCGCACACTTTTTCTAACAAAGAACAAAGTAAATTTGCTTCAAACAGCACAAACGCAACCTCAGCTTAACTCACTGACCCTCTTCCTCCCCAAAGGCTGAGAAGATCTGGCTTAAATACTCTAAATTCCCAGCAGAATAGTAACTGGACAAAACAAACAAATGTGTAATGTCGTTATATCATGAAAACTCAAAAAAACAAATTGGCAAATTAAGCGTTTTGTGATATTCGTTGATATGTGCACCTATCACCGAACATACACAACAACGTCTTCATTCCCCGTAGATGCACTCTTACCAAAACAACATAACGAATGACAAAAACAATTAAACCTCCTGAAATATACACTGCTTTATCGTGTGGGTGTAGAAATAATAACCATAAAAGAAAATTGTACCTTGCGCTCATCACACGGATCAGGTGACGATATAATAACTGCATCTCATCGTCACACCATTTAATCAGTATTCTCCATATGAGAGAATAATAAGAAACATAGACACTGAAGTGTGCATGTACAAGTGTGGCACTGCTAGTGATGTGATGTGACAAACTAACGCTCCCATTATAATGTTCTAGTTTGTCTACACTGCAAGCGCACAGTGTGGGGTCCAGTGGCGTACGGAACTGACAAATATTTACTGATTTGTTCTCCGGTGCTAGCTGTATACTGCCTGTACCCCATTTGATTTATAAATAACAGAAATAACACTGTACACTGTTTCATTCAACTGTTCAGGCCAGGTTGTACTGGTTATCTGCGTGCAGCGTTCTGCAACATTCCCATTAAAATCAATGAAGCTGTTGTGCCACATACATTGATAGCTGATAAAATACAGCCAGCCATTGTAAAACTGCTACAGGCTGGGCTCCTCAATGAATCTTTCTTACCTTTTCTTTTATTTCCTCACTTCCTACAAGACAAGTATACAATCTTCCTTGCTGTTTCAAGTTCAGACTCTTTGCAAACTTGGATATCACACATAAAAGTCACACATTTTCCAATTGTTTTCCAAAAGATAAGCTGTATTTTTATTAATGCAAGCTTATTTGTCAGAAACACATTTGTTGCCAAATCTATGCTACCTGCCAATCAAAATCCAGTCACATCCACAGAGGCCAAATTGCAGTACTTTCTTGCCCCAGCTGACGCGTGTTCCATTTCCTGCATTTTATTGTGGTTAAGATGATTGTGAAAAATGGTCTGACAGGGTGAACACACAAAAAATCTAAAGCAATCAAATCTTGAATTCAAAGAAACTGCCTGCAAAATGACCTCCCGCTGTGTTGCAATCATAAGCAGGCAATTTAAGCAACAAAGTAGCGATTTATTAATTTTACTCTTTCCACACTGAATACACCCAAGTTCCAGCAGCAAGCACAAGGATAAAATCAGTATTTTTTTATTTTTCAAAAACCTAATTTTCACAAAGATAAACATAATTTTCTGCACCCAACCCAGTGGAAGATCAAATCTCGGACTTGAGACATACAATTCAGGCATCACAAAGCCAGAAATGCACGTCAGCAGAAAGATTGGAAATAAATGAATTCATTCATCACTGTTCTCCACTTCTTCACAGACTCTGTGCAGGGAATGTGACAGACTGGAAGCTATTAACAATGGCAATTCATCAGCGTTAGCTTTTAAATATTTGCTAAGATGTCCCATCAAATGTTAGGTGCTAGACTCTTTTGTGGCCTGACCTTGTGTGGGTGCGCTGGATGGTTTTTTGATGAATTGATTGGGTGGGCATTAGTGACAGACTATCGGAAATGTGACACTTGTGCTCAAAGCAGTAGAAAGCTTTGGCTTAAAACATTGAGAGGGGTTAATAGGTCACTGCAGAACAAGTGGAAAATCAGTGTCATAACAGTGCACTTCCTCTGTCTGTATGCAACAGGAAATACGGTTTAGATTGAGAGCCATTATCAAAAGCCAGTTCTGAACATACGTAGCTGACCCTGCTGAAAAGACCTGAAAGTATGAATTACTGCACCACGCTGGTCCACTCTAGTTCATGCTAGTTTGATGCTATAGCTGGTGGACCACCATAACCAAGCGGTTTCCCAACTAGCAATGCATTTTAGTAAACTGGTTGACCAAGAAAGTCTAGTTGGTTAAAGGGATGGCTTAATCAAAAATGATAATAGTCATCATTTACTCACCGATATAACCTGTATAACTTGTGCCATATAAAGTTATTTCGTCAGTTAAACACACAATTAGATGATTGAATGACTATCCAGTCAATTTAGAACATTGGAAGTACATTTTGACTCATTTTAATGCTTAATAATAAACCATCCTAGAGTATCAGCACAAGATACAAGTGGCTCACTGATTAAGTGCTCCAAATGTTCTCGATGAAAAACAACACAACATTTAAGCAATGTGCAATTGCCACCCAGCACTCCAGTTCAGTAAGTGGCAGAAACATTCTTCTTCAGCTGTTTCTACACACCAATATAAAAGGTGCAATTCTGGCACCTATGGGACTGGAGTGACTAAATATTGACAGTATTTTCATAACTAGAGTGCTGAAGAGATGACATATTTTTGACGTATTGTCTGGAAGTTAGGATCACACTGGTCCTCTCAACAAAACATCAATAGGAATTGTCCCCTGGTTTTTGAATTATCGCAAAAAATATATAACTCAATCAAGAAGATCAAACTGAGATACCTGTGGTATAAGCCCTGTGATAAACAAAGGTTTATGATACTTACACATTTGTCCATCAAGATCATTTTCACAAATTAACACAACTTTGAAGTCTTAATACAATCGCTGGGGGAAAAAAAAACTTTGGCCATATGCGAACTACACTACAGTTGCTCGACTTCAACGTCACCACCACCAAACTTCCAAAAACTCTTTCAGTCTTTATAAAAAAATCTATTTTTTTAATTCCCCTGAAAGTGTGACTTAGAATAGTTTGCAGGAGCGCGGTTATAAACACAACGAGGCTGTGCAAGTGGATAGAAAGTAGATGAGTTTACCTGTTCTGTGTCCTCGACAGTGTCTGTAGTCCCATTTAGCAACCGCCCTTTTTCAAGACACGTAAAAAGCTTTAAAAATGACTAGTTGGGTTGTGGCAAGCAGGACGGGGCTGAGAACCATGGGAACGGAGCGAGGCCGGTGGCGCGAGTGCTAGTGAGCGTCATCTGCTCATCACACCGGTCTCACAGAGGATCTTCGGAAGGTCAAAAGGAGGAGTAACGACAGTGCAAGACCAGAGACCAGGCCTGGACTTTATGTTCTGTTTTTTTATGTTTATATGCAGTAGTTGTCCGTGAGGGTCTGCCGCTTTACTTTTGTTTTTTGCCCTTGTTTATTTTTGGATTAAGGTTTATGTTGAATGTTTGTCGGTTCACGCCTCCTTCCCAGAACTATAAACTTTGTTACATTGGTGCCAAAACCCAGATGGAGAAGTGAGCAGTCACCAGGCAGTCCCCGTCAGGATCGCCATTTGCTGATGTCATTAAATCACTTGCAGGCCTGCATCAAGAACACCATCAAGCGTTCCTGTATATGAGGGAAGATCAGGAGCAACGCTTCAGTGCCCTCTTCCAGGTACAGCAGGAGGACCGCAAGCGCTTCCTGAGCTGGATGAACTGGGAGGTCTGGGCCGCGGAACCACATGCTTCCCCCGCTCATGTGTCTCTGACCAAGATGGGTCCACAAGGCCTTCGTGGACCTATTTGAGAAGACAACCGAGGCATGTGAGTGGTCGCATGCCCACTGGCCAGTTCGTTGCATCCCGTTGCTGTCCGGCGAGGCAGAAGTATCTACCCAACCTCCTGGTTTACGACGACGTCAAGCGGGCCGTCCTACAATGGGTTGGCCACAATCCAGAGCAACATCGCCAGAGGTTCCGCCAGTCAGTGGAAGTGATCGAGAGCGGCAGCCCCTCATGGACGAATTCCGCATGTAAACATAATAAAACAAAGGTATCTCTAGACCAATTCGTACAACTGAGTAAAAGATGGCTAACTCGTACGAATTCGTACAACCTCACTCGTACGAATTCGTACGATCTGTCTAAACCCTAGTGATCGGTACGGGAAGGGTCAGGGGTAGGTCATTGTGGCGAGCAGGATGAGGCCGAGGGCCGTGAGAGAATAGCGCGAGGCTGGTGGGTGATTACTAATGAGCGACACCTGCGCGACGCACCGGTCTCGTATCTCTCACAGAGGAGCGGAAACATAAAAGGAGGAGCGACGACAGTGGAGATTGAGACCGGTGCGTCGCTCAGGTGTCGCTCATTAGTAATCACGCCACCGGCCTCGAGCCGTCCTCCCACGGTCCTCGACCTCGTCCTGCTCGCCTCAGTCATTAATACGATTTGGGCAACTCGTAAAATGTGTACAATTTAGCAAAAATCTTACGAATTCATAAGAGTGAGGTCGTACGAATTAGCCACGTCGTAAAATTTTTACGAATTGCCGTGAGATCGGGTTGAATAAAACACAAAGTCCAGGCCTGGTCCTCTTTCGTCTTGCACTGTCGTCACTCCTCCTTTAATCCTTCCGGAGCTCCTCCGTGAGACAGCAGCATGTCAGCATCCAAAACATACTACGCTAGTACGCTTTTTGGTAATTTATTTGACAGTATGCTGCTCCTGTAGTTTAAGTCAGAGATCTAAAGTCATAAAAAGAAAAACACCTATATGTAATCTCTGTATCCCATATAGTATTTGCTGACCAAACAAGTTAGTATGAAACATTACAACAATAACAACCTAATAACATTGCCTTCTCGAATGGACATGGGCACATTCAGAGTAAAAAAAAAAAAAAACAGTAAACGTCGAAATATGGAATGAATTTACAAAATTCTTGTGACATTAAAAAATAAAAGCAGAGGTTCCTTTTTGTCTTTGCTGTTTATTGAAAAACCACTTGTGAACCTATGCCTCACCTGGCACAGCCGTTATTTTCAATAAATAGATTATTGGAGAGAGATATAGAGAAGTTGATTCATCTAAAACCTCCCAGCTGGCCTGTTCACCCCACTACATCTGTCCGCCACTTCAACAGAGAGAGCTTTGGCGGAGAATCCGTCACGCTCTGCCGAGGTCCGCCCAGCCTGCTGCTCTCAGATTTGCATATTTGCATATGTTTGCGTGGTTAATTACAGATTAAGGTGTCTCAGTTTGGTCTGCTTGATTAACATTTTAGAGCTATATACTGTAAACAATGATTTAGAGTTTGCTGGGTGAGTGAGAGGGATTAAATGATGGACGTTTTATGAGATGGCTAATGACAGGTTTTACTTTTACGTGGAAAAGCAAAATCAACAAAATCACAGCCGGAAGAAATTTTAACTGAATTCTGTTCATTTGACCGAGTGTTTAGTTGTGATTAGCTCTTATGTTTATATTTTTAGTTTTCACATTCATTTTAGTATAATTTTTATTTGTGCTTTTGAAATTCAATTTTAAATATTGCTATTTAGGTTTCATTTATTTTTATTTCAGTTTTTGTTTATTCAGTTTCTATTTATTTCCAGGTAATACTTTTAATGCTTCAACTTATTTCAGTTTATTGCCAAGGCAAAATTTCTCATTTTCGTTTAGTTCAAGTTTTTCAACTAATATTTATATTTTATTTTATTTCAGCTTGATTTCAATTTCATTTCAAAATAAATGTTTTTAATAGTTAACATTAATAAACATTAATAAATCAATTACTTTTGTCTTGATTTTTTATACTTTTTAGATAGATTTCCAGGGAAAATTGTGTAAAACGCTGTAACTGTGCGTTCACACCGGACACGAATAGTGCGTCAAATTCGCGCCTGCCGCATCTAGTTATACGCTTGATCACTTTGTTTCCATTCGCGCGTCAAGAGCGAAATTGACGTGCGTAAAAACATAAATTTGAAGCGGAATTTACGCGCGTCAGAGGCAAAAGTTTCGAAACCCGTTGGTGGCCATCTTTTTACAAGATGTCTGATGTTGATAGATCATTTAAATAGTTGTAAACTAGCAGCACGGCAGCTTGCTAGCGAGTTAGTAGGTCAATAACGTAACACAAAAGTGAAATTTGTATATCGTACAACTTACCAGGTTGTACAATCTCCTCACTTATCTTTTTCCAAGCGAGGTCCTTTTTGTTCCTGTCTCTATAAAAGTATGAACTTGAGTCATATAATTCCGGGTGACCACTCACAGCTTCTCCTCCATTTTGAATGAGTGACTTCGAGCAGGAGTTTGTTATGCTATGTCACTTTATGCCACGTGAAGCAAGCAGGCTCCTGATTGGTTAACGCGGCGCGAATTGACGCAGAAGTTCAGATTTTTCACCTCGGACGGCAGACGCGAATTTGCATCAAACGCGTGAATGCACAAAAAGCACTACATAAATCATTCGCACGTAACGCGCCGCAGGAATTCACGCACTATTCACGCCTCATTCGCGCCGCAGGAATTTTTACGCGCGTAATGCGTCTTTGCATTGACTTAACATTGAAATCATCCGCGCCTGACGCGCTATTCGCGCTACTAATAGTGTGAACGCACTATTAGTCATGTTTTCAAAGAATATATCTTGAAATAAATTTGTCTTACCCCAGTGATGAATAGTTTCAGTTTTTTTAGTTAAATTTTGTTTATATAATATATTTACCTTTGAAAAAAAAGTAATTGTGAGATCAAGTTTAAAATTAGAAATAAAGTTATTGAGAGGTATACAAAGTTGATATTGTGAAATTTATAGCCCCAACTAAGATATAAGGTTGCATTAAAGATTAATTATTTCTATTTACAGTACATTATACTAATGCGAAAACCACCTTTCATAAACAAACCTTTCTAAATTTTGTTTGATTTGTGCTTGAAAATAAATAGATAAAAATAAACAAACAACACATATTTGCCAAGACATCTTATAAGATCATATTCCCTTGTTCTGCTGTTCTCAGCAGTGGTTTAGGTATGTCTCATTTAACCTGCTGAGCTCAGCGGGGTTCAGTCTTTGACCTATGACTCAGCGGGAGCTGGAGGCTTCGGGCGGCTGTTGCTCTGACCTGAGTATTTTACTTTATTTTCATTGACTGGCAGAGTCAGTTATCTCAAAGTAACGCCTCAGTTTCCCTCACCCCTCTAATAGTGCCGCAATGTCATCTAATTGGGAGAACTGAAGCGTGCACAGAGGAAGAAAGAGCTCCGTGGAATATGCAGAACCCGCAAGCCGAGACTACAGCAGGCAATCTGCACTGAGTTATTATTACACTATAGTCAGTGATTACCCCACCACTGGAAGATACAAGAACACACTGAGCTAAAAGCCCTGAGACTAATTAATTCTCCAGGACGTTTAATTGAAGTTACAGCTTTGGAGTCAAATGGCGTTTTGCTGGTAAAACTCTGTTCTGTGAAATTGCTTTTACTATGAGACACTATGAAAACCAAGGCTGTCAAAATCCTTGAGGACAAAGCTCAACAACAGGGGGCATGCAGCTATATTGACCCACCCCACTTATATTGGACGTCAGCAGGGGGTGAGCTGGGAAGCTCTGAGGTCTGTCGATATGTCTGATACACTCAGCAGTAGCAGCACTGGTAGCCATGATGGATTGCAGTCCTGTCAGAGAAGTGTTATCCGTCCCCATTAATCTAAGCATGAGGAAAGTTATGGAGTCTGACAAGACATAGTGTACAACTTCATACAGCTTTATCAAGTCTGTCTCATAAAGCCAGACTTTTGACTATTAGCATAAAGTCTGGTCTTTACTCTGGCCCATTTAAACAAGAACAGTCTGTCTGACTGACATGTAAGAGACTCACTACAAATCATTTTGATTTTATGTACAATTTAAGAAGGGATACTTTCAAATATTAAAGTTTGTTTTCTTTTCAACTTTTAATTAAGCATGTTAATTTCTCTGATTTTTTACTAACACTGACCTAAAAGTCACCATTAACGAACACTCACCTAAAGTTAGTCTTTTAAAATGAAATTTCATAATATTGCCAAATGTAATCTTTAGCAAATCTCAAAGTGAATATGCATGCAGGTTTTTTTTTCCCCAGTACATTATAATGTAGTGATGCCTAAATTAATTTGTGGCATTTAAAATGACTGATTTTATTGCTTTTATTTTAGACAAAAGTGTTTAGCATTTAAATTAAATGCTGTATCTGTCATTTATCCAGGAATATGCTTGCAGTTATAGTACTGTAAATCAATGTTGTGATACCTACACTTTTAGTATTTATTTATAATAGATTTTTACAAAATAGAACAGTTTTAATATTGGCAATTTAGTGGTTATTGACCATAATAAGATAAACATTTTCTGCTTATTGGATTGGCCAGAATTTTAATATCAGTGCATCCCTCTATTTATAGTAGCATTTATAGTATAAATTATATATACATATGTAATTTCATGCTGATTAAATATATATATATCAAACAGTTTCTGTGAACAATTGAACAGAAAACATTAAAGTAGCCTAAATGTGCGTAAAACCTTAGTGATCATAATTTCTGTCCATCAACATGTAGTATGCACTGATTATTCACAGACAAAACCCCAGAAAACAAAGCACAATGAAGTGTTTTACTGTTATTGTTCACATACAACATGCGGTCAGTGGGACTGAGATAGAAACTATTTACCACCTAGACTGACTCACACATCACAGACTATTTCACAATATTGATCCCCATCTATTAAGACTTGTTCAGTATAGAAAACAATCACTTTGTCATGGGAAATAGACTACTAGACCACACAGCCACATGTGAAGTTTCCAGCAGGGCCTCCAGATGAAAAAGACAAAGTTTAAAAAGAAAAGCTTTTTTAGCGAGCCAATTATTTCAGAGATCGACAGGTATGGGATGAGGAAAATGTTGTGTCATGGCCTGACTCTTTAGCCGGCTCATTAATTAAGCTCGGTTAGCATCTTGTCAGCGCTCAGCCGCTGTGACTTGCTTCAACATCGCCCACCCCTGAACGACTGTATGATCATTAATCCACGCTTATTATTCTTTCATCCTGAATTCCATGGCCCACGACACCTGACATACATTGAAAATGAAGAGTTTATTCATAAATAGCAGAGAACTTCATTTGTGCTAAAGCGCTAAATTAGCTGCACAGTGTGCATAGCTTGGCATTTCAATATAGGGCATGGTGGCACATTTCTGACACCGGGCAACGGAACGAGTGGGAGATATTAGCAATTAAGATTTACTGAGAAGACAATTTAGCATACTAAACAAAACTGAAAACTAAATTTAACAAGCAACAAAGAATAGCCTAATGCATTTTGTGCAGGGTAAACATTGTTAGCATTTTTTCTTCTGTGTAGCATTCACAGTTTATTCTAAAGTGATGGAAAAAGCTTTAGCATCACTTTTATGTTCCCTAATCACTGTTTAACTGGAACGTTGAAATCGTTGGTGCATAAACAAACAACGAATACATCAACGATGAACATCTTTTGAACCAAGCAAGACTAAGCATGATGGGAGCTGTCAGTGACTCAGCGAAGCCTTTCATTTTAACAGCGCAGTCACAGTAACATCAATGAATATGCACGAGCAGAACCTAATTTCGACCTTCCAGAACTCGCTCGTAGCCATTGGCAACGGCTTGGAGGTCGTGGCCATGTAAGGTGACATGTAAGACAAGTGTTTCCTTGACGCTCTTTGTATGAAATCCAAGGGTGGAGCAGCCGTCCTCACAGCAATGTTTGTCTGTTACATCAGTCATTTCCCCTTGCACTTCAGCCCACATCACTCACAAACTTCTCTGATCCATCAACGGAGAAAGAGATGAGAGAGCATGCCTAAGAGTTACAGAACTCAAGAGTATGTGACAGATACAGTACGAGAGAATGCAGAGTACCGGAGGGGATTGTAATAATGCGTCATATAATGAACATTCTCTCGCCAACCGTAAGAAGGATGGAGAGGAGAATGAGGGGTGGAATAAAATGGGAATAGAGGACAGAAGTGCAGCAACTGGTTAAACCATATAATGTAGTAACAAAGAAAACTGTGTTTTTTTGTAAAAAATTATAGTATTGAGTACTGCAATGAGGAAAAAGTTCCTCATAGCTCTGTTCCTGACTAGCAGAGACCATATTTACTTCATACAACAGCAATTCAGAGTTGCTATTGGTCATACTTGTAGTATGCATTGTCTACTGTATATAGTACGCCATGTTATTTTTGTGTGCATGGTTTACTTTTTACAGTAGGCTACATATGCCAAATTGTGCAGTGCACTACTAATGCACAGTACAGTACATGGAATACTGCTCCCAAAACACAATACATTCAACTTGACCCTGTGAAGAATTAACCATAAGTAATATCAACTGCAAATTTTTTTCATAAGAAAAAACTGTAAAATCACATATAACTGTAATATCAATTGAAATTTGTAACACGTTTTTTTTGTCTACTATTACTTGATTAGACCACAATGATTTGTTTTAAACAAACAAAGCAGTGGATTAAAAATACTAAATATACAGTATTATTTATTTTCAGATGTCGTATCCACTGCAAACCAATACTATGTACAATGTACTTATCGAGTATTTAAACTATAAACTTTGTCTAAAATAGTGGGGGACGTAGGCTATAGTCCACTACATGCAAAAGAAGTGTGCAACTTTGGAGTTGGATTAAAACAATTTTCGCACACTTAAAGCCTTAGTTCACTCAAAAATATAAATTTACAGTTTACTCACCATCATGTCATTCCAAAGAAAAGATACAGTAGTTTGAATTTTGTTTTAATATCCATATGGATGTCACCAAAACTGTTTGGTTACCATCACTCTTAAATATGTATACTTTTGTGTTGTTGTCAACCTTGAGGTTTTTTCTTTTTTTTTTTCTTTTTTTAAATCAATGAGATTTAATGAATTCTCCAGTCGCTCAATAAATGGGTTTAAACAAGTGTACTATAGGATTGCATAAGTGCACTAGATATTCTCCACTATGGTTTTGGACACGATGAAATAGCTGAAATAGTGTGGTGTACATGGATCAGAGAGGTGGAGCGATGATCATAGTACTAAAGATTGTCAGATCACAGTAGTCTGCTGCCTACTTCAATACTCAAATCCAACAAGATGGGTATTTGCGGCATGCAAACTGCATTCAAGTGCTAAAACAACACAGGCAGCATGCTTAAAATGAACGCCGCTGTCAGTGGTGAGGTTCAATCCCAGTGAATGTTCCCCTGTGTGTGTTACTAATGACGACCAGCTTTTCACTGTTCAGTCACAAACTGCTGCAAAACATACAGTATAGATCCAGGTCAAAAGATGTGAACTATGTGATGGGACATCAGTAATAATGTTAGTGACACTGTGTACAAAAACAAAGCAAAAAAATTTCAGAAATGAGACTGCGTGACACTGTGTGAAACAGTGTCTGTGTGTGTGGGCAGCAGATTAAAGGTGACATGCTGAGAAAGTGGGCTCATGGCTGTCCATCAGTGTGTGTGTGTGTGTGTGTGTGCGTGTGTGTGTGTATGTGTGTGTATGTGTGTGAACGTAAGCAATCGACTGCAGGTTAAACAGAACAAGCCATGTCCAAACGTGTGTCATTATGATGGGAATACAACAAGTGTGTGTCACCAAATGACTGAACAGTTAAATATATGTGCATGAAGCAGGGGTGAGTACTTAAAGGGGAACTATGCAGTTTTTTTTTTTTTTTTTTTAGCTTAATTTACATTAACTGAACAGCTTCGGAGTCATTGGAATGGTTATATGACTTTTTTCGGGTTGAATGTTGGCCGTCTTGCTTCCCCCTAGTGCCTGTGAGCGGAAAAAACGACCCTTGCAACTTTGGGCCGTCGGGGCGTCAGGAAGTATCACGTGATATCAGGTCTTGTGACGAATCGCTTTACGAAAAAAAAAAAATCTGCAAAAATTCTGTCATTGTTGCATTATCTCACGCTGTTCGAACCCGGATGAAGAAGACGTTTTAAAGAATGTCCCATCTGCTTTGATGTCGTTGATCTACTAGACTCTGGTATCTGAGAGTCTGCAACGAGTTTTTACCACTGTGTTGTCAAATATCTATTCCGAAGCTGTAGGGGGAGCTCTATAGAGAAACCTGCGGGCAAAAAGCGAGAATACAACGAAGAAATTGCCGAAACTGCATAACTCTACTTTAAGTTAAACTTCTGCTAAGTTAAGCAGTACTGCTGCTGTTAAGTATAGCGTATACATGAAATAAACATAGCAGATCTATACAGGTGGAGCTGGGGAAGGTGGAGGGTTTCTGAAAGTGTACTGCACTGCTAAGGCAAATCTTACCCAAGCATTTGGAGGATGAGCAGCGAGCTCATTGGTTACTGATACAGCAGGAACCAATCATATGTGCCCTATAGAGAATTATATGATTGCAAGCAGTTTTGAGTTAAAGACCTATTAGCATGCGCCATCTAGAGTTTTAGGACAGAACTTTGTATTTCAGTGAAAAAAAGACAATCCACTTTCATAGGCGCCGAATTATGTTTCTGACGATGGGTCCGACTGTTTTCAACATTGATAATAATAATAAATGTTTCTTGAGCAGAAAATCAGCATATTATAATGATTTCTGAAGGATCATGTGACACTGAAGATGGTGATTGATTACGTTTTAAAATATTAAAACAGTTATTAAAAACTATTTCACAATATTACTGTTTTCACTTTATTTTTTATTAAAATAATGGAGCATTGGTGAGCATAAGAGACTTCATCAAATAAATAAATAAATCTTACCAACCCCTAACGTTTGAACAGTGGAAAGCGGGGGATTTTAAAGGCTAAATAAAATAGTTAGAAATAATTTAAAAAACATGAGTTTTTATTCACCCTTTTAAATGTAATTAAGTCCAAGTAATTAGTTTCATAGAATTCAAGAGTACAAAGTCCCCAAACTAATATTAAGTATTGTAATGAAGAACATTTACTCAAGTTCTTTATTGCCCTGCTCTGCAGATTTGTTTGCTGGAGAGTTTCTGCACAACAGGAAGTTGCGATGTTGGCACCTCTTGGCTCCTCTCTGCTCTGTCATGTTCTCATTATCTCCCTCTCAACCACACTTGATTCGTGTCAGCCCTAATTAAAAGTGAGAAGAACAAACTCTTCCTATCACATCCATCTTGTGAACACAGTTTCCATCCAATAACAGCCTGCTTGCCAGAGCCCGCTACTTTCTTGGTCACAAACACATACGCACACATAGATCTGTCAGCGAGGCTTCATCTTGACTTAATGGCTTATCTTTAATATGAGCCGTCTCATTTCTAGAGGGCGATGGATGAGACACATGAGAGCTGTGTTTCCTGTTGGACTGTTTAAGGTAATGACAACCAGAAGATTAAAGGCAACATGCTGAGTGTTATCCTGTTCCTGTCCGTCAGTGAAATCTCAACCTTAGTTTATGAATATGTATATACAAGATAAATATGCAAATAGGAGACATTCAGCATCTTACCAGCCGCATAAATCCACCAAAAATTCACTGACATCATGCCTTTGGCTTCCAGAAATATGGCAAGCAAATTATTTCATATCTCCCATCACTTCAAACAC
The DNA here is from genome assembly GCF_949152265.1 of Phoxinus phoxinus. Classification (NCBI taxonomy): domain Eukaryota; kingdom Metazoa; phylum Chordata; class Actinopteri; order Cypriniformes; family Leuciscidae; genus Phoxinus; species Phoxinus phoxinus. The sequence continues at coordinate 6,539,960 of NC_136894.1, forward strand.
TGAAATCCCATAATACCAAGAGGCTCTGTGCAAAATATATAAGTTCCTAACCTCTCCCAGTATTTGTCAAACCCTATTTAAAAAATGCTAACACCGCTTACAAATAAGGAGAAGAAAATCAAGACTTTTAGGAAATGAAGAAAACAAAAGTTAAAGTCAGCGTGAACCGGAAATTGCAAACGACTTTTCTCCAGTGTTCTGACGCATTTCCAAGTGAAAAGGAATATTGAACAGAGGGCCGGGATTTACTTTAGCGCTCCTCCTCCCCATCTCTCGCTCATAGCAGACTAACGGTTTGAGGTGAGTGGTTAAGTGTTTTCAACCCAAGCCGTCAAACCTACAGTACGTCATCAGGAACGCCATTCCAGACCGGAAGTAACTTTTCAGATTTTGATTAAAGATTACCACGGCAAACATTTTTTTTCTGTGTATTAACTTTGCACGGAATAATTGTTCACCACAAGACTAGTAATATGCGCAAACAAATATGCGGTCAATTTTGATTTCGTGTCAACTTTAAAATAAAATAAAATAATATAGATGGAAAAGTTAAAATTATATATAAATACGTTTAGGAAAAAAAAAAGTGGTATTGACACGCACGCACGCACGCACGCACACACACACACACACACACACACACACAAACATACACTATACTATACTTGTGAGGACATTCCATAGGCCTTACACTGCCCCTATATCCCTAAACCTACCCATCACAGGAAACTTTCTGCATTTTTTGATTTTTAATAAAACATAGTTTTTTATGTTTGTTAAGCAGAGGTGGACAAAGTACACAACTTTCTTACTTGAGTAAAAGTACAGATACTACTGGTCAAATATTACTCCGTTACAAGTAAAAGTTGTAAAGACCGATTTTTACTTAAGTAAAAGTACAGAAGTACTCATTTTTAAAAGTACTTAAGTATAAAAGTAAAACAAAACAATGACAACATGCTCCAAAACAATGACAAAATTTGCATTTAGAAGACCAAACCCAACGTTGAAAATTTAAATCCGGTTGATGCCAGAATCCAATGTCAGATTGACGTTAATCTCCAACGTTGGACAGGCGTTGTATTGTGGTTTAAAATCGGTTGACTTCAGAAACCAACATCAGTCGAGTTCTGGAGTCAACCCGACTTTCATTTCCAACCACAATCATCCCTGACGTTACTACTTTCTACTCAAGGCCCTTGACAGAAATGTGGAGTAAAAAGTACGATATTTGTCTTTCAAATGTAGTAAAGTTAAAGTAAAAGTTTCCAGAAAAAAATAATACTCAAGTAAAGTACAGATACTTAAAAAGTGCACTTAAGTACAGTACTCAAGTAAATGTACTTTGTTACTGTCCACCTCTGGTTAAGCTATTTGAATTATGAGGACTTATGAAATGTCCTAATAAACCACGTTTAAGTTGTAATACCAGTGTAATGCACGTCATTATAGAAATTTGTGTCCTTAGAAATCACATAAACAAGAGCGCACGCACGCACGCGCGCACACACACACACGCGCGCACACGCACACACGCACACACACACACACACACACACACACACATCATTATAATATAAATAACAAGTTTTCTAAAAGATAATAATTGTACAACTCTAAAACATAAAAAATATGATATACTATAGAGCAATCACTCAAATGCAGTTGCTATGGGAGTGTGTACAGTAGCCGCACAGCCGTGTCAACAGTGTGTATGTATCAGAAATAATAGGAGAGGAGTCAAGAGGGCAAGTTACACTGCAACATGCTTGTCAGGTAAATCTTTCAACGGCAGAAACAGGCGAGAGCTGTGAGGAAACTCAAAGAGCCCTGGAGACTAACTAATGACAGATCTGCTCCATCACACAACCACAGGTGAGAAGATGCAGTATGAAATAATTCTAAAGGAAGACAGCAATTTAAAAAAAAGAGAGAGTGTGAATTTAACATATCGTTAAAGAAGAGACGGAGATAAAGAGCTTTAGGGCAAGAAAGTTACTGAAATGAAACGGAGAACACTAAAGCAGTCGAAGAACAAGATGAAAGTCTGACTGGGTCATGTTTAAAAGCTGCAGAGTGAATTCAGACAATGAGAATGTGATGGCATAGACAGATCTGAATTGACAGAAAAGAGGTCAAAAGAGGTTGCTATTCTTTCAATGTATGTTCGGTGAATGCTATGTTCGAATATAGAGCTACAGGCTTTTGACAAAGGTGCAACTAAATCTTGCGTCGTCTTCAAGCTTTACATTTTTTTTTAACAAAGAGAAGGAAAAACTCTTCACAATTCTCTGGGAAAAGAGAATTCAGTCGCAAATATGTATATATATATATATATATATATTTTTTTTTTATGGAATACTGCAGTTTATTTTAAATGATTTATCTGTGAACATATATATTTTTTAATTCATGTGCCCTCATAATCTTTAATAAAAATAACTTCTCCTCCCTCTTGCAACAAGATCTCTTCTCTGATGTCGTGTTTACCGGCGTGTGGCCGGGGCCACCTGTCACTCATATGAGATCACAGCAATAGCAAACAATCCAACGATCGAATCAGTTCCCTAAGTCACACCCTACACCTTTTCCTGTTCTAGAAGCCATTTCACTCAAATATAAGTCACAATAGCGAATGAAAGACTACCGTAACTTCCGTTGCATGCTTTTTGCAACACTGGTTGGCAAATTTTGCTTAAATAAATAAATAAAGCAAAATTATAAATTATAACTAATGCAGCTGTTTTGTGCGAGGTGGGTGCATATCCAATTGCAGCGACATACCGCAGTTAGAATTTATTTACGATAATTTCACAGATAAATGAGCCAGATCAGATTAGACATCCAAAGTCTAATAGATGCACTTTAGTACAACATCAAGGTGCATATTAATGAAGGGGGTTTTACGCAACAATAAACATAAGCAATGAGGAAACAATTCACCTTCAATTAATTTTATAATCATAATGATTGTGCTGACTGAGGTGGTGATAAAGAGCTCCACTTTTGCTTACGATGAACAAAACACATTCGCTGGCAGTTCTGCTTTCCAGAATCACGGTGCTATACTTAGGCTGAGCTCCAAGGAGCATTGAGATGAGATGACGATAAGACCGCATTGCTGTCAAAATCCAAAGCATTTTTGTTTTTTATCTATACGAGCACTTTTGTAAAGCATTTTCACTGTATGATTGTGAAAATGGACCATTGGGGCCTTCCTTTCCGTTCTTGAAGTACACTCACACACACAATTGTGCTAATATATTTTATTGGGGCCTGAACTTCTGCTTCCTCGGGCTATAATAAAGATTTCCACCTGCGCTGAACGTCTTAGTTCTATCCAAACAGATCAGATGCACCAGAGAGAAAGAAAAAGAGAGGAAACATCCTCATTAAAGCTGGTGTGTGGATTTTGTTCAAAATTAAAACATTTTCCTCTCACAGAGACAACTATAGGTAGACTTCTTGAAGAGTATAAACGCTGTGGTGCTTTTAGTATTACTCTGTTTGTTTGAGCCAAGAAAGTCTATAATACCTAGAAAAAGTTTTCTGTTAGCATTCTCATTCATCTCAAATGCAGTTGCTACGCTAGCGGATACTGCGCACTGCAGCTTTAATGGGTCTGTTCCCACAAAAATTTAATTCTGTCACCCTCTCATGTTGGTACAAAGCTGAATTACTTTTTCTTCTGTGGAACACTTTCGTTGTATGTTTTTTTGTACATACAATGAAAGTCGAACAATGTTTGACTCTTGTATGCAATTATATGACTCTTTTTAAAACATTCAGTACTACTATAGGAAGATCAAAACATCTTTAACATTAAAGCCTGCTCACACCCAGGACCTTCTTAACTCTTTTCCTGCTAGTGTTTGTTTTAAAAGTTGCCAGCCACTGCCATCATTTTGGTGTATGAATTTCTGAACATGTAATATATCAAAAGAACAGTTAATTAAATTAAAATGTATATATATATATATATTAAAAAAAAAATCTAGCTTAATGCATTTTTTTTATTAACACTTGAATGTGGGTAAGTTTAATGAAAAAAATCAGAGAAACAGAACGATGACCAAAACATAGATTGAGTTCAGGAAAGCTTGCACAGTCTTATTCCTCATCCGGGGTTGACGTTTTATTTAGTAACGTTAGACCGTTTTGATTTATATGCTGTTTAATATTGATGATTGCGTTATTTAAATTTGTTTTACATTATCACTTGTTTCTGCTTCTTCTTCACGTCTTTTGATCTGGAGATTCAGTACTCTTTCAGAAGATGTGCAATAGTGCCCCCTACCATGTAACAGTGAAAACACAGAATGTCGGAAATGTCCGTCAATGGCGGGGAAATAGTTCATTATTCTAACCCAGTAAATCTGAGACTACTGAACATGTCTACATAAATACCCTCAAGGCCACGAAATACGGTAATCACAGTGAAGTTCAGTGGTTTACTGTTAGCGGACATACCGACGGCGTGTCAGTGTCTCAGTGTATCAATTACAGTTTTTTTCGATTGCTAAACGACAGTGAGCACAACTGGAGCTACATGTGCAAAACTCTAACTACAGTCTGCACAGCAGCAGTTCATGTGGACCAAACTCTAGTTCGTTTTTCATTGCTTAAACACAGTTTTCAAAACTCTACACACTTGACCCATGACTTTAACCACAACCTGCACAACACTGTGGATTTACAGCACTTTGTTCAAATGCTAACACACTGGTGTCAAAACTGTGAACCACACATTCAAAACAGAATAGATTTCAGCCTTGTGCCTTTCAAACACTGCTGATGGCAACTTCAGCTGAAACAGGTGAGATTTACATCCTTACAGTAAATGAGAACATTACAGGAATTTATTTTGTTTTGCAATTATAGAATATTTACACAGATATATATTACAGTAAGTTTGACTGTAAAATATATTTTTACTGTATTACTGTATATACTGTAATATACAACATAACCCAAAGGCTGGCCCCAACAGGAGGAAGAGGAAACATATTTTCAGATGCGCAGGAAAATGCTATTGTCGCAGATTTATGGTTTTGTACCTGCCTGCATATTCACCCTTCCTCAACCCAATAGAGTTTTTCTCTGCCTGGAGGTGTAAAGTGTTTGGTCACCACCACCCACATGACCAAATGTCTCTTTTGGAAGCCATGCGTGCCGGATGTGAGGACACGAGTCCAGAGGACTACCAGGGATGGATAAGGCACTCCAGAAGGTTCTTCCCCAGGTGCATGGCAAGAGAGAACATTTGATGTGATGTTGATGAAAACCTGTGGCCTGATGCTAGAGATTAGCAGGATTAGCCCCTCAATTATTTGTTTGAATTACATGTACTTTTAGTTTCTACCTTTTTTTTCCTCATTACTGTAATTCTGTAAATTACTACAGACTATTGTGAAGCAAACTGCTAATTTTCATTTACCTTAAAGAATTGTTATGTTCTAAAAATTTACTGTAAATAAATCATGTGAAAGAATGTCACTCTTTTCTTTGAAGAAAATATTACTTTGTATGAAGTCACTGAAATTGTTCAAACTGTAAAGATGAAAACTTTGTATTTTCTGTATTGGTGTTTGATGCTAGTGTTTTTACTCTCAGTGTGTTCTGAGTGACAGTGTGTGTTATCTCAGTGAGGGTTGTGCATAGTGTTTGGCTGCACTGAGCCTGTTTTGAGCCATGTGTTAAGAGTTGTGTTGCTTGGAGTGAGTTTTGCAGGTGATGTGAACTGTTTAGCTCAGGTGACTGTTGGTAGTGCAGACTGTAGTTAGAGTTTTGCACATGTAGCTCCAGTTGTGCTCACTGTCGTTTAGCAATCGAAAAAAACTGTAATTACAATTTCAATTTCTATAGACCTTATATAGCCCCGCCCCTTTTGTCTTCCGGTCTGTATTTTCACAGCGATCTTGCACTTATGAATGAAATTCATAAATCTTTTGAAACTCATTTGAAAATCTTCCCGGTCTACTGACATTTGTTAAGACATCTGCTTTAAACATTATAATCCTCATGATAACGTTCGTTAACTTTACATTAAGTAAATCCACTTCACCAGCTAGTTACTCTTGGACAGCAATGCCATAGAAATATACAGAGCGACCGCAAAACAGAAGTTCAAAGACAATATTCTAAAGATGGCTGCTTGCTTGTTTCTCTGGCGCATAAGGTCTATAAAGCAGATCTACAGTATATTCATGCTTTTGCTCTTGTCTGATCTCAACGGACTGAACAGAAGAAATAATCCGGAGAAAATGTTGACGTCAAAGAAGGCGGAGCATCAGAGCCACACCAACCTATTACGTAATCGTCACGGACCAATCAAAGCTGTTTACCAGCCGGAGCGAACTTTACAAGAAAATTTGCTTTGGAAAGCAGTTTCAAACTAACTATGTTTTGGTCTTATTTTTGGTCAAAATGGCATCACACCAGTTTGATTTCACCTTAAATATGTCAGGGCCTTTAATGTTTAACAAAGATGCACTAAGCTTCAGAGAAAAAGGCTATGTGGAGTCCATTTGAGAAGCCACTCTGGATTTGGAGCAATTTTGAGCTGATATAACCGACTCAACCTAATTTCCCTGATGTGATGAGAAACGTGTGTACATGTGAATGAGCAGGTATAGTGGAACAGGCCTACATATCATCAGCATATCCTTTAGGTCTGATATCTATATATAGACAGACAGGAGAAACTATCCGCTGTGTTTCGTCAATCTACGTCAGCAGCACACATTGCCATCTAGCAGCCCTTCTGCAGATGTATGGCTTCTCATAAAGATCAGAAGAGGAAGGTGACGGCACTCGCTGCTGAGGAAATAAAAATCATTCTCATCAATCCCATCATCCCCTGCATGCCATCAACCCCAGAAGTAGGTCACAGTTTGTTTCATGTGGCCCTATAATGAGACGCCCTGTAATTATTAATTGTCTTTTCTGAGCTAGATATATGCTTTTCAGAGAAAGCACGCCGCTGCCCGCAAGTAATCGTTATAGTAATGGACACGCGAGGCTTTTTCTAGCTCTTTTCTTCTCATTCTTTCTTTCTCTGCCTATTTTGTCATCCGTCATTCCATCGTTCATTGTCAGCCTCTCGGCATCGAGTAGCTGTGCTGTCATTTTCTTCCTCCGTCCTAGACCGCCTCACTTTTTCTTTTCTTTTTCTTTTTTTTACCCAGAACGGAGAGCAGCTGGAGTCACGGGAGCCCGCCTGTCATTTTAACAGCTGCAAATGCAGTGCAGGTTGAGTACAGCCACTACATTAAGTGGGACACATTACTCACATGCCCCCCTCCCAAATCAAAGTCAGAATAAATGGGGGGAAAGTGAAACAGGTGCATGAGTGTGTGTGTGTGTATCACAGGTGAGCTGCCATACTGGGCGGACAAGGAATACTACAGAGACAGTCGAAAAGAGAAGTTCAAATGGAGTGTGATAGGAGGAAATGGGCAATTAGATGGGGAGTGAGAGTGAAGCCAAAAAGAACAAGGAGCCCCAAAGCCCCAAAATCCCAGAGTAGTCATGTGTAAATGCATTACAGATGCTACCTTTCCATGTTTTATTGCACTTTATACATTGGAGTCCATTTTTGAAATGCTTCGATTTCTCTTTTTTTTTTCTCGTTCTTTCTTTAATTGAATAGGTTTTTACAAATTAAATTATACGTTTTTAATGACTGATGATGAACATGATTTTTAGAATGTCTTAGTATTAGTTATGTTTCTTAATGACTTGATATTTCTTATTTTATTCATACATTTCCATTAACATTTTCAATTTTATAAAATCCTTCAATTTTCCACTTAGACATTTAAATGTTACGAAATATTTATTTCAAATTAATGCTGTTATTTTGAACTTTCCTTTTATCTAAAAAGAACCATATAATGTGTGTGTATATATGTATATATATATATATATATATATATATATATATATATATATATATTAGATGTTTCTTTTTTTTCCATCACCGTTCCCCTTTAGTGACTCCGTAGGTCTCAGAATTGTAGACTCCACTGTATATACACTCCAATATTGGGGAGTAAATAAAGCGATGTTAAATATTTTAGTAGAGTGTCAAAAATAGCTCAGTAGCACATTAGCTTTTACAGTAACAAGCAACTTTATCCAATGATTCGTGGTGTAGCAAAACCAAGCACTACATTGCTGTTTTTAATGCCACACTGATTTCACATGGAACTTCACAGCCAGAGCCCTACCAGCTGAGGTAAACAAACACACACTATTTCTCTCGCTCTCTCGAACCATCTAACATTTATAAATCCACTTGACATTAAAGAGAAAGCATCTTTAAAACCCCACTTCCTCTATACCTCTCTTCACAGAGACAGCTCTCAATGCGTTCACCTCTCCAACACAGCGGCCATGTGGAACAATACACAAATTGCATGAATTAATGCAACATCCCTGCGCAACAATATCAAGCGATAATGAAAGGCCTTTTTTTTCTTATCGAATAGTGTGTGTTGATAGATGAGGCAGAGGCAGAATGGGGACACTCTGCTTAAAGTGATGGCTGATGGGACAGGCAGGCACAGCTGTGTGATCAACGTTGCCTGCTGTCGTGCCCACATGAGCATGCAACGCGCAGAGACACAACACCTTTCTCTTTAACACACCTGCAGTCAACTCTTCACCTTTAGGAAGATGGGAAACAAGGTTTCAGCCTCACACAATGAATGCAAAAATGAGGGATGTAGAAGTCTGCTAAATTTAATAAGATGTGCTCATGTGACTAGCAGGGATGTATAAATGTTATTATAGAGCTTGTTGGATTCCGACATGATGAGATAACTGAGAATTATATTGATTCCCACGAAGAAGCACGCAGCCATATAAAGAAGGGGAAAAAAACTATAGTTTCACACTATATTAACGCTCTCTAGTTCTAAAGGATGGATGGATGGATGGCTGGATGGATGGCTGGATGGATGGATGGATGGATGGATGGATGGATGGATGGATGGATGGATGGATGGATGGATGGATGGATGGATGGATGGATGGATGGATGGATGGACAACAGACAGTGACAGATGGATGGATGGATGGATGATAGATATATAGATAGATAGATAGAATGTTAGAGAGAGAGAGAGAGAGAGAGAGAGAGAGAGAGAGAGAGAGAGAGAGAGAGAGAGAGAGAGAGAGAGAGAGAGAGAATCTTGCAAACAGATCTTGAATTATGACAGCTATGGATGACAGGCAGTAACCTAGCTGTATGTGAGTTGGATGACGATGAATATTGTGAGAAAGCACTCCACTTTTATGGCAATGTTTGTTAGCACTCTCTGTCGTGCTGTAATTTGCTTACAAACAGCCTGATTATCCGCCGCTACTTTGAAAGGAGATCAGACATTGGAGTCTCATTATAGAGTGACTCAGTGAAAATGCCTCAGTTCCCCAGACACAGACACCCATGGGACGTCAGCCTTCAGAAACAGAGGACAAACTCTTCTTGATAGTTTATTCTATTTATATTTTCTTTATTTATTTTTGAATAGTCTTTGCTCTAGTGGAGTCATTTCGTCGTGAGCAAATGGAGAGCAAGTCCCTTTGTACCACAACAGTAATGATCTTGCTAATAAAAAGAGCTGAGATTATAAATAAATGTCAGTAACAGGTTTAGTTTGTCACATTATGAGTGCACTGCAAACCAGAAAAAAAAAAAAAAAAAAAAACACTTCAGCTACCAGCTGCGATTTACACTTGGCCCGTCTTAAATCTAAAGCTGGCATTTTAAATCTCTGAGCTCTGAAAAAATAACACGATTTCCAAATCTTTAATTAAAAGTCTCATTTTTAATATACTATATTCCCTTTGTCTCTGGGTTCTGCATACTAATGCCAATCACTCTGTATCAGCAGTTTTCCATTACTGCTACTCAAGATGTGAGCTACACTATTGTAACAGAAATCATAATCATCAGTTATACTTCCCCTGATAGTGTGATCATGATTATTAATTTCATTTTCAGTCGATTGAATTTTGATCACTGTGATAGACTAGCTGTGGCTCCAGCATTCTCATGACCCTACATCTGACGCATGATGCACGTTCACTGGATGATCCTTGACGCGATCGCAGCGCAAAGTTGATTCTGCACTAATTTGATCTTTAGCTACATATCTGTATACAAAATGTGCTTGGAAACACCACAGTGGAGCAGTGCTCACGCTGAATGGTACGAATTGTACGGACTATTTAAACAGACAAGGTATAATTTTTATATGTTGACTATTTTATTTTGATAATGAACAGACTGCGATGTCAAGATTGCAATGCTGCATGGAAGAGACCTATGTTGTGTGCGCGTGAGGCGCCGGTACGATCGAACATTTTTTTTAAACTGAATTTACCGTAAAATATCCTGGCGACCCATTTTTTAAGTCGCGACCCAGGGTTTGAAAACCGCTGCTTTAGAGCAATGACAGAAATCATAATAATCAATTACTTCTCTTGATAGTGTAATTCTAATTATTCAGTTAATTGAATTTAGATTAAACATCGAGCACATTTAAAAATACAGTAACAAAAAAGTACCCTGGTATTCTTTTAAGGCATCGTAGAGTACTGTGTAAATGCAAAAAATTAAGTGCCAATGTATTTGGTTACTAGTAAATGTTACAATTCATTACAAAGAATCGGCAAGTTCGTAACTAAATGAAACTAAATTTTGAAGTAGAAAGACTGACGAAAAGATAGTATTTTTATCTTTATCTTTGTTTTACCTAACTTTGAAAAATACCTTTTTTACAGTGTAACTGCCAACTGATATCATCACAATACTTTTTTGGGTAAAAGTTTTTTGAAGACTGGAAAATGGAAATGGAGTTTCTCCATTTGAAATGATATTGAGTCTATGAGTCGAAAGTGGTTTGGCAAGACTATAAAGTGATAACATTCCATCACAGACTGGAAATTCAGTCCTTCAGACTCCTTTCCCCAGATCTCTGAAAGCAAGCTTGGCGAGAATAAAGAGGATCGATTTTAATTGCTTGTATGAAGGGTTGTGCCGGACGGGAGGAGACAGAGAGTAATAGGGTGAGATGACAAAAAGACTGGATCTGCAATCATTCCTGAATAAAAGAGGTCTCAGACCTTGGCCAACATAACAACATCATACTTGACATGGGGCACGACTGCAAACATGGCTAGTCAGAAAAGAACAAAGGCATACGAGGACCACTCCATCTTTACCACTGCAAGCATATTCTGTTCTCATTCTTATTTATCCCTTCATTGTCTTTCTTTAGTCTGTCAGTGTTATTCCAGTCTTTCTGTTTGCCATTTATGTCTCTCTGTTCTCTTCCTTTGACCTTTGACCTAATGCCTTTTCGTCCCTTCATCTTTCATAGATGACTCATCCTCACCTGTGACCCCTGGCTCTGTTCACATATTCTGTCTCTCTGATTGACTCGTCCATTCCTTGCCATTTACAAAAAGTTGCTTAAGTACAAATTTAATATACATGAAGATTATGTTTCCACAATATAAGCGAGCTGATGGTTCCGTACTATACAGAATGCGAGTCAGAAATGTATAGAGAAATTCTGAAATTTTGTGGTTTATGACAAATTGTCAGTTTTTTCAGATTTTTTTTTTTTGAAATGGGAAAAAAATCCATGAAAGGATTTATAGAAAGAGACAGTAAAATATGCAGGTACTGTTCATTTTTATATACACATGTTATTTCTGTCTTATGTCCACCAAGGTTGCCTTTATTTAGTGAAACAATAGAGTAAAAGGAGCAACATTGTGACATATTATTACAATTTAAAATAACCGTTTTCTGTTTTAATACATTTTAAGATGTAAATTGTTCCTATGATGGCAAATAAAATGAAAAAAAAAAAAAAAAAAAAAATATATATATATATATATATATATATATATATAAGATGATTATCTCAACAACTGTTTTGGAATAAAAACAAAATTATAATTACAACTTAAAAACTCGAAATGTCTTTTTAGGTCAAAGTGACTCAAAAATGAAGGCATAGGCCACAGATGTCAATAGGTAACACAATATGGCAACAATCATCATCATTTAGCTCAAATCATGGAAAAATAAATAAATAAATAAATGTATGTGCATTTGTATGCAGGACTTCACTTCGTACTACTTTTTGAAAGTTACAATGTGTCCCATTTGTTTTCTAGGATGGCTCAATGTTCTCCCCTTATGTCTCTGTCTTTTTACTTACTCTTTATGGTATTGTTGGGCTCAGTTACCTGCAGAGTAAAAAGACAGGGCAACTCACTGCCAGCTGATGTAACGAACAGTGACACATTATAATGTCAATCTCATTACCAGAATTTTTAGATCCAGGCGTCACGGGTGAAGAGCCCAGAGCTTGATCTTGACAAGTTTAAGTGAGAGAAGCTATAGGACTCACATGCACCTGAGCGCAGACACAAATAGCAGCGCAAAGATCCAGAGACAGAGAGCTCCATATTATGATTGAGAGCACAGTTCCTGCACTTTGTGTGCAGCAAGTAGATCTTAATTCCAGCGCTTCTTTGACAGCTCACTCCTAAGGACTGAGTCGGTAAAGACGGTCACAGCTTTGACCCCATTAATGGCCAGATCCCTGTTGGTTCTCTCTTTTCCACAGGTTTGATTCATTATCTTCAATCAGGGTGGTCAACAGCAGGTTCGCTCAATGCACTGCAGTTCAGAAAAAAAAAATCTATATGGCACAACAAACTGGTAACATCACTGGTTGCCAGGCAATTTGTAAAACCCTTCTCAAAATGATTCACTGCAACATCATCACTCCGCCACAAGCACTTCAGTCAGAGAGACCTCGGATTTGGTTCTAGGTTCAAAATGCGCAAGCATTCGGTTTGAGTGTTCAACAAGCTCCATGCAATTACCAGCTGTGACACTTCCAAATGGCCACTCTCACATGTTTCTCTTACGCCTCTACAGGGTTTTGACAGAGAATTACCACAAGCCCACAATAGTTGTCATCTTTGATGCATCATGCCTTGCACCTTGGTTTCTGTCAGTCCTTTGTGAGCATTGTTAAGAGTTTTTTTTCTGTCTTTAGCTTTCTTCTTCGTTTTTTTTGAGTTCAGAGTGCTGTAGGCGAAATCACGAAGACCATCTGCTCTCCACAGGCTGTTAAGTTTGAGCCTGTTACTGGGCCTCATTTATTTCGCTCCTTTGTAAGCACATTACCACAGCATGCTCTTCTTCTTGGGGTTTCTTACTTTAAACATTCCTTTGTGATTTTTCTTCAGTCCTTTTCATTAATGGCACATTTCCCTGGCTAATGCTTTGAGGGACAGCTGAGGAAACATTCTCAGGAAGGTTCACACAAAAAAAGTAAATTGTCATTTTCCTTACCATCATGTCATTGCAAACCTGTATGATTATTTCTTTTGTGCAACACAAATGCTTTTTGCCAAATGGTCTAAAAATGCCCCCAAAAAACTCAGAATACAGCTTGTGCACTATACTCCAAGTCTTCAGAAGTCATACAATAGTTTTATGAGAGAAACAGATTGAAATTTAAGCAATTATTCATTGATAAAATATAATATTAGGAAAAAAAATATGAATTTGAAATGTAACTTTTTAATTTGTCTCACGTTCCATTCGATTACATGGAGAGGGCGGGGTTTAATACCTATACTGCAGCCAGCCACCAGGAGGCGATCACAATACTCTGGCTTTCAGGACTTGAGCAGCACACTAGGTACAGTAAATACAGTGACAGAATAAATACAAATTCATTCAGAACTATTCATTAAAACACTTTCTGATTTAAGTATAGTTCCTGAGTTACTATATTAGCGTCCACACCAGCAGACGATATCGTTCTGTTTATTTGCTTCTCTGTCACTTTAAATGCTCGTAACAGCAGGGTGGATTCCGATTGGCTGTCAATGTTTTTATCATTCATCAGCTGGATAAAATCGTTCTGAAAGTGATTCCAAATATCGTTTCTTTGTGCCGTTATCTTTATGGCTGTGGTGTGGACTCTGCTATTCTTTAATATTGACAATGATTTTAAAACTATATATTTATCGTTATCTTTATAGTTATCGTCCTTAGTGTGAACGGGGCTTAAAACTGACTCTGGAATGTGAATCTAATCATCAAGGAATACTTGATTTACTGTAAAGGATGTCATCCTAAGTGTCTTCATCTATGATGATTTTAGAGAGTGTGTGTATCCCTCATTGGGATCCAGGTTCAACAGAAGTGTAGGAGACTTTGCTGGGCTGGTTATTAATTCTCTTTTGCTTTTCATTTCAACATATAACATATATTCTCAGGAGAGAGTGAAGTCATGGCTGTGTCTAACCTCCCTTTGCTCCCCCACAAATGGAATAAAGCAAATTGATCCATGTGATACGGCACTCAGAAAGCCCGTGGTATTGATTGAGGTCCCATTTATGACACTCCATCAATCCAATATGACCTATCCTATAATCCCACGCCATCTTGATATTATCTTTGCTATAGCTGTGAGGAGACAGACATAGTGAACTGTGCTGAGAGTATGAGGATGTCAACCCTCTCATTCCAAAACCAGAACTAAACTCATGATGTAGCAATAAATCACAGATTACTTTTATACGACATCTCAGAAATAGAGGCCTGATATAGAATCATCTCCTTTTATTTTATTTCATAGATCATGCTCATGTAATGGAAAAAAATGGGGTTGGCTTACTTTCTGTAATGGAGAGCCTCAAGCATGAGACTCAACACAACACAAGCTCAAAGCCTGCATGAAACTATATAAGATTTTTCTGTTCAAGACATTGTGACTGTCAAGATTATATGATAATGCCATTGTGTGGCAAATGTTGTCAGCTAATAACTGTTCTATATCAGAAACAAAGGGGTCTTCTTCAACGGTAGCCTTTAAAATCAAATTATCCATAGTCTTGCTCACTGTAGACATGTATACAGCTTGTTTGAATACTAATGGGCATCTGGCCCCGCAATTTCAAGGTAAGGATTAAATAAAATGTCCTATCCTGTGATCTAAAAGGACTTGTACTCATACCAGCACTGAGAAAAGTTACCACAAACATACCATGTGACTTCAGCAGTGGTACGACAATGGCTTGCATTGATACCGCTTTGTTTTTTTCATTTCCATGAAACAAAAAAAAAAGTAACTCAGATATTTCCTTGTAAATTTAAAAGTAATGCATTATTCTACTCATTACTTGAAAAAAATAATTTGATTATGTAACTCGCATTATTTCACTGATTACGATACTGAATGAGTACTCATTTCAGCAACATTTCAGTTTCTGTTGGTCATGTGTAAATCTTGTGCAGCTGAAACCTTAAAGTTATCTTTAATAAGAGGATTTGTTTAAGAGCCAAGCTTCAGGGCTGATAGTGATACATATACCGAGTAAAACAATAATACTGCTGTCCCTGAACTAGTCACTTTAGCCTGCCTCCTGCAACAAACAGGACAAAGCCATGACAAATTTATATAAATGATCACTTAACCAAATCAATGTTGAGGGGGATGTTCTTGCTTAACCGCCTTGTTCTGGATCAAACTATTTCTTAGGGAAATGGTTGAAAGTCTGTACAACAAAGAGGAACAATCTGCCCCGTGAATGCTTCACCAATGTTCATTCTGTTCTCAGAGCTCAGCCTTATTTAAAATAAGAACTGTTATTAGGGTTTAATCACATATGAGTGATGGTGAATTGAATAGCTGAGTGATTCCAGAGTCACAAACGACGAAGTACTTCTAAATGAGCCCGGCTAATTCAATAAGACCCCACTGTACATTTAATAAAGCATGGAGTGTGCCAAGTGAACGTGACTGGAGAGAAATACCACCACATGTGTCACAGAGCGTGCACGCACAATGTGCACACGCACATGCATATCCAAAATGAGACTGAAAGTAGAAGAAACACAGTGCATGCGTAAAAAGAGAATTGATTGCCTTGTTTCAACTCTTTCCTTTTGTCTCTCCATGTCTCTAATTCAGAATTCAAGAGTTTTGTCAGGAACGCTATCGTCAAATACGATTGACAATTAGCATATAGTTTGGATTTGCGGTATGGTTCCGTTCTGGGCGAGAACTCCCTGCGTATCCATGCAGCCTAGTATGGATAAGAGCAGGGAGAGCAGCAATAACCCCCCTTGGGGTAAACAGAACAGAACCAACATGAATGTATTGCAGATATCATTCAAGATTTTAAAGTATTAAATATAATTCAAGAATTTATTCTGATTCAAGGGGAATCAGAATGCCAAATCCTGACTGACGAGAGGTGGAGCTGGGGATGAAGGAGGGTAATTCGCTCCTGAGAAACACAATAGCTGCTGATAATACTGAAGGAGCTTATATTATATGTATACAGTGATGGGCGTCATATTCCTATAGGTAGACATGTGTCAGCTGAGAGTCAGCTGATGCGAGCTTGACTAACGTGACCTGCCAGAACTGACGCTACGCTTGATTTTTAGAAATCTCTTTGCTATGTTAAACAAAAGATTTATGCAGCCAACGTATTTGTTAACAAACACGGAAATTAGGGACATTTTCGTAATTTGTGAGAAACACTTCCCTGACATTGATGAAAATGTCCGGCTAACCGTGTTTTCACTGTTATATGGTAGGAGATGCTATTACGCATCTTTCTTGAAGAATACTCAAAGTTTAAAAGACACGTGAAGAAGAAGCAGAAACAAGCAATAGCATACATGTATGCAGATGCATATGTAAAATAACGTGATCATCAACATTAAACAGTATATAAATCAAAACAGTCTTATGTTACGGAATGAAATGTTGACTAATGACGAGCCATTCATACAACAAAATATCTGGGGGCCATGAAACTTGGCGAAAATTATAAAAAATTATGCCGCTAGCTGGCAACTTTAAAAAAAAAAGCTGGCTGCAGAGAAAGAGTTAAAGGGATGGTTCCCTCATAAAATCATTTACTAACCCTTAATGTCATTCTAAACCTAACATTTTTCTTCTGTTGAACACAAAATAAGGTATTTCATTCAGAACTGAATTGAACAACGCTGGACCCCACTGACTTTCATTATATGGAAAGAAAATAAACTTAAACAGTTTTTAAAAATATCATCTTTTGTGTTCCACAGAAGAAAGAAAGTCATACTGTTTTGAAATGGCATGGGGGTAGCATATGGTTACAATAGTTTTATTTTAGGGTGAACTATCTCTTTAAATCACTGTTAAAGTAATTTTCTAATCATTTCACTCCTGAATGATGGGACAGACCACAGACACACACACACATCTATATATATTGTTGTTGGGTCTAGTGTAGCTGATATGAGGGTTTTAGGATTTAGATTTCAGATAAAAATGTTTTGATGGTTTACAAAATGGGGAAATTATGTGTCCCTAAAACACATTTGCAGTTATGCATGAGGCATAATGCTGTTTCCACCTCATTTTGTGGGAAGTAAGAACACAGTCTGTTCCCGTTTGGTACTCAGGAGTGTTTTTATAGCAAGGTTGTTTCCTAAATGTGTGCATCACCTGTCTTCAGTTTTTACATTTTAAAATAAAATCTGGAGCTATTATGATAATAAGACAGCCGCATGATTAGTACAAAATTATACCAGTTTGGGTAGAAGTTTTATCATACTTCAGACTTAACATACTTCACTGGACAAGCTCAGTGAAATTTGCAGCTTGATTCATTTTTATTTGAGAGGTTTTGTTGTGAAGTCAAAAATGAATGGTTTTAAAAAATATGAACAGATCAATCTCATGTTTTGAGTATTTCTCACTCCCTCTCACTTTCCACCATGTGCACTGCCGCAAATTACTTCGCCTGCATCTGTCACTGCCGATATAGATTGGAACTCATGCATGTAATGCTTTGAGAACCCAAAGGGGAATGAATAATTCTGTTTAGATTTCAGCTGTGGTTCTCAAAGGAACTAAGCAAAAGTGCACCCAAGTTTGAACCCAGGCACGTGTTTGTGACCATGTGAAGAAAAAACAACAACAACAACAGTAAAAAAGAAACAGAAAAGTTAAAGATAAGGACTATGTTGATCAATATGATAATATAGTGTGGGGCTCATAAAAACATTCCCTGTAATGTTAATGTTAATGACTATAGAGATAGAGAGTACCCCCCATATGTCTTTATTTGAGTTTTATATAGTTAATTTGGCTAGTTATTATAAATTCATGATGGGGTTAATGCATACAATGTGTTTAAATCAATGTTGGTGCAAATGTACAAGACACTGCTTAATTTATAGTGAGTAATGCTCAAGCAGGCCCGTTGTTCTAGCGATCCTACAGGAGAGGGCACAGTTGTGAAAACTGTAATCATTTTATTTTTTTCAGGATTTTATGAATAGAACGTTTTTATTTGCACTTATTTGTAAGATTATACGTTTCTTTATTGTCACTTTTGATCAATTCAATGCTTTCTTGCTGAATAAACAATTTATTTTTATTTTTTTACCAAAAAAGTGTTAAAGGTAATGAAAGGTAAAGGTAGAAAGTTAATGATAAAGTTGACTGAATATGACCTATATCAAATGAGGGGAAAATGTCACTCCTATAGGATTTATTTCGCCTAAACACTTATTTATTTCACTCATAAATTGGACGCGTTCACAGTATAAAGTGAGAGTATCTGCAACACTATCCCACTTTGCTCCAGATGGCAGAATTAAAAAAAAAAATTTTAATTAATCAAACTCCTCTAATGTTTTCAATCCTTGATGTATCTCAGAGAGCCTAATCCTCACAACTGTGCAGTAACCTCAGCTTCTCACAAGAGGAGTGTGACAGAAAAAAAGAGTGAGAAACAGATGCTCTGTTCCAAAAAACTAGCGAGGCAATATTTTAAGGCGTCATGGGCGCATTTCCAAAACGAAGACTGTTCCAAAAGCCAGTCAACCTAATGATGTAGTCAGAGAATAAACATATTTCATTCAGTACTGAAAAGTATCAATAAAAAAATAGTGCATTTCAATGCTTATCATTAGAGAATTGCATCATTAGATTAGTAACATGCTAACAAGACAGCTGCCTATGTATAGACAGTGAGGCAGCTATATGAGATAAAACGTGAAAGGAGTGTGGATAAAAAAAACGACGTATTTTTAGAAACTTCTTGTGATAAATAATTTACATAAAGAGGAAATTAAATGATAAGGAATCAGCAAACAATAACCCATTGTGAGTGTGTGTGTGTATTTATGAGATAGATTGCAGTGGGCTGTGAAAATAACAGTGCCCAACTAACCCGGATTATGATATAATAGTGCTCATATCTTTCACATATCCAATTCCAGTGGACATAGAGAAACAGACCCAGATAACCCCTACAACTACACACACACAAACACACACACAACAACAACAACTGACAGAAATAAAGAAATACCGCAGCATTGACACAGGCGAGGCTAGCAAATGCATACTGTAAGAACAGAACAATTACACTGATATTAGAAAGTGCAGATGGCCCTTCATTTGAAGCAAAAGCTAAAGGCTGATATTTCTATTTTTCCTCCCCAGTCGCAACGCAAATGACTGTAGCCCATGGTCAAATCAATAGTTCTGTTGAGAACTGTAACCGATGCAGGAGTCAGTGCAGACAAAATGAATAGAAGTGTTCCTTCTGAATTACTGATTCAGCTCACTGCAGAGTGCACCAATGGAGAGACTGCAGGAGAGAATGATAGATAGATAGATAGATAGATAGATAGATAGATAGATAGATAGATAGATAGATAGATAGATAGATAGATAGATAGATAGATAGATAGATAGATAGATAGATAGATAGATAGATAGATAGATAGATAGATAGATAGATAGATAGATAGATAGAAATAACAGCCTTATGGTATAACAAATCAAATATTAAACTGTGGTATGGTATTTCAACCCGATCACACCAAATGCGTCTATATAGCACGCAGTGTGTTTATCGTGTAATATATACGCGAAAATTAGTTTTTACGTGGATATGATACACATGCATAGCACATGGGTAGGTTTAGGGTGGGGTGGGGTGGGGTGCGTGTGTATTATATGCTTGGGTAGGATTAGTGGTGTGGGGTGCGTGTGTATATCACGCAATAAAGTGCGTATCATATGCACGCGCAAAACTGCGTATCATATCCACGTAAAAACTAATTTTCGCGTATAAATTGCACGATAAACACACTGCGTGCTATAGAGACGCATTTGTGTGAGAACAGGCTGGGTATTTGGAATGACCTATGGTGAATAAATGATGCCAGAATTGGTCATTTTTGGTGAACTGCCCCTTTAACACCAGAAGAGAAGATGAAAAGAAATGGAGGAAGTGCAAACTTGAGATAGCATGTACAAAAAGAGGTGGCGGGCCTACGTGACGCTGAACATAATGCAGAAGAAGAAACGAGAGGTCCCAGCGCAGTATGAAACAGCAGCTGAGGGGCAGCTGGAGCACCACGGAAGATGAAGTGTGTTTATTCTGTGTGTGAGAGGGCTTGCTGATGTGCTCTACAGACTCCTGGCCTGCCTTCCTCGTCTTTAGCTCCCTGGATCAGCACATTGAATCTGGATGAGCTTCCCCTCAGTCGTGCATGACCTCACAAACACCACAGGGACACGAGTCGACAGGGCCAAACACTCGCTGAGGTTCCAGACAAAATCACTGTATCAGAACCCAACTGTTCACTGACCACCTTCTTGGATTCATATCTAAAAATCTGCTCCACCTTACAATAAGAAATGTGCTTTTAAAAACACTGATGATTTGGCTGTAGTTTCAACGCTAACTCACGACCAGTTCGTACGAATTTTAGAAGGTGGCTAATTCATACATACAAATTCGTACGACTTGTCTAAATCCCAGTGAGGGGTAGGTTTAGGGGCGGGGTCAGAAATAGGTGACATAATCATAAAATATGTACGATTTAGCAAAAATAGAAGGTCGTACAAATTCATACGAATAAGCCACCTCGTAAAATATGCACTAATTGCCGTGAGATCACATCTAACATAAAAGTTTGTGTTTATATAATATAAATGTGTGTGTGTGTGTGTGTTTACATTTTTAAAAAAACATTGTTTTTTAAGCTATTTGAATTACGAGGACTCATAAACCACGTTTAAGTTGTAATACCAGTGTAATATGCATGTCATTATACAAATTTGTGTACAAGCACACACACACACACACACACACACACACACACACACACACACACACACACACACACACACACACACACACACACACACACACACACACACACACACACACACACACACACACACACACACACACACTTATTATATAAACTAACTTTTATGTTAGATGCGATGTTAGAATTAATCACTATTAATGACAGGACTGGTTTTTATTCATATTTCTAATTCAATTTAATACGTATAATTTCCTTGAAATTAAAAAAGGAAATTCTTTGACCAAGAAATATGGGTCAGAAACCAGTTTTTTGAAGAATTCATGGAATATCAAATAAATAAATGTCAATTTATAAAATCTTTTAAAAATTCAAAGCATGCTAGATCAATTTGACCCCCTTTGCATTCTATGGTTTAAAAAAAAAATAGATTTATTTTTAGATTTATTTGATTTCAGTTTATTTTAATTTCAGAACTCTGAGAAAAATTCCCAGCCACCATAGCATCTAGCAAAGACGCAATATGAGTAAACGTTTCGAAAGGGAACTCTGCTATAGACAAATACAAAATGGACCACCTAATGTGTTATGTTTCCTGTTCAAATGCAAGGCATTGCTAGACAACAACTCTATTTTCCCAGAGGAACAATCTAAGAAGATACAAGGATGTAACAAATACACCATTGTACATTACATATAGCCGACTCCCTGACAACACACTACAGTACATATTGCAGCAATCAAGTGAACATCTGTCTGAGTAAATACACCAAAAATGCACATCTGCACAGAGCACACATAAGATTCTGACTGATTCCCACACCCACAGCATCACTAAACTCAGGGGACGTGCAGAATGTAAAATGTATTTTACTGAACAAAACACCCTCACAGAAATGAGCAAATATTACAGATCATAAACTGAAATGCAGTATTGTTCAGCGTCTTTGAGCTGTATGTGTGAAGAGAGCTGTAACATTTAGAGATAAATTCAGTATTTGGATCCATATAATCTGGGCTGAAATATATATGCGGTTAACAGGCTGGGTTTTATACAAGCATTATATTGTTAATAAAACATTAGGTTTTACTTTCCATCTGGAATTTTGATCTGACCGTTTGAGGAATGCAGGGTAACACGGATTGACAACTTTGGAACAGCCAATTATTTGGACATTTTTATGGTGAAGAGCCCTTTGCTCAGGTAGCCAGAACAGATCACACATCTGACGCACGTTTTCATAAATTGGCACTTTTCAGAGCTCATTTGGTGTGACAATTCATACACTATATTTAATCAGTTTTCGTAATTCATACATTAAGCAATGCCAGTTAACTTCAATAACTGCTCAGGTATGCACACAATGTTTATTTGAATATATTTTAAAAATAATAATAATGTTGATAATTTTGTTATATTTAATATTATAGTTTGATTTACTTGTATTGTAACTATTTCAATATTTCTAAAATAAAACAATTATTTTCCCTCCAAAAATTCCCCTATGATATACAGCGCTTACAGCAATTCTATTGCAATTTTTAATTCACTCTCTTTTATACAGCACGAGACAGTTACTATAAAGATACCACAAAGAAGTGCAGATAGAAACTATAGTGAAATAATTGATGTTGTCCTTGGGGGAAAGCAGGACACAATACATGTATAATGTAGGGCAGCAAATGGTGATAAAGTAGAGCAGCTGAAAAACGTTTTTCTATATCTATATGCAATACATTTGGATCTTCTTGTTTGATTATATATCTTAGTCGGGTTTTAGATGCAGATTGTATAATATATTGTCTAATTGTGTTATTCCCGTAAATATATATACACGTACACATGGGATAGGCTACACACACACACACACACACACACACACACACACACACACACACACACACACACACACACACACACACACACACACACACACACACACACACACACACACACACACACACACACACACACACACACACACACACACACACACACACACACACACCTGCTTGACTTATCAAGTTCTGACAGAGAAGACACATAAGTGAGTATTTATAAGTTGCCGTGTCCCATTTGCTGTTGTCTCCTGCTGAAATACAGGCCACCTAATGCTAAAACAATCATTTATACGGCAGCACAACTGCTACGTCTCTCTCTCCCCTCAGCATTTAGCCTGCTATAAGCATGGGAAGTGTGTTGGGTGTAGCTCTGCGGGTGGTGTGATTTGCAGAAATAATAATATCGCTGTATTGGATCCCAAAACACGTTCTCCTTTGAGATTGAAATCCTTTTCTCTGTGGTACACACTTCCATCGACACACATACACCCCGAGCTGCAGCATCATTACATGCAGAGAAACAACAGAGCTGAAATCATTGGGAGACTTGCTGGGTTCATTTGATTTTGTGTTCATGTAAGAGTTTGATGCCGATATGGACACGGAAAGTGAAAAGATCAATGACAAATAAAAGTAGAATTAAACATGATAAGGAAAAGGAATTAAAAAGAAAGATGGCATGTGCCAAGTTCTAAGAAATGTACTCTTTATGTTCATATTGGTTTCATATGATTTTGAAAAACACAGTCATGAGGGTTTGATGTTCTTTTTTCAAAGGCTGCAGCACATGACTTTGATTTGGTGTACAACAAAAGTATAATAATTATATTTTTTAATAATAGCCTACTGCTTCACTGCTTTCCATTTCTTAGAAATAACAATAAAATAACTTAATTTGAATAATTTCCATTTTCTTTGCTCCCTCAAAAAAAAAAAGGACAATTAATTTAAAAATTAAAGTTCAAAACATGCTCATTGTGTGTATTAAAGTCACTGTACAATATGTATGAATTGCATTATGTATTTAGGAACTGTCATGACATTGACCTACAAACTATTGACCATAAAAACAGAAACAAACTTTTTTCTGAAACATAAAAACAAGAAGGTAAAGTTTGCACTTTCCACTTAATATTTTTTTTCTGCCTGTGTGATATTTCTAAAGAACTATTTTTGTCAACTCTTCCAGCTTGAAGCTTATTTCAACAACAATTCACCAAGCTAATATTGCCTTTGAATTAGATTAAGTTTTAAATACATGGCTTTGATGTATACTTGCCAGCAATAGAATATTAATTCTGAAGTCACACTCACTCAGTCGAGCACAACAGAAATTTCACAGATCTCAGCCTAACATACACCACACTTCCATTAACTGGAGAAATGGACACTTTAATCTACTCTCGCTCTCTCTAAATGACTGCAGCGCCTCACAATAACAAAGAAACTGTAAACTGCAAGTGTAACCGTCTGCTCTGCACCAAAACTTCAACAATCCCCTGTCATTTTCTTTTTTTGTTAATACGGCATCTAGCCAGGAGGGAAAACAAGCTTTATACTGTTTGTCCACAAGTTTGTTACTTCAGAGTTTGAGTTTGTTACTGCACTATTGCCGTCGAATCAATTTCATCACACTTTTTCAAACCCAAGTGAGAAGAAAGAAAGCCACCAATAACGGCACCAACACTTTGTCTGTAATAACTGAAAAGATAGGTGATGCTGTTTAGTAAATCATTTACCGCTCCCAAGACTGTCAGTCTGCCCTTGAAGCTCCTTGTTCTCTGTCCACTTTGCCGTTTCTTGTCCCCAGAGTCTGGGAAGACATTAGGAGCATAACATTTATACACACAAATATGCATTCGCACAGGCTCGCACTATTTTAAGCTGTCTGTTCTGTCATCTCTTGTCATTGTATCTTTGTGGAACAGCATCTCAAAGCTGTCATGCTCCCAAAGAGACCACGAGAGAAAGAGACAAGCAGAAGAGGAGCAACAGTAGTGCCAGGTCAGAAACTGAAGGGAAGGGGCACATAAAAGACGGTAGGCACAGTACCAGATTAAAGTTGAAGATGTTAAAATACTTACTCATATCCTAGCTTAATATTTAGGCGACAGCAAGTAAGCCATTCATACGTAAACACTGTGGGACATTCAAAACATTGCTGTTTGTTTGAGTATCCAGAGCAGCAACAATGGCTCAACCAATGGTGTGAGTTTGGGGCGGGGTTATCTGTCTGTCTGACCAATGGAAGATGCCGTTCATTAAAATTAGGTTCAGTTTGGTTTGTTGTTGCTAGAGACACTGAGTTACTTGGCATTTAAGATCCAATAACAGTAGATTAGTAAAATAAATATGGTTTCACTTTATTTTGATGGTCCCTTTGACACATTCTGTTGACTATAAGTAATTCTGCACATACATGTCTACTAACTCTCATTAGAGTGTTAGTAGAGTGTCAGTAGACTGGTAGGGCTATAGGGTTAGAATACGTTGACAATGACATGTAGTTGCAAAGTTGCTTATAGTCTGTAAAATGTCTGTTGGGGATCATCACAATAAAGAGTGAGCAAATATTAAGTGGACAGTTTACTAATACTGTAATGAGTTAGTTGACATTTAGTTGCATAGTTACTTATAGTCAACAGAATGTTTAAAAGGCACCATCAAAATAAAGTGTAACCAAAAAATCTAAGAAATACAACCAGTAAACTGGAGAAAAACGAAACCTTTGATTTTTATAAATATAGACACTTTAGACTAGCCTGGGTGCCAGCCCGAACCCCGCCCACAACAT
This sequence comes from Phoxinus phoxinus, assembly GCF_949152265.1. Taxonomy (NCBI): domain Eukaryota; kingdom Metazoa; phylum Chordata; class Actinopteri; order Cypriniformes; family Leuciscidae; genus Phoxinus; species Phoxinus phoxinus. Next base: position 6,565,783 of record NC_136894.1, read on the forward strand.
TTTTTGGTCGGGAAGTTCGGTCTGGACTCGATCCGTTGAGGAGAAATTATGCTCGGCTCCCAGAAGGCCGAGCCAATCAAATTGCCGGGTCGGGCTTTAAACGATGATGGACAGATGATCTGCGGTTACGTAATCACCACGTCATCAAAGAGCGGTTGGGTTGAATTGGTTGCAGCTGGAGAATTGAGATGTTTAAATTCCGCATTAATTTTAAAAGACAAACAGAGAACCGCAATCAAGACATTTGTCGATCGGAAAGATATGTTTGCCGGCCGTCCTTCATACGGGATTCGGCAAAAGTTTAATTTATCAGCTGGCTCCGATGGTCGCTAAGAAGATGGGACGCAATAAAAACCAATGGAAGGGATGAAGCCTCTGATGAACACGCTTCTTCAGCCTGGTCTCTTTCGTCGTCTTTCCATTTTTTAAAATCAGTCAAGTCGTCTCTGGTTACGTATGTAACCTTAGTTCCCTGAGAGGGAACGAAACGCTGCGTTTACGCTGTGGGAACACTTCCAAGTGTCTCGTCATGAAGCAAATGTATAATCAGTCCAATGAATGAGCGGGACGTCAGGTGACGTCATAGACCAGGAAACTATAAATCACCCCTGAACGCAGAGCGTGACAGCTTCTGAAAAGCCTGAAGCAAGTCGATCAGGGCATGCAGGAAGTATGGCAGGCGAACGCAGCGTTTCGTTCCCTCTCAGGGAACTAAGGTTACATACGTAACCAGAGACGTTCCCTATCAAGGGAACTCCCGCTGCGTTTACGCTGTGGGAACCCCAATACCCACTACGCCATAATGACAAGTGCCCGTTCTGTGTGAAGACCTTGCGCACACTAGAAGCAAGCAACCTCGCCCCAGGAGTGGAGAGGTCTAAGTCATAAAATTTGACAAATGCATGCGGCGAGGGCCAGCCTGCCGCATCACAAATGTTGTGAAGGGAAACTCCCGAAATTAGAGCCATAGAGGCAGCCATACTCCTCGTAGAATGGGCCCGGACAGCCAAGGTGAAGGCTGTCCGGCCGCTTCATAAGCAAGTGAGATAGCCTCAACTACTTGCTTGCTCATTATCTGTTTAGATGCAGGGCAACCTAACTAGTTAACCCAAAGCAAACAAATAATTGCTCTTATATACGCCACAGGGCAGCTCTGTGGACATAAGCATCCAAAGCCCGGAAAGGGCATAACAGATTAAGTTTTTCCTGATCTGGGGTATTAGGTGGAGGACAGAAGGCCTGCAGCACAAATGACCCACAATTTTAGAAGGGACCTAGGAATACAACCCGGCCTGGGGTGAAGAAAGACTATCACCCTACCAGGTGCAAATCCAAGTATGTGCAGGCCTCAGCCTCATGTACCACGGAGAAATCGAAATTAAGGATCTCTCCTCAGAGATAACCCAGCAAAGAAACATTAATTGCAGAAATCAAGTATTGTACCATCAGGGCAGATAACAAGATTCAGAAGGTGTTCTCCGCACCAGGCAGAGAACAGTTTCTATTTCAATGCATATTCAGTATTCTCGTGGAGGGAGCTCTAGACTGGAGTATGGTCTCCACGACCTCGGTCGAGAGACCTGAATCTATGAGCTGGGCCCCCTCAGAGGCCGAGCCCACAGTATCCATAACTCCGGAAGAGGGTGAAATATTGTGTCCCTGATTGGGACGCTAAGTCCCTCCTGAACGGAATCTCCATGGGAGAGCCATCTAGAAGGGACAGTAGGTCTGAGAAACACTCTCGGGCCGGCCGGAATTGGGCTACTAATAATAGATGAGCCCCTACCAGGCAAACCCTCTCCAGAACTCCCGGGAGCAAAGATATCGGGAAATGCGTACAGGTGTAGCCTCAACCACACCTAGTACATCGTATCCAGTCCAAGCGGAGCTGGATGCATCAGGGAGAACCACAAAGGGCAATGCGTAGTATAAACGATGCAAAAAGGTAGACTGAGTTTACCGAAGTTCTCCCAAAGGAGCTCCACCACCTCAGGGTGAAGTGTCCATTCCCCGGGCCTCAGCCCCTGCCTCAACAGGATATCTGCTCTGATATACGAGACCATCAGTGTGTTGTCCGAAAGGACAGGCACATGGTGACCTCTCGGGTCTGACAGGAAGTATTGAGATAATCGGAATACCGCCATCACTTCTAGCCATTTATGTGCAAAAAGGAAGATGGTCCTGCCAAAGACCCTTCGCCGAGTGACCACTCATGATCACCCCCCACTTGTGAGGGAAACATCTGTCGATAGCATTATGCGTCGACAAGAAGCCCCCAACACTGGGCCTGGGCGAGGAACCAAGGTTCTTCCACATGACCGAGGCACGTAGGCATAGCCGCGTGACCTTGATCATGTGAAAACGGATTTCCCCTCGGAGAAAACCCCTTGGTCCTGAGCCACCACTGCAGGGGTCTCATGTACAGAAGGCCAAAAGTAATTACGTTGGACGCAGCTGCCATGAGACCCAACAGTCTGAAACTGCTTCACAGTGAGTGACTGGCCTAGTTTTACCCCATTTACGGCGAATCGTTATAGCACACCTAGAAAAGTGGTCCTCTGAGCTGGGAGGAGCACACTCTTCTTGGTGTTGTGTCGCAACCCCAACATCTTAAATAAAACAGGACGACATCTCGATACCGAACTGCCATATGCTCAGATTGAGCTAGGATCAACCAACCGTCTATATAATATAATACGTGAATGCCCTGGGGTCTCAGAGGAGCCAGAGCTGCATCCACGCATATTGTAAAGATGCGGGGTGATAAACATAGGCCGAATGGAATAACCCGATACTGGTATGCTTCGCCCCTGAAAGCAAACCTCAGGAACCTCCTGTGATGAGGATGGATAGATAAGTAAGCGTCCTTCAAGTCTATTGTGACAAACCGGTCCTCGGACTGAATCTGTGCACAATCATATTAGCGTAAGCATACTGTGAACTTGAGATTCTGAAACCTGCCGTTTAATTGACGCAGATCTAGAATAGGACGCAACCCTTCATCCTCTTTCAGAACAATGAAGTAACGGCTGAAAAACCCTGACTGTCTGCTGGGAGGAGGAACCCCTTCTATAGCTCCTTTTGCAGAAGTGTCAGCACTTCCTGCTCCATAACCAGAGCCTGCTCGAGGTCCACCACTGTGGGGAGGACCCCTAGAAATCTGGGCGGACGAGAACCGAACTGAATTCTGAAACCCTTCTATAGTGAGCAGGACCCACTGAGAAATATGTGGCAGTAGTAACCACGCTGCCAGAAATTCTGCTAAGGGCACCAGTCTCTGGAGTCTGGCCTCTGGATTTGGTTGAACAGTCACTTCGGTGCCCTGAAGCGGCGAACCGGCAGGAAACAACCAAACTGACCGTTCTACGACCCTCCTCGGAGGATCGTATGGGGACGCTGACACCTCGGTGCCCTGAACGGCGAACCGGCAGGGAACAACCGAACTGGCAGCGCTGCGACCCTCCTCAAAGAGTCGCACCCCAGAGGTCGCCGAGGAGAAACGATTTCTCAAAACCGTCCCTGCCCCGGAGGAACCTTCAGAAGCCTGATAGCCTCAGCGTCAGGACTTCTTGTCCAAGTTTTATTAGAGATAACGACAGTCCTCAGATCTTGCCTACCTCTAACTCCTAGTTCCAACGACCCTCCTCGGAGGATCGTTGGAAAAAGCAGGCACCTCGGTACCCTGAAACGGCGAACCGGCAGGGAAACCGAACTGACCGCTCTACGACCCTCCTCGGAGGATCGTTTGGGGACGCTGACACCTCGGTGCCCTGAACGGAGGACCGGCAGGGAACAACCGAACTGGCAGCGCTGCGACCCTCCTCAGAGAGTTGCACCCCAGAGGGCGCCGAGGAGAAACGATTTCTCAAAACCGTCCTACCCCGGAGGGGACCATCCTCAGAAGCCTGCAGCCTCGGCGTCAGGCTTATTTTCTTTCTTTTTGCAGCACTTTATGCTGCGAGGAGCTTTAGTAGGTTGAGACTGCTTCCCAGCAGTCTCAGGAACATTAGATCGGTGAGGAAGAATCCTCTGGAACGCCGCTGAATAGTTTATTCCTTTGTTTATTTGAAAGCGCAGAGTTCAGAAGAACAGACATGTTTTATATTATTTTTCTTTACATCAGAAAACTTAATATATATCACTCCGTGGCCACCAGCAGGAAACAACCGAACTGGCAGCGCTGCAACCCTCCTCAGAGAGTCGCCCTCCAGAGGACGCCGAGGAAAAACGATTTCTCAAAACCGTCCCTCCCCGGAACAGTTTTGTCTGTTGCGCGACGCAATTCTGGAATAGCGTCAGCGCTGACATCCTCACATTCATCCATGCCCTTATATATAAATATATATATACTTTACCAACCAGCGCTGCTTAATAATATTGATCTATTATTTATGATGGCTGGTGGGTAGCGTCGGGGTTATAATGACGCCGACTCAGGAGAGAGATAGCTTGCAAGCGTCTCTTAACCCGAGGCTCTGTCATACCATGATACTAAATACCCATAACTATAGTAGAAGTTTGGGGATTTAACACATAAATAGAAACCGGTTTATTCCACGATCTCGACACCTCAGTGTGCAGATAGGGCGCTTTTTTTAAACGGCAATCCCCGACGAGGAGGCTGAGATATAGAGTTTATATAAATTCATTATATTCTCACTCTCAGATTTTTTATCATTATATTCTCACTCTCATAATGTTGGCTGGCCAGTAAATATTTATTTAACTTAGCAACAGCACTAGATAAAACCTCCTTTTATAAGCTCCTCTTTATTCAACAGAGTTATGAGCAAACTTATTTATTATAGAAACTCATAAACATCTGCCTTATTTTATATATATATATATATATATTCTTTATATATATTCTTTATTGTTTTGTTCTCTCTTTCTTAACAAAACATAAACGATACCAGTTCCTCGGAACTGGAAATCGCAGCATGAGTGTCTCATCGCGGGGAGGAGAAACGCAGCGCGTGCTTCTCCCCGAGAAAAGCCACTGGATCTGGCAGATGAGAGCCGAGATAGGGCGCGCCCGTCTCAACCCCCGCTGTCAGATCCGTTTGCGAACCCCACGAAACGAGTCCCCGCCGCGCCTCGGCAACAGCGGGACCCGCGCCTCGAGGAACGCGAACCGAACCGTCATCCTCGAAGAACGGCCGGCGGGAGCAGAGCGTCCTCACGGACAGCTTCTAGCAATGCTCACAGGCAGTCCCCTCGAGAACTGACTGTTAACATGCTCCACTCCCAAACAAGCTGATGTGTGTGTGTCCCCGCTCGTAAAATAACGTGGGCAGGGAACAACACAACGCTTGTTTGCTCTTTTTTTGCCATAAAATATATATTGCAACTTGACAGACAACAATAAATAAGACAGACAGAATCAGACCGATTCACACAGAGAGCGCTTCGCTGAAGAAACAGAAGCTGTCACGCTCTGCGTTCAGGGGTGATTTATAGTTTCCTGGTCTATGACGTCACCTGACGTCCCGCTCATTCATTGGACTGATTATACATTTGCTTCATGACGAGACACTTGGAAGTGTTCCCACAGCGTAAACGCAGCGGGAGTTCCCTTGATAGGGAACAACCATGTTATAAAGTTGAGACAGGGCCGACAAATGCGAGAAGATTTATTTGCTTTATTGTCGAGATCTAATCCTAAATGGAGAACTTGTTCGTATATACATACACCTTTTGTATTTCTCTCAAAAATGCTATTCGTGCTTGTAAGTACTTTTTTCCTGGTTCGGTTAAGACACGCCTCATAATCAAAGCCCTATGGAGCAGTATCAGACTCACATTCTGCCTAGAATATGAGTATGACGAAGTCAGGCTAACTTTAGACTATATTTTGCTAGAAAACATATTATTGTCAGTAAACCTTCTCAGTTCACATGATATTAGTAGGTGTGTTTAAGAAAGTTCATTTTGGATCCTGATAGCAGGATAAACCCGGAGAGATTTGACCCATCATGCAAGACATCTATCTCCTGTCAGGAGTTTCATCCCAGTAATCAAATGTTTTGATTCGTAAGGAATCCATCACTACAGTATAAACTGAAATAGATGGTGATCTAAATCAGACAAGACAACAAAGTCTCTTTACGGCAATTCAGGGATCACTGCTCAGCGTATGATCCACAAGAGTCTCTTCACTTCATTCAGCCTATGGATGAAGGGTCTATTTGGTTCCTCGTAAATCAAACGGATGACTCAATTGATTCCGAGGGGGAAGAATTCCTAAGAAGTAGATTGAGACATGAGTTCTAGATCAAGGTTTTAGGGTTGAGAGAAACACCCAATGGTTTCATTATCATAAATATCACAGAATATTCTTGAGCAAACCTTTCCCTGCACAGAGATATTTCACAGGGAAAACACAGACATTTCGAATTTTACGAGGTGGCTAATTTGTACGAATTCATACAACCTCATATTTTTGCTAAATCGTACATATTTTACGAGTTCCCAAATTAGTATGAATTCGTATTGGATCCCAATTCGTAAGAATGACCTACCCCTGACCCCGCCCCTAAACAAATCACAAAAAAAACGTTTAAACAAATCGTACTGATTCGTACGAGTGAGGTCGTACGAATTAGCCACCTTTTACTCACTCAAATTCATAAAAATTGGTCAGGAAATAGCGTTGGAAATTTCATCTCATACTGTAAACTGTAATTTTGTTTAATACAAATTTACACAGACTGTTTACAAGCTGTAAACCTCTGTTTTATCACAAAATAGACATGCACAATTACAAAATGTGAATATTATTGAATATATGTTGTTTCAGACTTCAAAAGGAAATATGATGGCTAAAACTGCTACTTGTGTGCTTTTATGGATACCTTTCCTTATAAGTCTCCATCTAAGCCAAAAATATGCCTCTTTGTCTTGTTTTGTCTCTCTTGCCGTTCCTCAGACGTCTGACATACAGTATGTTTTCACTGTACACCTGCAGTGTGCTGTCAGTATCGCTCAGTTCTGCAGTGTTTTATTTAGCAATATAACTTTTAAAAACAGATCCCCTCACATACAGTATGTCTCTTGTTCGCCTCCTGTCTCTCTCGGCATGCAAACATTAGGACCAACCTTCAGCTTAGTAGCGTATGAGGCCATCCGGACTTGGCTATGGCCATGTTCTTTCTCTCTTCCCCATCCCTCCATTTATGGAGTACCACGGCTGGGTGGGAAAGCAGAGTGAGATAGATGAAAAGAAAGCAATAAAGTAAAAAAAAAAAAAAAAAAATGAGGGAGGAAAGCTGGCATCTGTTACCGTCCAGGAACAGTGTGGGGCTGATAAATCCAAAACCGCTTGACTCCTGCCAGCCATACACCTTTCAATTACCCAGCATGCCTGCCTTTGAGATTAATGAGGACCCTGGGTGAATCCCAAATACTGGCAACAGGGCCCTGCTCCAAAAAGAAATATAGGGGAGAAAAATGAAAGAGTAGAACTAGCTGCTCTTGCAGAAAGTGCTTACTAAGAAACTGATGATGACACACATTACAGAATATATGATGCCAGGAAGTCCAAAAACATGCTCTTAAATTGGTTTAATTCACATTCAAATATTAGTTCATTCAACTGAATCCACCCGACTACATTAGGTTAAATCATAGAGTGTAAAAAAAGATGGTCTTGGTTTACATCCACTTTAGAAAAGTGAAGCCAAACTATCCCAGACACAGTCATTGCCGATTATGTCCTTTGGAGCCAGAGTATATGCGCAGAAGTGATTCAGTCGCAGTCAATCATGATGTTCCGCCCCATTTTAATAGCATCAAATAACTAAACCCAAACTTGTTGGAAAAAACGAACACTTACATCTTACAACCATACGCCTGTGTGATAAGAACTACCAAAAATGACAGATACCATCTTTGGGAAAAAAAAAATATTTGTAGTGAAATTGGATTTTTTAGTTTGTCTCGCGTCCCATTGGATTACATTGAGAGTGTGAGGTTTAAGACCTATACTGCAGCGAGCCACCAGCGCGAGAGTGTTTAACCTCACAGTACGAGACCCGCTTCGCCTCTCTCTGCCTGTGGGTAATATGAGCTCCTGCTCTACCATATCAAACACTGACGCATATACAAACACAGTGCCGTCACTATCCCAGCATCCAACAAAGTCCTAACCTCTAGCTAATCTTACCATTTAAACATCCTCTAATCATATCTGCTTACCTCCATGGTGGCACATGCCAAATATAAATTGATTTATCCTTGCGTTGCTCACTGCTAATGGTTCTTGAGAGGCCCACTTGCTGTTCCATAATACTATCTTACTAAAGGTTCTGTAATAAAGCCTGGTGCTGTAATCCAATTATGATAGTCCATAATACACTGGTGACTATACAGTATGCGTCAGTCGTCTATAGTACCACTGTAATATTGCTCCTAATCGGTTCACGAACAAAGTGCCATTGTCTGGAGAATGAAAAGTTATTGCCTGTTGCTATCATTAGTGAGAAGCAATGTTTTACACAAACTGGTTTCTGACCTCATCATTTGTTCAGCTGAGACGTTACTCTGTTTATTGAGATATGCCCACTTGCTAGGTTGCTAGGAAAAAAAACATCATTTTAAAGCTAGACCTGCTAACACGTGAACATCTTTGTCTCTTCCCTTTTACCCATAAATAATATGCAGAGCTCTACTAGGGGTGTGCAAAACTAGTCGATTACTTAAATTGGGATTTAGAAATACAATTTCAAAATCAATGAATAGTTGACTAATACACCTTAAGCAGGCCCTGTATTACAGTAATTAAGCTGGTTTCAGTGGAGCGAAATCAATGGAACCAAATGCAATTGGACTTTTTTTTTTTACTTGACTCAGCATTTTAAAATTGCAATGTTCATGATGAGTCGCTAAAAAAAAAAAACAGCACAAGAAGTGAGGCAACAGGGAAAGACCCAAGTTCTACCCAATAAGCTGGTAATTATGTCAGATACCAAAAATGTATTTAAATGTACATCAAATGTCAAATCAAACCATGTATTCTGACAACGATATTAAATATACTTCTTTATCTAAATAAATAAATAAAAACACTAAAAATTTAACAGCTTAACCCCTTAAGCGGCACCACCTTTTTATAATAGATATGAAAATGCACATTCCGAACTTGGTTGTAATTCAAGAAATGTTTTGGAATATAGATGTACGATTTGTCTTGTTTTAAAGAAGACATTTGGCAGATTTTTGTAGAAGTGAAATTAAGAAATTTAAACAGAAAAAAAGTTATAGAAGTTTGAGTTTATGAAAATGTACAATGTTAAATATTTAATTATTCATATTTTATATAAAATATATATTTTCAAAACCTGGATGACTCTAAAAATGCAAAAAAAAAAAATCAAAGCCAAAAATCTGAACAAGTTGTGTTTCAAATTTTAGGTTGATATCTCAAAAAATAAGCTTTCAGTGAGATTTTGTTTGGGTGCAGTACCAAACTTTTTCACAAGTTGAAATTACTGCCCATATAAGGGCGCCTCCATTTCCATATGTTGTTTGTGTGATCTGAACCATTATTTTTAAAAATTTCACACAATTTATGAAGTAGACATCCTATTCAGAAGTAGTATTGGAAGTTTGGCAGATTTTGAAATGAATTCAACCTCTAAGAAACACAAAAAGGACACGTATGTGCATTATAGCTCGCTGCCACATCACAAATGGTGAATCTATTATTTAATTTTTTTATATTAAAACATTTTTCAGACCTTTTTTTCTAAAATAATTGAATGCATGCAATCTTTTGAACTCTTCGCATGAAAACAAATTGAGTTTCTACCATTCTTTCATGATTTTTCATGTTCATCACTATTACAAAATAAAGGTCTGAACACGCCTTAGGAGTATGAAAATATTCTTGTTGCAAATTGATAAATTACGACTCCTCTGTCATTTATTTTGAAAATCAGTCAAATATGTAAACTAGAGAGTGTAAGCTTTCAAATGATATATAGTTTGTCAAGATTAGTTTAGGTTTAGTATAGGATATTACTGTTTTAAAAGACAAAATGCAAGAACAAATAAACTATAGTTAACTCACTAATGAGTTACTCACTCACTAATCAACTAGTCGTCCAACATTCTGCTAACCTCACTGCTCATGTACGTGTTGTAAAGTATACTGCACAATAGTAAATGTCTGCAGCAGGATAAAGCAGAAACATTATTCATTGTAGTCCTGGGCTGAGGGCATGTCACTTCCTGCCAAGTTACGGTGGGATTGTAGGATGCATTGTCTAGGGAAATCCCTCTTCCATTTACAGCCTTCCACCAGGACTCTGCCTGATGTAAAAGCAACTTTCAATGGCACTGACTGACGACAGCATTGCTTGCACAATGTGTTCAGAACACAGAGCTCTTAATGTTAACAGCTTAAATCTACACCAAGCTTGCAATCCTTCCCTCCCATGGCACTGAAGCAATGTGAATTCAGTCTATTTCTAAGACGAGAGGAAAGCGCTCGTCTCAACAGTGAACCATTTTAAATATATATGCTTGTGGTATCTCCTACACTAGTAACATTATATTTTTGTTCTTGTCTTTCAGCATTTCTTTATATTGGTTATTCGTTCTTTGCTTTGCTTTCACTCCAGGGTTATTTTTCATTCTGCTTTCAAAAGACTGGTCGGTAATCATGAGATAAATTATTTGACCATTTTTAACGATTTTCATTTGTTGACAGCATTGCTATTATTGGCTATTAAAAACACTTTTGTTGATTAAAATACAGAAAATTGAACTAACATTGTAATTGTTGCCTTGGCTAAATTGAAGCACTAAAATTACTAACTGAACTGAAACTGAACTAAAAATAAATATTCAACCTAAAGAGTATTTAATTTCATCAAAAAACGAATAAAAGATCATATATATATATATATATATATATAGTCTTTATCTTTCTCTTGTAATTGAGTAATTTAGAAAGTAAACTGTGGTAATGACTGCCATATTTTAATTATATGCATGAACATTTACTTTAATATTGGAAGCACTTACTTGCTCATCAAATTGAGCGTGACACTGCTGCAAGCCTGTTGAGATTGTTATTATTCATGTCGGGACTGAACTCAAAGCACTTAACGCATCTTGAAATTGTCAGGGTTTAGCTTCTTCATTTATAGATCATCAAATAAGATACCGAAACGAACCCATATGCAAACCAGTCGAACAGTCCAAACAAATATCGGCACACTGGCTTTCCGTCAGGACTGTCTTGAGAGAAATACTGAGGGGATGGGAGTAATGGAGACATGCCAGCTGTCAATCACTCTAAGTCTGTTTGCATAGTGGAAAGCTGGACTCAAGAGCTGCCAGAGAAGTTGGAAGAGGAGGATGTGGGAGCATTTCATCCCTCAATGAAAGCAGTGACACATTTCTGCCTGATAGACCAAATTGAAGCTGACTAGGATTCGCTATGTCTTGCTTAAACCAGACTAAGCTGGTTTGCTGGTCTGTGGTTTATAAGCTGGTCTCCCAGTCTGGACCAGTTTAGCTGGGAGTCTACAGTAACATAGCCTGACCAGCTGAAAAGTGCAAACCCTGTAAAACAGAAAGACCATAGTAAAAGTATAAAATATCTTATCATACAATATTCTTACCAATACATTACAAATGTGATTTTTTTTTTTGTAAAAGAAATGGATACCTTTATTCAGCAAGGATACATTCTTTTTTGAAAAGAAGTGAAAGTAAAGTCATTTATTATGTTACAAAATTTCAATTTCAGTTTATATTAGTTCTTTGAACTTTCTATTCATCAAAGAATCTTGAAAAGAAATCACGTTTTCCACAAACACATTAAGCACTACTGTTTCCAACATTGTTAATAATGATAAAAAAAATTGTATTGAACAGGAAATCAGTATTTTAGAATGATTTCTGAAGGATCATGTGACACTGAATGACCGCTGTAATTTTAGCTTTGCATTCACATGAATAAATTACATTTTAAAATATATAATAATAGAAAACTTATTGTTTTACTGTATTTTTGATCAAATAAATGCAGCTTTGGTGAGCAAATAAAAAACATTTTGATTTGAACAGTAGTGTAGATACATCAACTGATCAAGAAAGTTGCTCCAAAGTGCAAGAATATTTCAAGATATGGTAACTGACATCAAATACACAGCAACAGACTTTCCTTAAAACTAGAAATGAGAAACTTGATCGGCACGGTTAAGCTCAAAGCTGCTGTAAAACTGCTGGTCTAATTGCCACTGTTTTTCTTTTCCTTGACATTTAAATGATGTTCGTTTTGCTGAGGAGGTACAGAATTATCCAGTTGTTTCGGAGATGTTTGGCAAGATGCCGCAATGTGGATAGGAGTTAATGAAAGCATGGTGTCGGTGGGATGCTGGGAGAGACAGCCCCCCTGGGGGACGCATGCTAGCAAAGCTCTGCGGTAATAAGACCGGACTGAAGGAGGCCTGCCTCCCCTCCTCCCCTCCCTCCTCCTTCAGCTAAACTCACTGATGCTTCCACTTTAATTGGACAATGGGGGTGCAAAAGCTAGTAACACCACACACAATCAAAACAAGCACATAGACACACACTAACACAAACATCAGCACACATACTCATGCAGAAACACACAAGTATCTCAAGGACATGGAGAATATATCACACTACAAGCTACAGTAAGCAAGATCTTATTGGTGCAGCTTTAGGGCCATTACTACTGGTCAGATACTAGAAAATGGGTATAATTAATATATAATTGTATTAACAAATGTGACCAGTGCCGGCAAAATGAGTCGCGCACAGGCTAATTTCGAGCTACAGACAAAACAAGTGAAAAATTTAGATTTTGAGGTTTTTACAGTTCATTAAGCCCTCGTCTAGCGATCCCAATGCTCCAAATAGCGATTAAACATCTAAAAGTATCTTTATTTGTGCGTTTTTTGAGAGGAGTAGCTTTCCTTTGTCCATGAAATAATACCGCTTTTCTCTGCTTGCTTGCTTCATAGCGAATTATCGATGGTCTTCATGAGTCGGAACCAATTAAATTAGTTGAAAAATGTTACAATAAATAAATAAATGTTAATAAAACAATTGTGGTGTCAAGGGGGGGAAAAGTTGAATATACATTTCTCCTATAGATGTTTGGTTTTGACTTGGTGTGTGCCTGAATGCTAGGTGATTTTGTCTTGGGAACTTCAGAAAAAGCAGACAGCAAAAACCAGACAGTTTTTGGTTCCCATTGACTTCCATAGTATATTTTTATCCTACTATGGAAGTCAATGGGAACCAAAAACTGTTTGGTTACTGACATTCTTCTAAAAATCTTTCTTTATGTTCAGCAGAGGAAAGAAATTCATACAGGTTTGAAACAACTTAAGGCTGAGTATATGATGTCAGAATTTTCACTTTAAAAGTGAACTAATCCTTTAACTCGATTTTTCTCAAAATAGGCTTTGCTGTCTCTATCGACTTCAAACAGGTTTAGCTCAGTCATATTTTGTCTGATTCCAACATATCATACATCATATGAAGTTTAAAAAAAAATACCAATAACAATTTTTGTTTAAATTTGCTCCTTGCCACTCCCAGCACGGGTCACATTTAATAATCAATTAGTTAATTTAGCTATTATTGCATCGCACATCCATTCTTCGCATATGCTGTCTCTCCTGGTTTTAAATACTGGAGCTTGGCCATGAGCCACCATGTCATATCCACCTTTTAAAATACTCAACTGTGGCTGCGTCAGCGATATGCTTAAGCAATGCATGCAGTAAACTTCATTCTACATAATTATGGGATTAAGTGTCCCGGCTGCCTGCGGGCGATGGGACTCCTGGCCGGAGCTGTGACAGAGGTGAGCTAGGGCACTGGAGAGAGACTGCCTGTTTATTTCTGTGTTTGTGATGCATTGTCCCCCGCCCTCTTCTGTCTCTTCACACACACTGTGCGTAAGACCCACGGGCAATGATATGTGGATTAAAGAGGGAAGGAGCTTCACAGGCGCTCAACCCTGATAACCTACGCCAAAGCGTAACGTAACCAATGCAGCAAAATCAGCAGTCAGCATGATTCTGTTCATCTGAAGTCCCACATCGTTCCATCCTCACACAAGAAACAGCACTCTCAGCAGGCTCATTATGACGGGATATGGTGTGCGTGTAAATCTCCGGTTATGGATGTGTGTTTCTTCTTAAGTGTCTCATTGCAGTGGATCTTTATATCTACCACTTGCAACTTTGCTTCACGTACTTTGCTTCCCTTTATATCCTAAAACTCCGACAGTGGAACAGGCTTCCATACAAAGTAAATATGAACTTGGGAACAATTACAAGGTCACGCATTCGAATATAACTGGTACTTAATCAAGATAATTACTATGGAAGCTTTTTCCGTCACAGAATAAAAGATTTTAAAAGATAATTGTTACTTTTTATCTCAATATTGCAAGTTTATTTCTCAGAGTTGCGAGATATAAAGTCAGAATTACGCGATTTAAAATTGCATTCACGTGTTATAAATTTAGAATTGCGAGAAATAAACTCACAATTCTGACTTTTTTGGGGGGAATTCTGACATCTTTTCTCAGAATTGTGAGTTATAAAGTCATATTCTAAGGTTATCTCAATTCTGTAACTTTGTAACACGCAATTGCGACTTTATATCACAAAATTCTGAGTTAACTCGGAATTGCGAGATGCAAAATCGCAATTGTGAGGAAAAAAAGAGTTAGAATCGTGAGATAAAAAGTCGCAATTAGCTTTTTTATTTTTTATTCTGTGGCGGAAACAAGCTTTCATAATTACTGTATTTGTTGTTATTATGGATAAGTGCACGCCATCATGAAATATGCACCTTTCCCACATGTTTCAAGCAAAATATATATTGTATATGTAATGGCATTCAGACATTAAACAAATATGAAGCACATAGAACATGCATAAATGAGCAACACTAATTCCTGACATTTTCACCTTTCATGCACATATGGCATAAAGGAGAAAAACAGGCTTTGTCTTTAGAGATTTACATTTGCACTCATCTTTTGAAGTCTTATGAAGACATGACCACATATTTGGCAAGTCAATATAGTCAGCAGCTGATGCTTACATGTTTTATGGTGCATTGTGGAAATTTCTAAAGAGCAAATGTTTCACAATGGAATGATTTTGCAAATGAAACAGCTCTAGAAATGGACTTCCTGGTCAGTGCACTTGACACCCTATGTGGTTTTGGACAAGCGTTGCCACCAATTTGTGTATCTGTTTCCAAGGACGCTGTTGATACTGTTTTACTTGCACACCCAGTTGAGCTCGTATGGCCCTGTGTAACATAATAAGAACATAATTAGAGATTTTATAATCATTTTAAATCATTAATCTCATATTAAAAAAGATATTAAACAATAAATCCACCACAAGCTTAAACAACATCTTTGCATGCGTGTCTCCTGCAAGCATTTCAAGCAGGAACTGGTGGTAATTAAAGTGTAAAAGGTATACAATGCCCTGCTCTCTATTGAATGAACCATACACACACTAATAAGATCTTTTCATAATGGCTTTTCAACAAAGTGTATCTTCACACACACACAAAAAACTAATCTGCAGTTACTGCACCCGCCCACTAACATAAAGCGCTTAGTGAAAGTTCAATGAGTTCATTCCCACAAAACAAATGCATACAAAACACAGAAGCTTTCCTTTCTCTTTAAAGTAAAACAAACGAAGAAGATAGCGCTATGTCAGAATGCATTAAGGTTTCATTAAATGTAGCGAAA
Source organism: Phoxinus phoxinus (assembly GCF_949152265.1). Classification (NCBI taxonomy): domain Eukaryota; kingdom Metazoa; phylum Chordata; class Actinopteri; order Cypriniformes; family Leuciscidae; genus Phoxinus; species Phoxinus phoxinus. Next base: position 6,581,558 of record NC_136894.1, read on the forward strand.
GGATCCATTACCGATGCTTGTGTCTTTGTGCATTTTGAAAAGGTTGGCAGGGTTTATACAGCATTTAAATTCAGAAAGAATTACCCATAAATCCCACCAAAACAAAGCTGTCAAGCATAATATTTCTTAACCCCACGCCGCACTGTCTCTCTCTATTATGCTTACTGGCTTCAAAAACCCAAATTAATTGCACTGTATACTTCCACTATTTCAATACGCTTCTCATTAATGCACCATTATTAATATAATCTCTTCCTCGATTCAATAAATACATCAACAGCTGAATGCTAGTTACTGCATCTCATTTCATCAAACATACACTTGTAGTTCGGATTTTCTTCGGACCAAAAATAAATAAATATACATTTATTCCTGGTTCTCTTACAGTTTTTTTTTACTCTAAGTCTAAGAGATGTTTTTAACACTGAATCTAAAGATAAAGAAAAAGGCTTTCATGACATATATTTTGCCACGCAACTTGTCGACCATCTAAAATAATTACAATAACTCACTGTATGTGAGTACGTATGATGGAGCTGAGAACTCGTGAAGAGCTTATAAAATGTGTAAAGGAGTCAAAACAGCGGCAGGAATCCCACCACCACACACACAAATGAAGATCTGCTGCAAGACGACGCAACCTCTCCAGAGTTGAGTCACTGAGAACCGTCCTTTCAGGAATCTCAGTCCGCTTGTTTGGTGCGCACCAGGATTCAGATGGCAGCGTTCACACTTATTCAAATGAACCGCACTAACAGAACAATCGCACAAGGGTTCATTTTAATTGAACCAAACCTGCCAAGTGTGAACACCCCTTAATTTCCACATTGGTATTAGTTGGCAAAGGGTGGTGACAAAACGGCAACACAGATTGTGGCTCCAGTACATGGGGAAACAAAGTACAAAATAGGTGCTGAAATATAATGATTTTACTGTTGCTACAGTCTGACTCTGCAGTCTATGCCAAGACTCCTGCAGTGAAAACTGCAAACAACTTCCAATGATCTGCTCAATACCAAACAAAAGCATTTTGAAATAATTCATGTCCCTCAATAACAGCTACTGTAACTGATCATTTCCAAAGTCTGCCGCTCCACTGAAAAGGGACTTTTACATACAGAATAGTGCATCTGTGCTTCTAGGTTTTTTTGTGTGGGTTAATATATACATTATTACATTGTTTTGTTTTGTACTTTCATAAAAATCAGTTGGACAACTGACAGTGCATGCACTTCGAAATTCTTGAAATAGCTTTTTTTTACACGGATGTGCATGCAGCTATAATATTCTTCTTCCTGATCTATAGAAAATGTACACAAACTTCTAGTTTACATACAAATTACATTTATCAATTACTTCCCGGAAACAGTAATAATGCAGCATTAATTGCACCAGGCAAATGGCCTGTTTTCAGAACAAGTGCAATTTAACAACTTATTAATGTGGAAGGGGGCATGTTTGTGCTAAAAATAATGACAATATTAATGTAATTTAAATAAAAATCTTCGATAAATTTTGCACCTGCTTAAACTGAATTGAAGGTACTAAAGGAATAAGATGTAGGTTTTAGCGCTGAAATACCAATTGATAAAAATGACTGTTCAGTCACAGTGTTCACCCCTCAAGACTTTACAGAAAGCCACAACAGTGAGGAAAATTACATACAAAGTTACAGAAATACACACAGAGAAAAACTGATGCTAATGTATAAGCACTTTCCATAAAAAGGTTCATGAACACCACATGCGCCAAGAGCTGATAAATGAAAACTAAGATATTTTGTTAAAATGAAAAGAGGAAAAAAAAAATATGTGGATGAGCAATAGCACATAGGCAGAATAAAATACGGTCAAAAGCTGAATATTTTGGCAGAAATAATAACTAAACCCAATTCATAACAAAACTGCCTACATTTTGTTAATTTCAACCACCTGTGAATATACTTAATTATGTTTGTCATTAAGTTAATTTACTTGTCTGTCATATTGCTAAATGTTTACCAAGTGGCACCATGCTTCTCTTAAAACTTAAGTGTGTATTTTTTTTCTAATATACAGTAGTTTGGGTCAAGCATACAGACGCATTAAATTAAGCAAAAGTGAAAGTAATGTTGCAAAAGATTAATCAAAGAATCCTGAAACAATCACGGTTTCCACAAAAATATTAAGTAGCACAACTTTTTTCAGCATTGATTATGATAAATGTTTCTTGAGCAGCAAATCAACATATTAGAATGATTTCTGAAGGATCATGTGATGTGACACTGAATACTATTCAGCTTTGCCATTAGAGGAAAAATTACATCTCACAATATTACTGCTTTTACTTTTGAATGGTAGTGTTTACCATTCGCCATTTGATTTCGCTGAAAAGTGTAAAGACAAGACATAGCTACATCACCCAATAGAGAAGTCTGGAGTGGAACGATCTGTTTGGTGATGCAGAACATTTCACCTAAAAGGCACCATTTCTTTATGTCAAACATATAACGTCAGTCCATAGCCACAAGGTAGAAGAGACATGGTGATTTCCGTAATAATGAAACTTGACAGTTTCTGTCCTGAATGACAGAAAACCATTTGACTGACAGTTCAATATCCTGTCTCATTCATCTGAAAATGGATTCTAGTGCAGATGGCTGATGGGTTAACTCGGGTCTCAGCTCTGGAGAATGGCATAAGCATACAGACATATAAATTCCTCTGAGCTCTTGACTGGCTACTGGAGTATTGTTTCAGCTGATGTTTTGCAATATGTGTATCGCTGGAAACAATGCAATTAGCGGTAATGGCATTATTACCCACCGACTGATGCCACTCCATTTACATTCCATCCTGGAGGCAAAAGACATAGCTCAAATAATATTTAAAACTGCATGTGATTCAAGATATTTACTAAAATATACTGTATTATATTTATGTGTTAAGCCCTTATCTACATCAGAAAGGGGATAGAGAATACCCTACTGGAAAAAAAAAACAGCTAAAAGCTGGTTAGCGGGTCTTCAAGCCTATTCATAGCTGGTTGACAGGCTGGATTTAGAGGGGTTTTGACCACTTATTTAAATGGTCAGGCTGGAAGATCAGCTGAACACCAGCTTGGCCAGGCTGTGAGACGAGCTTAAAGGGGTCCCATAATGCCCTTTTCACAAGATGTAAAATGAGTCTCTGATGTGAAGAGTGTGTATGTGAAGTTTTAGCTTAAATACCCCACAGATATTTGTTTATAGCATGTTAAAAATGTCACTTTTGAGGGTGAGCAAAAACGCGCCGTTTTTGTGTGTCCCTTTAAATGCAAATGAGCTGCTGCTACCGGCACAGAGGGCGGAGCTTCAAGAGCTCATGTGTTAGCAGCTCCAATTACCTCACACAAACACACGCTAAACATGTCAAAAACCTTTAGCCTTTCATCTTCAAACCAAAGCCGGACAGAGATGGAGAGACTCAAGAAGAAGTGACACATGTAGAATGCAACAGGACATTTTTGAATGGTTAGTTGATGAATTGATGTAGCTGATGTGGAGTTAACTATCTTCTAGTCATTGATTATCATATTCTGTCATTATAATCTATAAATCGTGTTCCCGGGGGCGGGGATTATGTCAATTTTAGGGTTAGTGATGTCAATAACCCATCAAGAAGCTCATTGTAGTCCCTACCAGCCGTTGGTGTAGTCCTTAAAAAGTGATTTATGTAAAAGAAAATATATCCCTTTACTTTGAACTTTGAGCATCGTAACTTTACAGATGTTGTTTATACTCAAACAGCAATTTTACACACTAAATAAAGTTATAAAAGTGAAATCATAATCAACAACCCCTTTAAACCAGGTACATCCAGCTTTAATACACTCTAAAAAATGCTGTGTTGATTCAACCCAAAATTGGGTCAAATATGGACCAACCCAGCCGTTGGGTTACATTTTTTAATTAAAAATGTTAACCTGACAGTTGGGTTTGTCCATATTTGACCCGAATTTGAGTTAAAACAACCCAGCATTTTTTAGAGTGTAGACCAGCCTAGGCTGGTTTTAGATGTTTTGGTTTGTTTGTTTGTTTGTTTGTTTGTTTGTTTGTTTGTTTGTTTGTTTGTTTGTTTATTAGCAGGGATATGGGATTGTTTAAGGGATAGTCTGCAAAAAATAGAATTATGTCATAATTTAAGGCCTGATATACTCAATGTGAAGTTCTTTTTTATTCTTTGCTTAGGGGTAAAAGAAAGTTTGAAATACCTAAGCATGGAATTACTGGAGAAGATTTCCACATCAAAGAAGAGCACCAGAGCGTCCCAGAGCACCCCTATTACATAATCGCCACAGACCAATGGTAGTTCGAAGGCGTTTACCAGTCAGAGTGAACTTTTCCGGAACTCCCAAAACTAAGTCCAAACAAACTTCAGTTTGGGCTGATTTTGTTTGAAATGGTGCCACACCAGTTTGTTCTTTGATTTCTCTTGAAGTATATCGGGTCTTTACTCGCCCTCAAGCCGTTCCAAACCTGTATGGCTGACTTTCATCTGCTGAACACAAAAGAAGATATTTTGTCCACACAATGAAAGTCAATGGGGTCCAAATCAATCCATTTGACCGTATTTACTTTTATTGTACTGCCGGGGGGAAAGAGTAGAGGTATTTATCAAAATATCTTCTTTTGTGTAGTGGGAAAAAAGTCAGAAAGGTTTGCAATGACATGAGGGTGAGTTTTTTTTTTGTGTGTGTGTGGATGATCTGTCCTTTTAAGGGAGCCAGGATAAACCCTGCACTAAGATAAACCTATCGGATTTCAGCCAACTGGACACAGTCAGATTGAACGAATGATTGAAGACTAATCAAGCAGAAGAACTTACCCTTCAAAGGTCCGAAGCCTTGTTCACTTCAGCTCGAATTCAGTGTTATAACACGCTCGGGGAAAAGTAGAATATCAGCATCAAACCTTCAACCCTGGTCAGTGACAGCACTTCACAAAGTGCATCAGAGTGTAACAGCATTGATGCACTATGCGATGATCATGTGACCATAGACGAAAACCACTTAACTCAACAACAGAAAACAGCATCCCGTGATGAAGATAACGCTTTCTTTCAGATGGACAGTAAAAGTGGCTCTTGGGTAGCAAATGTTCTCTTTCCACTCAATTGTTCCTCTGCAGTCTGAACACTGCTGTTCCTCTGCGTTTTGGACCCCCTCCCACCATTCAAGGTTTCCACCCCGTAACAGCCGTGAAACGAGCCAAGCTTCTGTATCAACCTGCTTCTCTCCGCTTCATTTTAATTTCAATTCTAATTGGTCTGCAGCGTAGCCTTCTTGCTAATATTGATCTCTGCTGCAGTGCACCACTGTGTATTGGTACGCCGAGTTTTGCTTGTGTGGGCCATTTGCATGTTTTAATTAGATACCTCTGTTCCTATCGTTCAACCTCGTCATCACCTCCTGGCCACGCAATGCTCCATTTCATCTGTAATAAGGAGCATGTACGAATTTAGGCTCCTTTTGTTTTCTTAGGAGTATACTTTTGATTGTTGTTTACTCCCATTATTTACAATACCTCGGCCTTTAAACCCCAGACCCTAAGCGGTTTAAATTGCACTGGGGACTTGTCTTTATGGGGTTGCCATGGTGACCAACTGAGTCATCCGTTGCTCTGGCTTTGAGATTCATCTTCTAACCTCTGCCTGCCTGCATGTCTCCTGTCCTTTCCGGTACTCTTCTCTTCTCGCTCTATGGTTGGTTATGCTGGAGCATCCATCATGACAAAACATCCCAGTAGTGGGACAATGACTTAATCACTCTGGCTATGTTCACGCAGCAGGAGAATATGGTTCTGTTCATACACAGTTTGGAATCTAAAGTGACTACATGTTCTGAACGAAATTTTGAGAGCGAGTTAAGTTGATAACATAGATGGACGCACCTTAAATTTTTGTAGACTTATTGCTAATTTGTAATAACACTCTAGTGAAAGAGGAGCACAGTTTAGCAGACTTTTAAAAAGAGTATTTATAATGAAAAAAAATGTGCTGTAAAATCGATTAATCATGATTAATCGCGTCAAACACAAGTTTTTGTTTACATAATATATGCGTGTGTATACATTTTTATTATATTTATATATGGTATATATGACACACACACACACACACACACACACACACACACACACACACACACACACACACACACACCACGATTAATCGATCTGACAGCACTAGAAAAAAAATATATACTTTAAAAGAATATACTTAAGTGCAAACAATAAAATATTTCCTGACTCCTACATGCATGGTACAAACACATTAAATGAAAATGTGCTATAGTTTAAATTGATATTAAATGGAAGTAGCTCGAATGTTGTTGTTTTTTGACCCACTGATAATAATAATAATGCCATAATAATGGTTTTAATATGGTTCAAATGTGGTGAAAACCATTTATGCTAAACTAAACTAAAAAATTATTTTCCGTATTGATTTTTTACCAGTGTTTTACTGGCATTTTGAATTATATGCCTCACATTGTGGTTTAGGGTTAAATTGAAATGTCCCTAAAATTCACAGATAATGTCCTGTGAGAAAATTACCAGTACCTTTTCCGTTTTTTCAACATATTTCTATTCTTACAGTGGTGTATTTTAAAGCATGATTAAAGAGTGTTAAAATTTTTGGATTTAAAATAAAAGTAAAGTGAAACTTTTCATTTGAAATCATAACAAAGTGCACTTTTGCAGGTACAGTAGTTTAAAAAAAGGATTTAAAGTACACTACAAATTTAAATTAAAAACAATTAGGCATACTTATTTTTTCACAAGGGGAGATCAATGTTGAACACTGACATAATATTGTTTTTTTAGGTCAAGATTTATATTAATAATAATGCTGCAACGGTGTGGAAAATATGGCACGAGTGGATCTTTGACACCCAATTTACACTGGAAGCAACGCAACAACACTAGTACGGTGCTGTCTACACTTCAAGGGCACGTCAATGCAGGGCATACAGCTTTGTTGATTATAATAGGACGCTATAATTTTGTTTTGTCACCTTTCATTTCCAGTCTAGAGGCGTGTGAGAGGCTTTTCACAAGAATTACACTTGCGTCCATCAATGCTATTTTTAAATACTTTTTATATGTAAACGAGGGCATTACAACATGTCATTTTATCATCCCGTTTGTTTTCAACATTGTATCAAGTCACACTGTCAAGGTTTTTGCACAGAAATACCACAGCCTGTACTGTGCAAGACAACAAGACTCAACCTGGTGTCATGAAGTCGTAATAATTCATACAAGATGGTGAAATAGTAAGAAATCACACAAATTGAATTGTACAAAAAATATGACCCAAACTTAACCATAAAAAGCCTCCGTTTTTCGAGGACAAGGACTATTGCATTGTAGTAGAATTGATAAAGTAATCCCATGGAAAACTTTGAGGCTGTAGTCTTTACATCATAAGTAAATAATTCACAACTCTTAACTGGGTTGACGTCATATAGCGTACTCTGTTCACCTTCATTATTTTTAAAAAATGTTTTCTTTTTACTCATCATATTCTCACTCCATTTACAATCAGGTCATGCTGTATGCTAGCGCTAAGAGCTGAGCCTAAGAGTGAAGGGATTACTTAGCAGCCTACTTCTTGTTTGTTTACTGTGGTTATGAAAGTGAAAGGCCATCTCATGGATTACAGGTGTTATTATTCATGCACGATGATGCACATCTGATACTGTAATCGTCTCTGACACCCACTTGAAGGTTGGACAGCGTGTGCTGTTTCAGGATATAGTAATTTGGGCAGAATCATTGGATATGGGGATTCTGCTCAGTTGAAAAGATTAATGCTTTGGCCGTGATTGAGAGGGCCTGCAGGGTACCGCAGGCAGATGATAACAGAGGACACAGAGTTTCAAAGGCATAGTCAGATAGTTTGAATTTCTCTTTTATGAAACTTACATTCTACTGTGCACATCCACGGCCATAAGTGACGATAATTGGATGGATGGGATGACAGACATAATGACAGACACATTACGACAGACAGATAGATATAACGAAAGACAGACAGACGGATGGATGGATGGATGGATGGATGGATGGAAGGAATGACAAAGACAAACATAACAACAGATGGACATACAGTACAGACAGACAGACAAATAGATAGATAGATAGATAGATAGATAGATAGATAGATAGATAGATAGATAGATAGATAGATAGATAGATAGATAGATATATAGATAGATATAATGACAGACATACACATGCCAACAGACGGATGGATGGATGGATGGATGGATGGATGGATTGAATGACAGACAGACATAATGACAGACATACACATTACGACAGACAGAGAGATATAACGAAACAACAGACAGACGGACGGAAGGACGGATGGATGGAAGAAATGACAGACAAACATAACAACAGATAGATGGATAGATAGATAGACAGACAGACAGACAGACGGACGGACGGACGGACGGACGGACGGACGGACGGATGGATGGATGGATGGATGGATGGATGGATGGATGGATGGATGGATGGATGGATGGATGGATGGATGGAAGAAAGGAATGACAGACACAAACATAACAACAGATGGACATACAGACAGACAGACAGACAAATAGATAGATATATAGATATATAGATAGGGAATAGATAGATAGATAGATAGATAGATAGATAGATAGATAGATAGATAGATAGATAGATAGATAGATAGATAGATAGATAGATAGATAGATAGATAGATAGATAGATAGATAGATAGATAGATAGATAGATAGATAGATAGATAGATAGATAGATGGATAGATAGATGGATATATAGATACCATTTGTTTCTGCAGTTTATTTCCTGTTAAAGTTGTGTCATTTCTTGAATGAATGGTGCTGGCCAATCAGTATGGGAAAGAGACTGCCCAAATTGGAGGGGTCAATAAAAGGATCAAGAGGGGCACCTGAAGATCTCTACTGCAACGAGTAAATCCTTTTTACATTGGCTGGGTGCAGTAGGGATAAGGTTTGGTGTATCTGGGTTAACACCACAGAAAGTAAGAGGAGGGTAATCTTTAACTCCTGTGATTGAAGCTGATCCAAGGTCAAGCAAAGACACCATATCAAAGAGATAGTGTTGAATGCATAATGCAGCACCAACCCTGAATAAACAGCTACCTGACTGCTCAATTCATTATAGCAGTATAGAGAATATGAAGTAGACTCTATCCATTTCACCTTGAATGAGATCTAGATCAAATGAATACACTGAGAAAAGTCATGTCAACTACACATATAGTACTTCTACAGTAGCCTACTTTACTTGGCAAACTAATCTGATGGGTTTTGACATTCAACTTCCTAATAATCTTTGTAATACAGCCTGACATTCCTTCATCAATCTCTCAATATGTATTAAGGCAAAGCTTTAGCTTGAAGTATGAGTATACTTGTGTATGTGTGTGTCCAACAGAGACAGCGACACACACTGATTACTGTCCCTATTTATCAGCTCAAACATTTCTATTTGCAGTTTCTTGAGCTTTGACATTGTGCTGCAGTTGACACATAATCATGGACCTCCATGTTAAATCCCCTCCAACAGAGGCGAGAAAATAAACCACGAGTGTAGAGTTAATTGAGTTTACTTTCCATCCCCCCTCAAAGCCTTCGTACGGAGGAAAATGAGATTTCTCCCCCCCCTATCCATGTTAAATAACATCAAGCCTCTCGAACAGCATTACACAAAGTTCAAATCAAAGGCACTGAAATGATTAATATGCTCCCGCGCTATGAAAACGACACTACAAGAACTATATTTCTAAACTTCAAAAGGATATTCTATATATTTTAGCTTCTTGCAGCATAATCATATTCAATCCGCTCTCATAGAGGCCTTGTTTCACTAGCTTTTGGTCCAGCAAGGTAAACACATCGCCCATAATAACCTCAGCGGAGAGAGCAGTCTGCCCTCAAAGGGCCAGGCTGATTTCATCAACGCTACATCAAAATTGAAATGCCAATTCCAATTCCACTGCCGTAATTATAACTGACCCGTTTCGCCAAACTGAATTTAAAACTGCTAGTGCATTAAAAACATGCCGGGTCGAACTTGAAGGGCAATGATAGAAAAGCAGTGATCTCAACTCAGCCCAAAGACAGTCATTATAGAAAAGATAATAATAGCAATATAAGGGTCACTCAAAGTACCGGGTTCTTTTTCCAGTTTACTAATGCGTTTTTAAAATAAAGATAAAAAAAAATAAGGTGTTGTAAGCTACTTCCACCAGATGTAGCCAGTAAATGTTCACATTGTCAGTAAAATCGGATTGTTTGTACTTCTGTTTTGAATCTGATCTAACTGATTGACTGTCTACACTGTGTACCGCAATCATTCAGATCCGATTTGTGCGTCCCGTGGTGCTCTTTCGTTTTCCCGTAATATCTGCGTTGGTTTCTATGACAATAATGTTGCATTAGGTATGTGGTAAAAACAAATGTCGTTTGCAATGGGGTTTGCGATGTTGTCTTACGATAAGTGTGCGTCTCAATCAGCTCCCTAGTTCAGTAGTCAGGGCACTGCTCTGGGAGTTGGACATTTTAAGGGCTGTCTCAATTGCAAAAACCAGTGCACTGGATCCTTCACTCCCTGAAAAATCCATAAACGTCACATTTCTGAAGCGTGGAACAAAAAAGGCACGAGTCATCTCAATAAATATAATGACACACACGATAGAAGATTTGAAAAGACACACTGATTTTTTTTATATGCCAGTATAAACACACATTGTTAGACAGATAGTGAACATTTATAATTAAGATCCAGCTTTAATGTTGTAAGGATATGTAACAGATCAATGTGTTTACACAACATAAAAATAATATCAAAAACATATGTCCTGCCTGTTAGGGACGCACGATATATCGGCCATCATATCTGTATCGGCCGATATATGTTCATTTAATGTTATCGTTATCAGCCTGATAAGAAAATTTGACCAATATATTAAAGCCGATAAATGGAATATTTCCTTCGGCTGAGACAATTCAATTGTTCACTGTTTGCCATAATGGTTTTGAATTGCGTGATATATGATTGGAATCACTTCAAAAAAGAAGAATACAGTTAAGTACAACATGTATAGCCTACATAAAATTATAATGAGAAAATTAATTGTGTTTATGGGAAATGGCTTTTAATGGTGAGACTTTTGTTTTGTAATCAGGCTCCCAAAATTATATCAAAAAGTTGGATTTAGATTTATGGGCAATATATTTGTTATTTGGCTTTCAAATATAAAAAATTATAGTTTTTTCGGTAGCGACCAAAATTTTTATATCGGTGCATCCCTACTGCCTGTTGTTGATTAATACCAGCGGTGACGTTCTACAACATTGCCTGTTGACGTCTCCGGAAATTGAGTATTCACTGTCCCAATGTGTTGTGACCCTGGGTCCTTACCAGTGCCCGGATTCGTGCACGTGCTATACTGATTCACAAGCTCGGAAGCTAAATTGAAACGCACCCGATGTGTAGCCGCGACACTGGATTATTACGTCTAATGAAGCTGAAGCAGCAGAAATGTGATGTGTGGACCAGGTCGACTGGCAGTGACTGGTGGACTCCAACTTTGATGAAGAGATGTGGCTGTCAAACTTCAGATTGCGAGCAGGTGTTGATGTTTTACGAGGCGTGATAAAGGGAAAAAGCTGGGAGGCCAGACATAAACTGATTGCCAGTGATCAATCAATTGAATAGGATTTCAAACCATGTATAAATGTAGTTCTGTCAGCTAATGTACAATGAAAACTATAGAAGACTAGAGCCAAATTACTACTTCCTTTTATTTTTCATCAAAATGTAGAAAAAAAGTAAGTTGGAGACATCATTCTAATACGCTGATTTGGTGTGCAAGAAAGATTTCGTATTTATCAATACTGAAAACGGTTGTGCTGCTTATTAATTTTGTGGAAACTGAGACATTTGAAATTGAGACAAGCTGAAGTCGGCAAGATTTTTTTTATCATATTCACTGAAACCGACACTATGCTCCGACAGAACAACATAAATCAGCCGGTTTTAGAAAAAAAACCTGCACTTCTAGCTCCACCTAGAGCCTGCACACACCACAGATCCCCCCTCCCCCCTCGCGCACGTTACAATATCACATGCACACGCCACAGATCCCTCCTCCCCCCTCATGCACGTTACAATATCACATGCACACGCCACAGATCCCTCCTCCCCCCTCATGCATGTTACAATATCACATGCACACGCCTGAAGTTCGCAGGTGTGTTGGATTGTGCGAAGCGTGATGGCGGAGAGAAAAAGTGCACACGCACTGACAAGCTTGCGAACTCGATGGGAGGGTGCTCGGTGGTAGTGGGGGAGGAGGGGTATTAGAGTATTAAACATTCAAAATTTTGGCAAAGTCCCCTCTGCCAGACTTGCCGACTGCAGCTTTAATTAAAATACATATCTTACTGACCCCAAACTGGACAGTAATGTATACAGTATATAAGGCACACAAATTGCCCCCGTTTTGTACAATGACCCTTTAACTCTCTACAATACTTCCAGAGTTTCCCTTTTGGCAAAACCTTATCCTTAGAGAAAAATGATTTGTCAACACCTGTCTTCCTCAGGGTTGCTACTGGTGTCATGCTCTCAGTGTGTGTGTGTGTGTGTGTGTGTGTGTGTGTGTGTGTGTGTGTGTGTGTGTGTGTGTGTGTGTGTGTGTGTGTGTGTGTGTGTGTGTGTGTGTGTGTGTGTGTGTGTGTGTGTGTGTGTGTGTGTGTGTGTGTGTGTGTGTGTGTGTGTGTGTGTGTGTGTGTCTGTCCTGGCTGGATTCTTCTCCGTGTCTCGCTGGACTGGGGTTATGATGGATTAGGATAAAACATTAACATGGCAGCGAGGAAAGAGCAAGGGGGTGAAAAGAATCGTTTCATGCCCTTATTAGCAAGAAGGCCAACCGCTTACCACTTTCATCTGTGAAACACTGACGACATTCACTAAAACAGTCAAATAGTATACGGCATGGCAAGGATATTTGTGTGCACATTTTCATTTTGTTTAGATTTTTAACAGTGGCTCAAGAGTCAAATCAACATGGAGTGTTTTCCTTTGTTTTCAAGATTGAAGTACTTGATCATACAGTAAGATTTCAACACTCACAGTGAACAATCTCCCAGAGCTAGATGCAATAAAGATACTCATCCATTTTATTACAAGACAAACACTGTGCTCTGTACAAAAACCTTATTATGCTCATGGAAAGTATGCTTTAGAAAAATTCAGCTAGGTCATTTTCTGAATGCAACAAAGCCCAGTTGTGGGTTACATGGAGGAGGGAAGAAAAAAGAAATGTCTTAATCTGCTTTTCTACTGCTTGCCATAAACGCATTTCCAATCACAAAAGGGCTGCCTGAAGTTTCCAGCATTTATAAATGTAGGTTTTGCATTGAAAGATTTTTGCTTGTGTGACTGATTGTCTTGTATATTGAACGGCTGTGAATATAGAAATCATAATTAATGTTTATTATACAATAGCCACAATGGGGCAAACATAAAATGACAATTAACATCATAAAAACAATTGTACTTAAAAGTATTAAAGAATTAACTGAAAGTGAGATCAAAAGCAGAGCAGCAGGGTTGCCAAATCCACTGTTTTCCTGCGGAATTGGGCTATTTTAAAACTGTTGCTGCAGATCGATAATTTTTACCCCGTGGATAAAAGATTTGACATATTGCATAAATTATATTTGACTGAAATGCTTGGAATGGAATATAATATATTCCATAATAAAACTGTGTTGGATGTAAAGTTTTGTGAAGGAGAGCCACTGGAGCCTTTGAGCTGTGTTTATGATGGTGCTTTTGCATAACACTGACTGTAAAATATGTATGGGAATGGCATATTTTGCGTTTTAATATTTGGGATTTGGACACTGGGATACTTTTAATTGGCTATTGGGCTTGTTTTGTTACACAGACAACCCTGCAGAGAAGATTGATATCAAATAATAATACAAAATTATAATTCAACAACATTTATTCATGCCACAATGCATACAGGGAACCAAAGCACCAGCATAGTAAACAGTGTTACAGTTAATCTGTTAAAATAAAAGAGATTTTATCCAAAGTGACTTACAAATGAGTAACTTCACAAACAATTTATCATACAAAACTCAACAATATTTGCAGCGCTGTAATGCGGAGACAATTTTTTTTTTTTTTTTAACCAGCCAGTAATATATAAATTCATTAAAAAAAATTTTTTTTTACTGTGTACAGTGTATCTGCAAGAGTGCTTTGAGGTAAACAAGCCACTGATGGACGTCAGCCATGGCGGCACCTGTCAGCCACAGATATGTGTGGGAAAGGGCAGTGGGAAAGGACAGCTAAAGGCATGGCTGGATACCAGCCTCTATTTACCTGTGCTGCTCACACATCCCGTCACACTTCAGCAGTAAGGCTTCAGCATTACAGACCTACACCCATAAGCCCCTCACTCCTGTTGCTGCCATCAGTATTCAACCACAGAAATCAGGAGGATAACTGAAGTGTTTTAAGAAACTATTTAAGTTAATGTATGGCCGATGCAATGTTGCCATTAGCTACGCATGCAAGCATGAGTAAAAATAATAACATTTAGTTTTACTTTGCTGTTTTATTTAAATGCTCAAAGGAATAATTTACCCAAAAATGGTCATTTGCTCACCCATAATTTTATTCTAAACCGGTATGAATTTCTTTGCTGAAAACAAAACAAGATGCCAAACAGTTCATAGTATAGGGGGAAAAACGCTATGGAAGTCAATGGGACCCATCAACTGTTTGGTTACCGATATTCTTCAAAATATCTTGGTGTGTGTGTGTGTGTGTGTGTGTGTGTGTGTGTGTGTGTGTGTGTGTGTGTGTGTGTGTGTGTGTGTGTGTGTGTGTGTGTGTGTGTGTGTGTGTGTGTGTGTGTGTGTGTGTGTGTGTGTGTGTGTGTGTGTGTGTAAAATACATACAATGTCAAAACACAAGCACAATATAATATCACGGACAGTGGACCAGTATAGTGTATTCACTGGTCCAAACAGAATGAGTAAAAGTGAAATGGATGAAATAGAAGCATAATGGGCATATAAATGTAAGCTGGTGTGCACATTAAGGCTACTTATATATAATAATGACAATTAATTAAGTTAATGTTCAGAAATATTAGTATGTTAATATGTAGGCTGTGTGGGAGGATGTTGTTTCCATGGAAACTTGCATGTGAATAATAGCAATGTAATTTTGCCCTGGTAATTTGTTTCAGTTACACATTTTTGCTTAATTACCTGATGCATCATGAAGTCTGAAATGTGCTCATAATTTGATTAATATGATATATAGTATATATGTTGCTTCCTTTGTTTCGAGTCATGCCCCTCAATTCTATATTATATAAATATAACATATAGCCTACAAGAAAAAACTGTTAGCCTATTTTTAGCAAAAAAAATGTATGCTATAATTATAGTAAACGCAACTGATTATTAAAACTAAATAATCAATTAATTAGATTCACTGCCAGAGCTATTGCATCAATGCATTTCACCCCTAGTGAAATACATGTTCAACCCCTAGTAAATAAAGTATCAAGTGAACCAGTAAGTATACATTCAAGTTGTCATGTGTGTATAAGCGCGTGCAGTGCTTGAAGCTGGCGTAGATCTACGCGTACATGCATGGAAAAAATATTCCATTAGGCCGAGTCATGGGGGCAGGGTTCCTGCTTGTGCACTACAGCTAATGTACTGAGTCCCAATGCCCGGGGTGATACAGCTAGTCAATGTAATTCATGGTCACAGAGGAGCATGGGAAAAGGAGGGGTGGTTTGCTGCCTGGTTTCGGCCAGCTTGCCTACTTTGATCTGCTCCAAAGCTATCTCTGCCTTCTCGAAACGGATCTGCTCTCCTGGACCAGCGTCTTGCCATGCTTCATGGAGTCACTCCCCCAGACGCAGTGTGTACCTGCAGCGCACCACTGCTGGGAGGAAGTGTGCAGGAGCCATGATTGTTGTTGACTGCTGTGGCACAGCTTCCTTAAGGTCCTGTAATACTCAAGGACAGTTTCATTCGGTGAACTTATGAAATGTGCAGCCAAAATCCCGTCATTGTATTTGTGTTTTTAGTCCATTGTAAAAATGTATTTACATGGGGTCCTAGTTAAAGGCAAACATCATACTGTATATGAATATATTTTATTTATAATGATAATATTTATGATAATGAAAAAAATTCGCCGCTAGGATCGATAACCTCTACAATAACAAAGGCGCAGGTTGATGACGCAGCGATAAGTGGAATGATGGGACTTGCTGTCATGCTGATGGATCTAATAATGTTTATGAATGAGAGAAAACATTCATGTTTTTTAACATGGCTGTGGTATGAAGCAGGGTACGATTGCTAATAATAGAGATATCAGCGCCACACACAAGTCACGCTGATAAAGGAATAATAATTGAATTCTACTGATCCTCGTTTTAGTTACCCTTTTGTCACAAAGTCTGCTTGCCATGGTCCATAATGTTTGAACGAAACTACAACAGCATGCCGCAAGACGTTACGCACTACGCAGTTGTCCACGTCTGTCGCCATGGTTACTATGGCAGTATGAGTGAAAACCAGGGATAATGCGGATATTACGTCATTGACAGGCGACAAATGAACAGGGACGGGCACTTTTTAAAATTGTGAAATTTCTCTGAATTTACAAATTCTTGGAAACATTTAGGATAATGGAAGTACACTATTGAAAGAAATATATAACACTGTGCAAGTGGATTTTGGATATTTTGATACAAAATGCTTACATATTGTACCTTTAACATTATTAATAATCTAATGTTACACTTTATTTCGATCACTTTAGACATTCTACGAGTTGTAACTTTGGTAACTGCAACTATATACGTATACTTCTAAATGAAGTTTGGTATAGATGTTTAGTAAACTACAACAACTATAGCAAGTAACTTTGCAACTATACACTATGCTTTGTAGGTACAAGTCAACTTACTCTCATTAATTTGCAACTACGTGTCAACTAACTCTTATTAGAGTTAGAGTCACGCGCGCCAACACACAGTTTTCTATTTAATACATTTAAAAATGTTATTTATTCATGTGATGGCAAAGCTACATTTTCAGCATCATTACTCCAGTCTTCACATGATATGATCCTTTAGAAATCATTCTAATATGCTGATTTGTTAGTTTATTTATTTTTTCTCATCTCCTTTTGACAAACAGTTATCTGCTCCAGGGTTTTCATTTGGTACTCGCCCCTGCAGTTTCTGTTGGAACAAAAATCTTGCTTTTAAAAGGACTGTAAAAGCTTTGCTCTGAGACATACATGAAGGTCACGGCAGCAGACTTTTGACCTAGTTCTGCAGGTGTAACTGCTGCTCCCCACTTAACCTGTCTTAGCCCCTTTAAAAATAGAAATAAAAAATAAAGTGGCCGTTCTCATAAAGTGAATGCGATGTAAAGACTACTTCAGGTCAGATTTGATGTGTCAGAATCAGGTCAGATTCAGTTTTGAAGTTTAGACCTCTATTTTAAACTGCAACTTTTGAAGTGTTTTGTAAAATCACTTTTCTTATGTAGGCTAGTTGTTGTTGTTGTTATATAACTTTGAACTCATTAAAGTACAGTTTGTCCCTAACAGAAGCAGTGTGCTAAAACATGACACATTTTTAAACATTACCTTTATGCTTGGGAATAGGGTATGTTCAAGATAATGAGTGTCTCAGTGTACAGTAAATGGGAGCTAATTTCCAACCTTAAATTGAAAATATATATCTCACAAGTGACCTTTTTTCTATTAATTGCAACTTTATTTCTCATAATTGTCAATTTGTTTTTCATAATTGTGCATTTTATTAGAAAGGGGACCTATTTTGCCATTTTTCAAAGTTTTGATTTTGTTTTTGGGGTCTATAAGAATAGGTTTCTGGTTTGAATGTTCAAAAACACATTACTTTACACATATTTTACATTATTGCAGCACCTCTCTTCACAGTCTGTCAGTAACACTCTGTTTAGTTCCAATATCTTCATCATCCCAAAAAATGCAATGTGCTCTGTTTGGTCAATTGGTTTGTTGTGATTGGTCAATCGCTTCGAGCATGTTCCAGAAATGTCAAGCTTCTTACCATAACCTCGAGTTTCAACACACTCTTAATGCAACTCAACCAGGACTTGCAACCTTTATTTTGAATATGCAGGCGAGAATTATTGTGACGTGTAAGTTCCCAGAAGAAAACTCAAGACTACAATCGAGGCGTTTCAGGTAATTCAAAAACAGTGTGCACTGATATAGAGAATTACTCCCATTGGACATTATACCTTTTTCATGCTCAAACTAACACAGTCTCACCCCAAAACGTCACATACTGACGGGTCTTGACCATACGGCAACATACGACGAAAAGGGTACCCTTTAACGTCCATGTGTGACGATTCGGGTTATGGGTAGGTTTAGGTATGCGTTAGGGTACCGCTAGGAGGCGCTGCTGGTGCGCTTATATCTGCGTCTCATATTGACGTTATAGGGGTACCCTTTTCGTCGTATGTTGACGTATGGTCAAGACCCGTCAGTATATGACGTTTTGGGGTGAGACCGGGCTGCTCAAACAGCAACATTACACAGTAAGTTGAAAAAGTAAAAAAAGCTAATAGGACCCCTTTAAACTTTCTCTCAGGAAGAAAAAGGCACCCATAAGTATGTGTGAGTGAAGGGGGGAAATGAATAAAGCTGACAAGAGTCAGTAACAGCGTTCTTCAGTGTCTAAAGCATTCGTATGGAACAACAACAGCAACAATACCCACCAGAGAATATCACAAATGTGAAGGACACGGATCCCTTGCAATCATGTGGAGTGTGAGACTGTGAGGAAGAATGTGTGTGATTATAAGATGGGGAGATCATCACAACTGAGTGCTCATCAGAACTGTTCCAGTTAGATCACTTGAAATCACAGACTGTACTGGTGTTCAGTTGCCGAACGACCACTCCTGTGCAAAGCTGTCCCACTGTGACTCAGCATCTATCCTAATCAAACAGCAATCAAACACACACTCACATACGCACACTCCTAATATCCCTCTCATCACTCTCACTCTCAACTGCTTGACAGAAAAGCCCAACAGCGAACAAAACAACAAGAAAGTAGCCCCAGGGGCCCTTTCTTAAAAAGTCTGGCAGGGACAGATAGAAAAGCAAAGCAAACCTTCTATCAGTTTTTGCTTCTCCGTCTGAACTAGGAAAACAGCTTTGAGTGGTTGGACGGGCTCCATGAATCTTGTTTTTTACCAATTCAGAATGACCAACGAACTGGCAAACTTTCCCCTCTCTTTCTGTTTCCAGAGCACACACCTTATCTTCCTTATTTGCCTTCTTGACAGGTTGAATTAGCTTCTGTGTGCAACCTTCCTGAAGGTGAGGTCCCATTAGTTCCATCATTGGCTATTCATGTAGGACCTCAGCTTCAATCAGTTGGCTGGTAAACAGAGCTGCCGCAACCCATATTGGGATTGACAGGCCCCTTGCCCCAGGGAGAAGGTCACGGTGGTTTTCAGGTTATTGTGTTTTCAGACCACACGGCTCTGGGTGCTGGTTCCTAATGTGGGCGTCTTTTTATATGACCTCAGCGTTCTTAGAAGCGCCGAGGCTGGAGGTAATAAACATAATCTTGGTTATGGTATACATCTATCTCAGTGTAATGCATACTTCCCTGTTCACTCTTAAAAACAAAGGTTCCAAAAAGGGGTTTTCAAAGCAATGCCATTGAAAGAACCATTGTGGGTTCTCCAAAGAAACTTTCAGTGAACAGCTCTAAAAAATAAATATTTTTTTCTTAGTTTAAAAAACATTTTGAATAATCTAAAGAACATTTCTCCACTATAAAAACACATTTTAAGCAATACAAAGGTTTCCAGGTTTTTCATGAAACCATCAATGCCAAAAAAGATTATAAAGAGTGTAAATGAGAACGTTGAGTAAGTGTTGTTCGTCCAAGCATTAAAATCAGTCCAACAACTAGTAAAACGGGCAGACTTGAGTCTTATACTAAACTTCACTCAGAAGTAGAAAGAACGGCTGCTATCTGACTGCATTCATCTCTCTAGTTTAATGGTGGGTCCAACATCTTGACAACTGCCATATTGAAGAGGGAAAAAAAGTGAAACCTGTCCCCAGCTTTGTCCGTTAAGATGCCTGGCAGCGAAAGTGTCTGAAGCAGGAGTAAATTGTGAAAAATCACATCCCTGACAGGTTGCTGAAAGGAAAGTCTTGTTGGCTGTTCCGGATAAATGTGGTGACATTTAATTTCTGGTTTCAAAGCTTCATAGTCCCGTAGTCTTAGTCTCAGAGTATATACTGTATATACTGAATCTAGTGTGTGGACTATGCTGGGCCAGAAAGTGAAATTCAGAAAAAAGCAAAGCAAACAAAAGTTTGCTTTTATAAAAATTTTATGAAAAAATATTATTAATATATATATATAAGTCAATCACAAAAGAAGTGCTCCAAACCTGTGGCATGTTCTTGATCTGTTATATAGGCCTTCCCTTACAACATTTAAGCCGAATATTAATTATAAATACTAACTAGATTTGTTCACCTGTCAAGCCATGTGTTTATGATGACATAATAAAGAAAACGGTTTGTCTTTTCAAATCTGCTATCGCATGTCATTATATTTATTGAGTTGGCTTATGCATTTAATTTTGTCATGCTTCAGAAATTTTTCGATTGAAACAGCCCTTAAAATGGCCGACTCCCTAATCATATACATACTATACTGAAAACAGCATCAGAAGAACGTTATTCAAAAATGCTAAATTTTATTTCACTCTCAAAAAAAAGTTATCCAGTCCATTAGGGGCAGCACAACAGGGGTATTATGAACCTAAGATGAAAAATATGGATCCAAAGCATTTTTTTTTAAACAAGGCAAACGTATAACTAAACAAAAGTAAAACAACTTATTAAAATGTGTTCTACTAGTCTTGTTTTATGTGTTGAGTACCGAGATCAGAGCTGGGGAGGATGACAGGCTGAACAAACCAGGAAGGCAGACTCTGTCATTAGGATGAACCTAGACTGGAGGTGGTGGGCGAGTGCAGAATGACGTCCAAATTAATTTGACCATCATGGACAACATCTCGCACCCCCTCCATGACAAGCCTGTCGGAAAGAACAGCAGTGCAACATGGAGCACAACAGAATGTTGTTTGAGTCTACTGCCAAAAGAAATGTATGAAAAATCTGTCCAATGCAATAGTGTATTAACACTTCGCCTTATTTTGTGTTCATTTGAGTAGCCTACCGTACAATAATCTCTCTTAAAAATATTGTAAACCTTGTTGTGGTACCACAACACACCAGATAGCTCAGATAAACAATTTACAATTTGTTTGGGGAATTATGTCCTTCAGAGTAAAATTACAATATCATATTTTTGCCACAGCTGTTGAGTAAAATCACACCAGCATACATAGGCAACTGTCAACTATATAATGAAGGCAGAAACATGTCAGTTCAGGGTAAGTTGTTACAATATTGTCCATGCATATGCAAATAAGTCCACTCAATCACACTTCCTCGGACTACCTGATCCACTCTGTCAACTAAACTCTACATAATGGCAAGTGGAAATATTGGTTAAATGCAGACATATATGTTTGGACCAGAAACTGATTCAAAAGAGGAAGAGTGGATTATTCAAGGTCGTCTATAAGTCCATGTATCACGTTTTATGTGTCGCTCTCTACACACATAACGGTAATATGACTAGCCTTTTGCTTGACTATCAAACGGCTAATAATGTACTGCAAGTGTTACACAAACCATGTTCCTGTATACCATCTCAGAGTCAGACAGCTGCCTCCTAAAAACCAGCATCCTTTGAAACGCTTTGAACATCACAGAAAGTCAGTGGAGAAAAGCCCAGCCCCGCACATTGGATTGGTTTCATGTTTGTTACTGTTTCAAACTATTTGCACATGGTTTGTCTTAAGTTTGTCTTGTTTTTCACCAAAGGGGTCTTTAAAAATATGAATACATAGTACTATAATACTATATAATACTAAAATAGCACATGCCCCAACATTCAAATAATGAATCAATATAATTGTTTACTTCTACATGTACCTCTATAAAAAATACTGATTTTAAAACATAAATCTATGCTGAGAATAGAGTAAAAAGTGACAATTAGTTGCACTGTGTGTGTATGTGTGTGTGTGTGTGTGTGTGTGTGTGTGTGTGTGTGTGTGTGTGTGTGTGTGTGTGTGTGTGTGTGTGTGTGTGTGTGTGTGTGTGTGTGTGTGTGTGTGTAAAATCAGAAACCTCAAGGAATATAAAGGAGATAACATATTCCAGCGCCCCAATCCACTAGCCTTCATGCTGCATTCCCACTTACTAAACGGCCTAGTGTCTGTTTAAAACCTTGTCTCCATGTCTCCATGCGGCCGTCAGTAACTGGCAGTGTTAATTACCAAGGAGCTTTCATTGGTGTATGAGGCACAGCATGCTTAGGGCAACTAAAGAGTGATCAACTCCTTTATTAACAACACATCTCTTCACCTGAAGAACCAGCTAGGAAAACAAAGACATAAAAACCCAAACAACACCATTTCATAGCATCAAACAAAATGGAGGAGTCTCCCATGACATCCATATAGCAAACCTGAGAGTTTGTGTATGCCACACAACAATTTATTGAGGTTCTAGTGAATAATTCATCAGCCAACAACCTTTAGGCCGCCATTATCTATTTAAATCCCAGTGCAAACTCATCCCAAAGCCTGCATGTGGTGCTGTCATGGCCTGGTTAGAAAACACGGAGGGAGGCCAAGGGAGAAGACCGGAAATGAAATGTTGAGCTAAGACTGCAGCAGGACCATTTTGGGTCTGCTCCTTTCTATCATTCTCCCCATCTCTCCTTGTGCCCGCTCTCCCTGCTCTCCTCAATCATTCATCCATTCATCTACTTCAACATGTCATTCCTTCATCCTGAGTCATTGAGGCAATCTTTCTCTTTCTCAATCCATCCTTTTCAAATGCACTCTTGTGTTTCATCTCAAGCTAACCTCCCTTTGTTTCCACTTCCCTTTCTTTCTCTGATCTGTCCAATCATCCCTCTAAACATCTGGTGAAGAACCTCCATAAAGCTTTAGACCACAAGCTTGAGAAAATGGTTCATTGTAAGCTACAGTGGGGTTCAAAAGTCTGAAACTACTAGCAAAAAAAGTCACAATCACAACAAATTTGGTGTTTAATATATAGTTATGCAGAGCAGGATTTCGGACCAATGAGATTTCACTTTGGAGGGGGCTATGTTTTTTTTTTTTGCGTTTTATGAAAAGTGTGGTTCTGCCATATGTACATTTACTTATATTTGCATAGATTCAAATATTGACACCATCTAAAATGTAAATAATTTACGTACGAATGGCTTAACTGATGTAGAATTTTTTTTCAAATCTATGAATCGTGTATCTATGAAAAAATTTATATATGCACAGTTCATAGATTTGAAAAAAAAATCTACATCAGTTAAGCCATTCGTACATAAATTATTTACATTTTAGATGGTATATATATACACCATCTAAAATGTAAATAATTTACGTACGAATGGCTTAACTGATGTAGATTTTTTTTGCACATCTATGAACCGTGCATATATAAATTTTTTATATATATATATGTAAATATATATGTGTGTGTGTGTGTGTGTGTGTGTGTGTGTGTGTGTGTGTGTGTGTGTGTGTGTGTGTGTGTGTGTGTGTGAGTGTGAGTGTGTGTGTGTGATTTAAAGTTTCATAAATATCTTATGCTTTTATAGCTGTAAATACACTACTTATATTTAGAAGCTTTCGGTACGTCCATATTGTACATTTCAGCATCTACCCAAACAAACCATAAAGTGATTTTTTTTTATGTACCTGCAAATATTACATACCAATACCTACGTTAAAACAATGAGACTGAAAATACTGGGAATAAACTGGGAATCAACAGAAAATAATTTAGCTTTTTATGGCTGGATAGGAAAAAATCATGGAAGAGATATCTTTTATTTATCATTTTGCATCTGGTTATATATTCATGTAAATAATCTTTTGTAATGTATATCATATTATAAATGAATCTAAAATGCAACCATCTTCACTAGTAGTCTCAGACTTTTGAACCCCCACTGTATATTAAACAGACGCCGAAGAGCCCTGTGGGACAGTCATAATCATATTTCTGAGCCGCAGTCTGAGATGCAAGTGAAAAAAGGGTTCAGATCATAAGTGCAGGGCAGATCTCATAATAACAACATAATTAGAGCGATGAGCATATCATCTCATAAGTCTATTGATCCATGATTAAAACCATTTATAAAACCCAGACCCTTTGCAGAGCAAACAGAGAGAAGGTATATAATCCCCACACATGCATCCACACAAATGAACATAATCAATCTCCATAATTCAGTGAATGCAAATTTGTTAATATGTTTAGAGTATGCAAAGCTTGTGCAACAGCAACAACGATCATGCAGAGCCATGTTTCACTATATTTCCCCACCCTTCTACAGTCTCTGCACTCGTTCTTCATTCACTTTGCTCTTCAGTCTTCCTCTGATGTGTCTGCTTCTCTGCACTGTGCTTCAGGAGCACTGCAGTTTTCAGTTAGACCAGCTAAAGGCTGCTAGGTTTGCTCATAATGCTTAGCTGGGTCTAGGGTCAGTGGGGCGAAAAGAGCCGACGCAGAACCAGATCACAGAGAATAGCAAAATACATGGACAAAAATGTAATTTGTTTTCTCCATGCAGATTTTGTACCAATTATCCACCGTGTCTTTAAGCTTCTAGCCTTGTGTTGATGTACCCTGATGTATTGGACTCGTTTGATGCTTACTTAAAATCGGGATCTTTCCACATATTACATCATTTTTTTTTTCCTCTAGCGGATCATATGTGCTTCGCTTTTTCCTCTTTTTTTTTGGAATAGACAAATAGGTTTGGAAGACTACGTGGTTATGCACGATCATTTCTATTATGGATTATCAATTCACTTTTATTTTAAACATACTCGGGAGCTCAGTTTAAAAGTCTTTGGTAATTTCTTTGGAGGAATCTTTTCCTGATAGATCCTTACAACAAACCATCAACGTGATTATTATAATAATTACTTACCACTCAAACAATGCCTGCCAACTCCTCATGTGTCTATGAATGGCACTTAGTCATTTGGCAAAGCTGATCAGAGCCATTCCCAGTTCCCACCACCCAGAATAACAAGTCTTAATCATACAGAAAAGCAACCGCATCTTCAGGCAAAATGGCAGCACCATTCCTGCAAATGTTAACACCCTCTAAATGTTAACATTAGATCCCAAACTTTTCATGCTCTTGATTTTAAACTTGATGAACGTACAGTATATAAATTTGGAAACATTACTATAATGTTTTTGTTTTGTTTTTAAATAAGTATCCTGCTCATCAAGCCTGTTAGATCAAAAATACATTAAAAAAAACTATACTATTGTGCAATATTATAACAATTTTAAATAAAAGTTATGTAAAAAAAATGTTTTAATAAAAATGAACAGAATTTTTTTTAATAGAAATGTTTTGTAACAATACTACCCTTCAAAGTTTGGGGTCAGTATTATTTTTCTTTAAAAAAAATATATTTTATTCAGGATGTGTTAAATTAATAAAAAGTGACAGCAAAGACTTATACAACAACATAATTATTTGTAAAAAATGATGGTAGGTTTGCTCCTCCGCAATGGCACTCGCTTGCATGGCTGGAAAGACCTCTCAGCCAATCAGATTCGAGGAACAGAAGTTTAATATAATATAATATAATATAATATAATATAATATAATATAATATAATATAATATAATATAATATGTGAATAAAACACAGAAATTGACCAATCAGAATCAAGGATTGGAACTAACCGTTTTATAATATAATATAATAGTTATATTATAATATATAAAGCATTCTTTCCTGAACATAATAACTATTATATAAGCCAAAGAAAATGCTCTGAACATATACTTTCCTTTCCATATTCAGGAAGGGCTCATAATGCACTCAGATAGTAAACTCCTTTCATGATAAGCAAAATGTCCTTTTTATTATTGGATGCTCAATGTGGTTTATTGTGTGTCAGACAGAAAGGGGTTTTATGCGGCACATTAAGTAAAGATCATACTTTAAACAATTTTGCAAAAAAAGGGGCATAAAATGGACCTACCCCAAAACTCTCATCAGATCTTTTATGCACCATTTACACATGGTTAAGAGAAGGTGCACATTTTTCTCTTTTCAATTAACAGTTTGAAAACACAAACACTTGCATGAAAGTGAACATGTACGCCAGAGCCGCTTCTCGAATGATTCATTCTGCTCGTATAAATCCACGACCTCGCCGGAGAGAAGCTTCCTAATCAGTGTGTCTGGATACGGCTACAGCGCTGAGTGCTTGAGTTAAATCAAGAGGAATCAGGAACTAAAGGAGGAATCTCAGAGGGGATAAGTACTCTCTGAATCCGAGTACAGATGGGGTCTTGCGTGAATGTGTGTGAAAAAGCTGAAGGAACTGTTCTGTGCCTTGAGACCATGCGAGAATGTCTGTTTAGCTACTACAAAATTCACAGTGGTGGTCAAAATAAAAATGGACATGCTGAGAGCCTGCAGTGTAATTCCCCAAAGGCTTCTCTTATAAATAGGCAGGGCAGTACTGTTAAGGTCTATTATGGAGGGAGGAAAAGTCCACTAGCAAAGACATTTGCTTGCACCAGTCCCAAATCTAAACCTTTTTGCTCTAATTTGTCTATAATCAAATCTAATGTAAAGGGGACCTATTATGCCATTTATGATTTTGGTTTTGAGGTCTCCTAGAATAGGTTTTCATGGTTGAATGTTCAAAAACACATTATTTTTCATGTTTTACATTATTGCAGCACCTCTCTTCGCAGTCTGTCAGTAACGTAGTTCCTGTCTCAATTAATGAAGCCCCTCCTCCTGAAAAGCGCACTGTGCTCTGATTGGTCGGCTGGACACGTGTGTTGTGATTAGTCAACTGTTCTGCGTTTCAGAAATGTCACGCCCCTTACCATAACCACCAGTTTCAATACACTATAACGCAACTCAACCAGGCCTTGTCCCTTTATTTTATTTTTTTGCATGTGCCTTTGTCTGTAATTACTGTATTTAAAAGAAGAATATTTTGACTTGTACGTCAAGGTTTGACTTGTAGAGATTAACTCCTTTTGGAGTGACTTTGTGCTGTGTTTCATGCTCAAACAGCAACATTACACACTAAAGAAAGTTAAAAATGTAAATAACAGGGCCCCTTTAATTAGCATGTACAAATTGGAAAACAGAAGGATTCCAAAGTAACACCAATGATGCCGAAATATCCCACCAGACATTAACATTAAACAAAACACATAATCATGAACACATAAACAGACTTAATTATCTGTCTTTTTGTGACAATGAGATGAATTAAACGGATTTGGAGGATATAAATAACCAAAAGCGTTTATCCTGGCATAATTAGCTCTGATCCCTTTTTTTCCTTCCCAACAATTAGGTATATCTTGTCTTTCTCCCCCCCAAGCACAAGCCTCTATGGCGCCAGAGTGAAATGAATAAAACACAGCGTTTCACGTGTCATTTTTCTAAATAAGGGCGAAATATAATTGAGTCAATGAGCAGTTAGTTAACCTACTTATTCAATTTGCCTCTGCTCAAGCTGCACATGCAGAAACTACACCGCACACTGGCAAGCCAGTAACATCAAGACATCAAACAACAGCAAGATCAATACAAATGATCTTGTGACACGTTTATCATATTTTCCCCCACTTCTCAGCGTTACATTGTATGTGATATGATATGGAAAATAGGCTGGCAATAGCTGAGTCACATTGACAATAATCTACCCTATATTTTTTAAACACTAAATGCATAGTGAACATTTGTAAAACATGCCTTGAAGACCCTGAAAAAAACACCGTCATCATCACAGAAGCCTTTTTCTGATCCTTTATCAAGTGAGTTCATTAACTCTCCACTTACACGGCCCATGGCAGTGATCTTTCATGCAATAAACTGGGCAATGAGACATATTTCTTATCAATATCTGCTCCCAGAATCTGCTCCCATGATGTTTGTCCAGGTCACATAAGCACACGGCCTTTTTATGATGAAACCACAACCCTATAGTTCTAAAGTCGTTTCATATGATGCGCTTTGTCAGTCTAGTTCCATCTGTGGAACTTTAACATCCATCTCAGACCGCAATCTGGTTCAACTGTTAGTGTGATGCCGCTTAGCGCATCCTTGTCCCGAACATCCTTTCACAGTCAGCAATCAATTATTCATTAACTTAAGTTGCTCCAAGGTTCAGAGGTCCCCTATCAGCCCTCAAAGTGCTCTGATTCGAAACGCGTCTGCGTGACCAGTGCTCCGTGACAAAACTTCCAAGTGCTGTTTAAGTTGCACAGCAGCAAGGGTCTTTTTCATTTAAACCCCTGTGAAATCAAGCCGGGTGGACCGGTTCATTCAGAACAGGTCCTCAAGATGACCTAGTCATCTTAAAAAAAATAAAACATTGGTAGGGTATATTATCATGCAGGAACAACCATGCTTCCAAACATGGGCAATATCCTTTGAGGCATAACCCCTACCCCTAACATCAAAGGCATGCTTATAATGTGGGTAGATCAGCCTAATAGTTAAGTCACCGTCCACTGTGATAGCTTCCAAGCCATATTTGCATCCATATTATATCCAGCTGTTAACTTGCATGGGGGGGAAAAACCAATAAAACCACGCTATTCATGCAATGCATTAAAGACGCACCCGCATTCTGCTTACCTTGCGTTTAAGTTAGCAGGTCAGACTCGCATTCCCGTACTGAAAATATTCAATATTCCTCCGGGCAGAGGGTTCGGTGCGCGTGCGGACGGTCCGTTACTCGCCGCTGTTTGAGATCCTGACAGCAGCTCTCAGGATTCCCTCTGTCCCAGCCACGCGTTTCCATTGGTCCGCGGATCTCCCCGCAGCACCTTACCGGGAGGAGGGGCAGAGAGATGCGCTCTTGCACGCGACAACATGCAAATACACCCGAAGAACGAATCTGCTTCTGCATGAATGAATATACAGGTATGTTACAGTGGTTTAGGAGTTGTAAAACGAAAGAATCAATTCAGCGCGTGCAATGCGATGACATGCTGATACGGGATCTGAAACGAATCTACAGTGCTTTGAGACAAAGGAGAACTGATGCTACTTTTCCCCCCCTTAGCCTACAGTATGTTGGGGATTAAACAGAAACGAAATTACTAGAATGGATGCCAGTCACTTTTCTGAAAAGTGCATTAGTGACACACGGATAAAGCTTCTGTAATATCTGCCTAATTAGTCTACGTCAGAGATATATATTAAACAGCCAGCCAGCAAAGGATCTAAGGAGAAGGAGAGAGATTAAAGTAATTGTCATGAGAACATGAGGGTTATAAAAAAAAAAAAATAGTCGGTAGTCAGTAGATTAAAATGATACTCGCATGTGCCGATGACAACACTGTACAGTTGTGTACAATACAATGCATAATGATGCAATTTTCTGTGGAATCGATTATAGTCTATATTTTATCTGTCATTAATGACAGACAGACAGATAGATGGATGGGTGGATGGATAGGTATAGATTAACTGTAATGTTGACATATGGTAGGCTAATTATTGTTCTTCTACTCAATGCTGCAGCATCATATTCATTTTCTGGTCTTTACACTATGCAGTTGTCATTATAATGTAATAAACTGTAGAACTATTACAGTAAAAAAGGGAACATATACACCCTAAAATGTTTTGCAGTGGACATTACAAGTTATAATAAGACCAAAAAAGAGAAAACACAAATTTTAATGTCAGCACTTTAAACAATTATACAATTGATTGTTTTTTCCCTTATCATTCATTAAAATACAGAAAACTAATCACTGGACCTATTTATTTATTTTTTTTTAATTCAGCCTTGTGGTTCCAGTGTTGTCACTAAAACGTTGTCATCATCCATTTAATATTCGGAAAAAAAAGAAGATTATCACACTTTGGGGGTTCTTTTTTTTTTGTATCTGGCTCAGACACCGTTTTGGCAGCCATGAGTGTTATTTTCACAGCCTCCGGTGTCAACTCAGACTCTGTGCAAATGAATGCAGTGTAACTTTGCAGACTTCGCAGACACATTAGCAAGCAGGCCTACAGGAATATGACTTCAAAAACGGCACAAAAACATGCATGCCTCTCCAAAATCAAAGTCTTTAGTAATAAACAGCTACATATCCATGGAAACAATCACACAGAGGGGGACACTAGAATTCCTGTTTCTGGAGCATGAGATTTTAATTATGTTCAGCACCTTGGCCAGCGACCACAAGAACGATTGCAAAGAACTGCTGCATCTCAGATCATCCTGAGCAACCTCATCATTACACGGCAAGATCCAGTGACGCACACAGAAGAAACTGCTAATCTGACAGCCGACAGTGATGTCATTGGAATATTTGCATATTACATTTGGTAAATTAAACATTCAGATGACATAGTTCTTGGAGAGTCTCTCTCTCTCTCTCTCTCTCTCTCTCTCTCTCTCTCTCTCTCTCGATTAATATAAAGGTCAAGAGAAAAACATCTGAATTTTTTTGTAACAATGTTAAAGTTTTCACTGTTACTATTTAATATGCATCATTGCTGAATACAAATATATATATATTTTTTTAAACTTAAAGAAAAAAAAGTGTGTGCACGCACTATAACAATAGAAAACATATTATATGATTTATATTATATTATATTTAGGGCTGTCAAAAGATTAATCATGATTAATCGCATCCAAAAAAAAAGTATTTACACATAATATATGTGTGAGTACTGTGTATAATTATTTATATATATAAAAACACACACAATCATATATATATTTAAGAAAAATGTGTTATATTTATATAGAAAATATTTATATATAATATAAATTATATACATGTATATACAGTATATAAATGCAATTATTCCTTAAATATATACATGAATGTGTGTGTATTTATACATAATAATTCTACACAGTATACACACATATATTATGTAAACACAAACTTTTATTTTTGGATGTGATTAATCACGATTCATCTTTTGACAGCCCTAATTATATTATAATACATTTTGACTGAACCGGTTAAAATCTACTCTGGTAAATACTTTCATTTATAAATGTACAAGAATCTTGCCAAAAAATATATTATATCATTGTAAAAACGTCATTAAGCATGCTTCCCATATGAATCTCTGATGCAAGTTTCAGCAACAGTGCTGAAAGCAGTGCCGCCTCAATATTTTGCATCATTCGTTCTGTATTCAATTAAGCACCTGAGAGACTGTCCCCGGCCACTGTGCTCCATAATTGTAGATGACAGTGATATAAGCTATGAATGAAAGTGGTGATTTGTGATGGGCACAACACATCTGGTGGAGGGTAATTTTAGTAAGTAAATGATTATTTAGAAATGTATTGTGTGGTATTGACCTTAATTTCTCCTTTAGTTTGAAGTTAAATATGATAGAGCAATGCGAGAGCAGCCCCATAATTATAGGAAAGAAGCCACATTTGCCATTACATGGTTGAGTAATGACTGCTTAGTGTCTGATGCGGTAATAACATAAAGAGCCTTCAACCTCACACAAGGCTCCACACCTTCATAACGCAAATTTCATAAATCAGCACAGTTTAGAGTTACTTCTAAATCACAGTCGGGCTTGTATAGCACTGGTAAGCTCAAAGCTATTTCATAATTCATAAACGTGGTTATATTTTCATATCGTGCTCGCATGTTTGTTTCATGCGTTCATAATTTGCACACTGTGGGACAGGCAGCAGGGACATTGATATTTACTCAAGCTATCACATGGCCTTGTAATACACAGGGCACATCACAACACGTCTCCATCACACAGTGTGTCCTGGCAATGGCAGGACTGAACTGAACAAAACCGAAATCAAATTTCCACTGAGGCTTGTGTCAAATCACAGCGAAAGGTCACCTCTGAATTTATTGTGCGGTCACAGCCTCCACCTCCCATGTGTAGTTTGAATCAGAGGACAGGAAAAAAATGTGCTAGCTATTGAATCCTGGATATGTGTCCCCACACAGCTGGCCTCTCTTGCCTGGGCCTTAATAATTCTCCAAAACGATTGGTTAACTTTATCATGCCTAAAATATCAGTAGTAAATAGTTCACTTGACAAGTCATCATTTACTCACACTCATGCTGTTCCAAAACCTGCTTGACTTTGTTTCCTCTACAGTGCATACAAGTTTTAATAATACTGATCATTCTTTATGACGCAATAAGAATTTAAGGACACAAAAGCATTATTTAAAGTATTATAAAACCAGTTCATACTTGTGATGACTTGTAACATGTTGATGCTCTTATTTTGTTATGTTATTTTTGTGTACTTATGTGTACAGCACTTTGGTCAGTCATGGGACTGTTTTAAAATGTGCTTTATAAATAAAATAACTAGAACTAGAACTTCTTTAATATGCACATCTTCAGTAGGCTTCTTCATCTGGGTTTTTTGGGGATTGCGATCTCACACTAATTTGTCCTATATAGTGAATAGACCATAGCATTTGAAAAACAGTATAGGCGAAAAATCCCCGGATGACCTACCACTATAGGTTGAAAAATGTCAGATTTTTTAAAGTCGAGATTTATGTGACGAAAGTTGAGTCGAAGTCGACTAGTGGCTGATGACGTCATTGATGAGCAAATAAGCCTGAACCTCGAGCTAAAGACTTGTCTTGAACGCGGGTTCCCTTGTGCACAGCGCTATATATTTTTATTATATTTTTATTAGTTCTTTTGAACTCATTTTTTTGATAAATCACAAAACAGAGTTTACAAAATATTTCTGCGCTAGCCTACTGAATGATTCTGAGCGCGCGCGATCTGCACGTGATATGCGCGCTACTGTCTGTGTGTGTGTGTGTGTGTGCATAATGCAGCAGCAGTTTAGAACAACGATTAACTTGTACAATAAGTTTAACACAGTCTCACCCCAAAACATCACATACTGACGGGTCTTGACCATACGGCAACATACGACGAAAAGGGTACCCTTTAACGTCCATGAGTGACGATTCGGGTTATGGTTGGGTTTAGGTATGCGTTAGGGTACCGCTAGGAGGCGCTGCTGGTGCGCTTATGTCTGCGTCTCATATTGACGTTATAGGGGTACCCTTTTCGTCGTATGTTGACGTATGGTCAAGACCCGTCAGTATATGACGTTTTGGGGTGAGACCGGGCTGATAAGTTGTGTAAAACGTGCATTCACTCGATCAATTTTGATCATCCAGATGGTATAATCAAAAATTTCTTGTGGAGTGCTCTCTGCATGCATTTATTTGTTATTTTAACTGAAACATAAAAGTGGACTTTAAAGATTTATTATCTGGTTGCGCCCTCTATAGGCCATGAATGATCAGCGACTAGTCGGCGTCAAGCTTAAAGCTTCATGGCAGACTGTAAAGTCCACCAGTCAACCTCTACTACCTTCCGGCAAAAAAATTCATAGTAAATTCCAGAGTGTCCTACTTTTTAATTTTTTTTTGTAAGGAACTTAAATCGTATCTGGACACTCTTCTTATATCCAGCAACTCTAAAGACCTTAAAATTGTCTCACTGTCATTTGCATGATATTTTCCTGAATTTCGTAACCTGTAATTGTACTCTCAATTGTATTTACCCCTGGCAATGATAATGCATGTTCTTAGCAATAATAAAATAAAATAAACGAATAAAAAAACTATTAAAAAAAACTACTTCCGGCAAGAATCTGAAGTGAGATTCGACGGACACTTTAATGTGAGGCAACGAGAGATGATTTGTGAAGCGACGTAACTGATGCTGGTAGGTCACGTGAAAGTAACAACATTTTACATTTACATTTATGAATTTGGCAGACGCTTTTATCCAAAGCGACTTACATTTAATTTCAAGGTACACATTTTAGATTCTTATCAGTTTTTGCTTTCCCTGGGAATCGAACACACGACCTCGCGTTGCAAGCGCCAACGCTCTACTGTCTGGGGAGTCTGCTCTGGATTTCTACCGCACAAGAGGCGTGATCAACGGGCATAGTTCAAATGAATCTGTACGCATTTGGATAGTTCTTCAACCAATCAGACGCGAAAACTCCAGTTTGTACAAAACAAACGTGTTGGTTTGTAGCATTGATCAGCGGTTTGCAGAAGCAGCAATGGCATCGAGCAATTTTTGCAGGTTGTGCAAAAAAACAACAACAACACTCGAGCGATTTGTTTGCTAAACTAAAGAAGCCATTAGCATCGTCGGAATTGGATTCGTCGCTTCTCTATCGTCATTTCATACCGTGGGTGCCAGCCCGAACCCCGCCCACAACATTTTTTTGTTGGGAAGTTCGGTCTGGACTCGATCCGTTGAGGAGTAATTATACTCGGCTCCCAGAAGGCCGAGCAAATCAAATAGCCAGGGCGGGCTTTAATCGATGATGGACAGATGATCTGCGGTTACGTAATCACCACGTCATCAAAGAGCGGTTGGGTTGAATTGGTTTTCAACAAAGATGACTGCAGCTGGAGAATTGAGATGTTTAGATTGCACTATCGCATCTGTTATAAAAGAAATCGACAGCGCATTCATTTTAAAAGACGAACAGAGAACCACAATTAAGGCATTTGTCGATCGGAAAGATGTGTTTGCTGGCCGTCCTTCCTACGGGATTCGGCAAAAGTTTAATTTATCAGCTGGCTCCGATGGTCGCTAAGAAGATGGGACGCAATGAAAGCTAATGGAAGGGATGAAGCATCTGATGAACACGCTTCTTCAGCGTCTCTTTCGTCGTCTTTCCATTTTTTTAAATCAGTCAAGTCAACCGTGTTATAAAGTTGAGACAGGGCCGACAAATGCGAGAAGATTTATTTGCTTTATTGTCGAGATCTAATCCTAAACGGAGAACTTGTTCGTATACACATACACCTTTTGTATTTCTCTCAAAAATGCTATTCGTGCTTGTAAGTACTCCGCAAATTCTTAAATTCTTTTTACAACAACGGAAAATATACTTTACACTCATTCATTTACTACTACTTCCAGCGTGCGTGCAGTTGAGCTCTGTTGACAACTATGCCACTTACTGCGTTGCTCTGATTGGTTGTAGGTCTATCCAATTGAGTGCAGAGTTGTTGTTTTTTCCTGGTTCGATTAAGACACGCCTCATAATCAAAGCCCTATGGAGCAGTATCAGACTTAGCCTGGTTCTACCAGACTCTCGTACATTTCATTTGTCCAGAGAGTCTGGCCACTCTCCATTGACAACTCGAATATATCGAAAACGAGATGGTTCATCTCAAGGGGTTATTCCTCTTCAATAAATAAAATTTCAAATAAACAAGCGTTAACTTCCTTGAAGGCGGGTACTCTGTTGAAGTTTAAAACTATTGGATCTGCCTAGAGTCACTCTGGATCTGTCATAACCAAACGCAAACGTTTGATCGTGACGTTTGACGACTCAAACTAGACGTTCATTATTTTTGCCAATAATGTGCCAGGTGGATAAGCTAGTTTGTGAATGGTTCCAAATTTGGAAAGGAAGCAGGATAGATAAATGTACAGGTTTCCAGCCTGAGCTGCAGGGCGAATTGTTTTTATTTATTAAAAATTGAAATAGTGTATGAAGTTATTAACAACTTTTATGATTATTTTTTGTCATTTTGGTGCCTGACAGCATAATAATGCTGTTAACAATAAGTGTATATTTTAAAATAATATTTATGTAACCATAAAAAGTATGATTAAGCATTATTAAAGAGTACTCTTTATGACACTATTAATGCCTAGTAGATAAATAAAGTGTTCTAGGATAATTGTTGAGTATCATAAATGTTAGCACCTTTTACTGCTCGAAGCAAACATTTATGAGCTTGTCAGGGTGATTCACTGTCAATTTAACCGGCTTTTAGGAATGCTTTCTTGCCAGTAACCTGCCGGCAGATTAAACAGAAGTCTTTATGTCAGTAACCTATCAGCATATTGACAGTTTTTATGGTGCAGCACTGATTGGAATGGTTCACTGGAAAACTGTTTCTGCTTTCTGCAATGCTCAGTACAAGCAAAAGACGACCGTGGGGAATAAACACTCAGGTCGTTAGTGCATATAAAAAATGGAGGGAGTCAAAAATAAGAAATAATGCGCCAATATTTCACAGGGTTATCTAGGAATTACCAGCTTTCCCTGCTACGGCCTGTGCTAACTGCAGCCTAAAATGTTTTCAAAATGCAGTAAACAATGGAAGAGGATGAAAAACATTATAAGAATGAATATTTCATATGTGCATGAATTATTAACATTATTCCTCCAAAAATGTCATAAGCAGGCCCACAACAAGCTCTTCGCTTTAAATTAAATAATCACTTTAAACAGATTTTCCCCAGAGCTATAAACTTACGGATTTAGACAAGAAAAAAAACTAAATCCATGGGGGCATGATAGTTACCTCAGTTAAAGGATAAACTGTTATTTTATAACCAAATGCACTGTGTATTATGGAACGTGGATTCAGCTTTGTTGATATGGGACTGTCTGCTTTATGTAATCCATCTAAAACACTCCGGCCACCAGTTTATTATGCCTTCTCAGGATAAAGATGCGTAACATCTCATTTCACATTCTGTATGGGGAAGGACAAAGATTAGTAAATGCTAAAATTGACAATTAAATTACAGTCTGGCCTATTGACATCTTCAATACATGCATCCAAATATTATTAACAATGTGTTAAAGATTTTGTAAGCATATTGTAACCATAAGCGTAGTCAATTGTTTTATTTGTGATAAAACAATTTAACATAATTTTTAGCCAGGCTGTCATACAAATATATTATGAACGCATGCAAAAACAAGAGAGAACCAACAAAATATTTATAACTGATTATGTTGAAGTCAATGTATGTTTTTTTGTAAAACAAACCTCTAGCTGGAGGTCACCTTTTAAGCCAAATATTTTTTTCTGATAAATACCTTAAACAAGTTTAGTGTTTTGTTCTTCTCTCATATTTAAATATATTTAAAGAAATATATTTATTTATTTATTTTCCTCATATTTTGATGGTTTAATCAAACTTGCAGGGTCAATTAAAACATCATATCCGCACATCACTTTTGGCCACTACTTTATACATGAATACCGTTTTAAGTCACTTATAGTGTTTATATTCATATACACATCCATTGACCGACCACTTCACTGCTAGTCTATAGGGCCTCCATGTGGTGAACACAGAGAATACACAGACCTATTTCTCCATAAATGTTGCTGTCAATCTCCTAAATTAAGTTGAGGTTAAATGGAGAAGCAGAGTTACAAACCAATTACATCATTGCATATTTAATCATTTTAAATCATGACATAGGCCAACTACACGCACACACACACACAACTAGACACACACACGCGCACGCACGCACGCACGCACATACACACAAGAAGTTTTTCAGGTGCAAATTTAACCAATCTTGTGACTTTCATTAGGGTAAGCTTATAAATATGTGTATAAATATAAGTTTAAAACAGGCCAGACTGTATTATGCATGTTCAAACACTGTAATTCTCCATGACGAAATCGGCCTTTGAAAGGCTCAGCACAGAAAATCTATTTTTGAATCCATCCATTCCTTTTCCTGCAGTTCCTGTGGGAGGGCCACTATAAGGCATGGGAAAGTTTCCTTTCCCTCACTTGTTTCTTTTTTTCTGATTAAGCGGCTGTGCTTCGACCACAAGTGCTTTTAAAACTCTCTTCTCACACGGATAACAGAAGATAAACATAAAACAGGGTTGACAGGTAAGACAGCTCATATATGATAAACTGTGTTTTAGAGTTCAGTTATGAGAGAGAAGCTACTTTACTATATATTAAATTCAAATACAAACAATATATTTTACCTGTGCTGCCACAATATAATAACTTTTTTTTTCATAACCTAAACATCAGTTAATGGTAGACATATTGGTGTGAAATATGAAATGTTTGAAATATGTAGAAATGTTTGAAAATGTTGTTTTTAACCATATTCATATTTGAATATAGGCATACATAAACTTCTGAACTAATAGTTCTGAACTGTAAATTTGATACTGACTTTCAACACTTTTTGAAACCTTTTTTTGTATATATATCTTACTGTGGACTACATATGGCTCTGCATTATTTAAGAAAAAGAGAAAGAACGAAAGAAAAAGAGAAAGAACAAAAGAAAGAAAGAACGAAAGAAAAAGAGAAAGAAAGAAAGAAAGAAAGAAAGAAAGAAAGAAAGAAAGAAAGAAAGAAAGAAAGAAAGAAAGAAAGAAAGAAAGAAAGAAAGAAAGAAAGAGTTTAGTGCTGTTTGATAAAGATGAATGCTGATAACCAGATTTCTGGCAGCGTTAAATGTCTGAGAACTAAATTCTGTGAATTCATATTTCTTTATTATATAAGCCATAACAGCTTCAGACAGTTCCTTGGGCTAAAAGTGAAGGAGCATAATCTATTTAAGATAACCCCCTTAGCCAGGACGCATGAAGAATAATTTTTTAGAACAATTTTGAAAAGTTTAGAACAGATCTGCCTGGTGTGCATAAAAAAGCGAATGCAAACAAACCAGGCCTCCAGCCAAAGGAAATAAGAAAATAAATAAGCAAACAGATAAGAAGTTTGCTAACTAGCAATGGGATGTTTACACAAATGCGAATCATTTCAAAGGGGAAGGCTGCGGCCAGAGTCCCGTGGGCTTTCTGTGAGAAGAGACGGGCTTTCTCATTAGAAGTACATGATTCATTACACATTATTAAACTCTCTGTCCATGATACTAACTCTCATCACACAGAGGCCA
Organism: Phoxinus phoxinus; assembly: GCF_949152265.1. Taxonomy (NCBI): domain Eukaryota; kingdom Metazoa; phylum Chordata; class Actinopteri; order Cypriniformes; family Leuciscidae; genus Phoxinus; species Phoxinus phoxinus. The sequence goes on from NC_136894.1 coordinate 6,620,609, forward strand.
AAGCTGGTGATCCATGATTTATCCTCGCTAGCATTGTCTTGAGGGTCATTGAGGACCATTGTTGTTGTAGCTACATATACATACATAGAGTACATATATATACATTATATATATATATATATATATATATATATATATATATATATATATATATATATATATATATATACACACACACACACACACACACATATATATACATGCAGTTGCTTGCGAAAGTGTTCAAACCCCTTTGCTGCCTTTAATTTAAACTACTTTCAATTTATGTTTTTCACATGAATCTATCATACACCATAATTACATATATATGCACACAATTAATTACTTTATACCAAAATCAATTAATGTTTATACAAGTCAGTTTAGGCATCACAGCATTATAATGTATAATATGAAAAATAGATATTTATTTTGAGATTTGCAATGGGAATGGGAATTCCCAATAAGGGATTATTAAATAAAAAATATTCAATTAAATATCGACCGAGGGTAAAATGTTTAAAAAATAATAATAATAATGGCCTATAACAGATTATATATCGGGTGGCCTAGTAAAATTTCCTCACCAACCATTGTATGCCTAATATTATACAGCTTATTAAAGCTCATTCATGTTTACAGCTTGGCATAAAATGGCTATACAAACAATGTGTGGGGATTTTTTTTTTTTTAATGTAGGCCACACTTCCCAATGGGGTTTGGAATCACTTCACTACATTTTACAACTGATTATACAATTGTCTCACCTCACCAAATGTACAAATTGCCCATGCAAAAAAGAAAAAGAAAAAGAAAAAAAAGAAACCGCTATAGCTAAAGTATATTGCCAAAGACAGCTTGCTTCAGTAACTGCAGAAGAAGAAAAAAAACAGGTTTAAAAAAATTAAAACCGGAATCATTCTGTTCCCCATTAAATCTGGACACCCTGAATGATCAGAGGCATTATTCTATGAGGTGGTCTTAGTGTCTCATTCTGTTATGCTGATGTGTCATACTGATGTCTATCGGGATAATTTAGAGGAAAACCAGCATGCTTCTATTAATGGTGCACATACTCAAGCCTGTATTTCTGCCTGTGCAGAGGATGTCCAGAGCTGATTGGGGTTTTCTGGAGCACCTGCTAGAGGAAGGTCAGGAGTACTCAACCGGCGTGGGGCGTGTGTGGCTGACCGTGCTCTTCCTCTTCCGCATACTTGTTCTTGGCACGGCGGTGGAATCTGCATGGGACGACGAACAGTCTGACTTCGTCTGCAACACCAAACAGCCCGGCTGTGAGTCCGTCTGCTATGACAAGGCCTTCCCCATCTCCCACTTCCGGTACTTTGTTATGCAAGTCATCTTCGTCTCAACACCGACCATTTTCTACTTTGGCTATGTGGCCTTGAGGACTAGAAATGAGAACAGGCAAGAGGAGAAGACGGAGGAGGAGGAGGGAAGAAGACAAAGACATAGGAAAAACAATGAGTGCAAGTTGGAGGTAATAAGGGAGGAAGATGAAGAGGGCGAGGAGAAAGAAACGCATAAGAACCGCAAAGCTCCAGAACCTCTAAAGCTCAAAGGGAAACTGCTGTGCGCTTACGCAACTAGCATAGTGCTGAAGGTTCTCATTGAAGTTAGCTTCATTGTTGGTCTATGGTTCTTTTACGGGTTTGTAATCGAAGCCAAGTATGAGTGCGAGAGGTCACCCTGTCCTCACAAGGTGGACTGTTTTGTTTCGCGGCCCACGGAAAAAACGATCTTTACCATATACACGCAGGTCATCGCCATAGTGTCTGTTCTCCTCAACGTTGTGGAGCTTTTCCATCTCCTCCAGCTAGCGGTAACACATCGACTGAAGAAGATATATCAGGCAGAGGAGGAGATTAATAAACTTATTAGGGTGACTTCTTCTAGAAGAGCACCAGCTAAAGAGCAACTACCATCATTCGAGAAAAGAAAACATCTCTTTCTTCCTGTAGCACACGACGGCTACCCTGCATCAGGGTTGGACTGGGACAAAAAAGATCCTCCCTTAACAGAGGACATGCTCCCTAGTTACTCAAATTGCATAAGCAATGTGAAACCTGCCATAAACAAAAAACATCTTCATAAAAAACACAACAAGACAGAAGACAAACCGAGACATTATGTATGAAGAGCACAAAATGAGAACCGGAGCTCCAATTTGGGGAACAAACATGTGTAAATGAACATTAGAGGTTTACCGTACATTGGAGAGCCATTTCCCGTGTTTAGATAGGCAGGGAAATGGACTGTGCTTTGGGATGAACTGTCTTTTGTGATCTGTGTCCAGATAAGGGAGCCTCTCAAGTAGTGATTAGATCTGAGAGGCTCAAGGTCAGGAAATACTCAAACCACTGAGCCTAAGAGAAACAAGCACAATGTCTAAAGCCAAAGTGAAGGGTGGGTTTAAGTCAAGTGCTGAACTGTATGATTGATATGGTACAGATAAGGTAGTATAATAATGTTCTGTAAATAAGACCAAAATCAGTCTAACTATACCAACCAACTGTATGTAGGCCTACTATATTTAAAATGTATTTAAGAGTTGTTTTATATTTCATTTAATATTTATTTCCATTAATTTCATTAAAAGATTTGTGCTTTTTATTCCACTTTTTGACTACTAAATATGATTAGGTTGAGGTTATACAGTACATGCTGCATTGATGCCAATTCCACTTGGAAACATTAATGTCATCGGACTCATAATTATGCTTTTCTATGACAACACTATAAAAAATGAATGTGTAATTTGAGTAATCTAATTTCTCAACAGGAAGAAAGGTATTTCCTGTGAATGTGCGAGACTTCCGATTAGTCAGTAAATAAATAGAAGAACAGAGTGCAGTAAAGAGTAAAACTACGTGTGCTTAAAACCAGTGCGTTTTTGATTACATAACATCAAGTAGTGTTTTTGTACAGCTAAAATAACTGTAAAATGTCCAAAACCATAATACAAGCATAGGCGGAGCGTGTAAGGCATGACAAAGGTTAGCCTTCCCCTGGCCATGGACATGAGACTAGAGGAGAATTGTCTCACTCAAACCACTGCCTGCTGCTGCTTTTGATTGCTTTTAGAGGGAAAAGTTGCCCATGAGTGCTGGTCTAGGATCAGTTTACATAATAGCCTATTCGAGAAACAGATTTGCCAAATGATCCGGTGAGTTTCTGTGTTTGCGCTCTAAAGAGCGTCAAAGGTTTCTATTAACAACATGTTTTGCAGCATTGAGCAATGTAGCCAATAACAAACATATCTGTTGATTTCTTGAACGCAATGGCCAATCAGAAGTTAGAATTGAAAGAAACTCTAAGTGGATTCAGAGTTCTGCACGCTCACAAATCCTCTCATTATAATAAACAAAGTGTAGATATTATGTACATAAGATATTCATTGTGCGGTCAGCCTAATTGATAACTTTATGAGGTCGTGAATAACTAAGATGCAGCTTTTTAGTGATATTGGGACGGCTTTTTGCACGCATTCTGCCATGCAGTACAGTTTACTTGCTTTTATGTTCAAATGGTTGTTGTCAAACAGTGGTTTGTAAATGTAGATGCTTTAATAACAAATAATTTAACAGGAGCACTTATGCTGGGATGTGTACTGTAGGTTGTCCACCGACACGTAAATTGAAACTATTACAAGGAAATATACGTGTTATTTAAGGGAAACCTTAGCCTTATCCTGGAGTTGGTTCACCCTCTGTCTTTAAATACAAGTAATTAAAATTAAGTATTAGATAGGGATATTAGATTGTTAAACTGAATTGTGTCTTTCGTTTATTTTTTTTTATTATCTCAACTCAACTCAACTCAACTTTTATATATAAAGCACTTTCAAAACCATAAAAATGGACCAAAGTTCTGTCCATAAGGAATAAATAACTCTAAAATACAGAGAACAATGAAAAAAATTATTATTATTTATTATTAAGACGTTAAAGGGTTAGTTCACCCAAAAATGTAAATTCTGTCATTAATTACTCACCCTCATACCGTTCCAAACCCGTAAGAAATTTACTCATCTTCGGAACACAAACTGAAATCTGAGAACTTCCTGTCACTCCATTGACAGCCTACGCAACTACCACTTTCAAGTCCCAGAAAGGTAGTAAAGATGTCATTAAATTAATCCATGTGACTCCAGTGGTTCAAGCTCAGTTTTATGGAGCCATGCGAGTACTTTACCTGCGCAATTTTTTTTACCACTTTATTTATAAAATATTAATTCCAAAGCGCGTTCACGCAACAACAATGTCTGCTCTTGTGGCAACACAATACGTAATTATTTTGTAAATAATGTGGTGAATTATGTTTTTTTGTTTTTTTTGCACAAACAAAGCACTCGTGTGCAAAGCACTTCATAAAATTGAGGTTAACCCACTGGAATCATATGGATTACTGTAATGACGTCTTTACTACCTTTCTGGGGCTTGAAAGTGGTAGTTGCGTAAGCTGTCAATGGAGGGACAGAAATTCTGTTAAAATTTTAACAGAATTATTAAACAGAAATATTACAAATTACTATGCTGGAGCCACTGCCATTTTCAGTGTCCACATGACCATATAACCAAAATAAGCTCAATGGAAAAATGTATCTCTAAATTTTTGCAAAACCCCCTACAATGTATAGGCCTTACATTCATACAGCCAACATAACAAAAAGTTGCCAGATTCAAGTTCATTCATATAAAACTGAACTTGCTTTTAAGCCCAACTCTTTAGATATTTCACAGTGAAAGTGTCACAAAATGTAGGCTAGCTACAAGAAGACATGTAACAAAAATTTCACCACAGGCAAATTTTTTCCCAATGAGCCTGTTACATACGTAGAACCGCATATTAGCATACTGTAGTTTAACAATCACAAACTCTGCAAGTACCTACACAATTATATATACAAAGTGAGCAGTTCCCTGTTAAACACTTCATAAATACACTGAAAACATTTTAAAATGCTTAATATTTACATGAACAAATGGGGAAACTACTTCATTACCTCACGCCGATGCTATTTGTTGGTTGTTTCAAACTATTTCCAAACTTTTTGGAGTAGATAGCCTTCCTATATCATCAAGGCCTTCACTTTCCTGCCTTGCTATGAGTACAGAACATTCCACAGCAGTCATTTTTAGCAATTTTGAGCAGTCTGAACAATGATAAGAACTTATCTGCAGCAGGAAAAGGGGAATGATGAGTACATTACAAAGTGGGACAGATTCTTCCTGAAAGGGTCGAATCAAAACAATACAATAATAAGAACAGTGCTGAACAGTGCCTTCCCCCCTCAAAAGGTATGTTTTGCTGGCTAATGGAAACCGTGTTGTATTAGAGGGTGTTATCTGCACTGTTGGGCTCTGGTCTATGAAAGATTAATGAGTCTTGTGCTTGTGGGGTTGCCAACCATAACCTGTAGTCTTTGCCCAATGCATAGTTCTCTCTATCGCAGCTGGCCTGCACGAATAGTTAGCCTGTCATCTCTTGCCAATACAAGGCATCAGAGGTGCAACACAAGATGTGTGGGTCAGCAAACAGCTGGTGAGGACTGACCTCTTTAGTTCCTCTCAGTTTCCAAGCAAAAAGAGAAAGGCAGCGAACAAGAGACTGACTGGTGGACTATCAAACTCTCTCTGATAGAGCCATTTAGGGTGGGGGAAAAAAGCCCTTGTTCATGGAGTGTTTCCTTTTGTTTTTCTTCAGCATACCACCTACAAAAGCTGAATCGTGGAGTTGCCAGCTGCACTTTAATATGCCCACACATGCGTCAAACAGACTAGCAAACCTATTTAAACTAGGCAAACAGATGTCTGTCATTTTAGATAAGAAAAAAACACCAAAAGTCATGGATGCCTGCTCTTTTCAAACCATTAAGAGGTTACTTCGCTGAATACGGTCTTTTTTTTCCGACAAAGGTCATTCTATTTGTGAAACCCAGCAGGGACACTGCCTGCCAGCTTGCCCTTAGGTGATTTGCACAGAGCAGAGTAGCGGCAATGAAAATGAGCTGCCACTCTTGCGGGCCGCTTCCTGCATCCAGATATTGTTGTTCCAACCGCTGATGTGTTTCCCTTTCCCTACTTACCAACCTGACACACGACATACAAACAGGTTTTAAAGTACTCGTATGAACTGTACGTACCTTAGAAGCTGCAGTCTGTGCTGTGCTTGGACCATGTGTGTTTTTTTATGGATGAGAGGTGACTTCGAGTGGCCAGTCATCCTGCTTCCCATGGGGACTTAAGACTGAGTGCCAAACTTCTTTCTGTAGGGGATCTGAAGGCCGCAGTATCAGGGAAATGCGGTGCAAATCGGTCATGTACTTCCTGCCAGCTGAACTGATTAAAATCCATGTCTTCTCAGTGATAGCCACAACAAGAAGTCAAAAGAACTCCACAGAAGGAAAACAGAGGCCTAAAATAACAAGAATGTTTTGTTAGAGCATTGCCATTGAAAATGAGTGTGTTTTTGTTTCCGCAGAATGCAAAGGAATTAAAGGAAACCGTTCAAAAGTTTAAGGTTGGTTTTTAAATGTTTTTGTAATAAGTCTCTTAGGCTAAAGACTTGACCGAAAATACAGTACTGTGAAATATTAATTGCAATTTAAACTGATTTAAAACTTTTTTCCATATTTTAAAATGTGATTTATTCCTCTGATGGCAAAGCTGAATTTTCAGCGGCCATTATTCAAGACTTCAATGTCACATGATGCTGCAGAAATAATTTTAATATGCCGATTTTAGTGCTCAATAAATATTGTTGAAAACGGTTTTGCTGCTTACTGTTTTTTGTAAAAACTGATCAAAAAAAATTCTGAATTCTTTGTTGAACAGAAAGCTCAAATAACCACATTTATTTGAAAAGGAAATGCTTAGTCTTTACTGTCACATTTGATAAATTTAATGCTTCAGTTATTGCTAAAATAAGTGAATTATATATATATATATATATATATATATATATATATATATATATATATATATATATATACTTCCCCAAACTTTTGAACACAGTATTTTAAACCATGGTAAATGTTCAGTTAGGTTTAAACTTTGTTAAAGGGATGTTCACTCCAAATTTAAATTATGTCATTATTTGCTGCATCTTCATGTTGTTCCAAACCAGTATGCCATTATTTTTTTTCTGTGGAAGATATTTTGAAGAATACACACAATGGAAGTCGGAACCAATGTAGTTTGAACCCCACTGATTTTTAATTATTTTCTGTCCTTCCCAGAGGAAAAAAAATATATAATAATAACTTTTTAAGGGTTTGAAACAACATGGTGTGTAAAGAATGACGGAACTATCACTTTATCAGGAATTAATAATGAACAAACTGTTAAGTTAACTGTTAAGAACCATAAAAAATAAAGTCTACAGCGTATTGGTTTATAGAACAAATATCCAGCTGTCAGGTGGTCAAATAAACTCATAGTTAACTGGATCCTTAACGTACAACCTGAAGGAAATAGGCTTATCTGCTTCCTGATTTTTCCATTGGTCACTCCAGGCAAGGGCTAAAAGGCTTGTTCCCCCATACAATGGACCAGTGTTGGGCATTGTTACATTGTTTTTGGTGAAATCCCACTTGCAGCGTTCCAGGATGTCATGACCAGCTCTTCAAACCCGTTCTATCGCCATATGAACAGCTCATCTTAAAGAGAGAAACATATGAGTCAGAGTACATTGCTTCTTAAACTAGATAAGGAGCTGATCAAATTGTACAGTCATACAGGACAGACGTGAGTTATTTTTAAAACAACATCTTGGCTAAAACCATAACTTAATTTTCAAGCTTAAAGCAATAAAAATCAAACTAATGATAAAAAATTGCCTTATGCTCAAAAATAATCAGGCACTTGTGGCATTTTCCCCCAACCTTCAATGCGCCATTTTGTGATTAATACCAGCATAAAAGTATCAATATATCACTATTTGAACTTTATTTACTGCCAATAATCTTTTCTTACAAATTAAGTTGATTAGTTTGATAAGTATCAGTATTAATGATCAATATTTATACTTCATGACTATTTCTTGAAAATAATAAACATGCACTATAATATCTCCGGGATGACAATTCCTTTTTACAAATATGCCAAAGTAAATGGTAGGACACATCAACTTCACTTCTAACAGTGTAACATACATCAAATTTGCTGGTATGGGACAATGGGGTATTGATAAGACCCTAGGGGCCCATACTGAGGGAAATGGAAGTCAGTCTTGGAACTCTCTAAAAAGTTTACAAGGGGGGACAGAGTTGTGGTTGTGGGAACTGAACAGTTGAGCCCATGGGAAAGGGGAGGATTTAGAGTGTCTCTCCATTGTTTTTGTTGCTGATTGGAATCTACAGTGAATAATTATGCTGTAATTGTGCAAAGAGGCTGTACACATCCTGACTGAAGGGCTGAGAGAGGCTGGCAGGCGTCGTTCCTTCTTCCTATCACTCAGGGACAATAGGGCTGTTTGTCCTCTGGGACAAACTAACACCTTTCCAGCACCAAACCCACAGTCTCCTACCTGGTTATAGGCACAAACAAACCAGACGACATCCTCTCTCAAACAAAGTACGGGAACAGGCTCATATAAATACAGCAGGGCATCTGACCTACATATAGGCATGACATTCTCGTAAGGCTGCATAATAAGAGAAACCTCAGATACCCCTTTTCCACCAAAGCATTTTGAGAGCCGGTTCGGAGCCGGTGCCTACTCGCGAACCAGTTCTTTGTGTTTTCGACAGCCAAAGAACCGGTCCTCGGCCAGGGAAATTGGTTCCAAAGCGGCACCAGCTCTTTGCTGGACTAGAACCTTTTACCACGTCATGCTTACGTCGGGGGCTGGGGGCGGGGTTATTGTGACCAACAACAAGGCGGGAAAGGTTGTGACCGCCATTGCTAAAAACACAAATGTGTTCTAAACGTCTTCTTCTGACCCCAATATAGGATCGCAAAGCCAGGAGAAACAATTGCAGAAAGACGATGTAGTCCGCCATTGTAATTGTTATGCTTGAAGTTGGCGCAAGCATTTCTAGGAAAAGCTAAGACGTATGGCGATGTACACAGTGACGTAACGCTCAGTGGAAAAACAAACAGGTTCTGAGAAGGTTCGCAAGTTGAACCAACTTTGAACCAGCATCAGTTCCGAACCAGTTCTTTTTTGGTGGAAACGAGGTAAGAGAGTATGTTTCAAATGCAGTCTGACCAATTACAATGATTGTTTTCATTGGCCAAAGGAAAACAATACATTTCAGAACAGAATGACCCAAACTGTACTCTCTAGTTTCAAATTTGTCCAATTATAGCATACTTCTAGCCTGGGTGCCAGCCCGAACCCCGCCCACAACATTTTTTGGTCGGGAAGTTCGGTCTGGACTCGATCCGTTGAGGAGTAATTATGCTCGGCTCCCAGAAGGCCGAGCCAATCAAATTGCAAGGGCGGCCTTTAATCGATGATGGACAGATGATCTGCGGTTACGTAATCACCACGTCAAAAAAAAAGCGGTTGGGTTGAATTGGTTTTCAACAAAGATGACTGCAGCTGGAGAATTGAGATATTTAGATTCCGCTATTGCGTCTATTATAAAAGAAATCGACAGCGCATTAATTTTAAAAGACGAACAGAGAACCACAATCAAATTTTTTTTCCTGGTTCGGTTAAGACACGCCTCATAATCAAAGCCCTATGGAGCAGTATCAGACTCACATTCTGCCTAGAATATGAGTATGACGAAGTCAGGCTAGCATACTTCACTTTCACAGGTCAAATGTGTTTTGTCAAAAGCTACTAGATAGAATGACGTGCATGACAAATAAAGCAGTGGTTTTCAGCCAGGGATTTGGGGCTCACTATAGAGCCTCAGAAAACTTCCAAGGGGGCTTCATGATGACTTAAAATGATAGAAAATATAAAACAAGAATTAAATCTGCTACTGTTTTCTCTAAAAAGGAAAAGCTCTAAAATTGTAAAATACTTATTACTTACCCAGTTAATCACGAACAACAAGAAAAGTCATGAGGCCTATGAATATTGTTGTTGGGCTTTGGAGTCAAAAAGGGTTGAGAACCTTGTTTTAAAGTGACACACAATTTCCCCTCAAACCAGCATAGCAAATAACACCGGCAGAACCTGTTAAATGTGGAACAAAACTTACATTAAGTTTATGGTGATGTAAAAGTTTTAGGGCCTACTTGAAGCCATGCATTAAGTTCAATGGCAATATTTCTTCAAATATAACCTTTTATAGAAAATTGTTTTGGGTCGACAAGCTGCCTGGTATCGGCATTTATGCTGATGTAAATCTAGATCAGCACTCATAAAGTTTCACTAGCTTGTTGGCAGCAGTGAAGCAAAACTTTTGCTGGAAAATGTTAGGGTTACCTCGATTAAGTACCCTCTGGGGATTTGTGAAGTCTTGCCCTTCTGGTTTCTATTAATCAAGCTGCGTGCTGAAAGAAAAAGAATGTACAGCACAGAAAACAGACAATGCATCAGTCCAATGAAATCTGAAGTAAATGCACTACTTAAAGATGAAGAACATTTATGTACAGTTATATATATATATATATATATATATATATAATACATATATATTATATATATATACACAATTTAAATAATCCTGAACCTGAATCTAATGCTGCCACCTTTTATTGTGAATGTCAGATTGTAGCTTGTAATGCAATGCAATAAAAAGGCTGTGTGCCACAAAATAAATGTATGAAATGTCTATAGCATTGCCTTACAATGTGATGAGGGAAATCTAATTCATAAACAACTCGTATGAGCAGATTCTTAATAGGTGAAGCAAAAACATACAGCACAGCTAATTTAATTTGATTGATAAATAAATTACTTTATGAAGCCGGCTCTTTGTATTGAATCAAAAACATACGAAATTACCATTTTTTTCATCAGAAACCAATCACACTTACAAGCTGGCTTTTTAAATGAATAGTTTAAAAAAGAAAAGTTGCTGGTTTGAATTGGTCTGAAATGAAAAGATTATTATTTTCCTCATATGTAAGCAATATAGACATTTAACAGAAATATGCTAAATGATTTAAAATGGAATTGAGAGACTGTGAATAGGAATTGCAATGAATCAAATCTATATCGACACCCAGCCCTATTTATTATTTCTGGCATAGATGTTTTTCAGGGTGGCAGTAGCGCCATATTTAATTTTTGACTGGAATGAAAATGATGCTGTGAGGGATACAGTGTGTTCAATAGATTGTACTGTTGTTTATCAACAATTCAATTGTTTAACAGACCAATATCTTTCTGAAAAAAAAAAAAAAAAACCTTGACACTATAAACTCGACAACCGTTTTAAAAGATGCGAGTTATGTGATCTATGACCTTTATACAGTGCATGCCATTGTAAAGTCTACAGTCTGTCCCCTCACCACCTCATTTTCATCTGCATTAAATTCAATATGGCGTCTAACCCGACTAAGGTCTATTGTTATGCACTGCGCAAAATTAATTTTAGTTGGAAAGATCACCTGACAAACAGTACCGAAAGTACAGTGTAACTACATTTATTATGAACAGCCTCCCACACACTTCACCACAAAGTTAGCTGTGGAATTATCACTGACATTTTAGCCATAATGATACATATGAAAGCACCACATGCATAATGATCCCCTCAATGTTATGAGTTCACTGTACTGTACAGGTAAATGGACTCAAAACTTACAGATAATTGGTTTAAAATATGAGATTGTTCTTTTGTTCCACATATCCAAAGTGAGTTCTTACATTATCTGAAAAGATTAACACTGGGTCAAAACTTCGCTTTCATTCCTCACTATTCACTGTGTCCATTATTACTAATTAGCTGAAGACCACGAAAACGGAGCTTATATGAATTTTTGAATCTGAATCACTTCAGCCAGCCAAAGTTTAAACATCTCAAACAATTTCTAGCCTAACTCAAGTGTTGCCTTGCATAGATGCACTTTTATTCACACAGACACAAACTTAACAAAGGTGGTCTTTCTTTGAGCTTCAGGCTCATGAGCATATGACAGGGAGCACAAATGGAAAAATTATTAAAGCTTTCCAAGTTAGGACTTATATAGTCATGTGTCTGCATGCCTAAGGGCAGAAGATGAATATTAAAAAGTCTCAAAGAATGAAAGATGTAAAATATTCTCTCAGCAGTCAAGTTCCACCAGCTGGCTTGGTAAATATTACAGCAATACTCCATTTAATTGGGACGGCAGAATGAAGTAGCATAGAAGTGGACATGAAATCACACACACACAGAAGTTTCCTGATGAAGTTCCCGTCCCTGGGGCCAAAGAGGTTGACAAATGAGCCCAAAGTTTGAGAAGTTGCACATCATTATATAGTAATCTTGCAGGACTTCATGACATTTAATAAAACTTAGTTCTTCTCTGGTCGGTTTCTTTCCAGCACTGCCCTCGGTGTGAATTCCAGTTTGTCCTTCAGGCTGAGGACCTGTGTACTGTCCTGACCGGTCAGTTCCTCTAATTTCCTATCTTCCCGTAGCTCTGCAATGCCCCTCTCTTCTCCTGGGGCATTTGGGGTGCCCCTGATAAACCACTCAAGCTGGTATCCAACAGCTCCCACCACAAATGCCACTGGGAAGGTCACATAGGGTGCATAAGTGCGCACTGCAGTCCAGATCAATGGCCACATGGTTGCAGTCTCAGAAATACACCTGAAAAAAGTAATTTCAAGTTCTAGAAGGTTATTTAACTTTGGCAAGCTGACAATGTCTCATTAATCTGGTAACCGGTGCAAAATAAAAGGATTACAAATAGACATGCTTTCATACAACCAAGGAAACAATATTGTAAATATTGTTTTTAGAGGGTAAGTTAGAAGGAATCTAATGACATAAAGACGATCGTGTTAATGTGTCCAACTACACACACACACTCAGACATTGCTAGTAAATGTATATTATACGACTATAAAAAGTCATGTAACTATTACAAGGGTACCGGTGTCAAAGCATGAGGTGTGAAATGGCGCTATAAACATACATATAAGACATAATGGGTTACTGAAAACATAGTGAGAATCCCGCTGACGATTTAGTGCGTAATATTTCATACATTCGTTAAATAATTTACGCGTGTTTATAAAATCTCATATGACTGTACATACCTCTAATCACTAGGCGATTCCACTTCCTGCCTCGGTGCGTCACTGTAAGCAACAATCTGATTGGCTATTTGTTTACGTCAGAATGACGTTTTACATCCTCATTCGTTCAGGGAGGGAAAAAAAGTTTCAAGTTTAAAGCAGGATGTCCTGGTAAAGCAATGCTGACACCCAGTGACCAATGCTGAAACACACTGCGTGGGTTTGTCCAGAAATTAAAGCTTATTCTTATTTTTGAATAAGTACGAATATAGTGAATTCATTTATTAAACAAGAAAGAACAATGAAAAAAAAAAAATGAAAAAAAGACGAATGAGAGAATACTTCAGAAATACAACTGATTTTTTTATTGTAAGCAAAACAACAGAAAAAAAATATTCACCATTTATTGTTTTATATGAAATAAATGAGTGTGGACAGTTAAGGATAGCATAAATATCATACACAAAACAAAAGCTTAGGGGAGAGAGAACTAAACCTTTAATTTCAAGCATTCATAATCACAGGTTTTCATATTTTGGCTAATAAAAAAAAAAACCCACAGAAATTTTCATTTCTATAAAATCTAAAATATTCATAATTCCATGACAAACTCCAATTAATTAGTAAATAGTGCTTGTTGCATAGCTAATGGCATTTTATTCACATGTACTACTGATAATTTTGGCATTAGTTTAGTCTTGAATAACTGGATTACATGTGTGGTAGACTTTTGCGATGAGTGCTATATTTGGCTAGTTGGCAATGAACAGTTTTCAGCTCGTGGTGAAATCAGGCTGAGCTGCAGTGAAAGGCACTGTTGAGAGGGTGAAGTGTCGTGCCACACATTCAGAGTCAGGTCATCTTCTGAATTGCTCATGCAGTTCTTTACATCAGTCTGATAACGGCACTAGACAGGAAGTCTTCGTAACTCAACCTCACATTGCCAGTCATGCCGGTGTCTTTCTCGCGGAAGGCTTGGGTCATGCTCTGGAGCTGCGTGCACACCTGAATGAAGCGGTCCAGCTGGAGAACCCCGTTCACACCGGGTGCAGAGTAACGGTTCACCAGTTCCTGAATAAACTGAGGACTCAGATTGTAGCCCATCTGAGATAATGCTGGAAGATAAGAAACACATGGGTAAACAAAAACATTACATTTACACTATACCGTTTATAAGTTTAGTGTCTAATTACTTTTTTTTAAAGAAGTATCTTATGCTCACCAAGGCTGCATTTATTTGATAAAAAAACAGTAATATTATGAAATCTGTTAAATAAATCTGTTATATATTAAAATGTAATTTATTCCTGTGATGCAAAGATGAATTTTCAGCATCATTACTCCAGTCTTCAGTGTCACATGATCCTTCATAAATCATTCTAATATGATCATTTGCTGCTCAAGAAACATTTATTTTGATCAATGTTGACAACAGTTGTGCTGCTTAATATCTTTGCGGAAACTACGATAAATTTTTACTTTAATGAAAATAAAGTTCAAAAGGTTTAACTGTTAAAGGTTTAAACATAATTTTTTAAACATTATAAATCTTTTAACTGTCACTTTTGATCAATTTAATATGCCCTTGCTTAATAAAAGTATTCATTTCTTTAATAATTAAATAGTAATAATAAAGTAAAAATCTTACTGGCCCCAAACTTTTGAACAGTAGTGTACATAAAACAGGGAATTATTACATTGCTAACACAAAGGTCTATGCTTTTTATTGAGTAAGCAACACAAAAGTAGAAGAGTTTTGAAAAATAGAAGGTCTGCCAAACAAAGCCTATAGAGGCTCAATTAAACCATTCTACAGTTGTTTTTGTATCCACCATGTTTTTAATACACTGGCCCTCACCAGTAATCCACCATGCACTTTCAGGCTTAATCACATATTTATAATGGCATCCACTATATAGTTAGCCTAGGACCTGACTCTGCTAACTATAGAATAGCGTTGTTTGTACAAAATCAATGAGGATAAAAAAAGACACTGCAAGATAACAGCTACAATTTTGAGGTTATTTTAAGACCAATTTTCCATGACGTCTCAAAAATGAAATCATCCCAACAATAATACGCCATTAAATCGCACAGGATTAGATGAAAAAAGGGGTTTACAGCAGAGAACAGAAGCTCAGTAAATGTATTTTCCTTACAAACTTTATGTGACTGCCACATCGTTGTGTGTGTGTGGTCCTGGTAAGCCCAAAAATATGGCAATAACCAAAATCGTTGTCCTTTTGTGGACAATTTTGGTCCCCATGGGGAAAACAGCTTATAAATCATACTAAGTGATTTTTTTTTATTTTTTTTGAAAACCTAAAAACACAGAAAGTTAGGATAGGTTTAAACACAAGGATAAACACAAGGATAGGTTTAGGGAAAATAATATATAGTTTGTTCAGTATGAAAATCATTATCTCTATGGAATGTCCCCATAAAACATGAAAACACAATGTGTGTGTGGTTCAGGTATATCCTACGTTATAGGGACAAAATGTCCCCACAAAGGTTGCAATATCCGAAATCATTGTCTTTGTGGGGATAATTTTTTGCTCCCCATGAGGAAAACAGCTTATAAATCATACCAAGTAATGTTTTTTGAAAATCAAAAAATGCAGAAATATGGGTAGGGTTAGGCTTAGGAGATAGAATATACAGTTTGTACAGTATAAAAAAACATTATGTCTATGGAATGTACCCCTAAAACATGAAAACCCAATGTGTGTGTACAGATTTGGCTAAACTTGAGGGCCAAATGTCCTCACTTATATACTGAAATATTATGACAACCGACTAGAGGACATTTTACAGGTCCTCACTCGTTTAAAAGGCTTATAAATTGTCCAAAACGTGTTTTTATTAAAATATAGTGTTTTGCACATTGTGTGAAGGGTAGGTTTAGGGGTAGGGGTTGGGTTAGGCCATATAAAATATCATTAACTAATATAAAATCATTGGAAGTCTATGCAATGTCCTCACTAATATAGCCAAACAAATGTGTGTGTGTGTGTGTGTGTGTGTGTGTGTGTGTGTGTGTGTGTGTGTGTGTGTATGTGTGTGGTTCAAGCATACCCTACAATATTGGGAAAAAATGTCCCCACAGATATGGCAAAACCTTCTATATTTAAACAAATATGTTCTTTCCTGGAAATGTTATTAATTAAAGTTATTTGTAATTATGATTAACTATGATTAGTAAACACATTAGTCTCTTTGCAAAAAAACAAATATAAGTGAAATCCTACCTTCGAGAAAATATACATAAAAACATATTAGCTGATGAAAGCAGTGGAAACTTCCTGTGGTTAGATTTAAGTTATGATTAACACATTCACCAAATCTAAAAGTGCCAAATGTGAGTAAAAAATACATTTTCACAAGTAAATAAAAATAGTGGCAACTGGCTGGTAGGTTTATTAGGAGCTACAACACAATATGTGGTCTAATAAAATTGTTAGAATGACAATCTGACCCTCACTGCTGTAAATTAGAAGAACTGATTCAAATAATTCAGTTGGTGATTTTCATCCAGAATTCAATGTGGAGAAACTCTACTGTTCAAAAGTTTGTTTGTTATGTAAAGACTTTAATACTTTTATTTAAAAAAAAAAAAAATTTATAATCTGTGCTTAGTGACTACAACTGTTGTCATAACAGTGCATCACATGGCCTTGACTGCAAACGTGTTGTCTTGGGTCCTCTTTGACCTCTAATTTACTCACCCTGGTGCATCTCATTGCTGTTAATTGATCCCGATCGGTCCCGGTCGAACTGTTGGAACATTGCCCTCCACTGCTGCAGAAACATCCACAGTGCAGAGAAACCATAGACATCTACGCGCCCGGATTTGGTCTTGTCAAACATATCTGGAAATGAAGACAAAGCACTGATTCCTTCTTCAACTTCCTTTGGCACTGGAGATGTCACCAGATGACTTCTATTTTTGTATTGTTTTTTTGACATTGCAGCATTTTGAATTTAGTTATAGGGTGATACAAGCATCCATTCAATAATTTAGCCGCTGTCAGGAGGGTTATGTTAACAATGGCAGCACTCACTGAGCATCATAATGCAGGTTTCGTCATTGAAAGTGGAGTTGTTGGAATTCATGAGCGCTTGCTTCAGCTCTTTTCCGTTAATGTAGCCACTATGATCTGTGTCCACAGAAGAAAACCACTGGTAGGCCTCAGGATTCACACCGGGGGGGATGTTACCTACAACATGAAAACGGCCTGCATTAGTGAGTTTTAAATGCAAATGAGATAATTCAGTCAGTTAAAAACAGCTCACCTAACCATAGTTAACCACAGGTCAGAATAGTATTTAGGAATTAAACAATAACTCAAAAAATATCAATTTTTTTGGTGTATACTTAAATCAAGGACAAAAAAGGATACAAAGAAAATAAATAAATAGCTCATTTACATTCACATGTGGTATCCGCTATTTACTGAATGGAGCGGTTTCAGATGCAGCATATGCATAAATGTGCAAAAGATTGTTCATTACTTGCAAAATGACAGTAGGACGATGATGAGAACAAGCAGTCCTATAGGTCGGATTTGAAAAACATATTGGAAATGGGCCCAGTGTGAACAAGCCTAGGTTGTCAGTGATATGTCATCTTGGTCCCAAGAGGGACAAGAATAAGTTGTGCAATTTGGTGAAGCGCAGACGGTCACTGTATCCCTCGGGAGGGATAAGCACTGTTCAGAGGACAGTCTTTGAATCTGACAGCCTTTCCCACAGGACATTACAGAATACTTACCGACATAAACGCAGACGGACACATACACACGAACCCTTTCGCTCAGAATTACCACACTCATCACTCTAATTCTCCTGTGGGCACATTCTGTACTAGATCAGTACAAGCTGCCTCTGCCATCCTGCAGTGTCACAGCATCAGTCATTCAGTGAGGGGCATGTGACACAGCTGCAGTGCAGGAGGATCAAGGACCTTGTCTGCAGCACCTTCATAAATTCCTATCTTTCGTATTTTATTCACAGCCCTCAGCCACTGCATGCCTGATGGAACGGCAGCGACTCGCGCTGTCTTAGCTGCCAACCCTGACACTCAGACATCATCAGTCAAATCAGCCCGGAGCTGCTGCCTACCACTCCTGAGACCATGTTGAAAAATTCACCTGCTGAACCAACATCCATTACGGTGCATTTGAAGATGTATGAAGCTGTGGAAAAACATTCCTATTCCTCCACAGTCTATTAACCAAAAGGTGAGAAATTAACATGATATGCACTAGCATTTAAAAGTTCAGGGTCTGTCATTTTTTTATGTTTTGAAAGTATCTTGTGTTCATCAAGGCTGCATTTAATCATTTAAAAAAATACAGTAAAAAAGGTAATATTGTATTTTATATAATATTGCATATTAATTTAAAATATACAAAAATAATTTTTTAATATAAATAATAAAGCTTTTAATTTTACGAGCTTAAGTAATATAAACTTTACATTTTAATATACGGTATTTTAAAATTTAATTTATGCTTGTGATGTCAAAGCTGAATTTTTTTTATCTTTAGTGTCACATGATCCTTCAGAAATCATTCTAATATGCTGATTTGTTGCTCAAGTAACATTTATTATTATTGTTATCAATGTTTTAAACAGTTGCTGCTTAATATTTTTTGTGGAAATTGTGATATAGGCATTTTTTTTCAGAATTCTTTGATGAACAGAAAGTTCAAATGAACAACATGCATGCATTGGAAATGTAACCTATGTATAAGTCTTTACTGTCACTTGATCATTTTAATGCATCCTTGCTGAATAAAAGTATTAATTTATCTCAAAAAAAGAAAAGCTTGAGTGTCCTTTTGTACACATACACACACACACACACACACACACACTAGTAATATATTTATATATGCTCCTAATATGATATAATAATAATTATAATAATTCATTACATTTATATAGCGCTTTTCTGGACACTCAAAGCGCTTTACATAGAAGGGGGGAATCTCCTCAACCACCACCAATGTGCAGCATCCACCTGGATGATGCGACGGCAGCCATATTGCGCCAGAATGCCCACCACACACCAGCTTACTGGTGGAGAGGAGACAGTGATGAAGCCAATTAGTATATATATAGGAGGATGATTAGGAGGCCATGATGGACAGAGGCCACTGGGCAAATTTGGCCAGGATGCCGGGGTTACACCCCTACTCTTTCGAAAGACATCCTGGGATTTTTAATGACCACAGAGAGTCAGGACCCCGATTTAACGTCTCATCCGAAGGACGGTGCTCTTTGTCAGTATAGTGTCCCCGTCACTACACTGGGGCGTTAGGATACTCTACTCTTGAACAAAACAAAATAAAGCAAAAATAGAGTTACACATCTCTCACCTGCAGGTGCCTGCTGACTATATGGTCCTCTCTGGGATTGTCCATAACCTCCGTACGGACCACCAGGGGGTTGGCCCCCACCGTACGCCGCTCCTGGTCCAGGTTGACCATGAGACCCGTATGGAGCCCCTCCACCATACTGTTGCCCTGGAGTGGCACTGCCATAATGTGAACCATACTGTCCAGCAACAGGACCACCTCCATACGGCGCCCCTGGAGCGGGGTGGCGTTGGGGAGCGTTACCACCTGGTCCCGGATAACCCTTTGAAAAACAAATAAGGAAAAGCTTGTATTGGGGAAATGTTTGTATGAAACATCAACAGAGAATCAGCTGTGGCCCATAACAAAGGCAACTATGTCACTAAAACAATAAATAAAGGATTATAATAAAAATTAAATGTTAGGTGAATATGTACATTCTGTCATCATGTACTCCCACTCCAGTTGTACCGTATGACTAAATCACTTACGTGGGTGGAACACTCAAATGTATATTATTAGTATACCGATATTTATATAATATTTATAATATGAATATATAAACTATGGTTACAATTTATTTTAAGGTGAAATAGTTACATTGTACTTAATCAAATAAGTACTGAGTAATATTCATGAACTACATGTACTTACTATAGAGTTATGGTTAGAGTTAGGGTTACATATTTACAGTTATTACTATAGTAAGTACATGTAGTAACATGTAACTATGTCACCTTAAAATAAATTGTTACTGGAACTATTTTAGGAAGAATTAGATATTCAGTCACCATTCACTGTTAATGCACTTTTTCCATTCAATGAAAGTGATTGGTGACTGAGACTGTCTAACATCATCTCTTCTGTTACGGAAGGAAAAGTTTGGACCATAACATGGTACTGAGTACTGGTAATCTAATATTCTTTTATTTAGATTTTACAGCAGTAACAATAACTTCGGGTTATGGTGGATGAAGGGAAAAGGGTAACGTTAACGTTACAGTGGCTAACGTTAACGTTAGACCCAAAAGTAAAACATTTCCATTTAGCATCTTTGTTGAATGACATTGATTAAGATAAAGATTTGAAACACATAATAATTTCATTTAATGTGATAAACTACTGACCAACACGCAATCAACACAAACAAAAACAAAAATTGAATATATTACAAATCAGAGTAACGTTAACGTTAGCTACAGGGCTAACTGACTAGCCTGTAAAAAGCCTGTTTTAGGCGATTACGCGATCACGGTTATGCATAATTTCCTTGTACACCAAACAGTACGAGTTTAGATCGTAAGACAAATATGAAAGAATCATATAAACATTAAATATACATATAAATATTTAAAAAAGGCTAAACCCGGAAGAAAGAGTTTACCTGTCCGTAATAACTCATTCCGCGGAGAATCTTACTTCAGCAAATGGAGCGATGGTGCTGTATTTAATAAGACCCGCCTCCTGAAGCTGATTGGTTCGCTATCACGTTTGTCAAAGGCGCAGCTTCATATTTTCCATCAGATTGGTTAAAACAATGGAAAACTGCTCATCATAGTTGAAACTTTGAGTCACTGTTTACATGATGTTTTGTTTTAGTAACCATACGTATGAAGGCGGGTGGATAGAGTTGTTATAGCTATTGAGGTAAGAGCGTGATTTATGTGGCCATTTGTAATATAGCTACCATTAGGATGTACCTACATGACATCTCTTGGCTTTGAGCAAACATCTGTTTCCATACAGGCATATTAGAGACTAGGGCTAGTTGTCACAATTTGTGAATATTCCTTCATTTCTCTCAGTTTCTGTACAGACATATAGCCTACTGAATCGGCTACTATAGATGGGTTTCCGTTTCTCGAATTAACCATTATCCTTCGCGGCGCGCCGCCATGTTGTGTGTCAAAGCTGTCATGCATGTTAACCTGATGTTAACCGCATTTTCAGTTACCCAAGTATTTTAGTATAGCTAAAGTTTCCATTTTTGGACTGAGAGAAATGAACATTCAATAAATATAGCCTATATTGTTACACTCACATGTAGATAATGTTGAATTCTAATTAGGCTATTCAGTCCATATTATAGAAACTTGTTACATGATTTCTGTAAATAAATAACCATTAGGCCTATTTATTATTATCCTTATTTTTATTTATTTTTTCAGAACTATTTTCTATGTCGTTTTAATGCCGATGCAAGGGATATAATTTGTTACAACATGCCCCAAAATAGTCAAAGTATGCGGGGTTAATATTGTCATAGTCACGTGCCATTAAAATAACTATAATGCAAAATTCACGTTTATATTGTTTTCGAACATTCCGCAGTGTGTACACAACCACCATATGTGGTAAAACATTTTTTGTTATTGGACCAATCGTTTGTTATTGGACCAATGTCTCAAAATGAGCCATTCAGGAATGTGCTCCAACGTGATGTCACATTGCAACAGGCCCTGTCCCACGACTGACGACACCATCTGACCTATTAGCTTAGCTCCTCCCCTAAATGAGTTGTACACCCGTGATTTTTCCCCCAGTTTAACTAGTTTCTCCTCACCAGAGTCCAAACCAGTTAAGTGGGTAAACCAATTAATCTCCTCAACAGAGCCCAAACCAGTTAAGTAAGTAAACCAGTTAATCTGCTTGCCAGAGCATTTAACAGCAGCATTCAAGTAAGAAATGTATTCTTATTAAAGGGATGGTTCGGAGTAATTTGTTGTATCTCGTAAATTACCCCACTAATAATGCCCTGAATGGTACCAAACTTCTACAGTAGTACAAATAGGTTCTGTACTCATAAAACGAGGCATTGTAAAGTTTGTAAGTACATCATGAGGCTATTTAAATTACACTTGCCTAATGGCTTATGCTACCGCTTACATGGATGTCGAGGTCACTTCTGTGATTTGCGAAAAGCCCGTAAAAGTCTCGCGCGATCACCCGGTTGCTGAAAAGGATTTTTGGTATATCCAAATTTTTTTAGATTTTTTTTCCGAAGTGTTAACTAAATAATTGTTGCACACTGGTACTATCAACAAAAAAAATTGTGGATTCCTGGAACTGGGCGTCGTTACACTACATCCTTATGCATCACTTTCTGCCAGGACTTTTACGGGCTTTTCCCAAATCACTGAAGTGATTGATGAAGAAGACGTCCATGTTAGCGGTAGCATAAGCCATCAGGAAAGTGTTATTTAAATAAACTCCTGATGTACTTACAAACTTTACAATGCCTCCTTTTATAAGTACAGCACCTTTGTACTACTGTAGAAGTTTGGTACCATTCTGGGCATTATTAGTGGGGTACTTTACGAGATACAACATTCGGATCCATTAGCGACTGCACTAAGCCATTCGGCTGATATCTCTAAATAAGCTCTAACTTTAATAATGTTCGACCAAAGGAAAAAAAAGGCGCACACACACCATATCACATACTGTAACGATAATACAATATGATCCGGTCATTAATCAATAATAATTCACAAATATAGAAGAGGCATACATGTAGCCTATATTTAAATTAAAAGGAGAAATTTAAGTAATTGTAGATGCCGATACGTCTTGAAAATGCAATGCAATGTTTAAAAATTTACATTTATTAATTTAGCAGACTGGATTATATTAGGTTTATATAATATATATAATATAATCAACTGGATTATATTAGGTTTCCTAGACCACTTCATTTATAACTTAATATAAAATTAAATTTTTCCAATAGTAAAAAAATAAAAATCACGTCATCATCGTTTGTCTTTTTATATCACAATAAGAACATTGCATACACTGAAATATACAGAGGATATATATTTATATATTATATTTATAGTATATTTACTGTTAGTCATAGCAGCATCAAATTAAATAAACCAAACAAGTTATCCAAGGAATAACATTAAATGAATGGACACATTCTATACTTTAATTTTTCAGTTTTAAAAGAGGTATGTAAAATGATCTACAATCTTGACACCATTAATTGTAACTTCTGAGTATTAAATGTGGATGAAGCTTTCAGTTACTCTTAAATAGCTCTCACCATGCCATAATCATGAAAATAATCAATGACGTTACTAAAATATAATAATAACATAATAGGTCCTATAACCTATGCTTTTCAGCCATTATTTTAAACAGTGAAATGATTACACAAAACAATTCACACAGCAACAAATACCCATACACTCTCCAAATTAAGAAACATAACTGATTTAAGTCAACCCAATACACAATAATGATGCGATTTAGTGCTTTGTAGTATAGACTATTTAGTAGTGCTTTACCTTGAAGTATGTACAGCTAGTGTTGTTGAATTTGGATATGTGAAAGCATGGTTTCTGTAAACAATGTACATTACGTATTTATTTGAGAAAATCATGAAGGTATCCAATCATGTATAAAGACATCCCAGTTCCCAAGGTTAGTTGGCCTTCTGTCCGGCTTTTAAGGGTGTCTGAGTTTAAGAATGCTGTAATGTCAATGTTTTGTAGTTGATCTCAGACTTAAATAAGTGTGGGCACTTATTAATTTACTGTATTGTGCCATAGACAGGAACAGATGCTTACTGTGTTCTCATCCCACCATGTTGTTATATTGTATGTACACTAGGGAGCAGTGTGCTCCTTTAGTGAATGAGACTCAAGAATATCATCGTAATGACCTTCTCATTTCAAATCATTACATTAAAAAGGACACTCCGAATTAGTCATAGATAAGTCATTGTCACAGGAAAAAGTCCTTAAAATATTTTAAATGCAATTTCCCTTTGGTGTATTGGCATGATTGGATTATCTACAATGTTGGCCAAGATCCAACATGTCCAATACTGTTTATCACACTTGCTTTGTTCCAGAATTTGAGTTCAGACCATTATTAGGTCGGTCCTGAATCCTTTTTATCCTCTGCGGATTTCACCTTTTCCAAGTTGATCATGTTCTGGGTGGATGAGGCTGTTGGATCCACTCTTCTGTATAGAGGCTTCATTTTATGTTCTTTCCGTCTGCGCAGGCATTTGCGAACTTTGTTGTTGATCAGGTAGAATATCTCACAGATACACATGAAGATGCACACTGAAGAGGAGACCACCATAAAGATGGTGAAGATTTTCTTCTCTGTAGGACGGGAGATGTAGCAGTCAACAGTATTTGGACAAGGCGATTGAGTGCATTTGGTAACATTTGGCATGTCGAAATGATAAATGTAGTACAAAATATAGACAAAGCCTGCATCGAAGCCAGCTTTGAACAGCAGGCTGATTATATAGGTGTACCACAGGCCTCCACGCTTCCTCCCAGGGTTGGCGTACAGGTGTGTACCCTCATGGAGAGTGGTGAACTTCTCATCCTTCATTTCACGATACTTGACGTGAGCCACCACCATGAGAGATGGGCACGTGACGAAAATTATCTGAAGAGCCCATAGACGGACGTGGGAGATGGGAAAGAATTTGTCGTAGCAGACGTTAGTACAGCCTGGCTGGGCGGTGTTGCAGACGAAGTCTTTCTGTTCATCATTCCACACCTGTTGAACAGCCACCACAAACACCAGGATTCGGAAAATGAACACCACGGATAGCCAGACGCGGCCAAACGCAGTGGAGTATTGGCTGACCCCACCGAGCAGCACTTGTAGAGACATCCAGTTCATGTTGTCAGGCGTCTTACTCATACCAGTACATGAGTCCTACAAACAAATGAATACATAATACAAAAGAGCAAGTTTTTCAGTGGGAATATCTGATTGCACCATATCAGTTATGGTTACCAAATTGACCCTGGATCACAAAACCAGTTACAAGTAGCTCGGGTAAATTTGTGGCAATAGCCAACAATAACATTGTATGGGTCAAAGTTAGTGATTTTTCTTTTATGCCAAAAATCATGTTCCATGAAGATATTTTGTAAATGTCCTACCGTTAATAATATACAACATTTATTTTTGTGAGTGAATGCAGCACAATCACAAACATAAATTGACAACTGTAAAGGCGATTTTCTCAATGTTTTGAATTTTTTGCACCCTCAGATTCTAGATTTTTAAGTAGTTGTATCTCTGCTAAATATTGTCCTATCATAACAAACCATCAGAAAAGCTTATATCGGAAAGCTTTCCGATGATGTATGCAGCTCAATTTCAAAATATTGACTCATGTGACTGGTTTTGTGGTCCAGTGTCAAATATTGTTTGTTTTTTTTAGAATAAATTTTTAGTTATATAATATGAAATATGTGAGTGAATGAATGAATGAATGAGGCATTTATATAGGCCTCATATATAAATGCCTCATTCATTCAAATATTTAATTGTGCATGCTCATTTTCTCCATTTTAACGTTTAGACTTCCTTTGCCGTCATAACGTACACTCAAAGGTCATTTTTAAAACAAAAATAATTTAAAAATACTGTGAAATGTAATCTTTAGCAAGTTTCAAAATGAATAATACTTTCCCATATATGTTGTGATGCTTAAATGTCATGATGAATTAAAACAACTGATTTTAGTTTTTAATGTTTTAATATTAATTAATTTAAATAATATGTTATATAATCTTAATATCAGACATTTATAAATTATTTGCCAAAACAATGTTTTAAAAATTATTGGCTTATCAGTATTCAGAATGTATGTATCTAATACTTTCATTTTGGTTATTTATAAAAAATAATATGATCTATAAACATTTCCAAACCCCTACTAAATATCCACTTTTGTTTTTGCTTTACTTTTCTCTCACTGTCAAGTTTTTTTGTGTGTTTATGTATTCAATTGTACTTTAGTTAATTATCATTATTTGTCAAGGTCTGCATAACATTCACAATAATGTATTTACCAATGAATGTTATAGTTTGCAACACCATTATGCTCAAAACACTACATTAAAATAGTTTATAGTGTGGATAACCTGTTGTACTCTTAATGCATAATCTTATTTCAGAAAACTCCATATAGCCAGGAGTCTTACTTTTTACAGTTAGCAGATATTACTGTCTAAAGTGACTAGCAAAATGCACTTTAGTTTAACTTTACGTTAAATACAATTTAGAATGTACTAATGCAAATATTTTTTCTTTAACAATCAGGTAAATATAACGTATGTGAGTTATGATCCCTATCATAGCAACAAACAACCTGTTTAGTTTGAAATAAATCATATGTGTCCTTACCTTGGGGTTTGAGAGTTATGAGGCTTTTCACTGGAGTTAAAAGGAAAAGTTCTTCCTGTTTGACATTCTGGACAGACTTGATTTTGTTTAAGAGCTGTGCCCAATCATGTCTATGACTCACTCAAGTTAACCTAAAATGAAACCAAATGAAACAATGAAACATCATTGTCTACTTCCTTTTACAGTAAATGGTTTGCTATTGTAATTAGTTTTGTGTAAAACCAGAGGGATTTAATAAAGTAACTCAGTCAGTTGAAAGAGCCAGTCAATGTTGTTTAAAACTAAACAAACTTTAAAGCAGTACATTGGATGTCAATTATTTTGTTTACTTAGGTGTGTGTGTGGGTGTGTGTGTGTTTGTTGTGGGTGTATGTTGGTCTGTGTGTCTGCTCACTACTGTACGAGTGGTTCTCTGCTAGTCACCATTGTACTGTATGTTGCTGCTATAACTAAATTCTCATAAAGCTAGACAACATTTCCAATACTTTTTTATTAGATATTTGACATGCCACATTTATGGTGCATCTTGAATAAAGCTGGTTATTCTTGCTTTATAGTGTCACACATAAATACCCATGGGGTAAAAAACGCAGCAGAATCAGAGGAAACTAAATCTAAACTAAAGTTCAAAACAACAGTCAAACTGAAAGTATTTTTAGCTTGTGTTTCAACATTCCGTAAGGATGGATCACTTTATGTTTGTCATGTGTTTTCAAGAAAGTGATGTCACTCAATGGCCTGGTTTCACAGAAAGGACTTAGATTAAGTCAAGATAAATCCTTATTCAATTGACCGTTCGCAAAGACCCGCCCCCCTTAGTTACTGTTGCTATGTCCGACAAGCTACGCCGCTCTCACGCCACACCATGTTCTCACGCAGAGAAAAATACATCGCGGAGGAGAGAGGACACTGACAACACACTGACAGACAGGACAGACCAGGTTACTTTTCGGTTAATTTTGATATTACACATATTAAACAAAGCCTCACCTTTCAAATTTGGTCATTTTTAAAATACATTTAAACAATAAATACCATTTTGTGCCTCTTTCAAGTGACTGACAGATCGCTGTAGACTGAGCATCAGTTAAAGCTGCTTGGGAATCGATCATCTCTTCCTTCTAGTTTTTATTTTATAGCATCAAATAAACATGAATGAACATAAGAAGGAATGTTGTTTTAACGGTGGAATGGCGTCAGTACACTCCGTTTTTCAAGTTCAAATCCTCCCATGTTAATCTACTAACTCTCCTGACTGCTTTGTCAGACAAAATGGCGGATGGCGAAGTATGATTGGTCAGATCACCTGTCAATCAAGCTCCATGCGAAAGGTCAATTAGGATATTTAAGTATCTTTTAGAAATGTCTTAGGGGAAAAAAAAAAAAAACCTTACTGTGCTGTGTATCTTGAGACAAAACAATGGCACTGCCTATTTTAAGATATATCAGTGCAAGTTGCTTTCAGTTAAATCAGCTCAAACATGCATTTTATTCTGGGATAAAAACCAGGCGAATATCAGCTGGATATGATTAAGTGCAGATATACAGGTATAGAGGGAGAAGATGGGAGCAGGAAAAATACTTTTTGTATCTACTTCAAAGACTCATAATGGACATGAGGATAAAGTAGCTGAGGGTGCAGTGGGCTGAACCGCTATGTCTTCCTTTAGGCTGGTACTGCCATGGTTATAGCCTAGTGTGTCTGTGGGTGAATATGAACGAATATTTGTCATGTTTTTTTCTGCGAGGCTCTCCGAGAGTAATTGGATACAACTTTCACCTCCATGCTGTCAAACAGAGTTTGTTTTCAAATATAATGCCTCGGGCTGTCAGCTTGTATACCCCATACCCATCTTTGAGAGTTTGCATGCAGATATACAGTATTGCAAGTTTGTTTACCTATAACACATAGCAGCTTATGCAGAACATGTTTCTCGATTTGGTATGTTTCTACTGTAAAACTATGGCCTGATCTCCCGCACCTCCTTCTTGCCACAAATTTGCCCATAACAGTTGGATTCAAATCGATATCCTCGCAGAGATTTGTATTTCCCTGGAGGATAGTCCCGGTAGGATTTTTGTGGTAGGATAATCCCAAGACCTATAAAATGTCAAGTATTTTTAGATTAAACTTCTAACATTTTGAATACAGAGCAGGACTTGCCATGACTTTTTCATAACGGGTATAAACATTGTTAGCACTGTTATGTTTGTTTCTTATAGTGATGCATAAAACATGGATGCATAAAATGATTGGTCCTATATGCCCTCATGTCTGTGTAAACCCGTCACTCATTCTCTCTGCTTGAAAGAAATCTTAATCTCACAAAAACATGTCCAGGTCGCATTTCACCCCAGAGTAAAACCAAAATATATATATATGTTTTTTTTAATGATAATTAAGCACATCCCTAACCACCAATTCCCATTACCATAATATGTTTAGTAATTTAAGTAAATCATTTTTATTGCTTATTTATGTTCTAATACCCATTATTCTCAGTGGTGATTATCTTTATAATACAGACAATTGTTTAAAAAAATATTACACACACCACTGTTCAAAAGCATTTATTTAATTTAAAATACAGTAAAAACAGTATTATTGTGAAATATTATTACATTTAAACATAACAGTTTTAATAGATATTAAAATGGGATGTCAAAGCTAAAGATTAAAGCAACGGCTGCTGAAAAATCCGTCTCACATGATCATTCAGAAATCATTATAATATGCTGACTTGGTGATCAAGAAACATTTCTTATTATTGTCAATGTTGAAAAATAGTTTTCCTGGATTCTTTGATGAATAGAAAATTCCAAACAACAATCATTTGTCACTTACTACCATTATGGAGATCATGGTACTGGTTGAATTAGGAAGGAGAGAAATATGAAGTTTTTGATCATTTCACTAAGGCGCCACTAGAGAGGGCTGAAGCTCCACTATCATCCATCAACGTGTTCTCAGAAGCCGGCAGGTTATTGCTGAAGCTTTGGAAAAGAGCTTTACAACTCAGCCTCATGCTGAGAACAGAAGCAACACAGCTGCAGAGTAATTCTATATTTGTGACTCCGTTTTTAATTAAACTGTCAACCTAGACGTAAATATTAATAATCCAAACCACGTCGCCTGAACTAAACCTAACCTATTACCTGTTCGGCTTTATCTTCCCAGTGTTTCATTTGCATTACGTGACTTTACCTCCTACTGAACTGCCCACAATAGATCATGCCTTACTTTGTATAAGAAGCTTTGGGTAAGAAAGCAAATTTAAGGAACATAAATGTAAACGTGAATACAGTACAAGATCTCAGGAGAGGCAGCGCATTGCAGACCATGCGATGGTCTCTAGGTATATACCGAATTCTCCGTGCCTGTCTGCATCACCGAGGAGATTTACCAGAGGTCGTAGCTGTGGGAGAAAGAGTTAAGACCTTGAGACCAGGATGGACAAGAATAAGAGAAAATGACTAGATATAAAGGGAAACCTTGCCAAACAGGCTGTGAGAGAGAGACAGTGACTTAGCAGTCAAGACTTGTGCTCTTCTGAACCGGGGGGGAAGGATGGGGTTGTGTCGGGGGGGCGAGGAAAGGAGAGCTGTCACTGGCGCGTCTCAGCCAGACTCCGGGTGAATGTAGATGTGTCCTGCTCAAGCAGAGCTTCCGCTTGTCATACCTGGCAACTCAAATGCCAGCTGGAACACTGAGCTGTTCTTGAGCCGCTATGACAAAGGGGTAATGTCTCTGCAGGCCTGTGTTGTGACAGATCTGTGGCTCACTTTTTGCAGGAGGCATGGACTGTGAGAGTGTGTTTTGCTCTAGGCTTCAGGACATCACCTAGACTGAGCAGTGTTTGGACTCGACTCCAGTTGCTGGAGTTTTTCTTTTTACTCTGAGAGAGTTTTTGATTGTTGAAGCTGAAGCACTATCTTTTGATTCTGCTGCTTTCAGGAACATGGACATCTTTTTAACGGTGCTTGCAAGGACTTCCTGCATCGATATTCCTCAGACATTCTGGTTACGGTTTGTTCTGTACCTCTAAACCCAAGTATTACACTTCTGCGATGAATTCAGCCCAAACCGCTTAAAGTGCTGACTCTGTTAGATAACTTTTATTTTTATTTGGTTGATTTAAAGTTCAAGTTTGATAATCTCCCATTGACCGACATTTCATTTAGAAATCAGCCCTTAATCTATAGCTAAAACTTTGGCTCTGTTTTGCCAACCCGATCTCAAGGCAATTCATACGAATTTTATGAGGTGGCTAATTCATATCAATTCATACGACCTTTTTGCTAAATCGTACATATTTTACGAGTTGCCAAATTCATATAAGTTCGTACGAATGACCTACCCCTGACCCCGCCCCTAAACCTACCCATCACGTGGGTTTAGACAAATTCGTACGAATTGGCCATGAGATAGCATTGGTTGATACATCATAATAATGCCTTATCATATCTTAATTTTGGATTGTTATTTAGTACATATCATAATTTCAATTTGTTATAATTTTGAGAAGTCACAAAATTGACACATTAACTCACAATTATGAGTTACGAACTCAAAAATTATGATATATACATAATAAAACTACAAGTGAAAATTATGAGATAAAATGCTCATCATGTTGACAAAAAATGAACTTAAATGTTATAATTCTGACTGTACACCTCATAATTATGACTTAATCTATCATAATATATATTTTTTATTACATATTATTATCTAATAAGTTTGACTTTTTATGTCATAAATGAGAAAAAAAGTCAATTATGAAATTGAAATTATGAAAAAGTCCACATTGAGTGTCTATATTACTCAAATCAATTTCATATAGGCCTATAGCCTATATATATATATATATATATATATATATATATATATATATATATATATATATATATATATATATATATATATACTCATCCAACTATCCTATTTATCCTTATAAAAAATATATATATATATATATGACAAGCATCTTTGAGGTGGTTTGTTATTGCTGTGCGATATGGTGTGCAATCCCTATAATCTATAGCTTGTATTTCTCTCTTCTATCTTTCTTTCTGGTCTGGCCTCAGCCAGCAGACAGAAATCTGTGGCCAGAATTGTAATTGCCGTGGCAATCAGAGCGACACGGTCAGCCAAGTCAGCTGATTAGAGAACTTCAGTTCGTCTGCAGCCTTCGAGGTTTAGCTGTCAAAGAGAGGACACAGATAGAGAGTGACAAACGGGTTGAGTGTTTGTGAGACAACGTATAGGTTTTCTCTCCTCATATCAGCACACTGGTTATTGAGACATGGAGCAAAACAGACTAGAAATGATTTTTTTAAAAGTTCACCAATGAATTATTTTAGATCATAGACATGTTCACAATGATTCATTTACAGTTTAGCACAACATCCTGCAAAATGTTTTTATTTTATTTTATTGTCTGTCTGTCAGCATGGAACATATCAGATTAGAAAAGAATGTGTCATGTCAAACATTTATTATAAAGATTATTAAATGTAGCATTTTTTTCATCTCCATTTATTGAATGTCACTATCAGACAAAAAATCTGTTGGGTTTGACAGCTTATGGTGTTGACAAAATAATCATATTTTGCATTACATGTTTGTGTGTGTGTGTGTGTGTGTGGTCCTAGTAAGTGTGTGTGTGTGTGTGTGTGCGTGTGTGTGTGTGTGTGTGTGTGTGTGTGTGTGTGTGTGTGTGTGTGTGTGTGTGTGTGTGTGTGTGTGTGTGTGTGTGTGTGTGTGTGTGTGTGTGTGTGTGTGTGTGTGTGTGGTCTTGTGTGTGTGTGTGTGTGTGTGTGTGTGGTCCTAGTAAGTGTGTGTGTGTGGTCCTAGTAAATACAAATCATTAAATTCAGCCTTTGTTAGTAAAGCAGCCTTCTTTCAAAAACATTTTTAAAAATATTACATAAAAGGTGATAAAAAGTGGAAATGTTAATATTTTAATTACTGCTGCTGATGGGGCTCAATGTCTCCAGAAACAATGAACAGTCTAGGTTGAGTCATTTAAATTCCTTTCTGATTCTGAAATTCTGTCTGATTGCCCCCCACCTGCTGACACACTGCCTGATGCAACCTGTAGAAAATCCCTCACATGGACTATGACTATTAATGAACTATGGCCCCTTAGAGAATTCTGGTTGTTTCTGACCTGTTTTTTTTTTTTACATGCCCTTCAATGCATACATTGCAGATAATAGACTCCATAGCCAGACAATGATCCGCACTTACGAGTTGGTGCCATTGATTCTAGGATTAGACACATTTAGACACATGTGTGTAGGTTCGTGGGCATGCATTATAACACATACAAACGTATTAACTGGGATCTCATCTCAATAATGGAAAACTCCAAGCAGATCAATTGGAAGTGGAAATTTAAAAGTCTGAACCACTAAGCTGTAATTTAGCAAATTGGTATTAAGCCAAATGGATTCTTTACTGGGGCCTAGTAAAGAAAATGAGTCTTATGTCCCAAAAAATCTTGGACCCCTTGAGCGGCTAAAATATCTGAAGAAGATGGAAATAATTAGTGGTCGACCGCTATGGGTGATCGGTATTTAAATATATCAGTTCAGGCTCATACCATCCCAGAAGTATATCACTTTCTTTGTTCATGTGGAACACAAATAGAGATTTTTTACAAAAAGTAATCTATGTCCATATAATTCAAGTGTATGGGTCACCCAAAGTTGGGGCTTGAAAAACTGTGCAAAACAAGCTTGGCATCCATAAATCCTCAGTTGATGAATCAGTGTCTTCTGAACCAGTGTTTAACGTTTGGTCGGAAGCGATGGTTTATATTTCAAAAAGTACTTTTCTCACACACACCTATTGTCTTATATGGATTACCACCATGTTTATTTTGTGTTCTTGCATTTTTATTTTTGGAATATCCCTTTAAATATAACACATGCTCCAATGAAATTTGTATGTGTTGCATACATGATATTTACTAAATTAGAAATAAATAATCAGAAAATGTATTAAAAATGACATGTGACAGCGGCCAACTGGATATCATAGTTTGAAGTCAAGGATTCAGCGAATGTCACCCCCCCACTAAACATTAGATGTCGGATAGACGTGCAGATCATGTCTATATTGGGTCCGTCAGTCCATGACCAATTCTGGACATCTATTCAACGTCCAAACTAGGTCCACAATTTGGACGTCCAACCATGACCCAACTTGGATGTCATATTGACATTCAACATTTGACCTTTGAAATGGGTAATTTTTTGGATGTCATTTGGACGTCTATGACAGGTGCAGGAAATTTACATGATTAATATATAATATTTTTTATTTACAAATATCAACATTGTTGTTATCAACATGATTAATACATATGAATACAGATTATTAATAATTATTTAAGATCATTTTCCAAAAACTCCATTTGATTGTCTCAGCACCAGGTGATAACTGGAGACGCAATTTAATATAGTTTTCCTGTAGCTCAAATAGTAGAGCATTGGTGCTAGCAACACGAGATCATGGGTTTGCTTCCCAGGGAAAGCAAGAACTGATAGGAATATAAATGTGTAATGCAATGTAAGTCACTTTGGATAAAAAGCATCTGCCAAATGCATAAATGTAAATACAATGGTACAGAAAACACGTCCTCCACCCTTTTGAAACATAGGACTACAGTTATAGAAGTTGTATAAAAACAACATCAAATTTGTCTAAATCTGATGTTGAAAAGATGTCCACAAACGACCACATTTGGACTTTAAATAACCCTTACACGGAGGTCCCACGGATGTCAACATTAGACGTGCTGTAGATGTCGAGAAAAGACGCCGTCTGGCGTTACAAAACAACCCCTTCAGTGGGCCGAAATTGGACGTCCAAAAATGTCATTGAAAAGACGTCACTCCGACGCCACATTGCGCAGTGGGCCGTGTGCGTCCATTGTCAGCTCTCCTTTCCACATCCAATTCTAAACTACAAATGCACACTTCAGAGGATCTAATATGCTAATATGCATCTAATATGATACCTTTTCATTGACAGCATTCTCAAAGTTGTCAAAATATAAAGTCTTGCTTCCGACACTTGTAGGCCAAACAGAATTACTGCCCGATGCTGATAATTTAAAAAAACGGCAATGTAACACTTTATTGTCCACTTTAGACATTCTACCAAATATAAGTAACTTTGCAACTAAAAGCCAACTTATTAACCTGAACCCTAACACCTAACCTTAACCCAACAGTCTACTAATACACTCTAAAAAATACTGGGTTGTTTCAACCCAATTTTGGGTCAAATATGGACAAACCCAGCCGTTGGGTAAAATTTTGAAATTAAATTTTTAACCCAACGTTTGGGGTTTGTCCATATTTGACCCAAAATTGGGTTGAAACAACACAGCATTTTTTAGAGTGTACTCTAATGAGAGATATTTGGCAGTTGCAAAGTTACTTATTGTTAGTATAATATCTAAAGTGGACCATTGAAATAAATTTTGAACAAAGGGAAATACTGGCTTTGGCAATATATAAGTCGACCACTAAAAATAATGCTACACTCAAACCTCGCAGTGCGTTATTCATTGTAGATGCCAGTTATTGCAGTGCTGCCTTACTTCTCCAGATCCATTCACATGAGCCGCTGTATGAGCTTTTTAAATATGTCTGGTTACATTTCATATATCTGAAAGGGAGTTTTTTGACCAGCGTTGAGTTGCCCTCAGGCTTTATTAGCATTACTGGATGATTCACAGGCTTGAAACATCAGAAAGGTGATTACAAAGTCCAGGGAAGGACAGGAAAGTCTTTTGTCTCCATACTCGACTTTATGCCAGTGTGTAATCAATGGCGGGCCGGCAACAATTGAGTTACAATCATTCTGTGTTTTCCAGCACGGCTTTGATACGGCACACTCTTAAGCACTCTTTGATGGGACATGGGAGGGAATTGAATTAGCCTTACTCTGTGAGGAAGAGTGGCACCTTAGAGCTTTGCCATTCAATAAACTGCTCTCATTTACTTGCTGTGCCTTCTGTTTATCACACTTTCTTTTAACTGGCCTTTCTATTTCACCTTGTGCATTCACAGCTGTGGTCTCGGGATGGGAGAGAGGGGTGGAAATAACTTGCTCATCGTGGACTAATATAAAGATGCCATGGACTGGTTTATCATCAATTATTATTAACAATTATTAGGTGCAAGTCATCATAATTTTATCAGGGTCTCCAGGTGCCACATGCAACTGAAGTATCATTCATGCTATCATATGGGTAATTCTGGCAACCAAATCACGTTGTGCTGGTTCTTTGGCAATACATCATGCCTTGATACAACTATAAGGTCAGCTTTGAACTCGGGGTCCAGTGTATTGAATGAACGTTGAAAGAAGGAATGAGTGTGATAATCCAGACAGTCATGGCTCACTAAGCAAGATTTATGTGCAGGACAATCTCATATTTGGCTCACCGTGTGAATGCATAAATAATTTCACATATTGAAAGTCACCTTGTCAACATGGTTATACCTCAGGGACACCCGATTTACATCACTCCAGAAGTGGCATGATAATATGTATTGATCAAAATCAGTTTATTAAAAATAAAACTTTTGCACAATTGGGTATATGCTTAAAAGGAAAAAACTTTTTTTTTTTTTTTTTTTTTTTTACATTTTATTATTATTAACCTTTATTTTACCAGGCAAGTCACTTAAGAACAAGTTGTTATTTTAAACAATAGTCTGGCAGGAGAATTAAAATCTCCTGAAATATATACTAACATATTACATTACACACAGATACATTCATTTAAAACATTCACAGACTGTGCTAAAACAAAAATAATGCAGAGATTGAAATAAATGACTCAAATTTCAATTACTTTTGTAGCACATTCCAATCATTTGGAGCAACTAAACCAAGCAGAGCGACCATAGACAGGTTTTTTTTCTTCTAGGGATAATCAAACAAATATGATTAGATGATCGGGTTGAATATGTACTAACATGTGGCTGCAGCAACTCTTGCAGATATTTGGGTAATAGACCTAACAGGACTTTATAAATAAAAATGCACCAGTGTATTTTCTCGTCCTCTATGTAATGAGGTCCAATTTAAAAGTGAATACAGTTCACATTTATTCTGTAAGGTGCATTAATAAGTCAATAGCAGCGTGATATAACACATCTAATTGTTCTAAAACACATTTACGTGCATTCCTACATCACCTAGTCAAATAACGGTGAAATAATGCTTTCAACAAGATATTCCTTGGCTGATGTAGTAAACGTAGGTCTATTTCGATATAAGAAACCAGGTCTAGATTTAACTTTCTTCTGAAGATTCATTATGATCAGTGAAAGTTAAAGAGGTATTAAAACAAATTCTGAGAAAATCACTGTAATGTACATTCACGAAGTACTGTGTGTGTGTGTGTGTGTGTGTGTGTGTGTGTGCGTGTGTGTGTGCGTGCGTGTGTGTGTGTGTGTGTGTGTGTGTGTGTGTGTGTGTGTGTGTGTGATTTATAAGGACACAAATTTGTATAATGACATGTGTAGACTGGTATTACAACTTAAACGGGGTTTATGAGGACATTTCATGCATCCTCATAATTCAAATAGCTTAACAAACATAAACATTTTTTTTATTAAAAATTACAAAATGCAGATTGTTTCCTGGGTAGGTTTAGGGATAGGGGCAGTGTAAGGCGATAGAATATACAGTTTGTACAGTATACAAACCATTACGCCTATGGAATGTCCTCACAATAGCAAAACAAACTTCAAAAAAAAAAAAAATTCTCTCTATCATTGTGTATCAAACATGGCCACCTTGAGGAATAAAGGTGAATTGCACTGTTTGAGTCATCAAAGATTCAATAAAAAAATACATGAAAAATATACGTACACTAGGCTAGGCCTACATACTGTACCTGGGGTCGCTAGCGACCCTATACACTTCTTCTTCTTCTTTTTTCTTATTGAAAATGAGAAAACAGGCATTATTAGGGCCCAAGCCTTGAAAAGGCGAAGGCCCTATTGTTTTCCTTCGGATTATTATTTATTATTATTATTATTATTAGGGCCCAAGCCCTGAAAGGGCGCAGAGCCCTATTGTTCTTCTAAGGGTTTTTTGTTTTTCTTCTTCTTCTTCTTCTTCTTTATAATAAATTTTTTTTCAAGGTTTTTGCCACTTTTGGGGGCCTTAACGTGCTCAAAAACTCTTGAAACTTTGCACACTGGTCAGAACCCGCGGCCATTAGAGCTGGACTGAAGCTGGTACCCGGGCGTGGCAGGGGGGCTCGACAGCGCCCCCTGGAACGGGGTCCGAAAACTTGGTCCATAAATCAAACACGCTTGCATGAAATAATATGAAACTCGGTACACTTATAGATCTCATCGGTTCATATATCCTTCATGCTCTGACTTTTTACCCCAGCCCAACAGGAAGTCGGCTATTTGGCGTAGTTTAAAAAACACATGCAATGGAATTTAAAATACTCCTCCTAGACGATTCAAACAATCACCACGAAACTCGGTCAGCATGAAGTCAAGACATCGAGGATGAAAAGTTGCGAGGGGATTTTTGATATCTCAAACGGTTTGGCCGTGGCGAGGAAACGAATTTATGGCGAATATTGGAAACAGGAAGTGTGTTATAACATCCTCATACATTAATTGATCTTGATGAAACTTCAGCAGTGTGTTTGCTGTAAGAGGCCGATCACATGGATGTGACTATTGTGAGTCAAAGTTATAGCGCCACCAACTGGCAGCAGGAAGTGTGTCACTTTCGAAATGCTTTGAAATCACCCTCTTATTTTTACCCGATTTGCTTCAAACTTCATCTGTATACTGTAAACACACGACAGATGTAGACCTGTGAAAGGATTATTGATATCTTTAATACTGTCGCCATGGCAACGCTTTAAACTTTTATATTCTTTTTGGATGCATTTGAGGCTCTTAACATGCTTCAAATTGCATGAAACTCAACATGCATTTGACATTTATTGTGTAATAGACATGTGTGAAGTTTCAGAAACGGGCGTGGTATGGGGCTCAGTAGCGCCACCTTTAGTCAAAAAGGGGGTATTAGTTTTACCTACAGTAACCAAACTCGGTACGTATATTCTTCTCTTCGATCCGGACAACTTTCTAATTTACAGTCATTAGCTCCGACCAACAGGAAGTCAGATATTTTGGTTTGAATGTGTACTGTTTGGAGCATTTTCCCTCTGCCCCTCTGTGTGTGTGTGTGTGAGGAGGGGGGCTAGTTTAGTTTAACCATTTCTCTGCTGTGTGCAAAATCTCTGGCACTTTTGAGGGCCTTAACATGCTCGAAAACTCTTGAAATTTTGCATACAGTTCAGAACCCGCGGCCAACAGGGCCAGGCTGAAGCTGGTACCCGGGCGTGGCAGGGGGGCTCAACAGCGCCCCCTGGAATGGGATTCGAACACTTGTCCGTATATCAAACACGCTTGCATGAATTAATATGAAACTCGGTACACATATAGATTTAATCGGGCCGAACAACTTTCCCTGGGTCAAGTTTTACGCCAGCCCAACAGGAAGTCGGCTATTACGGGTTGAT
This sequence comes from Phoxinus phoxinus, assembly GCF_949152265.1. Classification (NCBI taxonomy): domain Eukaryota; kingdom Metazoa; phylum Chordata; class Actinopteri; order Cypriniformes; family Leuciscidae; genus Phoxinus; species Phoxinus phoxinus. The sequence continues at coordinate 6,659,874 of NC_136894.1, forward strand.
TGGAGAACGCTTGCTCTCGCATTTGAAACACTTCTCCTAGAGAATTCATCCGATGACCACGAAACTCGGTCAGCATGAAGTCAAGACATGGAAGATGATAAATTGCCAGGGGATTTTTGATATCTCGAACGGTTTGGCCGTGGCGAGGAAACAAATTTATGATTAAAAAAGGATGCATAAAGTGTGTTATAACTTAGTTATAGTTTTACCTACAGTAACCAAACTCGGTACGTACATTCTTCTCTTCGATCCAGACAACTTTCTAATTTACAGTCATTAGCTCCAACCAACAGGAAGTCAGATATTTGAATGTGTATTTTCTCTCTCTCTGTCTCTCTGCCATTCTGTGTGTGTGTGTGTCTGTCTGTGTGGGGAGGGGAGGGGAGGGGGGATGTGTGTGTGTGTGTGTGTGTGTGTGATTTTGGTTGGGTGACAGTTGTAGGTTACAGTTTGACAAGAGTTTATAGTTTAACAAAAGCACAATGTTGTGTTTCATTGCGAGTGTACACAAATATAAGGAAACACTTTGCATTTTGAAAGATGGTCTGTATGAACAAAATGACGGAGTATGTTTTTATGTCTCCATTGTTCGATCGAGCCTCACACACACACACACACACACACACACACACACACACACACACACACACACACACACACACACACACACACACACACACACACACACACACACACACACACACACACACAGCATTCCAGCATTGCAATCTTGACATCGCAGCATGTTCATTATAGCCTTAATAAAATATAATAATAAAATAGTCAACCTATAAAAATTACACTGCTCTGTTTAAATAGTCATTTGTACAGTTTGTGCCGTTCATAGTAAGCACCGCTCCACTGTGATGTTTCCAAGCACATTTTTGCGCATTTGAAGAGGATAATTTTTCTATATTGGAACGTGAGTGTACAAAGTACAAAGCCTATAAAAAGAATAGTTTAGCATCCAAAAATGTTAATAATATATATATTATTATTATATATATAATAATATATATGTTAAAAATAGGGGGGGAAAAGAATTTACATAACATATATATATATATATATATATATATATATTTTATATATATATATATATATATATATATATATATATATAATTAAAGCTGCAAGCAGCGATGGAGGGCCCAAGCCGGTGGCACCGCCACCCGGTGCCTTTAGTTCCACTAAAGGCACCAGGGTGGCGGTGCCACCGGCTTGGGCCCGCAATCGCTGCTTGCAGCTTTAATTATTATTATTCTTCTTTATTATTATTATTTTACTACCTTTTGGGCACTTTTGGGGGCCTTAACGTGCTCAAAAACTCTTGAAACTTTGCACAAATGTCAGAACCTGCGGCCATTAGGGCCGCGCTGAAGCTGGGACCCGGGCGTGGCAGGGGGGCTCGGCAGCGCCCCCTGGAATGGGATTCAAAAACATGTCCATATATCAAACACGCTTGCATGTAATAATATGAAACTCGGTACACATGTAGATCTCATCGGGCCGAACAACTTTCGTGCTCTAAGTTTTACGCCAGCCCAACAGGAAGTCGGCTATTATGGGCTGTATGGAAACGCATGTTCTGGCATTTGAAACACTTCTCCCAGAGAATTCATCCGATGACCACGAAACTCGGTGTGCATGAAGTCAAGACATGGAGGATGCTAAATTGCGGACGGATTTTTGATATCTCGAACGGTTTGGCCGTGGCGAGGAAACGAATTTATGATTAAAAAAGGATGCATAAAGTGTGTTATAACTTAGTTATAGTTTTACCTACAGTTACAAAACTCAGCGTGTATATTGATATTATCAAGCCGAACAACTTTCTAATTTACAGTCATTAGCTCCGACCAACAGAAAGTCAGATATTGTGGTTTGAATGTGAATTGTGTCTCTCTCTGTCTCTGCTATTCTGTGTGTGTGTGTCTGTCTGTGTGGGGTGGGGAGGGGAGGGGGGATCTGTGTATGTGTGTGTGTGAGGAGGGGGGCTAGTTTAGTTTAACCCTTTCTCTGCTGTGTGCAAAATCTCGGGCACTTTTGGGGCCCTTAACGTGCTCGAAAACTCTTGAACTTTTGCACACAGGTTAGAACCCGCGGCCGGGCTGAAGCTGGTACCCGGGCGTGGCAGGGGGGCTCGACAGCGCCCCCTGGAATGGGATTCAAACACTTGTCCGTATATCAAACACGCTTGCATGTAATAATATGAAACTCGGTACACATTTAGATCTCATCGGGCCGAACAACTTTCGTGCTCTAAGTTTTACGCCAGTCCAACAGGAAGTCGGTTATTATGGGCTGTATGGAAACGCATGTTCTGGCATTTGAAACACTTGTCCTACAGAATTCATCGGATGACCACGAAACTCGGTGTGCATGAAGTCAAGACATGGAGGATGATAAATTGCGAGGGGATTTTTGATATCTCGAACGGTTTGGCCGTGGCGAGGAAACGAATTTATGGCGAATATTGGAAACAGGAAGTGTGTTATAACATCCTCATACATTAATTGATCTGGATGAAACTTCAGCAGTGTGTTTGCTGTAAGAGGCCGATCACATGGATGTGACTATTGTGAGTCAAAGTTATAGCGCCACCAACTGGCAGCAGGAAGTGTGTCACTTTCAAAATGCTTTAAAATCACCCTCTTATTTTTACCCGATTTGCTTCAAACTTTATGTGTATAATGTAAACACACGGCAGATGTAGACCTGTGAAAGGATTATTGATATCTTAAATACTGTTGCCATGGCAACGCAGCAAACTTTAATATTCTTTTTTAAAGTTTTTGAGACTCTTAGCATGCTTGAAATTGCATGAAACTCGACAGACACTTTACATTTATTGCCTAGTACACTTGTGCAAAGTTTCAGAAACGGGCGTGGTAAGGGGCTCAGTAGCGCCACCTTTAGTCAAAAATGGGGTATTATTTTTACCTACAGTAACAAAAATCGGTATCTATATTTATCTCCACGAGCCGGACAACTTTCTAATTTACAGTCATTAGCTCCGACCAACAGTTTGGTGTGTGGTTTATTCACACCAAACTTTTTCAACATGATGAAAATACATTAAAGATGCTAAATTATGAACGGATATTAAATATCTCAAACGGTTTTGCTATGGCGAAGGATTAAAGTAATGTCCACAAAGGAAACACTAAAAGCCTCATATCTTCTAAAAATGTAATTATACACCATTTATTTCTATATAAAAGTATACAAATATCAGAACTAAACCCATTTTGTTCTTTTTTTCAATTTAAGAATTATGTATAAGTTAAAAACAGCCAGAATGCGCTATTTAGTAAAAACATAAGTCATACATAGGGCAATACTGCCCTCTTGTGTTCGAAATCAGGTAGGCCCATTGTATATTGTATTTATATATAAATATATTAGTGACTGTGAGAATATTTTCCTACCGGTTAATCGATGTGTGATTAAAGCGGGGGCTTTTAAATCGCTAACTTAAAAGCCAAAGTAGTACTGGACGTCCAGTAGGAATGAACTAAAACACATTCACTCTGTTCTGCTCGTTCCTCGCCGTGAACGCGTTATTGCCCGTGCATCCGTGAGCATTTAGTTTCATTTTAAACATAGCGCCATTTCGGGGATGGGATTGCTTGAATTGCGTGTTCAATTCCGTCATCATCTTTTCAGTCAGCTGTCCACCCATGATTAATGAAATTGGACTCCTTGTGCTGATCTTTGCTGCGACTCTCATTCAGCTCACGATTTATTAAGCGGACACGTTCAGGTTTTAATTAGTGCCCGTTCTCTAACTGAACTAAATTATTTTAACACGCACACACACACACACACACCAAATCGACGGTGGAGCGCGATGATATATTTAATATATCTGTATATTTGAATTGAATATCTGTATATTTTTCCCACCGGTTAACCAACGTGTGACACCAGCGAGGGCTTTTAAATCGCTAATATAAAAGTGAAAGTAAGTAGCCTATGATTATGGTGGCGCTCGCAGTGCGCTCGAATGAATTCCTATGAAAGTAGAAATTAACTAAAAAACGTTCGCTCTGTTCTGCTCACTCCTCGCGTTGGACGCGCACGCGCACCGTTATGAATGTCTGTGCAGCCGTGAGCTTTTTTAGTTTAATTTTAAAATTAGCTCCATTTCGGGGGCGGGTAGGCTATAGCTTGAATTTATTTTACAAAAACACGTGCTATATTTCAGATCAATATATTTGTTTTTCAGATGAATATATTTGTTTTCCTTAAAATTATTCTCATCTGAATTACAAATAATTTATTTCTGTATAAAATAATACTATGACTAAAAACGCATTTGATGTTTCTTTTTTAATCAATAACTTAAAAATAAACAGATTAGTGCTCTGTTTGAGGACTAGAAATGAAAACCTTTGCAATATGATGAATGTCCAAAAGATGGCACCGACAGACTGTTTTAAACGAGGTTGGATAAATATTTATTGCTTTTAAACATTGTACGTGTGCGGGTGTGTATGTGTGTGTGTGTGTGTGTGTGTGTGCGTGTGCGTGCAATCAGTCCCAGGTAAGAGGCATGAATGATGGGAATTGGACTTCTGGAAGTGAGGTTAATATTCTGGAGACGGTTCCCTCAGGTTGTGAAAAGGAGGCGGCGCGGGAGTCCCAATAGTAACCAACTGCAGAACCCCAGAACCATACGTCATATCAGTGTGATCACGACAGCGCCAGCCTAAAAGTCTGATGCCAGAAGTGGGCGTGGCCAGGCATTGCGCTACTTTTCTGGGAACGATTTCATTACAAATGTTTATTTAATATATATATATATATATAAAATATAATAACTATGTTTTGTCCTATTAACAAATTTTAATAGTTTTTTAAAAGTTAAAATTATACTTTATGCATTTGTTTAGTGTCAAATGATTAACAATATAAATTGAACACAGTTTAAAACAAACAAAATAATAAAACGAAAACAAAGCTTGAACATTTGATTTAATTGAAAAGCATTTTTTAAATAAAATGTGTTTTTTTCCTCTGAAATAGCAAAAGCATCGCACACTAGCTGTACCTGCTCTAAATAAATAATAGTCATTAAATAAAAATACAAAATTGAAATAAATAAATTATATTTTATTGTTATTTTTTAAATTATTGTTCTGTTCTGAATATCAATAAGGATTTGTTGTGGAATATTTTGAGTATCATAAAATCAGAACAATTCTCGTTTTAGTGATTATTTTTATTTTTTTTCACTGTTCTAATCAGGTCAGGCAAGTCAAATTCTCTCTGTCTTGTCCCTTAAAAAAGGTAATATATATATATATATATATATATACCACACTTCATATGAATTTTCGGTGTTGTGTACTTACAATGGCTGCTGATTTCATGTGTCCGTTAAGTCCATGAGACTGTAGGGTGTCTAATTTTTCATTTTAGGTTTCAGAAGGGTGCTCACGCATACTTTGTGGTTGATATGTGCCCTCGATGCGCACTTTTGCAGAACCCACACTGATGCAAGCTCTAAAGCAGACTTCTTCTGGACAGTCAAAGCGGAGTTACGTTATTGCCCGTCGTGCACAGGAACCCTAAAGGCAACGGGGTGGCGGTTTTTATATATATATATATATATATATATATATATATATATAAATATAGCTGCAAGCAGCGATGGAGGGCCCAAGCCGGTGGCACCGCCACCCTGGTGCCTTTAGTGCAACTAAAGGCACCGGGGTGGCGGTGCCTCCGGCTTGGGCCCGTAATCGCTGCTTGCAGCTATATTTATATTTTATATTTCTTGTTATATTGTTAATAATGAATAGATTGAATTCTAAGAAGGTTGAAGTATAACTGTAAAAAAATGAATGAGGGGGGAGGTGGTTGTGAATGACATCCCGGGTCGATAAAGGTATGCAAGATGTGTGTTTAAGGGTTAAATTACTTTTTATCATATTATGAGTATTTGATATATCCCTCCTAATTGCAATTCCCATTAGATATAATAAATATCTACAATTTAGCTTCTTCCAAAGTTTTGTGTTAACTGTTTTTATGTAATATATAAAATGTGGCACACACAGACAAAAAGTATTTATTTATTTATTGCATGTGTGTCAATGTGCATGTGCCAAACTTGAAAAATGTAACGCAAGCTTCTCATCAAGATTTCACCCAAATTAGACAATGTAACCATCTGATCGATCACCATATTAAGGATGTAACTTTGTGGGACGGACACAGTGCGCTGGTTTGCAGTGGCTGGTCAGGGTTTAGGAAAGCCAGCGAGGTCCTGTGGAACTAATGAAGATCAATAGGAGTTAGGATGGAAGGGGGCTGTGATCCAGGAACTGTCTCACAGTTGCAGGCCAAGGCGTTATCGATCCCACCTGCACTGGCAGTGTCAGATAAAAGGGCTTCTGGCTTCAGCCACCGGGATTATATGAAAATGCAGAGGAAGGGCTCTAAGCGTGGATCAAAGCTTCTCTTCCCTCTCTTCTACAAGAGCTCCAAGAAAAACCCAAAGGGAGCAAATAGCACTTTGGTAACAGCCTGTGAAAGACTGCTATATCTCAAAAATTGTTAATATATGACGCGTCTATGTATTTGTAAAATATTTTTAGCAAGCTCACAGTCTTTAAACAAGATTAATTCATTCGCAAGCCCTCTCTTGATAGACAGAGAGAGAGTTGAGACTTTTTAACAGTTAACACTCAGGGCCCGCTGATTGTTGATCTTCCTCCTGAGGTTTTGAGCCACGGATGAGTGGAGCTTGTCTTTAAAGCCTGAAAAGACTGCTTACCGTGTGGATTGATTAGCTGAGACAGAAGCCCATGGTCTGGATCTTCATGGCTGGAGGGACCGAGGGGGTGAGAATGGCTCAGTCCTTACGGCTGCTTTCGAGCTCAATGTTTGCGAGTTGTTTAGAAGTGATTATTGTTAGCATTGGCTGGGAGGCATTAAATATCATCTATTCTGTCGAAAACTTCTCGAAGCAGTTGACGCGCAGTTTATGTAATGTAAAAAAAAATTCTCTCTCTCTCCCTCTTGATTTTTCATCCTCCCAAGTCATCAAACGCGAGGAGGTCAGAAAAGAGACTTCAGGAATGAATAGGACAGCAAGGTCAACCGTTTCCATTAATTAGCAAGTTCTTCTTATTTCACTCAACTCAAGTCACATATTGTAGATGTTTTAATGAGTGCTTTGATGTGAGGGCCAATGTCTCAAGAAATTCAGCTATTTTTCAGTGGCCAAAAAAACATTTTTACACATAGCTTTAGCTATTTATTTGAGTTCATGTTAGTGATGACAGCTAGCTTTTTTGACTTTTTTCACCTATAGGTCTAAAGCTGTTCACATATATTGTAAGCCTTCAAAAAAAATGACATTTTTTTTTTTTGGTTACACTTTATTTCGATTATTAACATTCTACTAACTATAAGTAACTTTGTAACTACATGCCAACTAACTCTCATTATAGTATTAGTAGACTGTTAGGTAAGGATAAGGGAGGATAAGTAGAATATTTTGACATTGCAAAGATTTTTTATAGTTAGTAAAATGTCTAAAGTGGACTATCGGAATAAAGTTGTTATTTGTACATTTGGATTCTGTCAATTATTATGTGGAAAGAATGAAACTCAAATATAGAAATGGGTAGCACCACATACCCAACTATAAGTATGTTTAGCTCTCCTGGGTTAATGCCTTGGAGGATGATAAGCAGGTCTCTGGTGCTTGTTGTTTGTCTGGTGAACCGACCTGGCTCAGATCATTAGCATGTGGATCCTTAGGCATCAGTGGCTTCGTGTTTGCCTTCCAAATTCTTCTGGAAATTTGCTGTTGATACTGTAGGCATTCTCCCCACAGGACAAAATGCATTTTACTGATATAATCCTGTCATGTTCCCTAGCAAATTCACAGTAATGATATACTCATGTGTAATGATGTACTCAAAATAAGTATGAAGATCTCTGTTGTGTTGCTTGTTTTGACACAGACCGGAAAATGTGTTGCCTGGACAAAGTGGGATATTTTTTTTTTTAAGTAACTTATCTAGAAATAATGAACTAGGTTATGTAAATTAAAATTGACAATACAATTTTACATTATTACAAAAGTCTTGCTACTGTTTTACATGGTAAAGAGGAGTCAAAATGACAGTGTATTCAAGCCTCTTCTCTTTATATATAGAGGAACACATTCTCCAGCCTTCCTATTTTTACCTAACAGTAAAAAGTCATAATTTCTTCAGTGTCTTTTTATTTCCTGCTGTTAAAAATGTCATTGATTATTTCAACATAAAGGAGGTAAAAGGATTGATGTTTCTGTTAAACCAGTGGCATACTGTGAAATCACAAATCCAATAACACTGCATGTACTGTATTATCACATTCTTCACATAGTAATATAATAATTTGATCTGCTCCTTGAAAGTTAAATAAGGTTGGTTTCAGAGACATAATTAGAATTTGTAAAATCAATCTTCTAAGGGTGACGTGCATCTTTTATATATTTATTATACTTTCTCCTGTTCTAGTATTATAACAATATTGTTTTGGTTTATATCGATCTTGTAATCAGGACATGTATAAATGTAAGTGATCGCAATTATAACCTGTGGGGAAACACAGAGCCCCATTATTGAGTCTCTAAATAAAATCCCCGATTTCAAAGTATTGTTACATTAAGTAACAATGTAAAAATCAAAGAACATTTATTCTTGGGATTTCTTTCCAAGCAATTGGCTGCTAGTAAACATAGTTTGCAATGTTCTTTTGAATCTTCTTTTGTTATTGAGTACATTTTTTAAATTGTTGTAGTTTTCAACCAGTTATACACTACTGTCCCAAAGTTGGAGGTTGGTGTTTTCTTTCGCTTGCTTTTTAAAGATGTCTAAAAGTTTCACAAAATCTGGATTTATTTGATTTTAAACAGTAATATTATGAAATATTACAGTTTATAACTCTTTATTGCCTGTGATGGCAAATCAGAATTGTCAGCACCATTACTCTTCAGAGTCACATGATCCTTCAGAAATCATTCATGCTGATTTGCTGCTCAAGAAACATTTCTTATTAATATCAAAGTTAAAATAAAAATGTTGTGTTGCCTAATATTTTTTTCTTCTGGAAACCGTGATACATTTGTTTTAGGATTCTTTGATGAAATGAAAAGTTTAAAAGAACAGCATTTATTTCAATAGAAATCTTTTGTAACAATATAAATGGCTTTAACTGTCACTTTCAATCAATTTACCTCGTCCTTGATGAATAATATATTTCCTTTTAGAAAAGGAATGCAGTTTATTTCATTGGCTCATCTAAGTAAAACATGTGCACTCACTTAAATGGGAATAATTTGATATTAAATAAACAAAGACAACTAAAAGTAAGCCGTTCATAGTCTATTATTCTTCCAAAAAGTGTAAACACAGTGCGACATCCATTTGATGTCACTACTATGTCATGCATCACATTTAAAACCTAACTCAATACATTTGTATGACTAGCTAGGTCCATTTCTTAGCGATATTAGCATACTCCTTCTATTCATATTAGCAAGTAGCCATACTTAAATTCAATGCGAATGTCGCTTCTTTGTGTAATCAATCTCTTCTGCACTAATTGTCTTTAACACTGTGGTCTAAAGATCTGGTTGCTTTACTGGCTGGTGTGATGCTGCTCTCATCTGACTAGTTTTTGAAGAGAAAGGGTGCAGAATGGCAATTGCACTTCAGGGGCAGAATTATCAGCGCTAGCAGGCTCTGTGCCTGGAAGTTAGAGTTGTTTGGCATGTACACCACTTTCTTCTCTAACTCTCTGTGAGCAGCTTAGAAAACAGAGAACTTGTGGGCATAGATGAGCAGAGGCGTCTAAGCCACAGCCCCCATCTCAATGCTTAAACATCTTCCCCCGGGGCGAGAGGGTTTGCAGCCTTGATATCCAGCTCAGATGAGAAAAGACAAGGCACTTATCATCGCGGTGTATCTGCCGTCGTAGGAACATTCCAACCAAAATTGCCATCCCTGCTCAAATATGTGACTCACATGCTCCCAGGCACTGTCGAGAGTCATTACAGCCCTTAATCTGTTTAGCCTAAAGAGACATTAATGTCAAAAATGCCTGTAATCCAGGAAAGAAAAAGAGAACGGGGACAGAAAGGAAGACCTACATAACAAAATTAAGTGCTAAAATGAGATGGATTCATGAACATGATTATCCTTCGCCATGTCTGTTACACCAAATTACTGTGACACAGCTTGATATCTGTTGCTCTTCTGTGCTGCCCGACAATCAGGATGGTGCACGCGGGACCGTGGCACGTCATGCATTTTTATACCCCTCCTCGGCCTCGCTCTAACTAGGGGTGTCACGGATGTTGGGCATGGTAACCTTTCTTTATATTGTTTCTAAGGCTTGAAAATGGGTTTTATTCTGGGTTGAAGATGAGATAAGCAAGGAGTCTCACTACCGAGAGTCAGAGGTGGGTTATTATAATGGAAGAGATTCGCATTTCTTGCCTCTATCCTTTTTGTGAGACTCTCCATTTCTCTCCCTCCAAATCTCGTTACCTACACCATATCTGTTCCCTTTAGCAGTTTTCATGTTTCACGAAATCCCATTCTCTCGTCGCCTCTCTCCCCGTATCTCCGGCTATCTTTTCAGCCAAATTTCCCAGAGTCCTCCTCTCCCACTGTCTCTGATGTCCAGGACCCCGTACGCCTCTCCTTGGCCGCGGTCTATAGGGAGCACGAGGCGTCAAAAGCCCTTCAGGGATGGCTTTTTCAAAAGCGGCATCTTAGGAAACCACGCAAACATCCACGCAGAGGTCCTGGAATAGCAACCTCTCTTTAAACCTCCATTTCACACCGCTTTCCTCCTCTCCTCCTGTTGCATCTGAGTATGTTTGAATAGCCGCCCCAACCACTTCTCGTCATCATCATCATCATCGAGCTTGATTTCTCAGCCGTTCCCTGAGATGATGAGTCTCTGACATACACGGCGAGACAGCCATCATCGGAACGTGCATCATAGCGCGGGGTCGGTTCCTCGCGACTTCTCCTGTCTGTCTCCGCTCACCTGCATTTCCCTCCTCCGGGGTCAGCCCTAGGGACGCGGGCCCCGTTCTCATAAATCCAGATGTGAATAAATATGGTCGCAGCTGTTAAGCAGGGATGACACTTTACCTCCAAGTGCCCCCTACTGCCACACTGGCCTCTCATAAATCCACCAGGCCTGAGATCTTTGGATCCACTCGATAAGAAGCAGAGAGCATGTAATTACACGACAGCAGGGTCTTATTGGGATCTCAGCCCTCCCCTGTCTCAATTCATCTTAATTGCTGGTCCTCACAAATCTATATCCACCCCCTCTCATTTCCACTCTTGAGACATTTGATGGTTCGCCTGTGATGTCTCCTGTCTTCGAGCTGCTCGCATGCAGCAAATTCTGGGACAAATCTGCAGAAAGCGTAGGTTTGAAAGCGTAGTTTGCCCAAAACTGAAATAATGTCATTTTTTTACTCCTCCTCATGTCGTTCCGAACCTGTATGAATTTTATCTGCGGATCTGTGTTGCACAAAATAAGATATTTTGAAGAATATATTTATTCGTGCAATAAAAGCAAATGGGTCGTAAAAAGATTATTCCAATTGACTTGGCCATAATTGCATGGCCAAGAATACATTATCGTTTGTGTTCCACAGATAAAAGAAATTTATACAAGTTTGGAACAACATGAGGGCGAGTAAATGATGCCAATTTTGTTCCTTTAACATGTATTTTGAGGATACTGGATCATTTTTTTAAACATGTCTTGCTTTTCCTTTATATAATTGCATTATGGATTGAAATACTACTGGAAGTACCACTGCCGTTGTCTTGGTTCATATCCTATTTCACAGAGCAGTGGAAAAGTGATGTAATTTAAGGTAACGTTCAAAAACTTACGACCACCAATGACTTTGGGGCTGACGACAAGCAAAAAAATCCTCAGAAATGTTCATGCTTCATAAATATTCTCTGGCTAAATTAAATGAGCGTAAGGTCATAACTAAAGCGAAGAATGATATCGAACCGGCCAGCCTCGAGCTCCGACAGCGCACATCATCCCTCAAGCCATGTACAAGGAACATTTTTACAAGTTCATCGGGGCAAAAGTGTCATTGTTTTAATTACCTTCGCATGCTTTCTGAGAAACAAATTAATCATGTGTCCCTTTTAAAAGAGAGCCCTCTTAATTATGTGGCTCAGAAATGGTTTTCATTATGAACTAAATGATTTCCCATTTTCAGACACATTTTGTGAGATGTGACTCAACAGCGGCATAGTGTTTGGAGAAAATGAGACGGGGTGGTGGAGTTGTAAGAGCTGTAATGAGCTTTTAAAACCTGGAAGAGGAAAAGCCTGAATTTTCGTGCAACAGTGCTAATTTGATATTAGAAGCATAGTGTTTGTTTAGGGACGTCAGTCTATTAAAATAATAATTAGGATTTATTTATTTTTGTAGTTAATGTGTTAACACATTTAGATTTTTTAGGGAAAGAAAACAAAATAATATATGCAAATAGTTTCAGGGTAACACTTTACAATACGATTTTAAACGTTAATGCTCCACCCTTTAAAAGTTTGGGTCAAAAATTACCTGTTAAAATGTAATTGTTCGGAGTAGTGTGTGCTTATAATATATATACACACACACACACACACACACACACACACACACACACACACACACACACACACACACAAACCCCTCACAGAAAACTTTCTTAATTACATGTTAAAAAAAACATAATTTAGTATGATTTATAAAGTTGATTTATAGTTTATATGATTTATAGTTGGCTTTTTCTTTAAACAAAGGTTGTTTTGCGGACTCTGTTACACCGTGCCTTGTTTACAAAACAATCTGCAGTCAAATGCTCCGAACAAACATATAATCCTCAGACACGATCCGGGATGGCATTCAAATTAAACCATGCACTTGTTTCTGACACCGAGGTCCTTCAAAAATATATACAGAGTGAGATGTAAATAGCTGTTTAAACAAGACTTGTCAAAACAAACGTTCTTTTACTCTTTTATTTGTCCTGTCACGTACGTGGAGTATGTCAGAAACTGAATGGGCGTCTGTATCCCCTATCCAGAGTAGAAAGCTTCATTGATTATAACTGATTCTATTTGCTTTTTTTTTGTTTTAGTAATCTAAAAGTAAAATAAACGTGTTAAATGTATGTCTATAAAGACGCCTCTGCATCAAAAACAATAATTAAAGAACATTTCCGACACTTTATGGACTTGCGTATGACAAGTTGTTTTTTGCAGCTGACCTGCTGTGTTTGACTCATAGCTGACATTTCATTGTTGTTCAGCTTTGATGATGGTTAAATTCCACCTGACAAGCAAATGTAATTAATCGTATACGCCAACATGTTAACTTTGACAGCCCTAGTTGCCTTTCCATTTTTCTCTCTCTTTGGCTTCCTCAGAGATTCTTCCTCAAGGGGACAGCTGGTTCACAATGCAGGGAACAGCACATATGAGAGAGCAAACAGTCTCCATAAACAGTGCTGTGAAGGAACACGCAAACAGTCATACCAGAAAAAAAGAGAAACAAACACATACACAGCTTAGCACAAACACTTTTACTCAAATATTGTATGTTCTATACGCAGTATAGAAATGATTACATCTATAAATAGCTGCACATTGCACACATCTGCTAAAACAAATAAATAATAACAAAAGCAGTCATGAAAGTACAGTTGTAAGCAGAAAACCCTTAGACTAGAATAGTAACATTATTGCATCATAGGCCCCGCCCACTGGCGTTCATTCTTTTCTAAATAAACGAGTCCTTCTAAATGCAAGATGTTGTTTTCTGCATTTTCTTTCCCCTTGGATCTTTGAGAGCGCAAGTGGAAACATCTAGTCTGCTTTTTTGTTCCGTGTCTGGCGGTGATTTATTGGAACAAATTTAGGAACGATTTGTAGGAACAATTAGTGCTGCTTGGGTTTTAATTGTAAATGTAGAATGGAGTTTTGTGGTGCATTTTAAAGTGGGGGGTTCAACAGCAAGCACATTCTTACTCAATCTTCGTGTCACTGTTTCTCTTAAGAATCGGTGATGGTCAGGGAAGACGGTGACTCAGAGTTCATTATCTAAGTTGGTCGAGCGGCTTGTGTCGTGTCGTGTGGAATGCGAATGAGCGCGTGTCTCTCTGAGCGTACGTGCGTCTATCCGTCGAAGTGTCTCTTTGCTGACTAAACCCAGGCTCGGTGAAAAGCATGGACTTTTTTGACACCCACGTCTTCCACCCCTTCTCCATCTGTCTCTGTTGCCATGATACGATACTGATTTGAGCCTCTGCTCCCTCTCCAGAAGCTTTCAACCCCTCACCTCTCCCATTGTCATTCACTTTCCCTCTCTACATCATTCCGAATCGAGGCCGTTCAATAATAAGAGATGATTAAAGTCCATTCAATTTATTTAATCATGGACATCTTTTTCTTGCTATAATTTCGGGTAGTGGTAAATGTTAATTTCAGGTGCTGACAACAAGGCTTTAATCACACTTATTGAATTAAAAACAACAATAACAAAAGAAGCATTTGTAAAGAACTTAAAATAGAAATTGACAAAAACAGCCCTAAGAAACATGTTCAAGGTTAAAGCACAAAAGTATATTGAGAGAACATTGAAAGCACAATAAAATGACAATATCAAGTCAATTAAAAAAATGAAATGATTGCGAGTTTACCTTCGCTTTGATGCGAAGAAATTCAGCTCAGCCCCAACGATTTCCAATAAGCTTGATTCTCATATGAATAGTTTGAAGACAATAAAAGATGCATGAATTTCATAAACCATTAAAAGTTGTGCATACAATTGAAGAATTTTGAAATCAGTTCTGACAGACACGGCTGAACGGTCACAAGGAGCAGTTTCATCAAATTAGATGTAATATGCTTGTTTTTCGGGTCCCTATTTACGATCTAGCGCAGACTGAGAGTAAAAATCAATAAAAAGTGCATTTCAGTAATGATATTTAGTACAGTGTTTCTAATGTTGCCTGGAAAGCTTTGGGACTTTAGTGCTGGTGGCTTCGCATTTATACTTATGGAGTTGAACAATGGATTGACACACTCAGGAACAGATTGATGACATTTATGCAGGTGTTCAATGTCAATTCTCTTTTGATCAATCCACTTTATGGATACACGGTCCAGAGAGGTGGGGTGTTTTTTGTCCCCTACAGTCTATATTGTATTTAAAAGGCTTTTTCCACAAATGAAAGCATTTCCAGTAATGAATTTTGTGTCTTTTATTGTTGTATTTTGTTTCTTCCCATAAAATTTTTATAGCTTTCTAAGTGTTCAGTGAAATCTACAGAGCATTTCGACTGTGTTGGTGCCATTTTGCATATCATGCCCTTCTTTGCACGTCCTGATTTTGCCGAGGTAGACGCGTTCCTGGGACACGAACAACATTCCTGACCAAAAATGTAATCCTAAACGTATCACAACCAAACCTATCCCTAAACTCCGAGGGAAATTATGAATAACACTGATTTAGAAGCACATAACCTTGTTTATAAGCCTAAACTTGACATACGCTGTAATCTTATCTCTCAAATTTGATTGGTTGATTAGAATGTTGTTCCCGGATCTACAAACATGTTGCACTTGGTGACATCAGTTTCTGCCCCTACTTTTGTCCTTCATGAAAGTAGTGTTAGGATACGGCTTGTGTCAAAGTGATTAATGGCTTTGACCTTTGACCCTAGGCGGGGGTTTCCCACCCCGCCCCCTTCCGGTATGTGGGATCAAAGGCTAACCTTTGACCTTGGGGGGTTTCCGCTTCCTCCGGTATAGGAGATCAAAGGTTGACCTCTGCCCTGCTATCAATCCATCATGTAAATAGGACAGTTGGTTTGACCCGGCGACCTCGCTAGCCATCGATCAAGTGATATGTAGTTTGACCTTGTGGCCCTGTCTAATATAGATCATAGTTTTTGACAGAAGTTCTTTTAATTATTTTTGACGAATGGTTTTGAGATAAGGTGTTTTAATTATTTTTGACGAATGGTTTTGAGATAAGGTTTAGGGTTTTTTGAATTAGGGTATAATATATGTGTTTGTGTTTTGACAGAAGGTTTGGGTTTTGAAGTCGGTCTTTTAATTATTTTTGATGAATGGTTTTGAGATAAGGTTTGAATAATGGGGTATATCAGTCTGTGCGTCCCTCCCACACTGTAAGTGAGTGTATGTGCTGTACTGTGAAACTGAGAAAAAAACTGTAAAGTGTATCTCACACAAAAGTTGAAAAAACATTATTTAAAAGAATATAAATGTCTATAAAATAAAACGTATAATATAAATATCTTACTAAAGTTGAAAAACAGCATTCTAAATGAAATATAAAATAAACATCTACTGAGCCAGTCTAGATAAAAATAAAATCATCTTACCTTTTTATATAGTTGAACAAGCTTATGAATGGGTTAAAATATTGTTTAGACAACTTGTTTTTACGGGATCCATATAGTCATTCCTGAAGCTCATCTCACTGTCTCAAAACATAGCGCCTCTATGTGTGTCTGTGTGTGTGTGTGTGTGTCAAAACAGTAAAGGAGCCGCGCACGTCTATGTGTGTGTGCGTGTGTGTGTGTGTGTGTGTGTGTGTGTCAAAGCACTAAATGGGCCCGCGCGCATTCCAGCACTGTGAAAGAGTTTCTACATAAAAAAAATATATATATATTTAAAAGCTATACAAATGAAATGCTTATAAATAAAAATCTTACTAAATTTGAAAAAACATTAATTTAAATGATATGAATGAAATATAAAATAAACATCTTACTAAAAATCTACTGAACCGCCTTAGATAAAAATCCTCTTACATGTTTAGAAAGTTGAACATATAGCCGTCCATACATCCCTATTTCATGTTTTTACTGAATGTTTTCTGAAGTGTTTCTCTCTCACTCCAGCCTCTTAGGGAGTATGTGCAGCCTCGGAGTCAGAGGGGGAGTATTTGTGTGTGTGTGTGTGTGTGTGTGTGTGTGTGTGTGTGTCTGTGTGTTCAGCGATCAGAACGAGACATTGCAAATATTTTGTTACTGCAAAATTTATTGTATAATTATAAAAAGTTTAAATATGATCTTTTTAAAAATGAAAATATTGTTTAAATTAAATATTTAAAGTTATTACATTCGTATAATCTATTTAACTTTTAGCAGATTACTGTAATGGTTTTGTTTAACGGTGACCCTAAAGTATGATTGTTATTAAGCAATGTCTGTTTTAAAAACTTTAGATTGTTGAAAACTGTACTGTCGTCTTGAATCTCATTTATATGAAAAGATTCAATCAGCATTTTTGAACTATTTTGTTAGTGCTAAATTTATTGTACAAGTATAAAAAGTTTAAATTATCTCTTTTAAAAAATTAAAAAGATTGTTTCAGTTCAATGAAATAATAAAAACAAATATTCTACATCTATGGTCTATGGAAAAACTTGACTTGAACTTAAAGTATATTTTTTATTTATCAGGTTGCATGTAAAGAACTTTGAAATGTATGGGTCTCACAAGTCTCTCTCACACATTGTGTGAAATGTTCAATAATTCCTTAAGTATCTGTGAGAAAATCACCACATAGGCCTATCTTTAGAGAGAGAGAGAGCAACAATGAAGATATTTTAGAATTTGTGATGCCTCAGACCGACCTCTATCGATAGGCTGCTTATAACGTCCTTCCGATCACCATCACATCTTCAGAGAAATACGTTACTTGACAATAATGTTATCTTCAGGATATAGGGTGACAGAGCAGATGAGCCTCTGTGCATCATGTAATGTTAGTCTGCTAACTCCTTTCCAGAGCCAAAGTTTTGTTCGTACTAAATTTATTTCAAAGCATAATCGTAAAAGATTAAATATGATCTTTTAAAATGAAAAGATTAAATCTTTAAACTTTTAATACATTTTTTATATCTCTATTTATCTTTTAGAAGATTACTGTAATGATTTTGTTTAACAGTGACCTAAAGTAAAAATGTCATCAATATAACCATAGCCATAATGATTTTTGTACTGGAACAGCCAACCCGATCTCACGGCAATTCGTACGAATTTTACGAGGTGGCTAATTCGTACTAATTCATACGACCTCACTCGTACGAATTTGTACGTTTTTTGCTAAAACGTACATATTTTACGATTTGCCAAAATCGTATGAATTCATACGAATGACCTACCCCAGACCCCGCCCCTAAACCCAACCGTCACGTGGGTTTAGACAAATCGTACAAATTCGTACGAGTAAGGTCGTACTAATTCGTACGAATTAGCCACCTTTTAATCACTCGTACAAATTCGTACGAATTGGTCGTGAGATAGCGTTGGAACAGCATATTCTATCCCTACACCTAAACACTGTCATCACAGCATTTTTTATTTTTTTCAAAAATAAATAAATAAATCATTTAATATCAACTGTTTTGCACTCACTAAGTTGGTTCCATACATTAACTAATCTCTATTTTTAAATGAAATGAATAAATAAAGTATATCTCAATGAATAATAACAAACATGTTACTAAAATGTATTCAAACAATTGAAACATAGTTTTAGCTAAATGAAAAATTCTATAACACTTTATATTTTCATAGAGCTGAAGAAGTAGTTCTTTATGCAAGGATGAAAAACTATCCAAAAAGCAAATCGTTTAAATTGTCATAAAGAAAACCCTCCCGGATCCTTCAGTGATAAACTGCAGGGTGAAACGAAGCTTCAGACCCTCACAGAGACGGGGGCAGTTACAGACCAGATAACACATGAACACCTATAAACACAATGTCTCAGTAAAGCTAGTCTGCTTTCCAGAGTTTTATTCATACTAAATTCATTTAAAAGCATAATCTTAAAAGTTTAAATTAGATCAAATCTTTAAAGTTTTAATACATTTGTATAATCTATTTATCTTCTTAGAATAATCAATCATATGACATCAATGATTTTGCTTAAATTTAACATAAGGTATTATTTTTTACTAAACAGCGTCTGTTTCAAAAACAAAATAAAAAATGTTTTAAAGCAAAAACTATGTGCTTTGGCGTCTTAGATTTATAAAAATATTAAATCAGCACTTTTGTCCATGCGACATGAAACATGCTGTCAAAGTTTGTCACAATGTTTTTAAGAAATCCCAGGACTTTACGTTGCTCTTATTTAGATTAAGTTGTATCATTTAGAAAATCACCACATATTTTCAGAGACGCGATGTGCCTCTGTGGCCTACGAGTAAAGTTTGTCTTGAGTGAATATTACATTTTACTCGTCTTAATTCAAAGCATGATCTTACTTTTTCTACGGTAGCTATGATCTATTACACGTATAAGATGAATATATCATTTTTTACTTATCTTGTATCTCCCCGAATTATCCTTAATCAGTGTGGAAACACACAGGCTGAAATATTTATGTAGAATTTTAAAATGTTATCTTTTTTTGATGCGACAGTTTGTCTGTTGGCCGCATGATACTATAGCAGGAATCGTGCCCTTTGGCCTCCTCCATTTTCTAGGCTTTTTTGTTAAAGACCCTACAAGTTAGTCTTTAAAGGTGCGCTGTGTAGGAATTTCTCCCATCTAGCGGTGAAATTCTATTTAGCATTTAAACGACTAGTGTTCTCTAGCGCCTCGCTTTTCAAATGCGTGTTGCAACTGCTCTAGCCGTTATGAGCCAACAAGCTATGAACATGTTTTCCAGTAGCCATCATCGAGTTTAACTAAACATGTTCTACCGTTATGCTGACTAAATAATGACTTACACAACCAAGTAATGAAAAAAAAAAGCTTGTAATTTAGGCCGTAACATTGACTTACCTGTCGAGAAGAAAGCAGCGTCCCTTCATTATCTCTTTCCACCTGGGAAAAGCTATCGCGATATTTTGAATTCACCGGTCACGTTTCCTTTGAAATATTTCTTTTTTTTTTTTTTGCTTTTTGGCTACGAGGATACCTTCTCCTGTGTCTCTGGAAAAGTATGATCCTGCATAATAACGTGCAGTGTAGCCATTCAAATTTGCCCGCATCAGCTGGTTTCAGTCAGCCGGCTCTGAACGAAAACGGGTTTTGGAAACGCGTTGAGGTAGGCTAGTGCTTTTTGCCCCTCTCTGCTATTATATATTTTTTCAAGATGACGGAACGACATGGAAGCCTCCATGGACTTACCCGTCCCGTATAAATACAGATAAGAAATTCTTTGCTTACGAGGATAAGTCAAATCATTTGCAGAGGTAATTTTACACAAATGATGATATATTTATGAATAAAGACATTGATTTTAGCTAATAAAATACTTTTTTTTTTTAAACGACTGTACTTTTAATTTCAGATGTGTAAATTATAAAACAGCACTTTTCAATCGTCTTCAGAAGTCGTTTCTTCAATGGGTCTCCTGAGAATATGTAATTTCCTTTAAAACCAAAGATTAAGCTAAATGACACCACCATTCCCCCCAAAATCAAATACTCTATACGATTTGTATAACACTTTTTCAAAGGATAATCTTGCTGATATGATGCAAGGTTTTGCAAAGAAATAGGTACTGCAATACTCCAAACAGTTCATCACAATGACATCATTATGGATGGACAATGGGTAAAAACACGGCCTGTTTAGGGTAGTTTTCCAGATTTTACCCAAAATCAAATACTGTATTACACTTTTCAAATGATAATCTAGCTTTAAAGTTAGAAAAAAGTTAAAACCAAACATATCTTCATACCTGTTGTGTTCCGACACAAGACCATTACCTGGTTCTTTTTGTTTTATAAACTGACTTTTCTTATCTCTACAAATATCACCCCCCGATAAATATGGACTTAATATGGACACAATGTTTTTAGGAAAAAGCAGCGTTTTAACTAAATACAGAGTTTTAGACTTATCATCTTCAAATTTTAAATATAACATGGTCAGACATGTGGCTTTAGCTGGAGTGCAATTCTAGATTGCTACAGTGCCAACTTCAATTTAATTTTCATGAAGATGTTTCATAAAAATAAATTTCTAATAACTTTACACAACTTTGAAGCTATTCATAACAAATTTTTTTCATTATGACAATAATTAATTCTACATTTCCAATAAACTGCCAGGTGTCAGCTTTCAAATGAGACCATACTTGTGCTTTTAGTACAAAGGGTTCATGAACTGTATCTGTTTTAGTTTGGGTATGACATTTCTGGGGATTTTTCAAAAGTGGCGTTGCAGGCTAACAGGTTAAAATACAACTAAACCAGATTATTTATTTTTGACAGACCTATGGAAATGCATGTTGGTTTCTAAGTTTTGCAAACATGCAATGTTCGAGAAAGCTAATATCGGCGTAATCTTTGCGAGGTCTCACCCACAACGCAAAACTTTGTGTTGGGGTGATCCATGCATAGCTTCACTATAAAGAAAATACTACGGAAACCACTTTCAAACTGTAATTATACCATATTTTATTTATTTATATTATGGTTTCGCATTGATTTAAAGTTTTGTTTGTTTTATTATTAACTAATACCTTTATTATTTTAACTAGCACTTCAACATCCAGCGCAGAATTAAAGAGATGAATGAGCCAAGGACGTTCTCTGACCCCAAATAAACAGATAATGTAATGTTCACAATCCACAATATGTTAGTATGTGTGTTAATAGTTGTGCTTAAATCTTTAGTGATGCATAGTTCCACACTCTTGTAAAGCTTATGGACTAACTTTAAAACACGAATTCAAAAGTCCAAAACACCCGTATAAGATTCAAAATAATTTATATTTATATAATAAATACACAAAAGTATGCAAATGATGGTTTTATTACTTCACATTTTGTATGTTGGACCGTATGTGTTTTAGGTGAAGACGTTTCTTTGAGAGCCCTGTTTATAGGAATAAATGACAATTAAGAATTTAAGTGATATTTGTTTAGCGCATTATTCCCTCTATCTACGATGTGAAATCACACAAAGTATTAACACGAAAAGTAAGCGCGTGCTGTTTTACACTTAAACTATTACAACAGAATCACATCTGACTATTGCGCTGAGAGATGCATATTCATTAAAGCTTGAGGGTGTTGAACAAATACAGAAAAGACACCTGTGATCAGTTTTGAATGTTTGTAATTTACATTTTATATTCTAGTCGATTACGCCGTTTACATCTTGCTTCTTTTTGTTTTTGTACATAACTATAACCTATGAGCATGGTCAAACGTATAGGAATTTATGAAAAACATAGCATAAAGAGAATTAAATGACGGTCCTTCTACATGAGTGTGTTTAGAGACTAAACAAATCATATTTCTTTTAGAACATCCTTCTGCTATGTCTACGAAACATCGCCATGAAAGACGAGTATTGCTGTGTTTTTTTTTTTCTGTTAACACTATTACACTTCAAACTCGGCTAACTATTACACTTAAGATACACAGTTATTTTGTCTATGTCGCCAAACAACATTCTGACCCCACTTTTATTCTGGCCCCACCGATACTTTGACACCAGAGTTTTAGGAATCGGTCTTTTAGGCCTGATCCAGAAAACAGACGCTGTGTTTTTACATCTTAATAATTGTTCTTCTTTTTATGAAAACATGTGGCAAGCAGTTTTTGGTCTCATCAGCAGAATACCGAATCTACCTATCAACAGTTATATGTGAAACGAGATCAGTCGCATTAGAGTTGGATTCTTGTTTATATTGGACATTGTTATTGAACAATAGTATTAGTGTTCTTGGCCTCATCAAATCTAAACACAACTGACATCTTTGTTTGCATTTCTTCTGAAACACATCGTTTTGAAATGGTTTACCAATTTTTAACATCGTCATTGCTACATACACTTTGAAAAACAACTATGTTTTTTCCTAGAATGTCGTGAGCTGATAGAAATTTCTTGCGTACGTTTATCTCAGATCGATCGTATAGGTGTCGCCTGCACCGCCTCATCTACACCTAAAGAAAACATTTACAAGAGTTGCGAATGTCGAAATTTATATTAAAAAATTAAAAATGCCACGAAACAAAGACCAGAAAACATCTTTCTGTAAGCGACCCTCAAAATCTGTTACTTTTGTCGCTTTGTTTGAAGAAAAACTTAAATCAGCAGGTGCTTAATTACTTTTGAAGTCTATTAAACAGCCCTGAATTCGGCGATGACGTGTTTTACGCAATATTCATATCGCGTTTTAATTTAAACTCAACACAATTGAATGCGATAAAGGTCTATAACTGAACTTTAACATCTTAATATTTGGTAAAAGTTGACTTAAAGCCTTACTTTCTAAATGTTTTTTACGGAACTTGTTGCGAACAATCTTTAATGAAAATGTAATTACTGGATTGAGAGAAAATATTTGCCTTTGTCTCCCCACTTTGTCAGGAAAACTATGTTTCCTACATTTCCCTACATTTACCATTAAACCACGGTATTCACACTAGTCATTTAAATAGTATATTATCCTAGTTTATGACTTTATTTTGGGGCGATAAGTGTTTAATTTTGTAAAAATGCTATCAAACGCTATTTAGATTGTGTAATAGCCTACCATTTTTAAATCAGACATGACTATAAAATAAAATTTTGTAGGGTGGTATATGCATATTTACGACATCATGAAGGCGACACCCCTATCCAACCCCATCCATCCGGGCTGGGCTGAGCTCTATCAGTTGTTTTGAGCTCTATTGCACAAAACCCTTGGTTTTAGCTCTACTAACTGTGGACTGCTGTGCTACTGCGACGTCTCAGCGATCAAAAGTCGAAGGAACATTGTCTGGACATTGTCTGACCCTACCGCAAACTTCTTCGACTCACGCTTCTAACCCAAAAACACAAACTTCCGTGCGTTAACGCAAGAGGCCTGGACGATTGTGCTGCAAGGACTCACTCAGGAGATTCCAGGAACTAACAGAGTCTTTCACCATCAAATAGGGGACTATCTAAAAATCGGACAACTTCTGAAATGGCGACGCAAAAGCTGATGGAGAGCGACTCCCCGTTGAGTTCTGGCGAAGCGGGGAACAAGTATCATCCGGCGTGTGAGTGCGGCACGGGCAAAGAGTGTAGTTTAAGAGCTACGCTAGACTGTATGTTTAAAGATCATTTTAGAGGCCAGATGGTTGTCTTGATGCGCAGGATCATCGACGCTGCGTGTGATATGAATAACGATTCGGCGGGGGATACCAAGCGTGAAACAAATCTCAAAAATGAAATGGATGACGTAAGAACCATGTTGGTTGAAGTTGGATCATGGACGGATGTTACACCCCTGTTTTTAAACAGTAAAGAGTCGATCGACGTAAACCTCAGAAAAGTTCTGGATGTGATGCTTGGAAGTTCTGGCAAAGAGCTAGGAGTCACTGAATTACTCTGTATATGTACGTTTGTAACAGATCTCTGTGTGTCACTGGTGTCAAAAAATGCAAAAACTGACGTTGGTGAAATAGTTGAAAGTCTGGTCAGCTACAGCCTAGAGCAAAACATGATTGCGTGCCGCGACTTTCTTTTTTGGTTAGACCATCTGTAAATGTCTGTCATTTTCTTTACTACTTCAATGTATGATTGTATAACGCTGAAATAAAAAAATTACAAAATTTTATTTTATAGTCATGTCTGATTTAAAAATGGTAGGCTATTACACAATCTAAATAGCGTTTGATAGCATTTTTACAAAATTAAACACTTATCGCCCCAAAATAAAGTCATAAACTAGGATAATATACTATTTAAATGACTAGTGTGAATACCGTGGTTTAATGGTAAATGTAGGGAAATGTAGGAAACATAGTTTTCCTGACAAAGGCAAATATTTTCTCTCAATCCAGTAATTACATTTTCATTAAAGATTGTGAGGGGGTGAATTGTTCGCAACAAGTTCCGTAAAAAACATTTAGAAAGTAAGGCTTTAAGTCAACTTTTACCAAATATTAAGATGTTAAAGTTCAGTTATAGACCTTTATCGCATTCAATTGTGTTGAGTTTAAATTAAAACGCGATATGAATATTGCGTAAAACACGTCATCGCCGAATTCAGGGCTGTTTAATAGACTTCAAAAGTAATTAAGCACCTGCTGATTTAAGTTTTTCTTCAAACAAAGCGACAAAAGTAACAGATTTTGAGGGTCGCTTACAGAAAGATGTTTTCTGGTCTTTGTTTCGTGGCATTTTTAATTTTTTAATATAAATTTCGACATTCGCAACTCTTGTAAATGTTTTCTTTAGGTGTAGATGAGGCGGTGCAGGCGACACCTATACGATCGATCTGAGATAAACGTACGCAAGAAATTTCTATCAGCTCACGACATTCTAGGAAAAAACATAGTTGTTTTTCAAAGTGTATGTAGCAATGACGATGTTAAAAATTGGTAAACCATTTCAAAACGATGTGTTTCAGAAGAAATGCAAACAAAGATGTCAGTTGTGTTTAGATTTGATGAGGCCAAGAACACTAATACTATTGTTCAATAACAATGTCCAATATAAACAAGAATCCAACTCTAATGCGACTGATCTCGTTTCACATATAACTGTTGATAGGTAGATTCGGTATTCTGCTGATGAGACCAAAAACTGCTTGCCACATGTTTTCATAAAAAGAAGAACAATTATTAAGATGTAAAAACACAGCGTCTGTTTTCTGGATCAGGCCTAAAAGACCGATTCCTAAAACTCTGGTGTCAAAGTATCGGTGGGGCCAGAATAAAAGTGGGGTCAGAATGTTGTTTGGCGACATAGACAAAATAACTGTGTATCTTAAGTGTAATAGTTAGCCGAGTTTGAAGTGTAATAGTGTTAACAGAAAAAAAAAAACACAGCAATACTCGTCTTTCATGTCGATGTTTCGTAGACATAGCAGAAGGATGTTCTAAAAGAAATATGATTTGTTTAGTCTCTAAACACACTCATGTAGAAGGACCGTCATTTAATTCTCTTTATGCTATGTTTTTCATAAATTCCTATACGTTTGACCATGCTCATAGGTTATAGTTATGTACAAAAACAAAAAGAAGCAAGATGTAAACGGCGTAATCGACTAGAATATAAAATGTAAATTACAAACATTCAAAACTGATCACAGGTGTCTTTTCTGTATTTGTTCAACACCCTCAAGCTTTAATGAATATGCATCTCTCAGCGCAATAGTCAGATGTGATTCTGTTGTAATAGTTTAAGTGTAAAACAGCACGCGCTTACTTTTCGTGTTAATACTTTGTGTGATTTCACATCGTAGATAGAGGGAATAATGCGCTAAACAAATATCACTTAAATTCTTAATTGTCATTTATTCCTATAAACAGGGCTCTCAAAGAAACGTCTTCACCTAAAACACATACGGTCCAACATACAAAATGTGAAGTAATAAAACCATCATTTGCATACTTTTGTGTATTTATTATATAAATATAAATTATTTTGAATCTTATACGGGTGTTTTGGACTTTTGAATTCGTGTTTTAAAGTTAGTCCATAAGCTTTACAAGAGTGTGGAACTATGCATCACTAAAGATTTAAGCACAACTATTAACACACATACTAACATATTGTGGATTGTGAACATTACATTATCTGTTTATTTGGGGTCAGAGAACGTCCTTAGCTCATTCATCTCTTTATTTCTGTGCTGGATGTTGAAGTGCTAGTTAAAATAATAAAGGTATTAGTTAATAATAAAACAAACAAAACTTTAAATCAATGCGAAACCATAATATAAATAAATAAAATATGGTATAATTACAGTTTGAAAGTGGTTTCCGTAGTATTTTCTTTATAGTGAAGCTATGCATGGATCACCCCAACACAAAGTTTTGCGTTGTGGGTGAGACCTCGCAAAGATTACGCCGATATTAGCTTTCTCGAACATTGCATGTTTGCAAAACTTAGAAACCAACATGCATTTCCATAGGTCTGTCAAAAATAAATAATCTGGTTTAGTTGTATTTTAACCTGTTAGCCTGCAACGCCACTTTTGAAAAATCCCCAGAAATGTCATACCCAAACTAAAACAGATACAGTTCATGAACCCTTTGTACTAAAAGCACAAGTATGGTCTCATTTGAAAGCTGACACCTGGCAGTTTATTGGAAATGTAGAATTAATTATTGTCATAATGAAAAAAATTTGTTATGAATAGCTTCAAAGTTGTGTAAAGTTATTAGAAATTTATTTTTATGAAACATCTTCATGAAAATTAAATTGAAGTTGGCACTGTAGCAATCTAGAATTGCACTCCAGCTAAAGCCACATGTCTGACCATGTTATATTTAAAATTTGAAGATGATAAGTCTAAAACTCTGTATTTAGTTAAAACGCTGCTTTTTCCTAAAAACATTGTGTCCATATTAAGTCCATATTTATCGGGGGGTGATATTTGTAGAGATAAGAAAAGTCAGTTTATAAAACAAAAAGAACCAGGTAATGGTCTTGTGTCGGAACACAACAGGTATGAAGATATGTTTGGTTTTAACTTTTTTCTAACTTTAAAGCTAGATTATCATTTGAAAAGTGTAATACAGTATTTGATTTTGGGTAAAATCTGGAAAACTACCCTAAACAGGCCGTGTTTTTACCCATTGTCCATCCATAATGATGTCATTGTGATGAACTGTTTGGAGTATTGCAGTACCTATTTCTTTGCAAAACCTTGCATCATATCAGCAAGATTATCCTTTGAAAAAGTGTTATACAAATCGTATAGAGTATTTGATTTTGGGGGGAATGGTGGTGTCATTTAGCTTAATCTTTGGTTTTAAAGGAAATTACATATTCTCAGGAGACCCATTGAAGAAACGACTTCTGAAGACGATTGAAAAATGCTGTTTTGTAATTTACACATCTGAAATTAAAAGTACAGTCGTTTAAAAAAAAAAAGTATTTTATTAGCTAAAATCAATGTCTTTATTCATAAATATATCATCATTTGTGTAAAATTACCTCTGCAAATGATTTGACTTATCCTCGTAAGCAAAGAATTTCTTATCTGTATTTATACGGGGTGGGTAAGTCCATGGAGGCTTCCATGTCGTTCCGTCATCTTGAAAAAATATATAATAGCAGAGAGGGGCAAAAAGCACTAGCCTACCTCAACGCGTTTCCAAAACACGTTTTCGTTCAGAGCCGGCTGACTGAAACCAGCTGATGCGGGCAAATTTGAAACGCTGCACTGCACGGTATAATGCAGGATCATACTTTTCCAGAGACACAGGAGAAGGTATCCTCGTAGCCAAAAAGCAAAAAAAAAAAAAGAAATATTTCAAAGGAAACGTGACCGGTGAATTCAAAATATCGCGATAGCTTTTCCCAGGTGGAAAGAGATAATGAAGGGACGCTGCTTTCTTCTCGACAGGTAAGTCAATGTTACGGTTTAAATTAAAAGTTTTTTTTTTTTTCTCATTACTTGGTTGTGTAAGTCATTATTTAGTCAGCATAACAGTAGAACATGTATAACTCGATGATGTGCTACTGGAAGACATGTTCATAACTTCTTGGCTCATAACGGCTACCGCAGTTGCAACACGCCTTTGAAAAGCGAGGCGCTAGAGAACACTAGTCGTTTAAATGCAAAAAAGAATTTCACCGCTAGATGGGAGAAATTCCTACAAAGCGTACCTTTAAAGACTAACTTGTAGGGTCTTTAACAAAAAAGCCTATAAAATGGAGGAGGCCAAAGGGCATGCTTCATGCTATAGTATCATGCGGCCAACAGACAAACTGTCGCATCAAAAAAAGATAACATTTAAAAATTCTACATATATTTCACCGTGTGTGTTTCCACACTGATTAAGGATAATTCGGGGAGATAGAAGATAAGTAAAAAATGATATATTCATCTTATACATGTAATAGATCACAGCCTATAGCTAGCGTAGAAAAAGTAAGATCATGATGTGAATTAAGACGAGTAAAATGTAATATTCGCTCAAGACAAACTTTACTCGTAGGCCACAGAGGCACATCGCATCTCTGAAAATATGTGGTGATTTTCTAAATGATACAACTTAATCTAAATAAGAGCAATGTAGAGTCCTGGGATTTCTTAAAAACATTGTGACAAACTTTGACAGCAAGTTTCATGTTGCATGGACAAAAGTGCTGATTTAATATTTTTTATAAATCTAAGACGCCAAAGCACAGTTTTTGCTTTAAAACATTTTTTTATTTTGTTTTTGAACAGACGCTGTTTAGTAAAAATAATACCTTATGCTAAATTTAAGCAAAATCATTGATATCATATGATTGATTATTCTAAGAAGATACGATTTTAATAAAACTTTAAAGATTTGATCTAATTAAATTAAAGATCTAATTTAAACTTTTAAGATTGAATTAAGATTTAAGATTTTAAATGAATTTAGTATGAATAAAACTCTGGAAAGCAGACTAGCTTTACTGAGACATTGTGTTTATAGGTGTTCATGTGTTATCTGGTC
This sequence comes from Phoxinus phoxinus, assembly GCF_949152265.1. Taxonomy (NCBI): domain Eukaryota; kingdom Metazoa; phylum Chordata; class Actinopteri; order Cypriniformes; family Leuciscidae; genus Phoxinus; species Phoxinus phoxinus. The sequence goes on from NC_136894.1 coordinate 6,689,349, forward strand.
TGTAACTGCCCCCGTCTCTGTGAGGGTCTGAAGCTTCGTTTCACCCTGCAGTTTATCACTGAAGGATCCGGGAGGGTTTTGTTTGACAACTTAAACGATTAGCTTTTTGGATAGTTTTTAATCATTACATAAAGAACTACTTCTTCAGCTCTATGAAAATATAAAGTGTTTATATATATATATAATTTTTTATTTATATATATATATATATTTTTTTTAGCTAAAACTATGTTTAAATTGTTTGAATACATTAGTACAATATTTGTTATTATTCATTGAGTTATATACTTTATTTATATTGATTTCATAAAAAAATAGAGATTAGTTAATTTATGGAACCAACCATAAATTGGCACACTGTGTGTGTGCAAAACAGCTTATTATATTAAATTATTTATTTATTTATTTTTGGGAAAAAATAAAAAATGCAGTTGTCTGTGGTGACAGTGTTTAGGTGTAAGGGGTAGAATATGCTGTTACAGTACAAAAATCATTATGGCTATGGTTATATTGATGACATTTTTACTGTTAAACAAAATCATTACAGTAATCTTCTAAAAGATAAATAGAGATATAAAACATGTATTAAAACTTTAAAGATTTAATGTAAACAATCATTTAATTTTAAAAGATCATATTTAATCTTTTACGATTATGCTTTTGAAATAAATTTAGTACAAACAAAACTTTGGCTCTGGAAAGGAGTTAGCAGACTAGCATTACATGATGCACAGAGGCTCATCTGCTCTGTCACCCTATATCCTGAAGCTAACATTATTGACAAGTAACATATTTCTCTGAAGATGTGCTGGTGATCGGAAGGACATTATGAGCAGCCTATCAATGGGGGTCGATCTGAGGCATCACAGATTCTAAAATGTCTTCATTGTTGCTCTCTCTCTCTCTAAAGATAGGCCTATGTGGTGATTTTCTCACAGATACTTAAGGAATTATTGAACATTTCACACAATGTGTGAGATGACTTGTGAGACCCATACATTTCAAAGTTCTTTACATGCAACCTGATAAATAAAAAATATACTTTAAGTTCAAGTCAAGTTTTTCCATAGAATCATCAATGTAGAATATTTGTTTTTATTAATTCATTGAATTGAAACAATCTTTTTAATTTTTTAAAAGAGATCATTTAAACTTTTTATACTTGTACAATAAATTTAGCACTAACAAAATAGTTCAAAAATGCTGATTGAATCTTTTCATATAAATGAGATTCAAGACGACAGTACAGTTTTCAACAATCTAAAGTTTTTAAAACAGACATTGCTTAATAACAATCATACTTTAGGGTCACCGTTAAACAAAACCATTACAGTAATCTGCTAAAAGTTAAATAGATTATACGATTGTAATAACTTTAAATATTTAATTTAAACAATATTTTCATTTTTAAAAAGATCATATTTAAACTTTTTATAATTATACAATACATTTTGCAGTAACAAAATATTTGCAATGTCTCGTTCTGATCGCTGAACACACAGACACACACACACACACACACACACACACACACAAATACTCCCCCTCTGACTCCGAGGCTGCACATACTCCCTAAGAGGCTGGAGTGAGAGAGAAACACTTCAGAAAACATTCAGTAAAAACATGAAATAGGGATGTATGGACGGCTATATGTTCAACTTTCTAAACATGTAAGAGGATTTTTATCTAAGGCGGTTCAGTAGATTTTTAGTAAGATGTTTATTTTATATTTCATTCATATCATTTAAATTAATGTTTTTTCAAATTTAGTAAGATTTTTATTTATAAGCATTTCATTTGTATAGCTTTTAAATATATATATATTTTTTTTATGTAGAAACTCTTTCACAGTGCTGGAATGCGCGCGGGCCCATTTAGTGCTTTGACACACACACACACACACACACACACGCACACACACATAGACGTGCGCGGCTCCTTTACTGTTTTGACACACACACACACACACAGACACACATAGAGGCGCTATGTTTTGAGACAGTGAGATGAGCTTCAGGAATGACTATATGGATCCCGTAAAAACAAGTTGTCTAAACAATATTTTAACCCATTCATAAGCTTGTTCAACTATATAAAAAGGTAAGATGATTTTATTTTTATCTAGACTGGCTCAGTAGATGTTTATTTTATATTTCATTTAGAATGCTGTTTTTCAACTTTAGTAAGATATTTATATTATACGTTTTATTTTATAGACATTTATATTCTTTTAAATAATGTTTTTTCAACTTTTGTGTGAGATACACTTTACAGTTTTTTTCTCAGTTTCACAGTACAGCACATACACTCACTTACAGTGTGGGAGGGACGCACAGACTGATATACCCCATTATTCAAACCTTATCTCAAAACCATTCATCAAAAATAATTAAAAGACCGACTTCAAAACCCAAACCTTCTGTCAAAACACAAACACATATATTATACCCTAATTCAAAAAACCCTAAACCTTATCTCAAAACCATTCGTCAAAAATAATTAAAACACCTTATCTCAAAACCATTCGTCAAAAATAATTAAAAGAACTTCTGTCAAAAACTATGATCTATATTAGACAGGGCCACAAGGTCAAACTACATATCACTTGATCGATGGCTAGCCAGGTCGCCGGGTCAAACCAACTGTCCTATTTACATGATGGATTGATAGCAGGGCAGAGGTCAACCTTTGATCTCCTATACCGGAGGAAGCGGAAACCCCCCAAGGTCAAAGGTTAGCCTTTGATCCCACATACCGGAAAGGGGCGGGGTGGGAAACCCCCGCCTAGGGTCAAAGGTCAAAGCCATTAATCACTTTGACACAAGCCGTATCCTAACACTACTCATGAACACTCAAACCAAGCAAATTCGGTCCTATTTGTCCTGTCTGATGCAACAGCCAAAAAGACATGCAGTCAGCTCAGACGGCTGGTGCTTTCTGGGTCTGCAACTGTAGCTTTTGCTATCACATGTCAACGTTACTGACTAAAGGAGTTTGACATCTTGTGTTGAGCAGAATGCTTGCTCAAATACTAAAGCAGGTGGGGAGCTCACAAATGTCACATCGGATAACCCTGTCCTGAGAGAGAGTTTTAAAAAACTCCACTGTGGTGTACAATGAAGGATGACCTATTTTGTACCTTTTTGCTATAGCATAATATTTAGGGTCATTGATGTAAGTTGTGCAAGATGCACCTCAGTGTATTTTCATGCAGACTTTTTTTGAAGTTTTTTTCTGTCATCTTTCTTAATGTCCGTTCTAGAGAGTGCAGAGTACTTACTGGTCACCAAATTATGCAAACTGCCTTGACTGTTGAAAGTGCTGAATGCAGATAGTGTTGAGCACAGAATTATTTACACACTCAAAGCTTCAGGAAATAGATAAAGGCTGCTCAAGGAGGAAATCAGTTTGTTGTGGCTGTGCTGTGCTTTTAACTGAAAATTGATAATGAGAAAAGATACAATTCAACATTTGTTATGATTCATAAAAGACTGAATTGGAAACTTTTTGGGGCACTTTCACAGAGTCTGCTTTCAGTCAACCTTAGATGCCCTTATAGATCCAATGGATGTCATTCTTCTACTCCAAACCAGAAATATGATCCTTTTCAACTTGAAAAAAAAAAAAAAAAACATGAATATTATTAACATAGCTTTACAATATTACAGTTAATCTATTTTTAGCTATAACAGTTGGTTCTGTAGTTTATAAACATGACTTATAAGTCCCTTCTTCTTAAACCGAAGCAGTTTGCAGAGATATTTGACAGGTTGGAAATAGGAAAGAGTGTTATATTGTTGAGAAGAGTGAGTGAGATAAGTAAAGGGTTCTGCAGCAGAAATCTGCCTCTGTCTCGAGTTTTTATGTATGTACGCACACAGTATGTTCATCCACACAACTGGATACAACTTGCACATAATATTTTGTTTCATTACCTTAAAAAAGTAAACCGCAATTATTCGGGCAGTAAGATTTAAAAAAAAATTGATAAAGGATGCATTCATTTGAAATAAAGTGACAGAAAAAGACATTTATAATGTTTTTGTTTCAAATAAATGTTGTCCTTTTAAACTTTTAATTTATCAAAGAATCCTGAAAAAGGCATGATGGTTTCCACAAAAAATATTAAGCAGCACGGCCATTTTCAATAACAACATTAGTAATAGTAAACGTTTCATTAGCACCAATTAAATCAGCATTAAAATTCATTCTGAAGGATCATGTGATTAGGGCTGTGAAACGATTAACCGCGATTAATCGCATCCAAAATAAAAGTTTGTGTTTACATAATAAATGTGCGTGTATTGTATATAATTATTTTTTTATATATAAATACACACACGTGCATGTATATATTTAAGAAAAATGTGTTATTTATGTATAAAATATTTTTATTTATATATTATATAAATGATATATAAATCTATATACAGAATATACATGCAAATATTTCTTAAATTATAAAAGCATATAATACATAATATAAATAATAAAAGCATGTGTGTGTATTTATATAAACAAAACAATTATACACAGTACACGCACATTTATTATGTAAACATAAACTTTTATTTTGGATGCGATTAATCGCGATTAATCGTTTCACAGCCCTAATGATTATATTATATTTATAAAAATAAGTATTTATATATATTTTTTTATAATTTATGTATTTATATATATATTTTTCATTTTGTCTAGTTTATTTTCTATTTTTTGTAGAAAAAACAAGTGGTCTAGTCAATTTATGTGAACTCTGGTACAGTAGGCAAGTATGAAAGCAAATTTCAGAACAGCTTTTGAAGAAGTATAACTTACGTCTTTGCATGCTCCCTCTCACACTAAGCCTCACACTTCCTGTGCATGTAATTTTTTGGTGGTAAACCCGAAGGGAAATACTTCAGTAACTTCTCTTCAAGTCATAACCTAGATTAAGTAGTAAACAGCTGCCACTAGTACTCACAGTGGTACTCATCATAAGCATGCAATCTTACTGCGGTATGAACCCAAAAGTAGAATATGAAGAGAGGCCTGCAAGGTGATGGAAGAGTCAAACTCTGGCTTGGATCAAAAACTAATTTACGCAAGTGCTATGAGACTCTCGACTAATCTACATTTTCTTATTAAGTTTAATGTAAAGTTTAAGCTGATGATTCTTTTGGTTCATATTAATTGCGCAAACATACCTTAGCTTTACCTCACTAATGGACGACTCATCAGAGAGAGAGAAAAGAGGAGGCGATTTCCCCCTCCCCGACCTGCGAGTAAGTCACAGAGGGCCCGCAATAACAAGTGGAGGTTGCTCAACGCGGCGTGAAATGACTTTATTGCATTTTCACATTAAAAGCACCGATAGAGTTCTAATAAAGGCCCGTGGTGCCAGGGGGGTGGAATCGTTCAGGGGCCAGTCAAGCTCAAGGGAAACAGCGTTACACACTATCAAAAAGGAAACAAATGAAACGAGGCTACATGGCTTCAGCAATGAGGGAAATGTCACATAATCAAAAAAGCTCCATGACATATGTTTAAAATAAATTGCTCACACAGGCTTGGCACATCTGTGACTCTACATTAAGTGTTTAGTGGCTCTGTAGCTCCTCTATAGAAAGGTACATTATAATGTGTGTGTGTGTGTGTGTGTGTGTGTGTGTGTGTGTGTGTGTGTGTGTGTGTGTGTGTGTGTGTGTGTGTGTGTGTGTGTGTGTGTGTGTGTGTGTGTGTGTGTGTACAGTGATGGCTGATAACTGCATTTTTACTGTAGAACAATTGCAAATATTAAGGGTTTTCGTATTGACAACGTATTGTGGTTGCATAATGAATTGCTAATGAATCTAAAATAATAACACTCATTTCAATACCACTTACCATCAAATACCAATTTGCTATGGTAACATTGATAAAAACCTAATGTACACTGTACCCTCTGCACTCCTGTACTCATTGAGGTCTGTAGCTGCAATTTAATCCAAAATAATGACAATTGCAGTTTTGAAAGAAAACCTGTTTTCACTTGAATAAAAATGCCTGCTAATACTTTATTTTGATGGTCCCTTTTGAACATTCTGTTGATTATAAGTAACTTTGCAACTACATGTCAAATAACTGTCAGTAGAGTATTAGTGAACTGTCTGCTTAATATCTGCTAACTCTTTATTGTGATGCTCCCCTAACATACATTACTGTATACTACTAACTTTAAGTCACTTTGCTAGTACATTGTCAACTTATTCTAACCCTAGCCGTACCAATCTACTAATACTGGGAGTTGGGAGTTAACAGAAAACGTTACTCAGTCAATAGAAAGCGTTAAAGGGACCATGGAAATAAAGTGAAACCAAATGCCTTATTCTCTGTGATTCTTTGGTTTAGTCTGACTTTTAACAGTTTATGCATCAGATTTCAGTGAATATTTTTTTTGTGAATCAGTCACAGTGTAATTTAGGCTTTGGAAAGGGGCTGTTATTGAAAGAAGGACAAAAAAAAACCTGTCTCTTTTAATGGTTAGATTCAGAGAGAGGGTGGACAAATCTAACTAAATTATGACCAAATATTCAGCTGAATTAATTTGGTGCATAAACTTTACTAACAATAAAACTGAACCCTTTAAAATGTTTATTAGGGATTTTGAGTCCATTTAAAATTGTTTTCCATATAACATCATCATTATCTTGCTTGCTGTGTGTTTACATGTCTAATATTGCAAATAAAGCATTTGCTACATGATTTTAGGATGCGTCTAGTAATATTATTTTGTGTAATAATAACTGATATATAACTATATAACTATATAGGCTATATATTCTAGAATATATATAGGCTAGAATATATATATTCTGACCTTAAAGGGCTTTTTAAAACGTCACGAATGTTCGAAATGTGGTTTCACAGCTTTTTGCTGAACATTTAAAGATGAATGTGAAAAAAAACAAAAGCAGTACAATTATCCGTGCTCTCATTTAAATTCAGTGTTTATTGGATATGCTTCTTTTTTACTTTTAATTTTGGTGGGTTGTGCTTTGATATTATGTGCTAGAAATCAACTTTTAGGTTTTATTTATTTTTTTACTGCTGACAGGCTCATCAAGATTAGCCTTTCGCAGTGTTTTTGGACTACAAACAAGTTTTGAACTAATAATTACACTGTTTCAGAGTAAAAACAATAGCTTTGAGGCCTGATTTACTCCAGCGTTTGGCATATGCAAATCTGCTTCACTTCAGAGACAAAAGAGTCTTTGATAGGGGCTTTTTACATGATCCAGACCTTATTACCCTGGTCTTTTGTCTTCTGTTTCTACACCCTCAGTGACAGAAAAAAACACCAGTAACATCTGACAATGAATGTGTTGTCTGGTTAAATATTTCAGGCTTTTGAAAGGTCCAGGTAGCGAGGAGTATAATTCCCACTGGCGTCAGCAAATAACCTGCATGCTGAGTAACAAGGCTGAGTCATTCTCCCTCATCCACCCTCAACGTCTCCTCACTCTTTCTGGAGGAATACGGCACTAATTTCCTGTGCACAGTTGACTTGTAAGTCTGCCTTTAGTTATTCCATTCAGCCATGCTATTGGCCCACAAACTGACAGTTATTGGCCCGGAATGTGTCAAGTTTCATTTGAATTTCAGCAAAATATCTGACTGCCAAATGTCTCATTAGAAAATGATTCCTCTTCGATGCCGTGCAGCAGTCACTCAAACCACTGGTATCCCTGACATCCTCTATACATGTACTTTTTCTCCTACAGCAGTTGGACATATGACACATCGATTTTAGTTTCAACTGAAATAACTTTTTAGATACAGAATATAAGATTAGGTTAGAATCATTGCAATCAGATCTTTTGGATACATTTTATATTAGATTATATTATAAAAATATAATCATTTTATATATTTTAAAGATTTGATTTTGAGGTCTTTAGAACAAACATCTTTTAGAAGAAACATGTCCCCTTTAATATATAGTCAGGATGCATAACACATTTGGAATCCTATACTGTTGTGTCATTATTCTGTTTACGTCCATATCAGGATCCAATAACAAGATAACTATTAAAATGTAAGTGTTAATTTTCTATTTCTAAACAATTTTCTTTTTTATGCATCTTTACATCATACTATTTAGTTGCCTGATTTTATTGTTAAAGTCTGATTAGGGTTTTAGTGTGAACACAAATCGAAAATTCGAATGAATGTTTAATTAACACACTGCAGAGCAAGTATGGAATTGCTACTGTTAATATATACACATAGACGCCATTGTGAGCATGTAAGATATGCTTCTAAATTCATAAATAGACATATATATATATATATATATCCTGTAGCAAATCTAGGCAGGTGGAGCTGGGGGAGGTGGAAGGTTTCAGAGGAAATCTGATGGAGCGCTGCAAGATTAGCTTACATTGAACAATTAAGCAGGCTATTTAAATGTTGAGCAAGCAATCTCATTGGCTTCACAATCAGCAGAGGCCAATCAGCTTGCGGTAATGATGTGATTGCTTGAAGATTGCATGTAAAGGACAATCAGCCTGCACCCTCTAGAGTTTCATAACTGAATTATATATATATTTAAAATGAGAGATGCACCGATTGATCAGCTGGTGACTGGATTTGGCCGATTTTCACGTGATCGGCCATGACCGGCGTCCGGCCGGTCAGTCTGACATATGGCGATTTTATGCCGCGCATATCAAATCACTCGGGCGCCGCATGATTAACATCGCAGAACATCAGCATCACACGTGCACATGGAACGCACATGTATGAAACCTTGTGAATTACGGGCGTTTCACACAGCAAGCGTTGCGTGAGCAGCAGTGAAGCGGGGTCTATAGCGGCCGAGTCTATTTTTTCTGCACTGCTCACGCTCAATTAAAGTGAAAGCACACTTTTGATATTTTGAGTATGATTTCACACAAAAAGTGCCCAAAAATGCACAGAATGTCTAGTGTGTTTTAACAAGAACTGGAGTAGGTTATGACAGAAAAAAAATGAAGACCCAAAAATATTTATAGAAAATTTACCCATTTAAACTTGTTTTTATGATTCAGTTTGGGTAAAAGTATATGGTGTTTTATAAAAAAATATATATAGAAAATAAATTGTGTGTGCGCTGTAAAGTGGTTGGAAAAAATTCAATCAGAGGTCAAACTCAATGAAAAATCGGAAATCGGAATCGGCCTAGAAAATTGTAATCGGTGCATCTCTATTTTAAATAATCTCAGAATTAGTTTGGACTGAAGACCTGTTGTTAATTTCCTCTCACAGGAAAAGAAGTACACTACAGAAACTGTTTTACAGGTTGTTTTTGTTGAGTTATAACATTCTTTTTGTACCATTTTAAAATCACTGTGCCCTCACATTTTCTGTTAAATTGTAAAATGTTATGTTCAAAAATACTGCTTTTGAGATATAAAGTGATTTTGCTCTTTGTAAAGAAGAAACAAGTAGGGTTTTTTTTACATAATATTTATATGCGCCATTTATAGAACTTGCACAATGAGCTACAAACTGTCAATCATGCAAGCTTATTGAAACAGCATCTCACCTGAGGATATAGAGCTTGTTGCTTTTGTTAAGTATTTTTGTCACTATTGTTCCATGCACAACAGAAACAGAGATTTGTCTTTAGGTGTAAAAAAGATTAATCTGACCCATTATATTCAGGCATTACCCAAGCAGAGATTATGTAGAACCGCGAAAGCACAATATAAATGATGAGAAGGGATTAAATTACTTTTTCTGTCTGTGTGAAAGATTCAGAGCTGAGGGGAAATGAGAAAATTTCAAAGGCTGAAACACATTAAGAAGTTGCTTGATTTGTACATGAGGATGTTTCCACAAAACTGCAAAAATGGGGGTTTCTTTCATAATTGAAATATCAGCATTTCCCTGTATGATATGCTGCTGTTTTAATATTTAAAAGAAATATATGAATATCACAATCAGCAGAAAGTACAGTGAAAGCTGTTCTGCTAGACTTCACATGCATGAAACTTAAATTAAACAATGGCCAGTAGCTGGTGAATTAACAATATTTACTGACCATAAATATATTCCATATCGACCATGTACTGTACAGTATGATGCACCAGTTTGCAATTCATTTGTTCCTGAATCCTCACATTTTTCTAAACATAAGTAACATTGCAAAAATGTGCCTAGTTACATGCTAATAATGCTACGATACATAATATTTTAAACTTTTTAAACTGTAGACCAACTGTAATAAGTTATTTTTCAAATAAAGGGGTAACAAGAGGGTTACAAGCACCACTTTAGTGTCACACTTACCCTGTAACTACATGCAACAAGTGTATAACAAATATTGTGTACATTAGTCTGAGATCATTTATGGTTGTACTTAATTTTAAAGTATGTAACTTACATGTACTTAGAGTGTAGGAAATTAGTGGGCAATATAAGATACAGTAACTACACAGGTTAAGGTTATGGTTTAGGGGTATGTTCAGGGTAATTACCCAGTTATTATAATTACACTAATAAGTACATAGTATGTACATGTGGAACAGGGGTGTAAAATAAAGTGCTACCGAATTCATTAATGGGTTTAAGTTGATATTACATATGCAAGGATCTTAAAAAAAGTCAAATTCTACATCAAGAAAAGACTGAGCCAAAGTGGGTATTTGGGTTGAATCTTGAAAATAATCTGTAATTTATAGGACAGCCGTGGGCTCAGGACTGACAGAATTAAAGACGCTCTGTGTCTATCAGTGGATGTCCTGATGGCCTGTTATTGAGTCACAGGGTGTGAAATTATATCCTGCTCTCTCTCTCTCTCTCTCTCTCTCTCTCTCTCTCTCTCTCTCTCTCTCTCTCTCTCTCTCTCTCTCTCTCTCTCTCTCTCTCTCTCTCTCTCTCTCTCTCTCTCTCTCTCTCACTTGCAGTCACTCAAACGCATTCCCATTCACACACATACCCACTAACACAGACCAATACACACGTTTGTAATAACAGTGGGGTTGTCATGACCGTTGGTGTGAAAGCTTGCGATTATTCACAGAAGAGCGTGGAGAGGAAGCCCCTCGAGAACCTGCAGTCATCAGAGACCCGTTCCCTGCATGCTTCCATGCCCTAGTGTCATTCAACATCTGTCTGTCAGTCCAATCACGGCTTCTTTTCTGCTTTTTCTTTCCTATGTACTTGCTTGCTTTATCTACGGTATGACATGGATATTCTGTATAAACCGCGTTTCATACGCCTTGTAACTCGACAAACTCATGCACGTGGAGGTTTGATACACTTCACTCACTATTCATGCCTTTTGATTTTGTGACTGAATGGTGTCATCCTCTGCTGTATGAGTTTAAATATTTCAAGGGGGATGTTACGCCATTACAGTAAATGGCACAATTGATTCCCTGTAGTATGTGAGGTGAAGTAATGGTGTCATGTGCCCAACATTCTGAGGAATAAGCTCATTCGATGAGGTTTTCATGAGGTTGGAATGAGAACACCTTTCAAATTCAAAGTTCAAATTTAAATGAATTGAGGTAGAAAACAGGATGCAGAATTGCAATTCTAATTTGCATCTAATCTGATTAAATGAATATGATGAATCTGATTTAAAATTATTTAAAATTCAAGGAAATGTATATTACTATTATTAATATTTTGAAAAAGAGACATACGGACGGACGGACGGACGGACGGACGGACGGACGGACGGACGGACGGACGGACGGACGGACGGACGGACGGACGGACAGATAGATAGATAGATAGATAGATAGATAGATAGATAGATAGATAGATAGATAGATAGATAGATAGATAGATAGATAGATATCTTTAGGGAGAGAAATATAGGTATTTAATATTGGCCTTACTTTAGTTTCTGGTAAATGATAAGTACAGTACCAAAAGTAGTACTTCAGTCGATAATAAAGTTCAATCTCTGCAATACCTGTCTAGCTCCTTGATGCATCCACCAAGCTCTTTATACATGACAGGCTAACCTCCTGGCCAGAAAATACCTGTGATTTTATTTTTCAGCTGTTCAAATGAAAGTAACTGTGGTATCTGGAATACAGAACCGGACTGTCATTGACAATTTATAACGATGCTGCCCCAGAGAGCAGGCTTGGGTTTATTTAGGTCCATTTACATTATATAAGGAAGTCTTTAATGCCCATTTAGTACATGAGTCAAATGGCAATGTTGCAATAAGAAATAAGAATGACAGTGTCTGGATCTTAGAGATAAATCATTTGTTTAAATTCATTGGCTTTTTCTCACACTCAATATTGACTGCACAGGAAACACTAGTTTATTGTTTACAGTCTTGTCTCTGCATATCCTTGTGAGAAAGAAGTACACTTTGGCATACTTAAAAAGGTACTTATTATACAATACTTTAAACTTTTTTAAAGTGTGAACTGCCTTTTTCTGCCTTTTTTTGCAGCGGAATTTGTCCATATTTGTCCATATTTTTTCTGAAAATTAATTGCATATTATTTACAATACAATGACATGTGTTACAGTTTAAATGTATATGAAATGCAATTAGTTGAACATGGTGCTTTTTTTGACTGAATTAGGACTTATGTATTTCATACTATATTGTCTTATATAAAGTAATATACATGTAGTGTCTAATGATCTGACAAGCAACTATGGTAAACAGAATATACTTTAATGTAATTTCTATTCAAACATGAATGTAATTTATTTAAATATATTTGTGATCACACATTTGTAATGATATGTAATGATCATTGCAATTTTGTACATTTAAAATGTAACTTTAAATCCAAATATTTAATATAAAAATTCTTAAAATACTTTACATGTAAATTAGTCAATAGGCTACATCAAAATTAGTAATTTTTTAAGCATGATAAAAGATTACTTAAATTACAAAAAAAAAAAAAAGTACTTTAAAGTAAAAGAAAATTGAAAAGTTTACTGAAAAAGTCCTGAAAATGTATAGTCTTCATGTACATACACTGGCATTTCATTTCATTAATATTTTATTATTTACAGGTACAGTTTTTTTTTTTAAATATACTTTTAAATATGACAAACACTAGGCTACATGGACACTTCTTTTTTTATAAGGTATTGCAATTTGTAAATAATACATATTGTAAAATAATAGACTATTGTATGGAATGCTTATATGATATAATATTTTAGTTTTTTTTTAAATCATTCAATTTGAAGACTGAAACCTTCAGTCCCTTTTCATTGTATTTTACATAAAAGAGAATGGAAAAAGTCCTCAAATTTTCTCTTGTTGTGTTTCACAAAGAAACTAAGTAATGCATAGATGGTATACTAACTATTAACTTATGCCTCTGAAATATGGACACATTCAGCTGTAAGAGAGAAGATTTAGACTGAGTTCTGAAGTGCTCTTCTATGCGGCTGCATTTAGCTGTGTGACTGTGTGTCAGTGCAAACATGCCAGCGCTGGAGGTGAGAAATTTTGCTGGTGGCAATTGTGATGCAAATTTGGTCCTGCTCCAGTATAATGATGCGAGCGTGAGGCTGTGATCCAGCTCAACACACTTTTACACCTCAGTTTACAGTTAAGGACCATGCTAGAATGGAAGACTCCATAACAAAGCTGGTGCTACTCAATCTTAAATGGATCTGTAGACTTTTTTGCAATTTTACATTACATTGTGAGCATGTGAACTTTTTTTGTACTCCTGTTTAACATATAGGATTTATGAATTGATATCAATCTCCTAAATGTGTGAAATCCTTTCTACCATGCTTTGAATGACCCTTGTAAATAATGATAAAATGTAGATTTTGTTCCTAAAAAGTCATTGGATAGTTAATATTAGGAAGTGAAAAGCTTGAAATATATAATATATGTGGCTCATGTGGCAAATCCTCATGTGGCTTCCTGATTTATACAGTGATTGTATTTATACCGTCTGTATTTCCAGAGCTGAGTCAGTGAATTCCTCCATGTAAAATTGTCACTTTCAGTAGACTTATAATTTTGTTTATGCTACTTTGTTGGCAGTCATTCCATGATACCATCTACAATCTTTTATTTATATTTCTTTGTTCACTTTTTATTAGGATAAGTTTTGATCATTATAATATTTGCCTCTTTCTATTCATGCTGTCTCTGCCACACAGTGAAGGAAAGAAAGCAAACACGTGAACAGCTATGATGACCTGTGTGTGTCACTCTCAGTGTTGACTCAAGAGCTCAGATTCAGAGCAGACAGTTTAGTGAAGCTTTTACTCTGCACTGATCAGTAAGCATTTGGAATAAAAATGGCAATGAACCTTCAGAAGGGAGTAAAAATGGGTGATTTTTTTTTCTTTTCTCTTTTGATGTATCTCCCTACTTTGATCTGAAGGGGCCCGATCCATTGAGTCTGGGAGGTCGGCTGTCTCTGGGACGGATGGTTTGACTCGTCTTCTTTGGCATTCAGAGCAGATGTTCTGATGATGGTGGATAGCTTCTCGGCCTTGTAAGATCCTGGACTGGCTACAGGTCTTCAGCAGTTCTCATTCAGTGATTCATAATCTGTAGACAGTCTAGTAAAGGGATGGATTGATCTGCTCACTTTCCATGGTGCACCACTGCTTTCCTTCCTCCTTCCTTTCTTTCCTGGATTATCAAGCCCTAAGTGTTACTTGCCTCATAAAGGTACTGCTGTCTGTGTGTGTGTGCGTGTGCGTGCGTGCGTGTGCGTGCGTGCGTGCGTGCGCGCGTGTGTGTGTGTGTGTGTGTGTGTGTGTGTCGTTCAGGTAAACCTGTCCTCACAAAGATGACAATATTCGAAATCCTTGCCCTTGTGTGGACATCTTAGGTCCCCATTAGGGAATACAGCTTATAAATCATACTAAGTGATGTTTTTTTTTAAATGTAAAAATGAAGAAAGTTTTCTGTGATGGGTAGGTTTAGGAGTAGGGTTATTGTTAGGGGATAGAATGTACAGTTTGTACAGTATAAAAACCATTATGTCTATGGAAAGTCCTCATAAAACATGAAAACTCATTTTGTGTGTGTGTTTGTTTGCAAAAGGAGATTGCAGTAAATTATGGTTCTTTATTTATTTTCACAGGTTTTAGACCTATTAGATTCCATCTAATGCAATGGTTCTCAACCAGGGGCCGGGGGCCCATTTGGAGGCCTCTGCAAACTCCCAGGGATGTAGGATGCTGGATAACTTAAATCATTAAATCAATTATTGATTAATCGATTAATCGACGATCAATTACAAATCGATAATAACTTAATCGATACAAATTACCGACCGTCGATTAAGCAAGGTCATGCGCATGCATGCTGCTCAACCGCGAAACACGTAAAGCAGACATGAGGAAAAATGAAGCGAGCGAGCCGGAGTTGTTTTGTTGTTTGACATAGTGCATTAGCCATTTGATTATCAAATTAGTAATTTAATTAAATGGCTGTTTATTTATTTATTTCACTGTGGTCTTATTTCACACAGGTGTAAAATGACACATTGAGTAGTGTGACTTTTTTTTTTAACTGTTCTTTAATCTTTTCTGTTTTCCCATAAAGCCTGATTTATAATTCCCCCCCAAATTAAATGTCATCATTTACCTCATTTTGTTCTAAACCAAACAACGTTATTCACAATTTTCCTTTTGTGTTCCACAGAAAAAAAGACCGTCACACGGCTTTGAAATGACACATTTTTATTTCGGCTGAACTATCCCTTTAAGAGTTCACTATCAGAGCCATTTTCTGCCACTGCTCAGCCTTGTGTTATCAGTGAATTAAAGGTGGTCCTATCGTACAATGCATGTAAATGCAATGGTCTAGAGCAAATTTACGAGCATCTCCTCCAGCCATTGTTACGAGCCGTGTAACACAAGATAACACCCATGAAATATTGCTAAGCCTAAGATTTAATTCAGTCGCAGACATCATGTATTTGCAGTGTACTTCAGTGATTTCAACAAGCTGAATAGATTGACAAGGTTAAGGATCCTCCATTTTAATTAATGTGATTGAAGACCAAGAGAACCAAACCCTTCAAATTCCACCCCTGTCATGTCGGCTGCTGCAGGGCCGTGAAAGGCGGGCAATGTCAAGAGCACTTGCTTTTGTTTTGGCCCCGCATTTGTTTTCTCCTCACAGCCTTACTGTCCGCTCACGTCTTTATCAGGGCAGCATTTAGTTTGCCTGACATGTGTTAGTGAAGCATTAACACAATTTTCTGCCTGGAGGAGGGAGAGAAAAGAGAGAGTGAATGAAAAGATAGCACTCCTCCAAGGCGATTTACTGTTGATATGCCGGTCCGTTCAGTGGGCCTTATAGCCCCAGTTCTGTCACCAGCGTCTTGCTTCTCTTCTCCAATTTTCATCCTTTTTTGAGTAGATATTTTCCCCTTGTGCTGTCGCCATAGCGTAAAGGAGATGTGACGGGTGTCTTAATCAATTTCTGACACTAGAAGGCAAGTCCTGTGAGAGTTGACGTGATGGTTGCCGTGGAAACACCTGTAGAATGAAGTGATGAGGTTTGCCTAATCTCCATAAACACGATATGTTGAAGCTGTCTGAGCGCGATAATCTCCTACTGATCAACATATGACAAAACTGTTTTCTAAATGTGTCACTGCATGCTTTATAATTTGTTAAAAAAAAAAAAAAAGCTTACAGTAATATAATAAGAAATATATAGCTGGATTTGTAATATATTTGTTAAAAAATTATTGATTTGAACCTAATAAAGCATTCTGTTTGTTGATGGTGTGAAACCTCGGTTTAATCTAAACCTTATTTTTTACTTATTACTGTAATAAGAATATGTTGAAGCTGGGGGAGGATCAAACTATTTCCACAGCCATTAAATTGTGGGTCGGATGTTTGTGCGATATCTCAAAATTCCAGAAAACATTTCAGAATTTGATCATCCTCATTACAGCATGCCTTTTCCTGCTTTTGTTGCTAATGGCAACACCCCATTAACAAGTTCATATATCCTCTGAGGTCGAGGAAGTCCAGGAGATGGTGGTACAAATGGTCATTAGTAGGAAAACATCAGTTGGTCAGCTTGAATAAGCATTCTAACAAACAAATGCTATTACTCCGCATAGACGACAGCTAATTGGGCAACTATCTATCATGGCATGTCACAAACCCCTATTTGAGTTCCTTTCAAAAGCTATACTTTTACCTAAAACATATTTTTTACCCATTTATTTTTTGAGTGTTTCTCAAATTTATTTATTTATTTATAGTGTTTCCTCCCAGATAGCACTATTTATTTTAGTGCGTTTCTATGTGCTATCTGTCTGTCTGTCTGTCTGTCCTTCCTTCCTTCCTTCCTTCCTTCCTTCCTTCCTTCCTTCCTTCCTTCCTTCCTTCCTTCCTTCCTTCCTTCCTTCCTTCCTTCCTTCCTTCCTTCCTTCCTTCCTTCCTTCCTTCCTCCCTCCCTGCCTCCCTCCCTTCCTTCCTTCCTTACTTCCTATCTATCTATCTATCTATCTATCTATCTATCTATCTATCTATCTATCTATCTATCTATCTATCTATCTATCTATCTATCTATCTATCTATCTATCTATCTATCTATCTATCTATCTATCTATCTATCTATCTATCTATCTATCTATCTATCTATCTATCAATAATTCCCACTAAAAATAACTCGCTTCTCCATGCAAGATGTTATTTTTCTGTGTGTTTTGTTTTGTTTCCCTTAAACTGAACTCTAAAGTTTGTTATCTATCAGTGAGATCATAATGCAACCTTTTCAGTGAATGCTTCATGTCTTAGGCTGTCATTTCGTGAAAGGCACCATGCGATCATATAACAGCATTAAAAACATACAGTAACCGCTGTGTGAACAAAGCAATGACAACATTTATATTCAGTCAGTGTGAAGGCTTGCCTTTGAAGATTTCTGGATGGTTTTGTATTTGTAAGAAAAGGCAGTTTTGCTCCGCTAAGGACCAGACCAGACAGCCAGCCTTTGTGTAGTAAGAATAGCGGCTTTTCATTTCGTTGCACAATTCGACGGAATCCAGGCTCTTGTTTCCCGGTATTGTATACATGATGCAGCGTGGATGAGTCTGAGTAATGCTTTGGTTCTGATGCAGTAATTTTCTTAAGGACATGCAGGAAAGAGCCTCTGATGCATTTGGGGATTGTAAATTCATCATACATTGTTGCATAGCCAACACACGATCATCCTTGTGTTCATTTCACTTCCCCAGAGGAAAGCATGGTCTGTTTTCTGAATAGTATAAACAGGCATTGGGCACTCTGCTACCAGAAAAACCTGAGTAAATGATCATGGTGGGAGTGTGAATGCTCCTGCCGAGGTACAGCATGAATGCAACTGTAATAATAATGATAAATATGTTCAATGGGGTTTTAAATGGTCATTACATGGATTTTTTTATATGTTCCTCAAGGTTCACTTATAATTGTAAGATTTTTTTTGCACAAAAAAACCCAAATATATATTGTCTGTCTGTCTGTATATCCTCATCTCTAACGTCATAAGACATTTCATTATTTTGTGGAAGTGTTGCCATAAGTGACGTCTGTACTTCCAAATCTTGAAAAGCAGCAGCAACTGCTGTGTAGAAGCGCTTGTAGGACTTTCAGTTTTAGCCAATGATTGTTGTTTTGCTGGTAATGGGATGTAATCTTAATTAGTTGGTTACATTTGAGTGTTAGTGAATGCTCAAGTTTCTTGTGATCAGAGTATCCCAGCGAATGCATGTTGACTGTCAGATCGGCTTGGCATCTTTCTGTTGCTCGTGTAAAAATATGTCAAGTGGAAGGGGAAATCTTTGAGGGCTCCAGGGATTTTGTGATAAGGAAATATCTATATGGGGTCAAACGAGAGGTGAAGGGGTGACGGAGACCTTTCGGCAGGTTGATGGGAAGGACGATAATGGCAGTGATCCATGTTCATGGAAAACATGGCAAAGGTTAAAAGGTCACTGACATTGGATGTTAAAAATAGCTTGCTTTAGTCTTTCTAGTCTTGAAACCACTACAGTAAAAATCTTGCTCAGTTTTTCATGGGCATGAGAATTGATCACAATCTTATGCTGGAGAAGTGATTGATGTTTTCAATGAGTGTCCCCTCACTCCACTTCGACGTATGGAGGACACACTGATCATCTTATTCCCATTCGGGACATCACTCTGAGACTGTTCTTATACCCAACAGGCCATGCGCCTATTTATACACATTCATTTGTCTGATAAAGATGTAACATTCAATAACAATAACGTTACATTTTGAAACCAAGACCCTAGCAGTCTGCATTTGCAAATTATGCTGACGTTTTAGCACATTATTGATCTTAATATTGTCATGACTGACTTGTTGAAACGTCGAGAATAATAATGTGCAATAGCATTCTGACTGAGAGCAATGTTTGTGGCAGAAGATCGATTATTTTAATTTAGCTTCTTTACCCATCATGTTCCGTTTGGCAGTGAGTGATGTTTGAGAGTCGACAAGCTTGCAGCTTCTGCTGCGTTTCATTGTCCTCATCTGCTTACTGAAGGGTGTGATGACCCTGACAAAGCGAGCGATTGGGATTCAAGATAAAGGAGTATTATCTTTCCCCAGCAATCAGATTTTAAAGGCTTGCAGTCAATGAGGCACATTCATCATACGACACCACAGCCTGACAGCTGGCAGTGCCCCCCTACGATGAACCATGACCCATGACACTTTATTTCTAGTGGGTATATGCTGTACATTAACATAGCTGCAGGCGCACACAGGCCTAGATTCTTTAGGTGCATGTTTTTCAGTGGTAACATCTGTACCCAGTGGACCATTAAGCAGAATAACATAGTAAAAGAGAATAGGGGCATGGCACACTGGCATGCATAGCCGGGATGAAAATGCCTGTGGCAGGTGCGCACCATCACTCATTTGCGTTCAGCTCGTCCTGTTCCAAGAAAACCTTAAAGGGATAGTTCACCCAGAAATGAAAATTAGCCCATGGTTTACTCACTCTCAAGTCATCCTATGTGTGTATATGACATTCTTCTTTGAGACGAATACAATCGGAGTTATATATTTAAAAAATCCTGTTTCGCAACTTGTGATGTTGGAAGTAGCGTAGTGCATCATGGCGTAGCGTAAATATTAGCAGTACGTTCCATTACTCGCATAAGTTGCGCTTTAGACTTAAGTGAAATTCGTATGTTTGTTTGGCCGGAAGCTAGTTATTTTCCTTTATAAAGCTTTAAATATGGATATTTTTCTTACACAAATGCATCACTTTGCTTCAGAAGTCCTTTATTAACCCCCTGGAGCTGTGTGGAGCACTTTTATGATGGATAGATGCACTTTTATGGACTTTCACTGCCATTATAAAGCTTGAAAGAGCCAGGACATTTTTTTAATATAGCAACTCTGAAAGAAGAATGTCATATACACCTAGGATGACTTGAGGGTGAGTAAATCATGGGCTAATTTTCATTTTTGGGTGAACTATCCCTTTAAGAGAGCTTGCAGTATTTTGGCATCCATCCATCCATCCAAACCTTGAAAATTCAAGGCTTTGTTCAAACAAGACTTTGTCAAACCAACATTCAAAGTTTGTTTAGTTACAATTTAAGAGTTCAGATGCAAAAGCCTCTAAGTGCCATCTGAAATTTTTATCAAGCTTGCATATTTAATTTCAGTAATTTCACTTAAATGGCAAAGGAAATTACCTATTAATTGTCATTTAAATGACATTACTGAACTTAAATATGCAAGCTTGATAACAAATTAACATTCTAGAAGAAAATTTCAGATGGGACATAGAGGCTTTTGCATCTGAACTCTTCAAATATTGTTCAAACCTTCTTAAAAAAATAAAAAAATTAAAAAATAAATAAATAAATAAGGCTTTGTCAAACCAACATTGAAAGTTTGTTTAGTTACAAATTACAGTTGAATTTCTTAAGCATTTTAGTTCAATTTACCTGTGCTTTACATAAAAAATTCAATTGCTGCCTCTTTTTAAATTCAGGAATTGAATTGGAATTTTAAAGGCTTGCAACTCTGCTTTGTTTACAGGTGAAAGCTCCACTTCTGACTCACAAAACTTCTAGTTAAACTACAAAAACTACCTCTATGATTTTAAATATATAAGCTACTCAAGCTTAGTTATTCTCTGAAGTCTTGAAGCCTCTGAAGAGCTTTTAGAGCTCATTCTGGAGGAAGTGTCTATATGCTGAGAGGTTTGCTGGTATGGTATTGTCCACAAATCATTTCTCCTCTTCATGTTCTTTTACAGGATATTATTCCAAACCCTTTTGCTTTGCTCAGTCCTTACTCAGCACATTCATTACCAACTCCTAATGGCTTCATATTGTATGCATACTGTCAAGGACATGCATGCACAGCAAATGAGTGAGACTACTTCTTCTAGAAGCAGGAAATGAACTTATTTATGGAAGTTATAAGTATTTCCCAAAGTCAAATATCTTATTTGGAAAGGCACAAGTTAAAAAGTTAAAAATATGAAGAAAACAATTGTACCGAATTATAAAATAAATATTTGGCTCAAAAATAAAGTCATATTATAAATGAAAATATCCACATTTTAATGCAATGGTGAGCCAAAAGGACTAAAGTGTGACCTTCAGTTAAGTTTTTGAAATGAAAATGTGTGATTTTTACATTTAAACTGTATACTTTGCACAGGAGCTTTATTTTGTGCACATCCCAGAGATCTAAACTTTTCAAGAGTAAAATTAAAATAATACAGTGTCTCATATATATGTTCTACATGGAAAGTCTAGGCTTTTTATGTAGTTTCGACGCACTTTCAGTTTAAGCCACACCCACTTGTTGTTCTTCCAAATACAAACACAGATCATTTTTGCTGCAGTCTCACCACTACAGGTAATGAACCCCATCCGGCCAAATAAATAAAAAGAAAAACACCATACACAATAATGTTGAAGGTCATGAATTTTTAATGTAGAGTTGATGAGCAATGTGGCATTTAAGACCACCAGCATGAAAAACGCCAATGCACTCGCGGTAATAAAGCGGAGCTCACATTTCCCCTTGCTTCAACCGGGAATCAAGCTTAACGATGTTCATTACGCATGCGAGCCAGCCTCTTCGGCGATGTGGCACTTTTCATTCTTGCCAGATCGGCCCCTGCTACACCCTCCCTCATTTTCTCACCACGGGAGGCCGGAGAGAGAGAGAGAAGGCAAAGCCAGGCCTTCTGCTCTTTGATGCCTACCTCCCATCATCTCAGCGGGGTTCTGAGGTGCGATTGAGCCCCACATCTATCCATTGTGTGCTTTCCCTTTAAGTGCACTGGCATTAGATCTGTCTGATGAGTAAAAAATCTGGCGAGACTTCTTAAAAAGCAACTGAGATTGATATCAGAGTTTGTGTGGATGCTAAATGCATCTGGATGGGGCATTAGTAGGCGATGGAACTCCCACTCATTACCAGGAGGCTCTTCCGCAAAAACTGGGCTGGTTTATAACAGGAAGACAAGACTGAGTTCTTAGTGTCAGATCCCTAAAAAGATATTCATCCGTGACTTCCGCGGAGCTCCAAAACCTTGTTCTCATTTCTTGAAAGGCTCGAAAAGGTTTGAGTGTCATCCGTAATCACAGATACATTCCAAAGTTTTTTTTTTTTTTGCACTGGGGGGGTGGGGGGTCTCTATAATTAAAACAAGGTTGTGAGGTGAGGCTCACCTATGGAGTTGGGAGATTTATCTTCCTCCCACGTCTCCACAGGAGCTTAGTTTATTCTGCCTCGAGCACACAAGAGTTTGCGGAGGTCCTTAAACTCAAAATGTTCCTATTAGCTTTACAATTCTATATTCCCTGGCTGCTTGACAAATGAGACACACTATCGTTGTAGGTCAACCCACACCTCCCGATGACATGACGACAAGGCTTTGCTCCCATCATTAACATTAATAGGTCGGTGGAAATAGATGCAGACTACACCCACTCTCTTTCCGCGATGTTAAATCTGAGTCATCTGACAAAAAGATTACAGATGTAATCACAATGGGAGTGCTAAAGTAGTTGAGCGAATAGAGGAAAACTGATTATGATAGGGACGATTATGGCGAGACAAGTGGACCCAATTACATGACACTTAAATCTAAACCAACACAAGTGCCTTGGCGTTTGCAGAAACTGTGTGGGATTTCTCTTTTTCAACTGACTCTTTTAGGATTAACTGTGCTCAGTATTGTGTGATTTATTTTGATCCTACAGATGTCCTGAAAATGCTGATATGTCATCTCAACTGCATTAGTTATTCGACAAGGGGTTTGTGGTTGCAGGTCCACCAATTATTGCTTGATTTGAAAATAATTTTGATGAAAAATGAAAATATAGGGGAAAATACTGTACGGTTTCTCTGTTCACAAGAGGTCCTTGATCTGAGTGAGGCTATATAATAATAGCTTTTTGTCATCAATCAACATATGGCTGTCACTACAATGATTGGAAGGCATCCTTAAAAACATGTCTTGATTAAAATCCTTTCCCTTGCTTCTAGTGACATGGATAATTGATCACCTCCTAATGCATCTTTTTTTCTTCATTATTTACCTCAGGAAAAAAAGTCTTGGAAGGGGGGGTCTGTCTCCGCTTGTTGATTTCAGATACAGATTGCAATTGGATTAACAGCAGGAGTGTTAAGAATGTGGCAGTGGAGAATTGGTTTAACTGCTCAGGATGCTGGAGTTTCATGTGCAGAGTATAACAAACCATTAACCCTCTGGTGAATCAGGTTCACTGTAGTCGTCAGAGCTTTTAAAAACAATTTTTAACCATCCAGGGTGTGTTGTTACATAACTCTATAGAATGCCTATCCTCTTTATATGTGACCCTGTATCATTGTGGCAATAGCCAACAATACATTGTATGGGTCAAAATGATTGATTTTTCTTTTATGCCAATAATCATTAGGATATTAAGTAAAGATCATGTTGCATGAAGATATTTTGTGAATTTCCTACCGTAAATATATAAAACATTTATTTTTGTGAGTGAATGCAGCACAATCGAGATTTTCTCAATGTTTCGATTTTTTTGCATCCTTAGATTCCAGAATTTCTAATAGGTGTATCTCGGCCAAAAATGGTCATATCCTAACAAACCATACATCAATTGAAACCTTACATATTCAGTATCATTATTTTAATTTTTTTAATGGTTTTGTAGTCCAGAGTCACATACTGTATGTTAATGCACATTTTTTTACACATGTATTCACACAATAACAAATTCAACATGGTGTATGATAGTAGTGTAACACAAAATATCTACTTTTAATTGTATATTTAACTTTGGATGCCCAAATATGGTTTCCTAGACCTGGATCTAGTTAATAAAGGCAGCTATATAATTTACATTAAAAAAAGTGAGGAAAAATATTAAATTCCAAAGACAACAAAATTAGTGAATACAATACAAATATTATCAAAATACGTTAAATGTGAATGTAAAAACCCAATACATTTTAACATAATTCATTAATTCATTAATTTAATAAGTGTGTTAATGTGTATTAATTAATACAAAAGCCCTATTTTTTTTCTTGTGATTTTCACAAACCTAGCATCTTTCTTTTTTATATATACACTTATAATTATTAATAGTTATTAATTTATGTATTTATCGTTAAGCCCCTTGTGCTATTTTGCTTAGAAATTGCATAGTAAAGTTATAATTTTAGTAATTATTTGTTATTTCACCTTTGGACAGCTGGATCAACATCAAGAATACACTGCCAAATCCTGCAACAATTCAAGAGAGCGTTTCTCTTCCATTTTGTGCTCTAGATTGACAATCTGTTTTACATTCGCCTGGCTTTGCTTCAGAAAAGTCCTTGCTTCAAGCATTGTGTTCTTTAGAATGTGTGTTATGGCACAGGTGTGACTCCAGCTGCACCTGACATCTTGATCCCCATTAGCCCATTGAATGCCAAGTGCCATTTTGAAGATGCGATTAGACTTTAAGGATGAAGAACAAAAAAAAAATATATAATTCTGCAGGGAAAAAGAGGGAAACTCTCCAGCATTTGTTTGACATGTGCTCCTCATCACAGATTTATTGGGTGAAAAAGCAAGGTTGATTGGATTTCCAGATTGACTGGGCAGAAATTAAACCAAGGCTTTTGTTAGCAGATGACATTACCCTTCCTGCCCACCCTCAGCCCCAGGCTGTCGACACTGTAATGAATTCATAACACGCTGCCAATCAGATGTTTATTACCAGGAGAGGCTTGAGAAAAAACACAGATCTTCTCAACATGAGTGTCCCCAGCCTCAAAATAGTTGGAGATTGTGTTAAGGCCCGTTAACACCAAGAACGATAACTATTTTGAAGTATATTAGAGTCCACAGCAACAAACAATATTGTTTTGTTTATCATAAGCACACATTGCAGTTGTCATCTGCCCCTTTAAATGCTAAAGCTCTTTAAAATCAGCTGGACTTTGATCTTATTTCATCGTTCATCAGCTAGAAAAAAAAATTCTGAAAGTGATTCGAACAATATTGTTTCTTTGTTGTTATAGTTGTGGTGTGGACTCTGCTATTCATTAAGTTATCATAGGTACTAACGTCCTTGGTGTGAACGGGTCCTAAGACTGGAGAAAACATAGACATCCAATGGTCAACGGCAGAGTGTTTGTTTATTAAGATATCTCTAAGGAACGGCTCCAGGAGAATGCTACCCATACCTTCTAGTCTGGGGTGCGTTTCCCGATAACGTTGTCTCTTAGCATTCCATGAAGACTCTAAAGGTATACCTTAACTAAAGGTACCTTAGGTAAGTCGGACCAACAATATCTAAAAGCTGCTGAATTTGCTGCCGTGGCGGGCAATTTTTTTATTTTATTTTTGCAGCTTCTGACATGGTAGGCAGGAGACTAACGTTTTCAAGGATGAAATAGTGTACAGCCACTAAATTGCTCCATGGACGAAGCTGTATTCGCTGTATCGCTGCCATAGTTTGACCAAACTCCCCACCACAATTATTCCCTTTAAATAGACTCCTAAGCCTTTACTGCCAACTGGCAGTTTTGTCAGGTTTGCACACTGATGTAGTACCGCTGGATAATATAATTAAAAAGTTTACAACCATAAATACCATGTAATTTTATTCTTTGCATGAAAACACTTCAATTAGCCTAATGGGCTTTATGCACAGCTGCACTACTTCCTGAACTTTAGCCAGCTCCTTTGTTTCCTGTCTGCCATTATTGGACAAACTGATTAATCCAGGTGTGCCTGACCAACAACAATAATCAGACACACCTGGATTAATCAGTTTGTTCAATAATGGCAGACAGGAAACAAAGGAGCTGGTTAAAGTTCAGGAAGTAGTGCAGCTGTGCATAAAGTCCATTGAACATTGGGTGTATTACAACTTCAGAATTATATTTGTATAGACTGAGAGTGGACATTGTCGGCCACAAGCGGAGTGAACTGTCAAGAGTGATAAGGTATATCCATGGCTGGTCCAGACCAACCGTACGAACGTATGACTTACAGAAGCCGTACTTAACTTAACGTTTCGGGAAACACGTATTAACGTTAAGGTAGCTAAGGGAACAGAACGACGTTTTCCGGGAAACGCATCCCTGGTCTTTCCCAATTTAGTACTGAGAAAGAACTTCATCTTGAAGTATGGCTCCAGATGGCATGTCATTGATTTTAAATGTGATTTTTAAAAGAAAATAATGTTACTCATGCTAAACTACAGAGTTTTACCCCTACCCCTAGTTTCAGTGTGTATAAAGTCCATTCACACCAAGAACGTTAAAGCTAGTATAAGCAATTTCAGAGAGGCTAGCAATACTAAGCTAGCTTTGATATCTAGATCCCACCCTCCATTCACAGTGCTCTATTCTTTACTAATTTCGGCGTTGATTGTGTTTCCATAGAAAAGCATAAATCTGAGTCTGAGACAGCTCAGAGAGGAACGTCACAGGTTGACATCTCTAAATTAAGGATATTACCGCAACATGTTTTTAAACAACCGCTTTAAATGCTCAAGCTCATAAAAGTAGGATGGATTCTGATTGGCTGTCCAAGTTTTTATTATTCATCAGCTGAAAAAAAAAACTGAAAGTGTTTCCAATTATATTGTTTTTCTGTGTCGCTATCGTTATATTTTTTGTGTGGATTTTCATTATAGTTATCGTCCTTGGTGTGAACGGGCCTTGCGAATGGTAATCAGTCAGGATATTAATATTGAAGACAGTGATAAGACAGTGGCCTTTGTCATAGACAGACAGTACACGATTTCAGACGCACCGACTGAGTAGATATTACATTTTGAATTTGAACTTACTTTGTGACTGTTAAAAAAGTATGTTATATATATTTATATGGGTATGAATATAATCCGGACATACTAGATCCGCCATGTTACTTTCATGTGACGTACCAGCGTCAGTTGCGTCGCTTTATTTATAAATGCCTTCCCATTGCCTTCAGAATCCAGTAACTTTTCATCAAATATTTTGTGAATACTATGAATTCAGACATACTGGCATTATGTTTTTGGCATACTATGTAGTAGGGAAGTATTCGATTTCTGACGCAGTGAGTGTGTGTGCAAAATCATATTACAGTATGTGATTAACTGTGTCATATGTTGGATGAGGGGAATATTGTGATAAAGAATAGCACAGATCACTCAGCTCTATAATTGGTTTGATCTTATTTGTGTATCACAGTGAACCTTCTCATTTGTCACCTCAGTCTTTGATCTAGTGTTTTTGACTGCACACCTTTAAAATGACTTTGAACCTTTGAATCTCTTCAGAAGATATGAGAAGAGCTCTCTAAGCCAGGGTTTCTCAAACCTATTTTTTAAACCACGGAACCCTTTCATACAAGCTATTTTTGTTTTTGATTATTTTTAAATAACACTTTCATATTTTTGTTGTTGGTGTGATAAAATAGTTGGCTTGGAAGCCTCCGGTTTTCACTTCTGAACTATTTCTCTGTATTTAATTGGATGGCACTCAACCTGCTTGGCCAGTTAAAGCCAATAAGTGTCACGTTACAGTCCAATGATGATGAAGAAGATTCAAATAGAAGTGTTTTTATTTTAACAAGGGCTGCATCCGAAATTGCATACTTCCCTACTACGTAGTAGGCGAAAAACAGTAAGTGACCAAATAAGTATGTCCGAATTCACAGTACTCATAAAAGAGTAGGCAAAAAGTTCCCGGATGAAGTAAATACTTCAAGATAAGAATGCACTCAAGCTTAAGTTCAATGATGGTTCATTTCTGGTGTAAAAAAAAGTTTAGTTAATTTATCTATACACCCACTCTGGGTGTATAGAAAACAGTGATGTCATCGTCCAGCTCAGTTCAGTTCTCATGTAATGGTGTCCATGCAGGCAGATCAATAATATTGTTAAATATTAATATTAATCAGACTTGATCTAATAAGTGTATGCCAAAATAATATACATTTTATTATAAATCAATTAATAAAAAAATAACTGCTAATGGCACCGATGTAACTCCAAATCAAACATGTTTACTCACTGTGATTTCATTAGAGAGATTAGACTGACGAATTTGCGATTGCTCCAAGCATCCCTGTTGCTTCGCTTAATTATTTATTATTTAGAAAATGGCTTTCATTCAAACTGATTTAGAGACTGCTAATTGCAGAGACAGTCCCCCTGGAGCATGCTGGGGTTAAGTGGAGGAGCAAGATTATGATTTCTGTAACATCACTTTCTGAGCAAGGAAAAAAAACTATATCTGAAACTATAATACGCTCTTAACCAGTAGGCAAGCTGACTTTATTGTCATGTTTGTTTTAATTCATTCAAGAAAAGAAATCTTTGTTATTGCTGTGCAGTGATGAACCTCCAGCAGTGCAGTGTTTCAGACCTGTTGAGATCAACCAATTACAATCAATACTTAAGAAAATGAGAAGCTGTTCTCTACCCTGCTGTTACTTAATTCAGAAAAAATTAACTTATTGATTGTTTCCAAATTTTGCAGTTAAATGACTAGGGCTTTATTTCATTATCTTGTGTGATTTGTGGAGGAGAAACCTTTCCATCCATTTAAAGACAAACAGCAAGTGATTAGTTCTTTCTTTCTTTCTTTCTTTCTTTCTTTCTTTCTTTCTTTCTTTCTTTCTTTCTTTCTTTGCCTTTGTTATTATTGAATAGTCGCTGTATTGAATCACGCTTTATTTATTTATTTTTGGAATTCGCAGAAAATTGCTTCCCCTTATCAGGTACACATTATAAAATCCACACTTAGATGTTAGACACACAAAAAAAAGCCCAGCTAATTGCGTCTAAGTGCTAAACTGAGCATATTAAGCCAAAATACTCTTAAAAAGCCTCATTAACGGTTAAAGTACATAAAAGTACATTAAAGGTTTAGACAGGTTTTTTTGTGAATGCAGTAAGAAGCTGATAACAGGCTTCTGCTGCGTAATTGTATTAATGTAGCTTTTACTGAAGCCATTAGGCTGACTTTTTCTTTCCCACAGATGTGCTAATGTTAACCCGAGCATGTTTCAAACCGTCAGAATTTGTATAAATGTCAAGGTTTTGGTTGTTTCCTTGTCTCCTTGAATTTTAAGAAGATGCACTTCCCATCATTTAAAACAAGCCTTTTTGAGCCAATGTAGTGTATAGTCGAATCAGTCACCCCTCCGCAGATGTCCGCCATGCTCGGCTTGCTGTCATAATAATGTTCTTTATTCCAGCTGATGATAATATCCGTTCCTATTGATGAATTCTCGGGACTAGTGATTGAGAGGAGCAGAGGACTAGATCCAGCACATTGTTCACTTTACACAAAAAGACACCGGGGAGAGGGAACTCAGTCAGGCATAAAAGTCATTTGAGAGAGAAATGCAGCTTGTCAAATACTTCAGACAATTACCCAAAGAACAAGCACAGGACATGCTCAATCTTCCTTATTTCTTAAGCACTTTCACATTCTCTGTGACTTTTACACACGTTTTTAAATCGGGGTTCTTCAGGGAGTCCTTTACAAGGGTCATGCGATCAGAGATGGACAAAAACACGGTGTTATCATAAGTCTGTTAAAACGTTAAAGTGCCATATCAAATACATTTTATGCTTTTGTATGAACCAGAGATCCCCCTTGGCTCTGTTTTTTTGTGTGGGTTCTGTGAATCTCACTTGGAACCGGTTGCCCAAAATTAAACATGATGCATTATGTTTACAAAGTCATGCATGTCCAAAGTCATTAAAATGTATATAATAATATATTTTTTATTAATATTTATAGTAGCCTACATTTATTTTTATTGATGATAGTTAAACTACTTTGGATACTAAAATTAGGTAATAATAATAATAAATATGGCTGCGAGCAGCAATTATCGGGGTTCAAGTGGTTTAAGGCGTTTAAGCACATGTGCAAAAAAATATTATGTTTTATTTAGCAAGCCTGTTACCTCATCATAGATGGAAATCATTGGGTGATGGCGGACATGTGTTTTGAGATATGTCAATGTACGCATAGACAATCATGAATCACATTCCACATATTAGCTTTCAGCATATCATTTAAAAAATCTGTAAACATGTTAAGAAGCAAATATTTAAATAGAAAAAAAACCCACAACCAATGAAAATGCTTGCAGAACTTTTTTTTTTTTTTTTTTTTTCAAAATTGTGTTTTGAGACTGACCTTGAGAAGGCATCCATATACATGAGGGCTCCCATGAGTGTCATACGGAAGATTTTAAGTGTGAGAGATGGGACGGGGGGAGGTCAAATGAGACACTCCAATCTGATCCCAAACAGGCCTATAGAGCGTCATCTGTAATGACATTGTGTGTTATTAACTCAATATGTGAATAACTTCACACTGGAGAGACAGATCTGAGAGAGTCTTTCAGGTTGTATAAAGAATAGAAATGTCATCTTTCTTGAGGCACTCTCCATCTCTGGAGAACGTTCATCGGGAGGCCAGGTAGCACCAGAGTCTTCTGATAGCTCGTCTGTTCTTTGCCCAAGCTACCCCTGTGAACTCTGTCCAACTCAATCTTCCAGCACTGTTTTTTTTTTTTTCTCCGCGGAGAGCAGATCAGTAGCTGTGTGAAGCGCTGACGGCTTGGCTGGATGTTTGGTCAACCTCTCTGTGGCACTGCACACCTCAGCCTTGGTTAAAAGTGGATGTGGAAGGAAGAGAGGAGACATCAAAGTGAACTTGGAAATCTGAAGCTGTCAAGACGGAATGGTTAAAGAAAGTTAAGTTAACCAAGGGTTATGTTGTCCATATGACGGATACTCAACTCAAGTCTTATGGAGTCTTATGATATCTTTGTGTGATATACCGGAATTTAAGTCATAATTTAAGGCATTATCTAGCCATATGCTAGAGGATGGATCTAGCAATGGAACAAATTGACATAAACTGTCACTGTAATTTATATAACATTGTTGTCATAACACAATTGGCATGACAACAGTCAATAAAACAGAGCGCAGAGCAATTCGTTTCAAATGTGATTATGTAGCTTTCTATCGTTTGCCTGGACTCTAGCATTTGGTCTGTAGCCAACTTCCATCCTCTTTAGACTAAAGTAAATTATAGGGATGCACAGTGTAGCAGTACCGTATTTGTTATATTACAGCCATTTCAAATAATTTATAATATTTATTCATATTTTTATTAATTATTATTGCAATTAGTAACATTAGTAATTGTATCTCTATTGGTCAATATTGGATATTTAATTGTACATTTACTTAAATATTTAACTTCCCCTATGTTTATAATCTAATGATGACTTAAAGTTAATCTTTAAAAATGATTATTGGCAAAAAAAAAATTGGCAGAT
Source organism: Phoxinus phoxinus (assembly GCF_949152265.1). Classification (NCBI taxonomy): domain Eukaryota; kingdom Metazoa; phylum Chordata; class Actinopteri; order Cypriniformes; family Leuciscidae; genus Phoxinus; species Phoxinus phoxinus. The sequence goes on from NC_136894.1 coordinate 6,721,157, forward strand.
CTTACAACCCCAAAATCCAGAAAAGTTGGGACATTTTGCCAAATGCAATAAATCAAGTGAACAATCTGTGCTTTGTTAATTCTCTTTCATTTTCATTTAACTGACAAAAGTACAAAGAAAAGATTTTTAATGTTTTCACTGACCAACTTAAGTGTATTTTGTAAATGTATACACTTTTGATTTTGATGGCTGCAACACACTCCCAATAAGTTTGGACAGAGGCAAAATAAAAGTGAAAAGACTACAGAATATCCAAGTTAAACTCTTTTGAAACGGTTCACAATAAGGTGAACTGGTAATAGGTGAGGGTATCATGTTTGGGTGTAAAAGGAGCTTCTCAGTCTTTGCAAGCACAGATGGGTCATGCCTCGCCAATTTGGGCCACATATCATGAGAGAATTGTCAAACAATTCAAAAATCACATTTCTAAATGCAAGATTGCAACGAATTTAGGTCTCTCAACTTCTACCATACATAACATTGTGAAAATATTCAGGGAATTCAGAAAAATCTCAGGACATTCAGGGCAAGACTCTGTTGAATGTGTGTGACCTTCGAGCCCTTAGATGGCATTGCACGAGAAACTGTCAGACAACTCTGTTAAATATAGCCACATGTGTTTGGGAGTTCATTGGAAAACCGTTGCCACTTAACAGTCAGTCGCTGCATCAAGTAATGCGAATCTCTGTTATGCAAGGAGAAAGCTATAGTGCTGGGTTCTCTGGGTGCGATCTCATCTCAGAAATATGTGCTGTGGTTGTGCTTGTACACTGCACAAACGTGTGTCTTCCTAGCATTGCAGGTTTTTATGTGTGGTTTCGGGTACTTGTACGATGTACGAGCTGTGTGTCATCTGAAGGTTTTAGATCCAGTCACTGTTCTCCACTGGAGCTGCTTCAGTCAGTTTTGTGTTTTACGCGCGACTCAAGTCCTCCGCTTTACACTCTGATATAAACTCTGCTGTCGTTTAATCAAGATTTGACGAATGAACTCGCGGCTCGACTGGACTCTTGTCGTGTCAAAACAAAGTGATCTTGCCATCTTTGATATTACTTTGGTCACTGTCGCTATGGTTACTGGTAAGAAAATACGACCTTGACTCCTAATGCATATTCATACGGACAGTATTCGACACGCTACTGTAAGCTGCTGTTTGAAAGGGACATTTCTAGGCTCACACCTGTAAAGGAAATGTGGTTATCAATCTTAAGAGCTGACAGTGTGAATATAGCCAACATAGTGTTGTAGAATTTTAATATCAGCCATTTTATTAATTATTGGCCGTAACATGAAAACAGTAATCTGCTTATTGGTACCGGCCACAATTTTAATATTGGTGCATCCCTTGTATACAAGTCAACCTTTAAAAGCTTCTCGATCATTTATTCTCTGCAATCAATTTTCTGAGGCCATCTCTTTTAAAGTTGTGATTTGCCACTCCCTCCATCCCGCACCAAAGAAACATGTGCTGTCATCACTTTCTGCCTTTCATTAATCATGGGTTTGCGTTGCTCAGCGCTGCTGGATGACCCCGTGGCCCTGGCAGGCTCTTTGTGGCCCCTACTGTAATATTTCTAATTAAGCTTGCTGCTTTGCATTTAACTCAGCTCAAGTGCAGGAGCTCCTGGATAGCCAGACTTTTCTTCCCTCACCTTGGAAAATTTACTAGAGGCCGTCACGTTCGTGCTGCAAACGGGTTTTCGGCGTGTCCTCTCTAGGGAGGCGCAGGAGAAAGACTGAAGACAGCCTTCTTTCAGATGAATAACTACTGTGTCGTGTCAGTGCATTCATGAATTACCCCTATTTATTGTCTTACAGTGTAGCGTGGAGGATTATGTTTTAAAAAGCAGTGATTAGCACTTAAATCAGTTTTGGCCACAATGAAGCATTTGTAGTTACTAGTATATAAAATGTCATTCTTATTTTTGTTGTTGTATTCCCTTTTTAAATTGTTTTGCCAAATACTGTATCTTTTTGTGAAATATGTAGATTTGTTTTGATTAATTACACTGTGAAAGACCAGGATTTTACGTGTCTTTCTTCTAATATACGTATATATGAATCAAATGAATCTAATCAATGTAGGTTGAATAGAATTTAAGTATGATCTTGATTCGCCATACAACACTGGGTTCATATGAATAATATGTGGGTTCAATACACATATTTGTGCGTGCACGTCTGTTAGGTCAAGTTTAAGTTCAGATGTATTTTGTATAGCACATTTAAAAACAACCACAGTTGACGAAAGTGCTTAAGAATGTCAGGATACACAAACAATTGAACAAACAAAAAAACAAACACAGTAGAGAATGTCACAGTATCAAAACTCAACTCAAAATGAAAGCTAAGGAATACAGTTGGTTTACTATTAACTAGGAGTTTTGACTCAAAAAACTGCTTATTGATAGTAAGTAATGTAGTTGTAGTGTGTTAAGTTTATGTATTGTGTAGGATTAAGGGATCTAGAATATGGTAATGCAGAATGAGGCTTTAATATGTGCTTTATAAGTAATAGTAAGCAATCAATATGCTAATATGCATGCTAATAGGCAACTAGTTACAGTAATAGTGAATGTTTTTCCGAATAGTGCTACCGAAGAAAATAACTATGTTCCTCTTTGTGTACTCATCTGCATTTTTTAAAATCTCAAAATCCCATTTCCTCACATCACACCTGTTGCTCCAAAATCAAGGGTAATTTTTAATTACTTGGATGACAAACGGTTTAAGGGAAATCTCGGTGATAGATACATGAGCTTATTGGAGTTGACAAGGTGCATTACACCAGTGGCATTAGAACTGGCTGGCTGTCAAAGAGCCCATTGGAAAATGATCAGGAAACACGTAAGGGAATACAGAGAAACTCTAAGACAGGGCCAACCTGTATACAGGCCTCCCAAAGTTAATCACACTGGCACAGGGCAAACATATCAGTCTGCTTTATAAGATAGAGGAGTAACCCTGGAAAGTGTTTTTGTCTGGGTAAATGGCAGCTCTAGTTTGTCTCCGGGACTTACTGCTCCTTTGAATTTGGCAATGGGACTCAGAAGAGGTTCCAACAGAGCTATATTACAGCCAATGACCAACTCCATTCCCAATGGTAAACTAATAGTTGTTACATTAATTAGCCTGTTGTTTATTGTAATAAATTCAAATAAAATGAACTCTTTCCCCTCCAGCGTTTACTTCAGAAGTTGCCAGTCATACCAACATTTCTGATCATATTCACCAAACTTTCATGTCTGCATTAATTATATTTTATCAGCACTTGAATGTGGGTGAGTTTCATAAAAAAAAAAAGCTTTCAGGTTTTTTTTTAAAAGCTGAGAAAATAGTTTTTTGTCAAAGACTTCAAACGTCCAAAAGTTTGCACTGTCGTACCTTTTTGTGGGTTAATTTTTTTTTTATTGGTAATGCAATGCAGTTTTGATTTATTTTCTGAATGTTTGGTGATCACATTAACTTATTTGTGCATAAGCAACTTCGATCCGCTCCTGGTTTACGCAGATCATCTTCAGAGATTGTTTTAAGATCTGGAGATGGTTCATTATTTTAGAAGAAGAAAACAATTGTCAATAGCAGGGAAGCGTTGCGGCATAAATGACAGAAAATATTGTCAGTGCGAGATACATCATGGCTCTCATTTTCTCATTCTTTTGTTTCACACTCAGAGAACGTTTTTTTCTAAACAAATAAATGTATAAAAATCAAGATTTTTGGAGTATGTTTTTTTTTAAAGAAAATACTATTTCCATTTTTCTAATTAAAAATGTCATGCTCAATTCAATGCGTTGCATGCGATTTCTTATAAGTGTGTTTATGACTTTTATTTATCATAGTAATCACCCAGCACATTGGTGATTGATCACAGGGGATGACATAGGGCAGTTCTCATTTGCATGAGGATCTTCAGTGGGGATATGAGAAGCAGGCGAGATAATTATCTTAATTAAAGTCGATGTCATTGGGAAATGTGCACAAACAAGCAATAAAGCCTCTATCCCCTCTTCAAGACACCAAACAACTCTGTCCCCGAGGGCATCCACAAAAAGCTCCACATAAACCGTGTCATAAGCCACGGAGACGTCAGATATTCAGTTCAGTATAAGAAAAAATGGAATGGCGAGTGATGCAGAAAATGATGCTATATTGCAGATGCAGTATGATGCTTTTGTCAATATTTGTCAGTGTACTTTAATCTATAGTACCAACTCAGCAGCATAGCAAGTTTTTAATTCCCATAAGGAACATTTAGTGTCATATTTAAGTAGGTTTGGAAAATTCAGTTTCTTCGCCCAATAATATATATATATATATATATATATATATATATATATATATATATATATATATATATATATATATATATATAGCCTATATATATACACACACACACACACACACAGTATAGGCTACCGGAGTACATATATTACATGTGGCACTATTTTGATAAATTAGCATATTTAAAGTTTAAACATTGCATTCTTGCCTAAAACAATGTAAACTACAATTCGTGTCACAACAACAGTAGTGTTTTGAACATTATGTGGATTTTCTGATACTGGTGGAATATCAGCACTCTTCAAGGCCTCTCGGGCAATCAAGCTACCATTTAAATGTTTGAGCCAGTAAATTCAAATAAATGCTGTTCTGTCATGACAACTCTCAGAATGTTTGGCATGGTATATGGATATGACAATGTTGATATGTTTGGTCTTGGCAGAATAGATTTGCTTCGCTGCTGCTGTTATTGCTGCTGCTGCTGAGCAAGTAGCACTTGCAACTGCCAATACATACACAGACTTGCTGCTGCTGTACAGTGTAGCATGCAAGAATTACCCTTAGCAGATCTGTACAGGTGGAGCTGGGGAAGGTTGAGAGTTAGAAGTAAGATCATTGGCTACTGATGCAGCAGGAACCAATCAGCTGCCCAATGAATGATGTGATTGCAAGCAGATTGAGTTGACCTATCAGCCTGCACCATCTAGTTTTCATAACAGAACTTTGTGGGGTTTTGTTAATCAAGTTAACAAAATTGGTTAATTAAGACAATCAAGCAGCACAACCATTTTCAACAATGATCATAAGTTTTTGAGCACCAATTTAGCATTTTAAAATTATTTCAGGATCATGTGACACTGAAGACTGGAGTAATGATGCTGAAAACTCAGCTTTGCCACCACAGGAATGTATCACATGGTAAAATATAAATTATATAAAACCGTAAAAAACAGATAAAATAGAAAACCGTTATTTTAATAATGCTTCATGATATTGCTGTTTTGCTGTATTTTTTATCAAATAAATACAGCCTTGGTGTGCATACCTACTTATTTAAACGTTGTACCTCCCAGTGTGGCATCAGTTATGTGCTTAAAATTTCTAGTCCAATGTCATAGTATCCAAACTTTGACAAGGCTTTGAGGGGTTGCTCACCATCAAGAATGGCGCTTTGGTGGTGCAAGAAGTCGCTACATCAATATTGACTTGATGAGACTCTCCTGCATTGTGCTAGAAGGAACAGTCTCTGAACATATCACAAAAACAGAGAGGATGGGATGCTTTTGATGGAGGTGTCTCCTCTGCTGCCAGTAACTCTTTGAAGAATACAAAGGGCTCCTAATTTGCGGAACTGACATTATGTAATTGCATGGAGAGAAATATATCTTCAATTAAATTTGTATCCCCCCTTCCAATTTCGTTTATGATTCAGACCCTCATTTATAACACCCTGCTAAAGTAATTCAATGAGCCAGAAATGAACCTGGTCAGACAGACTTTTCTCCATTAGCTTTTGCCCTGATCGTCTCAATAATTAAGAAGAATCAATGCCTATGAGCTGTTGATTTTAGAACTCAATGCCTCTGCGGTGTATTAAAAGGAGAATTACAAGTGATTAGGATCAGGTAATCACATTTGCCAGTGCATCTTTTTCTTCCTTTGCGCTTGTGAGTAATCGAGTCAGGCTCATTAGAATGAAACAGTCACATGATCTCGGACACGAGATGCACGTTGCGTTAGTGCGTTGCCTTTTCAGGTCGTGCTCTACAGCAGAGAGAACATGGCGGGGCTGGAATTAATCATGCAACTTAGCGGCATAAATGGTTCTTGTGATGTTTAACAGTCTTGTGGGATTCGCCACACATGTTGAACAGAGAATTACACGTGTGATCATGTAACCCTTTAGCGTGACATCAATGTATTGGATTTGATTATTATTTCTCTCTAATTATTATGGAAACATTGTGTGCTTGAGTCAAGTGTGATGTCGAAGTGGATAATTCAGGTAAAACACATTGGGCCCTATCTTGCACCCAGCGCAATTGACTTTGTACACCGACGCATGTATCATTCCTATTTTGCACCCACGCACAGCAGACTTTTCCCTCCACAGACGCACGTCGGTAAATTAGGGAATGAACTTGCGCTCGCGGGGGCGGTTCAGCGAAAAGAGGAGGCGTGTTCCGGCGCAAAACTTCAATGGTGCTATTTTCCAGTTTTAGAAAGCAATTCCGCCACTGACCAGGAAAAAAACAGTCTAAAGACAGTGGCGCGTTGCGCGTTAGTGATATGGTATTTTAAGGGCGCGTGCTTGGCCATAATGTAGTGTGTTAACGCGCATCCACTTTGATTCTCTAATATAAACAGACGCAGGCAGCAGTTTTCATTTTTGCAAATCATACATTATTACAAGGAAAAATATTAACACACGAGGGAAATCGTTGTTGTGTTGTGAAGATGTGGAAAAAGATCTATCTAGATAAAAAAAAAAAAAAAAAAAATAGATTAGGCTACACATTTACCCAAATTATACGCCTGTTTAACCGAAGCTAATTTGGGTGTGTTTCTCCCATCATCCCCAATGTCACTTCTCTGTGTTTTACGGTCCTGACGAGAACGTCGGTCTCCTCGGCTGTGAACCGCTCCTGGCGTGCGCTGGCAAATCCGCCATTATAATAGCAATCCGCTGTGGAACAAGCGCGCCTGCTCTTAAAGAGAATGTGAGAGGACGCTCTGATTGGTTTATTTCACGTTATGCCCAAACCACACCTATGAATAATGAAGCTACTTCGGACCAACCCCTTTTTAGATTTGCGCCAGGCGCAAGAGTCATTTATCCCGCCGGGAAAATAGCAACAGCGCCGGGATCCGCCCACAAAGTTACTTGCGCTTTGCGCTTTGACACTTGCGTTTCAGATCGTTAAAATAGGGCCCATTGTCTTACAGTCGTGGCGACATCACTTATTGGATAGTTCATATAGTAAATCTGTACATTTTGTGTAATAAATTTCAGCTAATGTTATTTTAGTACCACCAGAAAATACAGTTATTACATTTAAATGCATTTTGTTCTTTTCAGCATCTTTTAGATTCACTCACAAATGAAAAAAAATGAGCACCCATTAAAAAAAAAAGTGTATACAGTATATTAATATATCTTCCATATTTATCTAGCAGTATTTTTAGGTTAAATAAATCTCTGTGTTAGCATGTAGTCCATGAACCTTGAAGACCCCTTTAAATATCATAATGAGTCTTCAATTTGACATGGTACATTTAATTTAAGAATAATTTAAAGTCTCCCCAAAGACAAAAACTAAATTAATGCAGAATGGCGCAACATGTTTAATGGATCTCGTCTGTTTCCCGCCCATTAATTCTGAGTAACATGACATTGGTTAGTGAAGTATTTCCAATGTTCTCTAGACTATTGCCAAGGTGCACCTATCTATGAACCTGCAATGCTACTCAGTGAGAGCAAAAGATTGATGATTTGTTTATTTAAATGAGGCAAAGTCCTCTCTTTTTTTTCATAGATATCAAATGTAAATTTATGTCCCTGTTACACTTTTAATTTTTACACTTAAAGCTGTGTTTATTAAATATTTTGATGAATATTTCATCAAGTTTTTGTTTTTACACATTTTAACATTTGTTCCAAACTAATAACTAAAGGCAGTAACAATTTAAACAATATGTTTTATTTTATTAACTAATATTCAACTTATCTTTTTAATAGTCAACTTATTTTCAGCGTCATCAAGCTTGTTCACACTGATCACAGACATGGCGATCTCTTTCCCCTTTCCTTCTCGGAGGAAACACCCCAAAATCCAGAAGAAGAACACCACTTGGCAACCTCTTGCTCTCACAGAGACTCGCAACATTACAGTACTATATGGCACATTCATTCACATTTAAACTAGTTATACATTTACAGTATGGTGATAATAGCATGGGTCCAGCACCGATTTGTCAAACTCATAATTGATGGCCCTTGATTTAATTTTAAACTCCCACACTAGCTGCTAATGCCTGATCTGATTGGTCAAAGGGTCAGCGTGCGGGTCTTCATGGGGATCTTATTAGATTTAGGCTGGTCTGATGTGATACTGACTCCTCCCTGTCTGGAGTGTTGATTGCGTCTTGATGACTTGGAGAATGTGAATGGAGGACAGGAGAATGGAGGAGTCTTTCAGTGTATGGGGAAAATAGGAGTACAAGCAATAGTCATTTACCTCCAGGTCCTAGGCGGTAAGAAAGTCTATGTGCAGCACACTTCAGTGATTTTCACTCTCTCTCTGGAGAATGGTGGAATCAGCAGGGAATAATGCTGGAATGCTATGGTAATGCATTTTCCATTACTACTTTTATTCATATAGCTGACTGCAGTGATTTCATTAGAGCAGTGTTTCACAGTTTTGTTTTGTTTTTCCCTTTATGTAACCACAGTCCCAACATTATATAAAAAGTACAATATTTACTGACACTTTTGGTCAGTTTAATGCATTCTTGCTGAATTTTATTTTTATTTTTTTTATAAAAAAAAAAAATCGGCCTTTCTGTAAAACTTTAGTTTAGGGTCCAGTTCTCACTAACTATTGCTTATTAGCATGCATATTACTATATTGGCTGTTTATTAGTACTTATAAAGCACATATTAATGCCCTATTATGCATGACCAGATTCTACATCCCTAAATCCTACCCAATACCTAAACTTAAAAGCTAAATTACTATTAATAAGCAGTAATTAAGAGTTTATTGTGTCATAGTTAATTGTTAGTTAATAGTGAGAATTGGACCCTGAACTAAAGTGTTTAATATTATTATTCCTGCTCACTACATCTTAAGTCCAAAACATTTAGATTGTGGTGGTTTGCCATACATTTTGAGAATTATTGGATATGGATATGGGTATGGATATATGGATATGGATATGGATAACCCTTAATTTTTTCAATTTTTTTTTGTTTTTGGCACCACCAGAAAATAACTAGATACATTTAAATGCATGTATTATCAAAAGATTGGGACAGCAATATCGCAAAGGTTAGCAGAATGGCACAGAAATTGATGTAGATCTGATGCCAACTATACAAATATTGCCTTTCCAAACTAGCGATAATCAAATTATTGTCTGTATTCACCTACTCTCACCTCATCAATCTCTGTCTTGTTTTGGGATGCATCTGCATGCTCTGAGGCCAAACTACAGGGCAGTACTGAGACCACAGAGGAGATCACGGGCTATAACCTGCCCTCTGTTTATGACCTGTACAGCTCCATGGGAATGCCACCTTTGAATAAGCGAGTCTGACCTCTCAAGTCACCACCTGTTCCAGGCAAATGGCTGAGGTCAATCATGCTAAAAACCCGCATTGGTTTCTATTACGCCCGCTGTGTTCTGCCACAACAATCCATTCGGTCTGTAACTCGCTCCTCAATGCACACAGATTTCTGACTCTGATCTCTTGAGCACATTTGTTACGTTGCATCTGGATCCCCTTCCTTGACATATGAGCAGTTGACTAGTTTTCATTTTTCATGGCTCATTATGAAGTCTACTTTATGTGCAGTAATTAGGTTTATTCATCAGAATCTATTGTTCGCTGTACCAATGCAAATATTCAGTCACCCGCAACAAATGGAATCCAGATGCCCTAAATGTTACATGAAATTTAAAACCATCATGCAAATGTATTTTATGCTTGTTCTCATTACAAATGCATGCTGTTTACTCCGGCACCCTTTTGGTTTCATAATGTCTTTAGAAATCTTTTTTTTATACTAGGTTTTTTTAACTAACATATTTTCTATATATTTTTGGTGTTTTATGTGCAACACACAAAATCCAGTTAGACGTTTTTCCCATTATACCTATCAAAAAACAATACACATTTTGATTGCGTTCTGCTGGCTTTCACTAGATGGCAGTGTTTTCACTTCTAGTGATTTCCAAGTGCATAGGTGAAGCAAAGTTTCTGCCTTTGACATGAACAAAGCTGCTTTGCCCACAGAAAATGTGTGTTGGAGTCACATTTTCCGAATGTCCTGCCTCAGATCCAATCAAATATGGGAAGCATTTAAATGAGCATTTATGAAAATAAATTAAGAGATTTTAGTAGAGGAAGAATGTAATTATATATTTAATAATATATAAGTATATTAGTATAGAAATATATATAAGACATCCTTATATATATATATATATATATATATATATATATATATATATATATATATATATATATATATATATATATATATATATATATATATATATTATTTCTTATATTTTATATGTTTAATAATTGTAATAATGATGTTATCAAATAATTATAAATTATTAAAATTGTACATAATCACATGCTTATATTTTATTTTAAATACAATTTTAAAACATTTATTTATTTTAAGTTTTATATTACGGTATATATTTAATATATTTAATATTGGTTTAAAATTGTTTTAATAATTTTAATAATAATTTTAAATAAATAAATGAGGTTTTTCAATTATTATACTTTTTAAAATTGTATATAATAATATCATTTTAAACTAAATTATAAAGTGATTATAAAAATGTATTTATTTATAAATATTTTACAATTTTATTTTTATATATTTATTATATTATAAGTAGACGTTTTAATAGTCTTACTAATCATTTTAAATTTAAATTAATATGTAAAATATTTATTTATTTATTTAAAATAGTCTAGATTTAAATAAAGTATTTATTTATTTAAATCTAGACGGGGATTTTGAACATTTAAAAGGAACGCAAAAAAATATTTAAGATTTTGTGCTATTTTTAGCTCACTAACAGTCAAATATAAGCTCAGATTCTAAGCAAAAGTGGAGAAAAAGTAAATTCACAGCCATTTTTTATATCACTTTTTCAATCAAATTGCAATGCATAAAATATAATTTGTAATTTAAAACTTTTCATGCATATAGAATAGAAAATATCTGCATTTATCCCAGTGGTCTCAGACTTTTGGATCCCACTGTGTAAGAGGGCAAGAGACAAAGAGCTGCTGAGAACAAGCATGAATGAGCCGAAGTGATTTAAAAGTGTGGGTCTTTCCCTGTAAGCACTTTTTTCTTCTTTTACGAGGTTGCTATTGGCATGACCTGAGCAGAGCAATGGGATAAACAAAGCGTGGAGTGAGCAGCTCCAGCCCTAATGTACAGAGTGTCAGAGCTCCTCTCCCTCTCACTGGCCATCCGCAGATAAGAGCAGAGAGCAGAGGCCACAGCGCACCTTTCAGAAGCCATGGGAGCTTCTTCTCATATGTGATAAGATGAGCTTACTATAGAAAGCTGAGATTGGTGGGTGTAGAAAGTTTCTTCCAGGACAGGCGGGTGGGAATGTACTGCAGAGCTGCTTTAATTATTTACACGGGCTGTCAGAAGGGTTTGAATATGTGCTGCGGATTTGCTTGAGCTCCGGGGACATTAATAGGAAAGTGTTTAAATGGTGTTGAGACATCAGGGAACAGCTGGAAATCACAGTCAGGAGTTTGATCATGGCATTGTGTACACTGCCTGGAGGCATTTGAAGTCTAAGGGGAGGTCACACTTTGATAATCAAACTAAACTGTCACTGAGCATTGCTGCTTCTCCTGTGCATCAGCCGTGAGATCAGATGTGTTTGTGTGCTGTGTGTGTAACATGAATCGCCGCATCTGCTGTTTAAAACAGCCTTCATTAGTCCGACTCAAATGTGTGAAGACTGAGGCAAATACTGTACCACTGATCAGATGATAATGGACATGTGCTTTACCACTGGACCAGATCATCACACACTCTGCAGTTCTTTCTTCTCGTCCCTTTTCTTCTTCCTTCCTGTCTTCCTTCCTGTTTTCCTTCCTGTCTTCCTTCCTGTTTTCCTTCCTGTCTTCCTTCCTGTTTTCCTTCCTGTCTTGCTTCCTTCCTTCCTTCCTTCCTTCCTTCCTTCCTTCCTTCCTTCCTTCCTTCCTTCCTTCCTTCTTTCCTTTCTTCCACTTGAAAACAGAATACTTCCCCCCCTCTCTTCCTTGATTTATTTCCTCCAAGTTCAGATAAAGACTTCTGTTTCCCTTCCTTTATCTTTTATTTCCTTCCTTCTTTCCTTCTTTCATTCCTTCCTTCCACTTGAAAACAGAATACTTCCCCCCTCTCTTCCTTGATTCATTTCCTCCAAGTTCAGAATACAGACTTCTGTTTCCCTTCCTTTATCTTTTATTTCCTTCCTTCTTTCCTTCTTTCCTTCCTTCCTTCCACTTGAAAACAGAATACTTCATCCATTTTCTTCTTTGATGTCTTTCCTTCTTTCCTTCAAGTTCAGATACAGACTTCTGTTTCCCTTCCTTTATATTCTTCCTTCCTTCCTTCCTTCCTTCCTTCCTTCCTTCCTTCCTTCCTTCCTTCCAGAATACTTCATCCCCTCTCCTCCTTATTTCATCCTTTCCTTCAATCTGTTTAATTGAACTAAACTATTTTATTGTTTACTCAAACACACTTCCCTCCTTTCTTTATTTCCTTTCATTCTTTAATATTTTTTAAACCTGAAACTTTTAATTTAATTTATTCTTTACTTCCATCCCTCCCTCCCTCCCTCACATACGTCCGTCCTTCCTTCCTTCCTTCCTTCCTTCCTTCCTTCCTTCCTTCCTTCCTTCCTTCCTTCCTTCCTTCCTTCCTTCCTTCCTTCCTTCCTTCCTTCCTTCCTTCCTTCCTTCCTTCCTTCCTTCCTTCCTTCCTTCTTTCTTTCTTTCTTTCTTTCTTTTTTTCTTGACAAAAGTTCAAAGGCTAAAACTAAACTAGGCTTGGACTGTTGCCTCACTGTTTGCCTGAGACTCAGTCAAGATTAGTTTCCCCAGCATCATGCCCATGAATGTCAGCTTTGGAGAGAACAGGTCAATAACCCTATCACCCTCAGGGGGACTGGCTTGTCCAACAGAGACATTTAAAGAGAGTGATCTGAGTTCGAGTGAGGGAAAGGCAGGGTGACAAATTATGTTTGGAGACACTTAAGCAGTTTTCTAAACACAGGATTGATGCAGCCATTTGAAAAAGCTCAGGAAAAATTTCCACTTGGCAGCACATTGCATGTAATCAGATTGTTCTGCTTAACAGGTAGGAAGTGCCTTTTTGGCCATTTTTACCCAGTAATTACCCTATAATTCAGCGTTAAATCAATGCATTTGTAGCGTTGGGAGTATAAAGGAATGGAGTGAGGGTTACCCCACTTTTAACAGAAACGGCAAAATATGATCGACTACGCCACCCCGGAAAACCAGGGAAATCGCCCTAATGGCACACAGGTTCGTTTGGTTGGATGGGTGAAAAGACAGAGTCATATAAGTAGAAAAGCTTTATTTTCTCCATAATTGTTGAATAAATATTTGGAAATTCACAGTTAAAAACTCTTACACTGGCATTAAAATATAAGGAACACCATCGATCAGAATCCACTCACATACATACATACATACCACTGAATTTAAAGAAACTCAACCAGGAGCAGAGGTATCTGGAGGTAAGGGTCGGCTGCCAATTTGAAAACTACCCCCCCAATAGTCCACTACAAATACCCAGCCACACACACACGTGAAGGTTAGATACCAGAAGACACAGCACTAGGTGTGAGCACACCACACAGATGGCAGTTTCGCCTTCACCCTCCAGAAACACCCAGCTCCTGCAACAAAGAAAACAATAAAAAAAACACACAACGAACAAATACAGCTCAGGGAAGATAAGATGTCAAATACCTCAAGGATTCAAACCCTTGACCTAAAATTAGGACTCAAAATACCACATGAAACCAAAATCCACTCGGTTTCAGTGATCAAAAATACAAAGAGAAATAAACAAAGAAATAAAACAAAAACATTTAATCATATAGATTTATAAATCAATGGAGTTCCATAGGCGGCAGCCAGAGAAGACAGCCCGCCCGCACAATCAGACGAGTCGCACCATACTTACAAGTAATGTACGTGCAACAGAAACATACTAAAAGTTACTATCCTGATGACGTTGAGGCAAAACAGCGACGCAGTCGCAATTATAAGCGATCCCAGTTCAGCATTGATACTCGATTCTTACGAATAGCCCAAGAGGCCGTCAATTATGCAGGGGGAGCCTGCCGAGCAGAAAGATAATGTTAAAAACAGAAGCAAATTATTAACACACAAAACTAAAATCTTACATACCACGGGGTGATCCCGGCGCGCAAACCGGTTCGCAGTCGCGCATCATATTGCAATACAGCAGCTCAGTCAGGAACACATGCTATCAATGACATGCTATCAATGCCACCAAAAACAAAACGTAAGTAACCAGCCACAATCAATTTATTCTTGTTATATAAAAAACGGCTACTAATACCTGCGAGGTGTGGGCAGCAAGCACACAGCAAACGAGGAAGCCAGCTTACAGTCCAAGCTTGCGGCAACCACGGATGACGTCACAAGGACAATACCAAGACGCATACCATGTAGCAACCACACCTCCCATATATCATACAAGAAAGGGGCGGGGGCTTAAACTAAGCACAGGTGAATGGAATCATCATAAGTGGTTTCAGTCACCCTGCTACATTCCACCCCCACATTATGAATCGTCGCCCCGACGATTAGTCCCGAGCCCCAAGAGACTCACCTCTGCTGTGGGACCTAGCAACCACCGAGGGAGACCCCCATTACTAGTCCTCTGGCCATGACGGCTATACAACGAGAAACGAGTGATACACAAGTTCTCTGCCATAACGGCTACACAACGGGAAACACGAGAGATACCGGTTACAAGTACTCTTGCCATGACGGCTACCTAACGAGAAACGAGTGATACACAAGTTCTCTGCCATAACGGCTACACAACGGGAAACACGAGAGATACTGGTTAAAAATACTCTTGCCATGACGGCTACACAACGAGAAACGAGTGATACACAAGTTCTCTGCCATAACGGCTACATGACGAGAAACACTGGTTACAAGTACTCTTGCCATGACGGCTACACAACGAGAAACGAGTGATACACAAGTTCTCTGCCATAACGGCTACATGACGAGAAACACGAGAGATACTGGTTACAAGTACTCTTGCCATGACGGCTACACAACGAGAAACGAGTGATACACAAGTTCTCTGCCATAATGGCTACACAACGGGAAACACGAGAGATACTGGTTAAAAATACTCTTGCCATGACGGCTACACAACGAGAAACGAGTGATACACAAGTTCTCTGCCATAACGGCTACATGACGAGAAACACTGGTTACAAGTACTCTTGCCATGACGGCTACACAACGAGAAACGAGTGATACACAAGTTCTCTGCCATAACGGCTACATGACGAGAAACACGAGAGATACTGGTTACAAGTACTCTTGCCATGACGGCTACACAACGAGAAACGAGTGATACACAAGTTCTCTGCCATAACGGCTACATGACGAGAAACACGAGAGATACTGGTTACAAGTACTCTTGCCATGACGGCTACACAACGAGAAACGAGTGATACACAAGTTCTCTGCCATAACGGCTACATGACGAGAAACACGAGAAATACTGGTTACAAGTACTTTATATGAATGAGAACAATCATAAAACTCTCGAAATGCAGAAATAATTTTATCTGGGTCCCCTTTGTTCCTTTTTCACCGTCGAACGGTGCCGAATCTTTTCCTCCATAATAATGCACTCACCAATCGGGGAAGCCAACTGACAGGGGAGATCCGGTTCACACCAGCTACGCCGCTGTTTTGCCTCAACAAAAAAAAAACACAAGATACCAACAAACACACAGAATTGTGCAAAAATCTATTTTTCTTTTTTTTTTCTAAATATACATAACTACGTCCTCACCCAACACACCAAAATATGGAAACCCTGCCGACACTACGCCAAATGTAGCGTTGGGAGTATAAAGGAATGGAGTGAGGGTTACCCCACTTTTAACAGAAACGGCAAAATATGATCGACTACGCCACCCCGGAAAACCAGGGAAATCGCCCTAATGGCACACAGGTTCGTTTGGTTGGATGGGTGAAAAGACAGAGTCATATAAGTAGAAAAGCTTTATTTTCTCCATAATTGTTGAATAAATATTTGGAAATTCACAGTTAAAAACTCTTACACTGGCATTAAAATATAAGGAACACCATCGATCAGAATCCACTCACATACATACATACATACCACTGAATTTAAAGAAACTCAACCAGGAGCAGAGGTATCTGGAGGTAAGGGTCGGCTGCCAATTTGAAAACTACCCCCCCAATAGTCCACTACAAATACCCAGCCACACACACACGTGAAGGTTAGATACCAGAAGACACAGCACTAGGTGTGAGCACACCACACAGATGGCAGTTTCGCCTTCACCCTCCAGAAACACCCAGCTCCTGCAACAAAGAAAACAATAAAAAAAACACACAACGAACAAATACAGCTCAGGGAAGATAAGATGTCAAATACCTCAAGGATTCAAACCCTTGACCTAAAATTAGGACTCAAAATACCACATGAAACCAAAATCCACTCGGTTTCAGTGATCAAAAATACAAAGAGAAATAAACAAAGAAATAAAACAAAAACATTTAATCATATAGATTTATAAATCAATGGAGTTCCATAGGCGGCAGCCAGAGAAGACAGCCCGCCCGCACAATCAGACGAGTCGCACCATACTTACAAGTAATGTACGTGCAACAGAAACATACTAAAAGTTACTATCCTGATGACGTTGAGGCAAAACAGCGACGCAGTCGCAATTATAAGCGATCCCAGTTCAGCATTGATACTCGATTCTTACGAATAGCCCAAGAGGCCGTCAATTATGCAGGGGGAGCCTGCCGAGCAGAAAGATAATGTTAAAAACAGAAGCAAATTATTAACACACAAAACTAAAATCTTACATACCACGGGGTGATCCCGGCGCGCAAACCGGTTCGCAGTCGCGCATCATATTGCAATACAGCAGCTCAGTCAGGAACACATGCTATCAATGACATGCTATCAATGCCACCAAAAACAAAACGTAAGTAACCAGCCACAATCAATTTATTCTTGTTATATAAAAAACGGCTACTAATACCTGCGAGGTGTGGGCAGCAAGCACACAGCAAACGAGGAAGCCAGCTTACAGTCCAAGCTTGCGGCAACCACGGATGACGTCACAAGGACAATACCAAGACGCATACCATGTAGCAACCACACCTCCCATATATCATACAAGAAAGGGGCGGGGGCTTAAACTAAGCACAGGTGAATGGAATCATCATAAGTGGTTTCAGTCACCCTGCTACACATTGTTTGTTTGGTCTTGGGTTGTTTTTTTTCCGGCAGAATTCCACTCATGTCGTACTCAACCTCGTTATCCTGACTCCCATATTTTGTCACTGTTTTATCTCTCTTGAGACCTTCTATAATTTGTATTTCTCACACACCACCAGTAATTCCTAAAAGCTGCGTTCAAGTTCTGAGCCACCTGACCCTGTTCTTGTTTTCAACCAGATGAAAGTGTTCGAGTCATGGCCCATTCCCGAGTTCATGCTCAAAAACCCTGATTAACGTTCGTGACTGAGCAACATTATGGTGAAAACCCAGCTACAGGATAAAAAGCTTGCAGCTTGTACCTAACACTTTTAAAGCACACAAAAATAACAAAATTCCCATCAGGATTTACAATCATACCACACTGATTCACATTCATAATGATGTTTATCATAATGAAACCTGAAAGTCTGTTTAATGTAGTGTGTAAAAATGGAAAAGACCTTGCTCAAAATTCACAAAGTAATTATTGCCAGTGAAAAAAAATTACAGCCAATAATATCCGAATACATCAAATATAAGAGTTATCTCCTTAAATATAAGCCAGATCTTAATATGTACGTAGATGAGTACAGTGTCAGCTCAAGGTGAAGTTAATATCAGTCTGATACACTTTAAACTAGTACCCATTCTGTGACATGTAATGGCAGAAATACCTCATTCCTGTGCCATTGTCTGTGTTTATAGGCAAGGGATGGTTGAGTCTTATTATGCATCTCCTTGTAAAGTAAGTGCTATCCATTATTTCTGTGCTCCAACCCCTGGATGTGGTAGTGGATGGAGCAGTCTCATTGCTCCTATCAGATGAAGCGGGATAATTAGAAACTCGGTGGTGTGTTTAATCGGGCAAATAAAAAACGTTACCACTCGCTGTGTTACCACTTTTCATCTGGCTTGCGTGCCCGAGCGCTTCGTCTTTCCACTCTCTCTTGCTTTTGCTTGCCTAGACGTGGAGGAAGTGAGACGATGTCTAGCACTGTGGCAAATGACCCGGATTGGAGAAAAACTTGGGTGAACGAGTAATGAAGCGTGCTGATTGGATATTAAATGTCACCTCATTCCTATCAACAAACAGATTACTTTAATAAAGGTTCATGTTACTTTGGTTTCACTCAGAGTGTTGTTTAATACGGACATAAACGTGTAGAGGTGTACTAACTCTGATGACCTTTGTTTGTAGGCCCCCAGGAAGTAATTAAAGTGCAAGTTTGGTGAATTTGGTCTACTTTCATAGCTGGGTGAAGTATGCTCCTCTTGAAGACGTAGTTTAATTCTGTTTATGAGTATCATAAAGTCCTCTTGGCGCACGCTGCATGGTACACTCGTTAATGTGAAATGGCCTGCTCTTAACACAGGGCTCTCTCTCTGCATCACTGCAGCGGTCAGTTATACCGAGACTTCTCTAGCTCACTCATGCAATCTTAAATGCTCTAATAACCCTCTAGCTCAAGGGTCATCATACATCAAGATTCACTGCGCCTCTGATACCAAAGGTTATTATACATAGGTTACACTTTATTTCGATAGTCCACTTTAGACATTCCACTAACTATAAGTAACTTTGCAACTACATGTCAACTAACTCTCGTTAGAGTATTAATAGACGGCTAAGTTAGAGTTAGTAGCATATATTGACATCTACTTACTAAAAGTTAGTAAGTAGAGAGTCAGTAGAATGTCTGTTGGGGGAGCATCAAAATAAAGTGTTAGCAGTTATTAAGCAGACTGTCTATTAATCTAATGACTAGTAGTTACTTAAAGTTATTAGGATGTCTAAAATGTGAAAAGAAGTTTCAATTGTCCATTTCTTGAAAAAGTCAAGTATTAGCACATAGGTTGCCTTGTTTCGTGTAAAACTTTGGCAACTTAAAGTTTAACAGAATATATGTCCGTCTATTAACTCTCTATTTTAGTAGCAAGCACCTCACAATCATTTTTTTTTTATGTAAAGTGCATGTGTTAGTATAATTATATTAACAGTCACAGGATATTTTACTTGCTAGATTGTACAATTTAAAAAAAAAATTGTAGTAAAAATGTAGCTAGAATTATGTTGCAATGCTTCATATTTAAAACAACCCAATAAACTATTTACACATCTTACCTTTGGTCATGTAATGCAAGTTGGAGGTTATCCTAACCTTAAAAATAAAGTGGACCTATTATGCCCTTAAACTTGTTTTTTTGTTTTGGGTGTCTACTATAGAATTTGTGCTTGAATGTTCAAAAAACACCTTATTTGTCACATAATTTACATTGTTGCAAGCACCTTTCTTCCCAGTCTGTCAGCAAAGCTCTGTTTAGTTCCTGTCTCTATGAAGCACCTTCGTACGAAAATCTCAACGTGCTCTGATTGGTCAGCTTGACCAGTGTGTTGTGATTGGTCAACTGCTTCAAGCATGTTTCAGAAATGTCAAGTCCCTTAGCATAACCACAAATTTCAACAAACTACTAACGCAACTCAACCAGGCCTTACCCGCCTTTATTCTGCGTATGCCTTTGGCATGAATTATTTCAATAAGGAATATTGTGACGTGTTCGTTCACAGAAGAATCCCCAAGACTACAATTGAAGCATTTCAGGGAATTTAGAAATAGTGCTTACTGATATTGAGAATTACACCCTTGGGGGTGACTGTGTCCTTTGTACTGTAACTTTGCAGACCTTTGTCATGCTCAAACAGCAGCAACACACTTAAGAAAGTTGAACATGTAAAAAAGCACAATGGCTCCTCTTTAAGATTGTTTTGTGAGTCTGGCCCCAAAGCGTCTGTTAAAGATGACCCGTGTGTCGCTGTGAATCATGCTCTAAACCTTGAGTGGAAATCTTGATTGGTAAAATTAAGAAGATCTTGAGACAGTTCACTTCTTAACCTCAATCGTTTTTGGAAAACAGTTGGTGGAGACATTGCTGGCTTTTCTGCTGGAACATTCTGTAGCAAGTAAATGTAGACTAATTTGTCTCTTTAGTCTGCTTGCTACTTTATCCCACCGAATTACATCCCTTCAGATTAGTGTAACCACATAGGGAGACTAACAGTCTAATATGTGACCTCTCCGTTACCCCATTAGAGTCTTAGTTAAAGCATTACCATGCTCATTTTGAGCTGGTTCTTTTTATATCCGAGTGGTGCCATGCTGAAGAGTCCTATTGTTTTTCCCTGTCCAGACATAATATATATAAAAAATTGTATAAATAAAATAGTTCACCCAAAAATGTATCAAAACTATGTTATAATTTATCATTCCAAAACTTTTTTCCTTTAAACACTAAATGAGAATTTTAGTCAAATGAAATGTTTGAAACAACTTGAGGGTTAGTAACTTTTACTTGAATTCTTAATTGGTCTCGTTGTTTTTAAAAGGCTTGAGACATTAAAAGTAAAAAAAAGAGATCTGTGTGTGTGTGTGTGTGTGTGTGTGTGTGTGTGTGTGTGTGTGTGTGTGTGTGTGTGTGTGTGTGTGTGTGTGTGTGTGTGTGTGTGTGTGTGTGTGTTACCCCCTTAAAATAAAGAGCAGAACATTTCCCCTTAAAACACACACTGTACACAGGACTGAAACTTGTCAGCTCTAAACAGGCAGGAGGGAAGATTAATAACTCGAGGGATTTGTGACAAGCCATTTTTCGGAGGCACCCCACAAGGCCTCAATTCAAAGCGCAGTCAGAGAGAGCAGGAGGAGAGGGGGGTATACTGGGAGATGAACAGACTCTTATTACCACCACACAGCATTCCTGGCTAAGAGACACTGAAGGAGGCAGGCTGAAGAATAGTTATGTCAGGTGGATACACTGAGGTCTCTAAATGGAGGAGGCACCTTTGTGCAGGTATCTGCCTTTGTGTGTGTGGGAATAAATGTGCAGGGATAAGTGAGGATAGGTCCTCTGGTGATATTCAGGTTGGTCTCATTATGTAGGTAATTCCTTTGGCACATCTCTGGCATAATGGGAGATGATGGTAATGATATTTTAATGGCCGGTGCTGTACCCGGTGGCGAGATTCTAATACACGCTTTGCTTCTGCCACTCGCCAAGAATCAAGATTAATAGAAGCGAACAGCCATTATATTTACATGAGAAATCAAATCTGAGCACAGCAGATCTGGGCCTCCGTCAGTCTCTCTCGCTCTATGGGTCTGTTCTTCTTTTGTCTCCTCCTTTTGCCTCTTCACTCTGAGCCTGTAAATCGGATTTTATCGTTTGGATTTTGGTTTTAGTGGCTGAGAGGAGAGCTCGGGTCCAGCTTGTGTGGCTAACCGGACCTCGAGATCCTCCCTACGGTGGGAGGAGAAAGAATACAACTCGTTTACACAATGAGGTCTTTCTAGGGACTCTGTGTTTGTTTTGGGCTGCTCATAATCCAGTGGATGATCTCTCCATCAGCGCCACTGAATAGAGCCATTGCCGTCGGGCTAAATGTTATAAATAAATAATTGGAGAAGGGTGACAATGAAAACTGTGCAGGGACACAGGGGACCTTCTTATTTTGGTTAAGGGGATTTGCTGGGATTATCTTGACATTAAAACCTGAGAAGGGAAATAACTCTATGGGATGTAATCTTCAAGCCTTTGGCAATGTCAAGAGGCCAACTGACTGAGTATCCAAAAGTGCCACACTCATGGCTGACTGATATCAGACTACTTTGGATTGGATATATTTATTTATTACTTTGTTGTATTTCTATCTATCCATCCATCCATCCATCCATCCATCCATCCATCCATCCATCCATCCATCCATCCATCCATCCATCCATCCATCCATCCATCCATCCATCCATCCATCCATCCATCCATCCATCCATCCATCCATCCATCTATTTTGGTCTTCGCTGGTTTCTCAGCCTGGTTTTCACTGGTCTTTGCTTGTGTGTATACATTTATACACAAATGTGTGATCTGCTCTTTTCATATATATCTTGGCACCTCCGTGACATAAATCCGTAAGTATGTCACAGTACCAATCGCATGTCAAACGGAAACATTTCCATGAATAAAGAAGTGCTGTTCTAAGTGTTTTTCCATCATCTTCTGGATCTGTTTGTGGAAGAGAAGGTAATTAGCAGGTTTCTCTGAAAGGATGACATCACTCTGACTGACTCACTTTAGCGTGTGGGGTGTGTCGGTCTCGGCGGTTCCGCTATTGAATTATTCAGTCTATGTTATGGCCACTCATTACAGAGATGTCATTACCTCTTCTGTGTTTTCAGGACAGCTATTGCATTATCATAATAATCAATTTCACTGACTGCTGGGTTGTCTGAGCAGGGGGTAAGAATGTGTGCGTGTATAGGACATCGTAACTATGCACGGTTGTACTGATTCAGTAAGGACTTCGTCTTAGTAGTGCAGGTATGCATGTGCTGTATGTTGGGGGAGGGCTCTTTAGGCTCAGTAAAATTTGCAGTCTTCCTGAAGTCAAGCTTTGGCAGCCTCCCTTTCCATTTAATTAGAGAGAAAGCATCTGCATCGGGGTTCTGACCTCAGAAAGGCAGGTGGAGTGGGAGGCAGAGAAGAAGGAGTGATACAAAGAGAGACAGGCAAAGATAGAGAGAGGCAGACTGATAGACTGTCAGAACAGAGATTATACGAAACAGGATTTCTCAGTTATACTGGTCACTTCATGACAAACTATCAAAGAGTCCTAGAGTTGGGGTCTCGTTCACATATACTTGTGTAGCCCTACAAGTATTGTACTTGCGTGCACAGAAAAGGGTCACACAACATTTCTGATGGGTTTATGCAGATGTATGAATAATCCCTAGTTACGGTTTTGATGTTTGTGTATACAGAGTTTGAGTTGAAGCTAAATTGTATTCTTAAGAATGTGTTGAATAATAATAAACTAGTAACACTTTACAATAAGGTTTCATTTAGTTCACTCATAGTTAACATGAGCTAAGAATTAACTTCTAATTTAAAATTCGTAGGTATTGTTAATCTCAACATTTACTAATGCATTATATCCAAAGTTGTATCTGTTAACATTAGTAAATGCACTGTTAACTAACATGAACATTATTATTAACATTAACAAAAGGTTAATAAATGCTGTGCAAATATGTATCATTGTTAGTTTATGTTAGTTATTGCATTGACTAATGTTAACAAATGAGACCTTATTGTAAAGTGTTACCAATAAACTATCTAATTATATATGTTTATTAAAAATAATAATATAATTCAATATATATTTTTTTTATTTAATATAATTATATTTAATTATAATTTAATTATATAAATGTATACATCAATTAGTTGTTTATATATAATCACATTTCAAAATACATCTTTTAAAGTTTTATTGCAGAAAATACCCAGGTATTGCTATCTGATATATTGCCCAATATGTTTCCTTTTAGTCACTGTCTTTTATGGTGGTGATTCACTCAAAACAGTGATTCACTCAAAATGTGTGGTTCCATGAGCAATAATACCATATTTCAAATTGCATACTTGCCATTGATGAATGGGAATGATAACTGATTGATTGCTCTCTCCAACTTTTTTAGACCTCCTTGGCGCTTTTACAGTATGATGCATTCAGTATAATGCATGTTTATGGAAACTTATTTTAATACACATGGCATTTGTCATCAATTAGATAATGCCAGGCATGTGTAATGTACTCTAATGGTAATATTGCACATCAGAAGCTGTCAGAGATCGGCATCTATTTTCCTAGTTATGTCTGTCCAAAACAAAAGGTATAAATCGCCTATGGCTGATGTTCTGAACACTGATTAGTAGTGGTCCTTTTATTCTACTGATGCACTACAAATTTAGACACAAAAGTCCCTATGGAGCACCTGTGACAGTTATTAGTGCTGTTGGCTGTAATTACAGAACACATGTGCTTTATCAGGCTCTACACAAGCTGTTATTCTGATCGTAATTAGGCCCCCCTCTCTTTTTGTCATCTCTTTATTTGTCTCTTTCTGGTCTCTTCACTCGTGTGGTATTGTTCTAGGTTTAAAATAGGTGGCTTGGGGGAGTATCTTTCAATGCCATCCATTTTTAATCCAAAACTTCACATGGTAGACCAAGATGACAACACAGCTGTGAGAAGGAGCACATCAGACGTATTACTGTGTGTTCTCTCAATCCAGCCTGTATTCTGTCAGATACAGCATCAGCGTGACAGCATCGCCTCAGACAGGCACACATGCCCTGAGGGGGATTGATATGCCGGAGAGAGGGTCAAACATCCTTGACAGAAGAAATGTCCTTGTGTAAACAAAAGAATAAATCAATAAATAAATTCATATATAGATAAACTGATAAGGTCATTTGTTCCATGCTGAATTTAATATGGCAGAAGGTTCACCCAAAAATCAAGTCTTCTTTTCCATACAACAACTGTTCATTGTTACTTGTTCTGTTAAGCTCCAAAAAGCACCATAAAAGTAGTCCACATTACATACAAAATAATAGTAAAGTCAATAAATCCCAATTCGTCTGAAGTTGTACAATAGCTTTGTGTGATGATTTGTTTTACTTAAGAACCGGATCGTTCTAGATTCAGTCAGTTTCATAACGGAATCAAATCTGTATGTAATGTAATTACTGTAGTTACTTGATTTTAACTCCTAAAAAAACGTTCACTTCCTGGTAGAGATTGTAATTACAGCTTGTAAGATAGGAATTGTCTGAGAGCTCCTACTTGTGCCACTTGTGCCACCTGTCTGCTGCAGATTCAGGCCCCGTTTACACGATGGGAAAACGCAGATATTTCTCTGCGTTTTGGCCTGTCATTTACACGAAAACGCCGTTTTTATCCCAGAAAACGATAATTTCTAAAAACTCCGGCCAAAGTGGAGATTTCTGAAAACGCCGGTTATATGTTGTCGTGTCAACTGGGAGAAACGGGGTTTTAGGTTCTCTCTTGTCGATTCTGATTGGCTTGCATGGCTTTATCCTTCTCCCTACACTGCCACCCATAGGTTTAGCATAGTTATAAAGGCGCTCGACGGCGTATTTATGCGGGTTGTGTGCACGATGTTATTATTGAAAACGGAGGGGGAGAAATATTCGTTTCTCTAAATACCCGGCTATGTGTAAATGTGGCCTCATTTAGCTGTTGATAGTGGTGCCACAAAAACACATAACTACAGCTACTACAACGTCACATGTTGGCATCTTGAGACTACGGTAATGGCATTTTCTAGTTAGTTTCCCTGGTTGTTAATCAGTTTCCACACCTGTTCTGTTTTATCCTTGATTACACTCCCCATGTAGCCTGTTTAAGCCCCGTGTTTTTCAAGTTTTTTCACGTCTTTGTCTGGTATTGTTTATGTTATTGTGGTTGTGTTTACTTTATCCCATACGATCTTCTGAGTTTTTCGTTGAGCGTTTTTTTTTTCTTCAGTGAACTGTTGATTGATTCCGAACTAAATGAATCATTCATTCACAAAATGGTTCTTGCAGACTTAATGATGCAGCAGTTCCCATGTAAATTGCCCATCAGAGTGGTAGATAATATTGGATAATTTCTTAAAATGTAGCTTATAAAAAGCTATCAAATTGCCTCTGAAGACTTGGACTATAATTGTGCACAAGTCAAGTTAACTTGTAATTTTGTGGCTTATTGTTATTTTGAGAGATTGGAAGGCTTGGTCACTAAAAGCGTCACTGTACAGAGTTGTGATTTAAATGTTTCCCTTTCTGTTCAATTGAAAAACAATAACATTGCAGTTTTAAAATGCAGGGGGAAATACTAGTACAGTATTCAGGTGACTCTATAACTTGGCATGTTC
Organism: Phoxinus phoxinus; assembly: GCF_949152265.1. Classification (NCBI taxonomy): domain Eukaryota; kingdom Metazoa; phylum Chordata; class Actinopteri; order Cypriniformes; family Leuciscidae; genus Phoxinus; species Phoxinus phoxinus. The sequence goes on from NC_136894.1 coordinate 6,747,534, forward strand.
CCCTCCCTTCTCAAGTAAATGGAGTTTGACTTTATTTGGCATCATAAAATGTGGTTTGATTCAATGGTTAAAGAGCCAAATCTCATTAAAGCCACATGACTGTGATGTGTGAGAGCCAGTCACAGATAATGGAGTACCGTTGCTTTTATAAATCTTACGAACCAACTCCATTTGTGCCCCACACCTAACCCTTTACTCATGGGTAAGTTTATAGAAGCAATGCTGTGTGTAAATAACAGACCACAAAGTTCAAACAAGCTTTAAATATGAAATGACAAAATACAAGTCTATTGTAGCCTAAAGTTGTAAAGCAGACCAGGCCTATACAGATGTATGCCATTGTAGCAGGGTGACTGAAACCACTTATGATGATTCCATTCACCTGTGCTTAGTTTAAGCCCCCGCCCCTTTCTTGTATGATATATGGGAGGTGTGGTTGCTACATGGTATGCGTCTTGGTATTGTCCTTGTGACGTCATCCGTGGTTGCCGCAAGCTTGGACTGTAAGCTGGCTTCCTCGTTTGCTGTGTGCTTGCTGCCCACACCTCGCAGCATGTCATTGATAGCATGTGTTCCTGACTGAGCTGCTGTATTGCAATATGATGCGCGACTGCGAACCGGTTTGCGCGCCGGGATCACCCCGTGGCTCCCCCTGCATAATTGACGGCCTCTTGGGCTATTCGTAAGAATCGAGTATCAATGCTGAACTGGGATCGCTTATAATTGCGACTGCGTCGCTGTTTTGCCTCAACGTCATCAGGATAGTAACTTTTAGTATGTTTCTGTTGCACGTACATTACTTGTAAGTATGGTGCGACTCGTCTGATTGTGCGGGCGGGCTGTCTTCTCTGGCTGCCGCCTATGGAACTCCATTGATTTATAAATCTATATGATTAAATGTTTTTGTTTTATTTCTTTGTTTATTTCTCTTTGTATTTTTGATCACTGAAACCGAGTGGATTTTGGTTTCATGTGGTATTTTGAGTCCTAATTTTAGGTCAAGGGTTTGAATCCTTGAGGTATTTGACATCTTATCTTCCCTGAGCTGTATTTGTTCGTTGTGTGTTTTTTTTATTGTTTTCTTTGTTGCAGGAGCTGGGTGTTTCTGGAGGGTGAAGGCGAAACTGCCATCTGTGTGGTGTGCTCACACCTAGTGCTGTGTCTTCTGGTATCTAACCTTCACGTGTGTGTGTGGCTGGGTATTTGTAGTGGACTATTGGGGGGGTATTTTTCAAATTGGCAGCCGACCCTTACCTCCAGATACCTCTGCTCCTGGTTGAGTTTCTTTAAATTCAGTGGTATGTATGTATGTATGTGAGTGGATTCTGATCGATGGTGTTCCTTATATTTTAATGCCAGTGTAAGAGTTTTTAACTGTGAATTTCCAAATATTTATTCAACAATTATGGAGAAAATAAAGCTTTTCTACTTATATGACTCTGTCTTTTCACCCATCCAACCAAACGAACCTGTGTGCCTTTAGGGCAATTTCCCTGGTTTTCCGGGGTGGCGTAGTCGATCATATTTTGCCGTTTCTGTTAAAAGTGGGGTAACCCTCACTCCATTTCCTTTATACTCGCAACGCTACATTTGGCAGTGTCGGCAGGGTTTCCATATTTTGGTGTGTTGGGTGAGGACGTAGTTATGTATATTTAGAAAAAAAAGAAAAAAAGATTTTTGCACAATTCTGTGTGTTTGTTGGTATCTTGTGTTTTTTTTTGTTGAGGCAAAACAGCGGCGTAGCTGGTGTGAACCGGATCTCCCCTGTCAGTTGGCTTCCCCGATTGGTGAGTGCATTATTATGTAGGAAAAGATTCGGCACCGTTCGACGGTGAAAAAGGAACAAAGGGGACCCAGATAAAATTATTTCTGCATTTCGAGAGTTGTATGATTGTTCTCAATCATATGGAGCACTTGTAACCAGTATCTCTCGTGTTTCTCGTCATGTAGCCGTTATGGCAGAGAACTTGTGTATCACTCGTTTCTCGTTGTGTAGCCGTCATGGCAAGAGTACTTGTAACCAGTGTTTCTCGTCATGTAGCCGTTATGGCAGAGAACTTGTGTATCACTCGTTTCTCGTTGTGTAGCCGTCATGGCAAGAGTATTTTTAACCAGTATCTCTCGTGTTTCCCGTTGTGTAGCCGTTATGGCAGAGAACTTGTGTATCACTCGTTTCTCGTTAGGTAGCCGTCATGGCAAGAGTACTTGTAACCGGTATCTCTCGTGTTTCCCGTTAGGTAGCCGTCATGGCAAGAGTACTTGTAACCGGTATCTCTCGTGTTTCCCGTTGTGTAGCCGTTATGGCAGAGAACTTGTGTATCACTCGTTTCTCGTTGTATAGCCGTCATGGCCAGAGGACTAGTAATGGGGGTCTCCCTCGGTGGTTGCTAGGTCCCACAGCAGAGGTGAGTCTCTTGGGGCTCGGGACTAATCGTCGGGGCGACGATTCATAATGTGGGGGTGGAATGTAGCAGGGTGACTGAAACCACTTATGATGATTCCATTCACCTGTGCTTAGTTTAAGCCCCCGCCCCTTTCTTGTATGATATATGGGAGGTGTGGTTGCTACATGGTATGCGTCTTGGTATTGTCCTTGTGACGTCATCCGTGGTTGCCGCAAGCTTGGACTGTAAGCTGGCTTCCTCGTTTGCTGTGTGCTTGCTGCCCACACCTCGCAGCATGTCATTGATAGCATGTGTTCCTGACTGAGCTGCTGTATTGCAATATGATGCGCGACTGCGAACCGGTTTGCGCGCCGGGATCACCCCGTGGCTCCCCCTGCATAATTGACGGCCTCTTGGGCTATTCGTAAGAATCGAGTATCAATGCTGAACTGGGATCGCTTATAATTGCGACTGCGTCGCTGTTTTGCCTCAACGTCATCAGGATAGTAACTTTTAGTATGTTTCTGTTGCACGTACATTACTTGTAAGTATGGTGCGACTCGTCTGATTGTGCGGGCGGGCTGTCTTCTCTGGCTGCCGCCTATGGAACTCCATTGATTTATAAATCTATATGATTAAATGTTTTTGTTTTATTTCTTTGTTTATTTCTCTTTGTATTTTTGATCACTGAAACCGAGTGGATTTTGGTTTCATGTGGTATTTTGAGTCCTAATTTTAGGTCAAGGGTTTGAATCCTTGAGGTATTTGACATCTTATCTTCCCTGAGCTGTATTTGTTCGTTGTGTGTTTTTTTTATTGTTTTCTTTGTTGCAGGAGCTGGGTGTTTCTGGAGGGTGAAGGCGAAACTGCCATCTGTGTGGTGTGCTCACACCTAGTGCTGTGTCTTCTGGTATCTAACCTTCACGTGTGTGTGTGGCTGGGTATTTGTAGTGGACTATTGGGGGGGTATTTTTCAAATTGGCAGCCGACCCTTACCTCCAGATACCTCTGCTCCTGGTTGAGTTTCTTTAAATTCAGTGGTATGTATGTATGTATGTGAGTGGATTCTGATCGATGGTGTTCCTTATATTTTAATGCCAGTGTAAGAGTTTTTAACTGTGAATTTCCAAATATTTATTCAACAATTATGGAGAAAATAAAGCTTTTCTACTTATATGACTCTGTCTTTTCACCCATCCAACCAAACGAACCTGTGTGCCTTTAGGGCAATTTCCCTGGTTTTCCGGGGTGGCGTAGTCGATCATATTTTGCCGTTTCTGTTAAAAGTGGGGTAACCCTCACTCCATTTCCTTTATACTCGCAACGCTACACCATCATAACTAATGGATGATTTCAAAGTTGTTTGTTGGATTTGTTTGCAGGTGCAGCAGTATTTGCTGTTGTGTTGTTTCTCCTTATTTGTTTTAGTCTTTTAGACTTTTCATGTCTGATCTAATGAAATCATGTCCTTTGTTTAGAGAATGAAGTCAATATCCAGTGTATCCACTTTGGTTTTTATATAGTAAACAAGTGTCAGCACAATGCCAAAAGACTTCCTTCCACATCATCGAAGTGGATAACTGGAAATTGTCCCTCTGCTCATGTCTATCTTGGCATTTTATGCATTCATTCATATACTGTGTCCAAAAACGCTGACTCATTCACTCATTCTCTATTTGCTATATAGTCTATAACACATAGTTCACCGTATTTATATTTTATGACATTACATATGCATCACATCCTGACCTGAATGTCAAAGGAAATTACTTTATATCTGATCTGACCATTCGGTTTTAAACCCACAAATGGTTTGGATTTGTTATGATGGTTTGATGTCAGGCTACAAAAAAACTAAAAAAACTAAACAGATTTGAGTGGAATTTATTAAAAAAGCTTTTGGCACCTGTTCTGAAGGCTGCTAACATTTAAGATCTTTGTTTTTCAGGAAAACTGTGATCCACAAGATATAGTTGAGACTTCTTTTGTGGAATATTTAGTTTGATTTGGCTTCTAGGTCAAATAGGCTCTTCATTTTATAGTGTGGATATCATCTTTGAACCATCCAATTTTAGATCAGAAGGTATGAAAAGCTGTGATTGAGGTACTACGAGTGGAGACTATACTAACCCATTTTATTACCTCATTATCTTTTTTTGTCATGGCTAAATGCGGCCATTGAGTACAGCAGTATCAATCAGGTAAAAAAAAAAAAAAAAATCATATTATGCCATTTGATGGTCTTTCTGGCACACTCCACAAAACCTTTCATTATGTCTGCTTTGTACACTGCCTCCATCATTTTATTATATTTGAGGACACCAGCTGGCTTCACCCCAGCGATGTGATCAGACTTCTCTCTAGCTGACAGTGTTGATGTGTGGACAGTCTTAAGGACATGAACATCTTTCTTGCTATCTTTCTGTTTACATTAATTTGTTCTTGTCCTTTGGAAAATGCTGGTGTTTCTCGAGCCCCAGCATGTGCCAACAGAGATGTGTTTGAATAATGTGGGACTACTGTACCAATTGTCCAAATGTAGGACATGACTTTTTTTCACATGAGGACAGTTGCAAAGAAAGGGGTCATGAACTTGTAGTCTGTGGTCCAATCGTCTTCTTTCCATTAAGAGAACTTCCATCAAGAAAATATTTTACAAAATCTTTTACGTATTCAACAAGTTCCTCTAGTATTGGTAAAGAAAGTCACAATATTCATTTCTAAATTAATGAACGTTTTGAACTAATCATCTTAATTAATGATTCAATGACTCACTCATACAGCTGCCAACTAGCGTATCGATGTAACCTGTAAAAAGAGAACAGTCACTGAAAAATCCCCAAAAATGCAACACAGTGCATCCATAAATGAACTTACGATGCAAGTATATTTAATTCTGCAATAATGGACTCTTTCCAGGCATTGTCCACTTATTACAGTCTTTTGTTCTTGTAATTTTGCTGGGCCAAGCATCCATTATCTATAGACGGAAGCAATTTACCTTCAGCCTCTGCACACGCTGCACTTTGGCATGAGGTAGTTCATATTGCATAGGCATTTGGCTGATAAAACATTCATAGTGCCAGTAGATCAGACCTTTTCTTATGGAAACCATGCATGGGGTTAGGAAGCTGAATAAGTTGTTGACTTGTTCTTTCTGAGAAGTACTTGTCAGAAAAGTCCATTTAATGGTGCTAAACGGGATAGACAGCTGCAAACTAATAAGACTAATAGAGGCGAAAGCTATGTAGCATTTCTGTCAGAGGTCGAGAAAGAGCACTTGTAATTAGCAATGAAAACAGGCTGCTAATCAAGCAACTAATATAATGCCTCCAAGGATAATTAGTCATGGTGCATAACATGCCAAGAAGTGGCAGTCCACACCACGTTCAAGCGCTGAGCTGGTGCTTTCAACCCCCTTCTGCTGCGGGACTCCAGAGAGGAAGATAATGAGGGTGAACAGGGCACCATTCAGTGCAAACACCTCCATTTTTCCTCCTCATTTCGCAAGCACCACAAACCAGGTCCTCATCGCACATTTTCATTCCTTCTCTCTTCCTACCTCACCCCCTCCAGAGGTGATGTGTCTTCCTAATGTTTCCCTAATAATTGCTTAATTAATGAGTGAGACGGCCCCCCGCAAGCCGGTGTAAAGGACCCGCCATGAGATGATCTCATGTGCCGCCGGTGTATTGATGGGTAGCAGTGTGGTGAAGTGAATAGAAGTCACTGATAGATGACAGGAGGCGGCAGAGATGATTAGAACTCATTGACAACACTATAAAAGACTAAGAGGAGAATCGTACAGTGAGAAGCCACGGGAAACTTCACTAATAGATTGCTGCTTTCTCCTTTAAATTAAACGTTTCACCTGAGATGCTCTCTGTGTGGTGTGTGTATTTCAGGCATGAATAGGGTGACCAGATTTGGACAGGTATATTGGATCTAATATACTGACACATATCCGGTTTTCACAAAGCTGTTTACGTTCATTTAAGCCATAACCAACTGTATTTACATGAGATACTCCACATGGTGAGCATTTCGACAACTATGTCTATATTTGACCATTTAGACGCAAAGAGAACTGAATTTTACCGTTTTCTACAAATAGCGCTTTTTTGACATCTTCAAGTCTGACTTGATCTCCTCCGTGCTCTTTAATATCTTTCACAAATTGCTAGTTAATCGTTAACGAATTGTGATTGGATGGTATTTTTGTTCTCCAAAATATACTACGACGAGATTGGCGGCCTTTGATTAAGCTATTCTCGCGTGGCAGAAGACTACTACTCGCTTTTATGATCACCTACTGTAGTACCAAGGAAAGAAGAAATACAGGACAACTTTTTTTTTTTTCATAAGAAGCCTGGACACCAAAAATAGAGCCGAAATACATGAGTGTCCAGGGGAAAACGGGACGTCTGGTTCTTCCAACACCGTGGCATCAGCCAATCAGAAGTACTTCCTAATCCACATAAACCATATACATATATCTGCGATCGCCTTGCTGAGCGATTATGAAAGCTTCTGTTATCCCTTCTTCTCCCCAGTGCCACCTGAAAGATCTGCTAAGGAGTTCTACCATTTTCTTGCAGCAGCCAGTGCTTTTGTTTGTTATTTTGACAAAGCTGAACAAATTCTTAGCAGCAGTGTAGAAGATCTCGTCCACCAAAATCAAGCCTATGTATATCACATGTCAAGTCAAGTCACCATCATTTATATAGCGTTTTTAACAATATAGATTGTTTCAAAGCAGCTTTACAGTGATAATATTAAAATTTTTAAAATTAAGAAATTAAAGTAACAGCGATTGTTTTGGCTTTACAGGAGCTCTGGAATAAAGGTATTGTCCAGCTAAAGTTAGATTTGATTGATTCACTTCCGTCGCAACAAAGTTATTAACTTAGGCTAATTACAAGTGCTTAACACGACACCGTTCTAACAGAAAACCCTTAATGCGATCCGGCCGCTCATTTGCACAAAACAGTGCCTGGTGTCTTGAGAACGCAAACCATGAAACAAGTTCCAAGGTACAAACCTTGAAAAATGTATAACACATCATTTTTTATCGCTTCCGCATAGCCACGTGAACCAGAATTATCCCGACAACATTTTATCTGTACAGAGGTAAACGGAAGGGAGGGAGGCCTTCACAGGGGAGAGACTAGTTCAGGACTGCGTTATCGTCATGTCCAGGCGCAGGTCCTTAATCAGATCCGAATACGGCCTGGATCCGGCGGATTGCGGTAAACCTTGGGATAAACAAAGATACCAATATTAGCGTAGACGCCATGCCCCGTGCCAATAAATGCAGGTTGAAAAAATCCACTCTGAGAGATGGTATAGCTGTCATGAGTATATAGTATAGTTTGGTCATATAGTATATAGTATAGTAATTGGCCCATCCTTTATTAACAGACTCTTTGCAAAGATTACTTTGTGACAGGTTCTGTGCTGGAAACTGTTAAGATGAGTCAGAAATGACCTTATTAATAACAATTTTAAGATACTTGTTCCAAACACTTGGATAGTTAGTTCTTTTGGTGCTGTATACTGGAATATAATTATTATCAATCCTACTTCCTCCTTATTACCTCCCCATGACTGGCTAACTGAAACTCTTTCTCATAATTTTGAGTGTGAATCTACAAGCAGTTTACACTGAAAAACTAAAATACACTGTCAATATTTTTACAAAAAATGATGTGAGAATAATTGAATAATTTCCCCATAAACTTTTATCATTGTTTGTAAATTGTGTTGAGCTGATTTTATGTTGTCCGCTGTTTCGTGAGTCCTTGCTGTGTGTGGGGGTGTATTGTTTTGCAGATAGAAGTTTCACCTTGAGAGCTTATGATGTGTGATATGAAGGTGTATTAAAAGAACGGGAGTAATTGAACTGCTCTGATGGTTCAGAATTCAGTGCATTATGGGGAGCTTTAACTTGGATGGAGATATGCTAGATTATAGACTACATGTAATATCAGAAAACACAAATACAGTTTCATGGTACATCACCCCATTTTTATCTATTGCAATCTCTCATATGATGTCATATTGCATGGATATATAGTGTTTCATCTTCAACAGACTGAGTACCTCACTAACTCATCATTAAAGATGATGACTCAAGCTGGTGAAGCCAGCTGTGTTTAAGCGAGACCGAACATGATTCAGTCTCACTTTAACTAGAAAATGAATATGGTAGCTGCTTGTGCATGATACATTATTGAAGGATTCAATGTGTTTTAACATGAATGTGCTTTTTGGGGCCATAGATTTTGGTTTCTTTTCTTTTTTTCTTTTTTTACTTTAAAACTAGCAACAATTCTAGGGTTTTAGCCATAGGGGCTCAGTCTCGTATCTGAATTTGAGTTGGTGTATTTGCAGTGTGGGATGTCACAAGTTCAAATCTTGCTTAACTGACAATTTTAAATAAATCAATTAAAATGGCATCTGTTTGTCAGTAGCTGTATATCAGTAATGATGTTACTTGAACTTTTCTTGCACTTTGGGATAATTGGTTGCACTTTATTTTGTGACTTCACTGGAAAACAGAGCTGGTGGATAAGCGGTTGAGTAATGGAGCAGGCGATACATAATGTAATGACCTTTAAAGTATTTTAGCGACTTACTGCAGTCATTTTTGGCAAATGTGAAGAGAGATTGCATGACCTGTTCTGATGCCTGTTCTGGTTTAAAATCGCTTGCATGTGTAAATTGGTGAGATAAAACATGTGCAAATGATAATCTTAATGGATAATTAAACTTTGCAATAGATGGTAGGTTTACACGTTTTTGTCCTTTGCATTATTTGCACACAAACGACAACGTTGTCAAAATTATTCCAGTTCACACAGATCCACGAAAACGACAACAAATGATATATCATGCACTGCAGGCCAGTAGTTGGCGATGTTAAGAAACACTACACGCCTATAAACTGAACGCATAATACGCATGCACATGACGTGTCGGTTTACAAAAATTCATGTTTTTGGAGTTTACACAGAGATGATAACGATATTGTTTACAAAAACATACATTTTGGACCACTTTTTTCAAAACCCTGTTTTTAGGCCCCCAAAACGTCTCAGGTTACGTATGTAACCCTGGTTCCCTGAGAGGGAACGAGACGCTGCGTTGAGACGCGGTGGGAACGCCTTGCGTGATTGCGTCGTGAAGCACATCTAAAATCAGTCCAATGGAAACGGGAGACGTCATGGGCGGGTGACGTCACCGACCAGGAAGCTATAAAGCACTCCCGCGATCAGAGAACACTAGCTTTGAAAAAGCCTGAAGCAAGATGATCACAGGTATGCAGGGAATATGGCAAAGCAACGCAGCGTCTCGTTCCCTCTCAGGGAACCAGGGTTACATACGTAACCTGAGACGTTCCCTTTCAAGGGAACTCGAGCTGCGTTGAGACGCGGTGGGAACCCTATACCCACGACGCCATATGACAAATGCCTGTACTGTATGAAGACCATGCGCACACTAGAAACAAGCCCCCTAGACCCTGGAGTGGAGTCTAGGTCCAAGTCATAAAAAATAGACAACTGTATGCGGTAAGGACCAGCCTGCCGCATTACAGATGTCGTGGAGAGAAACTCCTGAATTTAAAGCCCAGAGGCAGCCATACTCCTAGTAGAGTGGGCCCGGACAGCCAAAGGTGAAGGCTGTCCAGCCGCTACATAAGCAAGTGAGATAGCCTCAACTACTCGCTTGCTCAATATCTGTCTTTAGCTTTTCCTGATTAAGGTGGAGGACAGAAGGCCTGCAGCACAAATGACCCGCAAATTGAGTAGGGACCTAGGAATACAACCCGGCCTGGGGTGAAGAAAGACTACCACCATACCAGGTGCAAATCCAAGTACGTGCAGGCCTCAGCCTCATGTACCACGGAGAAGATGAAATAAGGATCTCTCCTCAGAGATAACCCAGCAAAGAAACATACATTGCAGAAATCAAGTACTGTACCATAGGGCAGATAGCAAGATTCAGAAGGTGTTCTGCACACCAGGCAGAGAACAGTTTACATTTCAATTTTCAGTCTTCTCGTGGAGGGAGCTCTAGACTGGAGTAAGGTCTCCACGACCTCAGTCGAGAGACCTGAATCTATGAGCTGGGCCCCCTCAGAGGCCGAGCCCACAGTATCCATGACTCCAGATGAGGGTAACTCCCGGGAGCAGAGATATCGGGAAATGCGTACAGGTGTAGCCTCGACCACACCTAATACATCGCATCCAGTCCAAGCGGAGCTGGATGCGTCAGGGATAACCACAAAGGCAAAGTTTTAACCGAAGTTCTCCCAAAGAAGCTCCACCACCACGGGGTGAAGTCTCCATTCCTCAGCCCCTGCCTCAACAGGATATCTGCTCTGATATACGAGACCATCAGTGTGTTGTCCGGAAGGACAGGCACATGGTGACCTCTCGGTTCTGACAGGAAGTATTGAGATTCTCGGAATACCGCCATCACTTCTAGCCAATTATGTGCCAAAAGGAGATGGTCCTGCCAAAGACCCTTCGCTGAGTGACCACTCATGATCACCCCCCACTTGTGAGGGAAGCATCCGTCGATAGCATAAGCGTCAACAAGAAGCCCCCAACACTGGGCCTGGGCGAGAAACCAAGGTTCTTTCACATGACCGAGGCACGTAGGCATAGCCGCGTGACCTTGATCATGCGAAAACGGATTTCCCCTCGGAGAAAACCCCTTGGTCCTGAGCCACCACTGCAGGGGTCTCATGTACAGAAGGCCAAAAGTAATTACGTTGGACGCAGCTGCCACAAGACCCAACAGTCTGAAACTGTTCCGCAGTGAGTGACTGGCCTAGTTTTACCCCATTTACGGCGAATCATTTATAACACCTGGAAAAGTGGTCCTCTGAGCTGGGAGGAGCACACTCTTCTTGGCGTTGAGTCGCAACCCCAACATCTTAAATGAGACAGAACGACATCTCGATGCCGAACTGCTATCTGCTCAAATTGAGCTAGGATCAACCAATCGTCGATAGTATAATACGCAAATGCGCTGGAGTCTCAGAGGAGCCAGAGCTGCATCCACGCATATTGTAAAGGTGTGGGGTGATAAACCTAGGCCGCACGGAAGAACCCGATATTGGTATGCTTCGCCCCCGAAAGCAAACCTCAGGAACCTCCTGTGATGAGGATGGATAGATAAGCGTCCTTCATGTCTATTGTGACAGACCAGTCCTCGGGCTGAATCTGTGACACAATCATATTAGCGTAAGCATACTATGAACATGAGATTCTGAAACCTGCCGTTTAATTGACGCAGGTCTAGAATAGGACGCAACCCCTCATCCTCATTCGGAACAATGAAGAAGCGGCTGTAAAACCCTGACTGTCTGCTGGGAGGAGGAACCCCTTCTATAGCTCCTTTTTGCAAAAGTGTCAGCACTTCCTGCTCCATAAGCCTGCTCGAGGTCCACCACTGTGGGGAGGACCCCTAGAAATCTGGGCGGACGAGAACCGAAATGAATTCTGAACCCTTTTCTATAGTGTGCAGGACCCACTGAGAAATATGTGGCAGTAGTTTCCACGCTGCCAGAAATTCTGCTAAGGGCACCAGTCTCTCGAGACTGGCCTCTGGATTTGGTTGAACAGTCACTTCAGTGCCCTGAAGCGGCGAACCGGCAGGGAACAACCAAACTGACCGTTCTACGACCCTCCTCGGAGGATCGTTTGGGGACGCTGACACCTCGGTGCCCTGAACGGAGGACCGGCAGGGAACAACCGAACTGGCAGCGCTGCGACCCTCCTCAAAGAGTCGCACCCCAGAGGTCGCCGAGGAGAAGCGATTTCTCAAAACCGTCCCTGCCCCGGAGGAACCTTCAGAAGCCTGATAGCCTCAGCGTCAGGACTTCTTGTCTAAGTTTTATTAGAGATAACGACAGTCCTCAGATCTTGCCTACCTCTAACTATCTTAGCTCCAACGACCCTCCTCGGAGGATCGTTGGAAAGAGCAGGCACCTCGGTGCCCTGAAACGGCGAACCGGCAGGGAAACCGAACTGACTGCTCTACGACCCTCCTCGGAGGATCGTTTGGGGACGCTGACACCTCGGTGCCCTGAACGGAGGACCGGCAGGGAACAACCGAACTGGCAGCGCTGCGACCCTCCTCAAAGAGTCGCACCCCAGAGGTCGCCGAGGAGAAGCGATTTCTCAAAACCGTCCCTGCCCCGGAGGAACCTTCAGAAGCCTGATAGCCTCAGCGTCAGGACTTCTTGTCTAAGTTTTATTAGAGATAACGACAGTCCTCAGATCTTGCCTACCTCTAACTATCTTAGCTCCAACGACCCTCCTCGGAGGATCGTTGGAAAGAGCAGGCACCTCGGTGCCCTGAAACGGCGAACCGGCAGGGAAACCGAACTGACTGCTCTACGACCCTCCTCGGAGGATCGTTTGGGGACGCTGACACCTCGGTGCCCTGAACGGAGGACCGGCAGGGAACAACCGAACTGGCAGCGCTGCGACCCTCCTCAGAGAGTCGCACCCCAGAGGGCGCCGAGGAGAAACGATTTCTCAAAACCGTTCCTGCCCCGGAGGAACCCTCAGAAGCCTGATAGCCTCAGCGTCAGGACTTCTCTTCTAAGTTTCATTAGAGATAATGACAGTCCTCAGATCTTGCCTACCTCTAACTATCTTAGCTCCAACGACCCTCCTCGGAGGATCGTTGGGAAGAGCAGGCACCTCGGTGCCCCGAAACGGCGAACCGGCCGGGAAACCGAACTGACCGCTCTACGACCCTCCTCGGAGGATCGTTTGGGGACGCTGACACCTCGGTGTCCTGAAACGGTGAACCGGCAGGAGAACCGAACTGGCAGCGTTGCGACCCTCCTCAGAGAGTCGCACCCCAGAGGGCGCCGAGGAGAAACGATTTCTCAAAACCGTCCCTACCCCGGAGGGGACCACCCTCAGAAGCCTGCAGCCTCGGCGTCAGGGCTTCTTCTTCCAAGCTAAATTAGAGATAAAACAGTTCTCAGATCTTGCATATCTCTAACTGGCTAGACAGCGACCGCCACCCAGGTCCCTCTCGATTGTGGATGAGCCCGAATGGCGACGCTCTAATTTGCAGCACTTTAAGCTGCGAGGAGCTTTAGTAGGCTGAGACTGCTCCCGCCCAGCAGTCTCAGGAACATTAGATCGGTGAGGAAGACACCTCTGGAACGCCGCTGGATAGAATATATCTTCATTTTGTTGAAAGCGAAGCGTTCAGAGAACAGACATATATATATTATTATTATTTTATTTTTTCCTTTATTTTTCTTTACATCAGAAAAACTTATATATATATATATATCACTCCGTGGCCACCAGCAGGAAAACAACCGAACTGGCAGCGCTGCGACCCTCCTCAGAGAGTCGCCCCTCACATACATCCATGTCCTTATATAGTTTACCCACCAATGCTGCCTAATAATATTTATCTATTATTTATGATGGCTGGTGGATAACGTCGGGGAAATGATGACGCCGACTCGGGAGAGAGATAGCTAGTAAGCGTCTCTTTAACCCGAGGCACTGTCATACTATGACATTTAATACTCAAAACATTACTTTAGTAGAAGTTTTGGGGATAAACACATAAAATAGAAACCGGTTTATTCCACGATCTCAACTCCTCAGTGTAGAGATAAGAAAAAACGGCAATCCCCGACGAGGAGGCTGAGATATAGAGATTTAATTATATTCTCACTCTCATAATGTTCAGTTGGCCAGAAAACATTTAACTTGGCAATCAGCACAAAATAAAACCTCCTTTTATAAGCTCCTCTTTATACAACAGAGTTATGAGCTGACTTATTTATCTATTCATTGAAAACTCACACACATCTGCTTTATTCATATATATATATATATATATAGATAGATAGGCTATACACATATATTGTTTTTAAACACTAACGAGCACCAATTCCTCGGAACTGGAGATCGCAGCACGAGAGTCTCATCGCGGGGAAAAGAAAACGCAGCGCGTGCTTCTCCCCGAGATAAGCCACTGGATTTAACACGTGAAGGCAGAGATAGGGCGCGCCCGTCTCAAACCTCGCTGTTAGATCCATTTGCGCTCCCCAAGATGCGCGTCGCCGTTGTGCCTCGGCAGCAGCGGGACTCGCGCCTCGGGAAGCGCGCACCGAATCGTCCTCCTCGAAGAACGCCCGGCGGGAGCGAGGTGATTAACAGACAACCTCTCGCAACTCAGTCAGCCCCCTCGAGAACTGACTGGGTATGCTCTACTCCCAAACAAGCAACGCAAAGCTGATGCGCGTCCCCAACCGAGATAACACGAGGGTAGGGAACAACACAACGTTTTGAATACTTGTTTCTTCATAATATATATCTAGATACTGAGACAGACAACAATAAATAGACATGGACAGACAGAGAGCGCTTGCTGAAGGCAACAAAGCTAGTGTTCTCTGATCGCGGGAGTGCTTTATAGCTTCCTGGTCGGTGACGTCACCCGCCCATGACGTCTCCCGTTTCCATTGGACTGATTTTAGATGTGCTTCACGACAATCACGCAAGGCGTTCCCACCGCGTCTCAACGCAGCTCGAGTTCCCTTGAAAGGGAACTCAGTTTTTCAAGTTGCCAAAATGCATAAACAGTTTTCTGTTTTTAGTTGAAATGGCCCCTAATCTGTGTATCACATGTGTGCCAAACCGTGAGGTCTGGTCTATATGGATCGCGGATCAACTAACTAACTAACCCTAACCTGACTAATTCAAGTCTACTAATACTCTAATGAGAGTTAGTTGTAAGGTTACTGCTAATTGACTTAGTTAGTATATTGTCTAAAGTGGACTATCAAAATACCCAACGCTCTATTGAAGTGTAACCATTATATAATATTTTCACACTTTTTGCATCATTTGACACTATTAGGCTACTGCAATGAGGATAAAATATGTTTATATTTTTGTAGTTTAAGTCAATGGTCAGCAACATTTTTATTAAATATCTTCTTTATAAAATATTGGTTGTTTATTTTAAATATATAAAATTGAGTGAAAACGACATTGTTCAGTGTGATAGTCTTGGTAGCAGTGCATTTCTTCTTCTCTGCTGCTCTTCCATAGGGATTATGGACTCCACTGAAGAACAACTCCCGTTCACAAGCCAATGTTTGCTACTAACACCATGCTAATGAGCCATTATGTCAGCAGAGGGCTAGGGAATAGTCCTGACTGCACAAGCATGAGGTGTCGGGTCAATTCCACATGAACACCAACCGTTAAATAATGCCTTTCATCCATCTCTCCATCAAATGCAGCCTTTATCCAGACAGCAAGTGTAATCAAAACACTGGGGCACTGCTTTCCCCCAGTGGCCATTCAGCGGGCATTGTGCCCGTCTAATTAAGGCTCTAATGGAGTGGGCAGCATGCCTGCTGTTAACCATGGACCTCTGGGCCCCCATGGGACCTGCTTAGTGCTGTCCTTTAGCAGAGAGAGGACGTTTTCGTGCCCCGACCGTCAAAAGTAGTCTGACACACTGCGTTGAAACTCATGATCCTCTGCAGCTCTCTAACAATTGTAGATGTCACATAATTGCTTACATTATGAGACAACATTTGAAAAATTCAAACATTGCGGTTCAAAGTGGCCCTCAATGGCCCAGTGTTGAGAAAGATTAGCAGGTTCATCCTTCCAGAAAAAGATTGCATCATTTTATCTAAAAAATTACTAACGGAGACAGTGCAAAAAAAATTTTTTTTTACCAAGTCTTTGGCAATCTTTTATAATTATAATATATAATTTACCATTCAGTTTTACATAAATTACGTTGTTATATAATTTTTAGATAGGCCTAAAGCAAAATCTTTTTTTAATAATCTGAACATTGGGATGTAAATCGATTTTACATTTATCCGAATGTAATCATCAATCAATCGATCAATCAATACATTTTTTTTCTATTAATTTGAATCTAATTTACCATTTTTTACATAAGAATAGGATTGAATTACAATAGGATGGATGGATGGATGGATGGATGGATGGATGGATGGATGGATGGATGGATGGATGTTAATATGGATAATTTTATGGTAAATACTAATATTTTTTACTATATCATGGTAAATAATAAAAAAAAAATGTTAAAAGTAATGTATTTAATTGTATTGTAAAATATATTGTATTGATTATAATACTATTGTGTTATAAGAAACTTATAATACTTATGGTGGGGAGTTTATTAAGTGTTTAGGGAGAAAAAAGGGTCTTTCATTCTTCTGCCACCAATGTACCCTAATTTTCATATTTCCCTCAGTCTAAGGTGACCATTTATGCAAAATTAGAGGCAACGCATCTTCAGATTGTCATTAGTGTTGATTCAAGTGAGAACACTACAGTTTTATTCATGACTGCTGATGTTAAATGATTAATGTGGCCCATATTCCTGTTTGAGATGGAGTGTGACATGACGGGATGTATCCTGAAAAATCAATGATTTTCTGTTGACTGCGCACAGTTGACTGAAGCCTCGTGGATTACTTTACCATCGAATCAATTTGTTGGCCTGTCCCAAGTTTGACGTGTCATTACATTTTGTACCGTTTAGATCAGAGGTCAGAGAGAGAGGAAAAACTTTAGATCTTTACAGGACTTGGAAGTAATTCTGTGTAATCCATAAAGTACAATATTGTGATGAGGCCAGCCTATATAGTCTCCTAAGATTAAGTTCCGGAACTTCTCTCTCTCAGCTCTAATTTTGTGATGTATGTGGTGTGAGGGTTGCTCTTCAAACGCTCTGAACCAAGCCTTTGAATCTAGGAGATCAGAACATCTCGCAAGCTTTGGTTGCCCTGAGAAAACAGAGACTGAGAATTCACTTTGATAAACACATATCTTTAGGCTAGATTAAACCAGAACTCAGCAAACCCAGCGTGCCTCTCTCTGCACACAGGCTGTTTGAACATCCTCACCAGGGAGAGGGAAAAAAGCCTCCTGCTGCAAATTTTATTTAATCTTTTGAATCATTTCCTCAAAACACAGACACAGAAAAATTGGAGAAATGGGGGAAGACTGAGCATCCAAAAATACTTTTCCAAGCTATCAATATAGAAGTCGAGATAATGTAGGTTGTTAAAGGATCATGCGATCTTGATTTCGGAAAGTCTCCATGAATATTTATTAGGGCTGCACGATTTCGGCCAAAATGATAATCACGATTATTTTGATCAATATTGAGATCACGATTAATTATCACGATTATTTGTTGATTTGTCACATAGGCTAATTATAACTGCTTTTTACATCCATATTGTGCTACATTTCCTGCTAATGTACAAATATGTGCATCAAAATAAAATGGGTCCTCTTATTCACCAAAATTCAGTGCATCTCCAGAATAAATCACAATAAATCATTTATTAATATTTTAAATTGTATTTATATTTTATATACATTGTATTTATAATAATTATTAGGATAGACTAGAGATATTATCTTCTGTTATAATTATTATTAGGCCTACCTATTATTACATGGCTTGGTCAAATTCTAATGTAGAATGCAGTCTGTTATTTCTTGATAACACACTGTTGCCATGAAAAACAGAGCGTTGTCATGGACACGGAAGCAATACAATCGTTCTTAAATCAATACACTCCTTTTTAAATCAATATTTTGTGTCAAATTATTGATTTATTTGGAAGGTAGCCATGTAAGCGGGATCCCGATGTCAGTGAATAAAATTCTGTCATTGTTATTTGAAAAGTCTCTTGTTATTTGAAGTCTCTCGCGCACTATCGCTCACGCGCAGACACACGCGTGCGGTCTCTCTCGCGCACTATTGCTCGCGCCCAGACACACTCGGTCTCTCGCGCACTATTGCTCGCGCGCAGACACACTCCGTCTCATCTCGCCCAGTCCGCTTTGCTTTTGTCCAGTCCGGCAAAACATTCAAGTTTCTACATCTAGAAACTAAGCTGTGCGGTGCAGGGAACAACTCTGATTATTGGCTCGTCATGGAGCCAGCGCTAGATTGGCTTTGCAAAAAAAAAAAAACTTTCATATGGAGCGTTCTATGAACAGAATGACGCATTTAAAATATCGCACGATCACGCGAATTTGATCGTGGGAAGCCAAAATCGTAATCGTGATTAAAATTCGATTAATTGTGCAGCCCTAATATTTATACACCGATCAGAATGAATAAAGCATCGACCTAGCGTCTCTCAGAGCTTCTTAGTCCCTTTGATACACCTTAAAGTGGGAAAATTGGGGGATTAAGACGTGCACTAGGGAACTCTTTATTCTGACTGACAACAGCAGAAGACTAAGATTCAAATCTATCTATCTATCTACAGGTGAAACTCGAAAACAATTTAGATGATTATGGCTTACAGCTATGAAAACCTTTTCACAATATTCTAATTTTGAATTTGGGGTTTTCATAATATGTAAACCATAATCATCAAAATTATAACACATAAAGGCTCTATCTATCTATCTATCTATCTATCTATCTATCTATCTATCTATCTATCTATCTATCTATCTATCTATCTATCTATCTATCTATCTATCTATCTATCTATCTATCTATCTATCTATCTATCTATCTACCCATCCATCCATCCATAACTAACATCTACTTTTTGCCCACCACAAGCTGTATGCTGCTAAAAATGACAAACTTTCAAACCAAAAACATCTGATTTGGCTTGTTATATTTGTGCTACAGTATATGTGTTTTAGAACAAATCAAAACAATAATTATCTTCTGCTTACTGTAACTTAGAATTATGGACAGTGAGTCAACAGATGTTTGAGTTTGGTTGGTGAGCTCTTTGGGCTGTGTCCAGGGAGACGAGCGATCATGTTATAATTATTATAAGCATCAACAAAAATAACTGATTTTCTCATTCCTTTTTTTTAACTGTGATATTTTCTTTGCTTATTAGGATATGCTTCAAGTCACAGATTTTTGATATGCAGAATGTAGTCATGGTACTATTTCATACTAACTGGTTGTTCACCCTAAAATTGTTCCAAACATAAATTAATGTATTTCTTCTGATGTACACAAAATAAGTTATTTTGAAGAATTTGGGTAGCCAAACAGTTGATGTTGACATTGACTTCTATAGTATGGGTAAAAAATACTATGGAAGTCAATGGGGTACATCAACTGTTTGGTTACTGACATTCTTCAAAATATCTTCTTTTGTGTTCAGCAGTTCAATTTCATCCAGGTTCGGAACCAATTACAGAATATGTATTTTTGGATGAATTATCCTTTTAAGGAGCAGGAATACGATAGAAGAGACTAGCAGAATAAAGCCAGAATAGACATTCTAACCTCAAATAAGCACTCTAAATAATGCTTGCAACCTTGTACACGAATTGTTAACACCAACAACCAGACATATTGACCACTAACAAAGCCTTCATAGTGTTTAGATGAAAGGAGAGAAAGCACCATCTACATTTTTTTATATATATATTAATTTGTATTATTTTTTGTTTATTTTATCTCAGAAACAGTGCTTGACACGGTAACTCTGAAAGAAAAAAAAATACATTAAAATATATTATGTAACATTTAATTATCGTTATCTGCATTAACATTCACAATCCACTGATGATTGTTGTCATTTATATGCGTTTAGTCAGACATACTTAGAATGGCGACACTTCGACAGGTATCGAGGTCAGCCTCTACACACCCACAGCAAGAACAACAGTCCGATCTCAATTACTGAACAACAGGAGCAACACATTGATTTCAGAATATAATGAGAAAAATGCACAGTGATTTTTGTCTTATTTACTTTGTGAATAATGAGTAAATGCTCTGTAACTACCAGAGACTTTAAAAACTTTGGGAAAAGTTTCATCTAGTCTAGTCTTGCGTAGCCAGGCCTTCAGACTGACTGCAGAAGGTCTGGACTCCTGCCTGTCCTGAATTTTAGCTTGTATTTACTTCCTTGTTCCTGTGTTTATTGCCTGTTTCCTTTTGTCTCCATTTCTAGTTTGTTTCCATAGTTACTCATTGGTTAATAAGTCCCACCTGTTTCTTGTTTGGTTGCTCGTTATCTTGTACATTTAAATCCTCAGCTTGGTTTTCTCTTGGCTCAGTGTTGTCTTTGGTTTACAAAGCTGTCACGTTCCTCATGCTGTGGATTATCGTCTTTGTTTTTTTGTCCTAAACAAAATGTAATAGCTTCAAATAGATCCTCCTATCTTCATCTTGTACCTGCCATGACAATGACATTTATATGTCAATATAAGACTGAAAAATGTGAGAATCGGAAGCGCCGTGTCCATTCAAACTGAAATGTACTTTTAGTAAATTTTCTGTAAAACCGTATCTGATGATTAAATAACATGATAATTATAGGTTAAAAAAGGTTTGTTTTGAAACGAGGTGGTAGATGCATTCTCGTGTCTGTTGAGCGCTTTCCACAGATCGTTTGCTTTTAGATTACAATAACTATTTTCTTGTGGGTAAAATGTCAACGCTGCTGTTTCCCAAAAAAGGAAAAAGTGTCTGGTGATCACTGGCTGTCCAGTTCAGTTTCTTTGTTTATTTTTGCTCAGGTCATCTTTTACGTTGAACAAAAACACAGTTCAAAGTATGTGACTTTTTTTTTCACTTATTTTATCTTATATCTCATATTCGCTTTGAAGCATTTCTCGACATAATACTTTTCTGGTATGTACATTAGAATGGCTTTGACATTGCATTGAAGGGCTGTAAGTACCACAATAATATACTTGTAGTGTCATGAAATAGGTCTTCTTCAACCCACTTTAATTCATGGCAAGGTGATTGGATGTCCTCTATAATTATTTATGCTCCTCTTTGTACCTTTTTTAGTCTGTCTCTTTGAATAAAAATGTATTGTAGATTTCAACAACCACCTTTACTGATAAGTCTGCACTCTCATACCAGCTCATTACAAACCCACTTTACCAGCAAACTGACAGCGAGAAATAGAAAGGAATAAAAAGCAGATAGACATGGAGACAAAGAAAGAATGAAAGAAACAGACATATTCAACTAATCCCACAGAGCAGAGTGGCAGAGAAATGATAGAAGCTTTGTAATGACATTCCTCTTCTCTTTTTTGTTTCTTTGTCTCTTGCCTTTCTGTTTTTTGGCCGGGCCTCAGGTTGATGGAAGGCAATTCAAGCGAAAAAAAGGGTCCATGAAAGTAACAAAAAGAATTAGCCACACAGCAACCAAGTATAGCTCAATTTACGGAACCTGACAACAGGGGTAGTGTGGATATTTGGAAAGTTATGACCACATTTGAAGGTGGCAATTTTTTAGATCACATTTTTAAATTCAAAGTTATCACCAAAGTTAATTATATATATAATTTATTATGTATATTTATAATGTTTCTTTAGGACCAAATCAGCATATTACAATGCTTTCTGAAGCATCATGTAATGCTGAAAAATGTACACTCATTTAAACTCTGTGCAGACTTTGCTGGCTTTTACGATATGGACTCGAGTCTCGACAGTAAGTATTGCCACAACATGTAGCCTAAGTAACCCTGTTGATTCTAAAGCCTGATTTGTGACCACCAGTATTTTCTAATGTAAAGATGCATGTAGCTAGCCTGACTTCGTCATACTCATATTCTAGGAAGATTGTGAGTCTGACACTGCTCCATAGGGCTTTGATTATGAGGTGTGTCTTAACCGAACCAGAAAAAAAAACTGCACTCAATTGGACCTACAACCAATCAGAGCAACGCATGTTGAGCGACGCATAGATGTCAACAGAGCTCAACTGCACGCACGCTGGAAGAAGTAGTAAATTAATGAGTGTAAACGATCTTTGCCGTTGTTGTAAAAAAAAAAAATACGAATTTGCGGAGTACTTACAAGCACGAATAGCATTTTTGAGAGAAATACAAAAGGTGTATGTATATACGAACAAGTTCTCCGTTTAGGATTAGATCTCAACAATAAAGCAAATAAATCATCTTGCATTTGTCGGCCCTGTCTCAACTTTATAACACGGTTGACTTGACTGATTTTAAAAAATGGAAAGACGACGAAAGAGACCAGGCTGAAGAAGCGTGTTCATCAGAGGCTTCATCCCTTCCATTGGTTTTCATTGCGTCCCATCTTCTTAGTGACCATTGGAGCCAGCTGATAAATTAAACTTTTGCCGAATCCCGTAGGAAGGACGGCCAGCAAACACATCTTTCCGATCGACAAATGCCTTGATTGCGGTTCTCTGTTCGTCTTTTAAAATTAATCCGCTGTCGATTTCTTTTAGAACAGACGCGATTGCGGAATCTAAACATCTCAATTCTCCAGCTGCAGTCATCTTTGTTGAAAACCAATTCAACCCAACCGCTCTTTGATGACGTGGTGATTACGTAACCGCAGATCATCTGTCCATCATCGATTAAAGCCCGTCCCGGCAATTTGATTGGCTCGGCCTTCTGGGAGCCGAGCATAATTACTCCTCAACGGATTCCAGACCGAACTTCCCGACCAAAAAATTTTGTGGGCGGGGTTCGGGCTGGCACCCAGGCTAGCATGTTACAGTCAGATGTTCTTTGTCCTGTCAGTAGGCTAAATCAAACAAGTGACTAAATGGTCAACTTCACATTGTTTCTCTTAGTAGTGTAAATAATCTGTTGTTTAAACTGATTGAATTATACATAGAAAGCGATCAAAGAAGGCTCTTTTTACAATAGCTGTAGCTGTCAATCAAACAGTGTGCGCTGGAGCTGTCAATCAAACAGCGCGTGTTTATCCCTGACTGAGTTCTTGACTCGCGCCAAAACTCCCGTAATGATCAGCGAATCTCTTATTTACATTCTGTTTGCACTGTTAGTTCTGATGAAAGCATTCATTAGTGTGCAGGAATCGAGTTGCAATGACGAGATCGCTGCATACGTGTGATCGGCTCCAATGCTCATCACTGCAACCTTTCATGCCACGATCTTAATATGATACCATAGATCTAATTGCATTGCTATAATTATCACTTTTCACAAGTAGTAAACATTGAGAGCAGTAATAGTGAAAACGTGCTAAAAGTTTTCGACAGAGTCCCACATGTAATACTAGCTATTTCATATGCAAAGCTGTTAGCCAATCACAGCAGTGGGCGTTTACACTGAAGTCTCTCAGCAGACACGCCCCTTCAAACAGAGTGTTCAAATCAGTGCTAAAATCAGGCAAGGGAAATGCCTTTTATTTCTAAATTAAAAATCATACTAACATTATAAGTGCACCCCAGGAAACATTATGAAACAATAAAACAATGCAGGTCATGACCCATTTAAGAGCCATCGAAAAAAATCCCTGGAAACTAAAGTCCCATGTTCAGTATGCATGAATATTCACAAGTGCTGACATGTCTTTAAATTAAACTTTCATTAAATGTTTCTGTCTCACTTGAGCATACTTGTCCACAATGCCTGACTGACATGAATGTATCAGACTCTGAAGTTTACTTAACCAGACTGATCCTCTCACAGAGAGGTTGTTTTTAGATCCAGTTCAGAATAACAATATGGATGAGGCTCTCCTGGGACTCTCTGCCTTGACAACTGCCAAGGCTTCATTCTGTCTCTACTGCTCTCTTTTTCTTTCTCTCTTTGTCATATTCCTTTTCCTTCTCTTGACTGCATAGACTGACTTGTGTAAATAGCTGGGAAGAGGGCTTAAAAGCCTTGCAGTCTTTGAATAAATTTTAACTCACTTTGCACATCTTGTGATGTGAAATTCAGCCTGTTGATTCGGTCTGCTCTTCTTTAGAAACTGATAAACTTAAGCTGCCCAGAGATTTGAGATTCAGAGATTTGATCTTCCAGGGTAAAATCATTGAGTAAAAGAGCTAGTCCTTGACATCTGCATGAGAAAACGTATGAAGCAAGATCACCAAATGATCTTGAAAAATCCATGACCTGCAAAAATCCGGGTTGCAAGAACCCAGTCCCGAGTTTGTTGCATAAGAACATTTGCATTGAGTTGTTAATTCACTGTTAAGTTTTATATTATTCCTCAAGTTTACCCGTCAATTATTTTATCTGCCAATTATTTTCACTCTATGTCTGTATTTTTGATGTAGACATTTGCAAACTGCTATTGAAAGTTGAACACTAAAGTGTTCACTTGCTACTACTGGTTCCCTCTCGAAACCTCTCTCCTTTATCTAGCCTACAGCCTGGGTTGCCTACCAGGCAGGCCATGTGCTCCCCTCATTGAGGATCACAATGAGTACTTGGCCTCCTGAGTCTAGTCAGACGGTCTTAAGCCTCACGTGAGGCCTCCCAGTTAGATCAGCCCTTAGGCCTTTTCAGGCCTTCTCTGTGCTTTGAAAAACAAGCGCTGTGTAGATCCGTGGATCGAGCAGAGAAACTCCCCTTGCTAGCAAGGGTTGTAAGCGCTATGCTGAGTAATGCACTCCAGGATACCCCATCTCTGAGATCCGTGCCGAGTGGTTCACTGTCAGCTTTGCAGTCCCTCGGGTTGGATGCCTTACCTTAAGGTAAGTGTCCAGAGGCTCTGTCTTTGGACAGACAGGAAGTTGGCCAGACTGAAGTGTCCAATATAAGTGACGCCAGGTCAGGCCTTCCTGGTGGCATTTCAGGTGAGTATGTTCCCCTGAATAGTGATTGGCTGGGGCTCCTTCAGGTTCCCTAGCCACATTCCCTAGAAGGGACCCCTTCTAATTTAAGTCTGTGGTCCTTGGCCCTTGAGCAGGCACAGGTAGGCCTTTCATTAAACAAAGTTTATGGAGGTTTTCCTGTGACGCGTTTAGCTTGGGCTATGACCGTAGGGAATGCTGTCACTGACAGTGTGACCTGAGGGTGAGGGATTCTGGCATTTAATTTGAATTTGCTGGTTCTGACACATGTCACTGTCAATGGCATGCACACCCCTTAGCATGGTGGCGTTGATATATCGTTCCCCAAAGCGTAAATCGACACAGTGCAAGTTCCCTTTCGAAAGGGAACGTCTAGGTTACGACTGTAACCTCTGTTCCCTGAGAACAGGGAACGAGACACTGCGTCTTTCACCATGCCTCGGGCCGGCCTACCAAACAGTCCCTTCAGACGATAAGGTGAATGTCATGTTTGCAAGGTGCCCTTATATATGCCCCGGGTCGCACGTAAATGAAGTCATGGGCTGTCGCCGGTCAATAGGATTGCCGTGATTTGATAGTAATTTCAGACACCTGTCACGCCTTAGGCGTTCCCCAAAGCGTCAATCGACGCAGTGTCTCGTTCCCTGTTCTCAGGGAACAGAGGTTACAGTCGTAACCTAGACGATATAATATAAACTTTCACATAGCATTACGTTTTGGCTATTAACATGGTGTGTAATGCATGGTGAATTCTTTCTGTTGTGTTATGTGCAGTTAACATGTGTTATGCTCATCCAACTTTCAGGCATACTCATGCTCCAGGCAATATTATGCAAGTCTAATTCGCACCGCTCACATTTTCTGATTGCCACAGACCCCTAGAGTTTCTCAGCTCATCCAATTTGCAAGAAAGCATTTAGCCAGGCTTAAATCAGATACACATGCATCTCTCAAGATGTTTCTGGTGTAATGTTCCTGGCCCAGAACCCAAAGCAGATGAATAAAAATAAGGAGAAAGACAGGTAGTGGGAAAACAAGAGAGAGAGAGAGAAAGACCAAAAATAAGTGATTAGGATCTATTCCTGTTTTGATGGATGAGTGTGTAACCAAAGCTCTCAAAAGGTTCAGATCTCCTAAGGAGTGTTTGAATAACTCTGGAAATAATACAATCTCGAAACAACACAAAAATGGAGCTAACAGAAAAAGACGAGGAGAGAAAATAAGACCCATTGCTGTCAGGACGGATGAGCAGGTAAATGCAGTGCAGCATTGCTTTCCTGCTGCTTTCCTAATGCCCTAAGAGCAGGGCTAATGTGCTCTAAAGAGATGCTTCTGTCTTCAACGGGGCTGCAGATGTTGGGAAGATTCTGAGGAAGAAGAACGAGAAAAGAGGTGTAGGAAAGAATAAATTGTGGGAAATGAATGAGTACAATCAGTGGAGTGGAGGGCAACCATTAGTTATCCCAGTCGTCACTGCTGTCCGCTGTTCTCTTGTAATGCACATGTGAAGGTTAACACCTCTGAGTCTATAGAATTCTACTGTTAAACTTTGGTCAATTGTAATGCACACTGTTGTGCCTTATGAAAGCCTGTTGCAATGTGCAAGATAAAGTGTCACAATTAAGAGAAATAAAGTTACAATTGAGAGATAAAAAGTTACTTCATGAGATATTCAGTAAAGTCATAATTGGGAGAAATAAAGTCGCAATTATGAGAAATAAAGTTGTATTGTGAGGTACAAAATAGCAATTACTTTTTTTATTTTACATACTCTTCTGCAGAAATGGGCTTCCACTTTTGTATCTCATAATAATAACAATAATCTATTTTTAAGAATAAAGAATACTTATTTATATTTGGAGTTATTTACCTGGAAAAACAGAAGCTGTGTGGCTGTGGTAGGGATTTAGGTTTCACGTAAGTTGTCTTATTATGTCTGCTTTCAGATGTTGAAGATGTTTCTGTTCATTTATCTTATCATTAGATAGCTACAGTACATGACACTGAGAAAAGATCTGTTATGTAAACTTTGCTTGATTACAGAAATGCGTTTTGAGCTACCGTATGTCCTCAGGTTACATGGGCTTGAATGCCAAGGTCTAACATATATTCATCTCCAATATTCCACCTATTCTTTCACACTACTCTAAATTCTCTGCAGTGGCATTGACATTCAAAAGGTCAGTGTAAGCCCACTGAATTAAATTCTTGCATCGATGTGTAGGAACAAATAGCTTATTGAGCGATTTAAAAAGTGTCCAATTCAGTACTTATTAATGAAGCAACAGAGGTCCCCGTCAAACTCTGTAGTTCTTCTAAATATCACCCTGCAGCAGTGGCACTAGAGCAAAACCTGGCTTTGTTCCACTGTGATTGTGCAGCTTTTCTAATAAGCACAACACAATGGGATGATTGAGTGTAAGAGAGCAGCAGTGGGACTACGAGGGACTTCATCGAGCCCAGTTTACAGCACCTCTGGTTCGGCAATGACATTTTAGAGTGATGTTGCAGTAATGGTTTGTTCCACCTGAAAGAACATGTTTTATTGATTATGGTGTCCAGCTTATCCCTTGAACTCCAAGCATGTACACTCTTGAGTAATATTACACCACAGGTTTGGAATGGTGACCAATGCGTGTTGAGCTGTAGGTTTAGTTTAAGCACTGATGTCATCAAATAGAAACATGTACAGCACCCACCTGGGATCATGATGAATACAGTACTGTTCAAAACTTTAGGGACGGTAAGATTTTTTTTAGTTTTTAAATGCAGTGTCTTATGCTCACCAAGGCTGCATTTATTTGATCAAATTTACAATAAAAAAGTAATGCAGTGAAAAATTGCTACAATTTAAAATATATATATTTTAATTTGTGGTAACACTTTATTTGAGGGTCTACTTTAGACGTTCTGCTATAAGTACCTGACATGCAACTACATGTCAACTTATTCTACTAACCCTAAATCTAACCCTAACCCAACAGCCTACTAATACTCTGGGAGTTAGTTGATGAAGTTGCAAAGTTACTTATAGTTGGTAGAATATCTAAAGTGGACTATCGAAATAAAGTGTGTAGTTTGTAATTTATTTGTATTAATGTATTTTATTCCTGTGATGCAAAGCTGAATTTTCAGCATCAATACTCCAGTCTTCAGTACCATATGATCCTTCAGAAATCATTCTAATAAGATGATTTGGTGCTCAAGAAACATGTATTATTGTATACATGTATTAAAAACAGTTGTGCTGCTTAATATTTTTTCGGAAACTATGAAACACTTTTTTTGTAAAATTTCAGGATTCACGATTTTTTGAAGCATTCATTTAATATATATATGAAATATTAAAGGGCACCTATTATGACATTTAAAATGTTCCTAATGTTGTTTAGGGAGTCCCCAACAACAGGTTTACGTGCATCCAATGTCAAAAAACACTTTTGTTTTCGTATAATATGCATTTATTTTTACCTGATTTGCTCACCGACTCCCAAATGATTCGTTCAACGACTCGTTTTTCCAAACCCCTCCTTTGCGCGACGCTAATCTGCGTTGATTGGTCAGATGACCCAGCAGTGTTTACAGAGATAATACTTATTGTTTAACACAGAGTACAATGATGCTTTTATCAATTAAATTGTATTATAATAATGATTATAGTCCACTGCTTTGTAGTTTGTAGTAAAAAACTAAAAATAAGATAAAGAATTTAATATGTTAGCGAGCATAGCCCAGAGTTCAAAATGTAAAAGCACAATCAGTCTTTGTTTGCGTCAGCCCGATGCATAAACATTACGTTTTTACAAAAAAAAAAAATGCAGTTACGTTACTACGAGGTATTACTCTATTCTTTAAGACAACTCCGAAAACAACGACAAACACTTCACATATCTCAATACAATTGCCATTGAAGACCAAGAAGCTAAACGGTGCTTACACAACAAACAAAATAATTATTAAGCATGCTACATAAAACATAAAAGCAACAATTATTAATAACACTTACAGGTTGTGATACGGAGGAGGAAGCTGATGCAAATACACTTGGAACTGAACCTTCCTTCAATATCAGACGCTCGCGAATCCAAGTTTGAGTGCATTTAAAAAGCAATCATCTTCAAAATGGCGCGAGCAAAGCACAAAGCTCGGACTATACTTCTGTGGTATAGTTATATGAATTGTAGCCACTTAGTCTTCAAATGCTCCTCCTTGGGCAGATGAAAAAAGTTGGCTTTTGAGCCACACTTCAGAACGCAGTGTCTCGTCGCCATGATGTTTTCCCTGACCTTGGAGCGCAATAAGTGGGCGTATCGTATTCAAATAACTTGACAAGTTGACGTCATCTAGTCAGAGAAAAAGCTTCGGTCTTCTAACGATTCATAAAAATGACTCCGAGTCGACTCTTACTTTTGAAAGACAATAACTTTATATACGGTGCACTTTCATATTTCAAACTTTGCAGGATGTTTTTGTTCACTTAGATCTATGTTACACACTACATGAAAGGTAAATTTCAAAATTCCATAATAGGTGCCCTTTAAATAAATGCATAAAAAAATTCTGAATCCTGAAATTTTACAATATATATATGAAAAATATAAAAGGGTATTTCACAGCACATATGATTGGCTAAGTGTACCATGTGTTTTCTCCTAATTTTCTTAATGGCAGTTTTGCTGAAATCACTAAATATCTCGCTTTCCCCTTAAAGACACTTGGCATGGCAATTGAAAGCAGTGTTGCAGTAAAATGTGGAGGGCCTGCATCATCTCTTTGATCAGTCACTCTCTGAAGCTGTTGCCCTCAGGATTACATTCTGTTTTATGCTTTAATAGTTTATTTGATCCATTAGTTATTGTGTACTCCAATCATAACTGCTGTAGGTTCTTTATTTTTCTTTATGTGTGTGTGTGTGTTTCTGTGTCTTTCTGACAAGGCAGTTATTGATGGCCACAGAGAAAAGTTGTCCGTCTGTAGGCAAGAACTATTACAGCAATAGTCTTAAACAACCCTACAGTCACTTTTAAATGTCCCCAGAGTGTTTTTAAACTGTTCCCATCTGGCACGCCACTCTGTGAAGATAAAAGCTGAGTGCAGCTCCGACTAAACTAAATGACTGATTTTTATAGTGTTACGATACTTTCTGATATCTAAGGAAGTCCATTTCTGCCTCCGAGTAATAAATAAATGTAATTGTGACCATTTCTTGAAAATGTGACTTTCACAATATATTTCACAATTGTGACTTTATTTCTTGTAAATGGAAATGGAAATAAATTGTAAATATATATATATATATATATATATATATATATATATATATATATATATATATATATATATATATATATATACTGTAAATATAAATATAAATCTACCCTTAATGAATTAATTTAGCAGGCACTTCATTCAGCTGACTTCACAACTGTGACTTTATATCTCTGAACACATATTTCTCATTGTAATTGCAACTATGTACATGTTGCATATATAATTTAAATTGCATATATAATTATGCAGCTGCAATTATATAAATTATAAATGCAGTTGCATTACATACTATGATATACTGCATAGGTCTATACACATTGTTACTTTATTTCCTTAAACTATCTCATAGTTACCAATTTTATTTCCTGGCTAAAAATGTGGATATGCAAGTGGAAAATAAACCATCAATGTTAAATAAGTGCTAAATATTGTCAGTTTGTCAGCATGTAACCAACAAGGATTATAAGACACAAAACGTTATTCAGTTATTTAACTACTATTTGATAAAGCTTTGGATGTATCCACAGTTTCTCTCACACAAAACAACCTCAGGCAGTGAAAGCGCTGGCCTTCATTCAGATTCAACTATTCTCCACATTTTCCTCACTTGGGTCAACTAACAAGGTTAATATAGTAATTTGACATATCATTGTTTGTACCAGCAGGGTTTTTTTTTTTTTTTTTTTTTGCCTTGAAGCAACACTCCATGTTTTACATCTATCACTATATGACTAATCAGCTCACTTTGATTTTTCTTGGAAGGTATGTGTTAATCATGACCTGGGTATTAGCTAAGCCTACTTAACTGCTTTGTTTTAAAGTTCCTAATTTTATTTTAATTGTGTTTCTGCTTTACATGCGTCCAAGGTCAAACACGTTAATTTTCTCATAATATACATTGCAGCATCACCTCTTTTCCCACAGTTTCTGAAACGGCTCGATTAAGGATTCAGTCTCTCCTCCTTTCCGAGAACCTACTTTACTCTGAATGGTCAGATGGCCCAGTCTGTTGTGATTGGTCTTATTCCGCTCTGGAGGCTTCCTCAGCACTTGTATCCACACTGATAAGAACAGTAACAATGGCGTATTAATTCCAGCGCTTGTCCTCATAATTTTGAAGTGCATGCAAAATGGTTTTGCAGCAATACAGTGTCTTCTTAACATATCGACAATACGACATGTTGCTGACATGTGTTTTATTGCAGGGCAAAGCAAACATTATTTGCATGTAGCCAATGAATTCCATGGGTTGGAATTATGCAAATTTCGGTCCCACTTTATATTAAGTGGCTTTAAGTACTATGTACTTACATCGAAAAATAAGTACAATGTACTTATTGTGTTCTTGTTTTATTGTAAAACACTTTTGCTGCTATTGAGATGTAATACGGGTAAGGTTAGGGACAGGTGTGCTGGTATGGTTAAGTTTAAGGGTGGGTTAAGGTGTAAGGGAAGGGTCAACAGTGTAATTACAAATGTAATTACATACATTAGTTACAGCTGTAATTACATGCAGGTATTTTAAAAATATAAGTACAATGTAAAAAACATGTATGTACACGATAAGTCCATTGTACCAAATTATTAATTTCAATGTAAGTACATAGTACTTAAAGCCACTTAATATAAAGTGGGACCCAAATTTCTTACAAACCGATGTCTTGGAAGTGAGACTGGAATTGCTGTCAATTTTTAACTTCTGTCAATTCTGAAATAATTTCAGAAGTTCGGAATTGATTGATTCTTTCTTTTAGGAGGCAATACATTTATGTGTCGTGGACTTTGATCTTTAAAACGTTGCAGACTTTTTACTTTCACAGACAATTATGTGTCAGGTTTGGGGTGAAGGGATGAGGCGAGGACTGAATTGTGCTGAGTTGGGCTTTTAATGAAAAAAAAAAACTACCCAATGGGGGAGAACATTGCCAACTGGACTGGGCAAGGCAGGACAAGGCTGGAAACAACAGGTAAACATACAACGACGATCTGGCACAGGACTGCAACATCAAGGTGAAAAAAATAAGACAGCAAACAACGAGGGTAATGAGGAAGGTCATCAGGTAACAACACACGGACAACGACAATCGACAGGAGAACATGGCCTAAAGAACCAAACATGACAAGGCATGTGCTCACACCAAACATGACAAAAACACGAGCAAATGGCCAGTGAACACAATCACAAGCCGTGTGTTCACACAACATGACAACATGAAATAACACATCCAATGAAAAACACAAACTACGTGCTACACAGCACAAGACAAAACATAACACGAAAGCACACGGCCGATGAAAACGTGTTACACAGAACATAACAACACACACGGAAAGAAGAGCGTACGGTCCAAACGAACTTGAAACCGCTCTCTCACACAAAAAGAGTTTGAACATCTGAACACCACGCTCAAATCAACTCACGTAGAAAGAAGAGCGTAGGCCCAAGTGAACTCTGAACCATACACTCACAAAGATAAGATAGAAGGAGTGTCCGAGGTCTATCACCAAACCAAGAATTAACAGACCCAAGTGACAGAACCTTGACACTGTATTGCACACACCATCTCCATCAATATGTTGTTATAAGCAATACGCAGAGACCAGTTATCACCAAATCCACATCTATGCCCTGATTTTACTCCTCACTATTAGAGAAGAAGTCAGTTTAAAATCAATGTCTTACAGTTAGGTAATTGAATCCCGATATCTTCCGACAAATATGTCAGACCGTTTTTCATGAGACATTTTACATTTCTCAATAAAATCCAATCTTTCTCACCCAACATTAAAGCGGAATCACAGAAACATATTTTATTCAAGGGATCATTTCTCATTTGGTTTGATTTGATTTTTATGAGAACAGCTTCTTCAATAGATTAATCGCTCCTAATGTTTTTTTTTTTTTCAGTTTCAGAAGACATTTTCCTGGTCTAACTCTTTTTTTGTAAGCACAGAAAAATCCCAGTGTTTTAGTATGAGACTGGTGGAATACAAAGTTATTATTAACTGAAGCCTTGTGCGGTGAGTTTGCTCCTCCTAAGTGCTGCAACCCACTTGGCATTTAAACAAAAGATGGTTTTATAGAAACAAATGTTAAATCCTTAGAAGTGAATGTTAAATGTATTGCTAGTTTTTTTTATAATTTTTTTTAGTTGCAGCTTAAACCTTGAAACATCACAGTGAATGTGATGCAATGTACTCAAATAGGCCTATGGACTATAATTTCATAGCACAGCATCTATAATTTTGGTTTGATCCCTCTGAAATCTGTCAGAAGTCTGTCATCAGAATGATTTGGTTTCATTCCCTCCCAGAAGGGTCTCGCACGATTGAGTTCCCAAACACCAAGCATCTGAATGCAAAATAACATGACAAGGTTAATTGCGTTTCGTCTGGACGCTCTGAGACGCAAGTCACTTATAATGTAGGAAAAAAGAGCCACAACTTCTCAAATTATAGCAACTTCCATATTTATTGCAGATTTGTTGCGCCAATTTCCCAAGAAGCAATGATTTTGTTCTCTTGAACAGCTGGGATGGAAACGCTGCTTTATTCGCAAATGTTTTCTGCAATATTCAAAATTTGAGCATAAGTTATACTGGCAACTTTGAATGAAAACATACTCTCAGCCGATGTAATTCTTTTTAGTGAAAATCCCCCGGAGAGAAAGAGAAAGACAGGACATTAATGTTCCTGCAGGAAAGCACTTCTCAGAAGGTGTTACAAGGTGATTGAGGACTTGTTACTCACTGAAAACCCAATGAACAATGGTTTCCTGCTCTCTCGCTCTTCCTTTCATAAATTCACCATGTTAGTTTGTGTCTTTGGGTATAAGAAATGACAACAGTAGAGAGGTCTATGTTTTACAGGATAGAAACGGGAGCTGGTTTTTACATGCTGTTGGGGGTGGAATCAAAGATTTATTTGCAGTGCTAGTCTGCTGAAAACGCTTTATGTTGTTACATTGATACACAGATTTAACTGCAACTAAAGACCTGGCAATGTGTGATCCTCTGATGGCCACATGAACGGCTGCCCTTTAATTAATACGAACACATTTGGCCTTGTAGACCTTTAGAAATAAACTCACTTACAACACTTTTCAATTAAATAATTTAATTTGTGCACTAACAAAGTCCAACAGTGGACTTTCTGTCATTTCCCCTTTTTTTATTATAATGTTCACCACATTTCAAATAATGCATTGTGTTTAATAGCATTCTTTGGTAATGATATTGTTTAAAATAAATTGGGTGATTCATTTGTCTAACTGAGGCTAATTTAATAACTAGTATTATTTTATACTTCCCCCTCTGAATTTTTGGACAATTTGATCAAATTAAAACTTGGAATATATGCACAATAAACATTTATTTTTAATAAGTATATTTACACTGATAGTCGCGGGTTCTTCGCTGATACTATTGTCTTCTTGTTAACCAAGTATACTAACTCTTCATGGCTAAAAAGTTGGCTGTAGTAGAAATTATTCCGTGTATCAATTATTTAAATTCTATGTTGACGAAACCTTGTTATTGAGCAAATTTTGGAAGACCATGTTCACAGCATGGCATTAAACTTAAAACAAATAACCATGGCCTTTTCGAGCATGAAGTCTGCTATTTAGGTAGAACAGTCTAATCATTGGGAAGCTAAATCGATCTGGCTGACACTGAAACATGCTTTGAAAGACAAGAAATGTTAGTTGGTTGCGAGATATATATCGATGTCTGCAAAATACTGAATGTACTGAATGTACAAAATACTGAAACTTATTCTTTTTCAAAAGGGATTTCTTGAGAATGAATGTTGGAGAATAGCAAGGAAATATGCCATAAAAAGAGGCCTCATTTCAAGGAGGAGATTACCAGTGAATTTTGTATTTATTTTCAATATATTGATATATATTCTGGAATTGCACATATTTGTGAATCATTATTTCCCCGGGAGATATTATAAGCAGTATAATTACACACAAAAATCATGAATTAAAAAAAGATATAGTTTATTTAACATATGGCTTTCTTTGGGATATTTACTTGCATAGACAAAGACAAAGTATCCAATTATATTAGAACAGAAGAAATAATCACCAGAGGGGATCTAGCAAATGGCACTAACACCTTAGTGGCACCATAGTTGAAGTAAAATTATACATGGAAAAAAAAATAACAAAATATAATTCTGACAGTATATTCAATTAGATGGTATTACTTTGGAGGATTAAAAATTGTTATCCAATGCAGCAATGCATGTCACTTCTGGCTCACATTAGAGAAAACTCGTTCACTGGAAACATTTGTTATCTCCAAATTCAGGTCTTAAACTCAACAAAAAACCCAGACAGGATGGACTCAAGTGGAGCAGACACAATGGATATAGATAAATTGATCTTGCTAGGGCTGCTTCAATATGTCTTCTCAGACATGTAATGTTTCATAACCTATGAACTTTAACCAATGGTGCACCAGATAGAGAGTAGCCAACTTAATGTAGTGATGCTAATAACTTTTTTCAGTATTCTTTTTTCTGAACTTTGTGTGGGCTGAAGATGGCATGTCAGTTTGAGGAGTATTGATCACCATAACACTCTGTTCAGTAATGATCCATGGGCAGATCACATGATTCAGATTATTTTCATGAGCCATATTTGCTTTTATAGTGTCACTGTTTATGTTATTTTATTTGTCTTTCTTTCTATGGCTAAACCAGAGATTGCATTAGGTAGATGGCTTTCTGAGAAACATATTTCCCATTTGTTATTGTTCAGATTTTCCATTAGTCTTAATCAAATGATGCTATCTATGCCATTGGTTTTTACAAATTAAACAAATGAAGGCTGGTCCGGAAATGCTCTTGGGAGCATTTGAAGGTAGGGTCTAATGTTAAGCAGTACCATTACGATGGATTTGTAAAAGGTTTTTGTGAGTTCACAAATACAAGAGGAATATGCTAGGAAATATCTCAGTAGACCCTCCTTAACACTCAAAGAGCTTGCACAACTATACAGCAACTGAAGATGAGCAAGTCCCAAAACACAGTTCCATTAAAACATTCTTTGGTTGCTCATAAGGCTCTTAAAAAAGTGCTTGACAACTGCCTTCATCTGGGACTAGGGAAGATTTAAGCCCTGTCACCTCTCTCTCAAAAGCATTTTTCAAACATCTGTGTAAAGGGAATTTTATATAGAATATGTCTATTCTTTGGAGGATCTGACATCAGTGTAACATACTATAACCTCATAGAAGAAAGAAAAAAACCTTAGCTAGCAGATTGGCAGACTGTGCTGCTTGACATATTTCCCAGACTGAAAGACATATGCTTTTATAGAGAAGAAATGCTGTCATTGTTGAAAACCAAAGACACAAAGTCTTTGATGACTTTGTTTAACAATTTATTTATTTATTTATTTTTGTATGCTTAGTTGTTTTTAAAGCTAACTGCTCAGAACAGGCCTACTGTTAGCTGCCTGCTAGCTTAAGCCTATACTTTACCAAAAATGTTCAACTGTATGTGTGTTCCATGTGACTAAGTGCCCTGCGAAGTGTATTTCACACTGTATTCCGGCATCTTAAGTGAGATCCCAATCCAAATGGAGCAAACATGTTCAGTTCAAAGGGCACTGTTAATGGCACTGGGAATAAAGTTACATTAGCACATCACTTCATAGGAAGTGTAGAGGGAAATTTACCCACTAGTCATCGCACATCACTCCAGAAGATTGAACACGGAGAGATGGAGTTGAGTTTGTCCTCGCAATGAAGTTTTGCTGGTTTGAAACCCACTGACTTTCATTGTAAGGACAAAAATAGTTTGAAACAGAAATATCTTCTTATTATGACTGAAGTTTGGGTAAGCTATCCCTTAAACAGACTGAATTGATACCGGTCTATAATTGAGACATGATTAATTTAAGATTTTCCCAACCCCAAAACGACACGTTAAAAAACAAGCAATGTGCTCGGTCGCATTATGTATTGGTCACATGTGTCTAGCCGGTTCTTACACATAAGAAACTACAAAGTGGTAGAAAATTGATGGTGACAGAATGTCTGGCTATCTGAGACTAACCATTACTCAGCTCAGGAACTTGAGACGAAACCTGCTAGCAATGTTCAATTTCTTTCTAAAGGTCAATCTACTGTATAATGTCTTTCATTGACTAACTGCAGATTAAGGTGCCTTTCTCATGCCTGAAGGAAAGGTCTGAAAAGTTCATTTGACATTTGTCAGAACCCTAGACCCCATTCCTGTAGTAGAGATGTCTTACCATGCCCGTTTCAGTCTCATTAAGTACTTGTGATGAGAAATGACTTTCATTGGCCGTATAAGTGACTCTAGTCATAACATTATGAGTATGATTAAGAACTCCTGGTCGCACATCACACAGTAATGAA
The DNA here is from genome assembly GCF_949152265.1 of Phoxinus phoxinus. Lineage (NCBI taxonomy): Eukaryota > Metazoa > Chordata > Actinopteri > Cypriniformes > Leuciscidae > Phoxinus > Phoxinus phoxinus. The sequence continues at coordinate 6,785,200 of NC_136894.1, forward strand.
AATCAAGGGAAAATCGCTTGAAACAAATCGTCCAATACATCATGCAGGCTAGGTTAATTAGATGCTATTATGTAAACTAGCCATGTGCAAAAGAAATCATTATAGATCTATAAGACGGCCCCCTTTATCTAAATTTCGTGGGCACTGATCTGACTTTGTTAGGTTGTCAGGAGAACCATTAGTCGAATCTGATGGAAGTTTCATTTAGGGATCACAAAAGTTGTGCTAAAGAAAGTAAGCTAATTAGAGATTTGGAAATATATCTTATTAGTGAACTAATACATTTATAGCCACAAACATGTTTGAATTAATTTCGGATAGAGTTCCTTCAAGCACATTAGATCATGTCATGACACCGCAGGGTTCCACAAGCCCATTTTGCTTGTCCATGACTGAACCGAGACATCACACAGAGACATTAGTTTCACAAGTTTCACAGCCCTGAGACAGATTGCATACCTCTCTCAAACAACAAACAACTGATGTATTATGTATGTGTATTATAGTCTAGAAGCACTATTAGCCTGTTGACGGTCTTCTACATGTTCTACAGCTTGTTTCTACATTCATAATCCAAATATATACAATGATCTTTAGCCAAAGGTGCAAACACTTTCTCACAGGGTTAGACTTATCATAATAATATTACGATAAAACTATTGCAACTGGTAAATATGTCATTATACAGTGTATCTACATGGTGAACATGATTTCACCAAGTGCAACTTGTTCCTGGAACAACATTCCAATCAACCAATCAGATTTGAGGGACAATCAGGGTTAGGTGTTTCTGTATCAGTGTTATTCAACTATAATTTCCCTCTGATTATTATGGATATCTTATGGGTAGGGTTATAGACTTAGGACAAAATTTGCATACAGGAATTTTGTTCCCGGATCAACAAATTGATCCAGGAACATGTCTTACTTGGAAAAGTATACTCTACGGTTTAAAAGTTTGGGGTCAGTAAGATTTTTTAATGTACATGTAGGCTGCATTTTTATTTTATTTTTACCAAAAATACAGTAAAAACAGTAATATTGTTAAATATATTCTATTTCACTATATTTTAGAATGTAATTTATTCTTCAGTGTGACATGATCCTTCAGAAATCATTCAAATATGGTGATTTGATTCTCAAGAAACATATCTTAATATTATCATGATGAGCTGAAAACTGTTTTGAAAACAGTCAAAAATTGTAATATATGTAAACAGTATATGTTCACGAACTCAACAAATTAAAAACCTATTCATATTGTTTTGCAATTTCACTGGTATTACATGCTGTAAGAATGAAAAATTCATGACTGTCGTCAAAAAATACTTGTAAAATCCATGATGACTCAATGCACCGGACAAAGCCTTTCTCTTTAAGTCATGGTGGATAAACAGGCTTCTTGGGTTTAGTCTCTCGGCCAAGTACAATGAACATTATCTGACGGCCTTGTGAATGGCATAAACCAAGGGTACATAAAACCTTTAGCACTTACTAGAATCCATCCAACATTAATCCTTGTGTGACTTTGGCCATGTCCAATTTAATTACTTCCAATCCTGGACAATTAATTTTCTGTGCACTTTTGTCTCCTCCATTACTTGAGAATGATTTCTTTTGGGTTTTCTCCATTATTTACATCCAATTATGTCCCTCTCTTATTTCAAATCCATGTTAATACCAAAAAGTCTCTTACTAATTTGCAAATTGAAGCCAAGGAACAAGGACTTGCACACACATTGTATTTTTATGTTCTTCTTCTCGTTTCCCAAGCTAAATGTGTGAGTTATATAAATAATTGTGTTATTTAAAGAAAGTTTCCAAAAAAAAAAAAAAAAAAAAAAAGAGAAAAAAATCGCCAATATACAACAACTCTGTCAGAGAAAGATTTTCTATTACCTCTTTTATATCTAAGTCTAAGTCATTAATCTGCTGGTCCTTTTTGGCTAAGGGGTTCCTACAGAGAAATGGGAGTTACTTTCACAGAGCAAACTCACTAATGAGGCAGTCTCTTGGAAGGGTTCAAAACCTCTGACTGACTCTGAATCTAACCTTCAGTGCATGGCCATGTGAAACAGAACCTCTCAATCTGTGATGTCTGTGTGTATGCTTCATTTGTGAGGTTGAAGGTCCAAGGCACAGCTTCTAAATTACACTTCACACAGATAGAAAGCCTGTGAGAACTGATGATCTTCACTTGTGAAGGTCAGTACGAGAATATGCCAAGCAGAAACCAAATTTATCAAATTAATGTAAGTGACAAGTGCATTAAGAGAAAAAGGAATGGATTTTTCTTGTGACATTAATTGTTCCCTAACTGAGAATTTTTTTATAAAGTGTTCAATGTGCCCTAAACACAAGTTTTAAACTACGGATTGGTGTCAAAAAGGAAAGAGCAGATACTAACATTAATGCTACATGGCCGTTAATCAGTGAGGTCTTACTGTTCGTGCTAGTAATCAGCCTGGTGGGGAGGCCGAAACTGCTAAGACCTGCAGAAACGACCTGCAGTGCAAAGAAGGGCCGTCCAGTCCTGCTCCTGGAGGTCTACTGTCTTGCAGATTTTCAACTGTTCATACAGCTCCACTAATTAAACATGTCTGAATCAGCTAATCAAGGTCTTGGATTACTAGAAACTTAAGACATTGGCCCTCCAAGAGCAGGATTGAACACCCATGTTAAAGTAATAACAATGTATATGAGATGGTGAAAATACAGTAAAAGTTGGGCCATACAACAGTGTACAACTCAAATCTAAACCCAATCATGATTGCAAAAACGTACATTTTGTCTGCAATACATTGTTATTTTAATGCCTAGAGTATTATTATGAGTTGTCAGAATGTCAAGGGTGTCATGATGTTTGAACTACAATAGTTAACTCGGTAGCACTTAAGACCATGCTTATAATGAATTATAGCCCCATTTATACTTATTTATAAGTAAGTCTTAGTATTCTATCAATATATTAATAAAGACTCATTAAGACCTATACTGCATTATAAGAACAGTTATAGTTACATTTATATTATTTGTATAATTACTTATAAGGCGTGTGCATGCTTATAATCTATTATGATTTATATACAAAAATCAGTCAAATACAAAATAGATCTGAAGTCACTTGTTTGCTGTAGGCTACCAATTAGTTATCAATTATGTATTTAATGGCTAATATTTGTAATAGAGGTCATGAATGGTTATTTTGTTTTGTTAAAATCTACTCAGCCATATGCATGGTATTACTTATAGCAGTTTGCAATTATACTTTAAAAATATTGTTGCAGTGTTTTGTTAGTGTAACATTCAATATATATATATATATATATTTAAATCAACTGTTTGTATTAATGATTTATGTGTTTTTTCATTATTTTAAGTATTAAAATAATGACAATAAGTATTTATTAGAACACAACATGGCTATTAATAACAATATGTTCACTTATTTGACAGAAATCAATCTGAATTACTAAAAAGTCATTGTAACTATATAATATAATAACAGTATAGCAATGCAGGCTGTATATTTATAAATGCATTCATGTAACCATACGACTGACTAACTAATACTTATAAATCAGTGTGTAATGGATTATGAACATGCACATTGAAAAAGCTAATGCATGACTTAATTATAAGTAATTATAACTGTTCTCACAATGTATTTATAAAATAGTAATACTTATTTTTTTTTATAAATGTAATGTATAATAAGCATGGTCTTCATAGAAAGTATTACCATTAACTCTTTCCCTGCCATTGACAAGATTTTCCATAATTTATGACTAAATGCGTCTCTGCCATTGACATTCTGGCAATCCAGTTTTTGCTCAAGTAAGCTAATGTGATCATCAAACATTCAACAGCATTTGAATCAAAACTGCCTAACGTTATCGAGAAAAATGTCGAACCCACAAAGAGGTATATAGGACTGTGCAAGCTTTGGGGGTGTTGATGGACTTGATCTGCTCGATCATCATTCTGAATCCGATCCGGACAAAGTCTTTGACAAAAACACAATTTTCTCAGCTTTTTTTGTTTGAAATGTTTTTGAAATTAAACCTATACCCATAATCAAGTGTTAAAATGAGTGGAAAGAGTTAAGTAGCCTGCGGGTCCAGTTTAGGTCCATGTGGGAACTCTGAACTTGAGCCATTTATTAAGCTTAAAATAGTTAAAAAACAAAACCCAAATCTTTTAATATTTTCTTCTATAATTTTTAAGAGGTTGTATGGGGCATTGATCTGGATCTGCTGAAACTCTTGAGGGGGCACTTCACACAGAAGCTGGAACTGTAGAGAGAGTTTTGCCATCCACTCTCAGTCTGAACATCCACCTCCTCCTATATCGATTGGTTTTAGAGACAAGAGCTCAGATCCCCGAGGTCCCCATCCACTCAAGACTATCTGTCATGACCACAGGTGGCTGCAAGATGTGCCTGTTTTTCTGCTCTTGTAGAATATCTGTCATATCATCTGATCAGTTTGCACAGGTGTTGGTTCGGATTGCAGAGGGACAGGCCTGTGACAGATTTAGACTGAAGCATCGCCCATGATAAGAAGCAATAACCTCTTGAAAGGCAGATTATAAACATCTGCTAAAGTTTTCCTGCAGGGACCATTGAATTTTATGCCCTCTGATTTGTCTTCTCCTGTGTCGTATTAGAAACTTTGAGAGAGGAAGGAGTGGATATGATGAGCACTGCCTTCAATATCGTGCCGATTGGATGAATTGAACGCAATCCTTATCTTACACTCGTCTATAGCCCCTGGAAATAATACAGTTTTTTATCTTCCGAGTGGCACTCTTAGCACTGATTCTCTTCTTTTTTTGTCCTCTTTGAACACGTGTGCCTTTACTTTAAATATCATGTCATGAGATCAAAAGGATGTCGGGCATCTCTGCCATGCATTTAGATCTGCGCTTACACTCCCTTGTCACAATTTTCAGAAATTTCTAGTATAATAAATGGCTGTCCTACTCAAGCTGTTTTAGTTGTAAAAAGTTAATGCTCCATATATCGTTTTTGAAAGTAAAATACCACCTACTTAAACTATCCCAAACCTAACCAACAGTTGTTGGTGTTTTACTGCAACTAGTGGTGATTTCAGCTGGAAAATGCAGTGAATTGTATGGACTGTATGTTTTATAGCTTTGCAAAAATGTAGGTAGAGGCACGTTGGTAACACTTTATTTTAAGGTGACGTAGTATCACAACTAACCCTAAACCAAACCCTAACTGGAACTCTAATGTAAGTACATAATTAATATTACCGACTTATTTGAGTAAGTATAATATAACTGTCGCCTTAAAATAAAGTGTAACCAGAACGTTTTCCCAGTGAGTCGTTGGACTAAAGGGTCTCAATTGCATGTAATCCTATAAGGACATGTTTTGATTTCAATATTCAAATTGTATTCTATCTGTATTTTAATATTATGGTTTGAGTAACTTCTGCTCAGTGGACTATGAAGTAATCAGGAATGCAATTACTGTTCAGAGACTGTAATTAGTAAAGTAAAACTACTACAATTTAGCGGCAATGTTTCAGACAAAAATATTATACGTGATCACACAGCACTCTGGAATATGTGATTCACTCAAATATTCCATCCATCCAGAATGAGCTCAGTTCCGACGTGGTTTTGCTAAAAGATTCAGAAATGTTTCCATTCAAAACAAGGTTGGAATCCAGTATAAAATATAAAGCTGGTGTATCTGTCTCTTGCTCTCTCTTTCGTGTCCCCTGTTCCATCTCCTTTCCTCTTTTTTTGGCTCTAAGCCCCAGATGATTGATAACTCTCTTTTTATCTTGTATCTGAAGTGATGGACAAGCTCAATGTTAATGCCCTCCTGAATGTCCAGACGTTTGGCCTAGCAGAACCCTGCCGTGTCATGTCTTATTAATATCCCCTTTTCTGTCACGGCCTTTGTACACAGATTAGAAAGTAATTAACCTTTAAAGTCATCTGCTGGTCCAACATTAACTATTTACAGGCTTGTGGGTCTTACAAGCTATAGCTCTCTCTTAGTCAGTTCTTCTTGTCCTCTCTGCTTCCTGTTTCTAAGCACTTTTCCTCTGTTCCTCTACTCACTTTTTCAGGTGAAGGACCACTGCAGGAGTAAAGTACAGAGTATCTAGAACTCCAAATCTGGGATAAACTACCTTAAAACCATTACCTATAATGGTATGTAGTGTAAAAGTGCCATATCTAGCAATGCCTTAATTTAACCAATACAATTTTTTACACTATAATGTTGTTCTTATTTACCTGACATGAACTAGACCGCTACTTTTAGCTACATGAGCCATTTTTTCACTAGGTAGGAAATTTCAGACACATAACTATCAGTTATACTACTGTGAGAAACACCTGATAAATGAATGAAATATATAAACCTGCATTAACACAGGACAAGTGTTTTGATGGATTGCTTCCTGCTCCCCCATTGGATCCCTCACATCCTAAAGATGACCTTTCTTTCAATCATTTGCCCTTCACACCTAGATGCTGCAGAGAAGCATGTTATTATCATTTTTTATGACATTTGTAATGGACATGTAGATCACTGTCCAGCATTTTTACACCAGCATTGCATTTATAGACATGCTGCTCGAGTGAGTTATGCTTTTTGCAGCAGAAATATTCACATGCCCTCATGCTAACACAGACCACGATAAGAGAACATCAGTATGGAAATAAGCAGAACACACTTTGGTGTATCTTGCAAGAAGTCGATGCAGGTACTGTTCTTCCAAGCACATCTGGTCTTCTATGTGTCTGAGAGCCTCCATCATGTTTCATTCATAGCCTGAAGAGAGGCTCTTACAACATAGAAAAAAATACAGGAGGAGGGGGTTAGAGAGAGAGAAGATAAGTAGAAATACTGTACAGACGGAAAGCAGCAGTAAATGGGCCATGGATAGACAACATCTATGCTGACTCCTTTATGACCAGATAACTTGACAGACATGATGTTACGGAAACGTAACTTGATATCCTCTTACCTCTGTATGCTGCTTCTTAACGGAACCCTTTTGTAATAGATTTCCATTGTTAATTGTTATATTTTATGTTTTAGTTTTAGTCTTTTAATGAAAATATTCTTATTTATTCAAGTCATAATCATTACTTTTAGTCAATTTTACTGATTTTACTAACTAAAACAATGCAATTGTAATAGAGCTGTTATATATTATAGAAAATAGCATTGTCTTCTTTTATATAAATTCGACTTGATGAGAATGTAATTTCTTTTTTATTTAGTCTATTTTGTTGTCAAAATAATTTATTCTAGAAAAGTGTCCTTTGACAAAAAATATGTAATTGTAACTTTTATTTATTTTCTTACATATTTCATTAACAGATGATTTACTTTTTTCATTTTTTTTTACATTTTGACCCTCATCCTCATGTTGTTCCAAACCTGTGTGATTTTCATACTTCATTTTAAAACAAAAGAAAATAATTTAAGGAATGTTGAGTTCCAAACAATGAAGTTAATTGGACTTTCATTGTATGGACAAAAGAAAAGAAAAAAAGATATTGTGTTTCACACACTGATAAAAATGATTATGTGGTGAAGTAAATACTACAGAAAAACTAATGTAATTTCTACCTGAATACGTTCAAAGACAAATACATTTTATATATTAGTATAAGCTTATAGAAATAAAAGCGTAAATATCAACGTTGAGTAAAACCTACTCAACTTTCTGATGCTGGTTTTCCCATGATGCATTGGGGAATGAATAATTGATAAGGCTGCATTTTTCCAGCTGTATTTATACTGTTATATCATTGCTTTTGTTATAGGTTTAGTAACTTTTTGTTTAGTAACGAACTGTTTTGTGATATCTGGAGTTAATTTTCTACTCAGAATTTACAAAAAAAATTATCCATCGAATGTTATACCATTGTGTATTGCATACCAAGTATTGAGATCTCTGTGTTCGGGTGTAGATGTTGTCTATATCTATGTATTATTTACTTAGATGTTCTAAGCAACGCATATACTTTTTAAAGCATGGCTTAACTCAATGTTATATTGTTTGAGTAAAATGTTCTTGAAACTGAGTATTGCAAAGTAAACTTCAACAAAGTAGAAATTACTCGACAAACTTTAACCGGCCAAGTTAGTTACTTATTTTTTGTAGTTGTTCATTTGACTTAACTTAGTTAAGTAGATTTGACTCAATCCCACATGTGAAATTTACTTTAAAAATCTGCGTGCAAAAACTTGCAAAAGAAAAATGAAGTGAATTTTACTTATTGTGTTTTCATCGCAGAAGAAAGATGTAGGAATCAAAGCTCAAGGGAATCTCAGCCAAAGAGGGGAGTGTTTAAGACTCTCCTCTGAATTGCTCTCCTCTCCCTGGCCAGCACCATTACAAATAACCTGCAGTCTGACCTTCAACATGCAATCTATTAATTGCACACTCGCTTAGTGATGTTCATCAGCTCCACTTTGCACCGAGCCTTATTTCTTAATTAGAATAATAAGGTAATTAATAACAACACTAGTAAGGTCACCACCTCTCGTCATGAGATGGCCACTGAATGAGTGGGAAGTCAACATAAAATGACTACAAGCAATAATTTGTATCTCATTTCTGACCCGCCCCTCCCTCTCTAGCATTAGCACCCCTCACCCCACCGGTCCTGAATGACATAATGTCCTTGCCGGGTAATTACATCAGGTTCGGCGGTGTGGGGTCATAAAACTTAAAGTAGTCTAATACCTGGAAATTGGCTTTCAGGTGTGCCATGCGTCTTGCTGTCATGTCTGACAGCGTTCTCGCCGAGGCACTCTCGTCCAGGGGCTCATAAATACCGCTATCATGCAAAACAAATAGAAGCTGAAAACAAATAGCACTAAATCATCGGCCTTACTAATATGATGGCATGTTATTTACCGGGCTGGGTGGTCAGGCTGATAATGCTGCCTTTATTGTCGATATAAAACCCTTCCTCCTGCCTATGCGTACTGGTCCGAGTGTCGCCTTCATCTGAGAAACAGAGACAAAAAACGATGGTGATCCACACTGGGTTTCTGGGGTAAAATCAATAACTGTCCAAATTATCTCTGTGCTCTAAGCAGACCATCACCGCTGAGCCCCTCCCTCCATTCTACATCAATCCACTCACTCCCGCGTGATCAATGACCCATCTCGCCCTTTTCAGTCCACGGGTGATGCTTGAATTATGAGTGTATGGATTAATTCATTTCTATACATAAGCGTTGTGCTTTCACGGCGATGGAACCAATATTTAACAAGGCGTACGGATGAGGGGGAAGCCGAGGCGTCGCACTTCGTTATGGCTGTTAAACTTCTTGTAAAGTTTTCCATTATGTGCCAAAACCAGTGGAGATTAAAGGCTATTAAAATGTTATCGCAGGACAACATAATCCCTCTGGCAGTGTTTCCGCTTTCTTTCTTTTTTTTTCTTGTCAAGTGACGGTTATATTTCACCGCATATGCCAGTTTTCAGCCTATTAAAGATTGCTTGTTCTTATCCATCAGCACAGATCGATACTGTTTATAGAGACATTTCATATCTGTTTGCATGAAATTATGTAGTTCTGAGAGTTACAGATCCCACAGATTGCATGCTGTACAATGTCATTTGTAACATATTACTTGTAAGTGACGTAATCTAAATACTTTGAAACTTCTTTTTCAGCATAGACTTAAATATAAAGTGGGAAAACTCATATGTCGGGGAGTAACTAGTTACATGTCTGTATTACGTAATTTAATTACAAAATACATTTAACTGTAATCCGTTACAGTCACTGAGAGAAAAAAAAAATGTGTATATAAATTAGTTACTTGTGAAAATTGTAACGATTAAAAAGGGGGTTACATCTGAATATTTTCTGTAAAAAGCTAGGATATGTTGATTTGATTATTATTCATCTGTTGCTTTTTTCTGTTTTTGATGTGCACGATGCCTCCTGCCATTTAAAGGCTGTTTAGTAAAGCAATGCTATTCTGATGCTTTTGATCGGTTCTCTTTTTAGAATTTGCAGCGCACGTCTGCCAATTACCTCAATACACATTCCCGCTAAAAGCTTTACCTGTCTGAGAGTTGCCATGGCGAGTGATAAAAATGCCTTCCAGTGCTGGAAATCTAAAAACCATTTTATCCATAAATCTGTTTTTAACCTCAGAACGATCTCAAAGTAAAAAGAGGTGCTACAATCTCATTGTGGCTGTGCTTTAAAATTAAATAATTATAATCTTAATTCAAGTGATGAAGGATTTTGAAAGTAATCAGTGTTGAGTAAACCCTGCCTGGTTTAAATGTTTGAAAATGATTAACAGTTGAAAACATTTGTTAGAAATTTAGAAAAGTAATCAACAAGTAGTCAAATGTAATCAGTTACATTGATAAAGTAATTGAAATAGTTACACTACTTATTACATTTTAAATATGGTAACTTGTAATAAACCTATTACATTTCCAAAGTAACCTTCTCAACAAAATAACTGTTTTGTATTGAAATTGTAATTTATTTCTGTAAAAAGAAAAGCTGAATTTTCAGCATCATTGCTCCAGTCTTCAGTGTCACATGATCCTTCAGAAAACATTCTAAATTGCTGATTTGCTGCTCAAGAAGTGTTAAGCAGTTGTGCTGCTTAATATTTATGTGGAAACCATGTTGCATTTCTTTCAGGATTTTTTTTTGAATGAACAGTCAGTTTAAAAAAATAGAATTTATAGAAATGTCACAATTTAGTCCAACTTTATATGAAGTGCCTTTAACTACTATGTACTAACATTGAAATTAATCATTTGATACAATGGACTTATTGTGTACATGTTTTCACATTGTACGTATATATTAAAAATAACTGAATGTAATTACAGCTGTACTTCATTATGTAATTTCGTTACACTGTTGCCCCTTCCCTTACACCTTAACCCACCCTTAAACCTACCCATACCACCACACCTGTCCCCAACCTCAACAGCAGTTAACGTGTTTTACAATACAACATGAACACAATAAGTACATTGAACTTATTTTTCGATGTAAGTACATACTTAAAGCCACTTAATATAAAGTGGGACCAATTCAAATTCACAATACAGTTTACATAATTTAATGCTGCTCAATTTTCTCAGTATATAAAACAACTTATTTTAGAGATGGGATGTGAATTCTAGATTTAATGAGACTGAAATATATATTATTTGTTCCTACCAGGCTGAACGGTATTAATTGGAATCATGGTTCATCTGTCAAAGCGTTTCTAATTCTTTTCTGTTTAAGTCCATTGGCAAATTCCAATTGGAAGTGAGCATCCCTATGCCCTACTCACTCTGAAGGGCAGAACATGACCATAAGTGATTCAATTACTTTCTTGAAGTGACCATTGCATGTTCCCTTCGCCAACGGACCTGTAGAAGAGCCCGCTTTACATGGATACAGTTTTTCAAAGACAATACTTGGATCACCAGAATACAGTTAGTTGTATTTTGTATTTTAAATGCTTAGCATTGCATGTATTCTGTTAATCCCCTATCCTGTTAGCCGACAAGGATGCTAATAGAACTGGAGGTGTGTGAAAACAGACAGGAAGTAGTTTCCCCTTCTGTTTGATGGACTGTCTCGCTCACACAGAGGTTTGTTAATCTTAAGGAGATCCGGCCTGACTTGTCTTCCTGGCCATCCGGTACAAGTCTGAGGCAAATTGAGTTAACAGAATTGATAGAGCACTTCGGAAAAGAGGACATCTGATGCAGTTATGGTGTCTGGTTCAGATGCAAATAGAGGTTGAGATTCGTTGGGAGGCATCAGCGAGAAGTGTATATTGTTCTGACTTATATTATTGGGTCACAAGCCAAAATAAAAGGGCAAAGAGAAGTACTCCTTACCTTCCTTTTTGTTCCAGTTGTCAAACTCTCTCTTAATACCCTCAGGCTCTGTCTCTTAGGGGTGAGAGAGGATGGAGCGGTAGGGCATTATTCCTCTCTCTCTCTCTCTCTCTCTCTCTCTCTCTCTCTCTCTCTCTCTCTTCTCTCTCTCTCTCTCTCTCTCTCTCTCTCTCTCTCTCTCTCTCTCTCTCTCTATCTCTCTCTCTCTCTCTCTCTCTCTCTATCTCTTGCTCTCTCTCTATCTCTCTCTCTCTCTCTCTCTATCCCTCCCTCTGCCTCTCTCCTTTATTTCTTTACTTCTCCTAGACACCGGTTCATGGGAACAGCCTACAATTACAGTGACACTCTCTGCCACCAGCAAACTCAAAGCTTTTCTAGTATTAGCTCTTAGCTTGAGTTATCGATAGTGTTATTTGAGCCTTTCTCTCCAACACACACACACAACAGACACAGGTAGCACTCAATGTCAAGGTTGCTGCTTTCAAGTTCTCTACTTCACAGGCTGTTGAGCTGATGATGCACAGGGCATTATGGGGAATCTTGTCACACAGCATTGCTTGGAGTGAGTAGAGAAAAACAGTTTCACAGAACTTCTATTTTTTGTGCTTTTCCAAGAAGTACACTGTAAACAAATGTAAAGAGACAACAACAACCAAAATTAAATAACATAAAATTATTAATAAATTAATAAGATCAATTAATTAGAATTTTCAAATGTACCAACTAAAAACTAAACTACTCTTTTTTCCTTACAAATAGTCAGTTAAAAAAGCATGGACGGTAACAACTGTTAGATAACTATTATTTTATAGTGTAAGTTATGGTGCCTGTATATTCCCCCATAAATCTCCAGTTTTATCTTATGCAGAATCAAATTTTAGTCTGAAGGTGTGTTATTTAAATTTTCGCCCATGTGAATGTTTAATATTCACTCATGCCTGTGATGTCCACAGGGAGACAGGTGTCTTGTTGAAGGCGTTAGCCAGAGCAGAATCTAATGTGTTCCTGTTCTATATGTAATTTTAATGCTGCAAATCACTTTTTTTTCTAGAGATATTCTTTGAGAGCCTCTGTGAATCCTTACTATGGAAATCTTTTCATAACCTAGGGTTGTATATTAAGTGTGGGTTGTCCGTTATAACAAGACAATGGACTTTTGCTCATATTTTTTGTTATTAACATTAATATGGCAACATTATCTTTTACTCTTTTTTTAAACAACAATAATAATAATAACAGTTTTACTTTGTAACATTCTTGACTTTTTAGTATTGTTCTGTCTATTCAACGAATTTGACTCTTTCACATTTAGAGTGAAATAAGAGACCCAATCCCAGCTACTCTAATGGTCTGGAAATAAAACAAGATTTATTGTAAATTTACAGTTTGCAAAGTGTATGCTTACAAATACGTATAACATTTCCGTTTTTATTTTGCATCTGTTTCAGTCTATGCATTAGTGATGGGGATTTTTAAGTTGTTAGATCATTAGGCCAGAAAGTCTCTGATTCATTCACTCAACCGATTCATTGAAATATTTCCCCACCATTGACATAATTTTTCATCAATTATGACACAAAGCTCATCAGCCAATAACAGAATTGTATGTAAATCCTTGTTTTCACTGTTATTTAGTAGGGAGCTCTATTGTGCGTTTTCTGAAAGAGCACAGAATCTTTGGATCTAAAACCAAGCAAGGAAGAAGCAAAAACAATTGATAGAAGCAGATATACAGTAAGCTAATGTGATCATAATAAATTAAACAGCGTATAAATCAAAACTGCCCAACGTTACTGAATAAAATATCGGCCCTAGAAGAGGTATAGAATTGTGTACGTTTTGGGGTTGTTGATGGACTCATTCTACTCGGCCTAGGTTTTGATTATCCTTCTGAATACAATCCAGACATAGTCTTTGAGATAAAACGCTCAGCTTTTAGTTCAAAATATAGCTTATTTTCAATGTTTACTTTACCATATTCAATTGTTGTTTTAAAAAATAATTCAAGTGATGAAGGATTTTGAAAGTAATCAGTGTTGAGTAAACCCTGCCTGGTTTAAATGTTTCCTTTTTTTAAGCAGAGGCTCTGTTCTTTCTTTTGATATATTGTATGTTTATGGATATCTATACAACATAATATTCTGGAGGCCATAAAAGTTTTGTGAAAATTATCAAAAATGCTGCCGCTGGCTGGCAACTTTTAAAAAACAAAACAAAACAGAATTGTTGAATTCAGAACCGCTGAATCCAGAACTGCATACTAGCAGCATACTATTCTTACTACTTTTACCTTATCTTTCAATTGCAGGCATAGTATGATTAGTATGATTAGTATGCTAGGATGCGGTTCTGAATTCAGCAAGTATCTATGAGTCATTGAATTATTCACTCAAATAATTGTCTTAACAACACTGATTCATTCAGGAACTAAACCCCTGCTTGTGTTGCTTGGAGACAACCGTTTATGCTTTTTTTTTTTTAAACCATTTTTATTGGAGGAGCAAAATAGACAAAGTAACTGGCAATGCTGCTATTTCCAGTGTATTGAACTGCTGAACAAGAACAACTGCACTCTTAATCATGTGATATTGCTTAATTATAGCTAAATATAATTATAATTATAGCTAGGCTCTGTAAAGGTTGAAAACCTTGCTATAGGGAATTGTAAACAAGTGGGTGATAATGACCTTGTGCAAATCCACTATAGCACTGGAGTAACAGAATCTGTCGGCATGTTTCACGCTGATGTTGCATATGAGGACTCATAAACTCCATATCATCCCTCAGTGATTTGATCAGTTGTCTCACATTACATTGAGTAATCGCTCACCTCTCAGCCCCTGGGACATTTGTCTCCTCCAATATGGGGTCATTATCTTCAGCTGCCATCTACATGGTTAAATTGCCTTCTTATCCACGCTACACCGACCTCACCCCAAGGTCAAGTATTGCACTGTCAGGCCGATTAAAGACTGTTACACAGGAATTATCAGCCTCATCTTAAATGCTGCATCCAGCTCCTGAGAAACAAATAGAGTTGCATCGAGGGCTTGAATTATGGTCCAATATCCATTGTGGGTGTGATGATCCTTCGTGGATTATGATGCACGCCATGGAATCAGAAAATGAAAGGTAGCTCTGTAAAGTCTTCACAGTCAGACTCAAAGCCCTTTTCATTTATCTCTCTAGGTTTATCTTAGCATTGTTCTGTGAGTACAGTGTCTGAATGTACGGAGGTCTAATTCAACTTATGAGCAGTGCCGGTGAAAACTGCCAGTGCCGTTGTCATTTGTGCACACGTGCATGCGTGTGTGTGTGTGTGTGTGTGTGTACATACGGTAGAGTGGTTGTTTTGCTTTAAAAGCGTCTTTGAATAGCTCTTGAAACAGCCTTTTGATGGGCACAGTGCAACACCAGATAACTCTTTATCTCCAGCTTGAATGGCTAATGTCCTCTCTCATTCTTTCTCCCATCAAAAGATGCTATTTCCCCCTCCACAATCTTGGATACGAAATAAGGAGAGTTGTTTTCAGAAAGTTGTGGTGTATAATAGGGAACCATTTATGCAGTGAATTTGCAGAATCCTTTTCCTTTGCCAAAATGATAAGCACTGGAGAGTTCAAATTTGTACAGTTACAGTTATATCCAGAATAAAATTATAGGCCATTTTATTAATATGCATGCCTGGTATTGCATTGCCACTGTGCGTTTCATTTTTATGGGTTCAGATCTTTTATGGGTTATTATGTTTCAGTATAAGCTGAAATAATTTTGCTAAAATACAGGGTAACACTTTAGATTAAAGTTAATATGTTAAAGGAACACTCCGACTTTTTGGGACTTTAGCCTATTCACCTTATCCCCCAGAGTTAGATAAGTCCATACATACCTTTTTCATCTCCGTGCGTGCTATAAGTCTGTTTGACGCACCCACCGCTAGCCTAGCTTAGCACAAAGACTGGATGTAAATGGTTGCAGCTAGCATACTAATCCAAATAATTGACAAAATAACGCAAACATTTTCCTATTTACATGTTGTGATTTGTATAGTCACAGAGTGTACAAAAAATAAAGTCACATGAGACACAGACATATTTTAACCGTATAAATACTGGGAACTATATTCTCTGAAGGCGAAGCACTGCTACTTGGGCGGAGTGATAACTGCAACACCTGAGATGCGCCGTTGGTTTTGTTGACAGAAGAAACAACAGCGCGTCTCAGGTGCTGTGGTTATCACTCTGCCCAAGTAGCAGTGCTTCGCCTTCAGAGAATATAGTTCTCATGTGACTTTGTTTTTTGTACACTCTGTGACTATACAAATCACAACATGTAAATAGGAAAATGTTTGCGTTATTTTGTCAATTGTTTGGATTAGTATGCTAGCTGCAACCATTTACATCCAGTCTTTGTGCTAAGCTAGGCTAGCGGTGGGTGCGTCAAACAGACTTTTAGCACGCACGGAGATGAAAAGGTATGTATGGACTTATCTAACTCAGGGGGATACGGTGAATAGGCTAAAGTCCCAAAAAGTCGGAGTGTTCCTTTAAGTAAGGGATGATATCCAGCCGGTGGTTCTCTCAAAATAAGGGAATAACTTGATGGCGCTATTGACCAATCAGAATCAAGAATTCCACATAGCCGTGTAATAACAAAAATTAATAAATACTTTAACAAATGTATTGTTCTTTCTAAGTTCATGTTAGTTAGTACATTAAAGGGTTAGTTCACCCAAAAATGAAAATAATGTCATTAATGACTCACCCTCATGTCGTTCTAAGCCCGTAAGACCTCCGTTCATCTTCGGAACACAGTTTAAGATATTTTAGATTTAGTCCGAGAGCATTCTGTCCCTCCATTGAAACTGTATATACAGTATACTGTCCATGTCCATAAAGCTAATAAAAAGATCATCAAAGTAGTCCATGTGACATCAGTGGGTTAGTTAGAAGTTTTTGAAGCATCGAAAATACTTTTTGGTCCAAAAATAACACAAAATAAGACTTTATTCAGCATTATATTCTCTCCCGGGTCTGTTGTCAATCCTTCACAGTTACGCTGATGGCGTAAGACGCTGATGACGTGTATTTCTGGTGCGCCCGAGCTTCATTTATAGACTGAGGGAAACGCACGCTGTAAAAGTGTCTTATCCGCGACATGCACATTTACGCACCATTAAAAAAATGATATCCACGCAAACAATGTAGAATAGCTTGAATATAGCGTGCGTCTCCCTCAGACTGTAAACGAAGCTCGGGCGCACCAGATAACACGTCATCAGCGTCTTCCGTCAGCAGCGTCACTGCGGAGTCGTGAACGCAGATTCACAACAGACCCGGGAGAGAATACAATGCGGAATAAAGTCTTATTTTGTGTTATTTTTGGACCAAAAAGTATTTTCGATGCTTCAAAAACTTCTAACTAACCCACTGATGTCACATGGACTACTTTGATGATCTTTTTATTACCTTTATGGACATGGCCAGTATACTGTATATACAGTTTCAATGGAGGGACAGAAAGCTCTCGGACTAAATCTAAAATATCTTAAACTGTGTTCCGAAGATGAACGGAGGTCTTACGGGCTTAGAACGACATGAGGGTGAGTCATTAATGACATAATTTTCATTTTTGTGTGAACTAACCCTTTAACTAATGTTAACTAATAAACCTTATTGTAAAGTGTTACCAAATACAGTATGACTTATAAAATGTGACTTTTTAAACTAACAACATCCGTCTGTCTTCTTGTCATCTTAGACCTTCAAACTTCAAGGTTTTAAACTTTAAACTTAAAGAATTAAAAACTTTGCATTATTATTTTTTACATTTAAATTCTACTTTCAAATTTCAATGGCAATTCTACATCCTGTTCGCTCCCTCAACTCAAATCCAGTTCAATTCAGGAATTGTCTGGAATTTAAAAATAATTTTTTATTCAGTAATGAATGGCACACACGCCTGACAGCAAGTACTAATTCGTCAATAGGAAATAATCTCTGAATTTCATAATATCATATGACTTGTATGAAAATATACACTTCAAGGTTAAGCCAAGGGCAAGTTATGCTATTTGGTCCGATAGCCAAAGCAAACCAATCTGCGTAGAACCCAGAACTCTCTGCAAACCTGTATATTTATGAGTTTGTAAAGCCAGTTTAACACACAATCTCATACTGATCCGGAATGTTCTGTCCTTTTGACACGCCTACTTATAAGTGTGGAAAACGAGAAGACATGTTGTAGTCTTTCTCAAACTAGTGGCAAGAATCTTGTCTCCTCGATTGAATGGCCATGCTTGCTGTTGCCTGCTTCAATCACAGTCTGCTGGGTTTTTTTATTTCATTATTTTTGCACAGCTTTTGACAGATTTATGCTTGAATATCTTAAATTGAAATGCAGAGTCTGAGTCAAGCAATGACTCGATTTTACTGTCCCAGGGACACCTCATGCACCTGACATCCCAGTCTGGCAAGCCAGCGGACTATTTCAGAGCCGAGAACGAGAGAGTGGGCAGACATGAGTGGTAGTGTTGGATATTTGCCTTTATTTTCCACTCCAGTAAAGCGAACTCCTCGTAACCCTTTGTAATGAGGATGTGGGTCATCATTTTGGCCCTTGACTCATAAAAAACCTGACACGTACGCTAGGCCTCCCAGCGATATGGCAGCTCACCTTGTGTCTATCTCCAGCTGCCCTGTTCCAGAGGTGATGACAGAAATGCTGGTCCTGCAGCTTTTTTTTATATAACTTCCCTTTCTCTATTACCCATTATCCACCTTATGCCAGGCTGGAATTTTGATCACACCAGTTGTTTAGCTATTGTAATTCCACAGATGCAGGTCATCATTTTTAGCAGCCATGGGTTGAGTTGCTCTCATTTAGCGTAGCTTTGGGACAGAAACTAGTCTGACCTGAATGGGTAGTGGAATTACAAGCAAATGTCCTTGTCCATCAATACCTGATGCACATTACTGTGAAAATAAGCCCCTATAATGCAGAAACATAACTAGACAACATATACTACACACATTTTTCTTTTACTATTTTTATTCTAGTGGGTGGCTTATGCATGCAATTACGTAAATGGTTAATTAATCTTGGTAAATTAAATAGATAATTACAGTTTAAATATGCAAACGCACAAATGTTCGCAACCCCCTCATGAGTCCAAAATTAATATTTAGCACTGTTATGTTTCTGAATTAACTTTGACTTGTGTAATAAATTTGCACAATGTGAAAATAGGCATTCCTTCATTTATTTATATGAAAATGTATATGAAAGAGACTATTATGAAAGGCCAAAATGTACATTTTACTTAAGAATATAGCGACATGCTGTATGAAATTATAACCTGCATGTGTTATCTTAATGAGCTATTTCTACCTCATGTAAAGTTTATTTTGTTGGTGTTACTGAATGTTAGGTTGACAATATCTTTGACTTATAAATAAATAATAATATTAGGAGAAACATTCTTATTATTATTTATTTTTCTTTTGAGTGTACCTTCACTACTGATCAAACTTAATATTGTGAAATTGTGTAATTTATTCCTGTGATGACAAAGCTGAATTTTCATCATAATTACTCCAGTCTTCATCAGTGTCAGAAATCATTCTAATATACTGATTTGGTGATCAATAAACAATATTGCTCTTCTTTTTCTTTTCTTTTTTTGCTAATATTTTCATTGCTCAAAGTACAGCATTTATTTGAAAAATATATTTTTTTGGACAATGTAAAAGTATGTACTGTCTCTTTTAATAAATTGAATGCATCTGTATGCTGAAAAGTAGTATTTTTAAATGCTGAAAACTTTTCCATAATTGTAAATATAAGCTGCATTGCTATATGTTTTATATATATATATTTATTTTTTAAATGATTTTTATTTTCAATCACTGATCCGGAAAAAAAAAAGATGTATATATAGCCTACTTGTTTATTTATCTTTTTTTTTTTTTTTTTTTTTTTTTTTTACATGCTTAACATTTTATATGCAATTCCATTTGGCCAGAACACCACAATGGCATGATTATGATTAGCATAATTTGTAGTATGCATCAAGATTACATGCAATATGTATTGACTTCTCAGTTTTTGTGTAAATACTTTATTTGGACTCTTTACTCAGGTGCACCAGGAGCACAAATGCTTTACTGACATCCGAAGCAACACGGTCAAACTGTGAACGGACTATAATAAGCAGGCTTTGAACTAATATATTCCGGACCAATTACGTGCTCCATGATCTGTGGTCAGAGGATCTTTCTAGACAATTTCCCAAATGATTTAGATCTATTTCAGCAAATGCGAGCGAAGCATTCGCTGTGTCTGCACACTGTCAGACTCTTCCCAGAACACATTTCAGGTGTCCAGATCGGTTAGAATGCGACGTTGTTTGTTTTTTACACTCTGTGAAAAAGGTAGAATAGTATAAAAATATGCTTCAGGGCACAATGTGTCCAAATCTGCAGATTTACAACTGTTAACTTTGGAGAGCGAAATGCATGAAAGCGTTTGAGGATGTAATTTCAGACGTAATAGTAAGCACTCCGCAAATGTAATTGGTCTGGAGTGGGCACACTCAGGCAAACAACAAAGGTACATTTTAATATTTCATTAGAACAGATGAATGGGAAATTGTTTAACGCTTTTGATGACTCCATTTGACCATGACATGTTTTATTAACAATATAAAATATGTATCTTTTATGATTACAGTAATAGTGCTTAAACCGGCTACCAAAGTGATTTAGGCCACTGTTCAAATGCCTTTCCCTTGCTCTAATAATATGGATATATAACCATAATTTTGTCTAGTTATTGCTTCATGAACTATTTATTGGAAAATGGGAAAGTTTGCCTTCAGCATGCAGCATTATACCTCAATCCATTTTAAACAAATATTAACGCAAGATTCCTCCAGCCATGCTATCCATTTTTAAACACAAGTAGATGTCATTTGTGATCAAGGGGGGACAACATGCATTGTGAATCAGTGATGAAAAGAGCAGATATGGGCCTCAAACACAAGAAAAACAGGATGAGAAGAAAGACATAGCAGCGGATTACTTTTGTTTTTCCAATCATCCTTTCACGGCAAACAGTATTGATTCAGATTCTATGGCCCTCTCGGTCTTTCTAACCCTCCGTCTGTCCAACTCGCTCTTCCTCTGCCCACCTGGCCCCGAGAGAAATGACTCCTCAGCGTTCTCTCTTAGTATTAAAGAACCGTTGACAGGGAATCATTCTTCCTGATCTCCGAGTTTAGCCTTTAATTTTTACAAAACCTATCAATCATGGCAGAGGGGGGTGAAAAGTCTGGGCAATATTTCCAAGCAGCGATTAAAAGATATTACCTTACGACATACATCAATCTGCAGAATGTCATTCGTTGTCCTCATCACACTGTAGATTTTAGCGTTCTGGCCTATTAAAGCAAGAAGCCACTAGAGGCCATGTCAAAAAATGATTTAATTAATGATTTTTTTTGTCATGTTTTCCTGTAAAAATATCTCTCAAGGTACTTCAATCGAGTTTAATTTGTAAAACCATGTAAGATATTAGGACATAATATATGAGTTATGAATTAACCCTGTAAAGCCTGATATGTCAGGAAATAAATATATATTGACCAGTTTTTTTTTTTTACCTTTAGACACAATCTTTTAAAGGGGTCATATGATGCGATTTCTTGTTTTCCTTTTTCTTTAGCGTGCTGTTTGGGTATGTATAAGATCTGCAGAGTTACAAAGCTCAAAGTGTCGACGCTGTGTTTTTCGTTGCGAAAGTCAAACTACTTTGTTTGGCCTTCCAAAAGAGGACACAATTAGAAAACAGTGCATACGCTTTATTTACAACACTGTTCCAGAACAGTACAACTACAATTTTCAACTGTGTGTTGCGCATATTTCGGAGAACTGTTTCCAGAACCTGGGAGAGTACAAGGCCGGCTGTGCACAAAGGCTGATTCTAAAAACAAGCTTCTGACTCACAAAGCCTGTAATGTTTTTATATTTTAAGAATTTGCTACTGACAATTCAAACGCGAGTTTTTGAGCAGAATAGAGTAGCGCTTGCTTGTCGTTTCTACGATCACAAATGCCATAGTTTTATATTTACATAGTGCTCTCACACCCTTGGCGCGGCGCTACGCGTAAAAATACAGTCCCCGATCACACCATGATTTTGCCAAGTAACACATGTTCCTGGATCAACATATTTTTGTTGATCCTGAAATAACATTCCTGTCCTAAAATGTTGTCCTTACCCTATCCCTAAACCTAACCCTACCCATGGCTTTTCCCTAAAATCAGAGGGAAATGATAGGTGAATAACACTGATATAGAAGCACCTAACCCTCGTTCTAAGCCTAAACTTGACATAAACTGTAAACTTGTCCCTCAAATCTGATTGGTTGATTGGAAAGTTGTTCCAGGATCAATAAAGATGTTGATCCAGGAACATGTGGTACTTGGTGAAATCACGTTCACCGATCAGGTCAGGTGCATTTTTCAGGTTTGAAAACGCGAGGCGCACAGCACTGGCCAATCACACAGAACGAGCAGTGCGCATTTTTTTTATGTTGCTAGGCAACCACCGAAACAGCTGTCCTGTCAGTCAAGTTAAAGTCGAATCAGCTTTTTATTAACTTTATTTACTTTCTGTTAACATTGTGGTAGTTACCACTGTGGTTGATTTTTTTTCAACTTCAAAAACGCGAGGCGTCTGAGGCGCATAAACAGCGCACAGAACGCTCACTGCCATAGGAAAACAATTGAAAAAAGTAACGCGTCAGGTGTCATTATAATCAGTAGTTATGTCCCCAATGAAATAAAATCTTACCAATCTGATACGATCTGGTCCAGTCGCGCTGGCAAAGTTGATCGATCAGCTTGGTCATCTGCATTTTCCCGTTCAGATTCGAGCTCGAATTGATAAGGTAGTACCCGACATTATCACCTGTCATTATTACTTTGGGAACTCATGTTGCACGAACTGGGAACTGAAATATGGTTGCGGGCGTGACATTTTCGGTCACACCCTTAAGGTTTTTGGGCCGATCACAATGCACTGGATTGCTGGCCAATCAGAGCACACCATGTTTTTTCAGAACAATGTACTTTGTAAAAATCAACATGTTGTTTGCATTGGTTAGACAAATGTGTGCTGTAAAACTGATATTTAAACATTGATGGCTCCTTAAAGTTTTATTAAGGTGAGCTTAACCTTGTTGCACAGTGTTGCGGGGATACCAAGTCGAGCCATCGTTTCCGTCTGAAGCAAATCTCTGCTTGTAATGACCACAAACCAGAATACTTCTCTCCTGTGGTGTGAAGCAATTAAGCTTGCTAAAATACATGCATGATGCATAACATAGTGAGTTTGGAGGTCACACTTCTTCTGACTAGCATACAGGGAAAGTGATGAGTTCACTGCACCGTGCCCAAGCCTGATCCCTTATGGATTCCCACTCTTTATCCCAGCTGCATGTTAACACACTGGCCACGTACCGCCACTGTTTTACGTGTAGCGGGCACGGTGCCATAGAATCATGATGGATGATTAGACCGGCACAAAAAAAGCCAATAAAGTGTTATAAAAATAAAAGATAATAACCAGTGTCACTCTGCATGAGTTCTGCTACTGAACCTTTGTTTATACTTTCCAAAGTACGTACACTTCTTTTGCTCACAAACATCTCCGATTGTTAACCTTATTATACATATTTGCATTCCAGTTAAGAGGAAATGAAATGCACAGCAGGGAAGGATTAAGGACTCGCCAGCAAGTGAAGGAGAGGATGAGAATACAGATGGCTGTCCGCAGCTTCCTCCCCTGCTGAATCACTGCAGCTATATAGAAACAGCTGTACTCACACCGTGTGTATGTGCAAGACATAAGTGCAAGTTATTACTCTCTTGTTATACGTCAGACAAGATTGTAAGGTAACTATTTAAAAGTATGTTCTCTCTCTGCATTGAATACTGGATGCAACTCCATGCAGAGTAGATGTAGTGATAATAAACCCTAGAAACCCACTTGTCATGCTCTCTGCTGGAGAGGCTATTTGAAGGCACACTGTTGAGCTTGTGGATTTAGTCGCATCCTGTGCTATTCTGTTTTTTAAGGGGCCAAATTCAGCAGCTTTGCTGTGTTTGTGTCCATGCAAAAAGGGTGGGAAATTTTAGTCCACAAGCCACAGTGGCTGCTGGTATCGTAGATTCACCAGCCACTACATGCATTTTTTATCATTTTACAATGATTTATTGATCATACAAATAACAATTTAAGTATTGATTTTTAAGTTCAGCATAAGTTACTTCTGCACTAAACACAACAGCCATATTTTATACTGTATTATTTTGAATAGGACCGTATACATTTTCAACATTTTTTTTAGTGTGTATGTTGGTGTTTCAGCATGAAAAAGGAAACGCCTCAATTAGTTGATAATCTTAAAGGTGGGGTATGTGATTTGCAAAATGGCCGGCAGATTTTGAAAATACACAACTCAAATGGTCCTTCCTTCTTTCCTCCAACGCTGGCCCTGACTCCACCCATTCGAAGAACATGGACGCGCAATCATGCACCAGCGAAAGCTCAGATGCGCGAGAGTGAGACCGGCTAGCACCTCGTTAGTAAAACCGGTTGCGTGATTAGTAGTAAATCGCCATCACCTGCTTTCAGATGGCATTTACTACAGGTGATGAGCTTTGAGTATGCCCACGAAGGGGTCATGTGTGCGAGTGCGAGTGCGAGTGCGAGTGCGAGTGCGAGTGCGAGGGGGAGGGGGGTATGGTACGACCATTTGATTGACGAACTTACTGTCCAATGATTCTAGGTGGTCTTGGAAATGATTGGGTGGAGTTTTTCGAGTCCTGCCCATTCCACAGATGATTAAATTGCTTAATTTTCATTCCAGTGCTTCTAACTCTGGCTGTAGTGGCTGTAAGTGGGTTAGAAATAGGATTTCAAGAGATTTTGAAAAAAATTACAAAAAAGAGAATCACATACCCCACCTTTAATAATTCCCTGCCAAGGCATACACAAAATAAAGTTGGCAAGGCCTGGTTGAGTTGCATTAGTGTTGAAACTCACTGTTATGGTAAGGACCGTGACATTTTCGAAACACGCTCTAAGTGTTTAGCCAATCACAACACACTGGTCCAGTGAACCAATCAGGGCACATTGTGCGTGCTTTTTAGGAAGGAGGGGCTTCATAGACACCAGAACTAAACAACAGAGCGTTACTGACAGACTGGGAAGAGAGAAGCTGCAACAATGCAAAATATGCAAAATGTGTTTTTTGAACATTCAAGCATTAAAACCTATACTGGTAGACCCCAGAAACAAAATTAAATGGGTCTAGCAGTATAGGTTTTGAATGAAACACAGCATGATCTCCAAATGCTTCTATGGGATTGAAACTCGCCGACCCAGAAAAGTTAGTAAAGAGCTCAACCTTAAGTTTATTAAGCAAAGAGAATACTTTTTGTGCGCAAAAAAAAAAAAAAAAAACAGAAATAACGACTTTATTCAACTATTCATTTCTTCCATGTGGGCCACATTTAAACAATTGTGCAATATATATATTGTAATGTTATCAACAGTGATGTTGTGAGTGATGTGCATGCAGTCATGTAATAAGATCACAACCCTGCTTTTCTCTGTAACTCAGAAAAGAGCCAGTCTAGAGAAACCCTTCAGTTTATCTACGAGGAAGCGAATTCTTGGGGGAGGAGATGTTTTTCTGAGGCACTATTGTGCCAGCTACATTGTCTTAGAAGCCACCAGTGGATCATAATATCGAGGTTTGACATTGTTTACTCATAAAGCTTTGATTCTTTGCCTCATAGCTCTGGGATCTGCTACAGTACCCTGAATGTCTTCTTCCAAAACTATATGGATTACATCAGACTTTTATCTCATGGTGCAGCATTACATGTGCCATGAAGAACTTAATGTGGATTGCAAAAGGTGATGCAGCAGAACCCGTTTCACATTTCAGATTAATTGTTAATGTACCATGAAACTGTCAACAGTTTTATAAAGCCGGTTAAACTGATTCATGTGCTAATAATGGCGTTCAGGTGGGGGCATTTATTGATCATACAAAGGAACAATTTAGGTAAGTGTTGGCTATTTGAATTGCAAGCAGTATTCGGATGTTTAAGCTCAGCAAAGGTTACTCTGGCACTAAACACAATAGCCAAAGTGTTCCTCTCTGAATAGACGCCTACAGTCCCCGTGAAGAATTTCACAACCTTTCATATCCTTAATGAAGGTTTTCATAAATGCGACACAATCCTGCTGCTTTCTGGCTCCCTCCAGTCAAGCCATTGTTCCTGAACGCATCAGGAATACTGAACCCTCTTTCATCCATTTAGAAAACTCTTATTCCGCTTTTCTTTCTTTCGTTGGGGGCAGGGAGACGGGTGGATGAGGAACACTAGCATACTTTCACACTCTCTCACTCTTTTCTTTCTTTGGGACGATGTGTATAAATGGAAGAGTTGGGTTGCCGGCTCTCTTTTATTATTTCAGATTGGTGAAGCAGGTGATGGAGAATGCAGCAGACCAGAGAGGTACAATAAGGAAATTGTCTTGAGCCAAATAGCTCCAGATTAAGAACACGTCTGAAAGTGTGTCTTTTCTACACGCACGGAACGAGAAACCAGGTTAGATTGAGCGAGGTGTGCAGAGAGATTTTTAGAAGCCTGTGGTGAGAGTGTCTTTAACTGGTGACTTCAAACACACCTACTTACAAAAAAGAAAGAAACAAGAACAAAAAAAGAGGAGACTAAGGCGGTTTTCTACCATTTTTACTCTAGTGGATACTTTTCTGGGTATGTTTATTTCAAACCTGTTTTAATTTATGAATAAGCATTAAAGTATACTGTAGGCTAGAAAAAAAAAGTTATTTAACATTTCCACTGTTATTGCCCAATAATAATAATAAAAAAGATAAACTAAATTTGAACACATTGACCAATAGCGGGGCATGTTGTCACACACAATGGGGTAAGTTGTCACAATGGAACCTGCCATTACGCCACCGTTTATAGGCTTTTCTTCTAAATGTATAACAAACAACAAATATTGTAATATACAAAAGACATGATGCCATGTTCTTTTTTAATATTCATATTTTATGTTTTTATTAAATATTTTTCTCTGTGTGTGTGTGTGTGTGTGTGTGTGTGTGTGTGTGTGTGTGTGTGTGTGTGTGTGTGTGTGTGTGTGTGTGTGTGTGTGTGTGTGTGTGTGTGTGTGTGTGTGTGTGTGTGTGTGTGTGTGTGTGTGTGTGTGTGTGTACCCAAAACCCATAGAAACATTATAATGAAATTATAATCAGTTTTTAGGATGGACAGACACAAAATCATGTTCTAATATAAGATGATTTTAAACTAGATGTCTCAAACCAACATATAAATCTTCTGATAGAGAAAACTAGCATTTTTGTAATGTTACACAAAATCTTACAGTTACGTGTGACAACTTGCCCCATTCTCCATTATCTAATAACAATGCAAAGAAATAGATTTGTTAAGTTTCAAAAGTTAAATGCTTTTACTCCTCTAAACAATTAAATGGATGGTTCACCCAAAATGAAAATGCTGTCATGTCGCTCCAAACCCATAAGACTTTTGTTCATATTTGAATTAAGATTTACATTCACATATTAAGACACAGATGTGTTGGTTCTTGTGCATCAAAAAATCATGTTTGAGCTTTCGTTAACCATATTTGATGTGTTATACATGCATGTGCATTGATCAATGTTTGTACAGGATGCGAATAAAAGCCTAAAATAAATGTGTTCATCATATAAAGCAATCGTGTCTCTTCGGAAGAGTTGGAATAAACCGCTTGATGTATTACTTTTACAATTTCTTAATAGACTTGGAACATAATTCTCTCAGGTTTAATCAAAAATATCTTCATTTGTGTTTCAAGGAAGACAAAAGTCTGGAATGACAATGAGGGTGAGTAAATGATGACAGAATTTTCATTGTTGGGTGAACTAACTCTTTAATTTCTCCAAGGTTGCTATATGCAATTTATGCAGACTTAAGATCTTTCTCACTCGTTGTTTTTTTGTCTTGTTTTTTTATTGGGTGGATACCGAGAGATGAGGTCACAGAAGCAATTGTGCATGAAAAATGCCATTTCGTGCCTAGGTTCCTGCCTCGCAGAACAGCTTAATGTGGATCACAAAACTAGCTGTCACTTCTGAACATTAGTATAATACTGAGGCTGCTCCGATGCTGTATCAAGAAAGCGGCCCTCCATAATCACCATTATATAACAAGGAAAGACGCTGAAGGAGGATTGGAAAGAGCAACTTGCCGTTCAATAGTCGTGCATGGTTATGTTTCTTAACAGCTCCTGTCACCCTGGGGCGAAATCCTAATCAAGACGCATAGCAATTCTCACATAACCTCATCTTAAACTTTGTATGCCTCGTTCTTTAAATGGCTCGCTTTGTTTAAATAGCCCCCGGAATTGCTTTAAGGCTGACTACCTATAGACGTGCTTAATTAGCATCTGAGGGACCTTGTGATAATTGTTTGTTAATCCTGGCCTTCATTTGAATAATCAGGGTCTCTCTAGGATTCGTCTTTTAAAAAATCATTGTGCCAACCAGACTGTTAATGATAAGAATCTGCCCCAGCCTGCATGGATGAAGTGGAACTGATTCACAATTTCTTGGGTGACGTGAGAAAGAGAAAGAGAAAGAGGTCGGACAAAAAGAAAGAAAGAAAAAAAGACAGACGGAAGTATGGAGGGGGGTTGCATGGAGAAACATCCCAAACATTACTCTCATTAGAGGAGTGAAATTAATGAAAGCGCCCCAGTTACTTAACTCAATTAACGTCAAAGCAATAAAAGAGCTTCTGTAAGACCACCGGGACTTAAATACAGAGAGCATATTTCCATTCTCTGTTGGATTTATTCATGTAGAATCATGATTCTGATAAATTGACAAGCAACATGTATCAGAGCGTATATATGATATATGATAAAAAATGTCATTAATTCCATTATATTCATTAAGGAATCCTAAATAAAAAAGAGTATCATGGTTTCCATATAACATAAAGCAGTGCAACTGTTTTCAACATTGATAATAATAATACATTTTTCTTGAGCTCTCATCATAATAGAATGATTTCTAAAGAATCATGTGATACTCAAGACTGGAGTAATGATTCTTTGCCCTTGCATGAATACATTACATTTTGAAATAGATTAAAATGGTAAAAAGGTATTTTCAATTATAAAAAAAAAAAAATCACAATATTAGTTTTTACTTTATTTTTTTATCAAATAAATGCAGCATTGTTGAGCACAATGGCACTTTCAAAAACATTTAAAACATCTAAATGGTAGTGTTTCTATATGTATATTTTCAATTATTTTACAGCTGTTAAGTTGCAATGACTATGTTTTAGAAAATGTCACGTTAACAATGTACATTCAATGTCTATGCATCAGATGAAAGTATAATATATCTACTGTACATATAAGTAGCAATTACAAATGAGATCAAGTTGCATGCATAATAATAAAAAAAATGTGCATAGTTGCTTAAAATAGTATTGGATGGAGTACAGCATATCTCCTCACAGGACATTTCAAAGTCCCAAAAGTATATCATGTCAACCACCCATGTTTATTACGCAGTTTCCCTCGTGGGGACCGTCGGCTGCTCCTTACAATGTAGGTCATTACAGCTTTTACTATCCTTGTGGGGACATTTGGTCTCTGTAATGTAGGCAAAACCTGCCCCACACACATTCACACAAGCACAGTGAGCTCTATAAAAGGAACATTGAGGTTAAAAGGGAAAGGGAAATGATGGATATTAGCTTGACTCTCATTATGTGCATAAGATATTTAAAAGGCAGTTCAATGATAGTCCGATAGAATTCAGAGTGACTTTGCAGTCTGCGTGTCCTGTAGTACAACATTCATGCAAACTAAAGTGGAACAGTGCCCTTGTCTGTTTCACTCGTGAAATAAAGCTTTGGTTTTGAACATTTCCTTCAAACTCCAGCTATTGTTCCAGCCTATCGCCTCGTGGAATACGTCAGCCTGTCATCTCATATTCTGAAATAACTTGCTCTCTTTCTCTAACTGGTATTTATTGATATGTATTTTCCTTTGTTACCAGTGGTTCCGTATGAAAAAGACATGAGAACTTGACAGCGCAATCTCCGCTTCTGAGCAAAGAAAAAAAAAATCGCTGTGCAAAGAATTCAAAGACATCTGCACAATAAGGAACAAAACTCTATTGCATGGTGCCCTTACAGAATTGTTGAAGCTCTTGTTTTATTCACCAGAAATTAAATGGGCATTCCTCTCCGTCTGCCTCACTCTCTCTTTCTCTCGGTCTCTCATCCTTTTCTCAGCGCTTGCACTGTGACTCATCAGCGAGGCATCCTGGGAGTGTTGAATAATGTATGCCCCACCATACAGGCGGAGACACAATGCAATCTCAGAGAGAGACTCGTGTGCTTGTTGGACAATCAGACAGTTGCTGTGTGCACTGTTCTGTTTAAAACCAAGCCTGAGCTTTTCATTCACCTCAGCTCAAGCCCCTCGCTCACCCCTAGGCCTCTTCTGGAGATCCCTTCTTGGGCTTCTATCTGTGAGTCAACTGTCCCAGACAACCTTGGTGCATTCATATCGGAAAGATCGTAGTTGTGAGTTGAACACACATGAACGCTACAACAAAGTCAATATATATGAGAGGGAGGCTTAGGATTTTCTTTAAAGGCATAATTGACCATTCGCATAGACCCACCCCCCTTAGTTACTGTTGCTATGCCCGACAAGCTATGCCGCTCTCATGCCAGACCATGTTCTCACGCAGTGAGAAATACATCGCGGAGCAGAGAGGAGACTGACAACACACTGACAGACATGACAGACCAGTTTACTTTTCAGTTACTTTTGATATTAAACTTATTAAACAAAGTCTCACCTTTCAAATTTGGTCATTTTTTTAAAGAAATTTAAACAATAAATACCGTTTTTTGGCTCTTTAATATGTCTGTCAGATCGCTGTAGAGCCTCATGGTAAATGGTAATGGTAAATGGCATCAAATAAACATGAATGAAAATAAGAAGGAATGTTGTTTTAACCGCGGAAAGACGTCAGTACACTCCGTTTTTCAAGTTCAAATCCTCCCATGTCCCCCCAACTCTCCTGACTGCTTTGTCCGACAAAATGGCGGATGGCTAAGTATGATTGGTCAGATCACCTGTCAATCAAGCTCCCTGCGAAGGGTCAATTAACCCACAAATGAAAATGTTGTCATTAATTGCTCACCCTCATGTCGTTCCAAACCCATTAGACTTTTGTTCAATTACAGAACACAAATGGAGATCTTTTTTGATGAAATCTGAGAGCTTTCTGTCCATCCATAAACAGCTACACATGAAGTTCATACTTGTGGTACACAGCAAGTTCGAGCTTCCGCAAGAAGCAATGGTTCGGTTGAAGCGTCTCAAAAATGGTATAGTTGCTTGGACTGTCTATGGAGAGGAAGCTCTCAGATTTCGCCAAAAGATCTTCATTTCTCCTCCGAACATGAAAAAGTCTTACGGGTTTGGAACAACATGAGGGTGAGTAATTAATGACAAAATTTTCATTTTTGTGTGAACTGTCCCTTTAAGCACCGAGCTTAAAAGTTGAGGGTGTGTCAGTGAGAAACGTGTCGTTACTTATAGGTATTTAGCGGTGACGTTGTCAGGCTTTTTTATTTACAACAAAATGATAGCATTGTAACATAACAAGATACAATTTACAATGGCTTCATAAAATAATTAAAAACATAAAAAGCGCAAAACACATCTGATGCACATTCTTTGTTCCTCTTTTTCTAGAAGTGGAGATTAAAAACCTTGCTTTATTCCTGTGTTGTTATTTAAAAGAAGACACCGCCATCTTGCCCCTTCAAAAGTGACTTCAACGCACATGATGTCGTAATACACGACTTCCCATCTTGTAAATACGAACTTCCCAGGAGGGATGAAACCCACAATCTAAACCACTATGCCATCAGAAACTAATCAGGGCTAATAGTAGCTTTTGTTTTGTGCTTGGGAATCTGAATTTGAAACAGTGTTGGAAAATGTGAACAAGTCTATCCCGCACAGACCTTACTATTAACTCACACAGACCGGAAGATGGGTTTAAAGCACAGAGCAATTACACGAGACTCCAGAGTATCCAGAGGGTCAAGTGCCTTTCTCAAGGACACAATGGCAGTCAGTGTTGGAGAAGGTTACTTTTTAAATGAAATAGTGTTACTCAGAGGCTGTAACGGTTTACAAGTTTATATTTTTAATATTTCAAGTTGTATAAATGATCATTAAATGTATTGATTTATCTTCCATGAATTAACAAGGAATCATTTTTTTATTATTATTCATTTTTATAAATTAACATTGGCGTGGATTAATTATTGATGCCTAATACATTAACTAATGTAAATGAATTGAACCGTATAGAAAATTGCCTGTACTTTTTGCTTTTGTGTAACTTTTTCACACTGTCTAACTGAGAAATTGAGTACTTGATTTAGTTTTTGCTTACCAGAAGCATTTTTTGTAAGTAAGAGTAGGTTACAAAGCATAAATCAGGTGGGCTGAAAGAAAACATTGCTGCATGACACACTCTCTATAACAATAATATCCATCATTCTCACACTACAACTCCCACAGCTTTTGCACCTTAATTATACTCATAGCACAGAGAGTTTGTCAATTGTAATTGGCGGTAAATAAATATGTATAAAAGTGTTACTTATTATTAAGTGTAAATTTAACATGTTATTTAAGAAGAGATTGTATTACAATGGGGTTCAATGTAGCTTTTGACCCCAATGACTTACATTATACATTATGAACAACAACAAGTTATTGCAGTGTTCTGCAAAATATTGTATATATTTTTTTTTCAATGCTCTATCTCTTTAAAAATTTACTTAATGTAACTAAATGTAACATGTAAATGCAATCTGTGCATAAATGTGATGCCATGTGCAATCTCCTGTAGAGACTTTAAGAGTGTGTTCAACAGAGTATGAAAGGGAAAGCGCATCTCTACTGTGATAGTGTTCATTTTCTGAAGCTCCTGTTCATATTCGGAGGCTTTTGTATGTTCTCCTGCAGTCCCAGCAGCCCCTGTGAACCGTATCCGCTCCCGCTGCCACTGACTGTAATTCACCCCAGAGCTCCGTGCACCTTTGCAGCAGGGGTCAGCGCTATACTGCAACACTCGTCTCCTGCGTTTCCAGCTCATTCTTACTCTGCCTCCAGTTCCCTGCCTGTAATCAGCCATGGCTCCGGCACACAGCGGCGGATCAGTTCTTTTCATTTAACCCCACCATCGTCCCAAACCACCACACACACATACCACACACATCCTCAACGCTGAAGTCCCAGACACTGCAATATTCCCATCTTCCCAACCTTGATAAAATGAAAAAAAGAATTTTCTAGATATTGCACTCTTGGGATTAGGGATTTCAGAAAGATTTGATTTCGTAAACGACATGACTCTCCTCCATGTGCCAGTCTCTTCAATCAGCCAACAATGACCCTTTCACTGGACTTAACCTTCAGCTCTCTTTATATCAGTGTTTTACTCTGTATGTTCATCTGTAATTACTCTGCAGATCAAGTGGATAACCCTCAGCCTTTAATTATATAGTATAAAATTTCAGGAAATTGCTGGATGAATAAAACCGTTTCATTTGGTAATGCTACCTTGTCTGGAAGATCTGCAGGACATTTTCATTGGAGATTCATGTAAGGCAGGTGTGTGTCGAACTCAGTTTCCGAAGAGAGACTGTTCTGCAGTTTAGCTCCAATGCCCTGAACCAGCTAATCAATGTCTTCAGGATCACTACAAACTTCCAGGCAGGCACTGTAAGTTGGAGCTGATTGGAACAAAACCCTGCAGGACACTGGCCCTCCAGGAACTGAGTTTGACACATGTGGGGCGGTAGTGGCTCAGTGGTTCATGTAGGTTGTCTACAAACCGGAAGGTTGGTGGTTCAATCCCCGGTTCCACTTGACCAAGTGTCGAGGTGTCCATGAGCAAGACACCTAACCCCAGCTGCTCCTGACGAGCTGGATGGCGCCTTGCATGGCTGACACCGCCGTCGGTGTATGATTGGGTGAATGTGAGGCAAAATGTAAAGCGCTTTGGTGGCCATTGGGTCTGTGAAAGCGCTATATAAATGCAGTCCATATACCATTTACCATGAAAGGAATTGGTGTCTAACTTCTAGTAGTCTTTGCCATCGGACAGAAGACATTCTCAGAACTTTGGCTAATGTTCTGGCAAGGTTCTCTCAAAGTTGTCAACATTCTTTTAAAATGTTTGTTCGAAGTTATCTGGTCTTTAATATTATTTTCAAAACGTTAGTAACCCTTTTTTTGGTTTTATGGTGACTTAATATTTGAAAATGTATTGATTGATTGATTGATTGATTGATTGATTGATTGATTGATTGATTGATTGATTGATTGATTGATTGATTGATATTGTGCATGCTGCCAGTTCAATTTAAATTCACACATGACTTGAAAAGGAGCCAATTTGTTCATTCTGAACTTAATCCAGTGGATGAGGTTGCCCCACCCACTGGCATCTGATTGGTCCAAAATTCTGCTCTTCGTAGCTGTACATTAAACATCCAATATATTCTGATTGGCTGTGATTGTGTCACATCATTCATTACGTGTTCAGAATGGACATCTAAATGGCTTGTATCTGGAAACTTTCCATTGCATCTGATTAGGACACAGTATTGTGTATCAGTCACCACTATGCCTGACATTTTTGGTGAGATTGGTTGTGTCTGTAATTGAAAAGTATCATAAAGAGAAATCTTTAGCGATTGTCATAGTGTCCTTCTTAGAGGTTATCTTATCTCTGCCCCCTAAAATTTTTCAAACTTTTACAAAACAGTTAGCAGATATACTCACGAGTTTTCTAACTTAACTGTCAACACCACCTCGGAGAGCCAGATTTTGGCTGTAGATACAGGGATGTTTATTTCATGCGCTTGGCACTATCAGAATATATCATCAGCTGTGCCTCGGGACATGTCGAAAGATACAGAATGCTAAGACACAAGTTCTTAAATTCAACCAACAAACATTTCACAAGACTTGTTGTACAACACAACATTGGTGGCAGTGTTACAGTAGGAAGCGCTATGGCTGTCACATCGCTCTTCCTGGTGATGCCCGCCGAGGCGTTCCATGTGTGCAGGTGATGAAGGCCAAGGCATGCCTAGCTAGCTGGGGAAAATCATTGTGACAGTAGAGTAGTGTGGGACCTGGAGCTCGAGCTGAGTCCCTGGGCCGGTGCACTGATGGAGTATGACACACACAGGAGGCACAGAGCCCCAGGCCTCTGATTACTGAACACACACGGACTGGTATCACATTTAACAGTCAGCAACCCAGAGGTCATCTTCACAAAGATATCCTGTTGTGGATGTAGAGAACATGTTTTTTTTTTCTGTCGGATTATGTCTCTCTCTTTTGCTCCAAATGTCTCTTTACAAGCATCTTCAAAAATGTAAACCTCCCGAGAGCTGCAGACATTCATTCATTCATTCATTCATTCATTCATTCATTCATTCTTTTGTTTCATTCAGTATTAATAAAGGATCATGATTAAATGTGTGATAATTAAATTTTCAAATGACAAATTAGCATAAATTGACATCCCTGTTATTATATAAATTAGAATCTTCTTCTTTTTTTGAATGCATTACATTGGCAGCCGTATTATTCTATTGATTAAGATGAATTAATAAATGCATTTTTAATTCATCTTAATTCACACACACACACACACATATCTAATGTGTGTATTATTTATTAAAAAAAACTAACAATAATTAAACAACTATTCTTTGTATTCATTAAATGAATTAGCTTTCATATATATATGAAAATCATATAGAGCTCTATAATAATGGCTCTATTATACAGCTCTATGATCTGCTTTCATTTAGAGCCAATGAGTCTCTCTCTCTCTCTCTCTCTCTCTCTCTCTCTCTCTCTCTCTCTCTCTCTCTCTCTCTCTCTCTCTCTCTCTCTCTCTCTCTCTCTCTCTCTCTCAATTACTCTCCTCCACTCTTTTTTCCCTTTTCCCTCTCATTGGATTTCATGGTATATCCATAGAAGCATCTCACGCGCACAATGGTGCAAAAGGAAGGGCACAAATCAATTACTTTTCAGGCCTGCGAGGCTGGTGCGAGGACAAGCCGAACTGGCGCATTGGGACTTGTGTTTCCCATAGCAAGGTTACGCGTTGTCATCTTATCTAAGAAGCTCATCACCACACTGCCAGCGTCACACTTGAGAGGTGCCCCAGCAAGCAAACTGGTGTTTACCACCAGTATGACCCCGAAGGAAAATACGACTGAAATGTCAGGCAAGTAACCTGAATAAATGGTTAGAGTGACATAGAGTGAGCGGGAACCAAGTGGTGATTTCTGAGAGACAAGACATGCCATTCAGTGCTAAAAAAAAACTGCACAGGTGTGAGGGTTTCCAACGCATTCTCATCCTTGCTTTTGTATAACTCAAAAGTGCTGTTTTTTCTTGTAATCTTACTCTGAGAAGTGAATCACACACAGGATAAGATTCACCTCAGCCCCTGGTGTCAAAGTAAGCTCTGATGTTGCTTTGATTATATGTAAGTAATGCCACCTACAACTAAGCCAATGAAGAACATTTCTGTTCCGATATCTGTTCTGTTCTATTCTGAAGTAAAGTGTTTTTTTCTGTTATGTTCTGATATTAATATTCTGTTCTGTATTGTCCTGTTCTGTTCTGAAGTTAAGACTCGGTTTTGTCCTGAAGTTAAGATGCAGTTTTCTTCTGAAGTTAAAAATGAATTATGTTCTGTTCTGTTCTGTTCTGTTCTGAAGTTAAGACTCGGTTTTGTCCTGTTCTGAAGTTAAGATTTGGTTCTGTTCTGAAGTTAAGGGTCTGTTCTCACTTGGCAGGTTTGGTTGGATTAAAACGAATCCTTGTGCGATTGTTCTGTTAGTGTGGTTCATTCGAATAAGTGTGAACGCTGCCATCTGAAAAAAATGGTCTGCTTCCAAGAGAACTCTGGTGCGGTTAGAATGAAACATGAATGCAACACGGAAAAAACACATGTAAACGAACCAGAACAGGACATGATGTCACAAGATGCAACCCTAAGAAGGACAAAATGCTCAAGCACCTGTTTTTTTCTCGCAATGTTGCCCATCGCAAACTAAAGACAAACTTAAAATGAGTCTTTTTGAGTAGCCACAAAGAATCATACAAAAAAGATCAGTGTGGCTTTATGTATTGATCAATAGTGTGGAAATGACCATACAAAAAGTGGTACAGGTAAAATTAATAAAACTAGGTAACGACTGCAGAGAAGAGCGAAGACATTATCATATAAACTGAGAGAAGCAAGAATTGTTGTAGAACTATGTGTTTGCAAAGTAAGTGGCTGAAGAAGAGAAAACAAAAAGAAAGAGAAACATCTAACACTAAGCAGCTTCAACTCATCTCTCTTTCTTTAACTTCATCCCATCTTTTGCTTTCCGTCTTTCTCTCTCTTCTACCTCATCATTTCTCTTACATAGTTGGTCTATTTCCAAACTCTATCTGTTGTATGTGGGCTGGAAGGCTGTGTATTCCCTATTAGAGTGATAAACCAGTATAGGCAACAGCTTGTCCTTATTAAGCAGTGGAAAGGCTCCTGGTTTTGAAGTTCACTCTCACTTCCCTCTGGCCCCTAGGCCTGCGGGCCGGGCCCACTAGAGCAGGCCGACATTTCCACAGCCGCCATTGATGTATATCTGACCTTTGATGCAGT
Organism: Phoxinus phoxinus; assembly: GCF_949152265.1. Classification (NCBI taxonomy): domain Eukaryota; kingdom Metazoa; phylum Chordata; class Actinopteri; order Cypriniformes; family Leuciscidae; genus Phoxinus; species Phoxinus phoxinus. The sequence goes on from NC_136894.1 coordinate 6,823,009, forward strand.
CATTCTGTGTTCCCTAGCCTGGGGCCTAATTAAAACTAACAGCCCTGTGATACGCCACAGCAACATAGACCCCCACCTCCACCTCCTACAACCCCATAGTTTGGGTGAGTCTCCAGAACATTCTTTTTCTCTTCCAGTCCTGAATTCAGAGTGGATGGAGTAGGAATGGGAATATATTACTGTAATGTAATATCCACTATATGGCCTCGTGATAGTCCATAACAAAGTAATAGTGTAAAAAAAGTTTTTGTAACTATGTTGTTCACATTTTCCATTGATCCTCAGAATCTCTTCTTTGTTGTCCCTCTTTGCGTTGGCTTGTGATACACTTTACTGCCACTAGAGGGCATTTTTACTTTCACAGAAATGTTTCATCAAGTAGTCGAAGACCAGTATTGGATCCATGAAAAACATGGGGCACGCAATAAAAACACAATGCAAATACTGTCCCAAACGCACAGTAATTTAATGGAATGTCTTGTCAGTACTGTCTTGTGCTGCTCACTCACTGGAACTCTCTGTTATTGTAATCTTATGTTTGAATTTATTCCATAAGATATTATGCCATACATGTTCAAATATTCACTAATTTCACACCTTGTTTTACAAAGGTGTAATCGCTCAAAAAACAACAACTCAATTAGATGAGCTAACTTCAAATTATGTTAGGGCAGTACATGCTATGGTGCAAATTCATCTCATTACGATTATTATCAGTATTTGTACATAAAGTTTGGTTCTAGCAGACATCTACAACATAGCAAAAAAAAATCTTACTGACCCCAAACATTTAAACGGTATAGTGTATATTTCCGTACATTTGCACAGTTACTTAAACATACATATCAACGTGACAACAGCTAAAACAAGAGCTTTTTACATTTGAACAAATGTAATTTTTAATTGATGCAATTTATAGGCTGATCGAACTGTATTTAATTCACGACATTAAATATTTTGAGTAACATCTCATTTATTTAATGCGTTTATCTAAGGTGAAGTCTATCACTTTCAAATGTTAGAAATTAATGAAATATTGTCATAATTTAATAATTCAAATGTGATTCATTAATCATTTAACATTGTCACGGTACCTATTTACTATTGCTAATTATGTGTGTGTGTTTTTTTGAGAAGTGAATATTTATAATAAATGTAACTAGGCAAAATCGCAAATAAAATTTTAAGGAATTTGTTAAGATGTTTCTGAAACTGTGCATAAGTAAATATAAATGTACAAATACCCACTGTACATGTTTACAGTGTTTGCTTTTGTTTCCATTATATTCCTTAACATTTAAAGAAGCACGTTGCTTGTTAAAAATGTGCAAAGACAGAAATTTAACTATATATATATCAAGTGAATGGTTGGGCTTGGCGGGAGAACAAGGGAAGAGGAAACTTTTGACATTAGTGTCGCAGGGCAAGGTGATGGCTCATAGTGAGTACATCTATACCCCTTTCTGGTGCCCTGACAGGGCCTCGTTTGTCTTGCTGTGGTGCAGTGTGGGAAGGTGTGGGTGTGTGCCTGGGGGTTGTGAGGGGGCTGATTTATGGCATCACGCCCCAGAGGTGGCAGGAGCGAACTGTGACAATCTGGTCCATTGGGAAGATGGCGTGTACCCAGAAAGCCCCAGGGAACAGGGGACATGCCAGTGTCCTCAAAGAATGGCACTTCTGCCCTGGTTGCTCTACTTCGGATGGTAATGGCAGCTGTCCTGATGCAACACATCCAGTTAGCCTAAACCCAGTGGCCGTCCAGTTCAACTGTCTCAAACACTTCTTGAGTCATGATACTACACTACCATTCAAAAGTTTTGTCACTAAGATTTTTCTAAATGTTTTTGACCGTCTCTCATGCTCACCAAAGCTGCATTTATTTTATCAGATTTTTTATTTGAAGATATTTCATATTGTGATGTAGTCCTGTGATGAATTTTCAGCATCATTACTCCAGTCTTCAGTGTCACATGATCCTTCAGAAATCATGAAACCATCCACTCATCCATCAAGGGGCAATTTCTTCAGCTTTTATTTTTACCGAGCTAAATTCAATTTTCAACATGCGTTTAAGAATTAAAATTGACGAATATGTATCGGATTGTTTCCTATTTAACATTTTGTTTGCTATTGTCGAAGGTAACTAAAAGCTAACCTCTCGTTTGGCAATTTAAAAATGTCTAAATGAGAGAAATCAGTCATTAAACACGTTTTATTTATCAAACCTCTTCAATTGTGCACTTGAAATCACGAAGTGAAACGTTTTGATAGAATGTTTTCCAAGGTCTCACTTAAAAGTTCTCAAAACAGCAGGCTTCTCTTCACTGCCACAGGTCATATTCCATCAGTAATGTAACTGAATTACAGATCACACAGAGGGTAGCTGGTATCAGTTATGCACATAAATTCAGTACGTAACTGGGTTTTCCCGAAGTCCGCAGAGACATGGATGGATTTCCACACACACACACGTGCTCACTCACAGACAGGGATATTATTTGATACGTGTGACCTTTGACAGCAAACGCAGAGCATTCATTGGTATTCTTAACAGCGTTTTGGGGTGAGACCGAAGCTCTCTGTACCCCTCGATCCGATGAGATCTGCTCCAGATTTGGTATTCTCGGCATAGGATCCTTCCTAAACTTACCCCGATTTGCAATGCAAATAATCCCAAGACAGATTTATCCAATGGCATTGGGAATCACAGATAAACAGCACACTGGCAATGACTTTGCTTGTCATTCTCCTCAGATGAGGTAAACATCATTATGATTTATAGTGCTCGGTGACATTGCGGGAATGCAAAATATAAATATTCCATCTGACATACTGATAGACTGACTTCCATTTGAACCTGAAGAAAATAGTCTGATTTGTAACATAATAAATACATTTAGATCAATCGCTCTGCTTCTACGCATTCATCAACGTCAGGCCATGGAGGCACATCTGGTCTCAATTCAGAGCTAGCATTGCAGTTTCGCTAATACACCGTTGATGGCGATGCTTAGAGGTGCTCAACCTGTCTGAAAAACACAAGCGGACAGATGCCTCAAAATAGGAGAAACCACAGGAGCTCATGAGTAGATTAAACCTATTATGGTCTGATGGTGTTTGTAATAGCATTAACATATTGAGAGGCTTCAGTCAGTGACAGCGAAACCTCTTAAACATTGTCAGCCAATCAGCAACCAGTGAACTTTTCCAATTGCTTAAGGCACATACGGGTCTGGCAGCAATTGCTCATTTGATGGTGTGAATAATGTATATTTTCATTGATTGATTTTTTATTTTTTTATCGGCACACTTTTACACACAATAAAATTGCATATCTGCATATATATATATATATATATATATATATATATATATATACACATACATTCATATATATATATATATATATATAGAGAGAGAGAGAGAGAGAGAGAGAGAGAGAGAGAGAGAGAGAGAGAGAGAGAGAGAGAGAGAGAGAGAGAGAGAGAGAGAGAGATATGTATACCTCTATATGTCTTAGAGATAAAACAAGTTAAACATATTTAGATTGTAGGTACATAAAACATGTAAAAAAAAGTATTGCTCAAAGTTGCAAAACTTTGATTCTCACACAATAATGTAATGTTATCTCTGTTTTGATCTCTGAATTACAAACTCCCAATGAACCATTACAAAGCTATAATCCTCACTTTTACACTTACATTCAAAGAAAACATATAGTCCTACATACGAATATTTCTTCATTCTTCTATACTGTATGAACAAACTAGAAAAGTATATTATCTGTTTGTGAGGACACACATGTATTTGTGTAAATGCTCATTCATGTATATCCATATAATGTGTGTTCAGGCAGTATGGATGCATTGCAGCTGATGAGCCAGAGGCAGACTGAGTGAAAAAGAGCATTGAATCTCACTGATACAGAAAGAAGCCCATGAAAGCACTTGATAACACACCACAAATGCTCATCTCTGATCGTGAGTCGTGTGCTGCAGGTCAGTGCAGACGGAGCTGGATCTTCTCATCTTTCTCTCTTTTATTGGTGTAACTTTCTATTCAATCTTCAGTGATTCTGAAAATGGCAAACATCTTAAGCTCTGCAAATGTTATGCTTTCAAAAGATGTATTTACTTTTGATTAAAAGCTTTTAATCCATAATACTCTGCTGCTCTCCTACTAAGACATATTTATGATGATCTATATTAATTTGTAACAAAAAAATAACATATTTGATCTGAACAAAGTAAGCCACAAAAATAACAATTAGTTTCAATGTTTTTTTTTCTTACAATACAAATAGTCCCATTATGACTGACATGACTAATCATAAATATGCATTTAGTGCAAAATGAATTATCTTTAATTTATGGTAGGTATAATGCAACATAAAAAACACAGTGTTTCAAAAATTGAATAGTTTTCCCCTATTGCTCCCATAATACCCTACTGCTCTCCCACCATGACACATTTATGAAGATCTATATTAATTTGTAAAAAAAAAAAAACTGAACAAAATCTGAACAAAGGAAGCCACAAAAACAACAATTCATTTCAAACAATGTTTTTTTTTTTCCCTTACAATATAAACAGCCCCATTATGACATGACTAAGACTCATAAATATGCATTTAGTGAAAAACATATTCTCTTTTATTTATTGTACTATAGTAGGTATAATATATATAAAACACAGTGTTTCAAATGTGGCCCATATCTTGTTTTGATACTCTTCAGGGCCCTTAAGTTTGCGGTAACCTGTGCTTTTGATGTTTGATGTTTTTTACTGCATGTATTTGTGTTTTGAAGTGCAATATAATGTTGTATTGCATTAAGCTACAACTGTACAGTTCATAGTAATGAAGCAAAGCCATTTTGTCAGTAACACCATGTGGGTCGTCATGGCAGATTGGGCTCTACTAAAAATGTAATTGCATTTAGTGTGCGACCCAAGCTATTGGCTAGAGTACATAACTAAATTCTTGAGGGCTGTGAGTTTGAATCTCACTGAAGCAGAGCAGTGCTATAACAAGCAAAAATTAGCACCTAATTATAAAATGTGCGCAGAAACCTCATTCATTGGAAGGAGATAAGCTGTTCATGCAAGACTTCAACCGATTAATACCTCCGTGATGAAGGATAAAGCTACTACCTGTTTACATGCTTCAAGACACTGACAAATACCAGCGGGTGGAGAAATGCATTCCTGCAAATCCTAACAAATAAACAGCACCATATAGGAAGCTTGTTTCCACCAGAGAATAAAACATTTTAAAAGATAATTGCGACATTTTATCTCACACTTGCGAGATTACATCTCACAATTCTGACTTTATTTCTCAGAATTGTGAGATATAACGTCTGAATTGACCGTTCGCAAAGACCCGCCCCCCTTAGTTACTGTTGCTATGTCCGACAAGCTACACCTCTCTCACGCCACACCATGTTCTCACGCAGAGAAAATTACATCGCGGAGCAGAGAGGAGACTGACAACACACTGACAGACAGGACAGACCAGGTTACTTTTCGGTTACTTTTGATATTAAACATATTAAACAAAGTCTCACCTTTCAAATTTGGTCATTTTTAAAAAGAAATTTAAACAATAAATACCGTTTTGTGGCTCTTTCATGTGTCGTGACAGATCACTATAGAGCATCAGTTAAAGCTGCTTGTGAACCGATCATCTCTTCCTTCTAGTTCATTTATAGCATCAAATAAACATGAATGAACATGAAGGAATGTTGTTTTAACCGCGGAAAGACGTCAGTACACTCCACACTTTCAAGTTCAAATCCTCCCATGTTAATCTACTAACTCTCCTGACTGCTTTGTCGGACAAAATGGCGGATGGCGAAGTATGATTGGTCAGATCACCTGTCAATCAAGCTCCCTGCGAAGGGTCAATTGCGTGTTCTAAAGTCAGAATTGCGAGATATAAACTCACAATTCTGACCTTTTTTCTCGCAATTGCGGGTTTATTTCTCGCAATTGCGGGTTTATATCTCGCAATTCTGACTTTATAACACGCAATTGTGAGTTTATAACTTGCAATTCTGACTTTATAACACGCAATTGTGGGTTTATAAAAAGTCGCAATTACCTTCTTTTTTTTTATTCTGTGGCGCAAACAAGCTTCCATTGCACCATCAGTGTCCATGTGATATTTTTAGTATTGAGCAAAAATATAACAAGTATGAGATGCTTTTAGTGTCGGAGGAGATGTCTAGTTTATCTGATTGTCCTGCAGTAAATACTTTCTTCATAAAGCTGTTCTCATTGGGAGCATTCATTTGTGTTTGACTCAAGGCACTGGCATTTACACCAGCATGGAGGCAATTTGTCAGAGGAATAACAGTACAGAATTATTGGAGGTGAAAATCACTCAGATGTTTCTGGATGTCTGAATTAACAAACTGTGTCTAATTTGCTGTATATGATCGGCATACATACATAAGAATACCGTGTGTTTATTAGAATATATACAAACGGAGGGGGAAACTGAAAGAAACTGCCATTTTCACAAAAGAACTAGGACACAGACACATATCAGCAAACTACACTAGAACGCCGGTTCCTGTGATTCCTCTCCAACGTCTTTCCAAGTTAAATCCCTCGTGTGTTTCCAAACATGTTTCCAAGAGTGTGTTTCCAAGCGTGTTTCCAAGAGTGTGTTTCCATGTGATACTTACCATGTGCTCTGCTCCAACGCCTGCATCCCGGCCCATACTAAGAAAAGACATTCATTAATATTTGCATCTTATTCCACAAATCTGCAAAATTGAATATCTACTCGCCAGTTCATCTCTGCATCTGCTGTGTGTTTCAAAAAAGTTTGTTTGGATTCACTCACCACCTTGTTCAGTCTGTATATCCTGACACGTGGACAGTTAAACTAACGTTATCTCACGACCAATTCGTACAAATTTGTACGAGTGAGTAAAAGGTGGCTAATTCGTACGAATTCGTACAACCTCACTCGTACGAACTCGTACGATTTGTCTAAACCAAAGTGATGGGTAGGTTTAGGGGCGGGGTCAGGGCTAGGTCATTCGTACGAATTCATGTGAATTGGGCAACTCGTAAAATATGTATATGATTTAGCAAAAATCTTACTAATGGATACGAGTGAGGTCGTAATTCGTACGAATTGCCGTGAGATCAGACATTTTGCAACCTTTGTTAATCAGACTGTCTTTTTAATTTTTTGGGAGATAAGATGTCTGATTGGCCACTGCAGTGACTGCACTCTATTTATTAAATACATTCTGCACACCACAGACTAATGAGCAATTTCCCATGAATTCCCATGAAGGTCATGAATTCAATTCTCACTCAGCTCTCCAGTGAAAACTATCACACTGACCTATTCCCAATGTGGCACAGTTCCGAAAGCGAACTGTTTCCCATCTTTCTAATACAGTGAAATCTTGAAGCAAGTCCTTCTGATTTAAGGACTGTGAAGCCATACTATGGCATGACTTTTTTTAAAGTGTACAGTTGGAAATGCTCTTTGATTGTGTAAAAAAAAAAAAAATTTTACTTGGAGCAAAATTGTGAGGTTCTTATCAAGCACACAAGTAACAAAATTATGCAAGGTTTGTCAGCTTTCTTGGGCAATTTTTGATATCCATCTAAAAAATATGGTCTAAAAATAGAACATAAATACAAAAATAATATTACAGTCTGTGAGGGGAAATTCCAGAATGTTTGTCCAGTATAAAAACTCGGTATTACTGCCTTGCTGTTTTGTTTTGTTTGTTTCTTCTTAAAGTCAGAGTCAAGCTTTCGGTTGCTGAATAAATGCACCCCATGCTCTCACTGTCTTGCTTTTGAATCTGAATTTGTGTTGATTGGGCTCATTTCGCTTAGCTTAGGTTGCACATTGAGAGAGAATTTAAACACAAAAGAACCTGATTAAAAAGTGTATTCAAACAAACATAAACACAATGTAATGAAAGGGCCTAGTGACAAAATCATTCTGCCTCTGTCTGTGCACGTTTAGATAGCAGTCAGTGGAGAGCTCTCTCTCATTTCGTCTCCTGCAATTACCCTCTCCATCTTACCTAGCAATCAAAAACTTGTCATGCTGTACAAGGCTAAATGCAGCCATAATAGAATGTTCCTGTGATCTTTTGTAGTAGAACTAGCCCTGTGGTGATGCCAGTGTGTGTGTGTGTGTGTGTGTGTGTGTGTGTGTGTGTGTGTGTGTGTGTGTGTGTGTGTGTGTGTGTGTGTGTGTGTGTGTGTGTGTGTGTGTGTGTGTGTGTGTGTGTGCGTGTGTGTGTGTGCGTGTGTGTGTGTGTGTGTGTGTGTGTGTGTGTGTGTGTGTGTGTGTGTGTGTGTGCGTGCGTGCGTGAGTGCATGCGTGTGTCTTTTGCAGCCAAGAATAGTCTGCATGACTTTCTTTAGTGGAACACAAAATGTGATATCCGGGACAATCTTTTCCATATAATAATTAAAGTAAATGCCAACTGGGCGGATTTGAAATAACAAAAAGCACACACACACACACAAATTATTTTATTTTATTAAATGTACATTTTGCCTATTTCATTTTGATGTTTATTTAATGTTTGATTAGTTGAATGAACTCCCAGTTTGGTAATAAGGTTGCAAACATTTTATAATAAAATAGCTCAACTTTAGTTTTACCCCTGTAGGCCTTGTTTATGACATTTATTTATGACATTTGACATATGACATACATTTATTTATTTATGTAATTATTATATATATATATATATATATTTGTATGTCTAAACATGTTTGCATTTCAGGCCCTATTTTCAAAAAAAGGATATGTCCTTTCATTTTTGATTTCCAATTGTTGCCTCAGCTTTTCCTGCTATGTTTCCTTTTATGTTCTATCTATTATTTAGTGTATTATCTTATATCAGTATATTTTATGATATTTTATACCTATTTTATTTGAATGTTTATTGCTATAAAATTACAAAATCATATGTTTTAACATGCACAAAAGTAGCCCGCTGATAATCCTCCCTTTTAAGCTTTAAGCATGAATTGCATGGGGGGGGGGGGAAGTCCAGAACTAATTCTCCTTTTGAGTTTTCCTGAGGATAGAAAGTCCTAAAGGTTTGAGGAGAAATGATGACCGAATTTTCATTTTATCCCTATCTCTTTAATAACCAAATGCAGAAAAACTGCGGCAAAACTTTCTAAAGGTCCCTCGCACTACAGGAGAACTGTGTCCTGTTTGTGAAATATAAAGTCATTGTAAACCGAGGCCCTGCACTCTATAAATAAACCAGCATCATTTCTGGTAAGGGCTGCTTCCTCCTCTCTCCGTCCTTTCCCCGGATGGCAAGGTTACCTCCCATCAACTTAGTTCCACAACAAATAGTTGACAAACACAATGATCATTCCCCATATGGTCAATGCCAGCATTATACTCAAAGGAATCACCCCGTCCCCGCCTCTTCTCTTGATTTTCGGTTTGTGTTGACAGTTTGTTCAGTTTTCAGTCTGTGTTAAGTGTTTCATCAAATCCCCCCTGAGAGACTCACCACTGACCATTACACCCCATCTCTCCTACCGTACTTTCCAATTTTAGCTCTTTTATTAAACTCTACTGCTCAAGTGTCAAACCTACCGCTGCTTCGAGGTTGAACGGTGAGCGTAGTATTCCCTGAACATCGGAAATCTAGCCTCTTGCATTTCATTATCAACACAACAATATGTAACACGGTTGGTGATGCTACAATCCCTTGAAAACATTAAGAAAACATGTCTTCTTTCCACATCTACACAATGACTTTGCCTGTTCCCACGGGAATACGGATGGCTTCTCACAGTCTGGGTTAGGGAAGACATGCAGTTAGGTCTTTTGGAAGGTAAAGAGTGCGATTGGAAGAATGGGAGAGTGTTTGTATCCTGTAAAAGTGTAATCTCTTTAATCTTGTGTCTGGGAAAAGCCTGGCTGGAGTCCTGAGAGATAGGTGTGTAGGGAGAGATCAGACCAAGACACCAGAGGGATTAATGTCTTACCCCAAAAAGGCCCAAACACCATCAAAGATAAGGAGTAGTCGGAGAGAAACGGAAATGCTGGGACTTGTGAACCCGGTTGCTTCTGATACACAGAGCTTATGGTCTCCTAATGGCTTTGTTATACTGATGAGACGACAGATGTATTGTCCATATTCATAAATGCAGCATCATGACCATCAATGGCTCTCTCGCAGAGTTGAAGCACTTGCTATGACTTGGTTTATTTTTTAATAGATAATGATTGATTTTTTTTCCTGTACCAGTAGAATGGTCAAAATGAAATTTACCAAATAATAAATACATAGATAGTTCAAAATGGTGTCTGGCATATCCTTTCTTTACACACCACTCTGTAAAGGATGCTAATATGGATTAGAAGTGAAGAAAATGGGAGGTTTTTTTTTAATGATCTCTATAGGGAGATACATAAAAGAAACAAGATTCCAATTGTAATCCAGTGAAATAATTTGATAAATATTTGGATATTGTTAACTCTTTCACTGCCAGCATTTTTTTTAAGCTGCCAAGTGCCAGCGTTTTAGATTTTTGCAAAACTTTCATGGCCCCCGGAATATTTTGTTGTATGAATATCTGAACATACAATACATCAAAGTAAGAACAGAGTATCTGCTTTTAAACAAACAAACGAAAAAAACATTTTATTCTAGCTTCAGGAATTTATTTATTTTTTTATCAATACTTGAATATTGGAAAGTTTAAAGACGCAACATTTTGAACAAAATCTGAGAAAATCAAAAGTGTTAAAAAAAAATACAAACATGGCGAATGTGCGCAACCGAGAGGTTTAGATATAAAGATATAGATAACCGCAAATAGAGAGGTTTAGATAGACCCACGACTCCAACACGATAGGAAATTAAATTAAATGTGGAGGATTTTAACTGTGATTGACAGGCCAGTTTACAGTGGCAGGATCCGTGTAACTGGGTATCTGGAGATTCTGTAGTATTTCAGAAGATGCGTAATAGCGCCCCCTACAGTATAAAAGTGAACACGTGGATAGCAGAGGAATTCGCTGTGTCATAAATGACGGAAAACTCTGTCAGTGGCGGGAAAATAGTTAAATAAATTGAAAAAACACAAACTTGACATTGATTGGTTGATGGTCAGTGGGCACCACAAGCATGACATCACATTCAGACAAAGAGAGACAGCGGACAAGGAAAAATATCCAAATGCCCATCCATTTCATACCTTTAAGAGACCTCCAAAATTGGTTTCTGGTAAAACATTGTCTATAGTATGATGTGATTTATTTATGATTTATATATTGCATGCACAAACACAATTATTGCGTCAGAATAAATGGTACTGGGGAAGGATTTTTGGTCCAGATGGTGTAGTTTCATCATCTACCAGCAGGGGTTAACTGGGTCATGCTGACCACCAAAACCTTGACCCCTTTGTCAAAACACATCCTTTGTTTACCTGACAATAAAGATTTTTTTTTCAAGGTCTATTCACGGTTGTAGACTTTGGTTGCAATTGCCAAAGAGAATTTCAAAAATACACATTCTCCTTCAACACAGGTGCTGCCCAACCCTCTTTTCTCTCTCTTTTTAAAAAAAAAACAAAAAAAAAAAACATGCATATGTTTATTACCACTCTTGAGGTTTGTCATTTTTTGTTGTTCTTTCGGAATCTTTTTTTAATGAGCCCCTGGATTAAAATCTAAAAGAGATGAAAGTGAGCATGTGGCCTGCATGTCGACTCTCTCCCTCCTGGTTAAGAGTGTAAATTAGGCCTCAAAAACAAATGCTGACTCTGAGTGTTGCCTGTTATGATAGCTATCATCATTACCGTCACTGTATCAAAAGCTCTTAATGTCATGCTGCCAGTACAAGTATACAAATTGCCCTTGATTTACACAGTCCAACAAGTGACCCACCACCCACCATAAATGTGAGTGTTCTGACTTTCGATAAATTACGCAGCTATTCAATAGGATATTATTATTATTATAAGTGTTTGCAAAACAGTTATTGGCCACATAAACAAAAATGCATTGCTGAATTTATGATTCATTCACAGAGGCTTTTATTTTGAATGTTGAATGCTGTGTATAAATTCAAAAGTAGCACACATTCACTGCAATCTAGAAAAAATGTGACCTTGTGATAATTGAGAGACCACAAAAAAATAATAATCAATCATAATTTGAAAATACTGTTAGTTTAGGTTTAGACTTGAGTTTAGCATATAACATTAGCGACTTCCAAAAACTTTGAGATGTCAATTAACCATATACATATACCCATATCCACTCTTGTCAGTTGTGATTTAGCTGTAGTATAAAACAACATTACATTTGGCTCATTAATCAGAGTTTGTGCGATAGAGAGCACACAGAGCTCTTGTGTATATCTTCAAATTGTTACCAATTTCTGTAAGCAACTCAAGCCAGAGCCAAAGAGAACATGCAAAATTACAGAGAGCGAGAAAGAAAGAGTGAGAGAAAGATGAACGGCCTAAGCAGGCAACGAAACCAGCACACATTATCTAACCTGACAAGGCTCATTTAGACACAACCGTGATGAAAGGAGCTCTCAGCCTCGTCTAATGCAGCTTTGTGAAAACGTTGTGACAATGCGGAGCATCTCACTTAAGAAACTCATCAGGGGTCCCCAAGGGGGCAGTAACAGGCTCAGTGAGGGAAAGAATGCTGACATTGGTACGGGCACCACTGAACACATCACAGCAAACCTATAATAACAATGTCATTGGCGCAAAATAAAACAAGACGTATGTGAAAGAGAGAGCGTATCGTTTGACTCATTGACTCATAAGCGATCCACTTAAAAATACAGAAATATCTAAACATATAAACAAGGATATTCAAAAATCTAAATTGCACGGGATATTAAGACTTACTTTTAGATGTTGAATTCGTTTTATTTTTCTTAGCCCTCAGGCAAATAGTTTTTTCTTGTTTAAAGCCTAAATCAATTTAGATTTATGCTTTAAATCTGAAAAAAAATACATGTATTTGCAAATGGGATTCAAGTTATGTTCTCTGAGTACAATTTAAGAAGTTATGATATTCAGATCAACAGCACAATTTCTAGGGATATAGCTTAAGGGATGTGCAAAAAGTTCATATTAAGTACATTATAGAGACAATATTGCTATATTAATATGTAAGTTGTTGCTCCACCAATGAAAATAGTTCTAAATAAAGCCACTCCAGTGCTTTTTCATGTCTATAAGCAGCGAACGGTCCTAGCCTAAAGTGTTTAGTTTCCTGAACAATTTTTTCCCGAACAAATAAATTGAGTAAATAATTCAATGACTCACTCATAAAGACAGTCATTGGAAATGCATACCTCTCTACTTACTACTTCCGACGAGATTCTAAATTGTGCATCTGATGAGTAAGCAATTTCCGATGCAGCCAGTCACTTTTTTTTTTTCATTCCTGAACGATTGAAAAAATAGCTCATAAACACGTCACCGCCTACTGCCGTAATGATGTAACCTGTAGAAAGAGTCACATAAAGGGATAGTTCGCTATTTTATGTTCTATTGCATCTACAAAATCTACAATATCTACTTTTATGTTCCATAAAAGAAAAACAATATACAGGTTTGGGACGACATTGAAACTATTTTTGTCACGACACACACAGGAAAAGGTAAGATCCAAAAGCAGTTTATTAGGGAAATCCGTACTCACAATCCAGCCAGGCAAATGGTCAGAATCCAGTAAATCAATCCGACAAGAACAAGTAACAGGAACGGAAGTGTGGGGACATTAAACAAGGATTCCGTGACAAACACTGAAACTGACAGGGTATATATACACAAGTACTAACGAGGTGACGAGAGACAGCTGAAGGAAATGTACAATCAGTGACAGACAGGATTATGGGAAGTGTAGTGAAAATGCCTAGACACCGTGAAAACTGAGACCTCTAATGTTAAACCCAGGGAACCACCAGACACTGTGACAATTTTCGTTTCAATTTTTGAACTATCCCTTTAATAATCCTGACCCAAAATCGTTTTGGAACGCTGCTCCGCCAATCAAAATTGAGGAACGGAACTTACTATTTTGAACTTGGCATGAAGCAGCAGTTGTGATCGTCATTTCTTGTCTATTATGACGTAAATGGCTTCTCGAACAATAAAAAAAATTGAGGACAGGACTTGATTTTGTCCACCAGGAATTGATCGGATGATCATAGTTTGTTATTGTCAATTGTCCCACTTAATATCTCCTTTCTGTCTTTTCTGACCTCATCTAATAGATATTCCTTAGAGGACAAGTTAGTGAGATGTGTTCATCCAGGGCTTTCCATTGGCAGGTGGCATCATGCATGCGGCGGGCCGGGTGGCACAGATGGCATCACAGGTATGGCACTGCCTTCACATCAAGCCGAGTGATCTCAACACAGACTGTCTCACCCCGACCCAGCTTCACAGATCTCAGGCCAAGACATCAGACGCATAGTTTCTGTGTAACTAATTCACCACTGCTGGCCCAGTGGTTTTGTGTACACTTTCAATAAACACAGCAGGACTGCACAGTAGTTCAGCAAAAAAGGACGGAGGGACCAGGAGAGAACAGGTTGAATTCAATGCCTTAAACACAAACAAATAGTTTTTCTGGTTCTCTGTCATTACAGTCGCTCTGTGAGCCGAAGCGCAACACAAAACGGACCCTTGGGAAATGAAAGTATCATGGGAAAAGAAAACAACTTTAGACTCTTTGAAACAGTTGTGACACTTTTCCGCCAATTTCAGTGGGAAAATCGTACGTTTCTCGTTTCTCTAAAGTGCCTCGTTTAAAGACAATCTGCAGTCAAATGCTCCGAACAAACATATAATCCTCCGACACAATCCGGGATGCCATTCAAAATAAACCATCCGCTTTTTCTTGACAGAAATCTGTACACAAAAATAAAAATGTTGTCATCTTTTACTTTTTTGTTCCAACAATATAAGATATTTTAAAAATGTTGGTAACCAGTTTATGGCAGGGTAGCCAATTACTTCAATAGTATTTATTTATTTATTTTTCATTTTTGGGTGAACTATCCCTTTAAGCTCTTTTCAACAGGTTTTGTAATGGGAACTTTTGAGAAACCTTATTCTAAAGGTACTTGCATTTCTTCATATATATGTATGAACACACGTGCTGTCTCATGTGACGTGGGTGAAGACTAGCTTTTACTTTCCCTCTTAATAATTGATTCCAATGTTAGTTTAAAGAGGCTTTAAAATGTGAATAATTTATAGTAGGATTGAATCCAAGTGTGTTGTGACATGGAACAATCCTTTGCCAATCTAGCAATTTATTTCAGAATCTGCTTCCTCTCTTTGTGTGTCATTGTCACGCCGTCTCTCTTTGAGATGTGCCATGATCGCCTCCTGATTAATAAAGGGTTTTTTTGGTGACACGTTTGAGAAAGTTAAATCCAATGTCAGATTTAACTGTCTGTGAAAAGAGTTGAAGAATGTCTTCCACCAAATGCCTTGAAAAATTCCAAGCATTTTTCTTCCCCCCTTAATATCAAAGTAATTATGACTCATTATGGTGACAAAACAAATTACTGTGAATGTGAATGGCTTAAAGGGGTAGTTCACTCACATCTGCCAACAGTTATTCATCCTCATGTCGTTCCAGACTTTCTATCTTACAAGTGAAGAAAGACTAGTTGGGATTACTCAAGTTCCAACAATCTGAAGTTCAATTTATCACTCACACAAAGCTATCATGTGGCCTCAGAAGACTTATAAAATCATATGGACAACTTTTATTATATTTTTAGTGGTGCTTCGTGTCCTTTTTGAAAGCTTTGTCCTTCAGATTTCTCAAAGTTCAGCCCTTCAATAACAAGAATGTGGACTCCAAGGAGAAGGACATGTTCTCTTTTTGGATTTTTCTTCTTAAGTTTCTCCTCATTTGACCTCATGCCATTGATACATGAATAAGCCAATCAGTGCCCTGAACGCACCCTCTGATCGTGTGTCATTTTAATGTGGGCAGGGGGTGGTGGATACTTAATGTTGAAAGTAGTAGTAAAGATTAATTGAAGAGCTGAACCATCTTCATGCTGAATCGCGAAAGCAAAGGCATTTCAGTGAAGGCGACACAAGTTAATGATGAGCCACACTCATTTTCATGACAACTGCCTTCCGGCTCATCAGGCCCGGCTTAGGGAAAGGCAAAGCCGTCCTCACATGGAGCAGAACTCTGGGATCACCAAACAAAGGGCCTGTAACACCTACTCCCACGCCCAGTGGCTGTGTAACAGACTGTGTAAGTGAATTATCATAATTGATTATAGGGCCGCTGCTGTGTTGAGCAATGTGTTCTTTTTTTACATGTATTTTGTTTTCACTTTTGACAGAAATATCTTTGCAATTAAGTCAATATTTTGTCATGTCGTACTTATTGTTTTTTGGCGGTTATAGCTGGAGTAAGATATCTAATTTATTAGTCGAAAATATGTTGGTTAATTGGCAAAATGGTGCAAAAAGAAAAACAGTTTAATTTTACTCATTTTAACACAACTTCTGTTGAGCACAAAAGAAGATATTTGTGACCCTGGATCACAAAACCAGTCGCGAGTCGCACGGGTATATTTGTGGCAATAGCCAACAATACATTGTATGGGTCAAAATTATAGATTTTTCTTTTATGCCAAAAATCATTAGGATATTAAGTAAAGATCATGTTCCATGTACATTTCCTACCCTAGATATTTAAAACGTTTATTTTTGTGAGTGAATGCAGCACAATCGCGAACATAAATGGACAACTTTAAAGGCGATTGTCTCAATGTTACGATGTTCTAGCACCTTCAGATTCCAGATTTTGTTTCCATATTCCAGATTCATGTGATGTATACATCTCAATTTAAAAAAAAATTGACCCATGTGACTAGTTTTGTGGTCCAGGGTCACATTTGAAAGAATGTTGGTAACCAGACAGTTGACGCTTGACGGCACCCATTGACGTTTCTTTTTTCCTACTATGGAAGTCAATGAGTGCCGTCAGCTGTCTGGTTACCAACATTCTTTCAAATATTGTATTTTGTGTTCAACAGAAGAAAGAAACTCATACAGGTTTGGAACAGCTTGAGGGTGAGTAAGTAATGATAAAAGATTCATTTTTGAGTGAACTATCTCTTTAAGACATTTCACCTATAGAAATATTTTGGCATAAATTGTTCTTTAAAACTGAGTCAAGAACATTTACATAGGAATACGTGTTTGCACTGAAAGACTTCAGAGCATATAGCAAACTAAACCGTGTGTGTGTGTGTGTGTGTGTGTGTGTGTGTGTGTGTGTGTGTGTGTGTGTGTGTGTGTGTGTGTGTGTGTGTGTGTGTGTGTGTGTGTGTGTGTGTGTGTGTGTGTGTGTGTGTTGAAAAACCATGCAAAAAAGTGCCACAACTGTTTGTTTTTTTTTTACTCCAGCAGTTTTAGTAGTCACCCAGGTTAGGTGAGACTGTAATTGTATGGTGAGAACTCAGAGTCTCATCACAGGACCAATGATGGGACAATTATCTCACAGCAAACACAACTCTGCCATCATGTGCAGCGATCAATGAAATCAATACCACATAGAGGAGGATGAAACCAAATGAGTCGCCCAGTTAAGAGAAAGAGAGGAGAGAATGCAATAAGACGACAAGTTCATCATTGCATTGTAATGACTCTTGCATTGAGGTTAGAGGAATTCAAATCCACCAAAAGACAATCACTCATTGTTGAGTGATGCTATGATGGTCCAAAGAGTTGCATTTCAATCTTTATCAGTTATCATTGTCATAAAGTTTTCATTTTACGCAGGCTTTACTCAAATTACTCGAGCCTCATTTAAATGCATTTCGTTTAATAGAAACCAACATATTTTGTTCTGTCTTCTTTTGGTTCTCATTTAAGCATTGAAACACATGCACACCTTTTGATGGGTGCAAAGTGAGCTACGACAGGGGCAGATTAGCCTTTGTGAAGAACTCTCTTCTTCGACAGGTTATATTTTCAAAAACGACTAGACAATCGGCTTTGTAAGAGCCTGCATAATGACTTCATTAAAATAGAAAGCTTGTTTTATTCTCAGGTTTTTAATTCCAGAAGTCTACATACCAACTTACCGTTTTGTGCGCTTTAACTTTCAGCTAATTCTGTCAAACCAGCAGGCAGTGAAAGGAGGTGTACGGACTTCCAATTAAGAATAGCCTACAGGAGGAATTCTTGCAATATCCGTGCAAGTAACTCTAAATTAAGGAAGCAGAGGCAGAGAGAAAAACACATTCTCACATTAACATTTAGTTGTAAACATTTCGGTTTTCTTCGTGTTTTTGGCCTCCCATCAACACTCAAATGGCGTTTATTGAAAACTACTTCCAAACAGTGACAAATGACTGGCTTTATGAGTGATTATTTAAATCATTCATTCATCCAATTTGTTAATAAACACTGATTCATTCAGGAATTTAACACCACTATTGTGTGTTGCTTAGAGACTCAACGGTTAATTTATCCTTTGAATTTGATTGAAATTATAATATGGAAGCCCATTACGACATAAAAAATATATATAATGACAGTCACAATTATGACATAAAAAGTCGAAAATGTTGACACTAAGACATTTTGATTTTTTAATTGCATAATTACAACAAAATTCTAAACAAGTAGATACATTCGAAATTATGACATTAAATACAATTTTGACTTGTCATAATGATGTTTTAAGTCATAATTTTGCTTTTTTATGTCATGGTTATGACTTTTAATGTCATAAATTCGACTTTCCATCTCATGAATATTACTTCGTATGCCGTAATTTAGACTTGCCATCTCATAAATATGTGATAAAAAATGTATTTCATAAAAGTGGAAATTACATATACAATATACAAAGCAAAGATTTGTTTTCTTCTCTGGCAGAAATGGGCTTCCATATTAATGTCACTGGCTGAGTAAAATTCATAATCTAAGTGGCAGTATTGTTTCTATTATGTAATATGTACTATATTCAGAATATGTTATACTCAGTATTACTTTCTTCTTTACTGAACTGGTGTATAAGAGCAATGTCACACTCATAGTAAGGCAGGCCCTGATATGTTTTTCATATCCTTTTTACTCCGAACAATGCACAAATTCATCAGTTTATCTTCCAAAAGACTCTGAATCAGTTCATGTGGTGCAGAATGTGACCTGCTCTTTAAGCTTCCAATTACAGGACTGACACTTTGCCTGCTATTCTCATTTCAGCCAATAAGGAGAATACCGAGATGATGTCATTTAGTGACTCATAACCACAGATAAGCTGGTACTGATACTAATCCCTTAGCAAACTAAAAGAAAGAGCAACATGGGAATGAATACTAACATTTCATGTTCTTTGGCCCCACATGCCATGTATACCGATTTAGACCCAAGAAGAGGCCATTACGTGTGGGAATGGCTGATAAATGCTGTGTGATCTGCCTAGTACTTTGCAGCTGGGGAACACAATGCTGGATGGGGATGGAAAGGGGGTCATTTTTGGGGTAATCATGGTGGTATTCATTTATTTACACCTAAATGTAGCTCAAGGTAACTTGGTGTCTGAGTGTGTGAATACTAATATTGTTGGATTTGCCTCTGCGGTGCTTTATGTGTGTTTACCTCAACATTATTTTTCCTTCTTTCTTTCCATTAAAAAAATGTGAAATATCAACAGCAATGTCTATCTAGTCATCTAACTGATTGCAAACAACATAGTGAAAGTTGCTTTGTAATGTTACAGTGATTGTTGCACTGCATGGTAATTCTGTCTGTTAATGCAAATGATCACCTTGTCATAATAATGCCAAATATTGTATAATATTAACTGCTGTATTGATGTAATTCTTGTATTTTTGTAATGCACATGGCATTAAATAAAACTGTGCTATACTTATGTTATAATAATGCCCTTTTTGTCCTACCCCCAACCCGCTTCCTTCACAAATACAACTGTCTGAATGATACAATGGTGGTGGTTGTTGTAGGGATAAGCCCATATGCTTGTTTTTGATTGTTTGCTTGTTTTTTATTCTCTTTTTTCCCATTTTAGTTTACCCAGGAATTGATTTTACTGACTGCCGAAGGAGAAATAAAAATTTTATCTGGACAATCTTTAAACCCACAAAGGTAAGATACATGAAACAGGTAAGTATGAAATATGTGGTTTGGGAAGAGGGAAAAACAGGAAAATAGAGAAAGTGAGTCTTTTATTGATGTGTGGCTGGAATTTCAGAGCTTATCTGGCATGATTGGGGGGGGGGGGGGGGGGGGATATGGACTGCAATTTTATGTGCCTTACACAAGCTTTTTTCATCTTTAATATTTTAATATTTGTCTTAAGTTATTATGTATATGATTGAGAATGCCATTGTATATCCCCAAATGTTTTGTCAAATTTTGTTACTCAACAATACAGACATGACTAGTGTTATAACACATTCTCACCCCAAAACATCACATACTGACGGGTCTTGACCATACGGCAACATACGACGAAAAGGGTACCCTTTAACGTCCATGTGTGACGATTCGGGTTATGGGTAGGTTTAGGTATGCGTTAGGGTACCGCTAGGAGGCGCTGCTGGTGCGCTTATGTCTGCGTCTTATATTGACGTTATAGGGGAACCCTTTTCGTCGTATGTTGACGTATGGTCAAGACCCGTCAGTATGTGACGTTTTGGGGTGAGACCGGGCTGAGTGTTAAGTCTCAAGGAAACATACAAACAATTATTTATTTACTATGAAACAGAATCAGCACATTAGAGAAGGGTGATGTATTACAGTAACTGGAGATCCGTCCTGTCCAGCAGCAGGTCTGAAAGGTCGGTTTGTCTTCCATTTACCCACTTTGTCCTCTAAATTTGTCCCTTCCTCAATGAGAGGAAGGTCACATGAGACACAGCCATCTTCTAACCGTATACATACTGGGAACTATTTCCTCGCAGCGCCTGAGAAGCCCCGTGGTGAGGAGCAGAGAGTTCGCTCAGAGTGTTGCGCTAATCACTCCGCCCAAGTAGCAGTGCTTTGCCTTCTGAGAATATAGTTCCCAGTATGTATACGGTTAGAAGATGGCTGTGTCTCATGTGACCTTGTTATTTGTACACGCTGTGACTATACAAATCACAACAAGTAAATAGGATGTTGGCTTTATTTTGTCACTTACTGGGAGCAGTATGCTAGCTGGAGCCGTTTACCTCCAGTCTTTGTGCTAAGCTAGGCTAGCAGTGGGTGCGTCAGACAGAGTTACGGCACGCACAGAGATGAAAAGGGTATGTATGGACTTATCTAACTCTGGGGGATACGGTGAATAAGCTAAAGTCCAAAAAAGTTGGAGTTTAAGATATACAATGATCTGCACTGCTTGACAAGTATCTGCACAGAAAAACAGGTAAATAAACCAATTGTCATACTGTGTATATAAACACACACATACACAGAGAATGCTTTTGAAAGACCAAGGTGTCTGATTATAGGGGAACAGATTATAGGAACAAGGCAAAGCAACAAGAGAAGACAAAGTGACAGTGAGAGCAGACATGTGGCTAGTGGACAGTAAGACAATATCATGTGTGTGTTTAGAGCAGGATCAGTTTTGGGACACCAAATCAGAAGGGTGACAGCATATCATTGGGTTTATCAGACAGACTTAGTCAGGGCTGATGGGTCAGACCGATAGCTGGTGGAGGTGCACTCTTACAGGGCAGTGATGGATGGAGCTCCCCTGTCTCCAGAGGGATAAGGGTGGGACATTGAGAAAAGGGTTGGAGTGCTTTAGATGTGAATCGTATTGAGCTTGATGGGATGACCAGAAGAACCAAATCAATATCGGACAGAGCGGCATGGAAGAGGCTTTGTCACACAATGAAATCAGACGTTTATCCATATTATTTACCTTTCCTGCTAAAGACATCCGTTATCAGTCTGAAAGATGTGTCTCCTGCCGTTATATATTTATTTATTTTTAAGGTCTTATCATGATAAAGGCTCACAAACCGAAACCCATTCATAGACTGAATCATTTATCAGAGCTAATCCAATCACATACAGACAGTTTATTTAGAAAATGTTTATTTAAGTAAATACATCCTCTAGTGCCTTGGAAGTGCCAAAAGCTCTTTCTTTCTTTTTCTCTTTCAGCTACACTTTATTTCGATGGTCCACTTTAGACATTCTATAAGTAACTTTGCAACTACATGTATTTTGCAACTATTAGTAGACTGTTACCCCGTGTCCTAACCAGACGCGATGCGATAAGATCCAGCAACAAATAATTTGTCTGTTCACACTAGACGCGACGAATCAAAACCCACAGCCAAACAGAACAGCGCGTGGGCGGGCTCTCGCGGCAAGTGCTCAGCACCAGAGAGTAATCTTGACAATCGCAAGAAAATGGATAAGTACATAATCAAATTCACAAATATTACACCATTTAAACAGTATTCAAATACATAGGCTAGCCTACTGATGAGAGTTAGTTGACATGTAGTTGCAAAGTTACTTATAGTTAGTAGAATGTCTAAAGTAGACCATCTATAAAGTGTTACCGTTTTTTTTTTCCCATACAAGCACGATTGATATTTCTTGCGCCATTGAGATGTCAAACTAAACAGTAATCCCTCACTCACTGATGCAATCTTATCAACCGGAGAGTTTAAGTGAGTTTCAGATTTTGCAGCGCTGTGGAAAACCCATATCGCATTCAGAGGATATTCGTGCAAAAGTAATTCCAGTCTGAACCGCTGCTGAGTGCATTAGGGCGGCCGGTATTGAAATGGAAGGGGTGTACGTATGTGTATACGGAGTGTGTTTTGGGGTGGAACAACAAGCCTGCGAGCAGTTGCCACAGCGTGTGTTATAGCCTGAACTATTTTTTGGAAGGAATGGGAAGATGAAGAGAGGGCAGTGGGTGCAGATTGACGGTGTTCCCGTGGGGCGAGCACTCGCAGGGAAATCCTTATCGTGCAGACTGAGTCCTTCAAACTAGGCCAGGCTGAGAGGATGGGAAGCCAAATAAGGATGGTTGAAGAGAGCAAGATGAATTCTTACAGGTTGAAAAGCAAATAAAGGAAGATTGGGGGCACGGAAAGGAGAGTGACATAATATAAAAGGTGCACATCTATGGCGAAGGGGGCAATAAAATGAGTTCAAGAAAAAAAGGAGACACTTGAGCATACTTTTGTACATTTTATGCCTTCATCTGCTTTCATTTTATACAGTACGTTTAATGTCAGGAGTTTTAGGGATCCAGTAAGTCAGCATTACCGTGGCTAATGTATAAAATATATGCCTGCGCCTCATGTTTGCGTTCAAATGTTAAGAGCTCCTCAGGGCATCGTCTGACACTTTCTTAACACACCTCGACAGCCACCAGATGAAAAGGTCTATCCGTGTTTATTGAATCATGCCAAAGAGCCAGTCATGTACATTAAATAATAATGATTTCCCCCCCGTAGATGGTCTCTGAAAAGGAATGGTTAATGTTTCATTTTGCTTAAATAATGCTTGCAAAATCAACATTATATGCTTTGATAGTTTACCTTTAGCACCCTTTTTAGGTTCACCGTATGTACTGTCTGTAAGTATTTATATTCCTGCTGCAATATAATAACATTTTTATATATTATACATATATTTATAAAAATATATATATCATAATGAAGAAACAAATGTAACTGTGCCACGGCTACAACTCTGATAATGCGAAAATAAACAGCAAGGTTGAAAGCTTGATTTTCCGTCCGCTCAGAAAACAATCTATGTTAATAGGAGCAAAAAGTATTAAAATGTCATTCTTCTCTGCAAGTTGTTTAAGCAGAGCGAAAAGACATTGAGATTAACAGAACGATTCCTTCTCGCACACACACACACACACACACACACACCGAAGACATAATGTACTGTGTCAGAAACGATAAATGATTTGAATATCTCCCTTGTGTCAGGTGAAATGAAAGAACACTTTTCAAGTCTCATTTCTATAAACCAACTGAACAGTAGGATATATATTCAACAGTCAAGTATGCAAATGGCCCTGAAAAAAGTTTATGGAAGGGAGATTTTGTAATAACATTAATAACATAACAATCTATCAGCCAAAATGGTTTTCTGTACAATTTAGGTCGTGTGATGTGTATGAAACAATCATTGTTCCAACAACGGACGGTGAATGTTTGTGTGTGTGAGGCCTTATGGTTCAATGATCCCAGCCCAAGTGGAAACAGAGAGCATGAAATAAGCTGGACTTACTCTAGTATACTGTAATTCTGTCTCTGAATATTATAGACAAACTTCACAATCCACCTCATAGACATTTCTTACACGTTTTATGTAACATTTATGTTACTGTGTACGCAGTAAAGGGTGTGCATCTCTAATTTACTCTTTTTTTGCCTTTATGCACAGAAAAACAAAAGCACATGGGAATGTGGTGCACAATATTTATATTTAATCTATATTATATGAATCCTACAACTCAGGAATGCACATTTTTATTTCCCATATTTATCGTCTTAATTAATTTTTTTGCTATCATTTAGTTCTCAAAGTGAATTTAATAATAATCTTTAATAAAAAATAATTCATATAATTGATCACATAATTGTTGAATTAATAATAGCTTTAAATGTATTCATTTTAGTTTTGTTCAAAATATAATTAAATGTTTTATGTATTTTATCTATAAAAAAAAATACACTATGTAACTTTTTTTGTTCAAATTTAGTCAATACATCATCCATCCTTCTTCCAAAACTTGTTTTTGTCTTACCCTGATTTACTATGGTAAACCTATTAAAAGTGTTTATATTTTAGACCTGACGGGGTGGTTTTCATAGGACATTGCGTACATATGTAACTCGCCCGTGTGCATTTCTTTATATCCTTAAATAGAGAAAAGTTGCACCAGCTACTTTGACACGTATATTGTGTGGCAGTGGCATAGGTTAGTTGTCACAACGAGTGAGAAAGGTTGACATGGAGCAGCTAAATCTCAAACCTTGAATAATCCAGACGTAAACCTCAAGAGCTTGTAATAAAACAAGAATCAACATTGGCTCGGCTTTTCGGAGATGCCAAGAGCTGAAGGATTTGAAATGTTGTAAAAGTGATTCTGAGATGGCGTTTTCATTACTCAACAGGTGAGTACGATATTTTATTGAACAGATAAATTGCCATATGTAACTCTCTAACAGAGTTCATTAAAGCACTATCTATTGTGAAGACTCATTTCCATCTAAACTGCTTATATCTCTGAAGCCAAGGATTGAATGTTTTATGAGAAGTAGGATAATCTCCCTCTCTTTTTAGTTATGAGAATGAACCATATTCAGCCACACAGTCACACAACGCTGAAGCACAACCAAAACAATGTTTTGCTTTTTAACCGCTATAGGGCCAAAAGTTGTAATCGGTATTATTCAACCCCCATTGCAAATCAGGTATTTTGCCAAAATGTACAATGTTTGCAATGAACAAATCACCCAAAAGCAATTGAAATTGCTCAACAAAACTAATGTTTCAAGTGTTTTCCCTAAATTCAACTGAAAATGCAACTGTTAATGACTTCTGCAGTCTCAAAATGATTCAACCCCCTGAATAGAATCCCTCACAACATAACAAATCTGCAAAACAGGTGTTGCTTAAAGCATAGTTGATGCAACTAATCAAAGGCTTCATTAGTTGCACCAGGTGTGCTTGAGCTGGAACACATGAAATATCTGAATTGGCACGTTTGACTGCATGTTATAAATATTACTACTGTAGTGTACCTTTAAAATCAGCTGTTTATCAGAAGTAACACGAAACGGCGCATCGGTATATTACATTTTAGATTTCCTATTAAAAAGCAAAAACAGTATTATAGCATAAATAGTATTTTCTATATGCTATTTACTAAACAGGTAAAAGCCTGCAAATCATCATCTGCCACATTTTTTGTTCAGTTTGTATTTTAACCTGGCTGCATGAGAGTTCACAATCTAATATGGACTGCTGGTTAAGGTGTGTAGGTGTGTAGGTATTTCATTATTCATCCAGAATGCAGCATGCACTCAAATGCTCACAGGGCTGTGTGAAACGTGTGCTATTTCTTCCATTAACGTATGCAACTCTAAAAACAAACCCCAAAAGATTGCTCCTGGATTTACAGCTTCCCTCCAGTAGCCAGCGGAAATTATATACGCCGTACTCGGGATGTGCCAACGAAGAGTCTCATTTTAGCTTTACTCAGGTGAATATCTTTGTGAGGACAACATGGTTAAACTGAATATATTTTGAAGCAACTCGATGTAAATCTTGTCAAACAAGTATTACTCAGATAAATCTGGGGACAAAAATATCCTCTGAAGGCGTTGATTGACAGAGATGGCTGTGGGAAAGAGTCACTCTCGATGAGCGTTTCATAAGAAACAACACCTGTGCACCTCTTCACTTTGTGCGCGACGACAGCGAGACAAACAGATGGCTGTGTGCAGCGAGTGCAAGAGAGTGTTGGTAAAGTATCAGTAAGTGAAAACAGATCCTCTGGACTCATTTATCTAAATCAAACCCACTCCCTGGCACTCCTGGATCAGTCTGAGATGGGCATAGTGATCCTTTAAGTTTGTTTATCTTGAGAAATCAGCTTGTTTGTTTGAGAGTGTATGCAATTGTGTGACCGAGCAATTGAACCAAGAGTGAAAACTGTGACCCTGAGGTCAGACACTTTACTTATGTGACTCTGTCCCGCAGGGTCAAGCTTACCCATGGGAATCCGTAGGGCTTTATTTGTGTGGAGTTTATTGATCTAAATGGTTTGATTGTTTGGTTTTTTTGCTTATCGGCCTTGGCTATAATGAGCTCTTTGTGAAGTTATTATATAAGGCTCAACAGGTTTGCAGTAGTCCTAAGGATATGGAACATCTAAATGCTGCACTAAAACCATGTTAATGAGTCATTAGCCTCTCTCTGTCTCTGTCCAGCTTTGAAAATCTATACCATATCCATTTAAGAAGAAAGGTTTGCTATATTTGGATTGCCTGTTTATTCACTAAGAAGCAGCGAGGGACACGAGTTGAAGTAAGGTTGTTCAATTATGCCAACAAATGGCACTATTAAATAAATGATAAAATAAACCAATAGTTTGAGGTCAGTAAGTTTAATTCATTTATTTATTTAAAGAAAATTATGATTTTATTCAGCAATATAAACTGATCAAAAGTGATAGTGAATACATACAGTATAATGTTACAAACTATTTTAAATAAATGTTGTTCTTTAGAACTTTAAAGAATCCTGAATAAAAAACAAATATAATTTTCTGAAAATAATAATAGCCTAATAATTATAAGCTGCACAACTGTTTGCAATACTGATAATAATAATAAATGTTTCTGGAGCAGCAAATCAGCATACCGGTATTAGAATGAGTTCTTAAGGATCATGTAAAAAACTGAAGACTGGGAAATTCAGCTTTGCCACCACAGGAATAAATTACATTTTAAAATAGAAAACAGTTATTTTAAACTGTTATCATATTTCATAATATTCCTGTTTTTAACATATTTTGATCAAATAAATGCAGCCTTGGTGAGATGTCTTTCAAAAACATGAAAAAAATAATCTTACCAACCCCAAACCTTTGAATGATATTGGACATACATTTAGTCTGGATTTAGTTTGTCAAAATATTTCTAAAATCTAGATCTAAAATCAGTCTACACTATTTATTTCCTGAGAAAGATGTGTTCTATATCGATGAAGCATTCAATCAGCTGTTCCTATTTCTAGAAAAGTGAAAAATTATTTTTATACAAAAAAAAACGATTTACTATTAAACATATGCATAAACAATTCATAATAATAATAAAAAAAGAATAAATAAAAAAGTGCAGACATTTTGAAAAGTATAAAGATGGAGCTATGGAGATATCATCACATGTGGATATGATGGCAATTATGTACATCTGCTTGAAAACTACTGCTGTGCTGTGCTGTGAAATATTAATTACTTTGCGACACTAAAATGCTGCTCTTGGGTGCGTTTCCCAAAAGCATCGTTGGCCAACTATGATCTCAATTTCCATTGAACTATATTGTTGATAACATAACTTGCGACCATAGTTGGCTTTGGGAAACGCACCCCTGAATGAGATGTGTGGATATAATAAGTCATTATATGTGCTTACCCCAAGATGAAATTCTGCAGGCGCCCCTGATTTTGAAATGCCGTATTATGTCACAGCGAGCTGCGGTATTGCATTTGTGGAGAGCTGGAGGCTCACATGAAGATTTAAATGACAGAAGGCCGTACGCTCCCTGCGTGTCAGAGTTGTGCATGTCAGATGGCAGGAGGCATTGAGGGAGGTAAAGTAACTCCATCAGTCATCCCAGAATGAGAAAAGCATTACAGTCAGACACACACCCGTGAGCGCTCTCCATCTGCGAGTAATCAGGCCTGTGAGGGCTGTGTGTAATCCAGGCTCCGCTTCTGATCACCACGTTTGTGTTCAGGTTCATGTCGGGAAAAACGCTTGATGTTCTGCGACCACCTCACGATATTACGGTACAGCATTAGACGCAGGCCCCCAAGGTGAAACACGCTCTTATTTGTCGAATATGCTGTGAGAATAAAGAGAATCGTTAACATTTAGTAATAATGTCTCAAGGTTTCTGCATTTCAACATGTATTTCTGATGCTTTTAGTTAAAATTTTAACTGGAAATATGAGAGAGAGAAAAAGAGGGACTCAAAATAGTTTAGAGACTTAGAATGGAGAGAAAAATGTTAATAATACTACAATAATACAAATTAATTAGTATTAATACAAATAATACTAATAATAAAAAGTTACCTTTTTATTGGGTTGGTTCCCATAAGACTTTCTCTTTTTATTCTGTGGAACACAAAAGGTGATTGTTTGAAGAATATTATGGACAAACTGTCAAAAGGCACCATAAATATATAATCAAACTGGTCAATACAAATTTTGCACTGTATTTTAAGTCTATAGCTTTGTGTGAGGAATGTGATTTAAAAGAAATCTACAGTAGCTCTCCTTGGCATGTAAAGTATTCATAAACAAATCATCCTGATAGTCAAAATCTTTTCAATGAATCAGCCGATCATGAAACCGGTCTGATTCATTTAGAAAAGGACGCGGTTCTGATGCCTGTACTAAACAGCAATAAGCAACATCACGACTATGATGAGAAAAAACAGGTATGCATGTTTTTGGTTTAAAAACCGTGTTCGTTTGGAAGCAGAAAACCCACCTTTTCAGGAATCTCGGTCCACTTGTTTGGTGCACACCAGGTTTCGGATGCCAGAATTCACACTTATTCAAATGACACAGAACAATCGCACAAGGGTTTGTTTTAATCGGTCCAAACCTGCCAAATGTAAACACACCCTACGAGAGGCACGTCCAGACGCGTTCCTGGGTCAACACATTTAGTAGATTAACAAATTGAATCCTAACCATATCCCTAAACCTAAACCCATAAGTTATCCCTAAAATCAGAGGGAAGTGAACAACACTGAAGTAGAAGCACCTAACCCTGGTTGTAAGCCTAAACTTGACATACACTGTAATCTTGTCCTTCAAATCTGATTGGTCAACATGTTGATCCAGTAACATGTTGCGCTTGATGAAATCAGGTTCTGCCTAAGAGAGCATGGGTTTGGAATAACATTAAGGTGAGGAAAAGACAATTTGTGTTCTCTCTGTGGGACAACTACTTCCCACGGAGAGAGAAAAAAAAGGATTATAACTGTGTAAACATGAGAACGAGAGTGAGAGAGTCCATGGTGAAGAGCAGTGTGGCGGCACTGTGCATTCTGGGAGCTGGCCGCAGCGAATTGTCATAAAAGCATATCACAGAGGCTGTGTCTGCAGGCTGCCTTGGCCCCGGCACTTCGCTTTGATGGATGGTCATTTTCATTGCCTTCTCACGCTTAATGAAGCCTGCAGTTCAGGTCTTAATTGAATGCTCTCTACAGTCTCAAGCTATTCACCTCGGCCCGCTCTCTCTCTCTCTCTCTCCTGAGCCTGTCCGTCCCCGCTCTGTTCTCCGCACCGCACCGCATGCTTGCTCTTGCTCTTGTTCTTGTTTTTGAGGCCGATCTCTGATGAGTTATGATTGAAAAGAGCGGAGCCTAACACATATTTTCACTCGCACCATCTAATGCTTTTATGAGGCCACAGGAGCCAGGGATACTGAGTGGGCAATGCTGATAAAGGCATACTGGCCAAAACACATCACTCTTATTTTTTCTTTCTCCCTTTCTCTTCATGTCTTCCTCTCTCAGGGTTTGCATCTGCCCCCTCCTTCAAAAGCGTGCCTGAAGAAATGACTATATTGGTAAGTAGAAGTTATCCTTTGGATAATACTGTAAATAGTGAATGTGCAGTTTCCATGGTGAGATTACCCTCCCGGTTTTAAACAATTATTCTTTTTCGCTGAAAATCTGTGTACTGTTTTGGCATGCTTTAAAAAAGTCAGGATACTACATAACATAGCTGCCATTTAATAAGTCCTATTCAAACCTGATTTGTCAAGCAGCGGTTTAAGGAGCCATTCAGACATTTTTGCATTGAAAAAAGCAAGACGCGGGCAGTGGAATGGGCAAAAATCCAAGGTTTGAATAAACTTTTTTTTAGTTAACTTCTTTCAACCACGTGAAGCCTACTCTATCATATTTGATACATGCATTTCTAAGGCCTCTATAGTCTAAATGATCAAGTTTGCTTTTTGCTGTGAAATCTTTTTTTTTTTTTTTTTATAGAGTAAACAAATGAATAAGTCTTGGCGGGAATTCATTCTTATTTCATGGTTAACAAAGTAGTAAATTGTGGCCACTATTTACTAGCCTGGGAAAACCCAGACCTCTTCCGGCAAATTTAGATTTGCTCTGCAAGTGGATCTGGCAAAGGGCCCATTGAAACCCATTTCCAATCCGTCGAAATCGCGGCACCAATCAGAAACGTTGGGGCGGGCTTTACACGATGACGACAGAGCAGCGACGGTGACGCAGATTTTCCAAATGTTGCAAAAATGTTGCTGGAGTGGCGGTGGACACCAGCTATTAACATAATTTTTTTACAAAAATGGCAAAAGTCGTCAGAAGCCATTGCTACATCTTCCTGAAAAACACAAACAGAGAATTGCTGAGAGTCTCAGATGTTTCTCCGTCGCTCTGCATACATTATGTCCTTCATCGCTCTGATTGGTTTTAGATCTATCCAATTGCGCCCAGAGCCATTTGAGCTACGTCCGTTGGTGATGCCCCTGTGGAAATGAATTGTCTATGAAGCTTTGCCAGACCCTAACTCAGTTACAACTGAGAGTGGTCTGGGTTTTCCCAGGCTAACTATTTACTAAAACAAGAGAACAAATTCTTAATTCATGACCATTATATATATATATGTTTGTCTGCATGTGGGGCTCCGTAGGTTTTAAATGTTGAACCTTTGGCTGTATCTGAAATCACATACTCTCTTGAGTAGGAACATATTTTGAATAAGTATTTACTTCACGACTGCAAAAAAGTACTTTCATGATTGCATATGAAAAATAATGGGAAAGTAGTAGCGCAGTGAACGACATTCTGCGCTAACGCAATTTTGAGTGTTTAGATCGCTCCACTTTGTTTGAGCCTTTCAGATCATCCGTCAGTCTTTGTTTGTTTTTTCTTCAGACTCTTTCTGAACGTTACCAGAGATAGTGTTATCATTGGGAGATACTTGGATCACGTGTGCCTTGATAACGTTACAGCCTTGAGCGACAGTCAATCACTGTTTGCGCATACCATAGAAATGAATTGAAAGCGCTGAAAACTGAAACATGCCATGCAATTGACCCTTCGCAGGGAGATTGATTGACAGGTGATCTGACCAATCATACTTCGCCATTCGCCATTTTGTCGGACAAAGCAGTCAGGAGAGTTCGTAGATTAACATGGGAGAATTTGAACTTGAAAAACGGAGTGTACTGACGCCTTTCCGCGGTTAAAACAACATTTCTTATGTTCATTCATGTTTATTTGATGCTATAAACAAACTAGAAGGAAGAGATGACCTTGTCCCTGCACTTCTCTTATAAAATACTTTTTTGTGTGTGTGTTGACGATTAGCCAACTATTTCCTCACAAAAGCAGTTTATTCATCGTAGTGAAGCTCCTCAAATGACAATCGTTTAAAAAAGGCCCTGCGTACCGCACCGTTAACAGACATTATGCTTTTTGGGGTTAAATGTTGCAGGCTTGCCTTCAAGTGGCTTAGATGTTACATCATTATGCCTGTAAGTGGCATCAAGTAACTTTATTATATATTAAGTGAATCATGTGAATAATTCAAACGATTCTTCATGTTGCTTATTACCATATTGTCTAACAAGTGAGTTAATTTATTTACTTAACAGGCATACTGATATTAGTGAACAACGGCATTCTACACTTGGTGATAGGGTATTGTTTAAATAAATGAGTTTGGCACCTAAAGCCTAGGCTGATAATGATCGTATGTCACGTTTTTGTAATCCAGGACACTTATTGATCAAAGGGAAACATAAACACATAAGAAAAATTAGACAGGAACTTTGTTGCAAGTAGACAGGAAAAATCCCTAGGATGTGAATATCAAATCATGTGCATCTTTAATATTTCATCTGCATGATAAAATATGCATTATATTCTACAGTGGTGGAAATGTAATGATTTAGATGCCTATCATATAACGTAGTCTTTTTAATAACATCTGTATTGAGTCTGCAATTGACATATGCTTGCCTTATATCTTCTTTTTTTCAAAGTTGTTTTTATGTTTTATTTCCACCTTGTTTCCACCCAATGAATTACCTTGATGCAATGGCTTTGTTGTATATGTGGCAGACCTACAAATTACAGCCTTCAGATACAATTTACAAAAGCCTGTTTTAAAAAAAAATGCGCACAAAACATATCTTATTCAGACCTGCTTTATTAAAACTGCCCATATACAATGTGGAGTACATGACAACTTATGATTAACAGAAACTGTAAAAATGAATGAACAGCCAAAACAACAAAAAGAGAGAACCAAACAGGTGGTCAGAACAATCTGAAGATATCTATTGCTGTGAACCCTGGAGGAACTGCAATGAGAAACAAGGAAGAATTACTTCAAGAACTGCATATCTGTTTTAAGATTTTAGTTTTAAATGCTTCTTTGGCCCAATAGATGGGACACAATATTTAAGATGATAAGTGAATCGCCAAATAGAGGCTGAACCTCGGACTATTTCTTTTTTGTTTAAGAGGTCTGAAAAAACGTAACTCTTTCCCCGCCAGTGTTTTGTTTAAGTTGCCAGCCACCGCCAGCGCTTTTTGATCATTTTTTACACAAAAAAAGCAACATTTTGAGCAAAAAGCTGAGAAAAACAAGTTTTTGTCAAAGACTATCTGCATTGGATTCAGAACAATGATCAAAACAGATCAAGTCCATCAACACCGCCAAAACTCCAACAGTTCGTCCTGGGTCGACTTTCATTCAGTAACATAGTTTTGATTTTATATGCTGTTTAATGTTGATGATGCGTTATTTTACATATGCATATGATTACATATTTTACCGCTTGTTTCTGTTTCTTCTTCGCCTGTGTTTTGATCAGGAGATTCTGTACTCTTTCAGAAGACGCGTACTAGCGCCCCCTACCATATAACAGTGAAAACACAGAAAGCCGGAAAATTACGTCAATGGCGGGGAAAGAGTTAATAGCATAGGGGAACATATGGCTTAGTTAATCTTACTGATGAAATTAGGTTTCATTGCATACAAAAAAAAAATCATTAAATATACAGTGATGTCCAAAAGTAAAACATCTTGGTATTAATATATTTAAAAATAAACAGTTGAAGGATTTCAATTATAAATAAAATCAAAAAAAAAAAAAAAGTCACAACAAAGTACTAAGGCATTCAAAAATTCCTGTTAATTTTTCAACTTGACTGCAAAATAGTCAAGTTTTTTTGTCTCACATTTGTGGATCCCAATCTTCTCTAAATCAATCAAACTTTTAAAAACACCATTTTGAGAGGGTACATCTTGTAGTTGTAAACTTTTCCTAGCATGCTCTGATGCAATGTAGTTCTATTTGCTTGTTTATATGTTTTATATGAGGCTGGAGGCTCCTAAAATCTAACCGTCCCAGATGGGCTGAGAGCATGGGGAGTGCAAGTAAGCTTTGTTCCACTTGGAGGTGTGTGTGCAGGCATCTAGCCTAAAGAGGTCAAAGCAACATGTGCTAATGTAGTGTAAGAGTGTGTGTTATGTACACACTTTCCACCAATATGCAGAGAAAAGAAGCGTCCACTACGAGATCTTGCAGCTTGCTCTGATCGAGAGCTGATATGCGCACAATTAAAATTAATGTATTCATTTGATGTCAAGCGCTTTAAATATTTCAGACACTGGAGGGCAGGGGAAGATGATCTGAGCAGCACTGCAAGGGCGCTGTATTATTGATTGATCGCACGCTCAGCTCGTCACGGCCGCTGTTTAGGTGCGCATCTGCGCTCCAGGTTATTAGCGTCCCTGCTGCAGATGGAGCGATCAAGTTTTGAGTGCATGATGATGAAATTTTTGTTCAGAGGGAAACTCACAAAAAGAAAGGCCGAAAGGGCACTTAGTCTGAAAAGATGCTACAATGATTCTCTTTGTGACATGATGTTGTCCTGCTCAGGGCCACACAGTGGGCACACGATTTTGTAGCCACCTGCCCATAAAAGGTTTTCAAAGAGATTTTTTTTTTTATATTATGAAATATTTAAATAATAATAATAATACAATTATTGTTTATTTTAAATATATTATAATAAGAAAAACACATAGATATATTACTACTACTATCGCAAAAATGTTAAACATATAAAAATTTTTTTTTTTTTTTTTTTTTATATATATAATTGCCACTTGTGGGATTAATAAATTGGTTATCTGGGAATTATTGTTATTATTATTATTATTAGTAGTAGTAGTAGTAGTATTAGTATTATTATTGGGAACTTAGACCCTTGGGATCCTTGGGACCATATCTAAACCATAAACTACAACTATCACATAATAATAATAATAATAATTATAATAATAATAATTAATATTATTATTCATTACTTTTTGATAATTATATTACATTTTATGATTTAAATATGACTATTATGAGAAATACATAGATATAATAATAATAATAAATATGTACCTAATTTTACATTATTATGGTTTCATTTCTGGTCAAAAACTATGAGATTTAAAGATATAGCTGTCATGGAATAATTTGGAATTATTTTATATGTAGTTCAATGTTTTTATAATAGTTCAATATTTCTTCAGGTTCAGCAGAAAAAAAAATATAGAAATAAGCAACTTATCATCTTCACATAATACGAATTAGTTTTTAATTAATCCCGATCATATTTTAAACATATTTATAATATTTTGGATAAAGGAATTAAGTGAATTAATTCATTAAGTAAATAAATTTACAAAATTGTATTTTTTCAGAATAAATTGGTCTTTACACATAAAACTAGGTATTGAAATGTTTTTTGTTTTTGTTTTTTTGCTATAATATTTAGTTACACTTTGTTATGCATGGTACTTACTCAAATAAGAACAGACTAATATTAATTAATAACTAAGTTAACATGTATAGAGTTACAGTTAGGTTTGGTTTAGGCTTAGTACTTGTAATTATGCATAATTTACTGTTATTACAATGTAGTAACATGTAACTATGTCCCCTTAAAATAAAGTGTTACCTAACATTATAAACATTTGAATAGTAAAGTATGTGGCAAGGGTCCGCGGGACCATGAGTCATAGTCAGTTAGCGCTGTATGTGCGGAAGGGCCCCGGGGCTTTAGTAAGCTCACACTGTATGCAGGGTCCTGATTTTCAACTGTTGAGGCCCCTGGCAGTCTAAGTCTAAGATCATTACCCCCACCACCCCGTTTCAAAAAGCCCACCCTGATCCTGCACAATATAATTGCTATTGTAATAATTACTGTAACTGATTCCAGATAATCACTAGTGACTAAATGTTGGCAGTGTAATCGCTCTCATTCTATGGCGGCCTGTTGAAAGGACATTTACAGCTTTATAATGCAGCCCAAAAATGTGAAATCACAGATGCAGCACTTGGCAGCAGATGCCATGAAGAGGCAGAAATCTCATCGGTAGTGACTCATCATAAAACTGATGGTGATAGACAGGCTCTTGTGTCTCTCGCTGGCGTAATAATCAGGACCACATACTGTACGGCGTATTGAAGCATAATGAAGCAATGCAGCAGCATAAAGATATCAACCAACGTCTTGTGTTTTCATTTCATCTTATTGTTTTCTGCTATACTGTATATAATTTTTTTTTTTTTTTACTCATCCTGATTTGGCCTTGTCAAAATTCCTTTCGTGCTTCCTCGCCGCATTGTAGAGGGATGGCCTCTCTGGAGTCTGGGTGAAAAGTTCTGAAGTTAAGCCTGAACTCAACTTCTATGGACACATACTGTATTTCTGTACTGTACTGTACTGTATGTCAAAGAAAGAATGGTCTTTGACAAGCCAAACACATAAACCGAGGGATTCGTGTTCGCGATCACTGATATGAGGGTCATTCTTGCTGTGCTCAAGTGAGTCAACCTTGATTGCTGAGACTGACAAAGAAAGTGGTCATATAAAAGCTTGGGGATAAGATGACTACAGACCTGTTTACATGGCCATGACAATCATTTTTGAGTTGATATTATTCCAAATATGTTGTTTTGTATCTGTAGCTTTTACCAATGGCCTTTCAGTGAGCACTCAATTTCAGGTTTATAGCTTTTTACAAGAATTTTTTGTTGACTTGTTTCTCTAATTTTAGTGTAAAAACAGACAACATGACTCACTTTTAGGCACAACATCTTCAGCGAAGTTTCCCCTGAAATGTTGTCCCATTGCGGCAGAGCATTTTAAATGGCTTTCATCTCTGAACAAGCAGAATTAGGATTTTTTTTCGCGCATAAGTGCTGAGTTGAAAGGCTTTAAAAGCAACAAAATCGCATGTGTCATTCACAACGCGGCGCATCCCGCGAGTGGAATTAGCCCGCAGTCACACTTAAAAAAAGACAATGGAAGGTTACGAACGTCACCATGCGCATTCTCATACTTGAGCAAGCGTGCTTTTGCTTGGCGGGGGCTTCATTGTGGAGCGCAGATGACCCGTGAAATATGATGTAGCACACTTCACCTCACCTTCTCACTGATGCAGACCGTGCTACAATTTTCCCCTCAAAGAACAGAGCAAATCAACCTTACCGTTCTCCGGGCACGTGAAGCACTGTCTGCCCGCCGCCGCCGGATTTACATTGACTGGAAAAAAATTGACACTGCGGGTATAAGATAAGAGGGAGAATTAACATTAATTCAACAATAGAGATGTGCAGTATGATCGTTGGATAAACAAAAGCTTGATAGATGTCTAGTCAGTACATACTTATCAGTGGTTTATGGATAT
This sequence comes from Phoxinus phoxinus, assembly GCF_949152265.1. Classification (NCBI taxonomy): domain Eukaryota; kingdom Metazoa; phylum Chordata; class Actinopteri; order Cypriniformes; family Leuciscidae; genus Phoxinus; species Phoxinus phoxinus. The sequence continues at coordinate 6,860,555 of NC_136894.1, forward strand.
TTGAGTTTTTACATAAACTCTCACCCTTCCCATTATGGGTTGAATGCCTGTAATTATGGTTTCTATTCAGCAGTGACATGAATCTGATCCTCATAAGCTTTTAATATAGCAGGACAATACATGTCATATCTTTCACTTAAGCCTGCTCATTTTGTGCTCTGTGTAAAATTGCCATGTTGACCTTTACACTCTAAACAATGCTGGGTTGATTGAACCCATGGTTGGGTCAAATATGGACAAACCCAATTGACCGTCGCAAATACCCGCCCCCTTTAGTTACTGTTGCTATGTTCAACAAGCCACGCCGCTCTCACACACACCATGTTCTCACGCAGTGAAAATGACATCGCGGAGCAGAGAGGAGACTGACAACACACTGACAGACAGGACAGACCAGGTTACTTTTGATATGAAACAAAGTCTCTTTGAAAAATGTAAACAATAAATACCGTTTTTTGGCTCTTTAATGTGTCTGACAGGTCGCTGTAGAGCATCAGTTAAATCTGCACGTGAACCGATCATCTCTTCCTTCTAGTTAATATATAGCATCAAATAAACATGAATGAACATCAGAAGGAATGTTGTTTTAACCGCACTCTTTTTCAAATCCAAATCCAAAGTTAAAATCCTCCAAAGTTAATCTACTAACTCTCCTGTCCTGACTGCTTTGTCGGACAAAATGGCAGATTCGGCAGATGGCGGATTATGATTGGTCAGATCACATGTCAATCAAACTCCCTGCGAAGGGTAATTGTTGGGTTTAAAACTGTAATACAAAAATGATTGTTCATTTTTGACCCAACCATGGGTTTAAACAACCCAGCATTTTTTAAGAGTGTGGCTTCCAATCAATAAAGTGTGATTTTTAAGGAAACAACACAATACAACACATTAACACATACATGAATAAGACATCACAGATAAAATGTGCCTGTATAATTATTGTTTTGGAGATTTGGAGCACCTGTTGTAATAGGCGGCGTTGGTTCTTCAATGTTCATTTGAGCTAAATGTTCATTTTCCTAGCAATGGGAGGTGACATCACAACTGGTGTGAACTGCATTCTTACCACTTGCCATGTTGATAAGGCCACAGGGGAAAGTCTCGAACAATATAGCATGGATTGAGGCCAAATCCTGGTGGAGGCAGAAGATTGGAGGGAAATAGGGGGTTGACAACCATACACATGGGGTCCACCTGTACAAGGAATAAGCAGAAGATGTCAATAACGTGACGTGGGCCAGAGCCCTGAATGTTTTGTTACCTTGTCTTTCTCACAGAGCTTAACAATTAATTGTGAATGTGATTAGAGCTGCAGCGATTAACTAATGATGAAGTACATATTACAGTATTATATTGATATTTTCTCCCTTTGCAAGTACAAAGTTCACTACTTACAACGTGCTTTTGCAGCGCTGATCATTGTAGCCAATCACTGACATGTATGGTGAGCGCATTGCCCAATCAGAGACATTTAAATGAGCTGAAGATCTGATTTCCGAGAGCTCACTGAGTTCTATGAGTTGTTAAATGGCATTGGGATCTCCCACTGAATATGAGGGTTAAATGAATGTACAATTTTCAGTGTATATTAAACATTGTGGTGTTGTTTTGGAGTTCATCTGGTCTGTATAACAATGGAGGAGAGGGAGGGGGGGGGGTGAATATTTACATCAAACAAGGTACTTCAAACCACTCTCTCAAAGAATCTCTCAACAATTTTCTGGTTTTCATCCACTGTTTCATGTCACTGTTTCAGTAAAATAAGCATAAAGAGAAGATAACCACCTTTCTGTTTCCCATCTATGTGAGAAAGGACGTTCATTTTCTTTTTTTTCTTGGCGCCTCAGATGCATAAGACCACGGATTCACAGTCGTGACATGACATCAAAGCGCCTATACCTCCCTTTTAGTTTCCCCATCTCATAAATATCATCAGAGCCATATATTGTATTCACATGAATGTGACAGTGTCGCTGAGGTAATACAGTTACTTCCTGTTGTTAGAGCATCAGACACTTCAGCTGTTACTCCACAGCTGATCTGAGACTCACACAGACACTCCTTTGTTTCTGTTTTCTCAAAAAAACGGGATTCACCCTGCACAAAATCAGAGCCGTTCATAAATGATTCAGCTGTACGCACACAAGTTCAGAGGCAGTGGAAAGAGCACACATATTTATTTTAAATCTATGTCAACAACTGTTGAAAACTTGTGCTGTTTTGATTGGCATATCAGGGAGGCTGGAACAGCAGGCCTCAACCTTTCTGACATCTAGAAAAGAACATAGTCTTAATCTTATAGTAAGTCATGATCATGTTCTTCTTTAATAGGGATGCACAGATTGTTTAATGTTACACTTTATAGTGAGGAAAATGTCCTGTTCCCACCTCCATAACAACTATATACGGGTGTTTCTTCAACTTCAGACACAATTATGTCCCAGGGTTAGATTTTTCTAATGCAATTATTATTATTGGTATATGAAGGGCACATTAAACAGTTTTAGAAACTTTTATTGAGCTTTCGTAATTAATTTGTTGCTTCTTTTCAACTTTAGCCTATATACAGTTTTAATTAAACTAAATGAAAATATGAGATGTTGCCTTGGCAACTAGCTGAAATAAAATAATTTTGTTTTTTATATTTTATTTTATTTTAGTCAACGTTTTGTTTATCTATTTCAAGCAATGAAAATGTTTTTTTATGGTTTAAGTTTTAGTTTCAGTTATAACAATAACCCTGCTACTGTATTGACATGTTGGACATTAGTATTGGATAACGTAATATGAGAGCTTGAAATTTGTGTTTTAAGACACTGTATTTTCTTTAAAAGTCAGGGCCAAAACTTCCTAATCTATTAAAAATGTCTCAGAAATTATCTTCTTTTAGTGTCCAAATGACTTTTACCCCAATCTTCCCTTCACCTCTATTCACACACATATAATGTATCTTTATAAACCAAGTCTACATACACACCCACAGAGACTCTTAGTCACACACACCTAGAAATACTTACACAGCCCACAAAGTTTAAGGTGTGATGAATGAATGCAAATTATGAATACAAATGGCTGTGTGCGAGTCAAAGAAAGGGGTTCATAATTCACAATAACCAGCGTGACTTAACTACTATCAGCCAGGCCAAACGCCTCACTAAATAATACCATCAGATTACTGCAAAGTGCTTATTCGTTCAGACAGCCTCCGGCCTCCAAGGCCACGACACAGCCGGTCATACCAACCCGATCTCACCAAATGCGTCTATATAGCACGCAGTGTGTTTATCGTGTAATATATACGCGAAAATGAGTTTTTACGTGCATAGTATACGCATGGATAGCACATGGTTGGGTTTAGGGTGGGGTAGGGTGCGTGTGTATTATACGCTTGGGTAGGATTAGTGGTGTGGGGTGCGTGTGTATATCACGAAATTAAGTGCGTATCATATGCACGCGCAAAACTGCGTATCATATCCACGTAAAAACTCATTTTCGCGTATAAATTGCACGATAAACACACTGCGTGCTATAGAGACACATTTGGGTGAGAACAGGCTGGTCATACACACACACCTCCACAGGTGCTTAGTGCAGAGGTGTCCACAATTATCGTCTCCTCCCAAAAGGCTTCTGGGCAGTCTTCCCATAATGCATTGCTAATTCGAACCTCTGCCCTCATTTCACCCTTGCATGCCATTGGAGGACAGAAACGAGCGCTCGTGTTCCAGTCATGTCATCAGCATGTGATTAATGATCACATGATAAAACGTGAAGTATGATAAAGGGAGAGTGAAAACAAATGGTACAAAACGCTTGCAGGGAATGAAAGAGGAAGCAAGTGCAGATAACTGAAGATTGAAGATTGAAGAATGATCTCGAATTTCAAGGCTCTTATGAGGGGCATCCATCACCAGAGACAGTCATACAAATAGCATCTCCCATATTCAATTAGTTCCCCTGGCAGCGCAGGTTACATGTGCGTCTGCCCGTACCGTACCGCTCGCGCTCGCGCTCGCGCTCACGCGTACCCTAATGCTCATCTGTCTGCCCTTCACTTCTGTCTTCCGATTCTATTCATCCTCACATCTGTGACCATTGTTCCGTAAGGTAAGGTTGTGAAGGGTTTGACACGTTAAGAAGCCGTTCGCGTAACAGCAGAGTATTTTGGGAATGCAGTGTAACTTTCAGTTGTCACACAAGGTAAAACAATAGCACATCGACCACCTGTCTAACGGATATATTGGCACACGGGGTATAATACATTATTAAGCAGTTTGGGAACTTTTGAAGAAAAAAAAAATATATATATATATATGACAATATGTCTCTCTTAATATAGGCCTAAGCTTTTCAAAAAATAAAATAGAAATACAGTGTTAATACTTTACTCTTTTATTTTGAAATATATATTTAAAAAAATATATTTAAATAATGATTAAGGTGTAAACACTTGTAAACACAAACACAGGTTTTGCAGGTTACACCACATTTACTTGGTAACACCACATTATATTTTTAGAGTCATAGAGTACAAGTCTGGTTCCAGAAGAAAAAACTATACTTAGTTTTAAAATAATCATGTTTAACAATGGAATTTGTGGTGAAAAACTACATTACCCATGATGCAGTACAGAAAATTCCACCAATCAGAGAATCGAAACAAGCAAAATGCGCCAATAGATCTCTTTAGCCTCTTTTATGTTATATATACGTATATATATATATATATATATATATATAATCAACATCTTTAAATGCATAGTTTTTTTTCTTTTTTCGCCATCATTTTTAATTCGATTATGCTGTTCGCAATGCTTCATGGGATTGTAGTTAACCCTAGCAGCATAAAAAAATCAAGAGGAGGATAAATTATAGAGAATAAGAATATAGAAAAGGAGAGAAAAATCAATGGCCAAAGAGTAGAGCCAAGAAAATGCCAATATAACGCCAGGCAGAGATATTCTGATGCCTTGTTTGGAAGCTGGACACTGTGACATGTTTCTGGCTTGGTACATAAATAAATGTGAGAACTGGGTTATTTTATTAAGTGTTGTCCTGATAGCTACATCATATATTAAGCAGACGATGTGAAAACACACCGAAATAGATCAAACCACCATGCTAACAATAATGTATTTTGAACTTGTTTCGAGAAGGAGCTGTCAAGAGGCTTCTTTGAAAGTTCCTTATTCATTTTGAAAAACAAAAAAAGGTATAAAAATAAACAATTTCTATGGCACTTCATTGGCAATCCGTTTGGAGCATTAAATAAGAAAAAATAACAATTTTTGTTTTGAGTCTGATGAAAAATTATAGACCGAGCCCAAGGGTGGCCATCCATGAAGTGATGACATTAAACATTTAGGTACAATATAAAATCAACTGACTTGAACTGAATACTAATGCTAAATGTTTTATGCACATTATATCTTCATGATGCCCTTATGCAGACTGAAGAGATAGTTAACTGTGAAGTTTTTTTTTTTTTTTTTAAGAGTACATATTTATGAGAACTGTGCCACAATTTTTTTTAATGTTATGCAAATATGCACACTTTCATTTTATTTTCTGTGCAGTGTTTAAAGACTATATACTAATTTGGTAATGACACAATACCATTTATTACAATAAGCCCAAAACTGAACTCTATTTACATACATTTACATTTACATTTAAATACACACATCTCTCTGTTGGGTCATTATTTGCCTCTGTTTTGGAATATAAAGCCTTCACTGCATCATTTTTGACTTTAAGGTTTGTCTGAAAAGGTTTGTCACACAGTTTTTCTCCTAATTTACTGTAAACTTTTCCAGTTTTGTTTTTAGACTGCCTTGATCTCTATCTCGGAAAAGATGAGACAATATAAGCAGAACCAATTTAACTCCACGGATAAGTATAGTTACCAAAGGTTTTAACACTTTTTATCCATGTGCAAATTTGGGTGAGCTAAAGAAAAAAAAGAAAAAAGAGGGCATATATATTATGCCCTTTCTAAAAAAAAATTATTTTGAGGTTATTTTTCACATATTTACATTGTTACCTTCCCAGTCGGTCAGTAACGCTCTGTTTAGCTCCTCCTTCCGAAAAGCACGATGAGCTCTGATTGGTCGGCTAGACCCATGTGTTGTGATTGGTCAACCGCTTCGAGCATATTTAAAGATTGTCACGCCCCTTACTATAACCGCAAGTTTGTAAGTTTCAACACACTACTAACACAACTCCACCAGGCCTCGACCAATTTTTTCATTTTTTTTGTATACCTGAATTATGTGGGAATTATTTAAATGAGGAATATTGTGACGTGTACATCATTCTATACATCATAAGCATAATAGGACCCCTCTAATATGTTGGTTTCTAGATATGTGCCTAATACTATAGGGCTGTATTTATAAATATATATTTCTATATATTTGAGAAATATTTGCATTTATATACTTTATATGATTCATATTATATATAAATAACACATTTTTCTTAAACATATACATGCATGTGTGTGTATTTATATATACAAAATAACTATACACACACATATATTATGTAAACACAAACTTTTATTTTGGATTCGATTAATAGCGATTCATCGTTTACAGCCCTTCCTAATACAGTTCACTGAAGTTGTGGTAGTCACATATATTTCTAAAAATCGCAAAATAATGTAATAATATTTAAATATGTATTTTAATTGAAAGGTTGTGTACACCATTGAGACAAAATGCATAATAAACTCCCTTGTATATAAATTCTGAATTCTGTCAACAATCTTTTTTTTTCTGTTTTCGGCGGTGACAGTAGCTTAGCAACATCTTGACGATTATTTTAGCTTGTTAATGATTCTCTCTTCTTCATATGCCTGCTTGTCAACACATTATTAAGTTAAATCACATCAACTCTTGTGATTTAGGGATTTAAGGAAAAGTTCTCTCTTTATCGCTTCCACCTTCTCTTTTTCTATAGCACTTCAATTCTATCATTCCTCTGAACTAAGTTAATAGGAGAACATCAGCCCAGTGCCCGAAGCAGTTTCATTTCAGATTTGAACAGTATCGGAAATCTCATCCCTTTCAACCAAATAAATAATTTAAGACGGAGAAATTCAACAAGGACGATTGTCCAGTATAAAATTATGCCTATATGATGAAATAATGGTTTTCCTGATATCTCTAGATGAAAAATCTAATTGCCTAAGAACAAGAAACCTGTGTAGCCTAGCAACAGCACACAGCCTGGTTTTGTGCTCTTCATGTAAATACTCTTCGGGGCTGGTCACGAAGCAAAAAAAGTTTCTTTAAACTCTTTATAAGTCTCAAGCAACATGTAACGCCTAATTTCAAGAGAAAAAACATTTTAGAATAATCATAATAATCATAAAAAGCACGACCTATCAATCTGCTTGCTACAAATGTTCAATCAACTAGTTGGACTGGCATCAAACATGGCAGTTTTATTGGCCTCCTGTTCTCTGTGTTAAATCCTGTGACAAACATCTTAATATGCCTCTCGCTTTGCTCGTACACAAACTCATTCAGACACCTCCATGCAACTAATCATCCTGAGAGAAAGTGGTAAGGTCACACAGTCAGCAAAATAAGAAAATTCAGTGGGTTCTAAATAGAACCCTAGGGTTCTTTACTCGATGTTAAAGGCAAGAATGTTCTATATAAACAAAAATGTCTTAACTTATTGCATTACTTTCATGTTTAATAGTTGTTGTTTTTTTAATTCTATAGTGATAAAGTGTTTATTAGAAGTTTAATTCACAAAATTGTATTCAAATAAAGAAATTAATTAAAACTAAATTATTGAAATAAAACTAAATCCATAAAAGGATCCCATGATGGGAAGGATTTATATTTGAAGCACCAGACAGAACCCTTTAAGATTCTACAATAGTGGCCAAAAGTGATGTCTGGAGGGGGTATTTGTTTTTAATGACCCAACAAGTACTGTATATAGAAAATATTAGAATTTTTTTATATATATATATATATATATATATATATATATCAGCCTGTTCTCACCCAAATGCGTCTCTATAGCACGCAGTGTGTTTATCGTGCAATTTATACGCGAAAATGAGTTTTTACGTGGATATGATACGCAGTTTTGCGCGTGCATATGATACGCACTTAATTTCGTGATATACACACGCACCCCACACCACTAATCCTACCCAAGCGTATAATACACACGCACCCTACCCCACCCTAAACCCAACCATGTGCTATCCATGCGTATACTATGCACGTAAAAACTCATTTTCGCGTATATATTACACGATAAACACACTGCGTGCTATATAGACGCATTTGGTGAGATCGGGTTGATATATATATATATATATATATAGGTCCTTATCTGACAAAATTATTTGGCAAAAAAAAAGGCAAATTACATACAGGTTTTATTTTACTACGCAAGAAAAATACATAGAAAAACAAAAGGCTCACAGAAGAAGAAGAAGAAAAACAGACTTCAACATAATCAGTTATAATTTTTTTGTTGGTTCTCTCTTGTTTTTGCATGTGTTCATAATTTCTTCCCATAATTTAATTTTGTTGTGACAGCCTGCCCAAAAATTATTGTCTGCACAATTTGGCATGCTTCATTGCGCTATCCAAATAAAACAACTCCAAGCTCAACTACGCAATATGCTTACAAGATCTTTAACACATTTTTAATAACATTTCACAACTTCACTTACAAATAATCAGATAGAGTAAGAGTATGCTTATTTGACATTCTGTCCGAACCCAGAGTACTCACCCGTATCCCTATCTGGGATAGGAACCAGCTGAGAGTGAGGAGAAGGGGTGTCGGAGGGATGCCGAAAACTGTTGAGGAACTAGGTGAGTCGGCTATGTATATATAAAACCCTCCTCTCGTGCAAGAGTTTTTTGATCATATTCACTGAAACCGACACTATGCTCCGACAGAACAACATAAATCAGCCGGTTTTAGAAAAAAACCTGCACTTCTACCTCCACCTGGAGCGAGTTATTTGTTTAGCAAAAATCCACCGCTCCTGGTTCTTCTGGTCCAATCAGCGCAGGGCTGTGTGAGATCACAGATCGTGCACACGCCACCCCCCTCCCCCCTCGCGCACGTTATCACACAATATCACATGCACACACCTGAAGTTCGCAGGTGTGTTGGATTGTAGGAAGCGTGATGGGGGAGAGAAAATCTACTTTCAATTTTCCAATTCCTCGGTTAAAAACCAGAGCTAGGAGGTCCATAACAACCAAAGAAAAGAAAATGATGCTTCGATGCTGAAGAGACGGGCACGTTCACAGAAAATCTGGTACACACGCACTGATGAGCACGAACTCAATGGGAGGGGGCTCGCGGTAGTTCGGGAGGGGCATGAGAGTTGTAAACATTCAAAAGTTCCCTCAATCTGTCAGACTTGCCGACTGCAGCTTTAATAAAACATAATTTGAATAAAGGGTGAAGATGTAAATTTTCCAAGGCCAACCACTACAGAACCTTTTTTTATTAGAGTGCCTGTCCAGTATAACCTCATCTCACATTCATTGCATTTACAAAACCATTGTAATAAACTGAAAATCAGCAGGTTAATGCTCAGATTTGTACCTCAGAAAACCGCAGGAAACTGTTGGCCGGCAACAACCACGGACTCTGAGGGTCATGACCAGTGCCTGTAATGAACGGGGCGTTTTGTAGGAGACACCTTCCACTGCTGTTCCGAGGCTGGATTCCATCCATATTTTCTGGCATAGATATGTCTGTAACCACAAACACAGAGAATGCACTTAGTAAACAAAGAGAAAAACAGAATGAACAATGAGAGAGTAAGGTAAGTGAATCATCTTCACCAGGGCCTGGACCTGTGGTCGTTGTCTTTGCGACAGTGGTATCCTCGTGGTATATATGGCATTTGGCATTATCAAGAGGGCCAGCTGCATTCTTCACGCTCCCGGTACTGCTGCCAGCCCGGGTCTGGGCCATGTGGGCACCATCTGCACTCCTGCCCAGCTCCACATATCCACCTTAGGAAGAACAGGTGACAGGATTAACACATGAGGAACGGGAATAGGCAAATCCAAAGAGCCATTTTCAATGCCATATGCCATATTTAAATGTCAACATCAATGTGTCTTTGAATGCTTTAGTTAAGGTTAACTAAAAAATGAATCAATTATGAAGTGATGCAAAATTGTATATTTTATATAAATACACAACCATTCAAATGTTTTTATTTATTTATTTTTTACTTTTATTCAGCAAGGACACATTAAATTGGTCAAAAACGACAGTAAAGACATTTATAATGGTACAAAAGATTTTTATTTCAAACAAATGCCAATTCATTATAGAATCCACGGTTACCACAAAAAAAACTGTTTTCAACTCTGCTATTAATAAGAAATTATTCTTGAGCAGCAAATCATTAGAATGATTTCTGAAGGAGTAATGATGCTGAAAATTAATATTTTCCATCACAGGAATAAATTGCATTGTAAATTGTATTAAATATTGTATTTAATATACATTAAAATATGTTCAAATAGACAGTTATTTAAAATTGTAATAATATTTCACAACATTACTGTTTTTACTGTAATTTTTAGTAAGCATAAAAGAAAACATAAAAAACACTCCTTTATTCAAATTTAACACTTTACTTCCATATGCAATTTTCACAAATTAGAATCTAAATCTGCATGTACCCTTTGCCCTTTAGGAGGCAGCAGCATTAGCAAAAAAGTAATAAGAGAAAGAGAGGAGAGAGAGAGGGGAAAAAAACATGAAGATTGCAAATCGATTGTGTTTAGACTGATATTACAAACGGATTCCATTACCAAGAGGAAATGGATATATTGATTTGGGCCTATGCTCTCTTCTTTATGTTTTTTGTTTGTTTAGGTTTTTTTTTTTTTTTTTTTAAATAATGAGTGACTTTTTGGGTTTGAGCAGCTCTTTTCGTGCCCCGAGGAGAGAGTTGACTGAGCACCATCCATAGCCATCCTCGCAAACAAAAACAACACTTTCCCTCTGAGCTAATGCAAGTCATACATCAGTGCCATGCAGCGACACCACCAAAGACTCCCAAACCGACAAGACGGCATGAGGTTGATTGTTATCGCTATGGAACCCTTACCTTAAATGGTGTTTCTATAATTGCTGTCCTGGAATAAACTACCAAGACTCAATAGACCAACATAAGTAGCGGATCTGTTTATGTCCGTAAGATGAACACTACTTGTACTGAGAAACTTGTCATTTTGCAATATATACAACTCACAGCAGCACAGTACAATAAGTTGGAAAGGAGGTTGATATCACTCTGGTGGTATAGTCATTCTTTAGTCATTGCATTACCCCCCAACACACACACGTTATGCAGCTTATAACCTTTTCATACACCGAACAGCTGCAGTGTGATGCCTAATGTGTGTTGTGGGAATGTAAATGTCTGTGTGCTGAGGTTTGATTGTTCATGAGAGAGAATCTGGGCCATAGTGGCTAGAATATTTCAGCGACTCTTCCTACAGGTTACATTTTTACACCAGCAGGTGGCGACAAGTGTCATTATGAGTGGGTTATTTTAATCATTAATTTAATCGATTCGTTCAAAAACACTGGCTGCATCCAAAATCGCATACTTCCCTACTATACAGTAGGCAAAAAACAGTAGGTCACAAAAGATTGTAAGGCTGGTGTTTGGTTGGGCTCTTTGTTTTCATGCCATGTGATTCCCAAGTTTCCATTGTGTTCATGTCATGTGCTTTTGTTTTCAGTTGTGTAGCGTTCTCATTGGTTTATTGTTTCATTGCGTTCAGGTGTTGCTCATGGACATGACAGCAATGGACTACTGCATCAAAAGATGACAAAACTAGACCAAGACACATGGCAAAATGAGGGCTATAAATATACAAAGACTGATGAGCAACACCTGAACGCACCTGAAACAATAAACCAATAAGAACGTAACACAACTGAAAACAAAAGCACATGACATGAACACAAGGGAAACGTGGGAATCACATGACATGAAAACAAAGAGCCCAACCAAACACCAGCCTTACAAAGAAGTACGTCTGAATTCACAGTACTCATAAAAGAGTTGGCAAATAACCGGATGACCCACGTCTTCCGGTGAGATTCTGAAGTGTGCATACCATGGACACTTTACAATCCCATGAGGCCACAGGAGAGGATTTGTGAATGGCAATGACGCAACGCAACTGACGCTGGTAGGTCACGTGATAAGGGCAACATGGAAAATGTAGTAGGTCCAGATTACATTCAAACTACACACATTCATACTACAGTTTTTTTTTTTACAGTTGCTAGGACACATTTCTCAATACTTAGGTCACTTTTTCAAACCTCTTCACACAGTTCTCCTAACCAACTTTCAGCTCGGCACAGCAGTTCATTTCACATTCAAAATGCAACTACCAAATCACTTCATACATGTCTCAAATCAACACATTCTTCCATAACACTAGCAAAAGTTGACAGCCAACAAACACACTTTATCACCCACAAAACAATGACCTAAAAACACTAACAACAGGTAGCATTATATAATGTTTTATTCTGTAAAATAAGGACACCTCTCTACTGTTCAGAATTCACTGCAATAGATGCTACTGGAATGAATCAGACATGATGCAGTATTCTTCAATATATTTTGTCTTTTTTTTATATAGTAATTCCAAAATACAAGAATTTGTACACATCATCCACCGATACAGATACAATCAGCTGTGGTTGGTCCAATGTTTTTATAGCATTTCATTGTTAGATTAGAAATATATTTCATTACAATATTATTGTAGAAATGTAGCAAATTGCTGTCTTATTCAGTTTTGTATTATGTTATTGTTTTGACCTTAAGTTTAACAGTTTTGAAATCAGTGTGTAAGCATGTGCAGATTGGCCTGTAAGTACACAGAGTTTTGGCAGTTGTTGTGTCAAAGTGAGAAAGGAGTTAATGTAATTTGAAAGATGTAGTCATTAATGCATTTTGTGCTAAAGCAATGATAAATGATCCACAGTTTAACCCCATATACTTCTGTTGTGCTCACTGTGTGAAGAGTTTTGAAAAAGTGACCTAAGTAATATTGAGAAATGTGTCCTAGCGACTGTAAAAAACTGTAATGTATATAGAACGTTCCTTATTAGCAGCCACAAAATAATTACTTATTCAAAATAATGACCTACTCAAGAGAGTATGAGATTTTGGACACAGCCATTGATGCATACAAACAAGAAAAAAGACAGTTTTTATAATTGAAACATTGAATGAGAGAAAGAGAGCATGCTTTCCATAGACGAATAATTAAACATAATTTCAGGAAACATAAATAAAGTTTGTCAATTTGTATCATATTGTTTGTTAATTGTTATATCTATTTGCTTGTCTTTGGGGGTTTTGTTTCTTTTGCTGCTGTGGGCCGTAATGACCTTTTCGAAATAATGGAAATAAACTGGCGTAGTGATTTGGAACTGTAATACGGTTACAGACCTGGCTGAAACTACTTTAGCTGTGTGTTTACTGGAAAATAATTGCACACCTTTAGATAGAACATTGGTCAACCATTCAGCATCCTCCCATCCCCGTCATATAATCGGTATTAACTTATTGTTTATTTTTTGGAAAAATCACACACAAAATGGCAAGAATGGAAATATTTTAGGTTTTAGATTTAGTTTTGAATTAGATTTTAGTTTTAGTAGACATGGTGGATGAGCATGGTGCGGATTTACCTTTAAAAGTATGATCTTTAGGTATGATCTGCCCCTCTGCCTTTTGGAGCTGTGCAGACACCGGTAGATAGGGACACCTTGGCAATGACCTTTGTCCTTCCAGTATAACTTTTTCTCTGCATGCACTTCGTGTTTTGGGGGGACCAGGTTTGGCAATGACGCCCTGAGCTGTTTGTGTCTCTATCTTCGAGGTTGTTTTGGCCGAGGCATAAGGTTTGACTCTTGGACGTTGTTTTTGATTTTGTTTTTGAGCCCTCTGTGGTTTGCCACAATGCAATTGGGTATTTGGGCTTTCTTTTAAGAGAGTAGCTTTATAGGAGGCTCTTTTGCTGGCAGGGGCTTGCTGTGGTGGCCTGTCCACCTGTGGTGAGGCGAGAGAGGGAAGTGGAGGAAAGTCTTCGTTTGAGGGCCTCTCAGGGATGTCTTTCAGTGTGGCCTGGTTAGGTAGTTGAATTTGTTTCCGAAACTTCTCAGTTTTCCTTCTGTCAGCATCCTCCTGGCTTATGATCTCTTTAGTCTTGTCAGGTTCATGACCATGGCGGTATCTATCATCAGGAAAACGTGGACACGTGGCATCGACATGCCCTTGCAGAAGAGTCTGGGTCATGTTATGCTGAGTCATTAACATGACCTTGTCCAACTTTTGATGCCTCACTCTCCTGAAAAAAGAAAGAGCATGCATTATTTCAAACTGCAAGTCCATTGTGAATGCGCGTTACACTGTTGGCAGGCCACAAAGGATTGTTGTGAAGATGAATGCATTGAAAGCCCTATAAGTGCACCATAGTTTTATGTAAAAAGGTAAACAAGCCCTCCATTAACCAAACATGAACTTTCTGACAATTTGCTTTGCATGTTGCTGCAGTAAATGGGGCATATGTCTCCAAGTATGAATATTTCATTATTTTCGTATTGGCACAGTGCTTTGTGAGGTTCAAATGAACACCAGAAGGAGATCTTCCCATTGCTATGTGGTCTACCTAAAATAGATGGGGTAGGTGTTTCCATGGACCACCGGGGACAGATGGCAGAACTATTAGCATGGGATGTCGAGATCTTGTATGCGGTAATTCGCATAGGGAAGCTGTCTCTTTAGTTTGTAAAAACTTTTCCCATCTTTAATCCAATTTATTACTGACTTAAGGGTTTTGCGAAGATGATGCCGTGCCGCTTTATTTAAATGCAGCTTTAAACTTTTCTGTTAAATACATTTAATAACTACATTTAAAACTTTGGGGTCGGTAAGTTTTTCATTTTATGTTTTAGATAGAAATCTCTTATGCTCACCAAGGCTTATTTGCTCAGGAATACAGAAAAACAGTAATACTATAACCGTTTTTTTAATTTATTTTTTTATGTAATTTAGTCCTGTGATGGCATTATTCCAGTCTTCAGTGTCACTTGATCCTTCAGAAATCATACTGTAAAAAGTGATACTTAACTTTAAATAAGTGAGGAACCCCGTTGCCTTAAAATTATTAAGTAAGTTAACTAAACGTCATCTGTAATTGGAAAAAAGGTTATGTGTAATTGTCAAGTTCCTGTAACTTATTTTTTTCAATTAAGCATTACGTTTATTACTTAATAATTTTAATGCAACGGGTTTCCACACTTTTTTAAGTTAAGTCAATGGATCAATATTATGTTAAAAGAAAGAACAGCATCCATTTGAAATATGAATATTTTGTAACATTATATAAATGCTTTAACTGTCAATTTTTCATGAATTTAATGCATCAATGCTGAATAAAAGTTGATTTCTTAATACTGATATATTGTAATGACAATACTGCATCATTTACTCAAAAGCGAAGCAGCATCAGAACCTCCTCTGGTATTAGGGACTTTGTGGGTTAGACCTGGCATGTTTTAGTGAAGCTTTTATGCTGCATTGGAGACACAGATTTTACTCACACATATTATAAGCATACACTGTTATACAACTTACTGTGTGGTGCTGTCTTCATGTTTTTTTGTGTAGCTCTGGAAACCACCATTCTCATCCGCAAACACAGGCGCATTTTCTGGTAAATGCGGCCAAACTCCCTTGCTGGCCAAAAAAGAGCGCTTCAATACTCTACCGCAGGCTCTGTCCAGACTGTCCTCTGGTGTGTGGGGATGAATCCACGTTGACCTGGGAAATGGCCCTAATGCGTCCCAAAAACGCGGAGGGTTTGTTTTAGATGACTCCTCATCAAAAGATCTTGTAGACATTTTAAATTTCTTCAAATAATGTCTTTCAATTTCTTCTGATCGTGATTTTCTTGTTTTTATGGCTTGCGTCTGCCTTACTTGGAATGTTTATAATCAAATTTCAAATATAAACAAAAACAATTATGCAAACAGCTTTAATTCATTTACGTCACCTGAGCGGGTCGCAGGAGTCGAGAAGGGGAGGGGGGGAGGGAGAGGGGGGGGGGGGACGTGATGCAAATGTCAATGGAAACGGACATAGCTATACTGTTTGCGCGTGAATAAAACAAAATAACTAAAGCATCATATGCAGAATTCTAGCCTGTATAAATGTATTTGAAATAATTTGGAATTAGGCTATGCAATATTTCATATTGTTTTAAATGCACATCAAATTATTTTAGCATGATAAGCGCTGATGGTTTGATCTTCACGGTCGTTTTATTCAAAACAAAAGTATTTCTAAATTTCCAAGCATCTCGTTTTTTTCGGTAAAGTGACGTTGATTTCACCTCGCTCAAATTGCCTTTCTTTCGTTGCTTGTCTTTTACATATAGCCTATATTATATTAAATTGTATAGCCTATTATATTAGCCTATATTATATTGTATTATATTATATTACATTATACTATTCTTTATACAATTATAAACTTTAGAGTGTTTGTGTTGTTGGCAGTGCAAAGGTGAGAGAGTGATTGAGCGAGCGAGCTATATAGAGAGGGGGAAAGAGAGAGAGAGAGAGAGAGAGAGAGAGAGAGAGAGAGAGAGAGAGAGAGAGAGAGAGAGAGAGAGAGAGAGAGAGAGAGAGAGATGATGATGATGTGAGCTTCAATCGCTCTCTTCATTTCATTTGCTTAAGTCTTGAAACAGTGAGCCCAGAGGTGGAAATCCCTAAACGCTTATTTTCACGCCTGGAAATGATTCAGACAGTGATGAAGGCTGTACACTTCCAAGAGTGGGCGGTGACAGTGAGTGTATCCTAGCTGTCCTTTCACAGCGACTCATTGGGAGAAAGACAGAAACGTGGATTTTCAGCGTTGTAGTTATTAGAAATTAAACTTATACGCGCGCGTGAGGGAGTGTATGGCGTAGCCTATGTCGCATCATCCATTTGAATCGGTTGCAGACTTTATCCGTTTGTAACACTATTGTGAGCTCGAAGAGACCAGATTCAGTTCTCATTATCAGCTCTTCAGCTTTTAGGAGAAAACGCGTCTATTAGAATCGGCTCACCCCGCGGCTCGCTTGAGATGGTTCAGTCCAGCTGCGAGGGTCCAGTCTCCATGCACTGGGATTTTTCTCAGCGCCGACACCAAGTGAATCTTCCTTTTAAAACCATCTGATAACCGTGAAAAAGCCCACCATGAGCGCCTCTTTGAATCCTGACAGAACGGAACTCGTGAGGACAGAGTGCAGATGTACATATAACGGGACGAGGAAACTGGATGGTATAAGGATTTTTGCGCTAATGAAGGTGGGAGTACAGGCGCATCACTGGAGCGGGGTGCTGTTCTTCTATATGGGGCTGCTGGCTGCATCGGTTAAGGGTGAGTTTCCCGTTATGCTGCATGTGGTCCTGTTGCCGTGCGCGCGATACGACCCTTTTACCCCTGACATGAGGATGGAGTGCTGTCGTTGTCAATTCTGTGCCAAATGGCATTTATTGTTTGGTCTTACGTTTCATTGATATGGATCAAGGCATCAATGGATATAAGCAGCAGACTCGCTAGAAACATACAAGTCAATACATACAGTAACCAAGTTTATAATTTATTTGTACGTAAATGTATATAAATGTAAAAGAGCCTTGTGTACTTTTCAAGGCGCATTTGGTATTATATCTTGCCAACCTTGGTCTGCCCCATGTAAGCATAATATGTTGCATTGTGCTTTAAATATCATGTAGGCTCCCTCAGAGCAAGATATTGGTTTTCTGGTGGGTGGGCAAGAACATGGTACTTTTGGTTTTTAAGGAAAATGAATAATCATGTCAAATAACCATTTTTGAAAATGTGTGTGTATGTGTGTGGCGCAAGATTTCGTGAGTGTGGGAGCCAAGAGTGAATGAGTGAGTTTGGGAGGAAGGGGGGCGTATGTGGAGGCTGGAGATGGAGGGGGGGGGGGGTTCATGCCAACAAAACAGGTCTTTGACTCTGCGCTATTTTCAACATTTATTTTAACATAATGTTTCATATAAAACATTTCCATTCCAACAGCCAAGTCATTATACTAGGGACCATCATTTGTTGCGTTTCTTGAAATTGTGGCATCCCCAACCAACTATACATCCATTTGCCTTGAAGAGAAGTTGTAGTCAGAGTAACGTAGCTACTGATTGTGTCAGCCCGAATTTAGCTAATAACAAGTGTCATGATATAGGCTAGCCTACATTAAAACGAATTATAGTGTCCCTTTTGACTGTCATTCTACCATCTCCTTTTATGTTCCAGTAAGCAAGAAAATAAAGTCACATGTTCGAAACAACATTAGGGTGAGCAAATATGACATTAAAAAAATAATTTAAAATATATAAAAAATGTTTTTGACTGAACTATCCCTTTAATTCAGCAGCATATTGAACAGTCTCGAGCTACTGAGATTTAACAGCATTGTTTTTTGAGTTGATGTTACTCGGCACATGATGATAAACGCTGGTAAACGAATCCAAAGAACCGGTCGACATGTTATGTGTTTACCCTTAATCCCGCGAATAAGTAATATCACGAGCAGAATGAAACGTTTTTGACTGAGTCCGTAAAGCGCTCGCGAAGCCGTCAAGCAGTTTCCCACTTTTTCCATTGAGCGGCACTAAAGCTTCAGGATAGCTGCGCTTCCACAGAGCCGGCAGTGGAGTCTCTCATGCTTCATTAATAAACCGAGTATATCTTGGAAGCCTTTTAGAGTTTTCGTGTTAGCGCATAAGCTATGACTGGTGAAATAAAACGGGCCTTTTTTCTAGCTGGGAGGGAATGCAAATGTAATGCCTCTTCAGCTACTGGGGCATGGCTGAGCTTATCATGTAGGCTCTATGGTCACTGCATATTGACAAATTGCTGATTGAAAAGAGGGTAGGTTAAACATTCACTTGCAGGAAATGTTCGAAAATGTCAAAGCTTTAACGTTTTGGACTTTTTTTTTTTTAGTTTAATGCTTCAGTGAAAACCTGCATACTCTGTTCCCTTATCATATAAAGTATAAATATATAGAGTATAGTTAATATTTATAAATAAATATGTCAATATGTCATTCCAGATGCCAGTGTTTTTCTTAAATTGTTGTTTTCACTGTGCCCATGTTGTCTACATCTTGTCAAAAGTAAAAGATTTGAATTAAAAATAATGAATTAAAATAGAATTCCATTCATCTGTTTCTGTTTTATAGTGTGAACAAAGTAATGTGGTTAATCATCTGCTCTTGCTCAACCTCAGAAGCTCTGGAGATATTGAAGTGCTTAAGATGAAACGCTTTCATATTTTAGCCAAAGATAATGACTAACAACTCATCATCATGGATATTTGGCTCGATCCCATTTTCCTTGCCCAGAATCTTTTACAGTCGATGGCACTTGTCTTCATAAAATGGTCAAAGTCACAAAACAGATGCATTTCCATGATGCAAGTTGGTGTAAGGCTCCATTGAACATGAGAATTTGTAAGCATGCGGAGAAATCTTTTCATCATGTTGGAGGGAGCATGACGCATGTTCAGTTCAGTTTTGGCCAATCCCTTTGGTTGTTTGAACCTACAACATTTTTGTAATGTTTGTGATAACGTTAGGGAGGACGTTTCAAGCTCCCTCAAAACTCAGGCAAAGATTTTGAAACACACTGTAAAGAAAATGCAAGTTTTTAATTAAAAAAGCAAGTTACCTTGTTGCCTTAAAATGTTGAGTTTGTTGTAATTAAAAAATTGAGTTAATACAATGAAGAAAAATGGTTTAATAAACAAAAACTCAAAATAGTATGTTATCTTCATTAGTTATCTAAGTTGATTTGACAAAAGATAAAAAGTTGTGATAACAAATCATGAAAATATTTTTTTACACTGCAGTCTTGTCTCTTTTTAGCCACCCTTTTATTAAACTGAGGTCGAGTGCTATATGTAAGCATGATGCATTTGTCAGCTGAGCGGCAACAGGTGTTTTAAGAAGACTGGAAGGAATCGCTCAGAGCAGCTTGTGGATAGCACAGTTCTGTGAGACTTCAGCACCACGGACAGCTCCCTTCGAGCTCTGCTCATTGCGTCTTTTCCACCGGCTGCCTTCACAAACGACTCAAAATCTGCCTTAGCAAACAAAAGCTTTGACATATTTTGTGCTGAGGGAACAAATGAACATTAAATGTTTAGTCTGACTGTAATAGTCTGCTTCTACTTTGACTCTTAGAGTTGTAATCCCCAGCTGCAGTCCAATTAGGACCACGGACAGCTCCCACCAAAGAATTTAGCACAGCTGTACAGCAGAGCACAAGCTGGTTCTCTCAAAACGAGACAACACTTACACTCAAACAGTGTTGTGTGTCATTGAAAACCCCTTCACTCAATACTCAGTCACATTCATACCTGCTAATATTTGTTTTTCTCACACCATTGCTTTTTCATCTCTTCCTTCCTCTCTATCCTTTTTTTATTGCACACATAATAACTTGTTCCAAGAAAATTAACACCTGTCAGTCTGTTTGCTTAGACTTTAAAGGCAAAGACTACTAAACAGGTCTGTTGTTTGCATGCAACTCCCAAAGGGCTGAAGGATGCCTTTGGCAGGGAGTGAGTGGATTTGTTTATACAGCTGCATCACTAGTACACCAAAAGTTTCCCTTCTTTGAATGCACTGTGTTTGACATCAGATTCTTATTTAGCATATGAAAATAAAGTGGGTAAGATGAGTGTGTGACCTGATGTTTATGTCATTTACTCACCCTCATGTCGTTTCAAACCTCTATGACTTTCTATCTTCTGCGGAACAGAAATGAAAATATAATCAAAGTCAATGGGGTCCAAAATTCTCAAAATATTTTTTTTCACAGAATAAAGTCATGTCTAGAACAACATGTGGGTGAGTAAATTATGACAGAATTTAACTTTTTTGATGAACTATCTCTTTAAGTCAGAGGTCAAGTTGTTTATTTGTCATGTGAAAGGCTTACACAGGGTTCACTGGACATATACATGCTTTTGATGATGCTCAGACGGAAGAACATTGACAGAAAATATTTATATAAAAAAAGTATACATGAAGTATGGAATGTGAAACCTTCTATATGTAAAATAGAGCAAAAATGGATGACTTTAATTTCTTTGTAGCTATTCTTTGCATTTCCATCTCTCTTGTTTGAGTTTAAAGATTTTGAAATGCACACATATTGCCTCTCAGATACATTTACATAGATATAGAAATGCAAATATGACAATTATTACGACTCAAGGTTTTCAGTCGGCTTCCATCATGGTACACATAAGACCTGGGTTAAAAGACTAGTCAATATGTATCTGACATTTGCAGCTGAAGCCATTGCAGCACGAAAGGCATGAAGTGATTTTTGTACGTGAACGTTTTTTGTAGTCTTCAGCTGTCAGATGTCTTTTTTTCATTAGTGTACTTTTTTTGGGCAAAGTGTGACTCAAGGTCAAACATGATTTGGAGCATATTGAGACAAATGGGCCCATTATTGTAGAGTTTTTGTTGGATTTTCTGAGTGATGGTGGCTGAGAGAGCACAAAAATATTCTACTGTTCAGAAGTTTGGGGTCAGTAAGTTTTTTTTCTGTTTGTCTTAAAAGAAATTAGCACGGACACATTAAATTGATCCAAAATGACACTGAATGGATTTAAAATGTTATAAAATATTTATATTTCAAATAAATGCGGCTGTTTTTAATTTACCGTAATATCAATGGAAAAAATCCTGTTTTCAACATTGATAATGCTAAGAAATGTTTCTTGAGCACCAAATCAGCGTATTAGAATGATTTATGAAGGATCATGTGACACTGAAGACTGGAGTAATGATGCTGAAAATTCACCTTTGTCATAACAGGAATAAATAATATTTTTAAATATATTTGAATGGGAAAACATTTATATTAAATTGTCATACGTCACTGTTTTTGTGACCAAATAAATGAAGTCTTGGTGAGCATAGAAAACCTATTTCAAAAACATTAAACATCTTACTGACCCCGAACTTTTATACAGTAGTGTATGAGAAATATAGCACAAAGTTCATGCATTCTGCACATAATCTTTTAACAATGGATTTTTGTTTAAACGTTCTAACCTTGTAACAGTGTTGGTTTTCTGAGCCCAAATTATGATATAATTGATAGCATAGTTTTCACTGAGCAAATATAAATGTATAACTGTCTAATTGTCATCCAGCGGCCTCTATCTGTCGTAGATTGACAATGGAGATTTCTTTTGCCTTGCTACCTGTCACTTCCAGGTTCTCAGAACTTTGATATAGTGTTTTCTTATCTTTTATCTGCTGTGATTAGATTACACAGTTAATTCATTTATGTCTCCTCCACCCGAAACTGCTTTGTTTCTCTTCTCTTCTCTTCTCCCTCTCTTTCTCTCCATTACACTGGCTTTTATGCCCTTCCATACTCCGTCCCTCTTTGGCACGAAACATCACAGTCAAAGGACTGCAATTTGATTTTATTTGGCAGTGCTCCACCGAGGGGTGCCATTAGTTACTGCAGACTACCTCCAGCTTTTCTCCTCATATAGAATGTAATATTCGCCCTGTCTTTTAACACACACAACCAAGTAGCGAGTTAAGTGGACTGATGCCAAAAGATAACACGGAGAGATAAAGAGCGGGGAATTAGCACAGGACAGAGAACAAGAGTGAGGTACAGGCATGGGGGTTTAGAGACACACAGACCTGAGTGAGGCGGACAGCCGTCAGGTCGCAGTGCGCCGGCTCCCGCAGCCTGTTATCCGCTCTAATCCGTGTCAGTGCGGCGGTGCTGTCACTGCAAACACACCTGTCAGCCGGCGCTTGGTCCATGTCTGGGAGCAAAACTCCGGGATACACTGGAATAGGCAATCATTTGAGGCTTTATTGGGGTGCCATGGCAGACTGTAAAGACTCTGACCTGTTGGTATACTTTTTATGGTTTATCAATGTTTGGTTCTTTTTTTCTTCTTCTCTTGTTTAACTTCTTATCAGCCAATGCCCCAAAAGTTTAATGTTAGCAATTCAGTGTAGCAGGTCAAAAAGTAAGCAGCAGAAACATTTCATAAAGGGGATATTCACCCAAAAATGTATATAATTTACTCCGCTTCAATGTTATTCCAGACGTGTATGATTTTCTTTCTTCTGTCAAACGTAAAAGATATTTTGAAGAATGTTGGTTCCCATTGACTTCCATATGCTACAAAAAAATACAATGGAAGTCGATGGGAACCAAAACTGGTTGGTTACCAACATTCTTCAAAATATCTTTCTTTGTGTTCCGCAGAAAAAGGACAGTTTTGGACTAACATGAGGGTGAGTAAATGATTAGCGGCTATCCCGTTAAAGGTATATGGACTGAGTATACATTCAGGAAGTGATGTCATGCTGACTTAGGAGTGCGTATTCACTCTGGCTACATCCGAATTTGCACACTTCCCTACTATATAGTAGGTAAAAAAAAGTATGTGACAAAACAGTATGTGACAAAAGAAGTATGTCTGAATTCAAAGTACTCATAAAAGAGTAGGCAAAAAGTACCCGGACGACCTAATACTTCCGGCAAGATTCTGAAGTGTGCACACGATGGACACTTTACTATCCTATCTCTAAAATTGGAGGATTTGTGAATGGCAGTGAAGCGACATAACTGACGCTGGTAGGTCACATGATAATGACAACATGGCATAGTACGTCTAGATAACATTTCAAGTCAAGTCACCTTTATTTATATAGCGCTTTTTACAATACAGATTGTATCAAAGCAGCTTCAGTGATAACATGAAAATAATACAACAAGTTTGTTTCTAGAAGACAATTCTAGAACTGTCATCATTCTGACATCGTCATAAATTCACACAAATTCATACTATAGAACATACTTTTTTTAGCGGTCTTGAAGTAATTACTTCTTCAAAATAAGTACCTAGAGAGTATGAGATTTCAGACGCAGCCTCTGTTAAGCCAATTTGACGGGATCGTCCTCC
The DNA here is from genome assembly GCF_949152265.1 of Phoxinus phoxinus. Lineage (NCBI taxonomy): Eukaryota > Metazoa > Chordata > Actinopteri > Cypriniformes > Leuciscidae > Phoxinus > Phoxinus phoxinus. The sequence continues at coordinate 6,884,664 of NC_136894.1, forward strand.
CAAAAAAGAAAATCATAATTTACTCACCCTTATGTTGTTCCAAACTTGTATGACTTTTTTAACATTCCTGTCAAACGTTAAATAAGATATTTTAATGAATGATTTTTGGTTCCCATTGACTTCCATTGTATGGAAAACAAACAAGTCAATGGGAACCAAAAAAACAGTTTGTTAACCAATATTATTCAAAATATATTATTTTGTGTTCCACAGTTTAAGTTTGGAACAACATATGTTGAATGACAGAGTAAATTATGTCAGAATTTTCATTGATTACAGACTGAGTGTACATTCAGGAAGTGATGTCATGCTGACTTACAGTAGGAGTGCGTATTCACTCTAAGCCAATTTGAGTTCAAGGGACAATTGGAAGAAATCATTAAACTATAAGCAGGAGCCATTACCCTCTCCCATATGAGAGAATCAATAGCATTCTGTAGATGATCATTTTAGTACTTCAATTATTCTATTACTAAAACAGCATCGATCCAGTGACACATGGCAAACAAAGCTTGATGTTAAGTAGCATCACGCTGTAGAGATGTTCTGTAAGAAAGTTGTAAAATGAATCAAATTAACTGCACTGATCAATAGATATGAATCATTCTTCACTGTGTCATTTTGTATCCCATTGTAGATGATAAATACAACAGAGAAAAAAAAAACATTTTTTAATGTAAAATACATGAATCTGAAGTAAACTGTTCTGGATCCTCCTGCTGGTATTTTTGTGGACCCCAATCTCTCCACTCAATCCCATTTCATGTCATTTTCTGATCACATATTATTTATTAAATATTATTTTTCTCTCACAAAGTAGAACATGTATTTATTTACTATACCTATTTGTTTGTTTGACAAAGACATCAAATTCATTATACTTTATCCTCCTCCATCAATCCTGTAGTTGCTTTTTGGGCCCCTCTGGACATGCGGTCCCCTGGAATCATCTCAACCTTTCAGCCCATTAATTACGGCCTTGAAGAGAGGAGGGCGGATTTATCAGAATGGGGGCGACAGAGTTCTTCATTAAAAGTCCATCCTCTGTCTCAATCGTGTGTTGGCCGTTGGCATGGGGACACCTTCATACTGCCTCGGTCTGAGCGCACAATACACAAACAGGGCCACATTCATTCCCTGTTTACCCCCTCATTCAGACGCAGACTAAAGCAACTGTAGCCTTATTTAAAGAGAATCTAAACAAACTTGTTTGCAGACACAACTTCAATCATGGAGAGAAGAAATGAAATGCTTAGCTATGCAGTTTTAAGCCCTAAAAAAGAAACAGCATGAGTAATTCGGTAATTCCTCAGTGGTTTGGCCCTCAATCGTTGCCTGTGTGCGAGAAGGAGGAGGCAGAGAGATTAACTGGAGCCGACTGAATCCAGTTGCATTGAAGACCCACGTTAGATCTGAACACTGGGCCATTGTGGCTCCGTGATGGGGCTGAAAGTGCACTAAATTCTGCCTGAACTGCACTGCTTGTGTGAGCTCTCTGCTCAGTCAGGAGCATCTCTTTTGAAACGCTGAGCTATTGAGGCCACCCGGTCCATTTTCGAGCATTCTTTGCTCATGGCAAAGAAACAAAACACTAACCTGTAATATTCATAATGTAATGAATATCTAAGTCACTTTAACATGCAGGTCGACATCATTTTGTGCTCCAGGCTGAATTAAAACATTCGCCTCATGCAAACACAACAGCATATCTTAGTAGTCACTATAGACACTGCGAATGCATATTTAATGTGAACCTAATACGGAGGTGTTTGAGCTGATGCCCATGATGATAAAAGGCTTTTATAGAAGCGACTCTTGCAATCAAGCGTGTTTTTTGTTTTGCTACTGTGATGAACTTTCCAGCAGCCTCTCTGAGTCTTCTTAAAGCAATATTCCTGGTTCAATACAAGTTCAAAATAATTTTGTCTCGTTCTTTCTTTTCTTTGCAAAAAAAAAAAAAAAAAAAAATCAAGGTTGCAGTGAGGCACTTTTAACAGAAGTAAATGGAAGTAAATCACTTACATTCATTCCGCTGTTAAAACGTCTGTATTATATTTGAGCAATAAAGTTGTTTTCGTCCTTTTTATGGTCATTTTATGATGTATGCTGTCATGGCTACAAAGTAGTAAAGTTGGATAAAACTTTACACAGAAAAGGAGGAGAGGGGGGGGGGGTCAATTATGTTATCACACATATTGTTGGCAATACTTTTGAGTGTGTTAACATTTACAGATTGGCCCAACTTCCATTGTGACTTTCACTTCCATTTGTGACTCGCTGTAACTCGCTTTCTTTGCTATATTAAAGAAAATCTACAGGTAGATTAAGAGGTAATCGATATTAGATTGAGATTGAGACTTAATTTATATTTAACTCTAAATACCTCTTTAAACGCACTAAAGCCACTTTCAACCAGACGCAATGCGAAGCCGCTACACACAATTTCCACTATGTTAATCAGAGATTTATAATAACATGCCACAATGTTCAAACTGTGAACTCGGTGAACAAACAAGTGTATTCAATGACAATGGAATGCTGAAGCTCAAACATAGAGCATGGCACTTATAGCGTCAAGTTCATGGGTTTGATTCCTGTGAAATGCATAAATTGATCAAATGTGTCCTTTTACAGTTCTACCAAATGCATATAGGCTAATTTATATGACAACATCTCCTCAGATCAACAAGCAAACTGTGTGCTTATACTGATAAATGTGCGGTATTGGAAACATCAAAGAGACAAATCATTCACACACCTGAAAGTGTCACACTGACCAAAGCTGTGTCAAATGTCACACACTTTCAGAAAAAAAAAAGGTACAAAGCTGTCACTGGGGCTGTACCTAAAGGTTGCATATTGGTACCTTAGTGGTACATATTAGCACCTAAAAGGGACAAAAGTGTACCTTTTGAAAAGGTAAAGCCCCAGTGCCAGCTTTCGTACCTTTTCTTTCTGAGAGTGCATGGACCCTGACTGTGTTGACCGACTGAAAACAACAGTGAACCCGCTTCGCTAAAGTAGAGACAATTTCCTCTTTCCACAGCATTTGCCTTTCTATTAATGGTCTCCGCAATCACATTGTGCAAACATTAGCGTAATATATGGATTTACCCAGGAAAGCTGAGGTTGCCGATTTCCATTGTAATAGCGGGCATTCTTCGGTTAATGCAGATATGATGGAGCCTGGAGCCAATGCTTTGACACATTAGAAGGCAGCTGGTTGTACACAGAGAGATTTGTGGGACTAAGAAGGTTTTTTTTCCTCTTGTGCTGGCATATTTGAAATCGCCATTCACATCTGCCTTGTTGGTATGGTGTAACTGAACTCAGGCCCTAATGGCATTTTCCACTGGTCCTTGAAAAAAGGAAATATGATCGATTTGAAGTGCTTATGAAAACTGGTGAGTCAGACCCATTTGTCTCTTAGGTGCCCAATTTACAGCAGAGCTATATGGCAGCAAAGCTAAAGGGAATGCATTTCCAGAGATTGTAAAGATTATCTGCTATGGCTTGCGAAGCATTAGCCTCAACTCTGTCAGAAGTGGGAGGTTTCACCTGGAGGTGTTTGCTACTGTACATCTCCCTTTTTCATATACATCAATATGACAGGTGCAGGAAGACAGGTGGACTGATGAAATTAGTACCAACCTAATTCACAATGTACAGCACGTTTCAAAGCACATGCTAATAAGCAGTAATCACGCCGTAAGCAGGACATATGCTATTTACTGTGCTCTTCCTGTTAATACATATAATTCCATTGAATCTAAATCACTTAATTTCTTTATAAAAGCGCATTTATTAGTTTTAACCATTAAAGCATAACCATTTCTTATTCAAAACCGTTTATGATTTAAAATAAAATGCTGGAACCATCCAACTGCATGAGTTTTGTTATGCTTTCTTACTCGGATGCATTTTTAACACTTACTCAATTAACCATGAAAAGAAATAAAAACAACTGAAATCCAGGACAAATCCAGGATTCATGAATAATGTTAAAGCTTTGCTCATGAATATTAATTGCCTCACCAAAGTTGCTTGGTAACCTCCCCCCCCCCAACAAGTATTGTTACCTTTATATCTTGTCTTGTGGTAACTTCTATTCTAACTCTAAGCCCATTTTAAAGAAGTTATTGAAATATTAAGTGTACATGAATAATTTAAGTTAACATTTTTACATTGTGTTCCTTATAAAGATCTAATGACATTTACCAGATAATATGAAGTAGTAAAATTATATCTGTCTGTCTATCCATCTATGGTAAAGATCTAATATTCCAATCCAGTCCACGTCAGTCTGGTCTTCTAGAAGCTAGGGAAAAGTTAAAAACTGGAAGATGTTAAAAGAGAGGGCAAATGAAGAACCGCATGTTTAGTCTGTACTGCTTTAGTGCAGATAACAGGCATAACAAATGTCATTTTCTATTATGAATATTATGTTTTTGCCAAACAATGTCATTCAAAGACTGATTCCAAGGTATGTTCTAAAGCTGTGCTTTGGCAGCGCATGCTGATGTCATATGTATTCACACACATATAAAAAGCTTTATGGTATAATCTAGTTCAAAGAAACCAAAATTTTCTGCCAATGACACAGACTGGCGTTATCTTACAATGAGTGTCATGAGTTCTTTTCCAAAACCTTGCTGCATACTGGTATCCAACTGGAATGGAATCGCATAATAGCGTTCCTCACACACTGCACACTTTCAGTGCAATTTATTTCAATATAGAAGATGCAAGAGAAACAATGTGGCACTCCAATAAGGATACATATACACCGTACACAGGCATTTTGGGTGTTTAATTAGTTTAAATAATTGTATTAATTTTGGATTTTTTAATTATTAATTGATTGTATTTGTACATTATTTGTAATTTGATTTTAAATATATAACAAGAATATTGAAAAGTGCATTGTTAATATTTAGGAGGATCTATTGACAGAAATGCAATATCATATACATAACTGTTTTCAGTGGAATACCTTACTTAATGAACCGTTATGTTTTTATTACCTTAAAATGAGCCATTTCTATCTCCACGGGTCCCCTTACATTGAACAATGTTGCCGACATGTTTCTACAGTGGCCGTAAATGGACAAACGCGTTCCGTCAGTATGTTGTTCTTTGTGCAAAGAAGCTAGCTAAAGTCAGCTAATAAAACACTGACACAATGATGAACAAGTAACAATAATATTCGCAATAACATCGTTTTACTGAATAATTAAGTAAACCTAATTTCTTAGTTTATCTTTGTAAAGAAAACTTATTGCTGAACTTCTCTCTGCTGTCTCAGACGACAACATCTTTTCCTGACGACCACCGTAACTTCTGTGTAACCTCACCACTAGATGCCGCTAAAAAATTCTCAGTGTACCTTTAAGAATATTTATCTACATTTCTCTTGCTTTTCCCGCTACATTGGATGGGATTGGAACATCCATTGTGCCTCAAAATGCTGCTTTGGAGGCCACTTATAGGGTTTGGAACAGCGATGGTGGAAGAATGATTGTGTGTTGACTTCTAGTTAAAGAGGTGAGCAAAGTACAGTCCAGCTGTTCATACAGAATTCCCCCTCCTCTTGCTTTCACCCACTCCCCTTGACTCCTAAGATCTCTGATTGCGGGCACTCTGAAGGATTGCTGTCCTGCCGTAGTACCGCACGGCAGCGATCGATTTATCAAAGTGTCATGCCGAGGCGCTGCAGCCCCGTAGCAGCAAAACAACAGCGGAGGCAAAACAAACATTGGTTGACTCTGGAGGTGGTCTCTGCAGTCGTGCTAAACAAGGTCAAAGCTCTCTCTCTTCGTTTTCACTTCACTCCACCAATATGCTGGGAAAACACTAAACGGATGCAAAGAGCCCTAGTATAGAACAGGAGTGTAAATGTGTGCCTCATCCAGAATATTTGGCGAAATGACCACAGACACATGATGTTGTGACTGTGCGGGACTCTTTTGAAGAGTCAATGAAGCATTTGTGAATAAAGTACTATGGAGCTTCTTTTTTGCCTCTTGGAGATTTATGCAGCACTGCAGGTCACTTGTATTCACTTGTTACTTTCATAATGCATTAGTAAATGTAGGCTCAAGGAAAGAAATGACCTACTGCTGAGAGAGTGGGGGTTACCCTTCATTAAGAGGTTACATAATGTATTTCCTTTTTCCTTTCAGCTCGATAAATTCAATTGAACAATTGAACTTCCTTCAGTTCACTTAAAAGGAACTGCATTTGTGAAAAAAAAATCCTATACTTATAACGTTTGTAAGCGTAAACGTGTATATATACGTTATATGTTTCTCAACAAATTCTTATATATATATATATATATTTTTGTCTAAATATGATCAAATATTTTCTTAGGATGCCATGCCTCGTCATTATTTCAAAAATGTAAAGTCTGTGACCTGTTAACCATCAGGAGGTAAAGGTTAATTTAAAGAAGATAAGAATAAAATAATTGTAATATTAGTATTTTTAAAATTAAATTATCAAGCAAACATTAAATTATTTTTGTTTAATCATAAAACAGGGGGGTTATGAATTCATGTTATAAATGCAGAGCTGACTGCTCACAATCCCCCCCCCCCCCCCCCCCCCCCCATGAAAATCACAATTCATTCACAATTTAGGCTACCTGATAAAACATGTTTTTAAAGTACATGAACGCTTTTGATTCCGTTTGAACAATCACCAGAAACATTAAATGATTATTAGGGTGCATGAAAACTAGCTTTTGACCAATTGTAGTAACTCTTACTGCAGGTTACATAGTTACGCCAGTAGGTGGTAACAAGTGAGCTCTTTATAAATCACTGAATTAACCGATTCGTTCCAATCCACTGATTAATTCCAGAACAAATCAAATGACTGTCTTTTTGTGAGTGAGCAAGGGAATAATTCACTCAACCGATTTGTCCAAAAACGCTTATTCATTTAGCTACAGATCAAATGCATGCTTTTATGAATGAGCCATTGAATCATTCACTCCAACGATTTGTTCAATAATGCTGATTCAGTTGGAAGAAAAAAAACAAGTGAGTGATTGGATCATTCATTAAACGGAGTATCTCACAAGCTGATTCATTCACAAGCATTTGTTTTTTTGGATCTATTTCCAATGGCGGAGCATTCTGTCTGAAATGTATGTGTTTTTTTATATCAGTTTATTGTATTGTTTATTATAGTTTATTGAACTGTTTTAGAAAAAGCTGAATCACATAGCTGCGGAATCGTGTTGTTGCGTCTCTTAGTTTGACACTAAAATAATGTGATAGTTTATGTTGACAGCGGTGGTTGTCAAGTCTATCAGCCCCATGCTCTGTGTTTTGTTAGTCTATATTGTGTTTGCGACCCCTTTCAGTGCCATTTCACATAAAAATTAAACTATCGACTTTTCTTATAAAGGTTTTTAATGAAAGAATCGTAGGCCTATATTGATCAGGATGTTCTATGCTAATTAGACAATGTATTTTCTTTGTCCTCGCAACCGATTGCAGAGAGAAAACACTGGTTGTGTGTACAAAACCATGCATTGCTTATTAGAAGGCTAATTATGGAATAATCATTTTATACATGTATTTGTCCCTCTGGAGCAGTAGTTTATTTAGGATGAACATTAATGTTGAATGTGTCCACATTTTGTTCTTGTTCTTTGTTGGACAGAGATTCTTAATATTTTAGACTGAATGAATCTCTTCATGTTTGCCAGCATTCCTCTCAGTGGTGAAATGACATTCTTGTGCTTCACAGAAGACCATAAACCCCACAGAGCCATAAAGGAGTCTGTATCCAGAGGTCAAGTGTTTTTCACAATGGTTCATGCTGGCACAACCTCACACGAACATTTCTGTTGGATTGAGAGCAAAACTTATGGATCGTTTTCTGCCCTTGCACGTTCTATCTTCTCGAAATAAGTACACAGTTTCAAGTTTTTATGCTAATCTAGTATGGTTCGAATATGAGTCAAGCAAACAGGCTTGAAATGAATCTTAAAGAGCCACAAACATCTTAGCTCCCAAAGGAATCCTAGCTTTCTCTGCTTAGCATCTTATTTTGTGACACTTTCTAGCCTAAATAATTTGTGTCAAGGGTGCTTTTAGCACAGACACCATGCTTTTTAAACTCAAAGACAGACATCCTCCAAATCCTAAACAGTCTGTTCCATTATCATTTGGAAAACCACACTAAATGTGGCCACTGGCCAAGAGCGGATTATCTGAATACCACTCAACTGTTTTCCAGTTGTTTGAGAAATTCTTAGTTTAAAAAAAGCTCCTAAGGTTTTTCCTTTCTCGGATACATTTTCACTTAATTATTAAAATTCTGTGCTGGCAGGCAAAGCTTTCCGCCTTAAGAAATCCAAATCCCAGTTGTGCTCGGAAGTTATCCTACAAAATCCTTCAAAGTTTATGCAAACTCAATAAGAAAATGTTTTATTTTTTTCTTACATGATTATATTCCATGTTGAACATATAGGATCTTTGCATTAGGAGCTTTATATGAGTTTATGACACGCTGTGTTTGCTTTCGGTAAATGCTTTGAATATGTGTGCATATGGGACATGCTGATCGAGCTTGGTTTTTCATTAAGCGTAATCTCAGTGTAATCTCCACTCTGATATGTTAGACAAACATGTGCTATATGTGGGCATGCTGGGTTCTCATTTGTTAGCGGGTGTGTTGGGTTTGTTTTCATGGAATATGAGCTTTGGTGATAACAGATGTCCTCTAATTATGCATTCCTAATGCTGTTTTAATCACCTAACCCCACATAAATTCTGATCCATTTAAGAATCAAATAAATGGATAAACTGTAGGATTAGGTATACGTTTACATTGGTTTAGCTTCTGGTTTGGTTTGAGTGTTGTTGTTGGAGTGTGTGTGTTAATTTTTTTTTTATTAATTTTTTTATGTTGCTGATCACATTGGCTTATTTGCATGTAAACAACACCTATGTCTCGTCGCCATGATATTTTCCCTGGCCTTGGAGCGCAATAAGTGGGCGTATCGTATTCAAATAACTTGACAAGTTGACGTCATCTAGTCAGAGAAAAAGCTTCGGTCTTCTAACGATTCATAAAAATGGCTCCGAGTCGACTCTTACTTTTGAAAGACAATAACTTTATATACGGTGCACTTTCATATTTCAAACTTTGCAGGATGTTTTTGTTCACTTAGATCTATGTTACACACTACATGAAAGGTAAATTTCAAAATTCCATAATAGGCCTTTATAATTGCCTTTATTTTTTGTTGATTTTTTTATTCATAAATGATCTTAGGACTCACAGAGGGAGGCCTCGATAGTCATTTGGCAGATAATGAAATTAGCCACAGGTATCAACTCCTTTTATTTTTAGTGTAAACATGTTTGTCTGACTAAATTCTTTTTTTTATTTTTTTTTATTAATCGCATACAATTGTTTCAAACTTACATTAACGTACTGTACCAGTTTTATACTAAGATCGTAAGTTAAATTATGTTGCAAAATCACACTGGATACTTTGTCTTTTGAACGTTGATTTAAGACTCCCATTAAAAAGATAAACTGCAGGGAGTAGTTGGGCCATGCCATCGGGTTCTGTGTGACTGTAGCAGATATGCAAGTTTCCTGGAGAGGATGGAATTTAAACAAAAAAGTGAAAAGGAAAATCTGAGAGCATTAACGATTATTAAAGCAAGAGGGGACAATTAATTAAAAGTGGGGCTACGGACCTGTCCAGAACTAGTAATTTAGGCCAGGCTTTTCACTGATGGATGGAGCCACACACAGTTATTAAAATTTCAGATTGAGTGCAATATTTTATAAGATGTCGCTGACAAGTATGCAAAAGAGAAATGCAATTAATTCTGAGGAGTGCAGTCTGAGCTGCAGGCGATATGGAGTTATTAAAATTAGTCTAATTAATAACCAAGGGTGGTATCATTCCTTCTCTTTCCTGTTGCTTTGCCGAGTTGCTGTGGAAACTTCTTATTGACCACTGATAAAGCTGTGGCAATAGCAAGGGCAGCTAACAGTATTCATGTACTAGACCAAATGCTAATTTAATTGGCTCTTGAAATTGAATATTATTGCTCTAGGACTTTACATGGGTAAAAACAGATAAATATTACAGTCATTTTAGCTGGTCTCATTTATATGCACCTTGAGTACACACTTACATAATTACATGGACATTATAAGGAGTTTAATATGGAAGCATTTTATTGTACTAGCCAATGATTAAATGACCTGTCAGATCAAACAACACATTAATTCATGTAAATGAATCCTTTAAAAGCACAGAACAAACTGGCAAATGAACATATTCATCATGTCAGAAGGTTGTAAATCATAAAAAAATCATTGGCAAATGTCCTACACCAACTTACTGATAAGGAATAAATGTTGACATTTTCCTGTTCACATTTTTTTGTTCCAAATATAAAATTACATTTTTAGGATCTTTTAGACTGATAACAGCATGCAGGGTTTGACAGTTTTATAATGGATTTGTCATTTGAATGCAGTGGTACCTTCAAATCCCCCTTGCTGTCAATAATTACATCCCTTAAAACTCATCTTTGATAATCAGAATGGTATTTAAAGGTGTTTTATGTATCGCTCTACAACGTTGACACATAATATTAGCCTTTGGCTTGACTAAGTTATCAAATGGATAATAATGTGTTGCTAATGTTTAGACCTGGGTTATGTGGCCAAAAAAAGCTCTCTTTTTTTTTCTTTGTCTGAATGGCATTATACGGTTGACTATATCTATATTTTCTACCTTTTCTATTTGGATAAAAAATCTGTAGCCTATTTATTTAAAAACAATAAAAAATCACACCTGGTTCAATGTTGTCCTACAAACAATATTTATATTGAAGGTTATGGAAACAAATGGACTCTAATCTAGACTCTAGATTAGACATGCTTTATGATCAGAAAAGAGTAAAAGTACTTTTAAAAAAAGAAAGAAAAGTGTTTTAAAGCAGAAGTTAGAATCATTAAATTAAAAATGAAACTAAATAAAAACAAAAGTACAGACAAAATGTTAACTTGTAAGACCACAAACTTAACTTATGGGGTCTTATTTGTTAACTTGTAAGACCCCATGCAGGGCCATTACGATTACTTGACTTTACAGTGAGTTACTGCTATAAAAATACACTTATTTGTAGTTTTTAAATGCCACATATAGTACATTTAATGCACAGCAACAAATATAGCAAATTTAGCAAAATGTAGCTATATTTTAGTCAGAATGATGGCACACCTATTATTTTCATTCTTTTCATTCTCTTTGACGCGCATGCGCGCGACGGCGCTCGCTCGTTCACTAAAGTCTGAGAGACTCGCTTGGTTAAGGACGGGCTCGTTCACTCCTGATAGCAAAATGGAAATATTTGCATGTCTTTCTTACATTTACAGATGGAGAATTTGCCTGTGAAATGTAAGTTATGCACTGAGGAAAACACCACATCTTAAATGCAAGCAATTAGCCTATCTGTCATCAGTATCTGTCAGAGCATCTGAGGGCAAGCCGCGAAGGCCTTCGTTTTAACTAGGCCTATCTTACGAGTTATTTTGAACCCTTAATATAAAGTATGCCTCATGTTTTGGACAATTTGGGTTATTTACTTTCACAGCAGCCGTGTCGTAATACTGTATGAAAAAATCCTTTATACAAAAATATATAACATTATATAGTAGGAATCGTACAAACTCGATATACCGCTCAGCCCTACTAATGTTACACAGTTTGTGATGGTAGTAAACAGACGGTTTCAAACCGCGTTTTCGCGGCTGCCTTTGGTACACTGCAGTCTTATGGAGAAAGTACTCTGCAATGGGGTTGACTTATAATTTGCTCATGGTTTGTCTTAAAGCATGTTTTTAATAAACAACATCATAACTTGCTTTTCACCACAGGGGGTCTTTAAAGACTTGTCTTATATATTTTCACTTGTTATAATATTTTCTTCTTTTTTTCTCCTGTTCACAGCTCAAAACTGCAGTCACACACTACACAGTCCAAATGGGACAATAGAAAGCCCCGGATACCCGTATGGATATCCTAACTACGCCAACTGCACATGGGTGATTGTGGCACAGGAACACAACCGGATACAGTTGGTATTTCAAGGCTTTGCCTTAGAGGAGGACTTTGACATCCTTTCAGTCTACGATGGGCAACCCAGTCCAACAAACTTACGGACACGGTAAATACAGGCCATTTTATTATTCTATGTGTGGAAATGCCAGATCGAATCTCTCGGAATTGCTAAAATAAGTTACTTTGCTAACAGTTTGAACTGTGTGAACTGTGTGCGTGAACTTTGGATTTTCTTAAGTGTCCCAAAACTTTTTTTAAAGCACACTGAATGGAACAAAAAATTTCATTTCAGGTCTGTATCTAATGTTCTGAACATTGAAGTCCTCAAATTGATTCAGCGCTTTTGACTTTATCACTGCCGTGAGTCGAAATTTCTCCCTTGTATACTCTGAAAATAAGAAGAAAATAAAAGGATTGAGGCTTAAGGGATTGAGCGGAGCAGATATCCTCAAGGGGAGTGTCCTTGGGGCCTTGGCCTGTTTTCCATTCGAAAACTAGCATTTTGAAAAGCTTGCCTACATTCATAGATCCCTTCTCAGATAACAATTTTCCTGATGAAACGAGTTATATAGAAAACATTGCAGAGCTCTGTGAATTTGAATTTTCTGACCCTTTTTATGTCACCTTTTTTTATTTAATACAATGTGTGTGGGAAACGATGTGTACAAGGACACTTTCAAGAATTATTTTTCTTTTACATTTCAAGATTCAAGGACAGCTTCTCACATAAGCCTCATGTTTCCATGGTGTTCTGTGAATGTTAACCTTGTTTGGCATGGACAGTTTACCCTGACAGTGTATTATTAGTGTCAGCTGAACTCCACGTCTTGTAGAAATCAAAAGGATATTGAGAATATTCCAATTGGATGTTGTGGGAAAGTCTGTGTTGCTGTGCTAGATCGTAACGCCACACAATAAACCAATGAGTTTGAGCAGTGCTGCCATGTTTTTTTAATGCTAGTGAAATTTAAGGGGTAAACTACCTTTCAAATTAAATGTTTCTATTTTAAAGAAATTACGGTAATGCTTTTCTTAACCATTAAAGGGTTAGTTCACCCAAAAATAAATTCTGTCATTAATCACTGACTCACCCTCATGTTGTTTCAAACCTGTTTGACCTTTGTTGATCTTCAGAACACAAATTAAGAAATTTTAGTGAAATCCGAGAGCTTTTTTGTCCCTCCATTGGGAGTTACATAACTACCACATTCTAGGTCCAGAACGGTAGGAAAGACATCATTAAAGTAATCCATTAACCTCAATTTTGTCAAACAAAGTGGGTGCGTTATTTACAAAATAATATTATCTAAAGTGCGTTCACGGAACTTCGCCAGCGCGCGAGTCAACACAGCACTCATGCGTCGCGTTGCTCCCCCTATTGGGTCGCAGTGCAGGTACATTTTTTTTTTTTATTATGTTTTTTGCGGGGGAAAATGGTTGCACTTTGGTAATAAAAAAAATAAAAAAACTTTACATTTGAGCTTTGAAGAAACCATGCAAACATTGCACAGTGACAATGTGATATAGTTCATGCTTATTTTTACTGAGAAGACATTTCATTAAAGTTATTTTAAGAAATGTATTTTGCTCTATAGCTGGATGAATTGCTGAGATCGTTCAAGATCATTCGGGTAGTCTGCTGCAAATGAAACATACCATTCCTCCCTTGTGCTAACTGAGTAGGCTAAATTACAAGTTTTTTGTTCCTTCGGTCTCAATAGAGATCCCATTGGCTGAACCTTCCATTCCATTATCTTTTTTTTTCATTCTGAAATAGGTCCAGCTTTACCATCAATCTGATATCTTAGATCTCTAGTTTAAAAGGGTTTACCCAAATAATTTATTATTTAATTGAACTTCTTTTCATCCACAAGTCTTTGCTCTTATCACACAGAATACCATATTATCCCTCCTAATTTCTGGTGAATCGGTTCTGAGCTAAAATGTAATCACTCTGGAGATTATTTGGTTTGAGAGCTGATTTAAATAAGTGCTGTTTTATCCATCCAATTATTAATTTGGATCTGAAGCTGTTTGCTTGTTGTTGTGGGTGGATTTGAATTGTTTGAAGAATATGACTGTATAAAGGTCTCTGGAAGCATTCATGGTAAATATCACATGCTGACTCAGTCTTCTACTGTAGTCAGGGCTGTTAGCTGAAATTTGTTCATCAACACGTGTGTGCGATCATAAAACTCACAGTTTTATGCTTTTATACTGCTCACTTGTTTTCAGTCTCCTATCACATAAATAATTTGCTTCTTGATTTGATATACTATGCTACTGTGACGGTGTGCCAGTGTAATTTTAGTATCATTTATATTAGTATTTTTTTAAAGGGGTCATATGATGGTTCTAAAAAGATTTGGTGTATTTGGTTTAATGCAATGTGTTTACGTGGTTTTAGGTTAAAAAAAAATCATTGTTGGTCCTCTATGCCTCGCCTTTCTGAAATGCGTAGATTTTTACAAAGCTCATTGTTCTGAAAATAGCGTGTTGTGCTCTGATTGGCCAGCGATCCAGTGCATTGTGATTGGCCCAAAAACCTTAAGCGTGTAACTGAAATGTCACGCCCGTTACCATATTTGGACCATCAGCTCCCAAAGTAATAATGACAGGTGATAATGTCTGTTCTACCTTATCAATTCGAGCCCGAATCTGAACTGGAAAATGCAGATGACCAAGCTGATCGATCAACTTTGCCAGCGCGACTGGACCAGATCGTATCAGATTGGTAAGATTTCATTTAATTGGTGACATAATTACTGATTATAATGACTTTTACTGTATTTTCACGCGTCACGCCGCGCTACGGGTGTGAGAACACTATGTAAACATAAAACTATGTCTGCATTTGTGATCATAAAAACGACAAGCAAGCGCTACTCTATACTGCTCAAAACTTCATGCCTTCAACCTTCACTTCAGCCTTCAGCCTTCACTTCAGCCTTCATGCACAGCCGGCCTTGTACTCTCCCAGGTTCTGGAAACAATCCTTCGAAAAATGCGCAACATACAGTCGAACATTTTAGTTGTACTGGTCTGGAATTGTGTCGTAAATAAATATTTTTTTCACTGTTTTCTAATTGTGTTCTCTTTTGGAAGGCCAAAGAAGGCCACACAAAGTAGTTTGGCTTTCGCAACAAAAAACACAGTGTCTCCACGACATGGCGGTGACTGTGTTGTGCGAATTTCGATCTCCCTGCCAAATTATGTTGAAGTCAGTATTAGATACCTGTTATCCGATATATTGCCTAATCCTAACCCCTCCCCCACAACTTATCCTAAACCTCAGAATTCGGCACAACACCGGCGGGAACAATAATAGAAGTTACGCTTTCTTTCTTTGCGTATATTTGGGCGGTGTTATGAAACACACTGACGTAGATTTGTGAGGGCGTGTTTGAACGAAGCGTTTTAGGAAGGCTTGGCTGAACCTTAACTTTTAAAATGATTATCTCTTTAGATTCGACACTTTGAGCTTTGTAACTCTGCAGATCTTATACTTGCACTAACAGCTACATAACACACTAAAGAAAAATGAAAACATGAAATCGCATCATATGACCCCTTTCATTTTTTAAATTAGCTTTTATTTTCATATTATTTTATTTCTTTTATTTCAGGTTTATTTAACAGGGACAATGCACACTAATAAATACCTAAATAAATGTATAGTGTGCCAGAATTAGCCAAAAGGCTATTTTACATCTCCTGTCCCTGGACAGATCTTAATGTCACACCTAAAAAAATAAAAAATAAATAAATGATTGAAATAGTAATAGTACACTACATACAGGTTAACATGAATGTATTAAAAAATTACTAAACCAACATATAAAATAGAACAATTGGTCAATATCAACAACAACACCAACACACACAAGCCAAACTGTCAGTCCATATAACAAACATTTTTTTGGACATGCACAAAAAACAATATAGCTGGGACAATTACAAACAACAGAGGTTTCACCTATCTAAACACAAATGAGCCAGACAACCTCATCGGCATAGCACAAGAAGCACAAACAAACAGGCAGGACAGAGAAGACAGGGTAGCAGCAAGATTTCATGTCAAATGTAATGTTGACAGTCCTGACTACCCGTTAGCCACTTCTTTAAGTTAAATTTAAAAGAAGCGTAAGTTTAAAAATTCCTAATGTGAATTGGAATGAGGTTCCATTCACGAGCAGCCGTGACTGAAAAAGCTGTTTGACCAAGTGCACTCTTCCTCAACGGGACAATGCAGTCATTTCATATTAACACTATACTTAACTGTACTACTGTACTTTATTTTTATTTCTTAAAAGGGAATGAAATAACATAATAACATACACCATTAAGGGTAATGCAATATCTGATATTAGATATTATTCCTGGAAATGCAGGAACCTGTCAGCTGACATCATTGACGCGTCGGTGAAGATTCGGTATCTGTCACCCTAATGGGGGTGATGGGTATATAATGTGTATGGATATGTTGTTTAGAGATCAGATTGAGGACACACCAGTTTCCCTGTTGTTGTTTCCTGAACCCAAAGTATTTTGCCACCGTATAATTGAAGCTTCTACAACAGCGATGATCTACTTTCCTGCAGAATTTATTTCCAACACACCTGCTTGCAATTTTCGAATGAGCTGAAAGAATATTAGAACTGGTTCAGGTGTTTGTTAAAACTTAAAAGTGAAACTAAACTCTGCAGGAAGCCGGATCTCTGGGAGGAGGATTGAACTAAAACATTTTCACACTATATGAGACAGAAAATGAGCTTTGGCTTAGTCCCATCAGCTTACACCGGTCTTCCCAAATACTACTGCAGCGATCACCTGCATGAAGCTCATGGACTGTTGCTTTTAAAGGGATAGTTCACCTCAAAGGTAATCTAAACTTAAAAACAGGCACTCAAGTGGCACAAATGTTTTGTGCAGGGCAGATTTTCTGGGAAAAACCCAATATAGGTTTTTGGACTACAGCGGTGCTCTACACAAGCTATTCGCTAAGTGCTAAGTGCTTTGAACAAGTGACAAGCTAATTTTTTTTTAAAAACTCTTTATTCCCTGTATTGAAGATGCATTCATGCAGTGGTGGGGAATGGGACTTGTGTAGTGCCAGGTGAGGAGTGCTGGCCACTTTGTTTAATTGCTCTTATTTATTTGTTTAACTCCAGGGCTGTGTTTCCTCTTGATATATGGGTGGGTCCCCAGCCAGCTTTTATGAAAGAGCAGGCCTCCGACCAATCCCATTAAATCAGACTTTGTCATCCGCCTCTTCCTGGACTCCAAAACAGGCAGCATTTGGTGCAGTGCATATAAGCAATGAACTCCACTTTGATATATTTTTTGGATCCACTTTATGTGTAAGAAATGATGTACCTTACTGGATTATTTCAAGCTTTCACCGAATTGATTGTGAAAGAGCTGATTTGGGGCCGTTTGCGGTGCTCATCATCAATAATTGCTACTTGCCAGATTCAATTCTATATAAATCCTCACCTGCAGTGGGTCCAAGAAAAAAAGCATTTTTCAGTAATAACTTAGCTTTCATTGCCACGCTAGCCACTTAAATGCTGAAAATTCTTACACATTTCATTAAAATATTCTGTTAAAAGCTTTAGATTGCGTAATGTTGTAAGTTATTGTGTCCTTAATGGTATTTGAAGGAGCTGATTAGAGTAGTATGAGAAAACAAGCTGCTAGTGGAGGCTGGAGCTCATGAACTAATACTCTCATTTGAAATGATCACTAGAGGAACACGTAGACCTCTGCTAGAGCACTCGAGGACGGAAATAAGGTGATGAAGAGCTCTGAGGTGCTTTTGGTGCTCACCTGCATGTGCTCGTGTCAGGTTTTGAAATGTTTTAGGAATCAAATGTCCCCCAAATTTTGTAAAAACTATCACCCTGTGTTCTCCATAAGGACAACAGATTCATCAGGGGACTCATTAATGTCTTATTTGGTAGGACTTTTATTTTGTCTTGTCATGGCTGTGTCATGTGACATTTCAATTATGTAGAATTTGATATGACTTCAGTGTTTGGAATGGCTCTCTCTTGGCTCTCTCTTTCTCTCTTTATTATTTTTATTTTATTTTTATTTTATTTTTTAAAATCACTGAGCAATGATATGAGAGTAAAATAATGCAGCTTTTGATGTTGAATTTTTTTGTCATGATTCATTATCAAATGTTAGAATGAGGGAAAAATTGTCCTAAATAAATAATTTGCTTATTTGAAATAACATATGCTCTGCTATGCTTTGTAATGGAGGTTAAAATATGATATGTTTGTTCCCTGATTTAACAGGATGTTTTCAGGGGAGTCATGCTATAATTAATTATTCATAGATAGTGTGGTAGAACATTGTGTGCTCTGTTTGGTTAAGTTTGAAGTTCTGCTGCATTATTTGCTGTCAGTGCAGACTAAGAAGTGAATACACATTGGTCTCTGCAGTCCTTCATGGGAAGGTACAGAATGTAAAGAATGAAATTAAGTTAAAAGTTCAAATTTATGTGTCAGCATAAACAACATGCAGATTTAGAAGCAAGTAAATCGCATCTAGGAGGTTTAAACAGCAAGTGTGATGGATTTTTAAATAAATAAAGTAGTATATAAAACTAATCATAATTCTTTAGGCCTAACATTCTGCCACTTGAACAATTTACTCCGAAGTTTGTCAAAACCAGTGAAAAATTCAGAAATGCTGGCTAGACAATATAAAAAATACAACAATCTGGAATGGTCTCATTAAATATTGAGTAATCAACTAAACTTCTAACCTTTTCCATTTTTCTTTAATGATTTTCTCTCCGTTTTGGCCTTCTGTCCACACTGAGACGGCGTTTTAAGTCAACGAAAACGTAGCTTTTGTAATACGCTCTCCAAAGCGGATAGATTTGAAAACGCCGTTTTCGCGTTGTGGTGTGGACTGTGCATTGTCGAAGGCGTTGTCTGAAGTCTGTCTGGTTATTATTGCTGCACAGCAAGTTAGTTAGTGGAACAAGTTACAGGTTATATTTAAACATTTAAATATGATATGATATTTAAACATTTAAGTAATTATTTAAATGTTTGAAGAAGTATCTAAGTCTGCCATATAATCCTAATATTACTGAAGATTAGTTTTAACGTTTGCATTTTTTTAATGGTACTCATATTTTTGAGCAAAGACTGCACTTTTTGTATATTCAGTAATATACTGTATGTCATGAGGATTATGTGGTCATTTGCATATAAAGAACATAAGGGCAAGCAACAGAGAAAAGTTATCTTATATTTGCAATATCGATTCAGCAGAAACTGGCTTTCTTCACTCCATATTCCACTCCATTTTTCCCCTATCCAGTGATTTATTCCTCACCAGCCTTAGGTACTCGATGGAAATCTCAGCACTTATTGTTGGCTGTAATATTGGCAGAACCATAAATGGAAGAAACATTACTTGTCTTTTTTTCCTCTCCGTCATACAGTTCCGTATAGTTCCAGCCTGCAGCAAAGTTATCATATTTCTCTGGTCTGATGAGGTGAAGAGGTCATGTTTATGACTAAAATGTTAGCTAGCTGACATTGTTTATCTTTACTAATTCCCAGATGCATTCTGCAGTGTAGATAGAGTAATTATTAACACAGATGAATATGAAAAGATTGCATGGTGCGGTGGTATTAAATGTTGGGACATACTCTGCTGAATTTGTTTTTATCTTGAAATTAGGTTATTAGTCTCATTAGGTATGATAAACAACGCCTATTAACCTACAAAGATGCCCTGTCAATCAGAAACCTGACAAACAAGGCCTCTTCTCATCAAACTGAGAATATCACAAGGGGCTCAAGTGTTGATTTCAATCAATTCATAGAGAACGTAACAGTCACATACTCTGTATGGCCACATGCCAAAAGTCTGAATGACATTTACCTGCGGCTTATCATAAGCCTGGGCATATTTCCCATCTCCTCAGTCTTCAGCTGATTTGTTCATTTTTCTTTTTCTTTATTCCTCTAATACACCTCTCAATCCCCTGCTCTCATCAGTATACCCCACAAGTGTGAAATGCGTTAACAAATTAAGCTCACACCTCCTGAAAAGTAACAGAAGCAGTTCTCAAGAGAAGAAGTGATAATGAGTCTAATTGATCTGGTTTCTTCTAAATGAGACACCTGTAGAAGATCCCTGTATAGTTGATTGAGATGGTGAGGTTGTGTGTCTAACTAAGAGACAATGTTTTCTGCGATGCCCTTTTGTCAAACAGTACTTTCTGACTTCTATTGTACTCAAAATATGGTTGGTTGGTCTGTATTCTCTCCAGCACACTGGTGTATGAAAACAGGACGATGCTTTTTGCTGAGGAGATGAGAGGCTAATGCTTAGGAGGATGGCTGGCTTCCATTAGGCTAATCTGAAAAAAGACTTTTAAACCAAGGTTAATTGAGTCAAGTTTACTTCTGAGTTGTTTGTGGTGTAATTGTTGGAAAGAATGCCAAATCCCATTAATCAGAAATGAATGGCCTTCAGAAGTTAAGAGTGCTACGTCTCATGGGATTGAAAAGGCATTTGAAGGTTCTAGGTTTTAAATGAACTAACACTTACAATGTATTGCTATGAGATAAACATAGTCAAATAAGTTTTGAGTATATTGGTGCGATTTCAATTATAAGACTTTATTAAATAAATTTATTTATTTATCAGATCAGGCAACAATGTCTTTGTTCCATATTGCCCACTAGCCAATATTAATGTTTCACCCAGTTAATATTAACTAAATGTCTTGGTTCCATATCAGTTATATCAGCAGATATTATTTGTTTGTTTTATGTTATGTATATAGACAGAGTAATAGTATAATGTCTGTTATACTGTGTAAATTACAGTTTGTTCCACCTGGTGACATTAGTCACCCCTGAGCTAGTTGTACTTTGTAAAATGAAAACGAAAAGAGGTTGTGTTTTATATTTTGTTTTGCTATAAATGTACATGCAGTGAAGATAATCGATGTACATGTTGCCTGAACCACATTTGTGTGACTATTAATACGTTTAAGATTTTTAAAATGAAAGGAAAAGAAAGTGGCTGGGTGGTATACATATTTTGTTTTATTGTAAATATATGTAGATAACAAGAGTAGTCAAGGCTAGGTGAGTGACATTATCAAGAACTCTGCTGTATCATTTGAAGAATCACCAAACTTGCATCCTCCCATCCTCAGAAGTTTGTACTTGGCAAATCCGAAATACCAAGGACGCATCCGAACTTTGCGTACTTGGTATTGAGAAGCCCCTTTGTTTAAGGTTGGTGCATAGATAGCCTCTTCTTTTTCTGCTCTTTTCCTGTTGTGGCGGTTGGAATTGAAATAACTAAGTAACTGGCTACATGAACCATCTCTCCAGCCACTGGTCGTGGAAAGAAATGATGCTTAACCATTTAAAATGGTATCGACACTCTCTGAAACATTTCATACTCTCATTTACCTTAAGTGTCTATTTATCCTGCTTAATGTTCTGTATTGTTTTGTTTCTGTAGCACAAAGCGGCTGTTTGATGTCGATAAGCCAATACAGTGAAGCTGAGGAGATGGAGATGAGTATTGGGGGAGGAGGGAGCGAATATGGGACTCTTCTTCAAGCTCTTTATGAGCTGGGAGGAAGTGGCTTCAATTAACTCCTTTAATTAAAGTACTTGTCAAATTGCAGTGGTGAGTCAGCATGTCGGTGAAGGGTTCATCTCCTCTAGAATGTAAATGTGAAGGTGCTTGGCACCTCTGGAGAACATGGCTAAATATGGATCCGCCAAGGTCCTCCTAATGGAGTGGACGCATGGATCCCCTAGCTGTGCGTATTGCTTCCACAAGCTCCAAGAGTGACAGATTGTTTTCCACCTGTCTATGAGCAGCAAAAAATAGTGTGGACGAAGAGGGTGGAGACAGAGACAAAGACAAATAACAACAGAGCCATATGTAGTCCGGCTGAGAGGAAAGGTAATGGGGAAGGGAAAGAGAGACAGAGAGAGATAGAAAGAGGAAGAAACAGAGCATGAAAGTGAGATTGAGGGAGTCTCTCAGCAACGGTCAATGTGTTCCCGATGCCCTTTTGCATCTAATCAAATCAGGGGCTAAACCTTGTTTTGGAGTTTATTAGAATTTAGACACACTGCTGTTGGAGACTGTGAAGAGGAAAGAACAATAAAATAAACTGATGTACAAATAATGCAATTTTGTCCGTGGCCTCCAAGGCTGAATGCTTTTTGAAAGAGTCAGGATTAGGTAGCGGCTGAAGCCCTGAGCCTCCTTCCTAACTCACACTTCAGCAATGAAGATAACATTTGAATAATTAATCTCTGAGTCTGTAGGGCTGAGCGAGTAAGAGAGAGAGAGAGAGAGGGAGAGGGGAAAATAAAAAGATGAAAGAGGAACGTGTAGGAAAAGCGGACAGGCAACTAAGGGAAGAAGCAAAAGAGGGAAAGGGGAAACCAAAGAAAATATCCCAGAGAATAAAGATAAATAACTGGGGAGAAGGTCTTTGACACCCTTTCCTTCCTCCATCTGGGTCTCAATATCCAATTAAAAATGTAATTGCAAACAGTTGGCTGGAATATGGATTCATTTGTGATGCTCTGATTATTGGTACAGACCTGCTCAGAATGATGGGTTTTGATTGATTTGTTATTCTTTCAGCTAATCAGCCTGTTTTTTTTTAAAGAACATTACCTCTTATTCATCACTCTATCTTTATCATGCGAGTAGAAATAAGTACCCGTCATCAGTGTTACTCTAGATACTTTGCAAAGAGCAAGAATGTAACAGTACTACTGTAGTATGCTTAAAGACATTTGTGAGTGTTTATATTTATTCTTTAAATACACTTTAATGATATGTTGGCTTTAATTAACTTTGTCAACAGGTTCCACGTAACCGGGTTACATTGGATTTATGTAACATTAAGTTAATTACATAAAGGTTAATCCATTGGCGTTTAGTTGAATAAGGTTAACAGTCTCCATGTTCTTCAAAATAATTAAGTTAAATTTAATTATCCTACAATTTATATTTTTACATTCAACCAAAACAAATAATCCAGCTTCATGAGTTTATTCAATGAATACGTTCACTTTTTACAATTTTCTTCACATTTTTAAAAACATTTCCAACTTGAACATGTACAAAATATGTATTCTGTAAAGAATAAATATAATTTTATCCTTCACTTTTCAAGAAAAATAATTAATTAAATAAGACCAAGCATCGAAAAACACACATCTGCACATTGTTCAGGTTGTAATGTATTCAGATGCCTTAAATCATGATGCCCTTCATGTCTGACCACATAGATTCCCAGGGTGGTGTTGCACATCTAGGGTTAGGGGTTAGGGTTAACGCATCGTTTAACATCCTAAAAAAAAGTAAAATACAAAAATAAACAATTAACAACAGATCAGGGGTGAAAGGGGGAGTTGGTTTTAGAGAAACATACAATAATTAAAAAAAATTGAATAATTTACCATGCACTCCTTCACAAGGTTTGAGGGGCCCTCGTCCAGGTTAACGGCAAGTGCTTCCAGGTTGCGTTCACCTTTTTCCAGTAGTGTCATTCTGGACAATGACACAAATAAGCAGTGTTCAGATAAGAATTAACACAAATGATCCCACTGTTATTTCTACAAGAGCCAAACAAAATATTATCTGCAACTGCATCTGTGAGGGCTTTAAAATTCAGAGAATCACTACAAGAAAACTAATAAGTGGTTCTAAACCAAAAGCTTTGCTACAGAAAAGCTATTAAATAATCTTTGATGTCAGAGCTGTTCCAATTGTAGGTGCATACATCACAAATCTGATGCTGCTGAGAAATAGGGTAAAGATACGAACAAGCTCTTAAATTAAAACAGAATTAATCATGTACATTTTAACATTCCAGAGCTTATATTCCAAGCTTCAAGGGATACTTCTTCACCCAAAAATTCAGTATTTTTTTACTGACACTTACAGTTGTGGTCAGAATTAAAGGCACCCCTGGAATCACATTATGAAATAAATGTTTTTATCCAAAACACGTTGGCTACAATTATTGGCACCCCTAGAATTTATTATGAGAAAATATCTCTGAAGTATATTCCCAACCATTAATATATATTTTTTTAGCACACCAGGGTGACTAGGAACATTAAATTGTCTAGCTATAACTTCTTGTTTCACAGGAGTTTAAATATGAGGAAACACAAAGGCTGAATTCCCTTAATCATCCATCAAAATGAATAAAACCAAAGAATATAGTTCTGATGTGCATCAAAATATTGTTGAGCATCACAAAATAGAAAGTGGCTGTAAGAAAAAAGCGAAATAATTGAAAATCCCCATTTTGACCACCAGGGCAATAATTAAGAAGTTCAACTAATCTTCAAACAATCAACTAAAGATGTTACAAATCTGCCAGGAAGAGGACGTGTGTCTATATTGTCTTAATGCACGGTGAGGATGACAGTTTGAGTGGCTAAAGACTCTTCAAGGATCACAGATGGAGAATTGCAGAGTCTTGGGTTCAGAAGCCTACCAAAAAAAATAAAACAACCCCTACATCCCCACATGTTGTTTAGGAGGGGTTCAAACGGCACAGGGTTCTCTGGTCAGATGAAACAAAAAAAAATAGCTTTTTGGCAGAAAACACGCTAGATGGGTTTGGTGCACACAAAGATAAAAAGTACCCCATGTGCACAATTTAATATACCGTTGGATTAATGTTGTGGGCATATTTTTCTGCTGGAGGTCCTGGACATCTTGTTCAGATATGGCATCGTGGATTCTATCAAATATCAACAGATAAATATTCAAAACCTGACGGCTTCTGCTAGAAATCGTATAATGTGGCGTGGTTGGATCTTCCATCAGGACAATGATCCAAAACAAACATCAAAATCAAGATCCAGAAC
The DNA here is from genome assembly GCF_949152265.1 of Phoxinus phoxinus. Lineage (NCBI taxonomy): Eukaryota > Metazoa > Chordata > Actinopteri > Cypriniformes > Leuciscidae > Phoxinus > Phoxinus phoxinus. The sequence goes on from NC_136894.1 coordinate 6,909,690, forward strand.
CTATAGTCAGTTTTCTACCTAGACAGAATTTAAAATTCATGATGTAACGGAAGTATCAACAGATAATTTTCTTCAATATTGTGATGTACATCCCAAAATTAAATTGACAATGATTGGAGCATTTCTTTTGGATATATTTTAAGGGGGTATCACATGATTTTTTTTTTACTTAAGCAATCCTAAAAATCATTGCAGTGAGCATGGATAATAAAATGTAAAAAATTATCCAAGAAGTTGAGAACTTAAATACTTAAATATACACTTAAAATTGGGTATTTTACAGAGTATTTGCATGGTCCTTGTGGTTTCATGCTTTTAGACTATCACACCGTTAGCTTAGCCACTGCTAACATCAAACTCCATTGGAATCAATTGTGAGTTCGGCAGGGCCAACGTCACTTCATTCTCTGTCTATTGAGATTACCAAACTGTGCGGTTTTCTGAGGCCTGTATGATGACTGTGAGGTGTAAGCTCTTGTGGTAATAAGTGTCAAGCCATTTACTCGAATTTGCTCCCCATCATCAGTCAAAGAGTGTGAAATGAAACACGTTTTCAAATCCCAAACTGTTACACGGATTAAGCAAAACAATGTCATGGCTTTCCGTCCGTCAACCCCTGGCCTCAACAGGTTTATTATTTTGTCTTGATGGGTTGTGTAGAGCATGTGTGCTAATTTACTGTATGTTTAAGAGGCATAGCAAGGGAAAGGGTTGTTTGGAAACACTTGATGAATGTAAGAAAGGCCGTAGAAGATGGGCTGAAGGGATTATGGGTGTTTTGGTCATAAGGGTTATCAGTGTTGTGTGCATATTTTTGATGAGTGCCCAGAGCAGGGTGTGTGATGGGGGAGTGCAGATGGTCATTATAGCCACAATGTTTAAAAGCTCCACAGCCATTTAGGACCATTTATCCCCTAGTGATGAGTTTTCCCACTGTGCTCACCCATCGATAACTCATCTTTCCGTCCTTCTTTTTTTTTCAGGGCTTTTTATGGCCCTAAAATTCCTCTGCCTGATCAGCAAAGTATTATATCACTGCTTCTCCACTCTGAATAATTTAGCCCGCACCACTATTTTTCTTCTTGCTCAACCTCACTCCCCTTTAGTATTTGCACCTCTTTGTTTTATATTCTCTCTCTTATGTATTTATTTTTTACACATTTTTTTGGTCATCCTCTCTCTCATTTTCCACTTACATTTCTCCAAAGGTCTTTTTATTTAATTTAATTTTTTTATGGTAAAGGAAGTAGCATTTAAAAGACAGAACTCTGAAAAGCAAGCGGCTGAGATGTGACATCAGGAACCTCCGAATGAGCTTCAGGATAAATGACTCGGCACATTTGTTGAAATGTTGGCTAAACAGAAATAATGGCCTAATTGTTTAAGAAAAGGAGTATTGCTGTAGATTGGAATTAGAAGTGAATAAAATGGGAAGACCTCTTTGTGCTCCCATCTCTTAGAGTTTTTGAGCTGTGGGGATAGTGGGAGGTAGGAGGGCACAGGAAGTCGGAGTGTGGGACTTCCTGTGCTTTGGCTTTTGAACAGACAGTTATCACAAACATTTCATTATATTGTATAGGCCTATGTTCTGTCAGTGGCTATTTATTTATGCTTTTGTTTATGCGTTTATTTGTTTAATTATGTTTTTATTTATTTATGATTTTATTTACATAATTAACTTTTATGTTTATGCTTTTATGTTTTATTTGCCTTTTATATATTTATTTTTTATGCTTTTGTTTAACATTTTTATTTATTTCTATTTATGCTTTTATTTAGATTATTGGCTTTTATGTATTTATGATTTTTTTTAAAAACTTATTTATGCTTTTATTTATATAATTGGTCTTTTATAATAATAAAAATAATGATTTATTACATTTATATAGTGCTGTTACGCAACTGCTCCGACACTTGGGTTGAAGAGCCAAACGCCGCTTTATGGGGGGTAATCCACAATCATATTCCATATAACAGGCATAAGGTCAAAACCACAGGACAATCGAGATAATAACAGAGTCCAAGACACAGGCAAACAAGCAAATCCAGGGAGATGAGCAGAAGATAAAAAAAAAACATGACACAGAAAATTAGAACTAAAAAAAACATACAAGACTTCGCCAAAAAATATTATTTTTTAAATGTATCACTTTTGCTTGCTTTCATTTGTATCACTTGTTTGCTTAAATGTATCACTTGTTTGTTTGTTTGCTTATGAGTTGGTATGCAGGTTGCATACTTCTAATGTTGCATGTGCCAACCAAGCAACTGATAAAGAGCAAATATGTATTAAAGGTATTAATGTGAACTGTTTTACTATTCATATATTCTCAAAGATTACAATATAAATATTTACAGTAATATTAAGGCTAACTTCCACAATATTTAAAAACCAATAGGTGCTATTTGTGCTGACATTGTTTGTGCTGACATGAACTGAACCAAACCAAACAGACTAATGAGGTATCACCATGGAGATGATATTTGATTTGAGGACTTTACACAGTACAGACCTTTCTAGATATCCTTCACTACCAATGCTGCCGGTGCTTCATCACATATAACAGGAGATCAAAAAGAGGTCTTCCATTCTGGATTCTCTCAATTGTGATTTATGTCTTAGAAAGCCCAGAGTCTTGCAAGATCGTATACCCCTTTGACCTAAAAAAGCATGTATTTGGCGTAGACAAAGAATGGCACTCTATTTATGGGTACCATATCACATGCCTTATTAAAAATTATTTGAATGAGAATAAATGACTTTTAAATTGTCACATTATATTACTAAAGTCAAAAATGGTCAAATTAAAGCATCTCCCTTTTTTTCGTTTAGTCTTAAGTTGGCAAGCCAGCAGCCAGCTTGTTAGCATAGCATAGTGCTAGCTGGTTAAAAATATATTTCTGATTAGCTACTACACGATATCAAACAACGCTCCCTGTATTCGAACTGGCATTGAGAAAGTGTGGATAGGATCTTATACGACACTGTAATGCAGTTCCTCACAGATGTTTCTAGCAGATGGCCGAGGCCTCGGTTGGCGTGTGTAGTTGCTTTCCTTTCTGTGTGTACTCTTAAGTCAGATACATTACAGTAATCCAGTCTCAAGCACTAAACCTCTCATCATACATATTACGAGCCATGATAGACTTGCACTATCTTCCCATCATGGTAGCAGTGCAAAAATAGCTCTGGTAGCTGGGCGAGAGGTGTTTGAGTGGAAATGTGTGTGGGTAGGCGGAATGGAGAAGCATGCGTTTATGAAGGTTGGAAATAATGGCAGGAGAGGATAATTGGACGGCTTTTACTCTGGACGTTAGCCACTCCGAGGCGCTCCAGTGGGTGCATAACTGCTGCCACCCAGGAATGCTCCGAGTCCTTGAAGACTAGAGAGTTACGGCAATGATTGTGTTGGACGCAGCAGTCTGCGCTGAGAGCACCATCAATCCAGTTCACCACACCTCATACCTCTGGCCTACAGGTGGACTCTGTTCTGTCCAGACGGAGAGATCCTCATTCACAACGTACAAAAGAACCCAATTATTAATGGACATTTCACATATAGCTTTAGACGAGCTTGCAGATTTCCAGCCACCCCCAAAGAAACAAGCTGTCGATTCATTCACCTCAGATCACATTTACACCGGAATATGTCATATGATTGATAGATGCATGCACACAAAACATATTCCTCACTCACCTTTGCACTTTCTCTATAATTTATTCCCTAATGTTTTCACTCTGCTTGCTTGTCAGAATCCTGGCCCTGCATCCGTTTTCCCCTCTCTTTATTTCCTCTCTCCAGGGTGTCCTTCTTCCTGCTGGAATATGGCTGGCTCAGCGATTCCCACCTTCATCCTTTGAATGAGAATAGTGAAAGGCCAGCCTGCTTTAGTTTGATGCTGTTAACAAAACCGCAAGCAGGTGGTATTGGTTGCATTTGTTGTTTTAGCATTTCGTTCCATTAGCGTTTAGAAGACACAGTCTAATTCAAAGTGTCTCAACTTTTAAAAAATCCTCGCACAACCCCAGCGCTCTGTTTCATTCAGTTGTGCTCCGTCTAGCGGTTTGGTAGGGAAAATGCAAGTCACACATATTGCTTTCAGTTGTTGCTTTACATTTGTGGTTTAATTTGAAAGTTTAAGTCTTGAATTTTGACATTTACCTTTAAATGTGCAAAATATTTGGATATAGTCCTAATTTGGACGGTAATTGTTTCTCAAATGGACGTCTGTAAAACTAAATTAGCATGGCACCTCAGTGATAAAACTAGTGCATAGGATGGTGCTTTCTTTAAGGGGGAAGAGCGAGTTTTGTGATCCTACGAACCTGGCAACGCGCTGCTGATGCTGTCATTTTTTTTTTATGAACTTAATTTTATTTAGCAAGGATGCATTAAAAGTTATCAAAGGTGACTGTAAATACAACTATTTCTTTCAATAAATGATATTCTTTTCAGCTTAAAGCTAGAGTAGGTAATGTTGGAGAGCTAGCCAGATTTGAAAGTGGCACCTCTTCTAAGCTCCGCCCCCTCCTGTCAGTGCTCCGTCCAAAGCTACGCCCCCCCACAAACATGAACGCGCATCCACATTTGGAGTCAGCTGCATGTACCTACCAGACCAGTGATGCGCGGGTTGATCCAAAATGAGCGGGTGCCTGCGCCCACGGTTACGAGTCATCCAAAAATATTTTTAATGATATTCGGGTCGCGGTCGGTCGGGTCGTTTACCTTTGTAATTTATATAGTACTAGACACAATGTTCCATGAAATACATAGGTCTACACTTTATTGGCTGAATGCGCGAGGATGACGCTCGAGCAGTCTGCAGATGAAAGTGGGAAATCCTTATTTACCTTTTGAATGTTGAGCGCGTTATTAACTTTTGAATAAAAGCTGACGCGGGACAAAATGCCCGATTTCCCAACACGTTGAACTGAGCAATGCCATTGTGCCATTTTAATAGGCTACTTTTAAACGCATATAGCTCAGTAATGTCAGTTTTATGTAGCCTATTTGCTGAGAGGGGGCGGGATTTTTGTTGGGAAAGTCCGGGGAGAGACGCACACGTCGATTAGACTGGATAAACGCATGCAGCATCTTAATTGTTAAGAAAATGAAACGAAATAAATGAATAAATCAAGCCTTTATTACAAAACACTAGGCTATATCATACAGCATTCTGAAAAATGCGCACCCCTAGTTCCTCCGTCTATGGCCCATGACGCGATGAGCATTTACTATAGCTACTTTAAAAAACGCGGGTCAGGTACAATATTTTCTTTCTTTTTTTTTGCGGTCCGAGTTGCGGGCGGGTTAGTTGAAAATGTCGGTCGGGTGCGGGTTGTTTATACATTGACCCACGCATCACTGCTGTGCACGCAGTGGTGCTCGGGCACGAGACATGAAGGCATCTGATTGGTTCTTTACATTCGCACCGAATGGCAGTGATTGGTCAGAGTTTTTTCTGTCCTACAGCTGCTACAGAGGTCAGATTTGTTTCATTCCTTTTTCTGAACACATAATGTATTGACTACTATCAGAATGGAAGGAGCATTTCACCCAGTATAAAAAAAAATGTTTCTGAACAGGATTACCAACCCTAGCTTTAAGCATAAGAGACAATGTTTGTAAAGTCCAAATGGACTATACGCAGTTCACATTGGCATGCTTGCTTTCGCTTCCTTGGAACATGCTGTGCTGATACAGTATCTGCTTCCATTATTATTGGAGCAAGGCCATGTCTGAAATCCAGAGAGTGCCAACTATGCTAATGTGGCCAGTTTAGTGTTAACCCCAGTTATAGTTTAGTGCTGAGAACTGTAGAGTTGTGGGACACCGAGCACTGGTAGCCACTCTGATGTGTGGTGACAGTGGTTGGACGGCGAGGTTCATTATTCACGGCCTGACATTCCATTTAATCACATTTTATTATGAAGCAGTGCAGGACTCAGTAAATCAGCCTGTGCTTGGAGCTCCTGAAGGCTGGATGAGGGCGGGTGGGGTGTTTACGGATGGCTTTAATCAGGGGAATTTCTATAGTGACACCCTCTTCATAACACACACACATTTTGAGAACACGCTCATACTGATACTCACATTTAAACGATGCATACTCAAATATTCAAACACTTACTGTATATTATCAGCAGACTGCATGCAAATAAAGACTGTACGCACACACTAGGGGTGGGCGATATGGCGCAAATATCAGATCATGATTTTTTTTTCAGACAGGATCACAATCCATGATCTTATCATGATTCTTATCTTGGTTTTTAAGACTATTTTGCAAATCACTGTGGCAGTATAGCCAAACTAATTTCACTATTTAAAAAAATAGCCTTGCTAGGTAACAACAGAAAAACGAAGAATGACAGACCATGTAGACCATTAAGTAGTGGTGGGCGATACTATTATTATTTTGTCTTTTTTTATTAAAAATCAGTGGCAGCTGGTGGATTTTAAAATAGAGGAGACACGCTAAATTGTAGTGGTCTGGGCATTCCCTCTCTAGGATTATTATTTTATTATTATTTATTTATTTTGCTTTAACTGCTTTTAATGGCTTTTTCGGTCACTTTTAGACAGAAAATTTAAATAAAATGGCAGGCATACAGCAAGACAATACAAACATAATTTCACTCACCTAGCCTATCACTTGAAGCAAAAATCCATCCTTCTGTCCTTTTAAATGTCCATGTTAGGCCGTTTAGTGAAGCTGATTGCCAATATCCAACTTAGGCGAGGGGGTTTCCTTCATATTTAATTTGTTAGCTACTGTTCGATTGGTAGCTTGGTAAATTTGTTGGCGATCAAATATTAAAGATCTCGGTTACACTTTACTTTAAGGTGTAATTATATATTTAAGTACTGTGTAATATTAAGTAACTACATGCACTTACTATACGGTTAGGGTAGGATTAAGATTTGGTTGTGGGTTAGTTGCATGTAATTATGAATAATTTACTGTTATTACTATGGTAAGTACATGCATTGCAAGATATGTGTCAAGGACACTGTACAATGTGTTACCAAGTGCTCTACTCTCCATAATTGAGGTAGTTGATGATACATTATCAGTGGTAGCAGTTCAAACTAATAAACATAATTTACTTCTCTACGATGATTGGGTGAGGTACCAAGGGAGGCTAGCCTCCTCTGTGATGTATTTGTTCTCAACACTCTAACCGCTAAAAGTGAAATACTCAATGGGGATTGGCTAATTTTGTTAACAACAGAGGTAAAAGTCACTATTTTACCTCCCCCTTTCCTCCTCTATTCCCTCAGACTCACCTTAGCACCGTTTTCCGTGCAGTTGTAATGTCATTGGCAGATTCGGCACGTTAGGGGAAGAGCAGCAATGGTTCTGTCTTCTGTAATATTTCATGGTGTTGTCACAGTTGTGAAATTGCAAGGGCAAATAATAGGGCAAATAATAGGGCAAATACAAAATAATGTAGATATAAATGTGAAGTAAATTGAACTAATACTCTACTAACAATCTCTAATGAGAGTTAGTAGACATTTAGGTTCAATGTTACCTATAGTCAACAGAATGTGTTAAAGGGACCATCAAATAAAGTTAAACCATATTTTCAGCAACAGTAAGTACACTTAATAGTAGTCTAGCATTCAAGTAAGACATGTATTAAACAAATGTAAAAATAAAAAACTACAGACTTCACTGTATGAATGAAATATCCTCTAATAAGCGGAGTTATTCAGTCAAGAGCAATGAGTGATTTTCTCTTTGTCTTTTGTTTTTTGATTAACATTAATGTCACAGACGGCAGCAGGTTTGTTAGGCTGCTGTCAAGACCTAAGGCACGGATTCATGATGCCGAAGAACGGCAATGTCACGTGAGTGTAACCCTACCGCTGCATTGCTAAACATGTGATGTGAATATACGTCTCGTTGTACTGTATTTTGAGACGGAGGCATCAGAACTGCCGCTGATAGAATGTGCACTGTAGCACGATACTATTCTCTCTCTTCAAAAGCAGATCAGGGAGACTTTTTAATCATTCACAATCTAAAATCATGATATCGCACACCCCTAGCGCAATCACAATCAGAAAAACACTGAAGCGCATACGCGCCTCGAAGTTCAATCTGTTTTTCCTCCCTCTTCAATGAACTCTGTAAAGCACCACCTGTTCTCCTTCTCCAGTTGTGTATTTTTTTTATTTCCTCTTCCTTCTCCAGTGTCCCTGCTCTCTTCCCAAAGAAGCACCTGGGATAATTGGAGAGGGAAGTGCTCCTTTTTCTAATAGAGAATTTGGACTGGATGCTGCAGTGCTCATCCATGTGGAAATGTCTCCTAATGGAGGCCGGCTCTAGCCTCAGCACACCCCACCGCTTCCTGTCCAGACCAGTCTTCAGTTCATCTGTTGTGGTGATCATGATAGTGCCTCTTTCTTACCTTCTCTGCTTAGAGGTGATCTTCTCCTGAACTCCTGTTTGGTCAGAAAATGAGTCTCTTCATGGGCAAACCAGAACTATGCTGCATTTTGAAAAATAGTAGTTTACTCAAAAATTGTTTTATGACAAGTCGTGTAATTAATTTGGGGTGAAATACTTGCGTCGTCTTCCATAGTTAAAAAATACCAGCATGTGGTTTTGGAATGCTTTTTTAAGGTTTAAGGTTTACATACACTACTATTTGGGTCAGTAAGTTTTTTTTTTTCCTTAAGGATTTTTGAAAGAATTATCTCATGCTCACCATGGCTGTATTTATTTAATAAAAAATACAGCAAAACAATAATATTGTAAAATATTATTAAAAATAAAGTAAATGTAAAAAGAAGAAAAAAATATTTCTATTTTTTATTTATTCCTGTGTTGTGCAAAGCTGATTTTTTAGCATTATTATTTTAGTCTTCACTGTCACATGATCCTATATAGAAATAATTCTAATATGCTGATTTGATGCCAAGTAACATTTTTTTTCATTATCAATTTTGGTAATTGTTGCACAATTTTTCCAAGATCTTTTCAGGATCTCAGGATAGCAACAAAACATTGCTCTGTTTGAGAAAATCAGACAATGAGTGTTGTCACTTTAAACAATGGCTTTTTGAGTATGAAGTGATTTTTGTTGTCTTTCGAGATACCAGGTATTCACCTGTCTGACTCATCCCCCTCCTGCCTACAGTTCCGCTCAATTAGTTGATCTCTGACAAAGGCATTTAAAATGGCTTAGGCCGCAGCTAGGTGACCGCTTGTTGTGTTCGGGCTGATGGAGATTAGATGACAGCTCTGGGATCTGACTGAAAAGGCAAACTGATGCGAGCCCTGAAACATGAACGCTCAGAGCGTTGCCTGTAGCTAAAGCTGCATCACACGGTTTAACATCCTGCTCTGCTGACACCCTGGAGGACTATATGGGTCATAGTGGTGCTGTGGGGAAATGCGAGCACATACACGCAGTTGTCGAGCACACCTGGCTGCTGGAGGCTCCGTTTTGTTCTAATCTAAAAAAAGGGAAAAAATAGCCCTCAGGATGCCTTCATACAGTATACTACGGATTTCTCCACAAAACAGTACATGGCATTAATGAAGGTTTACCTCGCAGAGAAAACAAATGTTGTTATTTTCCTACATGCAAGCATGTGTTACTATATTATTTATGTGCATGGTTCAGTCATTTATAAGAGTTTTAAGATATTAAGATAAGATATCTTTTAAAAATAGTTTCAAGTTCTTAGAAATGAACTCTTCATACTTATGCTGGTTTCATGTGGTTTAAAATTTTATGCAGAGTAACCATCAAGTAAAAACGAATAACATTGTCTTTATACCTTCCTACAGTATTTAAACAATTTAATGTTTTAAATCAAATTTCTTATAAAGTTATTAATGATTAAATATTACATTTTTAGGAAATCACAGAAATAAAATTAAAAATAAACCTGAACTAACCTTGCCTTGTCTAAAATTGTTCAAATTACAGTATCGTTTAACTTTTTGACTTTGACACAGTCATGAAGATGTTCAAGGGCTTTTCTCCCCTCATAAGATAATACATTTTTTTTAAAGATATTTTTGTTTCAGTTGAGGCTTTTTTCTTCAGTAATATCTGAACAATTTTGCCACCACTATTGGTGTAATGCATTACAAGTAAGTAATGCGAGTTCTGTAATCTGATTACTTTTTCAGGTATCTAGTAAAGTAACACATTACTTCTAAATTCACAACAAATTATCTGAGTTACTTTCTCAAATAAGTAGCGCAAGTTACCTTTTCCTCCATTTATTGACTGACACCTTTTCTGTCCCCATGTTGAGATAAATCGTGTGTGAGGGGCAGAGGCAGAGTTGTGTGCGTTGTGCAAACATAATTGTTATTGAAGTTCTATTAAATGTGAGCATGCATTTACTCATATCATTTGCACAAAAGCAGATTCAGTATTCCTCAAAATAAACAAAAACAATTAAATGCAAACTCAGAATATTACGCAAACCTGCAAAAAAAAAAAAACATTACTTTCTATAAAAATTAACTAAGTAACACAATAATTCACTTTAAGGAGTAACACAATGATATTGCAACATTACTTTTAAAGGTATCTTTCCGCAACTCTGCTTTTCACCATGGCATTTGTAACTTTATTCCCCCCAAAATATCCAAATAAAGTTTAATACATAAATTGTATTTATGCTCATCATAGAAGTCGCTGAACGTGTGAAGTTTATTTTAGAATCAATTAATAGATAGTTTCACGCCATTGGCATGCATACTGCTGAAAGCAGAGTTAATAGCTTACATCTGTAACCTCTGACCTGTGAAATAAGCTCTTTTAGCTGCTCTATTGATTGTGATTTTGATAGGTCTGTAAAGCGTTTATTAGCTACCATTCTGATGATTGGTGCATGAGCCACGGTGTCTCTGGAGGCCCATTCTGTGCAGAATTCCCTCACTTATCACCTGTGCTGTCCTAGTTAGCTTTTTACACCACAGTAAACAGCTTTTAAAGGTTTTTATTTTCCGTTAAAGCTGGAAATTGAGATTTAGCAGTCAGTTTGGCACTCAAACATTTGCAGCTGCCAAGCTCCAGCGTTCGTTTGTATAACAATACTCTGGGTTAACGTGAGCTTTGTTCCTTCTCTGCGTTTTAGGTTGACGGGGTTTCAACTCCCTGCCCCTATAGTCAGCACAGGACCCAGACTTACACTATGGCTGCTGTCAGACTACGCTGTAAGTGGCCAGGGCTTCAAAGCAGTGTACGAAGGTAAGAATCACGTTTTAATCTTCTCTCTATGTCTCAAGTCAGTTCTCTACCGGGAACAGGTTCAATCCCTCATCTTTCGGGCCAAACCCTGTAATTATGTAAAGTGGACTCTTGCACAAGCATGCGTGCCGTAAAAGCAGACTTTTATCTCACTTTATAGGCTAATTGCATTAATATGCACGGTCAATTTAAAGACTGAGAATCCATAAACATATTTCCTCTTGGTTCCATGCTGGCTTCTCGTCATATTTCTTTTGATGTGAGAGCTTTATGACCCAAAAAAGCAGCAATATTAATGCTCGCTTCAGAGCGGCAGCAAGGAGAATGAATCTGCACTAATTAGATTAATTATCTAATTGAAATAGTAGACTGATGGCAGGTGAATCGAGGCCTCTGGGAACTTTCAGTCATCTAGATCTGCACATTACTAATGGAAAAAAAATGTCTGATTCAAATGGAGAACATTAACGTGGTCCATATGGACATGCATTATGTTTTATATATTCAGATCAAGTGTTTCTTTGCATGAATCAATTTGTCTCATGCTGCTTATGGTGGGTAGTCTGTGTTTATGCAAAATGATAAAACCGTTCAAATTTATAGATGGATGTCTTTTGGGGGGAAATGGACATTTGAAAGAAAGGGTTTCTAAATTTGGTATGGACATGGGTGGTGGACTTGAATAGACTAAAACTTGGTCCTTGTCCCCAATGCACATGGCAATGGTGACACCAGAATAAAAATATTCATGATGCCAAAGCTGAAACATGCTTACACTGTCACTGACTACATAAATAATGTACACCCTTTTTCTACTGGTAAAATCAAACATTTGGCATTATCACATTATTTTCAAGGTTATATATAGCCTAGTAGTTTAATGTTGTACTATCACTAAAACTCAACACTGAAACTTTTTTTCCCTCCCGCAGTACACTCGCACTTTCAATGCAGACATTCACTGGATCTCTTACACAGACAAGCCACACACACACACACAGGCTCTCCCGGTGCTTGCTATGACCCACCTCTCCCACTATTAAAGCACTGACATGATAAGAATAAACCATCTAAAAACACCTTGAATAATCATACTACTAAAACTAAATGCGATATGGTGATTTAAGTAATGTTTGCACGTCGTTCACTGAGTGCGTGCTTCATTTGATCAATGCAGTCACAGTTATAATTGCAAAGCATGTCAAAATGGCTGTTCCCAAAATTAAAAGTTAGTTCATTCAAATATTTTGATTCTCAGTCTCTCCACTTATTCACTCTCATGTTCTTCTCGCATGTCAGGCACACATTTTGTGTTTACTTGGGTATGTGCGTCAATGTAAATCTGTTCATCATACAAAGCCCTGGATTTGGATTAAACCATTCTACTATGCCTTTATGGCCTTCGACATCTTTCGACATGAGGGTGAGTACATGATGACAGAATTAAAATTTTTGGGTGAATTATAAATACAGTCAGCTGAGTCTTGGATAACACTAACTCTATATCGCAAATCACATCGTTTACATGACCGATACATATCGTCACTTTCTTTTTATCACGATATCTTGATATAACAACGTATTGTTACACCCCTACAGAGCAGGTTAAGAGGACATAAGCGTCCCGTGCCCTGAGCAATGACCTACACTAGTATGGAAAGGTTTTATCTCATCCATACGGATCAGACTAATTCAGTCTGGCACTGTAATTATGTGCCACTTCTTGTCACATGACCTTCTGTTGTCTGCTGAAACACTGTACAGGAGCAGAATTAAAGAGCGATGTATGTAGCACAGGCCCCTGGCCTGACTTTCAGTAAAGACAGCAGAATAATGAGAAGCCCAGAGCTCTTATCAATAGCCCACGGCAAGACACTCAGCAGAATAGCGATTTCCTTTGTGACTGTCCTTCATAGGAGTGTGAAGCCTTGCTCATCAAGAAGAACATCATTAGCTTACCAAATCCACAATTCTTTTTATCCTAATGATACTGTAATGCCGAGCTTCATCCCTGAATGGGTTTGTTTTGCTATAATAACTGGCTACCTGTATATTATACAGCTTATTATTTCATAACCAAATACAGTAGATAAATACATTGATATACAGAAACAAAACACTAATTTCTGCTGTGCTCTCCGCTCTTTGTGAAGGGGTGGAGCTGAGGGGAAAAGGATAATGATTATAAATGAGGGCTCTGCATCTTCATTTTGCATCTGGATTCTTCCTTTTTATCTTCTCAGGAAAAAAAGCCCCCCGGCGTGATGGTGAAACATTAGGGGCATTATGAGCAGTGCTATCAATTAACACTCTCAATCAAGCCCCAATGCAGCTGCCACTCTCCGTTAAGAGCCACCCGTTTCACAAGCCCTGCATTTTTTTTCCCTCTCTGCTAGCTCTGGTGAGAACCCATCTTGAACTAAAGAAAGAACAATTTAGCTCTGTAATGAAAGTCTGTATGACGGAGATAAACAATCTCCCTCTTAGATGACTGAATAGATGACACAAAATGAGTAACAAACCTAAATGGCATTAAGCCACTTGTGGTTTATTTAATTTGTGGGATGGAAATGTTTATATGCTCATTTATGTTGTTTTTGTTAATGGACATTATATAGCAGTGTAGACTGCTTGCTTTTGGTCTGCTGTTGTTTAGGGCTGGATGAAATGGCTAAAAAACTATGCCTCTGTGTTTTATGTGCTGTATCAATTCTGAAATAGACAATTTTCACACATTAACAATTTCCAATGTTTCCAAGTATTCAAAATGATGCATGCTAAAGTTAAATACAAGAAAAGAATAATCAAGACATGTTCTTATTAAATGAACACAAGGATGAATACAATATATATATATATATATATATTTTTTTTTTTATATGCAATAGAAAATATAGAATATAGAAATTCTATATTCTATATTCAATATTGGATACATTTTTACTAAAATATTTAAATAATAGGCTATATTTATATAAAAATTCCAAATAGTGACTTCTGTGTCCATTTTTGAAGGATAATGTCAAAGAAGCTTGAATGAGTTTTGAACCAGTTCACTGGAATTCATATTTTGAACTTATTCATGGAGAATAATTTTGTTTAAATTATTGTGATAGGCTCAAAAGCAAAATCACTACAAACACATTGTGATCGTTCAATATGTTTCCCAGCCATACGTTAAGAGAATAAATGGCCTCAAACAACTGTGCAATTATTTCATCTCCGCAGGAGTTTGATTGCTTCTCAATAATACTTTGTTTTTATGAGTATATCAGTATCAAGATTTATATCAAACTTATTTATTGTTCCAGTTAATCGGGTTAAAACAGACCATTCATATCCCTGGAAGTATCTTAACTTGATACTTCCAGGGATGAAACCTGAATGTGGGGCGCTCAACCGGATGTGCGACCCATGAGCAGCGTGAATGCCGAACGCTTGTTTGTTTATGTTTGTTTATGTTCTTAAGTACATGTTTACATTGATGCGCACTTTTAAACTTTAAAACATTTTGTCAACCCGGAGCCATGAATTGCATCTACTTGATCGTTCTGATCACACTTCTTAATCGTTTTACCTGGGGAAGCGATGACGACGGCGGGGCTGGTCACAGGATTATTTACTCCCGTGAGCTATTGCTCGAACTCCGTCCATTTGCACCCGCTACTAGGGACAACAGCCCTTATCTGGCTTGCAGCAAGGACAGTGTGGGAACAGAGGATATCGACAAAGCTCCCAAAAATCATCGAAGGAAGAGAGGTAGGAGAGGGGGTGTCCAACGCCGACTAAGGAGATGCGGGTTGGCCGATAGAAGCCGGCTCCCTCCGCTCCCCTCCATTCTTCTCTCTAACGTACAATCCATCCGTAACAAAGTCGATGAACTAGAGGCTCATGCTAAGTTTAAGCGCGACTTTAGAGACACATGCATGCTGGCTTTCACGGAGACGTGGTTGGGAGAGGCTGACAGGGATGAGGATCTGCGCATTAGTGGCTTCGGGTGCCCGGTGCGCATGGATCGGTCACCTGTAACAACAAACAAATCCACTGGGGGAGGAGTCTGCTTCTACATCAATGAGAGGTACTGTAACACCGTTACTGTTCGAGAGGAAATCTGTACTCCTGACCTCGAGCTACTATCTATCTCTCTTCGCCCCTTCTATCTTCCAAGGGAGTTTCCACAGCTATTCTTCACCTTGGTGTATATACACCCGCGTGCAAACGCCTCCTCAGCTGCTCACGTAATCTCAGAAGTGACTAACAGACTCGATGCTATATCACCCGATGCTCCAAAGTTTATTATGGGAGATTTTAACCATTGCCAGATTCACAAGACATTAAAAACTTACGAGCAGTATATCACCTGCGCAACAACTAAAAACAACACCACTCTTGACTTGTGCCTAGGCTCAGTACCCGGCGCTTTTAAATCCATGCCCAAACCTGCTTTTGGTGCATCGTACCATAACAGTGTTCTCCTGATACCTACTTATAGTCCCATCTGCAAGCGACAGGAGAAGTCTGTAAAAACAGTGAAATGCTGGACAGATAATAGCATTGCCAGCTTACAGGCATGTTTTGAATGTACAGACTGGGACGTGTTTTACAGCTCCTGCAATGATTTAAATGTACTAACACAAACTGTGACATCTTATATATCTTTCTGTGTCGATAGTCATATCCCATGTAAAAATATAACAATATTCCCTAACAACAAACCATGGGTTACTAAAGAATTAAAGAGCGTTCTAAATAAAAAGAAACGTATTTTTTATACAGGGAGTAGCCAGGAAAAGAAAGAAATTAATAGAGAAGTAAGGAACGGGATAAGAAAAGCAAAAAGGGCGTATAAAGATAAGATAGAGCACAAGTATAGTAGTGGAGATCTTCGGGCAGCTTGGAGGGGAATTAAAGAAATGTCCTCAGTCACCCAGGGAAATGGAGACAGTAGGAAACCTATAACAATTATGGGGACAAATGACGCTAATCTCCCGAACGTTTTTAATACTTTCTATTCTCGCTTTGAAAAAAATGACCCTTCTAGAAACATTACTTGTATAGGAGAAACAATATTGTCTCAAAATGAGGTCACAATCAGTCAAGAATGCGTTAGGGACCATCTGAAGAGAGTAAATATAAGGAAGGCACCTGGTCCCGATTTGCTTTGCGGGCGGACACTGCGCTATTGTGCTGATCAGCTGAGCAGCGTATTCCAGCACATATTTCTGATGTCACTGAAGTGTAGTGTGGTTCCCACTCTTTGGAAATCCTCCATAGTGATTCCAATTCCTAAAAAGATTAGCAAACCAGGGACACTTAACGATTTTAGGCCTGTTGCTCTAACTTCGTTAATTATGAAGATATTTGAAAAAATCATTAAAAATTGTATGCAAACGTATGTAGAAGAGAGATTAGATCCCCTGCAATTCGCTTATCAAGCAGGGAGGGGAGTGGAAGACGCAAAGTTGTTTATTTTGAACAGCATATACAAGCACTTAGATAAACCAAAATCACACGCAAGGCTTCTGTTTGCAGATTTTTCGTCAGCTTTTAATACCGTACAACCATGTATTTTAATTAATAAGATGTTAAGTGATTTTAACCTGCCTCATCAACTTGTTTCATGGATTTTAAATTTCTTAACCGACAGAGAACAGAGGGTATCAGTAAACGGCAAATTATCAGATCCCTTACTGCTCTCCACAGGACTTCCTCAAGGGGGTGTCCTTTCACCCCTTTTTTTTATTATGTACACAAATGATTGTAGAAGTACCCAGGAGAACAGCTACCTGGTTAAATTTTCCGACGACACTGTGTTGCTGTCACTATTACAGAGGCCATCATCTGATCATGGAAATGCTCTAAATGAATTCATCTCATGGTGCGATAACCATTGTTTAGAACTAAATGTATCCAAAACTAAAGAAATAATTATTGACTTCGGGCGAAATCGAGATACAGTTTTTAACAGCACTATACACAATGCTAAGGTTGAAATTGTCTCCTCATATAAATACTTGGGCACTGTTTTTGATGAGCATCTTAGATTTGATCTTAACAGTGCTACCATTGTAAAGAAAGGGCAACAGAGAATTCACCTTCTTCGCAGACTAAATACTTTCTCCGTCTCACCGGTCATCCTGTGCAGATTTTATCAGTCTTTTATTGAGAGTCTTTTAAATTTTTCTTCAATCTGCTGGTTTCATAATTTGAGCATCAAAGACAGGAATAGCCTGAATAATATTGTAAAGATTTGTTCTAAAATTATCGGTGTGAAACAGAGAGACCTAAATGTCTTCTGTAACCAGCAAATACTGCGGAAGGCAATGAGCATCCTGGCCGCCCCGGATCATGCTCTGGCAGGTGAATTCTCTCTGTTGCCTTCTGGGCGTCGCTACGCGCTCCCGGCATGTAAGACCAATCGTCATTCTAAATCTTTTATTCCTTATGCGATTAAACTCTTAAATTCCGCATAAAGTTCCTGGAGAAAGGAAAAATGCACATAATGATGAACTTGTACTGCTGTACGTTATGTATGTGTGCGATGAACTTGTTACTTGTGTGGATAATGTGTGTGATTTGTATTATTTATTGTTGTTGACACGCTGCTCTTAACCAATTGCCCCGTGTGGGATCAATAAAGTTGATTGAATTGAATTGAATTGAATTGAATAACTTGAGAGACTTCCAGGAATACGAATGGTCTGTTTTAACCCAATTAACTGGAACAATGAATAAGAGAATGAAGAAAATTATGTTAAGATAAGATACAGACATGAAAGTAAAAAATGTACCACCGATTTGCTCTACAAAATGCATAACTGGAATTATGATCATTTTTTTTCTCTGTTGCTTGCAAGTTTGGTGCTTTTACTTCTGAGTCTGTCACAAATCAGTGACTCAAGTTTTACTTGAGATTTTTTTTGATTAAACAGCAGAACCTTTAATCAGGTTTAATCAGCAGTGCCACTGACACGAATGTTTAATCAGCAGTGCAGTTTACAATGACCATTATTACAGCTTTCTTGGGAATAAAGCAGAACATTGCAGAAGTAAGCAGTGGTTTGTGTTGAGAGAGGTGTTTTGGGAGGGATATAGTGCCCCGTTCTTGCGTTTTGGGTTACAGCCAAGCAACTCCACGTAATTTAATGTTTAGCACGACACAACACTAATTAATAGCATTATTCTGAAAGTCACTGTGAATGGACCACTTAACTAAAACGCATCACTATGATGAATGTACTCGCTGGTGTGCGCTGCTGCATGGAGCTGGTTTAAATCCTGCGAACACACATAGACAAACACATTTCACAGTGATATACACTCAGCACCTGCGCACAGATGCTCGCACACGCTCACACACACACTCTCTATTTCTCATCAAGCTCCGCATCTCATCATAATTCATGCTCGATTCCTCCGCACCCCCCTGACAGGACTGAGATCATATCCACCATGAGAGAGTTTAACAGGGGCTTACATGAAAGAGCCGTTTCAGCACTCTTCCCAACACACACACACACACACACACACACACACACACACACACACACACACACACACACACACACACACACACACACACACACACACACACACACACACACACACACACACACACACACACACACACACACACACACCTCTCTGCAGGCGGGAGTGGACTTGTTAAAGAGACCCCCTGCTTTTCTAATCGATATTTTTGCTGAATCAGAGAGTGTGTGTCCGTGCCCTCTGTGGGAGAATGCCGCTGCTTGTTGTCCTCTAAAAGCACACGTGTAGCGCCGCCGTAACTCTCTTAAGTGGATTGGTGAGAGGTGTGAGATTAAATGTATATAGGAGCTGATGGGAACGCGGGATTTTGATCCTCGTTCGAGTAATCACCTAAACATGTTCTCCTCCTTGGCTAGAAACAGCAGTTTGGTACATTTACCCACGCTTATTGAATATATTAGGCAGTGAAGAGCACAACAAAGGTTTCCGGTACATAGCCTGATGTTTCCATTTGCTAGTTTTTCCTGCTTTCACTTGGATTCTTTTATAATATAGCAATGTAATGTAATATAATATTTCTAAATAATATCTGCTAGCCATGTAATTGAACATTGTTCTCTTTTTTTCTCACATCTAGCCTATATGTTGTTCTGTCTGTCTGTTAGTCGTCGTTCTATCTGTCATTGTATGTGGCTTTCTGTTTAACGTTCTATCCTTTCCTTTGTTTCTGTCTATCTACCGTTCTGTCTGTTTGCTGTCGATCTGTATGAATGTTGATTGGTCGGTTGTTCTTTCTGTCATTCCGTCCAGCATTCTGTCTAACCTTCTTTGGTTTTGTCTTTTGTTCTGTCTACCATTCCGTCTGTTTGCCTGTGTGTTATTCTATGTATCTGTCGTTCTGTCTGTCAGTCAGTCAGCCATTCTTTCTATCTATTGTTCTGTCTGCTTTTCTCTCTATCATACTGTCTGCTGTTCTGTCTGTCATTCTAGCATTCTATCGGTCCATCATTCCGTTTATATCCTTGCCATTACATGCCTTTGTCTATTTATCATTCTGTCTGTTGTTCTGTCTTTCTATTGATCTATAGTTTTGTCTCTATCATTCTATTGTCTGTTTTACTGGCAATCATTCTATCATTCTGCCTGTTGTTCTGTCTATCTTTGGTTCTATTGTTTTGTCTGTCTTTGTCGGTTGCTTTTGTCTTTCATTTTGTCTGTCATTCTATCTGTATTGCCATCCTAGGGTTCTTAATATTGAATGAATTTGAAAGTTTGAAAGACAGATTTTTGTTGGCCTGTGTGTCAACTTAAGTCTTATTTTAACATTCATTCCACATACCGGTACAGACATTTCCACCCCTGTTAATGACAGATACTCAAATGTCTTTTGCATATCTCATCCAGTCTGTTGTTGTTGCTTCTAAACTTGCACTGAAGCTTGTGATTTATATATCACCCAAGTAGCCTAAGTAATATTAATAAACAACTTGTCTTCTCTATGTGGTAATAATAAACTTACTCTTATAAGCTCAGAGACATTTAGAATCTGTTGATGTGTTTAATAGACGGTGTCTTAACTTGGTGCCCTGGATATTGACATTTTATTATTTATTTTTTAATTATTTTCAAACAGTAAATTATCCAAATTACAAAGGCCGCCTCTGTTCATTCACATGCATGCACCATATGTCTCTCTCTCTCTCTCTCTCTCTCTCTCTCTCTCTCTCTCTCTCTCTCTCTCTCTCTCTCTCTCTCTCTCTCTCCTCTCTCTCTCTCTCTCTCTCTCTCTCTCTCTCTCTCTCTCTCTCTCTCTCTCTCTCTCTCTCTCTGTAGATGTGCCAAATACAAATGTTTAATGTTATTTTTAGGCAGTTAACATTCTTGCAAATTTGCTCTGGAAAAAGCAGTACTGGTGAGTGGGCGCATGTTGAGCTTCACAAGCGTAGGCGGGATACTGAGGCATTCTGATGTCACTGTCAGTGTTTACACCGTGCTGTCCTCCCTGCTTACGTACCCTACGATGAGTGTGCTTTTCATATGCGTGACAGAAACACAATTAAGTGCTCCTTTTGTACTCTTCAACTCAAACAAATGGGTTTGAAAACCGACCCGCACCCACTCAGGGACTATGTCATGCTGTTGTCAATGAGACAGTCATTAAATATAAGATATGCCAGCAGCCATATCACCCTGTAGCCCAGACTGTTTGCCCACTGAAGCTAAGCGGGGCTGAGCCTGGTTTGTACTTGGATGGAGACCTCCTGAGAAACCGCTGAGAAAACTGCTGGAAGAGGTGTTAGTGAGGCCAGCAGGTGCGCTCACCCTGTGGTCTGTGTGGGTCCTAACACCCCAGTATTGTGAAGGAGACACTATACTACCAAAGAGCACCATCCTTCAGATGAGACGTTTAAACCGAGGTCCTGACTCTCTGTGGTCATTAAAAATCCCAGGATATCTTTCGAAAGAGTAGGGGTGTAACCCGGCATCCTGGCCTAATTTGCCCACTGGTCCCTGTCCATCATGGCTTCCTAATCATCCCCATATACTGATTGGCTTCATCACGGTCTCCTCTCCACCAATAAGCTGGTGTGTGTGAGCGTTCTGGTGCACATTGTTGGTGGTTGAGGAGATTTCCCTGTTCTATGTAAAGCGCTTGAGTACCCAGAAAAGCACTATATAAATGTAACAAATTATTATTATTATTAAAACATTTACCCAATAATCAGTGAAGATGTCATTTTTGAGAGGACTCTGAACCGTTGGTACTGTCCTTGGTTTGTTCTTGCATGACTGACAGCAAGATAACAAATGGGTTCATCTGTGGACTTGAGGTGGATTTTACTGTTGTTGAATAAATGTATTGTCTACCCAATGAGTTTCACAGTGACAGTTGTCTTCTGAAAGCGTCCGTCCATCCGTCCGAAAATAATAATCGACTTCTATCTGCCAGCATTTTAATGTTAATAAGTCAGAACACCAGAAAAAAGACTATCAGGGAGAGATCATCTGTGTACGGCAGTGTAATTAGCAACAAAAAAAAAAAAAAAAAATCCCTTACAGACGCCACTGATAAGGATGTATTTAACACAAGTGTGCTTATACTGTGTGTAGGCAGAAAATCCTTCCTTTTAACCCCCCATTGTTGGAGCAGATGTGTGCGTGTCCATTCACTTTCATTTCATTACAATTTAAAATGAGAAGATTTATAAAAAATGACATTTTTATTACATTAAAATGTTTGGATTGTGCTAACTGAGATGGGAGTTGCAGTATTTGCTGGTCTTTCCATCTGTTGTTTCAGTTGTTCTCCGTTCATTCCTTCCCTCTTGTGAAAATGTCATGGGAGTATTACGTGTTCAGTTCATGACAATTAAACGCATGGTTTGCGGATTGCCCAGCGGATTCAATTATCAGCCTCACTTTAATTGTAGTATTTAGCACTTTGCAATAGGAAAATGTGTACCAGTAAATATACAACATTCAGCAGACCACACAGTTGTACGTCTTGTTACCATGAGCATTAATTGATTTTTCAGTTAAATGTGGGATAGAGTGATGCCACAGTATGCAGCGTACAGGAAGTGCTCTTCAGGGGTGTGCACATTTTACCTTGTATTGTAATTGAAATTTGAATAAGTAAATTCTGAAATTTGAATAAGTAAATTCTGAATTTTGTCCAACCCTGGTGCAGATGCCCCCCCCCCCCCCCCATCTATCTCTCTCTCTGGCTCTCTTTCTCTTTCCCTTTAATATTCCCTTTCTTTCCTCTCAGCCGCACACCTTATTGTTGCTCTGCTGTTTAAATTTCGGAGAGCAGAACAGAACTTGAGTGAAGATGATTATTAAGAGGATCTATTAGGAGACCCCGGCTCTGCATTAGTCTCAGATGTACATAATGGCCTCTCGTCTGCGAAGAGCACCCATAACTATTTTGATGGCCTGTGATGAGTTTTGTATCTTCTGAAGTGTGTGGTCCTCTTATATCCAAAGTGCCAAAATGCCTGTACCTAAATAAACAAAGCACATAATGGCATGGTCTACACTTTGGCTCTTCACTTTTGGTCCCCATGGCAACACTTTGAAATGACTGAATACCTGGACATCTTCTACAGTATCTCTGTCTATTTTGTTGCAATTTCCTTTTCGAAAATAAATACACGCAAAACAACTTTTGTCTCCCCTTCTATCGAGTAGAGCTTCATCTGTTCATTTATTTTCTTTGCTCCATTGGCTAAATTGTTGCGCTGTTGATATTATTCACGTTACAGACATTTTCTTCTTCTTCTGAATTATATGCGGTGTTTTATAAAATGGCTCATTAAAGCAGTATGCAGGATAATTCACCCAGACATTAAAATTCTGTCATTTACTTGCCCTCATGCTGTTCCAAAGTTGTATCACTTTCTTTCGTCTGTGGAACACAAAATAATATATTTTGAAGAATCTTGGTTAAAAAATGCACTGACATATTTCTCAAAATATGTTGTATGTTCCACAAACAAAAATACAGGTTTGGAACCACAAACTACCTTTTGAACTAACTTTTAATTGTAGATTAAGAGCCCCATGAAATCCCTTTTATTTTCCCCTATATTCTGTTTTCTTGTTATTTGTTGGGCATTCTGTGTTTTGATTTAATACAGATTTATATAAACTTTAACAATTTAACAAAAAAAGCTTTTTTAACATGTAATCAAATGAAAATATACCAATTAATTTACAAAAAAACATTGAATTTTTTTTTTCAAATAAAAAAACATTGATGGAAATATATATTGGTTGTATGAAATTAATTAGAAATAATAATAATATTATTGTTATTTTGAGAAGTACATTTTAGTATAAAGTAGCGATATCTTTTTTTGTCATAATTTTTTTATGGTAATCCGAACTTTTATTTTGATACATTTTATTTATTTATTGTTGTGAAACTTTAAAATTTTCGGTTTCATTTTCAGTTTGTATTTAATGGTAGTTTTTCTCTAATGAAACGGTAAAAAGCTTCTGAAGTGACTCTCAAAGCATCACTGGAAATTAAGTTCATGTGTTCATGCCTTCGTATAGTGAGACGGCAGATGCTTAAAGCACTGTGAGCGTCACATGTGTGAGTTTGTGTTTCAGACGAAACCACGCTGTACATTCACAGACACAAGTAGAAATCACTTACTAGCGACAAGCACTTATTTATTTCTGCTGTGTGTGAGGCCGTTAGATTAATCCATATCGAGTAAAAATGTCCAGAGCTTTTCATCTTTATCAACGTAAATTTTATCGCGATCTCGATATAATATCGTTTATTGCCCAGCCCAAACAGCCCTAGGTGAAACGCATGAGGGTGAGAAAATTGTGGAAAGTTTTCATTTCATGGTAAAGTATTACATTAAATACGCCTCTTTTCAGAAGCACTTATAATCGTGAAGTTCAGGGAATCACAGGTTCAGTGGTCCTTCATAAGCCCCCTCACTGTTAACAGAGGTGTATGAGCAGCTCGGGTGAGGAAGATCAAAACCCAGTCAAGCAAGAGGAGTAATTGAAAAGTGAAACACACCCTTTAAATAAAAGTGTTTGCCAGATGAAACCATAAAGACAAAACCTTAGCAATGGTTTGGATCCCTTCCCAGCTGCTAAATGTTCCCTTTTCACAGGAGACCAACTGCTAAAGCTTCCTTTTAGCAATGCTAAACTCAGTACTCTTTCCGTGGTGTGTGTGTGTGTGTGTGTGTGGCATCTGAAAAAGGAAGGTAAATGAGCTTGCACACATAATCACACAAATTTAAATGTGTGTGTGTGTGCGTGTATGTGTATATATATATAATAATCTAGAATAAGAATTAATTAAACACCCTAGGTGTTTTAAATGAGTTTTCTTCCAAAAAAAACGATATCCTTGTTTAATGTAATGCTGTAGTGTAATCACAACAGTAATTTGTTATAATAATGTTTGTTATTATTAAAATAATTACAATATTTATTTAGGCTACATTAAAAACAAAAATTAAATTAATTCAACAGAGGACAAGGGATAGAGGTAATCTGGATTTGTTCCGTATTGTTACTAAAAATACAAATATTCAAAATACAAAAACAAATGAATAATGACTAATTGACTGAAGTGATTCCTATGCAGTTGCCTAGCATTAGTGTGTTTGCATTTGGGTGGGAAAAAAATACAATGTATCATATGTTTTATAAAATGTATCTGTCAGGGTTTAGCAGAAGTCAGAAATAGTCTAAAAAAGTCTAAAATACGCAATATCAATTGCTTTATACATATACGTATCTGAGTATTCAAGAGTATGTTTAATGTACACAATATGCATTTTTGTGATAATAATGTGATGCTTTATTTACTGTCACTGCTCTTGGTATTAAGTCACTCTTTTTTTCCCCCACATCACTAAATATGATTACAAACACTCATATCACATAACTGTTACTCCTGCTATATTTATTCAAGTTTTATTATTTCCCCTCTCGACCAAAATAGACTCACTTATTTGATTTAAATGTGACTAGTTGCTACAGGCATGCATTAAGCGGTTCAATGTATAAATAAAACACACACACACTTAGGACACTTACATTAATGTAGTGTGTTGGTGACATTAACAGGCATATTCTTCCAAGGCTGAAAAAAGGGCACATAGACGCTCCCAGTCTGGAATTAATGCAGTAGGACACTTATTAGCAGCCTTTTCTGCCTACATCATACAATGTGTGGCTTTCATGTGATTTCTAGCAAAAGCCCAGGGCCTAAATGTAATTATGTCACTCACTCAATTAATCTTTCACCTTTGAAACGGCGTCTGTGCATATACTTTTCACTTTAATAACACTGCTGCCTCATTATTACAGCTCAAAAATGTGAATGGCTTCAATTTTAATGTGTTGGTGAGTTTAAAACGAGTTAATT
The DNA here is from genome assembly GCF_949152265.1 of Phoxinus phoxinus. NCBI lineage: Eukaryota > Metazoa > Chordata > Actinopteri > Cypriniformes > Leuciscidae > Phoxinus > Phoxinus phoxinus. Next base: position 6,935,324 of record NC_136894.1, read on the forward strand.
GCTGACACAAAAGAAAAACTCTTAAATCATCTCATGCATCAACTATAATTAAACAAAATTTAACAGTCCTTGCTCACTTTGTATAGAAAAAAACCCCACCACTTATATGCAACTATTTCAAAATACAAAATATATGCAAATAATTTCATAATTATTTGTATAATAATATATCTAAAAATGATACAATTGTAAACGTATTATTTATTCATTCTTTGTTTGCATGGAAAAGTGCATGTTTGACATTTGAATTGTAATGTAATTTTAATAACTAAAATAAGGATGCATTTTAATAATATTAAAACACACACACATATACATACATATATATATTTGTTTGTTTGTTTGTTTATGTTACATAACTGCTCTGAAACACACAGGTTAAGGATCCAAATGCAGTATTTATTAAAGGGTAATCCAAAGACATAATCCAATATACAGGCAAGAGGTCATAACAATCCAAACAATAACTCTCTCTCTCTCTTTCTGTCTCTCAGCAACCGTTATAGTTTGTTTGTTTGATTTAGTTGGTTGATTGATTGGTCGATTGCTCAATTCATTGATTGATCGCAATTGAAATCTATTTCGCGAAAGGGGCATATTTGAATAGGCAAATTCATCTGTTTACCTATAACTATATCTGTAGCTCCATAAATAATATAGAACCATTCTGTATAATTTCTGTTTGGTTGAGTTGAGGTTAGTCTGGGCAGCAGCTGATGGTTATGTAAGGTAGATTGGCATGTGATCCATAGATTGATTGTTTGAAGATGACCTCCTATTGTAGGCCACTTCTCAAGCCTGACCCAGATCTTCCCGCAGAGCTGCAGATGAAGGATGGCATTGTTCTTGGCAGCAGGCAGCCAGTGGCGCTTCCCACCTGCCCCAATCCTGAGAGTCTTCTGGATGTGTTTGCAGAATTAACTGGGCTAATGGTGTGTGGCAGCATTGAGGCCTACAGTGGACCGAGATGAGGCCTGGGGCAAGATACGGACATTATGGGTCACAGGAAGTGCCTGATGTGCTCCTATTGAGGTGCCACATCAAAGTCCTGTCCTGAAACAAGATCTGCAGTTTAAATGGCACGTTAGACACAAGCCCACGGTCATTTTGTGATGATATATCATTAGTAACATAAGAGACGGACCACTTGTAAAATTAATGGGAGAAATTGTAACATTTAATATGGTGTTTATAGAAATGGATTTGAGTTAAATACACTATAGCCTCTTTTTTTTTTATTAGCTCAATTTAAATGAGTCAATACATCGTCAATCCTTCTTCCAAACCGTGTTGATTCACTATGGTAAGCCTATTAAAAGTGTTTATATTTTTGACCCGTAAGGATGTTTTTTGCGGGAATTTGCGCACATACGTTATTCGCTCGTATGTGTCTTGTTAATATATCTGTAAAATGATAACTTTGACTTGTACTGTATGTGGTGTGGGAGTGGCAGAGGGCACTGTGCTGAAATTTATTTTCAAGGAAGTACCTTGTCTATTACATTTACTTTTACATGTAATCATTTAGCTGACACTTTTGTCCAAAGCGACTTATAAATGACAACAATAGAATCAATCATATCAACAAGAGGGCAACAGTATGTAAGTGCTGTGGCAACTCCTAGTTAGTCTAACAAAGTGCACGTAGCAAGTTTTCTTTCTTTGTTTTTTCTCAGAGGGTTGTATGCGATTCAGATTTCACTGTGCCCTTTTATTTTATTTGGAATATTTCATCATAAGCCAAATAAATCATGAGATTTGGTTTCATCGCTGTGCAAATGGTTGTTTCTTACAAATTAAAACAACATGAAGGTGAGTGAATGATGACAGGATTTTCATTTTCAAGGCTCAACAACAAGGATCTTGTTCAGATTTTTTTTTTCCTGTCCAACCCAATAAGAAAAATTACGTTTTTTTTTTTTTGGCATACATTTTTATATTTGGTAGAATTTTTTTTTTAATGCCATTTCACTTTTTTTTCCAAAAAGAAAATATGCAACAAAGTGATTACACAGCTATAAAGTAATTCAAGTTATACTGTCAAGTTAATCTGACATGAACTGTCCCATAGATATATTTGTTTATTTTTTTCAGGCTAGACCAGCCAATGTGCATGTGCAGTCATAAGCGTACCTCTCATAGCACTGTTTCTATGGCAACCAAAGCTTTTTATGGCAGCTGCAGTGAGGCGATGACTTTACCATCAGCGATTGGCTCTGTTGTTAAGAAAGGCAGGACTTATTCCGCCATATTGCATGTTGCACTTTCTCCCATTCATATTAGTATGAGTGCACTGTCTTTTTATATATAAAGTATTTGTTGGTATGCATTTGCCCTTATTGGTTATGCCCCGTCCTTATTGTTGAACCCATGTTACAGGGCACAGGGCACTTTAAAAAGCATGTACGTGGCTATCGTTCTCTCTCAATGGAAACCCAGAAAGCCTGCCAAATTGCTTTTGCTTAGTTTCTCTGCTTTCCTGGAAAGGAGTGGAAATACAGTAGTAAGAAAGAATAAAACAAATAAATGAATTTGACTTGAAGAAATCTCTTTGATTTGGTTTAAGGCATTAGAGTCGTTCAGTGACCCTTGTGGATTCTTTCTCCAAAAAAACATTCTGTAACATTGCTAGCAGGATAGTTTGATATTATTTCCCCCCCTCCAATCCTTTTTAGAGTTCCATGAGGATGGTAATGTTGACGGAAGGCTAATTATACCACAATGAGGAAGCTCTGGGAAAGCGTCCAATGTCCACAGACGTTCTTACACGACTGACTTTACAGTTGTTTGTAGCTGAAAGTCTTTGAGCGGTGGAACTGAAGCCATAAGTACGTCAGAAAGAGCCTCATCCACTTCTGTGCCACTCATTCTCTTTGTGCATGGCAGTATTTATTCTCTTGTTTAGAGACCTCCCATTATTTGATGATTTAAATATGTTGGAGTGGCTGCCCATCTTGCGCTTTTGTCCTTGAGTGCCTTTGTCTACCACTTACATCAAGATTCACAAAATCAAATAGCTTATTACGTTTATGTGTGTGATGTGCCGTCTTGTGTGTGCAAATGTTCAGGTACACTGGCTGAAATTTCTGGATGATGTCTCCTTATTAAATACTTGTTTGCTAATGTGAAACAGTAAATGAATTGTATGTGTAACTCTATTCATGGCCAAACCCTCTTTTGATCAATATTGTCCACAAATTATTTTTGTTTGTTTGTTTATTTATTGTTCTTTTTTTGTTTCATTTTAGTTCTTTTTTTCTTTTTTTTGCGTTTTGTTTTGTTTGCATGCAATTATTCTGAAATTTAGTCCAAGCTGTGATTGTAGCAGTTACTCCACATGCTGTGATTCTTTGAGTTAGATGCAAATTTGAGATATGTTCTCTCTTTACTGTGTCTACAGTATCAATATTACAATGCCATCAATTTACAACTTTATTTTGAACCGTAGAGTTAGACCACCCTAACCTGCCAGTTTTCTGGCCACATCATCACTCCTTTTTGCAGTTTCAAGAGCCTAAATCTATCACAGAGACAGATGTGATTGCTGAGGACACCCATATCAGTGATATCTGACAGTTCGGAGGGACCTGGTAGAGGCATGGTTTTCCAAAAAAAGCTCAAAGCACCTTTATATCCTTTTGCCAAAATGCATTATAAAGAAGCTGAGTGATAATGGCTGAGAGAAGCTGATCTGATAAATCTGGAGAGTTTACAAGACTTTTATCCTGGGTTGCTGTGTCATTTAAACCCCACAGGATGCTGCCACCATATGTGACGTCTTTCTTTTGCATACAGGACCCTTAGTAACTTTCATGACTCACAGGATGACGCAAATGACTATGCATGGGGCTACTTGTTTATTTTTTTATCTTAGGGCATGAATATTACAAGTCCTTCATCCTGAGATTTGTGTTTCATTTAGAGCTGCACCTATATTAACATTGTGGTGGCATATAAGCCAATAATTATTTAAATGTTATTATGGCTGATAAATGGTCGAATTTGGGGAAGCTCGTGTTTTTTATTTCGTTACAAGGTGGCAATGCAACATGAAAATTCTTACATATAGCCCCTTTAAATATCCAGTATCTAAAGAAATGACTAATATCATCAGATAACCAATATGGTAGAGACATAATGGGAGTGTGATATGTTACACTAATTTGCTTATAGAAAATATTGCCCTGTGGTTCTTGTTTGGGGAATTGATTCATATTTTGGAAATATTTAGGACACTGTCAAAGGCCTGAGTATCAAACGTGTCTCAAACGTGACTGAGTAGAAATTTAACTGATATCTTGTTTGTTATTCATTTGGGTGCAATGTTCTCTTTAATCATTTGCTTAAGCTTATAATTAAAGTATGCCGCAAGCTTAGCAGTAAACACTCTTTATTAATGACTGATGTATTAGCGGTGGTTCAATAAGGAATACTAATACAAACATGTGAATCCTTCTTTTAGCAAGGCTTATGTTTACAGTAGGGTCTTTATGGAGGGGCAAAATGCAAACATGGGATTTATCCTCCGAACAAAGTTTGTTTCCTCAGAAGTCATAGTTCCTGCAGACTTTAGCTTCTTCTTTTAGCATCAGTTAGAAATCATGCCTAGTGGCTTGTGACTAAATGTTTCTGACAGTTAATTACCCTGAGACTTTTTTCTCCCCCTTTTTTCTACCATCCGCAACCTATATAGCTAATGACAAGAACGAGGCTCGTGCTGCTTAACTTTACGGTGCCCTAGATATTTTTTTCAGGACAATAGTGTTCATCATTGATCCCCAATTTTTGTTCCATTTTGTTTAAGATAATTGTTTTAACAAAATTATCCATTTGCAATACCATATTTCCTTCACATTCATAACGGCCAATGTGATTGATTGGCTTAATTTCCATAATTCATGGTAATTTTGCCTGAACTTAGTATGCAAATTAAAATGAATGTAGTTTTTCATATTAATATATATAATGATGTTTTAAGGTGTCAGATTGTGAAATACACAGAGTCCTGGGAAGCTAATGCTTCAGTTCTGATTCTGCAAAACATACACATACCTTCATCTGCTTGCATTAATATTTTAGGCCAATTCTCAGTAGTCTCTTAAGGAGCATTTGCTAAGTGACTGGAGCTAAAAGCTCTTCTGACAGTTTCTGTTCACCCAGAGTTTTCTGCCGCCGCCTTTGCTGTGCACTCACTGGCAGCTTTTCTTCTGTTCTTGCTGCTTTTCTTCTCTTAGTTGTTTGTGTTCAGGGTCAGTGGTTCGTGAAGTAGGGTCTTTGGTGAGGTTGTGTTTGTTTTGAGTCGTCAATGGTTGAACGGGAAAAAAACTGCTACTATTCAAGAAGTAGCTGAATTGTATCCATTCTGAGGAAGGATGTGATTGTGCTCTCAGTAGAGAATACTTGCATCTGTTTGTGGGTGATAAAGTAGATGGTGACCTCGCTTAAAATGTGGTCAATAGCATTTGTTTGCCTGTCTCTAGCATAGGGTGCTAGTGTGAGCTCTAGCAAGTCTGCCAACTTGCAAAACTTAGGCTGCGTTTACACTTGCCATTAACATGCGTTTACATTTGTTCATATTAAGTAGCCTCTGTATCTGGATAACCGATCGGATTTCTGTTTTTGCATAATATTTAAATTAGGTCTGTAGCACGACACCAAATTAAGAGTACAGATGATACAAATTAAGCAATGTCCCAATTGCTTTCACTCACTCACTTTACTTTCCTGTGCAATCTCCAGTCTTAGATCAAATTACGTTTTTGGAATGAAGGAATACTTCCAGAGTTGATCATACAAAAATAACTGGGTTTAACAAGTCATGTTAAACAAGTCACATCATCGATCATCGGGGTTTAAGGTTATAGCGTGTAATGACGATATCGGAGATTAATAAACATGCTGAAACAATAAAAACATTTAACATTTAAAACACACAAAAAAAGGTTTATTCCCATTATTTCTCTGGCAAAGCAGCGCACGCTCTTCATTAAGATCTCATGATCACAGCTGTGATTGTACAGGCGATCGGCTCGTTCAGATAATGTTGCACAATTAAAATGAAACATGACACACACAGTATCGTGTAAGTCTAAATAAACTGTTTTAAATATTGACGTTTATTGTAAGGTTGAAATAAGTTTAATCTCGTCTAAACTGCGTCTGGCCATTATTTTCTGACAGCACATAGGGAGACTGGGCGGAGATTTATATGACGTCCACCTGTGAATGCAGACACACGATGGCTGGATTGCGTTTACCTTGCACTCAGATCCGTTCACAATGCGTCCTCGACTACCTCTGGACCAGGACACGCTGATCGGATAACATTCCCATCAGAAACGCGTTTACATCCGTCTTTTCAATATGTTATTAATTTCAGTTGTCGCCACAATACTGAATGATTAATAATAACAATGACAATAATAATAAATAACCTTAATACTATATTTTTACAATGTATTTATTATGTATGTAATTTACTTTCAATGTGAAAAAAAGAAATATACAATTATTTTATTTAAGATTTTCCACACTAATGAATGATTAAATCACTTAAAATATACTGAACTGAAGTAATAATACTAGTATACTAATACTATATTTTTAAATTTGATTATTTATTCATTCAATTATTTATTAGCAATGTAAAGAATTATAATAAAAATACTTTTATTTCATTTTTTTTTATTGCAAGTATATTATAGGATGGTGTTTTCAGCAAGGGAAGGCGGAGAGAATATGTGCTTGACTAAGAGAAAAGAGACCAGTCTTAGCCTTAGGGGCAACAGCAGTGTAGTTGCTCAAACATGCACACGCATGACGCATGCACACACAACATAATGTAGAGTACATTAGGTCATGTGTGCATATCTCTCCTCACACTGTTCATGCACAGCAGAGGTTTGGTCATTCCTTGATGTTTTCTTCACATTCAGAAAGGTCCCTGATGCCCCCCACCCCCATCCTGCAACATCAAAGAGACTGACCTGAGCCTGATTCTGCATTTCAATATCAGAGAACCAGAGACTGAGAGAGAGAGAGTGAGAGAGAGAGAGCATCTTTCAACAGTAGAAGTGTTTGTGAAATACAGTTTGAACCCTATATTCTGTAATCTTTGGAAGTTATTTTGACAGAAACCTGCTGAGCTGCTTACAGAGGGTGCGTCTGAAGTCATCATAGGCATATACAAATTACACCTATTATAAAGTTAATGTATAAAGTATAACTAGGTGTATAAAGCAAAAGGTAGAGAACTTAATTATGTCACCTTACAAGGTTGCTGCCTATGTAGGCAGCGAAGCAGCTCACTATAGGTTTTTGAGCTAGTGTTTTTTGCCCAGTTATTAACCTGTTCTTTAGTTAATAATCTAGTATTTTCTTTGTTAGGGGAAAAGGACTAAATGTTGTTATCAATCTCAATTTATTTATTTGTTATTTTTGAAAGTTGTGAAAAAACTATTGTGGAGTTTCTTTTTCTTTTGCTATTTGAACAAATGGGAACAAAAAAATAAAAAAAATAATAGTAATGTAGTCTCTCATTCAATGCTATAGACGTTAACCCAACTATGACGACTTCTGCTTCTGAGAAACCTGGGAATGTGAAAAGGGTCAATTGCCAGGATGTAATATTCCTGTTCTAATTTTACAGCTCAAGTGATTGGCTCAAAATAATTGTCCAAAACTGAGTTGCATTAGCAAAGATTCGAAATTGTATACAACACTTCTAGGTTGTCCATACTGCGCATTCGCAATTGAGATAGCCTTCTCCATGTATTATAGACCTCCTTGATTCTGGTCCACCAGATAGACCAGTATAATCCAGCTTTGGGCCAGCACGCTGGTGTTTTCAGCAGGCTATAATGACAGAAAATAATAGTGTTCCAAATAGTCAGTGCACTCATACACAGAAGTACACTCAGAGCGCAGAAATGTCTTTGAAACATGTATTAGACCCGAAATAGCTGTTTAACATTTATATTGCACCATTCAGCCTGTTAGTAATGACTTTTTCAGCGCTGTGCGCAGTGGTACGCTAATGCTACATGATTCCATTTTCAGTCGTGGCAGGTGCAAATGTAGGTGTTTTTGTCTTCGTAAGTTCCGTATCAGTGTGGAATAACTGGATTGTATGTGCCACCCGTTTGCACGGCCAAACCTCTTCTGTTACGTGCTGTCGGCGGATGTGGCTGAATTGACAGTATGTTGGATAGGCTGAGCTGATTTCTCTCACACTCTCATTAGCCTCAGTAATGGACTACTGCCATTCTTCCCAGTCAACCGCAGGCAGGTTGCCACGTTCAGCTCGGTTTGGCTCTGCTCATTCGCCGCAGCTGTCGTTCACTTTGCATTGTCTCCCCGCGCGTGTCTTGTTATTTGTTTTTTTTTTGTCCTGCGAGTGATGTCAAAGGTAGAGGTAAACAATCTGTCTTCCAGTGGAGAACTTGTTGGAGCCATTTTGAGGAACATGTTTGCTTTCTCCGTCTCAAACAGTAGTCCCCTCTAACTCGGTAATTGTGTTTTGTCTCTTTACACCCATTTTTCTCTTGCTGTCTAGCTCCGAAGAGCACGGCATATGAGATGGGGGGTTTTGTGTTCTCATTAGCTGTGGATGTTTATCAGTCTTTCCCATCTCTGTATCACATATCAGGATTAGCTCTGCCGTACGGCAGCTTAGACTCTCTCACCCGGCTCGCCGTTTTGTCTTACCTCCGAATCGTTGTTTTGTGCGGATTAGACCGCCGTTGTCTTTGGATAAGCCCGCTTTTGTGCTACGGTTTGAGTAGGAGAATGGCAACATCCCGGTCCCGCATGGAGCCTTGCAGAACGGCGATTTCGGTTTGAGTGCCGTATCGACAGACTTTTTCTAAATAAAACTTTGGAACTTCTGGTCTGGTGTCGCATTTCCCAAATGAAATGCCAGAAATGTGTAGAAGGAACACGTTTGAGGTGTCCTGTTGAATAAAATATTGTGACACCGTTGCATCTACATCATCATCTTTTTATAGAAAAGGAATGTGTTGGGATGCTGAACAAATAACAGGAAGAGGAAGGATGAGGCTGGTTTTAAGTGAACATCCTGTCTATAAAGGTTTTGGTGCTGATGGTGTGTGTGACACATGATTTATTCTTAAGCCTCAGCCTTATTTATCCAGTGGAAAACGACATCTTCTGACCTTTATGACATGCTGTATTTTGTGCATCCCAGCCTATGTCAATACAAGAGTGTGATGTGATCATGCAAATTAAATTAATGGAATGTAAACAGGTCTAATTGCATTAGAAATATGCTAACTAATCAAATTAATAACCAGCAGAAATCAAAATCGGCCCAACCTGTGGAGAGGAAATGCATCTATCCCATAGTGGCCCAGCATCCTGCTGTTAAACCATCAGTGGGGATCCTGACAGCCCTGACAGTCTTTCATCCATTTTTTGTACATGCTGTCAGTGTTCCAGTTAATCGCTAACTCTCAGAGCAGCAGCAGATAATGGTCACATGGACTTCTTAGAGTGCTTTCACGATAGAGATTTTGGTGTGGGCCTGAGACTATTTGACAAGTTTAGTTGGATTAAGTTGGTGTGAGTGCAGTTTTTCAGATATCTCAAAACACACGTGTATATTACAGCCTTTCAATTGAATTATCTTCTCTTGTTAATTGATTTGTATTGCTATTAAATACCATTAGGATTCTATTTATGAAAAATAGAAAATGAGAGGAGGACATTAAAAAAATAAGGAAAATAGAGAAATAAAATATGACAAATTAAAACAAAATCTAATAAAGCACATTGTAAACTAAAATAAGGTGAAGAAAATTGCATATGTACCTGACATGTATTATGCATTTTGTTTTCTACTTTATTGTCCTAATTTATGTTGTGCATTTTATTTATTTATTTTTATTATTGTTTTGCCTTTTTTATTTGATTTAATGGATTACATTTTTTATAATTCTTTTTAGATTATTTTAGTTCCATTTTATTTTATATTATTTTATGGCATTTATATGCATCCTGTGAAGCACTACTATGTAAATATTTTTTTAAAAGATGCTATATAAATAAATCAAAACTAAATCCCAATTGATGACTTAATTGGCATCTTTCCCCACTCCTGGTTACATTATTATATTAAAATCAATTTCTCACAGCTTCTTGTCTCTGAATAAATTGCCTTCAGAGAGTAGCTCACATTCTTTAGCTTTCTTGCAGTACTTCCACAGCAGACAAACACCAAGTGCCTGTGCATGTTAAGTTTGAGGGTAAATCCAAAGCGACCACAAACATGAATAAAACATAGAAACCAGCATTTCTGAGTAAACAGCTGCTGCCTAGTTCTTACGGTGGTACAAATGTACAGTATAAAAAAACCCAGTGGGATCAGGAGGGGGGGGGGGGGGATCAAATTATTTTATTTTATTTTATTTCCCACGCAATCGAACCAAGAGCCTTTCCCATACCATTCTTTCCTGAAATAGAAGGCAATCTCGACCAGCTTATCATTTGTCGTTATAATTTTAATGGCCAGTGTGGATTTACACAGGAAGGTCACTGGTGTCACTACTGCTGTGTGCATTATATAGAACTGACGTTTGCAAGGTTAATTGATATAAATAGAGGTTTACCTTTAATGCTGATACCTTTGGAAAAATCTCTAGCATAATGCTATGGTGCAATTCATCAGCAGACTCAATCGATCTGCCCTCACTTTCGCTGTGCACAAGAGTTGGTTTTGTGGACAGGAAAGAGGATTGTTAATTAAGACTCTGTTTAGGTCAGAGAACAAACACAGGGTCAATGGATTGTCTTTTTGCATTTGAAATCACCCCAGTGGACAATTTCCATCAATGCAAGGCTTTCGCAGCGCATTTTTGGCAGTTAAAAATTGAAGATTAAGTTAATGAGAAGCATGACCAATAGAACGCTGAGGAATGGTCTCCTAGGTCAGCATTTGTCCTTATTTTAGAGTCTTTATTGATAATCAATTGCTTTCCACTTCACTGTATACCAGCACACAGACAGGTTTCTCCACTAACCCTGAATACAAATACATGTAACGCTGTTGGCCGTTGATTTAGGTAAGCCGCTTTAGGATTAGAGTGATTCATTATGGGTAAAGCCATCCAATTAAACATTCCTCATAGACACCCCACTGCATGAGTCACTCTGGCTCTGTGCTTTTAGCTGATTTGAATCTGGTCTTCATCTGAATTTGTTTGAATTCGGTTAAAAGGTCTCTGTTTTGAGGAGCAAGAGCTGTGGATGCTTTAAACCGTCTGTTCCTTTTCCCTAAATTAGACACATGAAATAACCTTTTTGTGATTTGTGAATGTTTGTTATTCTAACAAATAACCTCTTGATTGGCACCATGTGTGGTCTTTCATGAGATCGACACTGTTCAATCTAGAATACATTTATTTACGCTATAATGTATGATTTTTGTTATGCATTTTCATTTGCAGGTTTTATACATTCTCTGATCATGCTGTGCAGAACAATTGGCTTGATGTAATTGGCTTGATTAACCATTATTGTTAGAGTTACTAGTAGGATTGTCAAAAGTACCGACTTTGGTACCAAGTCGGTACTGAAATTAAAAAAATGTGCCGCTTTGAGCGCTGTTGAGCGGAATCATAAACACCTGTGATTGGCCATTGTGTTCACGAGGTCATCGGATATGTCTGTGATTGGCTACAATGATCAACTATGTCTGGATATGTCTGTGATTGGCTACAATGACCAAGTTTATGACTTGGTACCGAAGTCGGTACTTTTGACAACACTAGTTACTAGTTAAGATCACATGAGTAATTCAAACTATGCACTCTCTGAGCTGATCTGTCAAGTCAGCTGCTTAAGGAATTATTGCAAGCTTTATTTATCCGTTGGCTGTGCCTCCAGATGTTACTTGATTTAGCTCCAGATGTTTACCTGTAGCATGGGCCACATATCCAGCAGTGAATTTGTCATACGTGTCGTATTTGCAGATTTGGGGAAATAATTTTGAAGCTTACTCATAAATTAATACAGATTAGTTGCTATTTTGAGTAGACAACAACACTGCAGCTTTGGTTTATAAATCATCACTTGTATACTTTTCTCATTAAAAAAAAAAAAGTAAACTATCCTTCACTGTATGGATGGAAGGATGGATGGATAGATAAGCTTACAATTACATTTCATATTTGAAATCATATTTGAAATTTTTCCCTATTTATAGTAATATTTGTGCACCGTCTTTGTAACTAAAGTCTTTGCCATTATACTGTTTAGTCTCAAACAAAAATATTAGACATAGCAGTTGTGCAAGTGACCTATCCGAAGTATTTCATAGTGGAATATTGTTTACTGTACGATATACCGGGTTTAGTTTAATTATTTGTTTTTAAAAAAAGTGGTCTTTTCCCCTGACATCCTTGTTTTATATTAATTATGTGATGGGGAATCCTTTGAGATTCCCACCCTGAGGCTTAAAATCAAAGCTAGAGAGGAGTTCCACCCTGGGAGGATGAAGACAGTTGTGGAGGTCACAGCGGGACATTGCACACAGCAGGCTGTCCTTGTATACTTGTGCTCTTGTTTTCCCTATGGGGTGATACACTGAAAAGCTGGAGGAAAAGACTGGAAATTGCCTGTTCATGTAAATGAGAAAATCCCAAAACTGTCCCCCCAAAAAATTCAAAGCTGAATTTTCAGCATCATTACTCGAGGCTTCAGTGTAACGTGATTCTTCTGAAATCATTCTAATATGCTGAAATGCTGCTTAAAAAACTACTACTACTAATAATAATAATATAGTGTTTCTATCAGTTTTGCCTATGTGTCAATGTTAAAGATTGCAGTTTGCAAAAAATAGATGAGCAACAACAGATTGTCATATGCACTCTACATTTCCCAGCATCCCTCCTGGTTCTTACCTGCACTCCTCACCATTCAATCATCACCTGCACCTGACACCAATCACTAGCCATCAAGAGCACTATAAAAGCACACACTTCATATTCAGTAATCCGACTACTGACTTTAACACCGTGTCCTAACCAGACGCGATAAGATCCAGCAACAAATAATGTGTCTGTTCACACTAGATGCGACAAATCAAAACCCACAGCCAATCAGAACAGCGTGTGGGCGGGCTCTCGTGGCAAGTGCTCAGCACCAGAGAGTAATCTTGACGGCAATCACAAAAAAATGGATAAGTAGCCTACATAATCAAATTCACAAATGTTACGCCATTTAAACAGTATTCACATACATAGGCTAGCTTACTGAGTTACTAAAACAATCTTTGTCAAATAATACATTTGTTTCTTTACAGTTTGAACGTTCTTGTTTCCATTTGTTTAATTTCAAGATCTGAGCTGAATTATCCATTGTTGCTTTTACAGCTACAAAGCTGGAGCACTAAATGATATTCAAAGTCACATGACACGCTTTTAACATTAAATAAAGCACATAAGCAGTACCTGAGGTTATCATTGCCACACTTTGTGTTTGTTGTTCCAGCGCGACGTCACAGAAAAATAGATACGGTTTCTAAAATAGAATTGTTGCGTGTCGCTGTCGCGACTGGTTAGGACAAAAACTCTGATTAACATGGAAAAGATACCTTTTATCGCGCGTCGTGGCAATACTTGTGTAATACTTATTGCCAACGGTCCTCCTTCATTTTTCTCCAGCGATGTCCTACCTGTTCTTTATGTCTTTTATTCCCCAACGATCCTCTTCTCTACCAGTAAGCAGTTTACTAACCTGTTTGGACCATCCCTGGAAGTGTGTGCTCTCCACTTTCACCATTCACGAATCCACGATCTTCAATGACACCTGCAACACAGTAAAGACTCTGGTTCTTGATCTGGTCTATAGAAATAACGATTACTCACCTGCTCTTCCATTTCCCGCAACACTGCAGTAAACCTGTATTGTCATCTCACCATATTGTTGTCCCCAAGCCTGGTATTTCCTGACACGGATAACTTTCGCTTGAGTTGTGTGAAAGACTTTACACTGGCTTTTGCAACGTTACATTGAAGCTACACTTGGCAGCAGGGGAAGGATTGAGATAGATCAAGCAGGGTAGAAAACATGAGTGGTATACAAAAGGGATCTGAAAAGAGAAAAGTACAGATGTTATTTTTAGTATTTTTTTATTTATTTTTGCTCTTTAATCTGTAGGCTTTGCACATTTTATTCTAGTTTTTGTTGGTAGAAGTTCAACACTTTTTGGAAATGCAGAAATATAAAGATGACCTCTCCACCAATCCAAATCTTCACTGTATATTTTTGCTATTTTAATAGGTAATACTAATATTACATGTTTTCAGTCACGATTTTTAATAATTTGTTTAGGCAGACACTAACCTAATCTATGTGTAATGGTGTGTGACTCAATAGTATGCCATTAAAATGTTAATGGTTTTTATTTTTAATAGCAGACACAAGGAAGTTATGTCAATAAGCCAAAATCGAAGTGATTGCATCTTAAATGCATTTCACCCTTAATCGTCTTTCTACAGCCGTATACTCTGACTGTGTAGCATTGTTGGTCAGGCCGAGTGCTCCTTATTTTAGCTCCTGCTGCAGTTAGTCACCCCAGTCATGTGTCTCTCTGCTTCCTCATTTCTCAAATGTCTGATTCTCTGTTCAATAAGGTTCCTTCGAGCATGCTTTACCTCTCCTCTTTCACATTCGGCTCAGGCAGGCCGGCAGCTTTGTGTAATTTAGGAGCTGCTTCAGAGGCTCTGATCTGCTTCCGTGATCCCTGTTAGCCATGGATTGGTTTCACAGGGATGCACATGGAAATCTCCCAAATGGCAGGGTGATTTCTGAGAGGACGCAAAGATGCTCTCTCTCTTTCGCACTCGGACAGGCTGTCTGCCTGACGTCACGTTCAGGGATTCCTGCTAGCAGCAGCGTCACAAGCCAGACATATTCCTGTCCGCGAATACGCTTTCCATTCAATGGTTTTAAACTTTTTAATTATTCTAATATTTTGAATTAGCTTTTACTTTTACATTTTAATCTTCTTGTTCATTTTAGTTTGTTTAGTCATTTTGTTATGTGATTTTTGTAATATTGACTATTTAATTTAGGTTTTCTTTTCAGTTATCAATGAAATGTAGCTTGTTGGCCATGTCAACCTCCAAAAATTAGTAGAAGACAGACAGACAGACAGACAGACAGACAGACAGACAGACAGACAGACAGACAGACAGACAGACAGACAGACAGACAGACAGACAGACAGACAGACAGACAGACAGACAGACAGACAGACAGATGGCATATCAAAATGTTTGTTAGATTAAATGTGGAACCAAAAATGCAAAGGGAATTTATTCATTGAGTTATGAATGCTATGCATAAGGACGTAAAATGCAACCAGTTTATCATGCAAAGCTAATGTAAGAATATGGTGCGCATAACATATTGAGTACTTTTATTGTCTTTTATTTTGTCCTTTAGGTATCTTCATAGCCATTTGTCATTGTATGGAAAAGAACATCACACATATTCCTCAAATCTTTTTTGGTGTTTCACTGAAAATACAACCGGGTCGGAATGACACGAGGCTAAGAAAATATTCACAGAATCTTCAATTCTGCATCAGCTATTTACAATTCATTAATATTTAGTTCAATGTCTGCCTTTTGGTTTAGCGAAGCATATAATAATTGATCATGTGTTTGAATGTATTCCTTATGCAGTAAGTATAGCATTATTACACACAGGGCTTTAATAAGGTACATCAGCCGGTTCTAAATAGCTTTGATGGCAGACAGGCTGGATTATTCTGTCTGTGGCTGAGCGGTGCGGATCAGCTTGACAAGACCGCCAGTTCTTAGAAAGGGCAAACTACTGGAGGTGTAAACGCTAATGTCGGAGCTACATTAGGAAACTCTTCCTCAAACACGGGGGGCCGCTAATGTGTGAAACCGAGAGGATACATATGAACATGAGCTTATTGGCACTCTTGTCCCTCTGCGTTCCACATCGACACCGGCCCACCGGACCCAGGTGGACCTGTGCCTGTTGCCGTGGCAACATGATGAGTAGAAGCGGAGATCTGACTCAGAGTACGTTGGAAAGCAAGCTCACATTTTTTGCTCAGTTGCTGCGTTCATCACACCATATAAGCAAATTAATCGGTTCATTTCCGAATCAGTAAAACATCCCAGATCTGTTTTTGTTCGCCAGAGGTGCTGGGTCACTCCGTCCCGCTGTGGTGTAGGGGTATATAAAAGTGCATGGCTGTATAAAAGCCTTTAAAAAAAGCGGCAGCCATTGCAGGCCCAGGTGGTTTGAGATTTTCTCAGCAGTCGAGCTCTTTAGATCTGGAGTGACAAGACGCCTCCAGATTAAGCGAATTGGCCCTCAGTGTGCTTGAGAAGCAGGTATCAAAGAAAGAAAGAGCAGCCTGGCCTAGCGAGGTGCCGTTTGCAACCTTAGTCACAGAAAGATGTAGATAAGGGTCTATGCACTTTTAGAAAAGCCCAGAGGGCCGATGGTAAAATGCGTGGTAATGGTTTAGAGAAGAACAGGCGATTAAGCGAAAAGTGATTATATGAGCTCTCTTCCCGTTTGTTGAAAGTTAATTCAACTATAGCTGTAAAATTCCGCACTAAAGTTAATTTCATCTCTGTTTTTATTGTTTGTATAAAATGAGGCAAACTTGGTGTCATTTTAGCAGCTTGCATAGTCTTTTAATGCATAGCTAGCCAGCAGCTGTGCAGTCATGCACGTCACATAATTCCTTTTATTAATGTATATATTTATTTACCTGCATCGTTTTGTCTTATGTAGTCACTTTTTGTGGTAACACTTTACAATAAGGTTAATTTATTAAAACATTAGTTAATGTATTAACTAACATAAACTAACCATGAGCAATACATTTGTTACTGTTTTTGTTCATCTTTGTTAACGTTAGTTAATAAATACAGCTGTTCATTGTTTGTTCCTGTTAGTTCACAGTGCATTAACTAATGTTAATAAGATTTTAATAAAGTATTAGTAAATTTTAAAATTAACTAAGATTAAAAAATGCAGCATAAGTGCAGTTCATTATTAGTTAATGTTAACTAACGAACCTTATTGTAAAGTATGTACTGTAAAGTATGCTTTGTGAGCATAATACTTTTTATATAATTATATATTATGGAATTGTTAACTAATTATGTTTTAGTATATCCTTTATTTTTGTTTGTTTGTTTGTTTGTTTTTAATTAGATTCATGGTCATGTTGCAAAGTTGCCTAAATCACAAAATGAAGTGCAACTAAATAAGCCTCCATTACTGATGCAGTTTTTAGTAGTTTATTTTAAAATGATCACTCGACTCAGATTTGAACCTGTGACCCTGCAAACATAAAACAAGAAATGTCAAGCTACACCTCATACTCAGTGAAGATCTGAAATTCTAGATTCACTTCTAGAAGAGATGTTGCTCCTCATGGCCCTCGTTCACATGCTCTAAAGTACTCAAGGTAGTACACAATCTTGAAGTTTGAGGTCTATCTGAGTGCTTATTAATATTTTATGGCCTTTTGGTTTGTCCACTGCAGCAACAGGTTGTTACTAACAGCATTGTATGTACTCTCTTAGGAAGGTGAAACTTGGTTCACTGCATTTTTATAGGCTTTTATTTTCCTTGTTCTACAACCGTTATCCCAAATCGCAATTATACTGTCTGCGTGTTTGTGTGTGTGTGTGTGTGTGTGTGTGTGTCTGTGTGAATATTTCCACAACCAAATGTGATTATGAGCTGGCCATACTACCAATTAATTGGCTCTGAAATCCTGCTGTTCGTGGCACATCTCGCCTTTGCTTGAAGAATATAAATAAATAAGTAAATATATAAATAACAACTACACAGAATGAAGAATCAAAGCAGGTTTCCTCTAGGCAGATGTTGAGCCAATTATGAGCATATAATGTTAGTGACCAACGTGAGACCGACACCTTCAACCCTGATTGGGTACATAAATTGTGCATTTATTAAGCTCATCTACACGCTACCCCAGTGTCTGGTTTTCTGCTGACACAAGCTACTAAGAAAATAGAGATAAACCAGGTCTAGATGAAATGCAAAGAGACCAGAGCCCTTGTGGCTCAGAGTACTGAGAGAAGAAAATCTCACTGGAGATGGAATATTGATGAATTTCACAAACACCCCTTTGGATTAACTGCAAATTCACAAGCCACTGACTCATTCTGATGTCAGCAGCCGCTGTTGACTTTGCCCTTTAAATATACAAAAAAAACAAAAACACTTTCAACTATTTGAACATTATGAATAGGCCAAATTGATGCAGAAATATGGATAATTTACACACAAAAAAACATTAATCTGAACTGTTACATCGTTTATATATATATATATATAAAAATAAAAATAAATTAATGTTTCAAATTGGATCATTATAAACTCTCATGTTTAGACGCATTTATTGTTATTTTCATTGAAGACATTTTAATTTATTAGTATGTAACTTCTCAAATTTGAAATAAGTAATTGAATGTAATATTTTTTATAATTATTCGGTAGTTAAACTGTAAATGTCCTGTATTGTCTCTTAATAACTATAAGGCAGTTGATGACTTGGTGGTCGAGGATGAGGAGAGGTTACAGTTTAAAGTATTTTTAGATTAAGTATAGCTTGTAACTTCACAACCTGCTGATTTATGAGTAATGGGATTTATTTATGCCAAAAGAGCAAAAATCCCAGAAGGTTTTACCTCAATAGAAGAATTCAACTGTATTTAAAAAGTTCCACCATCTGGTTCCATTTATAGAATCATCTGAACAAAATTGCATTTTGATGCTTAATTTTAACAGCCTTTTCTCTGGGGGCATAAACAAAAATACACATTTATATCTTTGACAAAAAAAAAATTATGCTCATCATTTTAATGTCTTTTAGTCTGATCTAAGAACAAAAAATAAAACAGAAATTGTACCTCAGACCTGTATGACTGACTGACTTCTGTGGAAAACAAAAGAAGATATTTTGAAGAATGATGGTGTCCAAACAACATATATACCACATTTACTTTTATTGTATGGACAAAAAGAAAAACTAAAACCTTTTGTGTTTCACAAAATAAATCATACAGGTTTGTATCAACATGAAGATTTTGTTATGATTTTTTAAATGCATTCATATTTTGTGCTTAACAGTCTCACAGAAAGTACCTGAAGAAGCATAACAGACCAGGGAGACAAATACACATTTGACTTGAAAGTCTATTTTATGTCATGGACAGCTAAGTGTAACAGTCCAGCTAGCAGGAGCTATGCGAGTAAACCTCACTCCCCTGGCATCAAGAGGCACACTAGCGGCTGACGCCAGAGACTGCGGTCTTTAGCGTCCTTGTTATCGCGCCCGCCTCCCATCCCCGTTTGAGTCCCGCTAGGAGTGGGGTGAGTAGGACCGGAGGGGTTACATAAGCAGTTATCTTTCAGGTGGAACTCATACATGTGTGTTATTTCTCTATAATTGGAAGCCGCTAATACTCTTGTCTATGTAGGAGTTGTGGGATTTGCCAAAGATTGCATGTCTTGCCCGTTGTGTGCAGGGGGTGATGAGTGTTCACTGCAGTTGCCTGGTAATTGTGCACGCACAGAGAGGCATTGATTGAATCGTTGCTCAACAAAGCAGAAACTGCTTATTGAGCTAATGTGCTAGTGTGTTGGGATCAATTTCACAATGTCACTTTTAAAGTATAGACTATGGAGAGTGGTAGGCGTGCCGGAGCGGATTGTGCCAGCGCTTTCATATTCATTTTTATGTGCTTGAACATGCCGCTTTCATAACCTAGCCTATACGTGCTAGTTAATGTGACTGTAGTCACAGACAGTGCTCTCTACTAGGTAACTATAAGTTTTCCTTTTTGTATGTGGTGTTGCTCTCTCACTATTGCAAATCACTTATTTATGTCTGTTGCTGCTTCGGTTATTTTGTGCTGGTAAAACAAATCAATCCTCATCAGCATAAAATCAGATCTCTGGAATCTGCTGTTGATATATTGCGAAGTAGGCAGTTTATGGGTGCTTTGATTGTTGCGAACACATGCAACAATATTTATTCACCTTGCCATTTTCGTCCTGTCTCGCAATCTTAGCCTCAGATGTATTGGGTTACTGCACTGAGCGATTTTGAGAAGAATATAAACATTGGATTTAGTTGAGTTTTGTAGGAGGCATTAATAGCAAGTTTGATAGATATAAGAGAACAGAACATAAGAACATAAATTAATCATATGTCTAGTATGTATATACTGTAATATTATATTTATAAGATTTGAATGGACACATTTATTCATACTGTATTCATACCATTTAAAAGTTGTTAAGATTTTTAAAATGTTTTTGAAAGTATCTTATGCACACCATGGAAAAAAAGGATTTGATAAAAAATACAGGAAAACAGCAATGTTGTGACATTATTGCAGTTTAAAATAACTACTATCTATGTTAAAAAAATTGTAAAATTAAATATTTATTTTAGTGATGGCAAAACCGAATTTTCAGTGTCACATGATCCTTCAGAAATCGTTCTAATATGAGGATTTGGTGTTTAAGAAATGCTTATTATAATCAATGTTGAAAACAATCATGCTACCATAGTGGAAATCTTTTTTTTTTTTTTTTTTTTTTACGGTTCTTTAATAAATAGAAAGTTCAGTAGAACAGCATTTTATTTTCAGTGTCGGTCTAAGCAGCACATATCTGCAACTAGTTGCTTTACATGTCGGTCAGATGATTTCTCTGATTAGAATTAGCTGTAAATTGGACCAGAAATTGTCCTTAAATTATATTATTTATTAGAAATGGAAGGGGAAAAAAGGTGTTGGACAAATTTGAAATTGAGTTGCATTCCTCACCAAGTTACATGAACAGCATTTTCCGCAATATTCCACTCTCTTTTTGTATCTCTCCCTCTCTTTCTCTCTGGTTCAGTGGAAATGGAGACAAAGAGAAGAGAAATGGAGTGAGGGTCATAGATGCAGACGTAACACGAGAACCATCTCTTGCTGTTTCAGCACTCGGGCAGGATATAGCGACCCTTAAAATGGTTAAAGCAGTCAAACTGCAAGGGTGGCACAGTCAGTCCTGTGAGTTATAGACTGAAGATGACAAATGCAGTGGGACCAAGGGGAGAACGGTGTGTATGAGGGAGCATCCAGGATCTGTGCAGAATACTTAAAGTTCCGCAATGCCAGTAGGGAGTTCTTTTTAAGAAAGAGAGAACTGTTATGAATTTATGATTTATGTATATGCAAAATCCGAATGAGTAAGTGGAGGGTTTTTCTTCATTTAAACAGTTCTGGTGGAACAGCGACGGGTGAATCTAGTTAGTATTCTAGCTCATATCCATGCCACTCGTTCTGTCAAGTTAATTAATGTTTAAGGGAGCACTCAACTCAGTCCTGGTTAATATCACACAATCTCAAGTGTATATTTCTCTCACCTGCATTACTGTTCATTAGTATGTATGCTGATAAATACGTGTGTGTGTGTGTGTGTGTGTGTGTGTGTGTGTGTGTGTGTGTGTGTGTGTGTGTGTGTGTGTGTGTGCGCGCAAACGTCTTGCTCTCACATGCTCACATGTGCAGTGACGAAACTGCTCTCCTAATCAGTGCTGATGTAATCAGAAGTCAGCCCACCTATCTCACTCGCTGCCTCTGTTTCCCTGCACTACTGAGACAGATTCCCCACTGCAGTGCACTCTCCATGCGCACAGGTCATTGCCATTAGGAGAGATTATCTTCCAGTTTGGGCGCTCCAGTGCCCAACACTTTACGCTTGTATACCCACAAATTAAATTGCATTAGCATATCTTTCTTGGTTAAAACAGATCATTTACAGTGAATAGATTTAAAGAGATAGTTCACCCAAAAACGAAAATTCTGTCATAATTTACTCGCCTTCATTGTCGTTCCAAACCCGTAAGACTTTCGTTCATCTTTGGGAGACAAATGAAGATTTTTTTTAAATGAAATCTTAGAGCTTTCTGTTCCTCCATTGACAGCACAAATACCACTTTGACTCGTCAAAAAGTTCATAAAGAGATTGTAAAACTAATCCATATCAATTGAGTGGTTTAGTCCACATTTTCTGAAGAGACTCGATCACTGAACAGATTGGATTTAGGTTAGGCAGTCTGGTGGTATAATAGATTTTAGATAAAAGGTTTTGTATGAAATATTTCCGTTTCCCCCCAAAATGGCCGCCTAGAGAACTGACTTGCCTGAGACTGATGCCAATATGTCTTGTATACATTGATGTAATATAAATATTTTGAAGCTTGACAAATGAGGTTTTGTCGAAATGGTCAATTACAATGGTTTGTGATGGGTTGTATTAATGTAAATGTGTTGAATATTACAGTTTGAACAATTCAGTAATGCTTTGTATACACCACACTTTTCCATAATTTTAGGTGTTATGACATTATAGATTTATAACTTCATGTTATTTCTACAAATTGAAACCCTAATTCTGTATTGTAAACATTTTGGAAGATACAAATATGATAATAATAATTCAGGATGTGTATATACACTACGTTTTAAAAGTATTTTTTAATAATGTTTTAATGTTTCTGAAATAAGCTTTTATTTGATTAAAATACAGTAAAAACAGCAATATTGTGAAACATTATTTGCACATCATTTATTAAATTACTACATATTTAGAATGACTGTATAGTTTTGTAATACACTTTAAAAATGCAATTTATTTCTATGATGGAAAAGCTGAATTTTATTATTATTTCCAATTTTTTTTTACAAATATTTCTGATGAAGGACATTTTTTAACAATAGTATCCTTTTAACATGAAACCATCTCAGTGGATTTCTCTGTCACATAGTATATTATATAAAAAACTGTTTAAAACATTTTCTTTGTTTCATTCTCCCATTCTAGCCCTTCCAAGCTACACCTGTGGAAACCCAGGCCAGCTGCTCAACGGCATGCAGCAGGGCTCTACTTTCAACATCGGGGACAAGATCCGCTACAGCTGCAACCTGGGTTACGTGCTGGAGGGCCACACCGTGCTCTCGTGCCTGGCCACCTCCTCCGGCACCGCTGCCTGGGACTTCCCCCTGCCGTACTGCCGAGGTGAGTCCGGGGTGGGACTGAACCTCCTCAAGAGAGTCTCAAGAAAAGGTTACCAAGTGTCTTTATCAGGACCGACAGATATCCGAGCATTTAGTAACAGGTTGGCTGCACAGTTCTGTTTTTCCTGGATGAGACGCAGTAGACACCCCCGAGGTGATACCTGCCGACGTGTGAAAGCCGCACAGGCATGTTGTGTAAGACAGTGGGGTCACGTGATGGCGTGTTAGCTGTTGCCTGAGGGGCAGGGATATCCAAATGCTCTCCGTCATGATACTCTGAAAACATGCTGACAGTTCGAGGCCAAATATTAACATGATGCGAGCCCCCATTGACATCTTAAGTCCAGTCAGTTTGATGCAAAGCACAGGTTCATAAATATGCATAAGCGAACTCTGTATATGCATGCGTTTATTTTATGAGAGGCATATTCACATATTCATGACAGTCTCATAAAAACATACACAGGTCTTGCAGTTAATAAAACAATGACAAAGTACTCCACAGATAATAGCATGTATAATGTATTAGTGCATATGCGAGGGCAATGAACAGTAGCTGCGGTCTCCAGATCGAGTGTGAGTGTGTTCTCGCAGGCCAGTATGAACCAGGGCCATCTGTGCCCGGGCTGGGGGACAGGAAGCCCACGTAAAGACACACATGCTCAGGCACGCAATGCCAGAAAGAGACCCCTTCATGCCAATGCTTCCTCTGAATTTTAACAATATTTATGTAAATTTGCAGTAAATATTCCTTATTTAAATGCAGAATTGTACACCGTTTTAAGAAAGGTACAATGTGGTAATGCATTTTATTTTATTGTATTTTATTTCTTCTGGGTGTTACCATTGTATCTATTTATTAAGTTTTTTTGTTTTTTAATATTATTATTTTTTTCTTTTTATATTCACAACAGCATTTTAATGCCACATTAATTAAGAAAAAGTAATCTCTACAAGATTAAACTTCAGATGACAAAGTAACCACAAACTTTAATCTTTTAATTCTACAAAATTATTCTCATGATTTTTCCTGTATTAAAATATTGCAAATTTATACTTGTAATGTTATGATTTTCCTATTTTTATCATCATTTTAATGTGGCAATACATTCTATGGGCCAGATTTACTAACTG
The DNA here is from genome assembly GCF_949152265.1 of Phoxinus phoxinus. Classification (NCBI taxonomy): domain Eukaryota; kingdom Metazoa; phylum Chordata; class Actinopteri; order Cypriniformes; family Leuciscidae; genus Phoxinus; species Phoxinus phoxinus. Next base: position 6,959,584 of record NC_136894.1, read on the forward strand.
CTTGAGCCAGCGCAAACCTTCTTTTGGTGCGAAACTACTGTCAGGATTTACTAATGACACGCAGTGAAAAATTAGCACTGAAAAGGCAACAGGGTTATTTTTGCGGCTGACCTTATTGCATAATTATTTGTAGGAGTTTCCCTTTCAGATGCAAAATTTATGGGAGGAGAGTATTTAAATGAATCATGCAATATGATTTACTAAGGTTTGCGTTTGTCAATTTACTGGTATTTGCACCATTATTTAATGCCCCAAAAAAGCATTTCTTAAACCAGACGCTAATTTGCGCTGCTCTTGGTAGATTGCGTTGGTCATTATGGAAATGATCCGGCTGCGTCTGTGTTCTTTAATTTGTGCGTCGTCATCACGCACAGAACGTTTTTGGAATTGTGCTCTCACGCTAATTTTCCCTGTTTAGTAAATCTGGCATCTAAATGTTCAGTCGGCTTGGAAATCATATCTACTCTGTATCCTCGGTCATCTTTTATCTTTATCTCTCTCCCATTTGAATGGTTTTTAGATTAATTAACCATGCAACCCGATGCCAAACTGATTTCTGCTCTGTACACATCTAGAGAAAACAGCAAATCAACGGCCTTTGTAGCTGGCAGCAGACAGCCTCCTCTCGGGCTCTGGTTATGGGTGGCTAGACGGTGGCAGGACTCAGGAGGTTGGGTCATTTTCCTTAAAGGAGTCACACAGTTTCAGAAAGGCTTCTCTGTCCTCATTAGTGCTCATCTTCCAGGCCTCTTCTTTTAAACACAACACTCAGACTCCAGTCTGCCTTATTTGCCATTTTCTATAGAGCATATTATAAATATTTGATCTAATAAGCTTAGATGTCTACATGTATATGCAATCATAAATACCCTCCCAAATGAATACCCACATTCAGATCTCTAGCCTCTAAGCCTCTCCACATGGTCTGTATCCTCACATCCTTCTCAACCCCCTCATTCACTCGCACTGTGCGAATACATTCAGAATTCCGCATTCAAAACATCAAAATGGCGGTCTGCAGGCATGCCACCCTCCTCTATGGCACACTGAACAGGATGATTGTTCCAGACGGAAGATAAGAGAACAGCGAAAAGTTAAAGTCGGAGGGACTGGTTGGATCTGTTCTTCCTCCAAAATCCTTTTCTTTTGCCCATTGTTGTTTTGTATCAGTGCTGGCTCTCGGGTCTCAGAGTGCCGCTGCACACCACTCGCTGCTGTGTTACCATGGCAGCCGCAGAGCCCGAGGAAGGCAGTATGAAGAGATGAAACACAAGCAGGCCATCTTTTGTAGGGGCTTAGATCCTTATGCATCACACATCATCTGTTTATCCACGCCAATTGAACAAGTCACTTTGACATTAAAGAGACTTCCTTGGCCAGTTCAAAGGTCTTCTTAAACTTATTAAGAAAAGTGATAGTTTTAAACTAAAATTCTGTTACATATAACAGTAGTAGCTGTCAGGAAATGGGGGTGCTTTCATTTATACCATGATATATTTTTTAATACCATGACAATGAATGATTGCCCTATATTCTAGATTATTGTACATTGTACCATAGCATTATATTGGTTTTACTGTGATGATACCAACAGGTTGTTTCTCTTTTTGATACATTTCTGGAGTTCTTAGAATCAGAAGTCATCATATTTGGGTGTACTTCTACAGTGATAAACGAGAGAGGACAGCAAATGTGATTTTTATGTTTCCAATTGCTAAAATGGCAAAAAAAAAAAAAAAATCAATGATGGCGTTTCCATGACTTTCCAAAAGAGGTAATAAAAATAATGATTAGGACAGGCAGAAGAGAGAAAAAATTCCAATTTACTGCTACTCCCTCCGCTGTTGTATTAGAAACTCTCTTGCAGCAGTTAACGGTTTCTCTTTTTTTATTATTCAATGGCAAACTACTATATGCTCAAATGTTTGAGGTCGGTCAGTTTTTAAAGTTGTTTTTAAAGTTTAGTTTTTAAAGTTGTTTTTGAAAAGTTTCATATTTTCAAGGCTTCATTTCCTTAATCAAAATACTGTAAAATAGTCCTATTTTAAAATATTACAATTTTAAAGAACTGTTTTACAATTCAATATATTTTATGTAATGTATTCCTGTGACGCAAAGCTGCATTTTCAGCATATTACTCCAGTCTTCAATGTCACACGATCCTTCTGAAATCATTTTATATACTGATTTGGTGTTCAATAAACATGTATTATTATTATCGTCAATTTCAAAAACAGTTGTGCTACTTAATATTTTTGTGTGCATTTTTTTTTTTTTCAGGATTCTTTGATATAGAAAGTTCAAAATAATATAATATAAATAGTTTGTAACATTATAAATACTTTTATTTAGCAAGGACATAATTGACCAAGAGTGACTGCAAAGGCATCAATTTCTTAAAAAAAATAAAAAAAATACTGACCGCAAACTTTTGATCAGTAGTGTATGTAGTGAATTGTGATTGGTTGTCTTTCTTTCTATTTGCATAATGTATTGTGATTGGTCTTTTATTCCTTGCATATATGTAATAATGTATTGCACTGTAACACTATTCATTTACCTTTTTTGAAAGCACATAAGGCAAAAATCTGATTTTTAGTAACGCTTTTAGGTATTTGCAAATACTAAATAATTTTTTACAAAGCATTTTATAAATATTAGCAGTTTAGACATGAAGTCACAAAGTCTCAACAAGATCAAACGACCAGACTGAGAGGCAGAGCTGAGGCCAGTGATCGGCGTGATCTACTGAAGTGTGAAGGAAACTCTCGGCTGGAATACCAATAGCCGGTCCTCCCTCCGAACCCTCCCTCCCCTGCATCCATTGCGCTTTTTTTTCCCCTCTCCATCCCTCTGTTCCAGAACTCTCAGAGGCTTCTCCTCACATATGCTCTATGTCTCTCTGGGGAAATGTAAGAGTGACGGATCCGACAGAAGACTGACAGGGCCCAGGTCCTCCCGCCGTTTTCCACTCACAGAAAAGAAATCATGCGATTAGCCAGTCACCGCTAATGAATCCCATGCTGGCCTGTCAGAGAAGAACTCATCACCCATCAGTGACAAGCAGGCTCCTTCACCTGTGTGAGAGACACGCACACACACACACACACACACACACACACACACACACACACACACACACACACACACACACACACACACACACACACACACACACACACACACACACGCGCTCTGCACTCGCTTTGACATAGAGTTTGTTTATTTGGTTGGTGAGAGAGAATTTTGCTTTGCTAGGTAGGTGTGATGACTCACTTTTTCTCTCGCGTTGTCTTTCCTTCCTCAAACTCACACACAAACGCCAACTCAAACGCCTCCTAAACAAATCTCCCATCACTCTCTTTCCCCCTCAACCCTTCCTTTACCCCAGAGAGGCTTCTAGTTATCATTATGAGTCACTCATTCGCTCACACAGAGTCTCTTTGCTCCTTTACTTGCCTGGAAGGCAACATATCCACTTGGCATGCACCCATAATTCAGAATTCTTCTGTAGCTATCAAACTGGAGGCTTTACAGAGCAGGGATGTCTTTGCATGCCACATTTTTACCGTACGTGTGATGAATGGCCTGCTTTTTTTCTGCACACAGTGGAGTACAAAAGAAATATTTAAAAATAAATATGAAAATGTTAGTATAATATAGGGGGTAATGTTTGAACAAGACATTTTGAAATGTATTATTATTTTTTTAACTTTACACTCAACTTATGGTGATATCAAATGTGATAATAAAGTATTAAATTAGATCAATGTAAAATAGAATGGTGGTCTCAGACATTTGGACCTTTGAATAATTGCATATTGAATAAATCTTTTATGGTAGATGCCATACTGAATATTACTTGGATGAAAATGAGGCTGTGAGGGATAGACAGCAGCCTTTAAAATTGCATGCACTATTTAAAGATCCTAGATCACATGTCATTTTCAAAACGCACAACTTTCAAAAATGTGTCTAAAGAAAGGTCTTTGGGAAGATTATTCATCCACTGAACACACTGTACTTCTATCCCTCACAGCCTTGTCTTCATTCATGTCAAACAATAAATATGGCACTTGGACATCTTGAGATGACCGAACCTTGACACTGCAGCTTAACCATCTCAGATTCTATATGATTTCTACCCAAACTCACCCTGGATATCTTGAAGTCCCTGATTACATGTACAAGCTCTGAATCTTTGAAGAGTTTTTCCAGCTACAAAACAGCTTGGATGTAGTTTTGTAAAATACATTTTCTGCATTTTGTGAGACAATGCCTCTTTAGGTGGTGTTAAGAATACATTTTCTGAAAAGGATGTCAGGGATCCAGACTCAACTTTTCCCCATGTCAAAAAGTTTTGATTTCTTACTTTTCTCAGGGGAGGGATGCATTGAAAAAAAAAACAGGGGGAGGGAAGACAGTGGGTCTGTTGCTTTTCCTTCACCCTCAGTTGGCTCGGCTCTTTTTTCCTCACCTCACGGACTCACTGTCAGGAAGAAAGACTGAGCATCAAGAGAGCAAAAAATAGAGATTGCATTTGATTCACTAAGGAAGGTTGGGAGAGCCATGGGGCTCAATTACCACAGCAGCCTTTAAGTGCCTATTTATCGTCTTCTTAACACACTTTTAAGGAGTAGAATTGGTTTTGACTAGAAATAATGAACAAAATTTTACATAGATCTCAATTAATTACCCCCATGTTACAGTGTGTTGCATCACTGGCCTGCGAGTGTTGCCCGAAACCTCAAGACCCCCATTGTGTGTCGCGGCATCGTTTTCCTAATTCAGCCATTTTTCTTTACCAGAAGATCAAGGACATTGATTTTATACAAGTTAAACTTGCCTGTATTTGTGTGTCATCTCTTCACAGCGGACGATGGCTGTGGTGGCACACTGCGGGGTCAAAGCGGTGTCATCACTAGTCCAAATTACCCCCAGGAGTACAACAACAACGCAGACTGCACCTGGACAGTGCTAGCGGAACCAGGTGACACCATCGCCCTGGTCTTCTCCGACTTTCAATTGGAAGAAGACTACGATGTTCTGGAGATAACCGGCACGGAAGGATCCTCTCAGTGGTGAGTGCCCTAACGTTTAGTTTTTTTCAGGCATCTCTGGGAAAACCAAAGAATCCCGCTTATTGTATGCTCTGCTAAGCAGCGCGAACGCTTGTTGTGGTGCTGTTGGCAGCGGGTAGGTGTTTTACGAAAGAGGAAGCTAGGAGAACCACAGTCATGAAACATCTCAGCACTTGTTCAATGGAACAGAACCAAATCACAGCTTGATTCAATTATTCAGCACATAATGCGCACAGAGCTAGGACCAAATAGAGGGGATAAAAACGTTGCAGTCCATCGCAAACCTTGTCTGGGGAGCACAGAGTACTGTTCATTTATGAAAATGGTTTTATGGGCCTCTTAGCCTCCGCTTTCACACAATTTCCTTTTCACACCCATTAAGTACTGTAACAGGCTCTCAGAAGCTCTTATTGGATCGGGACGGGGACGGGTTTTTTTCTATCAGGATGTGGACCTAAATGTGACAATCTAATGACAGAAGGTTAGGTCTGAATTTAAAGGATGATAGTGTGTATTTTTTGTTAGAATATGCTAGAATACTTAATATGTAGAGACAGATGCTATTTTTAGGTTCACTCAATACACTGACCTTTGATCTGTTGATGATTACGAATGATGCATTCTATTCCATGTTATTGTATGTTTTTGTCCTAATCAGTGTTTGTAGTGGGGCTTTGCTGACTTAAAATATGTATTGAATTAATATATTAATTGGATTTGCACTAGGTTTAATACAGTTCCATTAGTCCAAACATAGCTGAAGCAAACTTTTTGTTTTCACATGAGAACCAATTCAAAATGTTGGTAACGTTTTATAATAAGGTTTTATTCATTTTTTTATGCAGTTGGTATCGTGACCGAAACTTTTTTTCCAGCTATTGTTAATCTGTTAATTTATAAATATATTATTATTCATTGTTAAGTCCTGTTGTTTTTTCATAATAGGCTACATTAGCATTTCCACAAATGTTAAAAGCAAATTGTATATGTAAAAAATAACATGATCCTATATTAATACATGCTGTAAAATAGTTTGTTGTCATTTCAAGATACCTAATTATTTAAGTCGACATAAAATGAAAATGAACCCTATCTTTCTTTCTTTCTTTTTCATATCATACTTTTTTATCAAAATGTCAACTCGATCTCCCAGTGAAATGTCAGACTTCTTTCTGGTGATGTACATTATGCTGGAGTTTTCTAATCATTTTTAGTCAACTTATACCCCACTTCTTTCTTAGTCAAACTTGCATTCAACTTTGCCTCCATCCAATCAACAATTGGTGTTGATTGCAGGATATAATCCTGCTCTACATTCTATCTATTTTTTGATAATCTGTTTCACTCGTATGACACATTACAGAAGAAAATATATTTTGCTACTTCCTATACGTCGCAACTATAACCTCATGATATGATAAAGTGTTGCAAAAATGCAATAATTTTTTTGTTGTTTTTGTAGACTGTTATACACAGCTTTGAAAGTATTAAAGTTAACAGAATTTTTCCAATAAAATAAAAGACTAATTGGACAACCATGAAAACGTTGGGGACTTTGAGACTATAGATTCTGAACAATGAGCCCCTTAAGTGGCATATAAATTAACAGCCTCCCTGCTTCTGGGGTCCAGCCCTATACATGCCTAGGCCTTATTGAGCTGTGACACCCTTTACTGAACTCATGAGGCATAGACGTGTGTTTGCCTTTTCGACACGCTCGCTGAGGGTCAACGGAGAGTGCTGAAAGAAGGTTGTTTCTGGCCAGTGGAGGCAATCGATAGACCCCACTTCTCTCTGTCCCCTTGCTGCCACCATGCATGGGGTCACTGCTAAGCCCTTAATTAAACAGGCAATTATCAGAGGGTGAGGAGTGAGCAGACGGAGAGAGACGAGATGGTGTCGTTCGACCTTGGCATGTTCTAGAAGCCTCAGGGAGAGTAAATAAAGAGGGAACGAATGACCAGAACTTCATGGGCAATTAACCAATGAAAATGCCTAGAAATGAACAAAATAAGATTCAAACACAGTCAGAGCGGCCAATTGCTACACAGCACCAGGCGGAAAGCCAGGTTGGTCTATGTGGGATTGTATGAGTTGTTCTGCTTATCTAAGGGTGGATTACTGTTTGTATTGTTTAAATGCTGGAGAAGAAGAGCTCTAAAATTTCAGTGATGCGGAAAACGCGGACGGAATTGTGGAATCCAGTCATAAAAATGTATGATGTGGAATGTCATGCAGTTAAAAGGGCTATTTCAGTATTGATATTACAACACCAAAAGACTGCCATTTAAATATGACGTCTCTCTGTGTGAATAAGTGCTGCCGTTTCGTATACTACACATACTCATGCACGGATAACAATTGTGGTGTTTCAGCGTCTGCCGACTCACTATATGAGGACACTCCACATTAACTTAATCTCTAGATGATCTGAGAGTTCACGTCATGAGTATTTCACCATTTCATTTGATAGGACTATTGTCAAATACACACAGAAACTTCTTCACTACAACTCACCAAAATAAAAGTTTGGTTTACCTCGAAGCAATGCCAGACATATTGTACTATTGTACATTGAGAAGTACAAAGTAACAACAACAACCATAATACAGTTTATTAAAACATTATTTTTAAGGAATATCACAATTTGACCATGTTTTAATTTTAGCAGTAAACCTACATCTTAAAAGGTTACAATGTTAAAGTTTTGGCGTTCATTTGATTGTCACCATTTTTGATAAATTCAGAAATTAAACTGCCGCATTACGCTTTTTCGAATATTACCTTTCATAATAGCTGTTCTGTGAATGTAAACGGTCTGCACATTTTAACAGATCAAAATGCAAGAACAAATTAAAGTAAGACACTATTCTAAACCCCTGAAACAAGTCATCAGCAATTTCAGTCTCACTTCCTGTTACATACGTAACAAATTTGCATAATGCCAGCCTATTGTCTTCATTGCCTGCTCTCGCCATCTATTTTGACCCACTCTCAAACACTGTAGTTGTAGCTGAGACCTGGAAGAGTTTGGTTCATCACATCCACTTTGCACGCATGCTAGAATTGATAGGGTAAAAATCTGATGCCATCATTACTGTTCATATCACTGTGTATCAAGTGGCGAGGAAACCTCCGGAGCTGAAATTCAGATATCGCAATTGACCAATCAGGGCAGAGAAGGCTCCTGGAAAAGAGGGTTTTACAGAGAAAGAATCTCCGAACGAACCGTGAGACATAAGGTGATATGCAATGTAAATTATACAAGTGTTTTTTTTATTCTTTAATACATATAAATCTATTGTAGTAGACCTCGAAAAGAAAATTTGGGATTAAAACAAAACTTCTTAAAATAATAAAACTTATTTCATTGGGCACTATTGTTGTATTTAAATAAAATAATTGAGTTCAATTGATTTATATATCATTTCTAATTATTCAAATTTAATAAGTCCTTAAAATGGAATTGAGAAAAAATCAAATGAAAAAGAGAATGTGGGGAAAAAAACAAAAATGATTTCATGGGGTCCTAGAGAATTAGTTGGCAACATTTGCCTGCATGTTTCTCAGATATGTAGTTTGCAGTCTAGCTAGGTTTGAGTAGGATGATTTACAAATGTGGATGTGTAGAGGTAAAGGACACATTCCTCAGATAAACAGGGGTCTCGTATATGAAGCGGTCACCATTGTAGACACGCCACCGGAAGAAGGAAAGTCAAAGGCTGCATGCAAAAATCAATATGCAAGTGATCAGGAAGAAAAACAGTGCTGCTCTGTGTCAGGACCTGTTTCTATCACCCTGAGCATTTGAGTGGCACGAGACGTGTCTGTGTGCTGTGCAGGGCCCAGCAAACAACACTGGACACTCAGTCATCTGCCTGCCTATATTGAGTAGGGCAGCAGGGTTACCCATGAATCACTCCAAAGAGCCCCTCACTCCCTCTCGATCTCCTTTACCACAGATCCACTGATCGGCAGAACACTACTATATCAACATGGGATTCTTACTCAGTAAAACAAGTTATCAACACCACTAGACGCAGATTCTTACGAATATGTGTGATATGAGCTTATCGGTCTAGTTTCAGTTAGTTTAACTTATTAAAGAATACTATCACTTGGTGGGATAGTGCATTTGTTCTTACACATTCTCAGCTGTGCTTAAAGACACCAGTAAATCAAAATGGACAATTCTTATTTTTTATAAATGTATACACACACGTTTACATTTATATATGGCATACTAGAATTTCCGTTGACATTCCAGTCCATCCTAAATGTGTTCTAGGATTTGTTCAGGCCATTCAAGTTCATATACACTCGACTCAGAAATCATTTCAGTACGGACCTTGTTTTGTGCACAGGGGCATTGGCATGCTTGAATAGATTGGCCAACCCTGAACTGTTGCCACATAGCTAAAATCCACTATGCCGTAGCATTAAGAATTGTCTCTGCTGGAATTAAGCTGCCTTGCCAGTTAATTAGGAGAGGATGTCCACATACTTTTGGCCATGCAGTGTAGTTTAATGGACTGTTTGGAAAGGCTTTGTGTTTATCAAAGATTTACGTTTTAGCACAATGTGGTCCCCCCAGGTAACTCAATACATCAGAGATCCATAAGTAGTTGTTTGTTTTTTGCAGATCTGAGGCATTCAATCCTCTGGATAACCTCTCCCTGATCTCTTGTTACTCAGCAGGGTAGAGAGCAAAGAACAGGCCGGTGTACTGTACCTTAAAGCTGCCATAAGGGTTGTTTGTTATCAATGCATCTAAACAATGCTTTCTTCCTCTCTCTCTTACTCTAACTCACCAGAGTCTCTATCTCTACATCTCCCAAGAGACTGACTGATGTTCAATAACTACTTGCGTTATTGATTACCTGTTTCTTCTCAACTGTGAGAGAGACTGGTATTTATAGAAAGCACTGGATTTTTGGGATGGATCCATGGCTCAAAAGGTCATTCTGCAACCTGCTTTTTTCCTTTTACCTTTTTTAGAACACGGTGTTGTAAATGCACTTGTTAAATCGTAATTTTGGATGCCTTTCAATATCAAGGAAGCAATTACATTTTGTCCAACATATGGAGCTTTATAAATCATTGATGTTAAGGAATTTGAATTGCTTTGAATCTACTTAAAAACACACATTAGACCAAGAATATTCCCAAATATTTGCTGACTTTAAGCTGCTGTTTTTTTCTTTTGTCATTGCTAATATGTCATCCTTGTTGTCAAAGTTGATATTGTGGCTTAATTTATGGTCAGCCTCTTGCATGTGCCATTATATTATTAACATTTAACCAATTGACCCTTCGCTAAGCCACGCCCGAAAAACCGCCACTGGCCAATCGTGGCTTAGTAACCGTAACTAGGCGCGGGAGGTCTGGCATGCTTTCGACAGGGGAAACATGCCGAAGCGTTGTGCGTATGGATTGTGCAAATTTGATACCCGGTATCCTAAAAGTTTGGACGGTGGGGTGGAATTTTTTTCCTTCCCGAATCCTAAAAGCCAAGGGGAGAAATGCTGGGCATGGATCAAGCAGTGTGGGACGCCCCATTTATTTAAGACTGTCTATGGTGGCTATAAATCTTGAGTAAAGCCAGCATTGTACATATTCAAACAACCAAACAATTCTTTATTTACCTCTTGCTTAGCAAACAAGTGGAGACAGTCCAAAATGTGTGCAGACTTCATTCAAGATTGAGGCGAGGTGGAGTTTTGAGGTTTGACTGACAGTTTGAGGGTCCAATGGAGTTGCGAGGTTTAGTCGTAAGCTCCTAAGGGAGATTCTGTCATTCTGCTGGCTGACACTTACAAAACCCTGTGCGCTTCCAGCAATAGCAAACTGTTCATTTAAGTGTGGACAGAGAGAAAGGTTTCACGCTTTTGTTTTGCACATTTGGCTGGCGGCAGCATAGGTTCAAGTAATTGCCCGCTTGCTTTCCTGTAGCTCTCTTTAGATTACGGTCTGCATTCCTGTGACTGACAGAGGATTTGTCATCTACAGTACGTGCCACACCATTTTTGCCTGGTTTTAAGGGATGAAGTCTTATTTATAAGTGGTTCTTGGCAAAATATAAAAATAAACACTGAACAAGAAAGCATTGTAAATCACTTTTAAAATTTCTTTATCCCGGAAAACACTTATGCCTCGGCCCATTGGTGGAGGAATGAAGCTTGTCTTCAGTTTTTCAGTGCGTGTTTGTGTTAAACATGACTGCTGATCGGCACTCAAGTCACGCAGATCCCCGCTGAGACAATTCCCTTCCTGTCAGTCTTTCCTCTGCAACCTCCCCCTCATTATTATTGAGATGCCATAAAACGTCAGGATGCAGGCAGGCTGTTCTAATTGTCAGATGAAAGTGTGCCATTCTGAAGTCGTTCATAATAAGTGCCATTTCTTATTTTATTTTTCTCCTCGGCCCTCTGGTTACCATTTATAAAATGGTGCGAAACTCGGCCAGTACAAACACTGGGGAGGGAAGGTGTTGCGCTTCGCATGGAAATCTGAAGGAGTGTTGCAAATGTTCAGTTCTCCATGGTTTAGACACATGCCACGGATAATTACATCAGACTGTAAAAGCAGGTCAGCGTCTTACTGTGGAGGGGGATATCAATACCATTTCTCTACTGGATGCCTTTCTCATTCTGCATATATCTCTCTCTCTCTCTCTCTCTCTCTCTCTCTCTCTCTCTCTCTCTCTCTCTCTCTCTCTCTCTCTCTCTCTTTCTCTCTTTCTCTCTCTCTCTCTCTCTCTCTCTCTCTCTCTCTCTCTCTCTCTCTCTCTCTCTCTCTCTCTCTCTCTCTCTCTCTCTCTCTCTCACTCACTCACTCATACATGTCCCCCCCCTCATATATATATGTTTCCCTCTCCCCCATCCTTTTGATTTTTCTTTCTGATTCAAGACTAGAGTTCAAACAGAAGGAATTGTCTTTGGAAGGGGAAATTCAGATACATGCACAATTTGTTCTCATTTCACCCAGATCAAAATCAAATTCATCTTTGTCAATGAATGTATTATTTACTAAAAAGACAGAATGTTTAATAATAACTAATGCACTGCTCACGAAACATGAAAGGATTTATGACGAATCTTCATAGCTGCACTATAAGAGATAAGAGTGACACTAAAGGAATTTATAATGTTTATATAATATATATATATGTAAAACCTTGTTTCCACAAAAATATTACATTTTAAGAAGCACAAATATTTTTACAATTGATAATATTAAGAAATATTTCTTGAGCACCAAATCAGTTTAAATGAAACATTTCTGATAGAACATTTAACACCGTTATGATGTTGAAAATTCAACATTGCCATTACAAGAATAAGTTGCTTTTTAAGATATAGAGAAATAGAAATCCAGAATTTTTTAATTTGATCAAATATATGCACCTTTGGTTTGCATAAGACACTTAATTTCTATTAAAAAATATAATAATGATAGTTAGCAGTACTTCCAGTGAACTCAAACATGCAATCAGTCCAATTCCTGAACAAAATGTAATTTTAATGAATCTGTTGATTCACAAATAAGACACGTCCGTTTTTTGAGTTTATTGATGATCTGGCTGCAGCTGTTCATAACAGATTTGGTTGTTGAATGCACTGATATTACAATGCCGATAATTGTTTTCATGGTATGACAGGTTAAAGCGTTTTTTTTTTGTGTTTTTAAAGATTAACTGTTAAATGACAGCAAAGGTAATCTTAATGTAAATACAGTAGATATTAGCATCTACAATTACGCATACAATATAACATGACATATTCAAAGTTGACTGACAAAAATAAATAAATAGCAGTGGTTCTATCATCAACACGACTCAAAGATGCCTAAAGCATTACATCTAAAAGTGACGTGTGAACGTGGTCTTCTTCCAGAGGAAATGACAAAGAAGGGGCTGACAGGATGATGGGAGCTGAGTGCATTATCATTATGGTTTCTGGTTGTATCGCAATCCTTTTCTCTAAACTATACAACAACGTCGTGCTGGGCTTCGTGACATTGTCATTTCAATTATACCTCAAGATGTGCTATTATGCATGTAAAATATATCCGTCCCATCCTTGCAGTGAATGCATATACCCTCCATGAATAATACACCGGACCATATGTTCTGGAGGAGTATGTGCTAAGCATGCAGGCAGAGATCACATGCAAACATACTGTATGTGTTGTGTCTCTTTTCTAGCCGGTGATCACCTGGGAGATGAGACCCTGCTATATTTTTGACAGCGATGTTGTTTAAGAAGTAAATCCACACTACATCTTAGGTGTCCGGACATATTTTTGCTTGTGTGAATGCCTCGGAGGCGCAGATCTCCTTCTCACCCTGTTCATGTTTTCACCATGTCTTTGCTGAAGCAGCAGAATTAAACTGAAACTATGTTTTGGCTTCCCATCAAGGACAGTGTGAAATCAATAGCTGTCTCTATAGTCCGCCCGATGCACTTATCAAAATCTCTTCTTTTTCGCGAGTCATGTTTTATTTAGGCATGTGTTGGTCTAATGTCTCCATTCGAATTTAGCCATCCATCAAAATTGCACAGATGACCGGCGCTTAGATGGTTTCTCGCAATATCAGATTGCTTACACGCATCCTCTCCGTATGTACAAGTCTTCTGCCTAGCAGAAACTCACGTTTAGTTGCTTCCTATCAGTGTCATGATCTAAATCAGCATTTTTCACCTCTCTGAATATTACGAGAGCTTTTAAAAGGAGGGCAAAATGACACAGTGGTACATATGAATGAGATGTGGAAGCCTATAAATATATTTTAGAGCACTCTGTGGGATGGGTGGGTGTGTGAACCCATTGATTTTGGCCTGATGCACTGTAAATTGACCCCTTCTAGGTCCCTGCTTTGCATTTGGCCCACATTGGAGAACTGCAAGGAGATGGACCAATAGTATAAGCGTATTCGTAAGCAAGTTTGACGCCGTAGCGGCTTTGTTCATTGTAATGATAGACGTGGACCGTACAATGAGAGATTAAAGGTAATGGATTAGATCAGCCCCCATTCCTCACTGCTGATTACCCAGCACTCCTCTCATTTTTATACATACCGGTCGACTGGGAATGGCTCCAATCTGCTCGCTGTGTTTCACAAGCATCGGTAAAGCGCACACACTGTGTGACGGCACACTGAACAGCTGCAGTACTTCTTATTACCTAAAGCACAAAAGTGTGTGGAAGCAATGGCAAGTATCTGTCTGATCACTTATTCTTTCTGACTAAAGATCATTAACTCATTATAAAGTGAGGGAACCATGGGGCAGGATGAAATGGACAAACTTTTCACTTGTTTTACAGTGGTACATAATGCATTATCAGTTAGTCAGGGGCCCAACTATTGGCATACAAACTGGTTCATGTTTGCTGCAGTGTGTTGGGAACCGAAAACCAGTTCTTGCTTAAACCACACTAGTTAAAAAAATAAATATATCGAAATAAATATGGGAAATAATTAATTTAAATTGAATAAAAATGGAATTGGGTGACGCTCTTTTGTTCCAATACATTAATGAATCTAATAACATTTTCTTCTAATAAATGAATATACAAATAAAGTCATATAGGTTTGTGAAAAGCCTTTAAAAATAAATTTGTACACATCTTTTGCAGCAATTGTTTCAAATGTTTAATATTGAAATTATTATTATTGTATTTTTAATCCAACATTTTAATCCCTTACAAAAATATGTAATTCTCAACTGCACAACAAGTAAATAAATAAATAAATAAATAAATAAATCTTTCTGGAGTGGTTTCGCTGGAAATAATATAGGCCTCAGTCAAAAACCAGCTCTGATACCAGCACCATTTGGTGGAAAGGGGTAATTGTAGCTTATACTGGACAAGAGCCACCTACTCAAACTCAAAGGTGGCCCTCTGACCGACATGTAAAACAACCAACCACCAAAGGTGTACAATGTAGTATTGTGCCAATGAGGCCAGTGCTCCGGGGCCTCTGACTGCCAGGGGCCTCCGACTGCCAGGGGCCTCCAGCTGAGATGCCCGCTACGGCTAGAGAGAAATCACTGCAGATGTAAAACTGACATAGATAAACAAACAGTGATTGAGTGTGTGCCAGTGACTAGTGCTGGCACACTGAAATAAATGCACATGTTCCTGGCTCTTCATCAGCTTTGATGTTTTCTGCCAGTCACAGTACATTCTTGTCTCTTTTGCAGTGTATTATTCATATTTGTGTACATTCTTGTAATTCCAATTGTGTTTTATTTGATTTCCTTCCAAAATCATTCGCTGCCAACTATTTTTTGTGTGCATTTAATATGTGTATATTTATTTCATTTATATTTATTAGTTTTAAATAATATACATTTTTAAGCCAATAAATAAACATCAGCATATAGGTTTGGAATGACATGAGTCAATTAACTTTACATTTTAATTTTCTATTAATTTTTCAAGACATTTACATGTTTCATTTAAGGATTTACATGTTGCCTATTTATGAGCTTTGGAAGCAAATTTGACAGTATTTACTCATTCTAGTTCATTTTTAGTAAATATTTACAGGTGTGAAAATTTACAATAACAGACCAATTGTTAATTTTATTGTGCAGAAGATTAGTAAAAAAAAGAGACAGTTCTGCTCAAGGTTCGTATTTACTAGCATTTACCTGTACTCACTACTACTAACTGCTTCATACAAAATGTCAAATATTCAATACCCTTGCAAAACTTCCGTTCAGAGCACTCACTTTAACAACATTGTTTCTTATAAACAAGACTTTCTTTCCTCATGGATTGATTAAATCTAGTGCAGTTTGACTCTTAGATGTTGCATGGAAGCTAGTCAGATTGAATCAGCTGATTAAATATCAATCGAACCTGAATTTTTATTACTACACTTAAAACTGTTTTTTTAAATATGTATAAATGAATACCTGTGTCTGGTGTAATTTCCACATGCTTTAGTGACCATCTACATATATTATATACCGCGTCACTTTAATTTCATCACATTTTTATTTGAAAATTTCCATTTTGGTTCAATTGTATTAATTGGGCTACTCGATGTAGAAGTTTGTGCCACCATGATACTGTAAATGAAATAATTATCCAAGCTGTGTTCAGTAACTACAATAAGATCAAAAAGATGTATTTTAATGTGAAATAATGATCGTCTCATTTGGGAAGTCTGGACAGCAGATCTGCATCAGGTGTGTTTTTCATGTGGCATATAGACAGTAAAAGACAACAGATGAAAAAGCGCTTGTCTAATCAGTCACATTGTTTTGAAAGTCTGGCGGTTTGTTTCAGCATTGTGTATATTCTTTTATTGTTGAGTTTATTTTGTGAAAAATTGATGAGGGTGGCAGATACAGCGGGCTGCACTCTTATTTTACAGCCTGCTTTAATGAAAGTGCTCTGCATTTCTTCAGCGTTTTTATCCGATGAAGCTCAATTATTCTTCGCACACCATATCCCGCCACTAATCTTCACAACGCACACACGCAAGCACAGACGCATTAACATGATTAATTCATTTTCAGCCAAATAAGGCTATTTGCATAACACTCAAAGACATCATGCGATGTGAAGGTCTTTTATTTAACAGTTCTTCACACACTGTAGATTTGGAGAGTGCGTTAAAAGGAATAGTTCACCTGAAAATGAAGATCTGTAATTATTTACTCGCCCTCATGTCATTTTAAACCTGTGCATTGTTTTTTAATGGGTTGGAACACAAATTTAGATTTTCTTGCATTCCCCCATTCAGGACCCATGAACATTATGGAGTGTTTCATAAAGATTTAGGTGTGTGTGTGTGTGTGTGTGCGTGTGTGCGTGGTTTATTTTTTATAAATTACATTTATTTTAAAGCAAATAAATGTGTTTTTGTGATCCATATAGCCTATACACTAGTGGCAGTGACATAGAGTACTGTGACAGAGTGCCCTAAAAGATATGTGACATAGAGTCCTCTTGAGTCATTTAACAGGCCACTGTGCTGTGTTTATGAGTTTGATTTTCAGATAGACTTGGTGTTGTTCTCTCTGGCATGCATCAATACCTGTGTATATCAGCATGACCCTGCATGTCTTTGTGTCATTGAGTTCCATCGGTCACGCCTCGACATCCTCATTCAGAGAGCAACGTTCCCTCCGAGTCAGCAAGCCACGCTGCACTGGCTGCTCTCAAAATGGCTGACTCACTCTAAACATCACTAAAACACTATTCTATGTGGCCAGCACTTCTTATCAAAGCTTGGATTGGGAAAGTCTCTATCCTTATTCCTTACACACTCTTTAAACTGGTAAAACACATTAGTCCTTACACGGCAAATGTACTCTGAAATTTAAGCTGTGGAATAACATGCTAGTGATGCTGCATGTTAGTGAAAACGCCGCAAAACTCTGACAGTTTCAATTGCGTAACATACAGTATTAGAACCGTATCTTTTTAGACATTTATTATTATTATTTTTTTAACGTAACAAGACATTAAAAGAGATAAATGACTGATGCTAATACTAACAGCATGAGGAATTCACAACTTATTCTGTATAAAATATACAAGTACATGATCACTGTATTGGACCAGACACAGACTTTACTTCGCTGTGACATTTATGTGCTGAAGAAGTCTTAATGAACTGTGCCATAAATGACAACATGAGCAAGTATAAGCTCAGACGAAAAGATTTACCGTGGATGGAACGGAACAGAACAAAAAGATCAATGTTTTAAGAAAGCAGTGGGGTAGAGAGTGTTTTTTATGTGTATGTGTGTTGATAGGCGAGGGAGAACCGGGTGCTGTACGAGACTCAGAAGGATCAAAGGCAGGGGTGTCCAAACTTTTTTTTTAAAGGGGGCCAGCTTGGATGTTGTGGACAGAGGGGCGGATACTTGTTTTGTCTCTTGGAAATGCTCATTTGACAGAAGCTTGAGTTGACAGTAGCAGTAGCTTGAGTTGGGACACAGATGTACATTTATTTTCATTAACAGTAAAACCACACAAACAGTAAAATCTGTAAAATTGTAACAACTTAATTTTAAAGGGGAACATTTAAATATTCTTACTCAGAACTTTTACTTATTAGAATTAACCAGTGGTTTCTGTAATTTGCCCTATATTTCATTAATCCTTTCATATTTAATACATGTCTACATTAATAATATAATACAATTCTATATAAATATGTCACATTTCTACCACAATACCATGTTTAAAGTTAGCGTTACTACAGTAAATCCATGGCAAATTACTTCGGTC
Source organism: Phoxinus phoxinus (assembly GCF_949152265.1). Lineage (NCBI taxonomy): Eukaryota > Metazoa > Chordata > Actinopteri > Cypriniformes > Leuciscidae > Phoxinus > Phoxinus phoxinus. The sequence continues at coordinate 6,977,925 of NC_136894.1, forward strand.
GACTTGGCACTGGTTTCATCTGGATCGGAGACCTCTGCGCCAAACTCTAACGTGATTGAGACCGGTCAGCGAGTAAACACATTTGAATTTTGAGCAGAGATAATAAATGGTCTGTGTATGGTGCGGATCAAACTATTCAACGAGTAGCGCTGTTTTATTCCACTTTGGGCGTGTTTAATGTTTGTCATAAGTAACAGAAATGGCAGCGTTTATAAGTTATCAAATTTTATGTCACTCATCTAGTGCTGTCACCTTATGTTGACTGGGAAACTGCATGATTTGTAAATTGTATTTTATTAGACCAGCTGTAATCCCCCGGCTGGACCTTGGACTCAAAGGAGAAGTTTTGCTTGGGCTTTCTTCTACACTCTAGGAATGTGTCAGCCGGGTATTGATCGATGTGCTGGGTGATCCATCTTAATCCTATACCCGTGGATAAGAGGAGAACCTTGTGCGCTCCCTTATATGACAGGGGTCCAGAAAGTGAACATATACATGTAGTGTGTGTAAGTATGCGCATTTTATTGAAAAGTATTGGGGACTGTATGATGTTTTGGAAGTCTCTTACTGTATGCTCACCAAAAGCTACATTTTTGAATATCCAAAAATATGTATTTCACAGTATTAACACAGTAATTCTATTGTAAAATATTATTATCATTTAAAGTTTTCTATTTGAATACACTTTAAAATGTAATTTATTCCTGTGATAGCAAAGCTGAATTTTCAGCATCATTAATCCAATTTTCAGTGTCACATGATCCTTCAGAGATCATTCTGATATGCTGATGTGATGCCTAATACACATTATTTTTTAAATATTATTCTACACTGTGTTGAAAACAGTTCAGGATGTAAGGATTCTTTGATGAAGTTCAAAAGAACATTTATGAAATGGAGAAAATCCCCCCATCAGTGCTTGTTACGGGTGTCTTCCCTTCCTCTCCTGTTGATAGGTTGGTCGCCTCATGCGTTTTTAATTAGATGAGGTGATTAGGAAATTGGGGGAGAGGAAAATTAAAAATGGGATTAACACGGTCTTAGACTCTGGGAGACAGAATGGAATGAGAGAAACGTGCTATCGTCTGCACATCAGTCGCCTGATTTGGCCATTATTAGCTTCCTGGTCACAGAGAGTAGAACAGGATTACAACACAATGCTTGGCCATTGAGCTGGAGGTAAATATCGAGGCAACATGGATAGAGTCCAGCTCTGATATTGGCGTCGCATGTAGATTAAATCGGCTCTGTCTAGTATATCTGTATCAGGTTGTCTAATCCATATTATAGACTTGGGAATAGACATCCTCTGGCTTCCTGCTGCAGAACCGCATGAAAATATTAGCCACACTGGCAATTAAAGATGCAGACATGTTGTTCACCTGTTGTGTTTATAAGGTCATGTGGTGAAAACAACATAAAAAGAGGTCCCTGAGTCATATAATGTCATGTGTGTACATGACAGTGAACATACATCAATGTGTCACATCAATGCATGTCAAGTCCTCCTGAAGCATGGGGAACAGTCGTATGCAGCAGCACCAGTCGGTCATTTTATTGCCTTATGCTTCTCATTCTCTCTCTTTCTCAGTGTCATGAACATGGCGATATTCAAACTTTTGGTCTGCCTCCTTTGTGTTTTTCCCTCAGATAATTACATTGATATTTCCCTATTGACATTCAAAGGTATTCATTCAGCTCACTGGCCTTTATTTTTCAGTTATTAACACCTTTTCTTTTCATTTTGGTTGGTTTCACAGACATGTTTGAAGATGACATTAAATGTTTTCTGAAACTTTCTTTCATGGGGAACGGAAAACAAGGAGGAAAAGTTTGAATAGTGGCCACTCTGTGTCGAAAACACTGTATCTGTTATATCTGATTATTTTTATTGTTTGGCTTATCTCTTTTTTTCGATTTGAATATATTTTAAAATGTAATTTAATCCTGTAATGCAAAGCTGAATTTTCAGCATCATTATTCCAGACTTCAGGGCCAAATGATCCTTAGAAAGTTCAAAAGGACAGGATTTATTGACATCACTTTTGTTTGTCTACTTTTTTTCAAAAAAAATTATCAATTTAATGCATCTGTGCTGACTGCTGAGTAAAAGTCTGAATATGCATATCCAAATTAATTTTATGGAATGTCTTTCTTGCTTTCATTGAGGACAGAAAACACGACGAAAAAGTTTCAATAATGGCCACTCTGTGTCAAAAACAATACTAAAGCAACATTTAACTTTTATCTGGTAATTTCTATCTGCCTGTTTACGTATATTGTTGACTTATTTTTTGTATTTTGAGAGGAAAAAAGTAGAAAAAAGAAAAGACCAATATATATATATATATATATATATATATATATATATATATATATATATATATATATATATATTTTTTTTTTTTTTTTTTTTTATCACACACTATTATTGTGTGGAACTTTGATAAAAATGATTTGGGTTTTTGTCATTTCTGAACTAGTGCATGTGCTGAGTTTGCCCTATACTTTTTTTTGTGTAAATTTGCGTTATCTCTGTTAGACCAGAATTTATTTTAGTTACATATTTTATTGGAGGTAATAAAAGTTGGGTTTTTCAGAGGCACACTATAAATAGCAAGTCTATAAATGCAGATGATAAATGGCTGCTGGTGCCGGAGTATTCTGGCTCTTTTTCAGACTGATCGGATAGCCAGGCCCGAGGCCAGGAAAGGAGGTTGGGACCGGTGCCAAAGAGTCTTAAAGTATTCACCTCTCAGCCTTCAATATCTCTTCTTCTTTTTATGCTCATGCTTACTTGCCACCTCTGCCCTCTCAAAAATGTTTTGCTTTCGCCTCTTTGTCTTTGAACTCCACAGTGAAATACCGCATTGATAGTTCTAAACTTTAGATTTGTCTCCTTTCCCACTCTCTCCACCCAGGTTATATGTACGAGAAATGTGGTACTCTTTCACATTGTTATAGATAACGGAGGACTCCTCGATGTCAAGCTGAAGCTTGTAAATGCTGAACTCTGTAATGGCAGCTCTTTTGCTCAAAAATTGGCCTTTTAAGTGGACTTGTCCTCACCTATCGTCCAAATCCTACCAACCCAACCCCTCCGCCCCTGCTGACTGCAGTGACCCATAAAGCCGATTAGACTGGGCCTTTACAGTGGGCTCCCACTTCAAAGGAATGAGAGAGTGGAAAAGTGAGAGATATGGCTGAGAACAGGAATATAGTTACATGAATAGGTCTGCAGGCTTCCTCACAGCTAAAACATAGCTAATAATGGCTGTGTGCTTTTTGATCAAAAGTGACAGTAAAGACATTTATAATGTAAAAAAAAAAGCTGCTTTTTTAGCTGTAAATCCGTATATTCGAGTGATTTCTACATGTGACACTAAAGACTGGAGTAATGGCTTCTGAAAATTCAGCTTTGACATCATAGGAATAAATTAAATTTTCTATTTGAATATATTTTTAAATGTTTGATAATATCTCACAATATTTATGTTTTTACTGCATATGTGAACAAATAATTGTAGCCTTGTTGAGGTTGTATCTTTAGTGTGATTTTACTTCTTTTTTTTTGGACATATTTTTTAAGACTACACAGACATTATTTTTATGAGGGGCAAACAGGAATGAAACTGCTCTAATCATGTGGACATTTTTTACATGGCTGGTGTAAATAGTCTCATGAAATCAAAACCGCCTGCACTTTCTTCTTTTAGACCCTTGAACATTACATTTTCGCAACAATTCGTATTCCGGTGGGTTTAAATGGTTTATTGGTCAATTTTTAAATATTTTAGCTTTTTAATGGTTGTGAAACTAAAGCTGCTTTTTCATTGTGGTGCCAAACCTTTCTCATTTATGGTTTAATTTTCCACTGTGAGGATGACAACAGAGTTCTTAATACAATACAAATGCATCAGTCGTCGCCTTAATAACACAAGAGTTTACAGACGGTATGAGATGTAAATAGCGACCACGTTATGCATGATGGTCAGATTGTCATTTATTTTAATTTTTATTTTTATTTTTTAACTTGGGTTAACTTCAATCAAATAGCACACTTGGCCAGCTACAGAGAAACTGGCAGCCAGGCAAGTGACCAGGCAAGTGACCAGTCGTGAGTGACGACGTTACTACTTGCATTCTGCCAGCACAGTTTGAGTTTGAGTTTGAGTTTATTCACAAATACCACAGCATTGCAATAATAATACAGTCGTAGTTGTACATTCATTTGGGTAAATGCGAATGGGTCCCCCAATGAAGCTACAAAAGCTTATAATTTGGGGCCCATAATTTACATAAAGTATTTCAAGTAAGGCAACAGTCATCACCAATAACCAAATGATTGATGAAAGTGCACGCAAAACGCACCAAGACATACAGTACATATAATACATACCTACACATACACTCATGCACATACAATCATACTCATACATCCCAGTACTCCATGAGAAATACATTTTATACTAAATATAGGTTAATAAATAATATTTTTTTAATTGTTTCTTAAAGTTGGAGATATTGGACAACACCTTAAGGCCATCGTCAGTTTCGTTCCAAATCTGGGGCCCCCTATATGCAACGCTCATACTGGTGCGTAAATATCTGCGATATTTTCCATATATTAGTTGTTTAGTTCTCGTTTGGTATGCATGTTGGGGGCTATAGATAGGAACAAGACTACTCAGTCTGAGATTCAGTTTATGAACAATTTTAAAGATAAGGCAAGCATTATGATATTTATTTAGCTCAACTAGTCTTAGTAACTCAAATTTATAAAATAGATGTTCAGTAGAAGAATTTATCTCTGCCCAGGACAGAGCCCGTATGACTTTCTTTTGCAATGTTATAAGTTTTTTTAGATGACTTGTAAAGGTGTTGCACCATATCACATTACAATAATTAAGATGTGGTTCAAATAGAGTTTTGTACAACACAAGGAGGGCAGACATGGGAAGAAAGTGTCAAAGTTCAGAATTCCAGGCAGAGAACAGTTTGTAATCGTGCTGTGCCGAACCAAGCTCAAGTGGAAAAATTACTGTTATTGTTCTTTAACATTGTTAGAGCCGATGGTGTAAAAGCCAAAGGGCTGCACCCTAGTTTTGTAACTTGTCAAAAGTGAACAATGCGGGAAATTATTTGGGTATCAAGTACAGAAAACTGAAAAAAAGTGATATTTTAACCCTAACCACCCATTTCTGTCCTGAACCTTTCAGTGTCCTGCATGAGAGAGAGCGGGGATCTGGAGCCATTTTTTCCGGCTCCTTTCTGAGAACCTTTGATCTCTAATCCACTCTTATCTAGGTGCTGGAATAAATGTGGTGGAGGGGAGGACGACACTTATACAGGTCCACTGTATCGCCTGTTACCTTTTTAAAGCTTTATTTAAACTTTCTTTCCTCTCTTTTTCTTTGAAGTAGTAGGAATGGTAGCAAATTGAGCTTTCAGAACTGGTCCACCTTGGCAGGAGAACAAATGAAAAAAGTTAGTGTATCTCCATGTGCTGAAGCAACAGCTCTCCCCTCATCTTTCATGGGTGTTAGTTGCTGCCTTAAATTAAACAAACATGTTTGTTGGAGACTTCCATCAGCAGTGGCAAAAGTCAAATATACCTACGGTAGCTGGCGCTTGGGGACGTGTGTCACTCGTCATCTTGGCCTGAAGTGACAGCTGACACAATGTTTGTTGCACGCTTATGTAGTCACTTATATACTAACATCACTGATTAATACACAGCTGACCCACTAGAGAAAACCCCTAAGGTCATGCTGTACTGAGGCAATCTGGAATGACATGTTAACCTGGAGCTTTAAAAAAAAATAATACAGATGGATTCTCATTTTTACATTACGCCCATTTCACTATTGCAGCCGTGACCCAAGCAGTTTTCATAGGGTCACAGACAGCCGATACCTAACCATGACTGTAAGATGATTTGCTTTTAACTAAAAACATTAGTAAATAAACATTTGACTTCTAATCATATTGAAGTAATTAGTTTTCATATGATGCAAGTCATACAATATATTTTGTGTTTTGAAGCAAAACCGATTGGGAACTGATGCACAATTTCAGTTTTGTTTTTTGGTTTAGTATTGAATCTTTATTTCAACTTTGTTTATTAGAATATTAAATATAGAATATTTGCTATATTACAATGATGACTGGTCTGAGGAACCTGGGTTTCAGTGCTTGCTTGAGAACAATGGTGATGTCTTATTATGGGCATCGAACCAAAAACCTTCCACATACCAGCCCTGCACGGCAAAAAAAAAGAAGTTTTGTTTGAATGATTTGTTGACATATTTACTGAAAAACGAATAATTTTTTAAAAATATTACACTTCATGCAGTGTGTAATATAGTAGTTTGTGAATGTGAAAGGTCTGCAAAGTTTTAAAGATCAAAGTGCACTCTAAATAAAGTTATCGTCTAATCAATTCTGTATTAGTGTTTGAGGGCGATCAAAGTAGGCGCTGTTCACAGACAGTCAATCGAGAACATAGACTGGGATTATGTATAAAAAGATGCATTGTTTCCTAGGAATGCAACAGGAAGTGAGACTGAAATTGCTGGCGACTCGTTTCAGTAGTTGTAGGTAAGGCCTGGTAGAGTTTGGTTTGTGTTGTTGACATGTTTGAGTAGACTCTGTTTTTAGCGCTGTGAATCCACTTTGCAAGAACCAATGGCATCATTACTGTTCATATCTCTGTGTATAAAAGTGCTGAAGAAGCATCCGGAGCTGAAATTCAGATATGGTAATAGAGGTTTCACTTCCGACTTCGTCGCCCAATCACAACAGACCTAGCCATCTGACCAATCAGAACAGAGTAGGTCCTCAGAAAGGAGGTGTTTAGAGAGACTGGAACCTTTATTGAACAGTTTAGATACTGCGAGAAAAGAGGTGATGTGCAATGTATATTATGAGAATACTTGTACAACATCAGAATGATCAGGCCCTTCCTATCAAAGCATGCTACACAACTCCTTGTTCAGGCGCTTGTTTTATCCAGACTGGACTATTGTAACGCTCTCCTGGCTGGTCTCCCAGCTTGCACTGTCAAACCTCTGCAACTGATCCAGAATGCTGCAGCTAGAGTGGTCTTCAACGAGCCGAAGAGAGCACACGTCACTCCTCTCCTCACAAAATGGCACTGGTTGCCGGTTGCCGCTCACATCAAATTCAAGTCACTGACGTTTGCCTACAGAACAACCACTGGCACTGCTCCCTTGTACCTTAACTTATTACTTCAGACTTATGTGCCATCCAGAAACTTGCACTCTGGAAGCAAGCGGCGTCTTGTGGTGCCATCTCAAAGAGGCACAAAATCTCTTTCTCGGACCTTTACCATGACTGTTCCCTGCTGGTGGAATGATCTGCCTAACTCAGTCCATAGCCATTTTTAAGAAACTGCTGAAGACGTATCTTTTTCGGCAGCACTTGATCAAGTAATACTAACACTTTCTCCTCAATTCTATCTTAATAAAAAATAAAAAAAAACATTAGATTGAACTGCGAAGGGTCATAGCACTTACATACTGTTGTCCTACTGCTAGTTTAATTGCTTCTATTGCTATCATTTGTAAGTCGCTTTGGATAAAAGCGTCTGCTAAATTAATAAATATACATGTAAATTAATACGTGGTTTTTGACCTTGGATGAATGTAAACCTATTGTAGGAGACCTCCAAAACAACATTAGGAACCATTTAAATGGCATAATAAGTGCACTTTTGACTTAAGAAGCCATTGCTTTTTGCAGTGTGAGAGTCAGTCTGTACACCATTTAACACCAAAAGATTTTTAGAATTGAACCCAGGGCCATGATAGTGAAAGCACAGAATCCCAACCACTAGATCAACAGAGGAAGCCAAGTGGAAGTGTTTTTACTTCCCCCACCCCCCAATCCAGTATTAATTTTCTTCATAATTACTTCACTTTTTTCCAGACATAAAGCTTCATGTCCTTGAATTTTGTGTTTGAATAAAGAGCTTAATAGTACAGTATATCTTTATCCGAGATCTTTTTCTCGACCTATTAATTCTTGCTCAGTGCCAAGCAATGTCAAATTCCAGGAAAAATCCATTCTTAATCCATTTAGGGACCCTCGCACGAACTGCACAGCAACCGTCTGGCTGGTTTGACCCAGACGGATCCATATTCAGATGTTGCACGCTAGTTTCACCTCTTCTGATTCCTTTAGGTATTTGCGGTGTGACATCAAACCAGCTGCTTCTGTCTCCCTCTACCACATTGAGAGTTTAAGGATGGAGCTCGTTATATTGGTACCACTATAAGCATGAAGTCTGGAGGGGCTGGAGATATCCATCATTAACCGTGATGGGAGGATGTGGGAGTACAAACACTGAGCTGATGAGCTCCAGAGGGATGGCTTCTCTTAACCATTAGTCATGCATGGAGAACTCCATTGCTATTAGAGAAGCTTTTTTTTTTTGGTTCTAGCTGGTGTCTGATTAAAGACATGCGCCGTAGATCAGTGCACATTTATGTAGATGCACCCTCTCTCTCTCTCTCTCTCTCTCTCTCTCTCTAGCTCATTTTTTTTTTCATACACATGCAGGCCTTTTTGGAGATGTAATTATGCATTGCCAAAAGGATCTGTGCCAGCCATCCTTTTCTTTTTTTTGGGTAGAACCCAGCTGTGCAATCCATGTCCTTTGTTAATGCTGTCAGCATGACTTCCAGTTGAAAAGTAGATCACAACAGGTTAAAACTTCAGCAAAAATACCAATTTTGGGGGCTGTTGGTTTGTCTGCTTCCACCTCCCTTACATTGTAGTCTGCAGTTTTTCCTGAGGCTGTAGAATTAATGAGGGAACGTGAAAAACAGTGGCGCTGTTTTCTTAATCTTGGCCTAATTAACTGACATTCTATTGTCAGATTGCAGCAGTTTCCACTGGAAACTACAGAGCTGAAGATTCAGCCTGTAAACCAACAAATAGGTCAGATGAGTGGGTGATTATTTGCTACTGTTTGCTGAGTGATTCAGCTTAGACTGTGTCAGTGCTAGTTTTGCACACTGATGATCTAGGCTTTGAGATTTTTAACTAGCAAAAGAAGCATCATCACTGCCGTTCGAGTCTGTTTCACCAAAGGTACCTAATGTTAGGTCCATGTATTTAGCAGATTGAAGGTTGCTTTGGAGGTTGAGGAGTTATTTTTTGCTGCTGTTTGCTGAGTGATTCAGCTTAAGGCCCTTTCACACTGAGCACGATTAAACGGCGCAAATGTATAACACGATGACGCTCTTGAATTTGAAACAATAGATCCCTATGGAGCTATTCACACCGGGCACGATCAATTGCAGCGTGACAAAACAATTTTTTTTTTTTTATCAGTGTGACGTTTTTTTCTGTCGAACTCACAATGAAACAATCCGTCCAATTAGATTTAAGCTTACCCATGCCGCTGCTGTTGCACAAAAGTGAAAACTTGTGTAAACACAGAAGACAGTATTCCTCAAGAGAGAAGATAATGTTGAGTTCTTGTTATCATTTATCATTATCATTTCTATTCATTTTCCACTTAATTATGCGATCTGAAGAGCTTGTGTTCTTCCATGGGTGTCTGTTATGAGTAGGAGAGCTCATTCATTCTAGATCTGTCAATCATATTATGTGATCATAACTCCTGCCTGTGTTCCGCACGGTTCCGCACATAAACAACTGAGAGAAATGTTTCTACAGATGAAACATGAATATATGATTATGACAATATATGTTCTATATGTTTTTCATACGGCTCTGGTTATTTTTTATAACGATAAACAATAAGAAATGCTTACATGAGAAATGCTAAGCAGGTGTAGCATTCAGTTTATTATAAAACACTTCAAATAATGCACGTCTAAATAGATCTCACTCGATGACGTTTTTTGTGTAGTACTTAATTTAGCTTCATTTACTGTTGTGTGTTGTGCAGCGGACGAGGTTAAAGCCAAGTGGGAAAACCTACGAGATGCATACATGAGGACTTTTTTTTTTCGGTCCGTGCCACCGGTCGTGGAGGCGTGAATCAGCTGAAGGCAATAAATAATTTCTCGTTCAGTGTGAAAGCTCCATTCATCGGTGATTCGCTTAGCTTTGTCGCGTCGCGCTCAGCCTGAAAGTGCCTTTAGCCTGCCCTGCGTCAGAACTAGTTTTGTACCCCGAGCATCTAGGCTAGCGATTTGACATTAACAGATGCAAAACAAGTATTGTCGCTGTGTTTGAGTCTGTTTCACCAAAGGTACCTAAGTAAGATAAATGCATTTAACAGATTCACACCTTTTTAAAGCACTTCAGAAGTTGCATGTCTACCAAAGCAACACTTTAGTGGAAAAAAGCCTCAGTTAAATCAGTAATTTATTCAGCACCTGTAGCTGCCTCCCAGAAAATGCTTAGAATTTTTGAAGAAGAAAAAAAAAATGATAAAGAGTTGCTCAGTAGATAAATCTCTTCTTTAAGATTCATGTCAGTGTAGGTATTACGCTATTTTTGCTAATTGGAACCTCTTTCACATGAAATAATCTTGGAAAATATTTTAAATATAAGTGTTTTGTGAAGCTAGAAATTGTGTTTTAGTAAAGTGTTAGTAGTCTAGTGGGGAAGCTGTTTAAAAGTTGATGGCTCTGTTCAGAACTTGCTGCCTTTGCATATAGTAAATTGAAGTAGGAAAGCATCAAGGTCCATAACATTACGTGTAGATTACTGCAATTCACTTTATTGCGGTATCTCGAAAACTCAAACTGCTCGTCTTCAATTGGTGCAAAATGCCGCCGCAAGATTCCTCTCAAATAGTCGGAAAAGTGACCATATCACCCCAATTCTGAGGTCTCTTCATTGGTTGCCCATTAATCTCCGAATTGATTTTAAAATCCTTTTATTTGTGTACAAATCTCTATGCAACCAAGCACCGAGCTACCTGTCTGAACTGCTACAACCATATACCCCGTCAAGAGGTCTGAGATCAAGTGACAAGAATCTGTTATTAGTCCCGCACTCCAGACTAAAACGCAGAGGGGATCGAGCATTTTCTGTGGCTGGGTCTCGGCTGTGGAATAATTTGCCCTTAGAAGTCAGGATAGCCCCTTCCGTGATCTCTTTTAAGTCACTTTAAAAAACACACTTGTTTTCTTTGGCCTATAAATAAGGCTGTTTTATTTTTATTTTTTATTTTCTCCTTCGAGTTAGGGCTGGGCGATATGGCCAAAAAAAAATATCACGATATTTTTTTTTATATCAGTCGATATCGATAATTATCGATAAATGTCAAATCTTTATTTATTTCAAGTTTAAAGACAGATTTGTACTCCTAAGTGAAAGCTGTAGAAACCAGAGCGTTGTGTTTTTAAACTACTCTTTATTGTCAGAACATATCATGACAAACACTTGCCAAACAGGTGAACATTCACAAATCCGAGGTAGAACATTCAAACATTTGTCATTTTTCCTTAACAAAATAAATATCTTTATTTCAGTAGTATTAGCTTGAGTTAGGATGCAGATTTACTTTATACAATTTATGTTCATTAACAAAAACAGTAACATCTGTTAAAAAAAAGTAACAACATTATTTTTATTTGGTAAAATGTAATATTCTTTAGTTTTATTAAAATTAACCATTGGTCATCCAGCATCATGCATTTAGATCATGATAACCACAGATAAAATGTAACTTTATGGTTTCCTTATGGTTTTCCTTTATGGTAGCCTAAATACATTATTAAAAACTGTAATTATATTTCATTAGTCCTTTAATACATTGTCTACATTAATAATATTATACAATTCAATATATATATATCCCACATTTCATGATGCAGTTAATATTACTAGGCTAACGTTAAATCCGTGGTAAATGATGGGAATGTGTAGACGGAGAAGCTTCTGACTGTATCGTTGCGCACAGTGCTTCTCCTGTTCGTCAGCGCGGTCTCATCTGCCTTTAAACTGGTTTAAATCACTGAGACATTTGTGTTCCTCGCTGAATTCAAGCGCTTCTCACTGGATCTAGTGCCTGAGACCGATCAGAGTAAACGCGTCTGCTCGAGTGAGCTCGCGGTCGCGCTGCCGTTTGGACTTTGAGCCGAGCTGATAAACGGTCCGTGTGGCGCGCGCGGTTCAAATGAGATTCGTTCCGCTTTTGGCGCAAAAACATTATCGAACATTTACCGAACTCTTGATATCGTTTTATCGAGAAAAATTATATCGCGATAATTATCGTTATCGTTTTATCGCCCAGCCCTACTTCGAGTACGATGCGGTATTTTCTATTTATCTAAGTCTGATACTGCCATTTCTGCTTATTATTGATGAGTCTGACACTGTTTTGCGACTCCTGTTTAAGGCTGTTCTTAGCTTGATGTACTTATGTTGTTTTGCTGTTACGCATGGTATTATTGCCTTTTAATTTTTGTAGTTCTGTAAAGCACTTTGGTCAGTCGGTGGCTGTTATAAAATGTGCTATATAAATAAAATGAACTTGAACTTGAACTTGAACTTGATAACATTCTCAATGCCTTCAGCTGGTTTATTTTGGGCAGCACAGATGTGTATTGGTAGAAAGAATAAAAATTGTGTGTAATAGAGTAGTAAGAATCGGTATAATACAAAATAATAATGCCAAATAATAATAATAATAAAATGTTTTTACTACTGTTCTGATACTAATAGATAGATAAATATCTCCATGTGAATGGTTGATATTAAAATGTTATACGATTTTGTATAAATTAAACATATAACTCTAAAATCCACCATTTCAGATGTTCAAAGTAAATTTTATTAAATTAGTATTTTAAATTATAATTGTATTAAATTATAGTTTAAAGATTATCTTCAAATGGCAGAGGTCATTTTAATCAAAATATATATATTTACACAACATGAGGTCAATAACCGATATGCTACTGATTCGTCATCTGTACCTAACCCCTATTTCAATGATTAAGATTAAGGGCTTATAATTCAGTGTGTGAATGTGAAGGACAGATGTTTTAATGAATATTAAAACCCTTTAAGTGGGTTACATTATAAAGTTTTAAAAAGTTTTTACATTATTAAAGGAAGCCAGTGGAGTTCAGTCAAACATATCAAGAGCTTTACATAACTCTGCACTGTATGGGGTGGTATAACAGAAGATCAAAAAAGAGCCATGTAAAAGCATGCCTGGAGTTTGCCAAAAGCATAGTAGTGACCCAATTTGCGATTTAGTTAGATGATTTTGTCAGAGATGTAGGTAACTTCAGTAAATGTTTGTGGTGGTACTTGTGGTACCTTTGTGGTGGTGTATTTTTGGTACTTAAAGGCTTTTTTTTATTTTTTTATTATTATTTTATTTTACTTTGTTTTTTTTTTGTTTTTTTTCAGTAAGTGTGATAATGTGGAATGTTGTATTTTACTCAAGATTATCTTAAAGCTTCAACTAAAATCATTTGTTACCCACCTTTTTCCGTTCTCTTCCTGTTTTGTGCTCTTGTGTGCACCTGCAGTGTGTCTCAGCTGGATGGAGATTGTATTTGATTTGTTCTAAGGGTCTTCAGTTTTAAATGGCACTTGTCCTGCTTTAAGCCTGCTCATTTTACGTCTGCTGATGCTTTCACTGGCGAACAGATCACTCACTCAGCTGACATAACTCAAGGGTCTTGAGTTGTCTTTCTTTCTGTCACTCTGTGCGCTCTTTCTAGACTGCAATCTTTCATTTGTCTCATACGCAGACTCACACACAGCGGATCCATACGGTCTGGGTGATTGATCACTTTAATATGTATCATAGTTGATTCACTTCAGCTCGTTCTGACTTTCCTCAGAGTACGAGATGTAACATAAAAAAATATAAATCAATGAAGCCGAACGAAGACAGAAAACACTGAGGAAGAGAAAGAAGCCAATGATATATCATGCATGCGCACCAAAGAATAAGCTCTGGACAAAATCCAATCAAGAAGAACTCTGAGAAGAGAGATTATGATCTCTTGTGTCTCTCCACACTAATACCCACAGGGTATACCAGTCTATCTTCTATCCCCACAACTCAAGCATTCATTCTTCTGATGAAAGAGTAAAATAGATGATAGCACAAGCCAAAGCACTTTTGGATGCAGCAATATTACCTTACAAACTCCTTCAAACATTTTCTCCAAGTTATACACTATGGGATACAAAGTCTTTTAATTTTGTATTTTCTTTATCCTATGTCAGTTTAACAACTTTTTCACATCTGAAAATTGTGTACTTGAAAGACTCAATTTCTATGTCGGTTTTATCACAAGATTAGTGTAGTTTCTTTTCTTTTTTTCTCCATACAGTCAGCACCATTTTCTTTTTTAATATCTTTTGTGTTCCGCAGAAGAAAGAAAGTCATACGGGTTTGGGATGACACAAGGGCGAGTAAATTATGACAGAATTTTGATTTCTGATTTAAACTATCCCTTTAAATCACTGTAGTTACTGACTAGCTGAACTGACTTAATGTGTAGTTAAAGGTGCACATTCTGAGTTTAATCAGTAATATTTTAGAAAACTAGATTCATTAAATGTCTGAAATGAAACAAAGTCTCATTTAAAATTCTAGCAATTTTATTTAAACAATACATACAGTACTGGCACTCTTTAATATGGCATGAATCACTGTAGCATCTATGCTAACATCAACTCTTCCGCTTTACTACTAGTTACAGCACAAAATAAACATGAATTAACATCAGATGGTATGTTAAAAGATATACAGTAGTACAACTTACTGATATTCGTACTATTACTATTATTAAAATTCGTCTCCTTTAATCGCTTAATCCGTGATCGTCGATACAACTGCTTGTAAATAATGTAATGTAATGTAATTACATTTACATCAGAAAAGCCATTCAAAAGACGTTAGTCAGCTAGAAAACTCTAGAGAGGAGCATTTTGTGCACTATATTGCATATTACATTTTCACTCAACCTGTTCTTCAATATGTACATTTATTTTTGAATAAATCCATCATGTTATGACAGCCACCATTACAATGTTCATTTAAAAAACAAAACATTAGAAACATAATTAAGTTGTTAAAAATGTACTATTACATTATTATTATTATATTAAGAAAACTTCCTTACGTGCAATTTAAATGTAAGTGATTTACCAAATGTGGTTCCCTCTAGTTTACCCCATTAGTTAGTAGTTAGATACCTGATTGTCCCCAATGAATCGATATCAAATTGAATCACAAGCTTGTGAATCAAAATCTAATTGAATCGTGAAATTTGTGTCAATGTTCACTATTTAATGTGTAATATGTAGTTAAGGCCAGTTATTGGATTTGCATTAATCCCATCTGAAAAAGTAATTTTTTAAAAATGAATATTTAATTGAATTTCTCATTGCTTGCCATTTTTCTAAATATTTATGATTTTAAAGTACTAGAACTGTTCAGCAGCTGAAACTGTTAAATATATTTGGAACCAAGTCCAGAATAGTAAAATAAAATGCATTTTCACAACCACATGCATTTAAATGTGCACATACTCAGTTTTCTGAAAAAGTTTTTGTCACCTGTCTGAATTTCTATGTTGTGTGTCGAAAGGATGTGCTTAGCACACTTGCCAAACCCAGCTCTGCCAGAATGACCACAAAGTGCTATGCTTTTTCTTGCTAACTAGCACAAAAAATTCATGTCAGGTATACATTTTAATTCCGTTCTGTGGCACTAATGCTGCATAAATTACACACTTCACCTTTAATCTCATGTAATGTAATGTGTTGTCATTTGGATGTTAAGGTTCTAGCATGATTTATGTGCAAGCATGCTAGCAGACCTCTGACTTGCTGAAAGCAATGAGGGCAGATGGTAATCAGTTCATATTTCTGTGCTGGATATATGCTAATATCCTAGATTCTCTCCCGAGGCATGATGGGTATGTAGATGGATGATATAAGATCTAATAATCTGTTGTGATACTGATCATAACCACTGGGCTGGCACAGAGAAACTATCTTCACTACAGGCAATAATGAAACAGTAATTCCGAGGGGGCATGTTTCCGAATCCCTCGGTTATTCACCTTTGCCCTTTTCTGTTTTTTGGTCTCCTGGGGCGGCGTCAAGCCGTTAGCTTGACATGTTGAGGATGTTGATGTATTGCTGCATGGTGCATTAGCATTGTCTGGACAAGCCCTTCTTCCTGTAAACAGCAGGTTAATGTCTCTCTACCCTCCTCTTTTTATTTGGCTAAGTCTGACAACTCCGTCTCGGGTTTACTGTTGACATTTGCGTGGCGGCTTCCTCGTTTATCATCGGGGGCCTGTATGCCGAGAGCTTCAAGAAGGAGGGGGGTAAGCTCTCATAAAGCCGGTGCGTTCAGCTGCTCCTCAGCAGATAGCTCTATCAAACCTATCCCCCCCCCCACTCCATCCGTTTGAATCCATCTTCATAAAGCCGCGACATCACAAAGAAGCGACAGAGCGGAATCGCTAACTCTAATACGTAATGTGCTAAACATTGAAATTATGACTCATAAACACCATAAATGTCAATCTTCAGGTGGGCAGAAGACATTGTATAGTATTTTCTCAAGCTCCGTGGAAGCGTCTTTGCCTTTGCGCGCAAACTCGTGCAAACAAACATGTACTCGCGCTCGGTTTGAGGCCGGACCGGAGGGATGCCGACACATACAGACGTCGTCTGTGTGTTTTCCTGGTTTGCTGTTTTCATGTTGTGCCATTTCTCTCACATCCCTCAAAATAAAAAATAAAAGATGGCTGTGGAGAGAGGCCCCTGCTGTATAGGTCTGAAAAAGCTCTAAAAGAGTAAATATCAAAAAACAATATCTGTAGTAGAGGATGCACACTGCACTGTCAGTGGCCCCTTTATTATACACAAACTCGGGTAGCAATAGGTAAATGGATGTCACTGTGTTTCAGAGAGGACTCAGCGAGTGTTTTCCATCCCACTGCTATTGCTGCCTTCATCTCTGAGACTATTTTTGGCAAAAGAGGTACTTATTATTAAATATGCTGGTACTTACTTTTACATCTAGAGCCATTGTGCAGTTCATTACACCTTCAAGTTACATAGCAAAAGTAGCTTGTTATTTTTTTGTTTATTAGACTTTTTTTATTTATTTTTATGGTGATTTAAATAAATATTTATCTAACTATGGATGCACTGAAATTTCTGCCGCCTTAAGATGGCATTTTCAGTTTTTGGCGGAAAGAGAAATAAGGCCGAAAATATGAGCCACAAATATATGCCACCCTGCCCCTCAGTGTTCAGCGGTCAGAAGCGATTCCGAAGATGCACAACTTTTAATCGACTCTAGCCGAGCAGGTAAGTCTGTACCGGCACCCGGTTTGCTCTGCTCAATGTTCCGCTCCGTGTGTGCGGAGGCGTACACTTCACTCATGTACTGCTCGCCATCACCAGAAAAATCAAAAATATTTAAAAATAAGTCATTTTCGGTTTTGGTTTTCGGCCCAGAATTTTCATTACGGTGCATCTCTAAATCTAGCCCATGTTCAAGAGTGTTATCCTACTGGAAGTAGCTATCAGAAGATGGGTACAGCAACAATACTCAGGTAGGCTGTGGCATTTAGATGATGCTCACTTTGTACACTTGGCTCAAAGTGTGCCAAGAAAATATGTGCCACACCACCAGCAGCAGCCTGAACCATTGATACAAGGCAGGATGGATCCATGCTTTCATGTTGTTTATGCCAAATTCTGACCCTACCGTCTGAATGTTGCAGGAGAAATAAAGACTCATCAGACCAGGCAACGTTTTTCCAATCTTCTATTGTCCAATTTTGGTGAGCCTGTGTGAATTGTAGCCTCAGTTTGCTGTTTTTAGCTGAAAGGAGTGTCACTTGGTGTGTCTTCTGCTGCTGTAGCCCATTTTATTCAAGGTTTGATCTGTTGTGCGTTCAGAGATGACATCAGAGTTGCTGCCATGTGATTGGCTGATTAGATATTTGCGTTTACGAACAGTTGAACAGGTGTACCAAGTGGCCAGTGAGTGTAAATATGGAATATTTCAGGGGGAAAGTATAATTGTATAATGAAATAGTGTCTGTGAACTACGTAATCAATAAAATGGTGACGCTACCACCAAGCTACTGAGATATGTCCAGCCATGGGGAAGAAAATAGGCTAATCACTCTTATTTGTGGTAGGGAGGAACCACATTTGGGTTTGCAGTCCGGTCTTTAGTGATAAGCCTGAGTAAATGTGTGTTTCTGTCTGTTTGTGTGGGTGTGTATGTGAGAATGTGTTCAAGGGTGTTTGCTGCCCTGGCAGATTGGATTTTACCATTAACATGTGCATGAAATATGAACAGCACTGTTACGTAACGGCATACAATTCATTTTTCTCAGCTTGCTATTTCTTATTCAGCCTTGAGTGACTGTGAGCTATTGACTGGAAGCTGTGTGCTGACATTGTCAAATGCTTTGCCATTGGCTTTACAGGTACAATCTGTTAAACATGGAGAATGTGCATCAGTGGTGTGGCCATTACTGGACAATGGTGTGTGGCCTTGAAAGAAAGGCTAATACACATCAGCCAAGCTAATCTAGCAGCTAGAGTTTTCATTTGTTCAGATAATTCTCCATTCATCAGATTGCTTTATGGGTCTTCAGTAAATCCTGAACTGGAGTACTGTTGTGGGTTTGTTGCATTGTGGTGTGATTTATTAATGTGAACGTAGTTAAGACCCGTTCAAACTAAGGAGGATAATTGTGACGATAATGAAAAAAAAATATATATCACATTTTTGTTCAAACCACAACTATAACGATAACGACACAGAGGAACAATATTGTTGGAATCACTTTCAAGACATTATTTTCCAACTAATAAGAGTCCATCCTACTTTAAAGAGCTTGAGCATTTAAAGCAGAATACTGAGGTGTATGCTTATAATAAACAGAAAGTTATCGTGCATTGGTGTGGACTAATATATCATTATAGGTCTTTTTACAGTTATCGTTCTTGCTGTGGATGGGACTACTTAACACTTGGTTTATTCATGTGCTATGATCTATTTACTTTTATATAATAAGAATATAACATAAATAAATGTGTATATCCGCAAAACATGTGTATGCTGTACATCCAATTCTTTAAATCCATACTCTTCCAACAGTTCACTTCTGTGATGATATTGGGCCATTTTGCTGCCCAAACATGTATGCTGATTTAATTCCATGTGGAATGAGTAACACTGTTATAAATGCTGTCTCAAATGCATCTTGGAAGACATTTATGCTTGATGTTTTCATGATCTGATAACAATTGAATCGGTAAAAATGCTAAATCGGTAAAAAGTGGCTAAATGTAAAATTCCTCTCTTTGTTTCCCATCTTTACATAACACAACCATTCAGACCTAGTGTTAAGAATATGTGTACTTTTTGTGAGAATTTTGAATTTAGAGAAATTTGGCTTTAGGAAAATGTGTTGAGAGTCTTAAGGACATGAAGATAAGCAATGTTTACTGGACTTAAACATAATCAAATCGAGTCAAAGTAATATATTGTCATACAAGTCTACAAAGTACAATGCAAATCTTGACTTCTTCTCCAGTACAGTAATTTTATTCTCTTCATGGTGAAACGCTGTCAAAGTTTGTTTATATTTTCCTGCTTGTTAACCTCCAGATCTTGAGTCATTGCAGGCTCTTTCTCTATGAGGTCATGTGGTAATAAAGCGGTTTCTGAAGGCCTCAGTTGAGCCCTATATGAAACTTGTATTTTCGACTTATCCAGCAGCACAGAAGGACGCATATTGGCCCTGAATGTAAATGCTTTAATGCTGTGATCTGTTTAGCATTAAAAACAGTTGATGCCTGTGATCCATTCTGTCACTGCAAATAGAAAAAGGCTCTCAGTGGGAGAATTAGTTTCAGTCAAAAATAAACACGCAGCACATTTATTTCAAGATTATGAATGGCGCAAGTGTCCACAGGCAACACTCTTGACGGTGAATAGATTGAATCGAGAGCACATGAACATGCAAAATGAATAATATGTAAAAAAAACAAAAAAGATTTGAATCACATGTCATCTGTCAGGTGTTTTTGTTTTGTTTGATTTTGTTGCGTTTTCTATGGGGTTAGAACTGTTGCATTATTCCAAATACATTTATTGAAATTCACAAATAAATGTAAAGAGTTTCACATAAATGTATACAACTCACAAATAAATAAAATGAGATTTGCAAATTAAAAAATATATATTTACAAATGTTTTTTTATGTCACAAACACAACTCTGCTTGGCATTAATTTGTAAATCGCTGCACACATTTGTGAATCACATTTGCTGCACCGCGTCCAGTGTAGTATCACAAATTATGAATTTTTATATAGCCAGCACTAAAAGGAAGATTATGCAGACACTTCATATCTGCAGGTAAGAAAACAGACATCACATAGGGCAGTGTTAACATTTCAAACATGCTAGTTGTTTCATTATTTGAAACCGCTACGGCAGCAGGGAAGATAATGGGGTACTATTTGCTTTTGACGCGCTGTCGCGCCGCTTGCCGGGGTAGAGAGGGTGTTACTGATCATGCTGCTCGGGATCTGTGATTATCATAATTTGTGTGCAATCTTGAGTTTCCTTTCAAGGGTGCACTGCAAAATGAATCGCCCGATTTTAAAGCCCTACCGTGATTGGTTGTAGCGAGAACGTGCTACGTTTGGTCTGCTCAATGTGGCCGCTATCTGATTAGCTTGAGTTAACGGTTGGTGGAGTCTATTTATTTGTGGATTTGTCTGCACGTCGACGCTAGAAGTGTGAGGGGATTTACAAATGCACAAGAAGTGATTCACAAATGTATGCTGCGATTTACAAATGCACAGAAAGCAGTTCACAAATTAATGCCAAGCAGAGTTGTATTTGTGACATAAAACATTTGTAAATATTTGTTATTATTATTTGCAAATTTTATAATTTTTTGTGAAACTCTTTACATTTATTTGTGGATCTTAATCTATTTATTTGTGAATTTGATACATTTTTGTGAATCTCTTTACATTTGTTTGTGAATCTCAATCTATTTATTTGGAATAATGCAACAATTCTAACCCCATAGTTTTCTGTTGTGTTTTTGTTTTTTATTTTGTGTATAGCTGTTTGTTTTTGCGTTCTCCCACGATTCAGAATAGACAACTAAACAAAATACCGTACTTCACTAGAGGTTTTGACAAAATGTTAACTGCAGTTTATTAAAGAAACAACTATTTATTTTCATCGGTTTGAATGAATGATTCAATGACTCACTTATAAAGACTTCAATTGGTTAATTACTGGAAGAATCAGTGTTTTTTTAACAAATCTCTCGAATCAATGATTCAATGACAAATAAAAATAAAAATAAGTCACTTGTCACCACCTACTGGTGTAACAATGTAATTAATGCATTCTTTATTTTAAGTGTCAAGTTACTTTTAACGATTAATCACGCTGCTCTAGTTTAGTCTTGTTTTGTGTTTTGTTTTGATAATTTTGATATTGACATTTTTTTTGTTCCTAAAAAATCATGCATTAATTAATTTGTTGATTAATTGACTCATTTACTCATTGATTCAGTGATTTATTTTAAACTCCTTTAGCTTCTTTGCTTGATTCACCAAATGAAACGCTGGGCAAAACAAAATGTACCATCACTCCCAAATAGGTTTAATGTACATTTCGATTATCCAGTGAAGATCAGCACTGGAAGTTAAGAACAAAATCAGACTTGAAGTATACCTAAAAGGGGAGTAGGTATATGTTATATACTGATGTCATGGTGATGTATTGTACAAATTAATAAGCTATGTCTTCACTTTTTTAGCAATTTCATCTATGTTTGTATAAAACAGATTATTATACCCTCACTCACCCACTTACTGTACCTACACACAAATGTCCGAACACACTGCCCTATCCAGCCCACACCAATGTGATTTTGTTATCTCTGGTAAAATAGCAATGGATCCTCTTTATGGCCCTCTTTTATGGATCCTCTGGGAAAGCTCAATTACACAGCTGCATCCACGAGTGACCTTGGAAGCTAATTTGTTTTTCTCCAGTTAACTACAAATCCAGGTGAATGGGCGATAACAGTGAGGTAGATAAAGAAATACTTGTTATTATTTATTGTTTCTGTAATCTTTAATTATTATTATTATTTTAGCAAAGGCAAATGCAGAAAGGGAAGGTCATTTTAGCTATTACAATTGTGGAGGAAAAGGCTTATTTTAATAGTGATCTCAGTGAGGGTCTGCGACTCCATATGTCTGCCTCTTCCATGTTCATTTCATTTCCTGCTGATGTCAGGTTTATTTGTGTTAATTTTAGAAATACTGTTCAGTGGGTGTTTTTTTGCTCCACGCGGTCTCATTTCATTTTCTTGAATGAGAGGAAATATGATTACATTTTGTTAAGTAGTGCAACCATTGTGTTTGCTTTAATCACTCAGTCATGGCTTTCTTTAAATTTGATATGTTGTTTAGTTTGCTTAGGCTTTGATGTTAACAAAAGCCGTGACTGAGCAATAGCAGAAGTGCGTTTCCGATTATCCTTCAAATATCTCTTAAAAGCAGAGGGCTAGATTACGTTTGTTAAATGCTTGCTCTTGTAGAGCTTATTACTATATTGAGCGAATAGAGGACAAAGTCATAAAGATGTAACAGGGTTGTTTTTGAAGTCAAACTGACTCTCTCCTGTTTTAATCTTAAAGCGACAGTTCACCAAAAAGTGTAAATTATTTTTCAAACCCATATAACTTTAGCCTATGTGGAATGCAAAAAAAAAAGAAAAAGAAATAGTGATCACTATTTTTCCATGAAATTACAATAAACTGGAACTGAATCTTTCAAGCCTCAAGATGCAAAGGCATCATACGTGCTCCTTACAACTTGTGCATATGTTTCGGTTCTTCTGCAGCCCAATTGTTTAAACGATTTAATTTAAGGTTATTATTCAGGTTCGTGCGCTCAAGTGTTCTTTTGAGTTAAATCTTTTGAAGGAATCTTGATTCTTTTAGAAGCTTAAGATCCAGACATTATAACTGCATGGAAAGAACATTTTCAGTCAAAACCAAAAATCCACATTGTCCGCTCACGAGGCAGTTGGTAGATGTTGGAACTGACAGAGAGAGCTAACATTTCTGTTAATCAGTCAAACAGACACTATTATCAGCCAGAAGTCTCAAAATGGCCAAATATTAGCGGATTAATCAACTTGGCCAATATATAATTCCATCACTTCTTATGGTGTCGCATGTCTGTATGTTTATACCTTAATGCACCATGTTTTAGAAAGAGAACAGGGACAGACGATAACCATAGGATGGAGAAATGATTGAGAAAAAAAAGAAAAGAACAAAGATTGAGGCCAGCCCTGCTCCATCCAGAGGGCAATTTCTTTCAATCAGGGTCTATATTGTATTTTCTGTAAAAAGAAAGAAAGTGAGGTGAAAAAAGAAAGAAAATCCTCCTCAAGATTTAACAAGACTGTGCCGTGGAGCCAAAGGGCATCTCATGAATAATGGATGACGGCGCAATGGAAATCAGTTCCTCTCCAAACCTCTGACTCCTCCCCCTGCTGCTTTGGGCCCTGGCCATGTTTCCTCCACCAAACACATGTGCTATATTTTTTTTAAAATGTGTTGCCATGACAATGTTTGCACAACTATGCACATAGACATCATCTTACATCATTCACCATATCATTGCTTGCCCTAGAGCTTTCTTTCCTATATACATTTTTTTCTTATAATTTTTATTCATGGCTTTTTCATGCCTTTATACAATATGGCAGTGGAGAGAGACAAAAGAGTGGTGGAAAAGAAAAGGCAATTGTGAATGTGAAAAGATGCAGGTGTCATGACCAGCTTGAGAAGATGGCATACACCACCTTCTATAATGCAGAACCTATAATGCATTTTGTATACTTTTTTTGGTTGTTTTATCTGGTTTATGTTTTCGCTCATTCGTCTGTCCGTTTATTTGTTTATTCATTTATTTACTTATTTTACTAATAATGCCAATTAATCTTGTCAAAAGACTTGCATAATTTCCCGTAGGTTTCACACTCACACCAAAAGCGCGTGCACCATTGATCTATGTAAGTGGTGCGCACATACAGATGACTCTCAAACCGCTCGCGAGTACCAAATTGAGTTATTTTTCGTGGCTTATTGCACTTTAACTGTCGAATACACACAAAATGATGACATAATATCCGTCTTGGTGAGTATTCAGGTAAACACAGTACATTTTGGAACATAAATAGTTGAGAAAGGAAACGCATGTTTTTATTTAACAATAAATTGGATCCATTGCTAAGTTCTTAAAGTGACAGCAGCCTAATAAACCTGCTGCTGTCTTTCATGTTAGTCAGTGAACAAAAGACAAAGAGAAAATCACTCGCTGCTCTTGACTGAATAACTTGTGTAACTTTAAATGTAAGCATTAATCTGTTATATTTTTATATTGAAGACTATCCAGTGTTGATTTACATTAGATTTTTTTTAAATTTCTGTATTATTTCTTAAACGGACACTACTGTTAGACCCACCTGAAAAAAATAAAGCTATGATTATTTTAATTGTTTCTTTATTATTTGTGTTAAAATCTGCTATCGTTTGCAATTTTTTCTTATTTTATTGATGACTGTGACAACACTAATGCTAATGCAGCCATCCAGTCTGTAATGCATTTTGTATACAAACTGGGTAAGAACTTTTTTTTGATTGTGCTATTTAATACTACTACTACTACTACTACTACTAATAATAATAATAATAATAGCCTAATAATAATTTTTTAATATTTGCACAAACCGACACTAAACTGTTGCACTATTATTTGAATTATTTTAGGTTTTAGTATTTTATTTTATGATTGATTTGAGATAAAACTGGCCCTATAACATATTAACGAACTAATTAAATGTGGTTGGTCGGTTTTGTTGTCATTTAAACATTCTGTTCCTGTTTCTGTTGGTGATTTTTGCCCGATTAAGCTGCAAAGTGCCATTTTGAAATCCCTCAGCGATAACTTAAAAATACTTAGTCTTTTCTTCAGCTTTCATGTCTCCCCCTCTTCTTTTGACCTTTAATCATTCCTTAAGGGCCATAAATGTGATTGGTGATTGGTAAACTCAACAGGAGAGGCATTGGAGACTCTAAGTGTATCTAATAGCAGTCCACAGCCAGCAGGATTAAACCACATGAAGGTCAAAGCTTTTGCCCATGCCTTGGTCTCTTCTTTCCCAACCCCTAATTCCCAGCTCTGGACTCAGTGGTTGGGAGTCTGATTTGTTTTGTCACTTCAGAGGGAGAGCGCACTCTTTCCACACCCACCTCTCTCTCTCTCGCTCTCTTATGATTCACAGTCATTAAAATACTGGAACTTTGGAGCTTTAAAGTCACCCTGACCCATGCTCAGCCACCGGGCCTGAGCAGAATATAAAGCAGCGGAGTGATTGATCTGCTTAAGTATCTGCAATTAAGCCGCCACTGTGTGTGAGACAGGCGCTGTGCAACACCACAGATCCCAAAATCAACCTCTACCACTGAAGTCTGCAATCAAACATGAATGGCGAGCGGAGAGATCGAACATAAAAGAAGTTAATCACGTCTCACACCACATTTTTAACCCCTCTGTTTGACCAGCTAGAAGGGAATCACTGTTATTAGTGATCCAATCTTTTTTTCTTTGGGCTTGACTGACTTTTCCAAACCCCTGACTTTTTTTAAGGAAGGTAAGCTCCTATTGTTTTTGTTTGTTTGTTTGAGTTTTTTTTTTTTTTTTTTTTGCTACCATGTAATGGCATAGATACTTTAACCAATTAACCTTTGTGGTGATATTTATTTGGATAGTGATAAACTGAGTGCTGAATCCATATCCGTGAGAAGCCCTTGCACTTGACTTCCCCGTTCCAATGTTATAGAAATTTTCGATTAATCTAGGAAGTTCATTGGATGGGGATCAAGAACTCATTTAGAGCTGCACTCTTGTGGCACTTCCGATCAAAATCTAATACTAAGACGAGGGTGAAAGGGGGCATTGAACTTGCAATGATGCCCTTAAAGAATCTTAAATCAATCCGTGTTTGACTTTCAGACCTCTTTGCCAGGTGCAAATTGTTTCTCTTAAAAAGAAAGGAAATAAAAGAGTGGGACGGGGTGATGCAGGGGTTGCCAGGCTCTTTTCAGCTTGCCCTAATAGCATATTTATGAGTGCTCTAATGTATAATGACATTTTCGATACCACCCTTGTTCTGTTACTTACACGATCCTGATCCATTCCCTCGGATAATCACTATACGTTAATGGGGCTGACTTGAGCCTGAATTGCTTTTTAACTCAAATGGACATCTCAATTGCTGCATTGTGGGATAGACATAAGAAAGAGAATGAGAGTGATTCTTTAAAAAGATTATGGGTGTGGGAAAACAATGGGGGAAGTGCTTTATATGCTTGACTGGCTCCATCGTCTTCTTTTTTACTTATGTACCCATGTTCTTTTTATGTTGCTTCACTTCTGATCATTAACCCCTCAAAGACCCAAATATAGAAAACAAATTGTTTCCACCTTTTACATGTTGTTGTAGGAGGCCTCTAATGATGAAATAAATGTGTTTTTATTTATTTTTTACATTATAGTAAGTTTTTAGGGAAATGACGTAATGCAATGTTTGGCCTGTCGGGTAGCAGAATTTCAGTGATGCCACTCATTGTTTGTCTGAACAAATGTAGAAAATATCTAAGGGTTCATTGGCAGGGTGTGTACTGCTTATGTATACCAATAACAGTAGCCTATATCATTATCACACAATATTAATAATTGGACAAGTCATATTTTTAATAATAAAAATCAAAAAATCAAATTGTATTTACAAAACCTGATGAACTAAATGAAAACTTTAGCATTTACATGATTTAGCTGTTCATAGCCATATTCGATTATGACAGTCCCTTAGGCAGCTCTTGTCCTCTCTCAAAAGTTGTGACATGATCAAAATTGATCATTCGTAATGCGCAAGCTATACCCCTTTCACCCAGTGTTGTAAAATTACAACATTGACATTACAAGCTCAAAATCTAATATGGATAAAGCATCAAACTGTACCTTAATATCTGCATGATCTAGATATGTTACTAATCACATATTTTTATAATTTTGATGATTCCAAATCATTTTACTTACTTGAATGTTGATTTATCCAGTCCAGTAAAACATGATGATGTGGTTCAAGTCAAGTTTGCATGTTGTGTGAGTTCATGGCCAGGTAAATAGGCCTATTCATAAAATCTTGCATCAAATAGCATTGCAAAGCTGAACAATATGACCTAATAGTTGTGTAAATGTGGTCTTACATCTGCAGGTTTATTTTATTAGAGCTGCAATTGATACTGCAATATTCCAACAGTGGGCCTTACAGGGTTAAGTATGTCTGGTAAACGCTATTATACACATAATCTCATTGTGCAGGTCTGGCTTTAAACTCATGTACATGAGTGCACTTTCAAGTTACTGCTATAGTATTTCCTGTCTGGTAACTATATAGTTCATCCATCATATTGATCTGGGAGATTTCCAGGTCTGTCTTGGAGTTTTTCAGCTCTAGTCAGGCACATGCAAGATCATTAAATCGATGTGAAAATGAATTGGGAATGGGATAAAGGTCACCATGTGCCTCATTTTCAAGAAATGTCCACTGTCAATCAAAATCTTTAATGATTTATTGATGGTGAATGCTTACATGTTAATAAAGTGGTCTTATGACATTGTAAAAAAATATATAATTTAATGAGTATGAAAGACTTCATACCGTCTGCATACTATTTTTTGTGTTTAAATAATTCTTAGATGGAATAATCTGAGATCAAAAAGATAAAATCACTGTGTTCTACTGAACTCTGTGCATAGATCCCTAAAAGCTTGAGCTATTTCCTCAAAAGAACAGAATGATCTGCACCCTTTTTTTCTTTTATATATATAGAGATATTTTTATATAGCATGTTTAAGTTGTCACTTTTTGAGGGTTTGCAAAAACGCACCGTTTTGTGCCTGGCCCTTTAAATGCAAATGAGCTGCTGCAGGGCGGGGTTTCAAGAGCTTGTGTGTGTTAGCATCTACGATTACCTCACGCAGACACACACTAAAATGACAGAAACTGTTCTGCCTTTAATGTTAAAACGGAGTCAGACAAAGATGGAGAGACTTAAAGAAGAAGTGACAACATGTAGTATGCAACAGGACGTCTCTGAATGGTTATGAATTTATGATGTGAAGTTAACTATCTTCAATTAGGATATTCTGTCATGGTAATCTATAAATCGCACGTATAGGAACTGTTGTGAGATGCACACAGAGTGACGTTCTATTACATGTGAAAAGATGGATGCTAATGTTTGAGCTGACTCACAAATGTACTCTTATACAACAACTTTTCCTCTTCTCAACATGGACTGTGTTCCCGGGGGCGGGGCTTATGTAAATTTTAGGATTGCTGATGTCACTAATCCCAGAGGAATGTCGTGTGGTCCCTACCAGCCGTTTGTTGTAGTACTTTTCTTTAAAAGCAAATATCTTCCTTTGCTTTGAACTTTGAGCGCTGCAACTTTGCAGATGTTGTTTATGCTCAAACAGCAACATTACACACTAACTAAAGTTAGAAAAGGGAAATCATACTTTACCACCCCTTTAAAATAACTTTGTGTAGGAGATTAAAAATGATTCACAGAAGGTAAAGAACCGAAGCCAACGTCTTTTACATTACAAAATTCTTAGATAAAAAATATAAACAACAACAAAGTTTTTAGTTTAAATTCCTTCCTTCCTTCCTTCCTCCCTTACAAACAAACAAACTAACTAACAAACAAACAAACCAACCAACAAACAAACAAACAGAAAACTTGCAAATGTAATGCATCTTAATGTAGCTTTTCTAAAACAATACTAGTATTTTAAGTTGAACCAATACTGGACTGCAAATACATATTTATTTAATTATGTCACATTTGCTTTATTATTATTTCATCATTTCCAATGGTGTGGTTGATTTCATCACACCTAACTATGTCAAGATTTAATTTACTTACAAGGATCAGTTAGTTGTGTGTTGTGATTTTTATTCATTTATTTAATTTACCATTTTTAGATGTCAGCACTTGGCACATTGCTGCAATATTTCATAATAAGAATAGTTTTTCACAGCATACTTGCAATCTTTTTCTCGACATCTGCGGTAGAGCTTTACTTTGTGAGAATTGTTTGTTTTAGTATAATCTGGCAAGATTTAAACATTTTGACATGTTTTTTTTCTCCGCTTTGGTTTAATTGGACATAATTATTAAAAAGATCCTTTTCCTGCGGTAGAGAAAACCCTCGGCTAAGGATGAGTCGACAGACTCATTTTAAAAGATGTTAATGAAGAGCGTATTCAATATTTGAACAAAGCTTTTACAGCTGTCTTACAAATCATAGTTTCATACAGCGAAAGCGACAAATAACTCTAAACAACTATTTTTGTTGTGGGAAATATCTTAAGATCTTGCTCTCTGAAAGTGAAGAGACCAAATGAGAAAAGTAATGAATTCAGATAAATAATAGAAAGATGTGAATCCATCCCAATGTGTGAAAACAGAAGCTGGCGGTGACCCATGTGTTTCCACCTGTTCCAGTGCGAGAACTAAAGCTGACAATAGAGCAATAAAAGATGCAATCTGCTCCAAGACTTACTTAATCTGTCCGGTGGTTGCCATCGTAAATCAAGTCTAATGTCATGTGACAAGTAGTCAGAATTCAACGCCACTTCCATTATTCTGGCAGGCCTCAAAGAAAAAGGGCTTGAGAATGTGGGGATACTAATAAATAAATATATAATGTGCTTGAGAGGATGAAAACTAATTTCAGTAAAGGCGGACCTGTTGGTGATTGATTCTGTGAAAGGCATTAATCTTGTTCTCACCATCTCCATGCCCATCAGTTACTGTGAAGATGGTTTTACCAGTACATGGGGTGTCACGGGTTAACCATGAACTGTTTTAGGGACACAAAGTTTAGTCAGGAATTGGGTTACTCCTTTCACCAGCATACAGTATGTTGTGGTTTCGATGTTTATTATTATTATTATTATTTGTAGATTTTGTATCACTTTAGGTCTTCATAAAAGGGGTCAAAATGACCTGTGTTAATTTACTTTGGAACTTAAACTCACTAAATTAATATAAATACAATAGCCTATAATATAATGAATGCCTTGACATTCCCTAATTATTCATTTTAATTATATAAATTTTAGGTTTTGTACAAACCAGTACAAATGAATAAATAAAATAGATGGTTCTCATAATTCAAAAGACAGCAATGTTTTGACTTTTGCCTGGTCTTTTTTTTCCCTTAAAAGAAACCGTGTACTTCCCAAAATCCAAGACTTCCCAAAATGGACAGAAAGGTGAAACAAAATGGGAAAAATGTGACCATCCATCCATCCATCCATCCATCCATCCATCCATCCATCCATCCATCCATCCATCCATCCATCCATCCATCCATCCATCCATCCATCCATCCATCCATCCATCCATCCATCCATCCATCCATCCATCCATCCTTCCTTCCTTCCTTCCTTCCTTCCTTCCTTCCTTCCTTCCTTCCTTCCTTCCTTCCTTCCTTCCTTCCTTCCTTCCTTCCTTCCTTCCTTCCTTCCTTCCTTCCTTCCTTCCTTCCTTCCTTCCTTCCTTCCAAATTGTATAGTGTTGGCTATTTAAGAATAGTAATGGCTATTTAAGAATAGTAATGATACTATGTCCTGCTCTTGAAGTTTCATCATAGTTGGGCTGAACAGGCCTACAAGAGCGATTTCCCCAAGATGCCTAACGGAGATGTTCTGTCAGTCTTGTTCCTGCGTCCCATGAGAGCACTGGGCCTGTTTCAGTTAATGAGCCCCAACTGCGCTAATGTGTGTTAAAATAGGACTATGTGATTCCCTGCTGTTTTAGCATCACAGCATTATGACAGGCACCGGTGCATCAGTAGCGCTGTGGTACACTTCATTCTCTATGATTACACCCTTGGGCTTCAAGCTTTGACACTACAACAGGTCCACATGCCTGAGATTCGAGGGAATATACTCTCTCTACAACACTGTGAGAGAACTCATTCACTCCGATTAGACTCACTGTGTTTCCTTGACCACTGTTATTGTTGTGCGGGAGAATGGAAAACAGGCAAAGTGCATACTTGGGCTGTCAGAAGGATAGCATTTTCTAGTGAGATGTACTTGAAAAGAAACACAATGTGGCTCAATTTGGCTCATCAGTGATGAAAAAGCTCTTTCGGCTTTCAGCCTCTTTGCTATTGTGGGTAAATAAAGTGGTTTAGGGTGGAATTACTGGAATTATAAAATGTGAATCAGTCAGCAAATTGCAAAGTTAAAACCTCATTTAAATATTGCAGGATACTGTGTACCAGGGCTCCAGGAGCAGTAGCACCAGCGCCACTAAGTTCTACAGATGGTGGCGTCAGCACCTGATTTTGGTAGCACTGGGTGGATTTTAATCATAAAGTTAAATTAAATCATAAAAATTACTATTGTTTTGCATTAATAAGTGCAGTTACAATACTAATAATAGTACATGTTTGTTTATTGGAAATTTAACTTAAATTAACTTTTATTAATAACAGTAATAAATTATTAATAAAATTAATAACGTGCAAAAACCTAATTTATATAAGGACAATGTAAATATTCTACTCTACTCATATTAAATGTACCATTGTTCTTCTTCTATAGTATCATACAGATCTGACCAACAGCTTCACTGATTATAAAAGGTTCACACTTTAATTGCTTTCTGTATAATTCAGTCTCAATTTAAGAAAAGTTAGTTTTTCACAAGACTTCCTACTTTTTTCCATATATTAAGGAGTGGAAATGGCTAAAAAGTCAACAAGTGCTTCTCTGCCGCCAACTACTGGTTGTAGTTGCAATTTTGAAACTCACTGCAATGTTATTAATGCAGCGGTGAATCCAAACAAGTTCTCACTGGGTTTCCCAGCACTGTGTAGTAATGGTGTCGCGTGATCAACGATCGGCACGTGAGTAAACCTGTTCTAAACTTGCGCTGTGCTATCTATCATTGCTCTGAGCTGATAAAAGGTCTGCGCTGCGCAGTTTAAATGAGTAGCGAGGTTTCTTTCTTCTTTCTATGCAAAATAAATGGCTGCTCTTATCAGTTGGGCAACGTGGTGGTGGCACCAGTGTGACCTCTAACTAAATTTTAACATTTTGACCATGTTTTCTAGAGTCGTTTTAGTGACTGAATGTTTAGCAAACTACCTTTTTTTTATGTACGCTAACCTGTTGGCGCAACTGATCCCCACTGGCGTGCTCGACATCACCATGTTAACATTCACTATGTTATGAATGCTGACAAATTATATGTCTTTTGAAACTGTTTTTAACACTGAGAGCTCTCTGAACTGCAATGCATGGGTTACTCCGAGCAGTGGCGACTCCAGGAAATCTAGTTAGCTTTACTAACAAGACTGGTCATGAAAAGGAACCCAAGTGACACATTTAGTGACTGTAATGTGCCACATATGTAACCATCACAAAACGACTTTTCTAGCATATGTTTGTATGACATTGAGCCATGATGTCTATTAGTTAATGTAGATAATTCAATGAAAACGGTTTTACGTCTAATCACGATCTGCATGTTTCTCTTTGGGTCTCGTTTTCCTTGCCAACTAATACCAGATAATTGGTTTGTCTCTTTGATGTGTCGTTTCGTTTGCAAGTAAAATACATTAAAAGCGAATGAGAGAATGAGAAGTGACTTAGCCATTACGACATAAGCAACAGACACACATATTGCATGCAGTCATTTAAATGTTAATGATTTTGTTTGCAAAAAGAGTTATAGTGTTAGTGACTCAGACCCATTTTTATCCCCTTCCCTCAGCGCTGGTGGCCTTGGTCGGTCTCAGCAGGAGAAGAAGTTAAAAATACTTCATTGCATCAGATGTGCAATAAATAGGAAGCGTGGACTAAGCTCTTGTAAACTATTCATACCTCCTCACTCGTCTGTTTCTTTCTATCTTCCTTTCTAGGTCTGTCTTTCTTTGTGCTTGTAGGGCTTGTTGTGCCAAATCTGACATTTGGTAAATACTACAAGGATGAGCTTACGTTTCTTTGTCAGACAACTTTCTGTTTCCTTCTCAGCTTATGCGATTAACGCTCACTATAATAAAGAAGCTGTCCGACTGTGCCTGCGTTATCTGAGTAATTAACACTAATTCTGACAGTCCCAAGACCTGAGCACTGGTACATCTAAGCTTAGGGCAGGCAGGTTGTCATTGGGCTAACCATAAAAATAAAATAAAAAGAATTAAAAAAAAATGTATATACATTAACTATTATTATTATATAATATTATAAACTAAATTGTATTATATAATACTTTTTTATCAGATCATGTGGTTATGAAGATGCTTGTACTTGAAATTTTCTTCTTTAGGTTGAATCAATAGTTCACTCAGGAATGAAATTCTGTCATCATTTACTCCCTCTTGTGATTTCCAATCCATATGACTTCTGAAAAACACAAAAGGAGAAGTTCTGAACACTTTGATGGTCACTAGATGCGATTATAATGAATGGGGCCTAAAGCTTTCAAGCTTCGGAAAAGGACCCACAGCTTGGTCTGTTCATCATACTTGGAATATAGTGCATGAGTCACACGCACCAGTTGTATGGGGCTTCTGCATCTTTGTTGAAGCTTGAAAGCCTCACTTCTTTGTAATTGCATGGGAAAGAGAAACCTCTACAATTGAAAATTAAAGCTTAAGTGTTTCAGTGTTTCACAGAGAAAGTAAGTAGAATGTTTACTGCACTCGATAAATCCTGTCTGGTCTTCATATTACAGGTTTACTGGTCCAAACCTGCCATCGCCCATCATCAGCAGCAAGAACTGGCTGAGACTCCACTTCACATCCGATGGAAACCACAAACTGAGAGGCTTCAGTGCTCAGTATCAAGGTAAGAGATGGGCTGTCGTGGGACTGGTGCCTTTACTGGTGTAAGTCTATGTAACAAGACAGAGAAGCAGCTCAGGGGTCCTAGCTGCCAAAAACATCTGGAAAAAGAGAGAAACAAACTGAAAGAGGAGAGACAGAGAAAGCGAAAGGTTAGATGTGCAGGGCTGTTTTCAACATTTTACTCATTCTTCTCTTCACAAGTTTGTGTTTCCTCATTTTCATTTCAGATGAATAGTTTCGAATTAATGCACACATTTATTTATATCATATTATATTATTATAAAACATAATACCTTTTTTGATACCAATAGTTCTTTCAGCCTTGTTCCCTCATGTTCTGTCAAGGCCTTTTTTAAAAGCTTAAAAACTGATTATATGGGGCCGGTATATGCACTTTTCATTTAGTTTAATGAGACTTGAAGCGAAAATAAGAGCTTCTAAATGGTTTGAAAGACGTCTACAAATATAAGAATATAAGAAAAATACAAGAAATTTTAAAAATGTAATTTATTCCTGAAATGGTAAAGCAGAATTACTCCAATCTTCAGTGTCAAATTATCCTACATAAATCAATCTTGTATGCTGATTTGCTGCTCAAGAAACATTACTTATTATTATCAATGTTGAAAATATTTTTTTTTTTCGAGGATTCTTTAATGATTGTTCAAAAGAACAGCATTTATTTGAAATACAAATATTCTGATATATTATGAATTGAATGCATCATTGACGATAAAAAGTATTTTATATATATATATATAAAAAAAGTTGTGTACTTTATCTAAGAACAAAAATAATTAACATTAGAGCATGAGTTTTAAAATATTTTACCAGCCATTTCATTCATTGCAATCCATTTCAAAGAACCGCACCCCTCACAACCGGTGCAGAAAACCTAAAAAGGTGTAGAGATTCACTGCAACTGTTTGCTGTCTGTAGTCACCATGTGCCCTGCAGAGTGTTCCCCTGTCTGCAGTTAGAATTAAAGTCAAATTATTTGAATCATCTTGGTTAAGTGTTATTAAGTCAGTTAAAGGTCATGAATACCCCCAACACCTGACACAGATACACACACACCAGCTGTGCTACTGGCGCACTCTCATCACACTCGCAAGTTCAAAGGTCACCACTCAAAGGAGATGAGCAGAGGAACGGGATTAGTCAGCTCAGCTACGGGAACCAAAGACGGAATCTGCAGGAATTTCACCTCCTCCATAAGCAGATCAGAGTGATGGGATGGGATTACAGGACTGGTGTTTGATAAATAAATACTTTTAGAGTATCAGGAAGAGAGAAAGAGAGCTAAGCTCTTAATTAGATTTCCCACTGACCTTTCTCCTTTTATTTTGCCTCCCTTCCTCTCCAACCTTTAGCGAAATGCTCTGCAATGAGTAACATCCAATGAGAAGACACTCTGTACATAACAAGCTACTTAGAGAGAGAAAACATAAAACATTTGATCACATCTTTAAACGACATCTTTGTGTCCATCTATTTCATTTCTTACAATTTGTACATTTTATGAAATGCTTTTTGCAGGTTGCCTTACTTTGATTTAAAAATGTAAGGCCGTTTTTATTTTTTGTGAGTTTATCTGTTTTACGTTGTACAGCACAATGTGTATATTCTGCAGATCTGGTGCCGGATGCATCAGCTGTGCACAAATTATAACTGAGCCTAGTTTTGACATAAAGGGGCACTAAGGTCGCATTCACATTACATGGTTCAAGTGACCCAATTCCAATTTGTTTCCTCCCTTGTGGCACAGATTGGATATGACCCATGAACGTGTAAGCAGGAAAAACTATTTATTTTTGCCATTCTGTTGGCAAAAAAAAAAACCTGTAATGAGACACTTCACTTTTAGGGTAGTTTGCAAATGTAGTTGAATCAATATGCTCTATTTTAATCGATTTGTTTACTATTTGGTTTTGCTAAAACATCTGATTGCTGATAGCTGATGAACTTCTCCATTACAAAATGCTTACCCAAATGCTGATTTTCTATCAAGAGCTTTTAAGTGCTGAATCTTTAAAACAATGACTGCATGTGTCTGTGCGTATGAATGCATGCTGACATTATTTTGTCGCTTTTTCAACAAACATGCTGAGCTTTGTTCACACACAATAGGCTTTTTTGCACAAGTATGACAGCTTCTTTGAAAGACTGTAATTGTAATTACAATGCGGTTCATGATTTGTAATGCCTAGCAAGCATCTGGCCTATGATTGTTTTGTTTTTTCTCTTTTCCTTATCCTTCCTGCTCTCAAATAAACATGTTATAATGCTTTTGACTTTCAGTAAAGAAGATGACAGAGCTGAAGTCCAGAGGGGTGAAGATGCTGCCAAGTAAAGACAACCACAGCAAGATATCAGTTTGTAAGTCAACCTCTTTATGTACAAGAAGGACGTTTTCCTAAATCAATATTGCGTTTACATTCATGCACTTGGCTGATGCTTTTATCCAAAGCGACTTGCATTTTGAACCTATGACCTTGGCATTGCAAATCTTGGCAATTCTCAATTTATGAATAATTGTATTTATTTGTAACTATGTGGAACATTAGTCTTAAAGTATATACATAATACATTTTATCAAAAGTGACAGTAAAGACATTTATAATGATACAAAAGATTTCTATTTGAAATAGATGCTCCAATGCACCAAATAAACATGTTAGAATAATTTTGTGTCACATCGTGTGACACTGAAGACTAGAACTGAAAATTCAGTTTTGCTATCACAGGAATAAATGGCTTAATTTTAAACGGCAATAATATTTCAGAATAGTATCATTTTATATTGTATTTGTGATAAAAATGCAGCTTTGTTGAGCATGAGAGACTTTAAAAAATATATAATTATATATTTGATAAGAATGTTGATTCAGGAATGTGTCCTATTTACTGTATGTTGTTTATATGAAGCATGAGTGAATGGAAAGGAAACATTCACTAATCTGAATTCGGAAACCTTTCAATATATAATAATTTAAAGCCAAAGCTTTCTTCATTTTTCCAGATGAATTTTAAGGGTTTTTGTGTCAGTGTGCATGTTCAAATTCCGTTATCTATGGATTGATGAAAGCAGTACCACACTTGCAGCGTGTCCTCACGCTCGGCACGAGCACACAACCTTGAACATTAACGTTATCTTTATTCTATGCTGTGTCAATTGGAAACAAATGGAGATATTTTTCTCCCTAAGGCCAGAGGGGAGGGGAAATAAGTTACCGTTTCCATTGTTGGCAAACACAGAAAGAAAAAGCTTATCGAGGGCTGGGGTAATTGCTCTGTGTGATGAGAGTCTTCTTCAGCCTGCTTTCTTCTGTTATGCCATCTTTATTTACATTTCTATTACCTCTGCATCATTGTGAGAAAATGTCAGCCTGCTCATGTGAGCATGTGCCCATTGAGGGTGTCATCTGGGATCTCAATACCGTCACCGTGGCCGGCAGTGTCTCAACGGCAGCGCTGACAAGCTTGGCCTTTTGTCCCACATCAATATGCATGAGGGCCGGCACCCAGGCGCACCTCGGCCAATCAACATGTGTCACTTCAGGTTTTCCCTCCACTATCTTCTCCAGCCTCCTAGCCACCTATTGCAGAAGCCGAGGCTACTGCCAACCTCTTTGACCCCGCGTGTCATTTCCACTTCCTGCAGGGCTGGATGACTTCAGCTTGTGTGATGCCAAGGAAAATTTTGTACTTGTATAATGATGTCTGAAAATATCTTGGCATTCTTGGGAGGACTGATTGATTCTTTTGTTCATTCAATAAACCTCCTGGACAGGGTGTGTAGACAGTAGAATACATTTACAGATGGCCTTGCTCTCTTTACAAGGTAAATTCACCCTGATGTTCAGACCAACTACACAATTGTAAGTGTGATACCGCTTTTATGCAACAGTTTAGTAAACCAGATATTAATGTTGAGCACCTTACATTTGAAACAAAATTTGGCCAGTTCTTTCTGTTCTTTTTT
Organism: Phoxinus phoxinus; assembly: GCF_949152265.1. NCBI lineage: Eukaryota > Metazoa > Chordata > Actinopteri > Cypriniformes > Leuciscidae > Phoxinus > Phoxinus phoxinus. Next base: position 7,015,938 of record NC_136894.1, read on the forward strand.
CTCTGTACCAACAAAAATAGTAGGCTAAGATGGGAGAAAGTGACCCTTAAGAAAAGTGTGCATTTAAATAAAGCAAGTACAGGATGATGATGCTTCTTTCAGTAAATTATAAAGATACATAGATGGAAGAATTAGCTAATTTAGTTATTATCGCACAACATTGAAAATTGTAAAAGGGGAATTTTGCTCTGCTACCGGGGTTGGATGACCCCCTACCTGGTTCAAGAAGCCTCTTGGAGGTTTTTTTTCTTCTTTTTTTTAAAGAGGACCTTTTTTTTTTAAAGAGGATTATGCTTTTTTTATATGTTAATGTTGCAGTTTGAGCATGAAAAAGGTCTGCAAAGTTAAAGTCCACTCCAAAGGGACTAAGGGAGTTATTCTCTATATATCAGTGCACACTGTTTCTGAACTCCCTGAAACGCCTAAATTGTAGTCTTGAGTTTTCTTCCGGGAATGTAGACTTCACAGTACTCCTCATTTACATAATTCCCACCAAGGCATATGCAAAATAAAGGGCGCGAGGCCTGGTTAAGCCGCGTTAGTAGTGTGTTGAAGCTAGCGGTTATGTTAAGGTGCGTGATATTTCCGAAACAAGCTAGAAGTAGTTGACAAATCACAACACGCTGATCTAGCCGACCAATCAGTGCACATTGCGCTTTTCAGAAGGAGGGGCGTCATAGAGACCATAACTAAACAGAGCGTTGCTGACAGACTGGGAAGAGAGGTGCTGCAACAATGTCAAATATGTTACAATATTAGTTTTTATTAAAAATTGTACATTCAAGCATGAAAACCTATTCTAGTAGATCCAAAAAATACAAAAACACGACTTTTTAAAAGGGCCTAATAGGTCCTCTTTTAGAATACATCATCAATACATCAATTGAATAAATCATTAGTATAAAAATAGTCTTGTTTAATATCTGTATTACTTTTAAAATGTTTAAAACAATGTCACAACTATAAAATACTAAATCAAATATTTTATGTAAATGTATGGATATTTTAAGATTAGTTAAATAATGATAAATCAACTAACATTCAAATATCTTAAAATCTGAATTACACTTAATAATTATATGAGTTATGCATATGGCCTATATTTTAAATTGAAGGGATGTTATAAAACCAATAAACTATGAATGCAGATTGAATAATTCTACTCAGTTTGCCTCAATTGGGTTATGATAAATAATACAAATGTTTGAAATATGCATGTAATTCATAGAATAACTCCATGACTGAATTATAATACAATTAAATATAAAAAATTATCAGCAACATTTCACTGGGGGCAAAGAGTTTAGCTTGAACATTTCACTATAAAAATCAATCAGTACTTCACTGTACACAAACAAAGAAACTCAAAATTAATAAACGAAGCATAATCATTATACATGGTCATAAAGAAAATGAAAGGTGGTGGAGGGGGACATTGTACCTTATTTAACCAACTTTTTTCCACCTTTTTTGTCTTTTGCAGTATCTCAGATGGGGGTGGCTCAAGGACACAACATGTGTCCAGATCCAGGAATCCCAGAGAGGGGCAAAAGAAAAGGCTCTGATTTCAGGTGAGAAATTAGTTTTATGGATTACTTATTAAAATAATCCACTGAGAGGACAGAGGAGAGAGGAAAGAGGTGTGCAGTTAATTTAGTGTTTGTAATGCCAGGATGATGAATAGCAAGAGATGCAGGAGGTGGGCGCATGTTTAATTTCTCATTGGCCTTTTAATTCGCGGAGCTTAGGGAGGATATTTGATCAGCATAAACATGGGTTGTGGGCTCCCAAAGGTCACAGCAAGAGGAGAAGAAAGAGAGAGAGAGATGAAAGAGTGAGAGATGGAGATGTAAAGAAAAAGAGGAATGTTTTTCTGTACTTAACATATTAAAACATTAATATGTCTATGTTGTAATTATATAAAAGGTAATTATCTATCTATCTTATACACATATTATATACAGTATGTGTGCGTGCGTGCGTGCGTGCGTGCGTGCGTGCGTGCGTGCGTGCGTGCGTGCGTGCGTGCGTGTGTGTGTGTGTGTGTGTGTAAAATACAGAATGATGATTTATAGAAACGTTTGCTAACATGTACTGATATTTGTGCTGTTGTTTTCCAATATATTGCAAAAGATTTAAAGGAATAGTCCATCCAAAAATGAAAATGTGATAATCATTTATTCACTGTCATACTATTCCAAATCTATACGACTGACTTTCTTCTGTGGAACTTAAAGAAGATATGTTGGTAACCAAACAGCTTTGATTCCCATTCACTTCCATTGTATGGACAAAAAATACAATGGGAACCAAAACGGTTTGCTTACTAACATTCTTCAAATTATCTTATTTTATGTTCCACAGAAGAAATAAAGAAATGCAGGTTTGGAACGACATGAGGGTGAATAAATTATGACAGAATTTTAATTTTTGAATGGATTATCCCTTTTAACTGATCGATATTGAGGTCAGAGAAAAAAAAAAAAATATATATATATATATTGATTAAATTAAAACAATATTTCCAAGACAACATTTTAGAGATAAAGAAAAGCACCTGGAATAGGTGAGACGTTGGAAAATGGCAACATTTGTCTTAACCAAAGTAGTACAATTATTTAAACTTTATTGACTTAATTGTGATTTTCTGATGACAGAAAACAAGCTATATGATGTCCATCTTGAAACATTGTGAGTTTATTTCATTTAATATATTAAGACATAAATGAAGGGGACTTGAAAACCGCAGGAATGACCTGAAAGAGTAACGAAGTGATATGTGAACCATCGTTTATGATCGAAAAAGAGAACAGAGAGGCTATGAGATTGAAAATGAGACAGAGGTCCGGACCTATTTAATTGAGTGGGGACAGAGCTATAGTCGTGTCATTTCCAGGCACAGAGCTGCTACAGAGAGGCCTGCGGTGCAAGTTAGGCTGTCAGCGTCCCCCCGCAGGGTGAATGGCAGCGCCCTAGAGGATTCTAACACAGACAAATGGGGACAATCCGTTTTACACTCACTAGCTCTCAGGGCAATCGCAGCGGGGAAGTGAAAGACAATCGAAACTTTTTTACTGGAATGTTCTTAGCTCCGGCTACCTGAGAACCCGTTCATCAGCGGCTAGGTAATGGAAGTGGCACAGCGATGCATCTGGATGCGCACATCACAGTTTCCTAAAGGCTGTCCATTACCAAGATCAGACAGGACCACTGCTGCCGGGTGGAGAGAGGGGGTATTTATGCTGACATGCTATTTGATTTAGCCATGAGCAGATAACAGCTCACATGTGAGAGGTTGGGAGCTGCTGTGAAGGGCTTGAGTCATCTGACATCAGCACTTTGGACAGTTGGAAAATAATCCAGGGAAACGATCGATGATATTGTTCTCCTCTCTTTCTTTGCCAAAGGTTAAGTTGTAGACTTACAAGGCTTATTAGACTTATTAGGGTCATATATGTAATAGGGTTGCCCCCTAATAGTAGAGTAAATGTTATTCAACGAGAAGAGGATTAGTCAAACACATTTTAATTAGTCGGTTAGTCGCAGAAAAAAAAAAAACCTCCACAGGAATTGGTGAAGTCATGCAGTCTGACGGACAGATCCTTAACTCAGCTGGTCCATGTGGTAATTATGTGGGGTAAATCCAAACGGTCGCCTTTCATTAATCGACATCAAACATGGCTTTTCATTTAAAACATGCTAGTAGTAGCTTAACGTTAGCCACTTGACATGGCTGCTAGCTCTAACATTAATTTGAACCTAGAAAAATGTGTGCTAATATTAGCACACAGTAGGTACATATCCAAGTGTTCTTTCTTGCCAAAGCTAAATTAGTACACCGACATGTTCACCTTAACGTGCATTTCCCACATCCTCTTCCCTGTGGAGATGAGACTCGGCATCGTCAACTTCAGCTTTACCGCCAACGCTGACTATCAATAAATTATTAAAATGTTCAGACATTCTTCTTTCTGTTTTTTCCCATCATGTTTGTAATTATTACTTTTGCTAGTGTCGTTGTAGTGTCGTTGTGGCAAGTTTCATGCGTGTGCTTTAGCGCTATATTTGAAAATATCATTATTATGGTATAGTATTTCTCTGTAATGTAGAACAATTGTAGCAATGCTAGATATAATATTCGTTCTCAGCCCTGAAACTCAAACCATTTGTTGATGTCCCCCAGTATATATTTAAGTAATTCAATTATTATCATAAACATACGATACGTATAATTGTTTAAATTAATGACTACTAGTCGACTAGAAAAAAACGTACTAGTCGACTAGTTGGGGACATCCTTAATATGTAATGGAATTGATCTAATTCATCATTTTCACCATTCTGCAGCCAAAAAATGGTGTACAATGACTGATAAACTGCATGATCTTTATCCCTGGCCACCAATCTCCTGTGCTAGTTTTATGTCTTTCGTAGGACTCTGCAGTCACTTTCTTTCTCACAAAATACAATAATTTCAACTCATATCAATATCTCATGTACATTTATTTATTTATTTATTTGCTTAGTAGCTGTGTAATAAGTAGGATAATGTGTGGCGGCCAGTCATTATCACGAAATAAACGTCCGTGCCCTGATTACCCTGTTGGGATTTATTTTGCCATAATGGCCGTCTGACTGTACAGAATGTCCATAATGTATAATTTATACATGTATGGGTTGTTATTCTTGCAAACTAATAATCAGTTTCTTCTTGCAGGCGGGGTGCTACTGTGCACTTTTCTTGTGATGAAGGATACGAGCTTCAGGGGTCTAAAAGCATCACCTGCCTGCGAGTGACGGACAGTTACGTTGGATGGAGTGATGACCGGCCTATCTGTAGAGGTATGTCGCTTTTTGAAAGCATCTGCTATATTCCCCCCCAAAAAAATATTACATAGGCCAAAATAGTTTATTGTTCAAAGGTAAAAATAAATAAATATATATATACTCACACTCATGCATACACTTTTTCTCCTCCCTTTTAAAGGGTTGTAAGCCATTTTATTTTGTATCAAAACTGCAAGCATTATTGTATGGTTAGATGCATTTTATTACATTTAGCATTCCTTGTTTCCTAATGTCCACTAACATATCAGAACAAACTAGAATCTCTGTACTAAATGAACAAATGTAAATGTACCTTATCCATGTGCTCTAATAATGTCTCATGCCATACTAACACAAACCATATTTATCACAGCAGATTTAAGGCCATTTGTTTAATAAATAGTTAAATTATTTGAAATCTCAGTGTATCTCTGCAGAGTTAAAGAGCCTTGATTAATGACCTGACAATGAAAGAGGACAATGAGGGAAAAAAGCGGGAGATGAGAGAGAGGAAATGGAGAGGATGACAACAGATCTCTAAAGCAGATTTCCTAAGGAGGAAGAGATGGTATCGCTCAGCCAGTAATCAGCTTATTTAGCCTCACCAGGCTCCGATTAATTACTTTATTGAGCCTTACTTAATTTCTGACTTTGATTGGCTAGGACAGCCCCCAGGACTTGATTCCTGCTTCAGCTGTCACATCCCCAGAGAGATGCTGTCCACCATGCTGCCACCTTTGCCTTAGGCCGTAAATTGAAGTGCGAGTCTGCCATTTCTGTGGTACCAACCTCATGCATCTTAACTACATGCAGTTAAAGCCTGTCAGTGGTATGGTACCTTAAGAAAATATACAATGGGGTCCAAAACTCAATGGGGTCCAAAACTCATTCCGAAATATATATTTTATTATAATTTAAAAGTATTATTATATTTATTGATATACTATATAAACACACTTACAACAATAACTGGTCAAACGTTTGGGGTCAGTAAGGTTTTTTTTTTTTTTTTTTAAGAAAGGAATTATTTTATTCACCAAGGATGCATTCAATTGATAAAATGTGACCGTAAAGACTTATAGAATGTTTCAAAAGATTTGTATTTGTTTTTTGAGCACCATGTCATCATATTATAATAATTTATGAAGGAACATGTGATACCGAAGACTGGAGTAATGATGCTGAAAATTCAGCTTTGCCATCACAGGAATAAATAATTACAATAAAAAAAATAAAAACATTGTAGTAATTGAAATTATTTGATAAAAAAAGAAATACTTACAATCTTAAAGACACCAAACTTTTGAACAGTGGTGTGTGTGTACACAGATTTTTATTTACCGGTATTTATTTTTATTTGATTTTATATTTAAATCTTTAAATGAACAACAACAGACTTTTGGACCGTATGCAATGCATGTGTGTTTTGTTAGTATGCACCAACGTATTACCAAATAAAATAAAAAAAACAGATGTACTTTAGTACTATACTATACTAAATATAGTACTTATATAAAAATAAGTATACTATAAAAAAAGATTTAGTTGAGATGTAATTTAACATATTATTCAAAACATTTACACTGCCACACAACACATTCACAGGATGCTAGCACTGCTTCTCTTACTGTAGCTCTACACCAACACACTCACACACATAATGCTTTGGTTATACCTGCTCCCTTCTCCTTCATATCGATTAATTTCTATTGTGCTGCTCTGCCAGCTGTGGACTATTAGTCTTTCATTAGAGTTACATATCCCTTCTCCAACACCACCAATGGCCTTTGCCACAGTGGACCCCTCAGGCTTGACAATCTTCAGGAGAAAGTTAGTTGGACAGCTTTGTGATGAATTGCACCAGTTGCCTTTGTTTTTGATTATTTAACGATCAGTTTTTGGCACATCACTGTGAGCTTGTGGCAAGAGGGGAAAATGGACCTGGAATTGGGAAACTGTCGGAATCACCAGATGGACCAAGTTCCCTTATCAGCCCCATTACTCATGTGAAAAGGGTTGATATTTAGCTATTGCTCCCCGGAACTAGTTTTTTCATCACTTGCTCCTTTTCACAACTAATGTAGAGAATGATTATTTGTCTTGTTTCATTGATTTAACACTCTAAATGCCAGGCCATTATTCAAAAACGGCCCATTTTAATTGCATGCTTCAGGAAAATCTGAATCATAATAATAATTAGTAATGGCGCCACAGAAAAAGCATTCATAAATCATTGTCGTTAAATGCATAAATACAAGCATAAAATGCTCAATATTAATAGTGTGTCCTTGAGGTTTTTGCTCTCTCTGTATATGTAGAAAGTATTTTTTTCATTATTTGCAGTATTTAAAAGGATCTAGGGCTCATAGAAGAATCTATAACAAATACAAATGTGACTTGAATATTTAGAAAAAATCAAGCTTTAAACCTTAATAGAAGCTGAAATACACCACATATAATCATGAGAAATGTGTTGTGTTTCTGTTGTATTTAGTTGTGTTTTATTGGATATTTAGAATGGATATTTTTACAGAAATAAAATCAAGCTTCAGACCTTAATAGAATCTGAAATATACCACATCATGACAAATGAGTTGTATTTGTAGAAAACTGAAGTATTAGCAGCTGTTTAATGTTGATTGTAGTTCCAGTGGCTTAAAGTACGGTAACTCTTTGGAATGAATCCCTGACATTTTCAGAAATCAAAGTAAACTCCCCTAAGTTTCATTCCCTCATTATGGTCTGCCATAGGCTTTACATCTGCAACTCTTGAAATGTGCATTGAGAAATCCAGGGTTTTGCAACTGTTGGCCTGAATCTAATCTGATTGAATTCAGCCTGAACAAGGGGAACTTGAAATGATTATCTCTTTTTGCAATACTGCCCTTACAACTTAAATGCAATCTGGACTGTTTCACAGCTGAGCCCCTGCTAATAGATATCTTCTACTAATATCAGGATTGGTATGTTGGAGAATATGAGTTTGAGTTTCAATCCCTGCAAACTCAATACATTTCAGTAACATTTAAGTTCCCTGGGATCACGTCCCAGAATTTCCATTGTAAGCGTTATTTTTATAACCATAAACTAACATTTCCAGAACTTAGCAAGTTTTTTTTGTTTAGCATGACAACCTAGTGAAAAACGTATAGACCTTTAACTAATGGTTATTTTTGTTTAATTGTTTATAACCATTAACTAACCTTTCTAGAACTTTGCAGAAGCGTTTTATGTGACAATCTAATAACAACTTAGAATTTTATGTAATGGTTATTGATGTAATGGCTGCTATTCAACATTCCCAGAATGTTGCAGGGAGTTTATGTAAAAACCTAAAACAAACATAAACAGGACATTCTCTATTTATTCATTTTTACATATATCACAATCATACGTGTCCAGAGTGTTACAGAGAGGAGAGAAACAAAATTGATGTTCTCTTAATGTTTTATTTTTTCCCAAATTCCGATTTTTCCGTTAAAATTTTTGCCAATTCCATTCTTTCCGTTTTAATTTTTGGGAATTATATATATATTTGTTACCCTTTACTGTTATTTTAGTCGTAAAAAAAGTGTGCTTTTAATGTTGGTGATTAAAATGTACACAAATAAAATAGGAATGACCTTAAATTTATTTAGGTAATTAGGGATGTCACGATACCAAAATTACAGTAGTCGGTACCGATACCTTTTACGGTTCTCGGTACCAATTTTGGTACCACAGCAAAATCTGTCAGAACTATTTTTCTATTTTATAACTATTTGAAAAAAAAAATTCAATTCAATGACTTTATTATTTTTTACATGTCATAAATTATAATCATAAGTAAATAAAAGATATAGGCATTGAAGGCTACATGCTGTTTAAAAGTATATTGCTTATAAAAAGATCAAGTGAAAAATAAGCAACCTTCTATGCACACATTACTACTGTACAACATGCAGTAGCCTAATATAATTATTTCTGTCAAACTTTTATTTTGACGGGTTGCCGAGAATACCTTTTGAGTTTCTGTTTCTGTGTCTGTGTGTCTATGATATGACAATAGTTTTTCTCAAATTAAAGGAGAACTCCGGTCAATTTTAACATTGAGCTCAATTTTTTGTAAATTTGGAGTGCTGTCAATACAGAGAACAACGACAAAAATCGGTGTTGCCTACACTGTGTTATCCTCTTTTTAAAATTTGCACCCTATTGACTTGAATGGGGCATGTTTTAAACCTGCTTTTAGCCTCTTAACGTCCTTAATGTTTCATTACAAGTGCCCAGCCATGTTGAGTGATTCCTTCAGAGTAGGGCTGGGCGATAAATCGATTTTATCGATTAACTCGAGTGTGTAGTGTACATCGATGTGTTTGAATGAAAATCGGTTTTCTCTATAATATCCGCCGACGCTCCCCTCTGGGCTTCCGTAGTTCCGAACGCGCTCAGCGCGTTTGCCATAGAGCTACACAAACAACATGGCAAATGAACAAGACCGCGGCTGCACAAGCACACCCGCCCAAAACATTTACAAACTGAATCTGCAGAGCTGCCAACTCTCACGCATTCACCGTGAGACTCACGCAGTTGTCAGTTTCCACACACTCTCACGCCACACATCCATTTCTCACGCAGAGAAAATCGCGAAGCAAAGAGGACGGTGACACAGACAGAGAAGGTTTACGGTACTATTGATATAAAACAAATTCTCAGCTCTCAGATTCTGTCAATTTAATTACAAAATTCAAACAATAAACACCGTTTTAGTGCTTGTAAATGTGACGTGACAGATCGCAGACAGATCTCAGTTCAAGCGGCACGTGAACGGTCATCTGTTAACTTACTACTAACTTAGTTAATATAAATAAACACGAATGATTAATAGGTAATTTGAAAGATACAGTATGTAATGTAATAAAATCGCTAGATCAAGTGTTTTTCAACCGAGGACAGAGGTCCATAAACAGCTGGAGAACAGTCGGGTAACGTTTACCTCAGGAAAGCCGTTTAATAACCATAGCACGTTAGTTGGACTTAAACAATTGTCTGTAGAGAGGAGTATTTTGCTAAATATGATAACTATATTACATTTTTGTTATATTTTTACCTATATCATTAAAATATTATAACGTTGTCATTGTAAAAAACGCATTAAAATAAAATTGAGATGTTACTTTTAACCTTTAATAATAATACCAGCTGACAGGGCTCTGTATGTTTACAGTAGGTGACTTTTTTTTGGGAGAGAAAAATTAACAACACATTAACGTAACTACTGTACCTAATATTTATCCAAAGGAATCGATATTGAATCAAGATCAGAATCAAATCACAAGAATTGAAATTGTGAGCATTAATAAAAACAGTAGCATACAGTCAGTGTACCATGTAAACATTGTGTTGTCACTAAACTTAATACAATTATTTTTAGTCACCAACTGATGCAAGTTTTTTTTTTTTTTTACATTTACACCCATTTTATGTTATGTTAGGTTATGTTAAATGTTACATTTTCACTGTTTACAAAGGCAGGGCCTGCCATCTTGGCTAGCTAAAACTTGTTTTAAACAATTTATTTGTCATCTGCAGATTGATTTTAAATAAGGGGAAAAAAAATCGATTTAAATCGTAAATCGGATTTTTTATGAAAAAATCGGGGATTTTTTTTTTAGGCCATATCGCCCAGCCCTACTTCAGAGTGAACACGAGTGAATCTGACTGCAGTAGATGTGAAAGATATGAATAAAAATTATGTTATATCAGCCAGCGCACATACCTGTATTTAGTTCCTGTTTTCGGTCGAAGTCCAAAGTAGTCGATTGTCGAGTTCACGCGCGTGATCTAAGTAACTAAACCTATGCGCTTCAACTCGACAATCGACTACTTTGGACTTCGACCGAAAACAGGAACTAAATACAGGTATGTGCGCTGGCTGATATAACATCATTTTTATTCATGTCTTTCACATCTACTGCAGTCAGATTCACTCGTGTTCACTCTGAAGGAATCACTCAACATGGCTGGGCACTTGTAATGAAACATTAAGGATGTTAAGAGGCTAAAAGCAGGTTTAAAACTTGCCCCATTCAAGTCAATAGGGTGCAAATTTTAAAAAGAGGATAACACGGTGTAGGCAACACCGATTTTTGTCGTTGTTCTCTGTATTGACAACACTCCAAATTTACTAAAAATTGAGCTCAATGTTAAAATTGACCGGAGTTCTCCTTTAAACCGTAAAGTTTTCATGGAGTGACTCTCAGAGCGGCTCTGGAGATTAATTTCATCATGTCCTCATTATATCGTGAGGCAGCAGAGACTGAAAACAGCGCTAGCATCACGCGTGCTTCAGTGTGTGTGTGTGTGTGAGAGGTAAATGAAACCGCGTGTCTGCGCCATTCAGAGACAAGCAGAACATGCAGGATTAATATTTAAATAGTCTTTTTGCAGTTTAATATAAACAGACACTATATATATTAGTGGTATATATCGGCTACAGTGCTCCTAGTAAAAAAGTTAGTCGTAAGCCCTGGGCTTAAACACGGAAGCGACTGAAAGCAGCGGAGCCTATTAGTGAGTACGGTGGGTACCGGTACTACAGAATTTCATTCCAAATATGTAAATTCTGCGAAATTCCGCGTTAACAATAGATTCCGCGTTAATTGGCCAATTCCGTGATTCCGTCCGCGTTTCCGCGATCGCGGAAATCATAGGGCCCTATGAATGTGTGTTATTAGCAAACCCAAACTTTAAAGCAGAGACCTGCAGACAACACACATTATATTGTGAAGGTGAAAATCGGGGTCAACCGGCCCTGATGTTAATTAACTTTCCAAAGACTTTGGTTCTTTAATGTCAGCCCACCTTAAAGTGTTTGAGGAAACTTGTGTGTGTGTGTGTTAGGGGAGGCCCTGAGGAGCTCACCTCAGACATAGCTCATTAAAAGCTCCAGCTGGTCCCAGACCTCCAGAAACATTCATTTAGTGCAAACACACTGGCTGTGCCCTTCTTTCTCATTAGACATCGAGTGCCTTCATTCAAGGAGGCATTTAAAGTCCTCCTGGAGGCCACGAGAGTGTCGCAAAAGACTTTAAACTCATAGACAAGTCACAGAAAAGTCATTGGTAAGGTCACTGAACATTCAGTTCAAAACCAACAACTCAAGATAGATTATTTCTGGCAACTTTAACAATAATCAAGTTCAAAATATTGACTGCAGCTGAGGGGTAAGCCTTCATACGTGTGCTTTTTTAATAATTTAAGGTTTTGTTGTATTTCATCAGCCTGGAGGCCCACAGACCAATCACAACCTTTGAAAGTGGGGTATAGTTTGATAAGTGATTTCTAGAAAAACACAGTTTTGACCTGCGAGTCTGACTGTTGAACTCAACATTGGGGTACGTGCTGTGGTCTGAGTAGTGAGTCAAGTGTCTGCGGTCCTGTTGCTTTTCTTTTTAGGTTTACACTTCAGACTGATGTTGTGGAATTGAACTGTGCTTTACTAGTTCTTTAGACATGGGATAAAACATTTCAGACATTTTTTCTTTGCTAAGGTTATTATTGTTACAAAATACAGCTGAAATAAATAATAAATATTAGTTGAAAAACTTAAACTAAACTAAATTAGAAATGTTACCGTTGCAATAAACTGAAATAATTTTAGGTTGAAACATTACAATTATTAACTGGAAATAAATAACAAAAAAAAAAAAACATTACACTGAAATAGCACTGAAAATATTGATTAAAGCAAAATTAACTTGAAAACTAAACATAAAAATTCTAAATAATAAAACTATAATAACTACTAAAATAACACTGGTCACTAACTGCAGGCAATATATGTGTGATTACATAGAATTATTTACATTTATTATTTACATATAGAATAAATGATCCTTCATAATTTTCTATCTGATGATAATGGCATTTCATTAGATGGAGCTGAAACTACCTTGAAGTCCAAATTATTATAAATATTTAACATTACAGTACATATTGTTTTTGTATCTGACCGAGAGGAACACATCTGTACCAACATATGTTACATCTGAACATATTTAACAAATGAATCCAAAAAAATTATTCCTCTGTAGATACTTTTTTTATTTGTTGCTGGTTTTATACCATGTTTGAATAATCAGTGACTTTCAATATAATGCAATAACATTCTTTCTATTCTATTGTTAAGAGAACTGTTACTGTGATTGGTGCTGATATTGGCTCCTTTCTTTTCCCCTCGAAAGCCTCAAATCTTTCATAGATGAGATTTTCTTTCACTCTATGAAGAGTCAAACTGCAGGATTTTCTTCTACATGCTTTGTCTCTTTTCTTTCAGCTCCTATGTGTGGTGGTCAGCTCCGGGGCCCTAGTGGCATCATCACCTCCCCAAATTTCCCAGTACAATATGACAACAATGCCAACTGTACCTGGATCATCACAGCTTCTGACCCTTCCAAGGTGAATGCTTCCAAAAGTGTGTTCATAGTGTGCTAGTGTGCAATATGAGAAAAAATAATATTTGTGCCCAGACAGAATCCACAGAGATTTTTGTGCACCTTTTCTGTGCTAATTTGGTGGGGAAATCTGATTTAAACTTGTTCTTTAGCGTTTAAAAGTTTGGGGTCTGTATTTTTCTGAAAGAAGTCTCCTATGCAGACCCAGGCCATAAAAATAGTCAAAATAGACTTTTTAAAAAATATAATTTTAAATAACTGTTTTCTATTTTAATTTATTTTAAAATATACATTTAAAAATGGTAATGGCAAAGCTTTTTTTTTTTTAGTACCCATTACTGCAGTCTTCAGTGTCACATGATCCTTTAGAAATAATTCAATTTGAATTTTATGTTCAATCTTACTTATCCCAAACTTTTAAACTGTAGTGTATATGGAGCTACTCTTACTGGAATCTGAAAGCATTATCAAACTAACTGAAAATATTCAATAAGCCAACACACAGTGGGACAGCTTTATGAATTTTAGGTAGCTTTCTGGTTTCTATGTGGGCCTACTAATAACTGAAGGTTGCAGGGAAAAGGATACACACGTATTGAGAAATGATGTGCAATATCTAGGTATCTAGACTCATAAAAAATGAAACATTGGCGATTATATTAAAGGAGAATGGAAGATAAAGAAAACTACATTGAGTGGCTACCACAGGAGAGACAAAACTGCGGCGCTCTGTGTCATGACTTTGGCGTCGAGTTCAAGGCCATTTTCTTATTCGCTTGCCAGATTTTCTTTATCTAGGTTCAAATAAATGGCTTAACAAATCTCTCCCCTCATCACCATAACTCAGTTGGGAGAGAAGGGGAGCAAGAGATGGAGGGCAAATGGAATGGGGTGGAGCGGCTCTATCAGTGCCCCCTGCTTTTTCTCTGCCGCCCAGTGCGCTATTTCATCCTGTGTGTAAAGGACAGTTCTGCTTCACACTGTCACGGCTGGAGAGCGGGGCACAGATGAAGATGGAACATTGCTGTTTTTTGCTCTTTACAACCGTAATGACATTCTATTTTCGTTCTGACACAATAGTACCCGGAGAAGACGTGAGGTTAGCTGTGAGAATGAGGCAGAACCGGGGCTGTATGAAATGTACCTGACAATGAGCTTTTGATTTCGCTGCAGCTGGTTTGGTGGCCGAGCCAAAGACTCTCCTAGAGTGGACAGACCCCGGCAGCTGTTAAAGCCTTTAGCATCACAGTTAGCTAGAGTTTGACATAATTTAGCATTTGATGATGCATAATGAATATTTTAAAGTGAAGTGTCTATATATATATTTAGTGTTAAAATGCACCAGTTTTAATGTGAGGAGACAACTATACATAAATAAGCCATTTGTAGGATGAGTGTAAACACTGTGGCTCTGTGGTGCTGTCATAACATTGATTTGTTTGTTGAAGTGGTTAGACAATTAAACTTCTAGATGAGTCGATGAAGTGAGGTTGAGATGGTACCACATACAATTAGCTGTTTGGAGAGGGATTTACCAGTATGTCTGAACATTGATAAATTCTTCAGAATACACTTGCTGCATCCGAAATCGAATACTTCCCTACTTATATGATATAGTATGTGAAAAACAGTATGCCAACAGAGCAGTGTGTCTGAATACATCGTTTTTGAAAAATAGTTGGAAAAAACTACCTGGATGACCTACTAATTCCACCAAGATTCTGAAGTGTGCATTCGATGGACACTTTACTGTCCCATGAGTCCACAGGAGAGGAGCGGTGAATCGACACAACTGACGCTGTAGGTCACATGACATTGATAACATGGCGGATGTCCAAATTCCATTCATACTACACACAATCATATTATATTGAACATTCTTTTCTAATGGTTGCAAAGTAAGTTTCACACCATATATAGTACCAACTATAGCCAACGGTATGCAATTTCAGATACAGCTGCTATATTGCTGTCACCAATGGGACTTTAGGAGAACTTTTGGATTCTTTACAGTTGCCAAACCTTTGCTAATGTTTAGCTTTTTGGGTATTAGCTTAATATTATTAAATATTTAAAAATTTTCTTCGTTATAATATGACATTCACATTTTATAGTTTATTTTTGGCACATCAGACTGAACGTCATAATGTTAATTGTTTATTTAGGTTACATATCATGCTCACTATGCTATGCAATAATTTTAGCAAGACAACAGACTGTCATTTATTTCAGAACATGTTAAAAATCTAATTTACAGCCTAAATACAATTAAACACAATACATGACATTATTAAATAAGCTAGTAAGAGTGTTAGGATGTTGAAGAAACAAAAGGAAATGGGACCCCTATAATGACATTTGGTTAACAGTGTGATATGTCTAATCATCCGAAACGAAGTAACATCCTGAAGTTCAGGAGGAGCCGAGTCTTTAATGCCTCAGTACCGTATTCCCCGGAGCTACAGTTAAAGATCCTCTTGCTACTCAAAGATGTCCATTCTATTTATGTCAACCGTGGTGCCTAATGACGAGTGCTGCAAAATGAACTTGGAACTAAAGAATGAGGGAAAACAGATATAACTCTGCAGGGAAATGCAACATGTGGAACCGCACCGGGCTGAATCCCCCGCTCACAGACAAACATTAGCTCAGAGTCTAGACACTGTTTCTGCCTCAGATGGAGGGATCCCCAGAAGGCATCATAATAGAGAATAAGTTGTTCATGAGAAGACATGGCTGATTGCTTTTGTTGTCCTCTTCATTTTTTAATTATCAGTCTTCCTTTTGTTCTGTGCGCTATCGTCATCCAGCGGGCTGGTATTATCAGCTACTCCACTTCTGCAGGGACTTCCTTTTTGACAAAAAGCTTCACTCCTCCAACTAGTCCCGCTCCCTGCTATGCAGTCTTGAGCATTATCGCTCTCAGCTGCGAGACCATATCCACCATGCCTTTTGTCAGTGATTTATCCCTATTCATTTATTGATGTCTTTGTGCTTTTATTTGGATGGTTTAAGTTATTCTCTCTCTAACATTCAAAAAGGTTGTATTTAAAAAAAAATAATTCAAAACTATTCCAGATATGCTGTAAAGGAGCTGTACTATGGGACACGCATCAGCTCAGCTTTCTTTGCTCACTGGGTTATTGAGACTGTTAATATCAAGAAAAGCGTTGCACTCTTCTTACCCATCTTCTGGAGAAAGTTGGATTAATTGTGACACTCTCATCAAAGAGAAATATTACGGTGTACTGCAGGATATAAACTCTCATCTGTGATAAGAATAATGCATTTATAAAATATTGTAATACAAATATATATATATATATATATATATATTTGTATATATATATATATATATATATATATATATATATATATATATATATATATATATACTTCTAAAAAAAAGTGTTCCATTCAATCATTTGAAAATAAATTAAAAAAAGAAACATAAATGGTAATAATAATCATAATAATGATTATTATTATTATTAGTTATTACTATTATTATATATTTTTGAAAACCAAAAATGCTGATTTTATTTTTAGCCAAATTATTTGAATTTTATAAATATTTATTGAAATAACATGTATCTGTACACCTGGTTAAAATTAATTCCACATATAATGGATGTTTTGTCGAAATGTCGACAATGTCGAAAATGGATTTTGATGCTATGCCTTATTTGTTCTGGAGAAGGTGTTAGTATGTAGTGATGGTCACGTTTGATTGGCTTGCTGGGAGCAGCATTTGC
Source organism: Phoxinus phoxinus (assembly GCF_949152265.1). Classification (NCBI taxonomy): domain Eukaryota; kingdom Metazoa; phylum Chordata; class Actinopteri; order Cypriniformes; family Leuciscidae; genus Phoxinus; species Phoxinus phoxinus. The sequence goes on from NC_136894.1 coordinate 7,032,955, forward strand.
ATAATAATCCCTCAATGAGTCAGTTGAGGATTGCCCTGCCCACAGCGCTGTCAGTCATGATCATACACACCGTTACCGTAATGCTACAGGACACGGTGGGATACAGGCGAGGTGGGCAGCACACCATCCGTTAAGAGTGTGAATTGAGGAAAAGAAAGGTTCAGAGGAGGTATAAGAGGATGAAATCTTGTTCACTGGTGGTGTGACCTATCAGACTGCTGGCACTCCACCCATGGCACTCTTTGTTGCGGAGTGTGTTTACCATAGGACAGAATGCAATTTGCATTTATATAAGCTTTTTCATTAGGAGTTATTCTCGGAGCACTCCAAAAACATTATGAATTTGGTGGAAATGTGGCAGCCAATTTGAAATGGGAAGCTAGACAGCGAATTTTGTTTATTTTATTCATATTTTTTTTTTTCAGTATTCGTTTTTCTGTGTATGAGTAATAAACCTTCATATTTAATTGCTCGACTTTCGATAACTCTTACTTTCCTCCTTTTGTATAATAAATTCTGCAGTCTTGTTTTCATCTTGGAGAAGAATGAGAAATGGGCACATTTGACTCTTCATTTAAAAATGATTATTTGAAGTATACTGGAATAGTATTTTCTTGTAGAACTGGATCTATTTATGATTGAAAAAAACGAGAGTTGTACCGCTTCACTACTTTTCTTTGCAAGTTTAGATATCTGACTGTGATTCTTCACTGTGTGCAGGTGATCAAGCTGAATTTTGAGGAGTTTGACTTGGAGCGGGGCTACGACACTCTAACTGTGGGTGACGGCGCTGTAATCGGCGATCAGCGGACAGTCTTTCATGTGTGAGTACTTTTGTTCATCTTTTGCTTTCTTCTCCATCCTCTCTCAAACTCCTCCCAGGCTGTGTCTCCCGCTCTTTAACTCTCCCCTCTGTGTGTACAAACCTCCTCCCCATCTTCTTTCATCTCTACTCGTCCTCTCTTCCGTCAACCCCTCCGTTCTCTCCTCCTCTGCCGTTTCTTCCTTTAGCCCCCCCCCCCTCCTCTATTTCATCTCATTTCATCACCTCTGAGCAGAACTGTATAGCAAAAATACCCCAAGCTTTATTGTCAATCACTATGAGTCTCAATGTTAGAACAAGATCACTCCTGCTGCAAAAAGCGCATCACACGTCAATGCCCCATAATGCAGATTTGCACACCAGATGCTCCGGAAACGTTGCTGAGTGTGTTGTTATTAATTGTGCTGAAATTTATGGTCTTCATAAAGTTTTATCGATGCCGTTTTATGTGCGCTCACTGGCAGGGGTGTACAAGTGCTTGTGTTCCTTTTGAATGGCCCTGTGTCCCTGGACGCTTTCTCTCTGGTTACTCAGAGTCCCCTGATGGTCTAATGTGCTTAATTAGCAGGTCTCATAAGCCCTTATGGACCCATTCCACAGATCCCTGAAGGATAGTGCCGGGGGAATCTGGGAACTCCCAATGTTCTCTGAGATGCGTCAAATGATACTGTACATAGTGAAAGTGAAAAATCACTGTTTTATTATTATGTTTCATAATGTCTCTCCCTCTTATTTTGATATGAAGGTTGTCTGGGACTACAACTCCAGATCTGGTGGTCAGTACCAGCCATCAGATGTGGCTCAATTTTAAAACGGATGACACGAGTGGCTCCCTGGGCTTTAAGGTTTCTTATGAAGGTAATGAGAGGAAACTCTATTTTCTAAACTATATATTGATGCTATTGTTATTATCAGTATTTTTAGAATTAGTATTATTTATTATTTTTGTTCTTTATTATTATTTTAGTTTTAATTTTCATTTATTTGAATCATGATAGAAATTTTGGTTATTATTATTATTGTTTTGTTATTTTTTTTAACATGTTTAGTATTATTATTAGTTATCTTATTAATTAGTTTAGTTCTTAATTATAATTTTTGTTTTGTATATATATTTTTTTATAATAATATAAATTTTTATTATTTAATGAATCACTCCTTGATTTGTATATATTCAGGGCTTTATCTCAACAAATTTTAATAAATGTGATTTAGTGTGATTGTATAGTATATCATATATGTATCACATTCTCATATTATTTATTATTACGAAATTAAATCAATACAAATGTAACCGATTGACATCCCTGATTAAAACATCTGTAGATCACCTTAAAACATGTAAAATAGCTTTGGAGGGCTGTGCTTGTACATTTGGTGATTATCAATAGAGTAATGCTCAGTTGAAGCATACCGTATTGATCTTTGTATGTAATCAAAAATGCATTGGGTCTCATTCACTAATAATTGCATGGATTATTTCGTATTTGTACGCACATGAGAACTTCTCACGAAAAATCTCTGTTCATTCACAACACGTGTGTATGCAGCCTACACATGTATTTGTTGTTAATCTCGTTCTTATGTTAGTGACTGGTGAGTATTCTAAATAAGGTTAGTCATTTGCATAAAACGGCCAAACCATCTCCATATAAGGGCTTTCCACACAACGTCTCCTTTACAGCCTTTCGTCAGAAGCGCTCTCGCCAGTTCCTCGAGCAATCCCAAGTGTGTCATTCTCAAAACCGGTTCAAACACCTTTTATACAGACCCAGATTACAGACCTCTCATTAGCCAGCTGTACATATGTGTGTATCTGTGATATTCAGAGAAAGAGCACAGCTGAAGCTATAACACAGCTTTGCTTACTCTTGCACTGTATATAATATAATATAATATAAATTATAATATAATATAATATAATTATAGTCGTGTTAAGATGAAAAATAACTTCTTAATACGATTATATGAGAAAGTGTTTACGATACGATTATATTATCTGATTAACAGAGAAAGTGCTTTTTGTGTATGTGTGGTTTCAGATGTTCCTACATTTTTTCGTAAATTTAGAATAAATTTTAGTACGAAAGTTTTGGTGAATTCTGATTAGTTTGTGAAAATGTTTGTAGGTAGGTTTCACTGACAAATTTGTGCGTACGCATGCTTGTGAATGAGACCCATTGTTTTTTTTTGTCATCATAAGCAATTATGTCTCCTATGATCAGATGGGTGGACATGCAAATCCTTTGAATACTTATTTGTTCTTACTTTGTTCAAGATTGCATGTAATCTTCATGTTGAAGCAGACATGTTATAATGAGGTCATTGGAAGAAGTTCACATACAAATAGCTGGTCAAATCTTGGACCATATGATTTCCTTTGAGCACATTTCTCAATTTTCTTCTAGCTTTCTGCTACGTGACACTCTTGGGGTATCTGCTGAGAGTACGGGAACAGCGTGTTCCTTTTTAAAAAATTTCCTTTCACTTTCTATTTTATTTCTCGCTTCACCATTATACCTTCTGCACATGTGGCGAGGGTCATCAAAGCAGCCTGTGATCGTTTAACCTTGCTGGAATGAGGGCCATGGGACAAGAAGGATATCATGCAAGAGCGGCTACTAATTTTCAGTTTCAGAGTGCATGTCTGATTGAAAACGAGAACATCAGAGCTTTCATACTGGCCCTCTTTCAGAATTGCACCACACATGGGGGACTTTGGCACATTTTATAAATTACGAACTAATATTTGCTGTCAGATCCACAATAAACCTCCAGGCTCCAGGTTTGTTATGCTTTTATCCACTGCAGGAGCATAAGACGAAAGTGGAGCAGTATTCACCCCCCCAACATGATTAAAACAATAAGAGACATTTAATGAAGTTGAGGATTCTCTTTGAACCTCTGCCTCCCCGCCTGAGGGAAATGATGCACCCCTAAATTATTGCATCTAATATTTTACAATTTTCAAGCATAATTGTTCAGAAAGTCAATGCAGACAATGCTGTTTTTAAGCTAGATCCATGCGTAAGTACATGATATAGTGGTTAATTAATCGAATTACTCAAAACTACACTTATATATATACATTGTGTAAAACCATATTGTAAAAAATATGGTTACAATTTGAAAATAACGTTTTATATTTTAATATATGTTTTGTAGTTTGTTCCTCAGGGTTCCTACACAGTTTGGAAAGTATGTAAAAAACAAAGCAGAGACTATTCCAGACTAGCCAGACTATTGTCCCTATTTAGTTTTCTAGAAAATTAAGAATTTAATGAAAATAAATGTATCATACAAGAAGTGTGTTCTCATGGCAGCTTTTCTGTGATTCTTTAGTAATTGTCAAACACGACTTCCACCTATTGCGCCATTAGCCCATTTCACAGTGTGGTTTCTTGGCGAATATGCGTTGAAGCAGACCTAAGGTCTTGAAATATGACGTACTGCCCTAACGAAAGCCAATTTTTTAACACCTTTTTTTTACAATAGCAGTCTTTTTTTTTAACTTGGCAAATAGGACATCAGCCCATTTTGTGTCATGGTTTCTCCGTCCCCATAGAGGATGCGTTAAATTGGACATTAGGCCATGACATTAGAGGAACTACCCTAAGGAAAGCCACATTTTGAGCAATTAGATCTCTATTAATTCATGTGCGTCCACGCTCTCGTTTTCTTCATAGTAAGATGGCAGTGACGTTCAAAGGAAATAGGTTATAGTATATGTAAAACTAGAAATTGTAATGCGTAATGCAACCCCAAAAATTCCCGTGCGCATGTGAATAGTTTATTGAGGGCACAAAAAAGTTTCTGTATTTTTTTTTATTTTTTATTAATCTACAGAGATGTTTGGAAATTTGAGTCTGGAAAAATATTTATATATATTTTTTAATAAAAAAATGTGTAGGAAGCCTGATTGGACATCTGAGCATCTTTGACATTCCATTCAGAACAGAGCATTATAACTCATGACAAACATCCTGTTAAAGTTATTATTATTTTTATGATCTGATCTAAGCCATAAAAACAAAAAAACACAGACAGAAAGCAGGCATGCCAGGGGCATATCCTCTTCCGCTGGAAGATTTACATGTTTAAAATGTCTTTCACTTTAAATTATTATCTTCTCTTTCATTTTTGTTTTCCTACGCATCTTCTGCATTTATATGACTATATAACTGGAGCTCCAAAGAGAAGTTGGACTGCATTTATATAGCACTTTCACAGACCCAATGGCCTCCAAAGCCAATGGCCTCCAAAGCGCTTTACATGTTGCCTCACATTCACCCATTCATACACCGACGGCGGTGTCAGCCATACAAGGCGCCATCCAGCTCGTCGGGAGCAGCTGGGGTTAGGTGTCTTGCTCATGGACACCTGGACACTTGGTCAGGTGGAACCGGGGATTGAACCACCAACCTTCCGATTTGTAGACAACCTACATGAACCACTGAGCCACTGACGCCCCCAAAAATACAGTAAAGGCAGTAATATTGTGAAATATTATTGCAATGTTTTCTATTTTAATATATTTTAAAATGTAATTTATTCCTGTCATGGCAAAGCTGAATTTCCAGCATCGTTACTCCAGTCTTCAGTGTCACATGATCCTTCAGAAATAATTCTAAAATGTTGATTTGTAGCTCAAGAAAAATGTCTTATTATATATATATATATATATATATATATATATATATATATATATACCTAAATACACATACACACATATATACACATTCTAATTATGTTACACATACTGTATCCACATACATTATTTACACATATAATACTTGCTTGAAAGGGAGTGAAAAGAAGTAGAACTTATCATTCTTTATGCCATCGTATCAGATGTGGTTCTGTCCTGTAAATGTTTCTGGAGTGCATCTTGAAGATTTGAATAGTTATACACACTGATATGTGGCTGAAAACAGATGGAGCATAGCCTATTTGGCGACCCCAGGTGCATGCTGGGAAAAAAAAAGAAAACTTGATGTGTAAAGATGGATGGATTTATTTGCACTCGTGCCTTCCTCCGTTATTAGTAATCCTTCATTAGGAAGTCAATGGCTTCCATCTGTGTTCTCAGAGTTTAAAAAAAAATCAAAGTGACAGATGAATAAATCATAGGAAATTTGAAATGGGTAAATAACAAATGCCGCCCCTTATGAAAGTGCACATGTCAGCTCTCAGAGACAGTTTGTTTGCCACCAAGCAGAAGACAGCTGTAACAAAGTGTTAGCTGGGACACTTAAGGAATCACGCAAACAAACATTCCCTCAGGGATGACTTGCTGCGTAACATTTGTCAGCTCAGGAGACACTTTCTCACACGATCCTGTTGCCTTAACTGGTTGATATGGCCAGAAGTAAACTCGGGGTGTAATTCCCAAGATACAGGATAGAGATTCAGTAGAGACCTGTCACATGTCTGAAATCTGAAAAGTGCTGCCTTTTCAGACAGTATGTGGAGGTGGCACATCTGAATGTTTATACATCATCATTTCTGACCTACAGTATACGAAAAAGGTTCATTTGGGTTCTATATAGAATCCTAGGCTTCTTGACTCAATTCTAAAGAACCATTTCTGCCAAAAAGGTTCTGTATAAGAAGAAATGTCTTAAATGATTGCATAATACTTAATGTTTAATGGGTTATTTAAATGTTGTCTAGTAATAAAGTATGTTTGTGAGCTGCTTAATTCATAAAATGTAATTAAAATTAAAAATGATTTAAGACTAAATCCATAAAATGATCCCATGATATCTGAAGTGCCTTACATAATCCTTTATATAACCTTTTTATTCTAAGAGTGTATGAATCAGTCTCATGCTCAAGCAAATATGTGCATGTGCTATGCATTTTAATTCTTATTAAAGCATTATAGAGTTATAGCTTAGTAACATGATGATGGCAACTGTAAAGTGAATTTTAAATGTTTCCCATGTTTAAATATTTTTTGCTAATGGCTATTCTTTTAGCTATCGAAAAAGTATAGTTCTCTCAGCTCCATTTAACATATTGTACCATGTATATGTCAAATCAGCAGAAATCCACAATTTTCTATAATCAAAACCAAAATGTGAAAAATGTTCTGGTAGCCTATCACACAAGATCTCTTGTTCGCCTGTAGCCCTCTCTCCGTCTCTCTCTCAGTAGTGCCGTCTTTCTTTCACTTTGGCCTTGTGATTCTAAATGAGCCCTGACATATTGAGACAGGTGAGGGTATAAGGGAACACAGTGAAAAAAAGACAATTCATTAGGAGAGCAAGCCATTCGCAGATGCCATTGGGGCAACATTGAAGGTAGTTTGCATTAATATGCTTTGCTGTCAGATTGTATAAGAAGTTTAAGGCTTATATGCAGCATGTATACGTCTGTGTGTGTGTGTGTGTAATTGAATGGGTCCCTGCTGAATAATAATGATAATACTAATAATACATGTTTGAATGGTAATTTTGGAATCAGTAAGATGTCTGGTTGGGTTTTTTTTTATTTTTTATTTTTTTATAAATTAATACTTCAATTCAGCAAGGACAAATTAAATGATTCAATGCAATTAAGATTTATATTTTAAATAAATTATGTTCTTATGAACTTTCTATTAATTAAAGAATCCTGTCTGACAAATTCACTGTTCCCAATATGAAAATATTAAGCAGCACACATTTGTTTGATAACTTTGATAACAATAATAAATGTTTCTAAAGCAACAAATCAAAATATTTAAATGATTTCTGAAGGATCATGTGACACTAAAGACTGGAGTAATGATAATAAATTAAGTTTTGTCATCAGAGGAATACATTCTTTAAAAATATGTTGAATTAGAAAACAGTAATTTTAAAGTACAATAATTTTTTACAATATCACTGTTTTTATTGTATCTTTGATGATACATTCATTAAGCAAATTATTACTTGGGAGCGCTTATTAGATCATTTTTTTTACGATTTACTTTACAGTAAAAAAAGTAAATCTTACAAGTGACTTTACTTTCCCATTCCAAAACCTTGATGGAAACTACATTTTGTAAAAATCAATCCTGTCCCAATGTATAAGCTATGTATTTTTTCTTGTCTTTTTTTTTTCTTGCAGAAATTGACCAGGGTGGGTGTGGAGACCCTGGAATCCCAGCCTACGGCAAGAGGGAAGGCACAGGGTTCCGACATGGAGACAAACTTTATTTTGAGTGCCTTCCAGCCTTTGAGCTGGTGGGAAAAAAGAACATTACCTGCCAGAAAAATAATCAGTGGTCAGCCAAGAAGCCAAGCTGTGTGTGTAAGTGACAACCCTTACCCAAAAAATACATTCCACACCCAAATGATCACATTTGTGAGGTTGGTGCACCAATATTACTGTCTGAGCACTTTAGAAAGTGAATCTAATGGCAGTGTCTTTAGTAAAGTATGTCTCCACCGATGCTTCCTCTCAGCGGCTGAGCCAAGCCAATGTGACAGTTCATTTAATGCATTTAGTTGCTTTATTTAGTGTATCGGGGTCTTATAATGAAGTTAGCGGATTTAACCGAACTGAAGAAAGCTAATTTGAGAAGTAAATTATTTGTAAGAATGCAAGCAGTTGATGTACTTGCTTGCTTCCGAAAGAGAAAGTTGTTTGTGGCATTTAAATGTTGAATTGAGTGTCACAGCATATCATGTTGTTTGGCAGTTAATGCTTGTCCAACTTGTTTTGATATTATTGTTCTTTCTCTATTATTTGGATTCATGTATACCGCCAATTTGCCTCAGACTGTAGTCGTTTGTCACTATAATGGCTACCATCTTATTACATCAATTTAAATGCAGTTGACTCACAACTTTGTTTTTTGCTATTTTATGTCATTATTATTAGCTCAGACTGTGAAGTCATTCATATGAGGTGGAACCGTAACAATCTGTCTTCTGTCCACCACTGAGCTCATTTTCATTCTCCCCATGGCTATTTAGTGATGCTTATTGCCCTCTCAGGTTTGTCTCAAATCCTGAAAATGAGTTAATGTCTGCGAATAATCCCAGCAGATAAACACAGTCTTTCCCGGCAATGTCTTCAGCCATTATCTTCTGCAATAGGCACAATCACAATATACACATACGTCATATACTAAATATGTGCTGTATATATTTTTTTACTATTATTGTATCCCCTCAAATGGCGTGCTTTGGAGGCTACATGAGTAAGAAAAACACTAGTTCTTTATGAAGGTAGGCCCTGTGGGGAAGGGATTCGCGTTAAGTCTTCCATTGGTCTGGCAAACAGAGTCCCACCCTAAACACATGCCATTGGTTGAGCCAATGTTGCTGTGTCAGGTTTCTCGGGATGCTTTAACAGACCGTGTTTACATACAAATGACTGCTTTATGGTTGTCTGTCTTGGCACATTAATCTGCAAGTATGTTTTGCAAGGAGCAAATCACCTTTAGGAGAAACTAGTAACAAAAAAACACGAGTGAACATTTCATAAAATGTCTGATCTCAAGGTCTTGAGGGGTCTTGTATCTAAAAGTTCTCTTGAAATGTCCTGCAATCACAACGTGCACATCCTCCAAGCTGTAATTTTCCCTCTCCTGTCTCACTGCATTGTTTAAGCAACAAAAAATTACCTCCCTTATGCATTGCGAATTGATTTTAGCTTCAGTGGCGGTTTTAATTTCCAGTTTGCCTCGCAGCTTGATGTACGACACCTCCTGTGTTTAACAGTTGCTTGTTTTATCTCTTTGTCCCTTTCTCAGTTTCATGTTTCTTCAACTTCACAACTCCATCTGGGGTCTTGCTATCACCAAACTACCCTCAAGAGTACGGAAACAACATGCACTGTGTGTGGCTGATCATCGCCAAACCCGAGAGCCGCATCAACTTAGCCTTCAACGACCTGAGCATGGAGAAACAATTCGACTTTCTGTCCATTAAAGACGGCGGCAAGGCAGAGTCACCAATTCTTGGCACCTTTTCTGGAGATGTGTTGCCGTCACCCATCACTACCAGTGGCCACGTGGCTCGACTGGAATTTCTGACTGATCATACGTATACAGACCGTGGCTTCAACATCACTTTCACCAGTACGTTTTAAAGACAGCTCTATATTCGTGACTTGTCTTTTTTGTTTTGTGGTAAAAATAAATCATTTATTCAAGTTATTTTGGGCTAACCTGTTCATACTTGTTTAAGTCTAACATCACATTGAAGTTGGAGACCAAAAAATAATTTTAAGATGTATAATAGATAATAATATAATAATAGCGTTTAGATGTTTTTTTTTTAGTGGTAGTATGCAATACATTTGAAAAGTGTCTGGAAGTTAAAAGAGTTCAGAAGTTGTTTTGTTATATGAGATGGATAAAGTTTTATTTTTCCCCTCTAGGGAGAATTGTCTGTATATTGCAACTAAATATCTGTCGTCCTTCAGTAATCACTATTCACGGGGCATAGCGTATGGCAGCGGAGTTTATAGATGCTTGAGTATCCATGTGAGGAAGAAAAACAAGAGCCACAGATTTAATTGGAATTTATTTCCAAATACATATATAATTAAATAAAGCCACAGTTAATTGAAGCTGTCGGGAGGTGATCCCACATGGTTTGACTCCCCATGTGTCGTGTTTTTGGGGGAGTGGGAGGGATGCTCCAATTATTCATGTTAATTAAGGAGATGACAAACTCCATCGAAATGCTTGTTGGCACATGATGGTGATGGATTACACACACAATCTTGGTTTGAAATCTTCTTGCGTCAACAAGTTTATCTCGAAGAAGGAATTAATGCCCATTGCCTGACTGGAAACACAATAAGAGCAATAATACGTTTTACGGTACATTGAGCATTAATGTCTATGACAGTGTCAGTCGATGACATTGGGATGCGTTTGGCAGACGCTTTTATCCAAAAGGATACATTTTGTCTTTCTTCATGATCCCAGGAATCAAACCCCTGACCTTGGTGGTGTTAGAGCCACGCTGTAGCAGGAATGAACAGATTTGCTGGAGAGATTTTGTCTGCTGATAATATATCTTCTTTGAAGTCCTATCGATAAGTACTGAGTAGCTCCAAGCTTCCAACTGAAGCAAGAAACTTGGGGAGGCACATAAATCAATATTTGGTTCTAACTAAAATGAATTAGTGTAGTTATACAGCTGAAAAGATGAGCCACAAAGTTTTCAGTTCAATGGGCATATTGAGCACTCCCTCTTTAATTTATTTGAGGCCTTGTAAAAGTTGTCCATTTTATAACAACATGTGGACAGTCATTGGACAGGGATAAAAAAAAAAAGAGATTATATCTTAAATGTTCCAGTTAACACTAGAACTACCGGAATTCCAAAACTACTAGAACGACCAAAGCGGTCATTTTGATCGTTTATATTTTGACGTTCATATGGCCATACTGAACGTCATTTTCGTCATGTCGTATCTACATTGCAACCTTCTTTTTATGTTTTCCAATGAAGCTTTTAATTCCTGTCATCATGTTATTCAATTTGTCATCAAAAAACATTTTGCAAGACATGCAAAAAATGTTAGGAAACGTCAAAGCTTAATTCCGTTAGCCTACAGCCCTGTTTGTAAATAGGTTCAATAATCTAAAAATAAATGGATCTACAATGTTAGGTAGGTAGGCTAATAAAGACAAGGACACAACATTTAAATTCAAATGTGAAAATGTATTTTCCAGCCTAATTGAAAAATATTTTCTTTGTACAATAAAAAAAAAAGCAGTATATTGTAAATATACAATATAAATATATTATATATTATATACAGTGTAAATATTGTTATATACACTAACAAAAACACTATAAACATTTTAATACATTAAAAACGTTCACGTATGCAGCACAATCCAGTACTTACACACAAAAACAGGCTAAGAAAAAACATGAACATTAGCTAAACAAGAAAACGAACTGCTTTAGAACGATTTTCAGTAAACAAAAAATATTACCGAACAAAAAGTTAACACGTCTTCCTCCAAGTGGGCTCATCTGCACGGCGGAAACGCGCACCAATAGGCGGGAAATGTAGCGGATTTATGTATCAATAATGCGTGCGGTCAAAATGACGCTATGGCCATTCTAGGTAGAAATAGTCAGAACTGTTTTCTGTTTTGTGATTTTAATAAAATAACAGTGTCAGAATAAAATATACACATAGTTAGGAAAAGTCAGAGTCCTACAGCCAAATTGATTTTACTTTAACAAAGTTATTACACTGTAAAATTTAAAAACGGTCAAAATGACCGTCTTGGGAGTTCTAGTGTTAAATACAAAAATGTATGCTCTGTTGTTGCTGTGCCCAGTTTTTTGCCCATTTAGGTCAAAGTTAGCATGCACTTCTCTTCCATATTTCATTGTTTTTCTCCCCCCTGCAGCGTTTCGACACAACGAATGTCCCGACCCTGGCGTGCCAGTAAACGGAAAGCGATTTGGTGAGAGTCTACAGCTTGGCAGCTCCATCTCTTTCCTGTGTGAGGAGGGCTTCACGAAGACCCACGGATCTCAGACTATCTCCTGCATTCTCAAAGACGGAAACGTTGTGTGGGACAACGCTGTGCCACGTTGTGAAGGTCTGTCCTCTCTCTTATAAATATGCACATTTCATAATTCCCAAGTTTGCTTGTAACAAAACCAAAATGTTATACTCCAACTCCGTTTGTACTGTACTGAACCCTTCGGAAGTTTATTCAATTTGTTTTTTCATAAAGTACACGCAGAGCTCAACTGAAATGTCAGTGGAACAAAACATATATAATATATATATTTTTTTTTATGTACTCAAGAACTATTAACTGTCTGGATTCTTACAAGAAAAAAAACAAAAACATCCTCTCATTTAATGAAATGTGCTGCTGTATGCTACAAATCATTTTATGACATTTGTCAAGCAATGCTTTTTATAGATGTCCTTCAGTACACTGAGTCAAGCGATGAGATCATCCGCTTCCCATTGAACACATTCTACTTCCAGATTTTGAATTTTAGGAATAACACTCACTGACTTTTCTGTTTTATGCATTTAAATAGATAGTGTATTAGGGAAAGACGAAGAAATTGAATATGTTGTCGATAAAGATGTGGTCATGCAATACACCACAAAGAACAAGTTGTGATGTCACGTCTTCTGTTTTTAAATCAAAAATGAGAAATAACACATTTAAAATGTGGAATTGCACCATCAACATCAACTTTTCAACACTGCAAACCTGCAGATTTTAAAGTTTCATACGTTCATAAGTTTCTAGCGAGGCTGAAATAGTGGTCTCTCTGAAGGAAACGGTTTTTGTGCAAGCAATCTTTCTCTCTCTCTTCCTTAGTTTTCACTTTTGTTTTGCCTTTTATTGCTCTTTCCTACTGGTTTCATTCCTACCGTTTTTATTCAGCATGTGAAAATCACAGGGGAAAAAAAGACATGTGTCCTTAGTCAATTTAACAATAAAATAACAATTCTGAATCTTTCTCTGTGTCATCTTCTCCTGTTCTTTAGCTCCATGTGGTGGAAACCTAAAGGCTTCCAGCGGCATTATTCTGTCCCCGGGCTGGCCTGAGCTTTATAAAGAAGCCCTCAATTGTGAGTGGATCATCGAGGCCCTGCCAGGATATCCTATTAAGATCATCTTTGACAAGTACGTACAAGACTTCTCTTTCTCTTTTCTGAACTGCCATGTTGTTATTAATAAGGCTCTGTTTTCATTTCCCCCTTCTATCTTTCATTCTATTGGTTATCATCATTTCATAAATAGGTCACTAGTGCACTGCAGATATACTATCTATCACTATAGACTTTGAATAAGAGGATCTGGCTATTAATTGTCCTGACTATCACATGGATTCATTCAGAATCAATATTATTATCTTTCACCTCTGCTTGGAATGATGGAATGACTTCATGCGTGCTTGTTGAACATTTAATTACATAAACCATGGGCATCAAATGCTTCCCTTCACTGCTAGAGCAGCCTCCATCTTTTTTTTTCTTCATTTATGTGTTGCACTGGTATTCCCTTCGCCCACAAGTGTAGTAATACCAGTAAATGTTGTCTTTGTAGGGACATTTTTTGTTGGTCCCTGTGAGGAAACAATCTAAAATCTAAAATAAGTTGGTAACACTTTATTTTACAGTGTCATTAGCTAAGTTTCCATCCACTTGTCACAGTATTACAGTATATGAAATTCGGTAAAAAAAAAATCAAAGGTGGTGAAAGTGTGTTTCCATCCAACGGCTTTAAAGCGAATAAAAACCTGTGCGTAATGACGTCACATGCTGTTTTGCGATCAAATTGGTATATCAAATTGATTTGAGACATTTTAAGGTGTTTCCATTCATTTTCGCACTGAAACGCACAACATTTAAGCCAACATTTGCGAACAAAGTTTTGCTAGACAAAATGCAATTCATTATTTATTCGGATACATTATTTATAATAACGTTTCCATCAGCATTTATCGCTTAAGCCGTATATCGATCAAGATAAAATCCGATGAGACCGAACGTATTTCATTTGAGTCGATATTCATGAAATTCAATCCAATTTTACTGTTTCCATAAGGCATTTTTCATTCAATATCACTTATTTCGGATAAAAACGTGTGGATGGAAACATAGCTACTGTTACACATTACTGTAGTTACTAAACCACACCCTCATCCTAACCCTATAGTAAGTACATGTAGTTAATTATTATTACTCAGTGCTTAAATGTATAATTACACTGTAATATTGACACCTTAAAATTAAGTGTAACTGAACGTTTTGTGTACATGGAACAATTTCATGAACATGGAAACCCAATGTGTGTGTGTGTATGTGTGTGTGTGTGTGTGTGTGTGTGTGTGTGTGTGCGCGCAGTTTGAATGTTTGCATCTATGAATTGTTGTTGAGAAAATGTGGCAGTGGTGAGGCTAGCGGGAGAGCTGATGTTTTCTACAGTATCTGACTGTGAGTACAGAAAGCAGCAGGGCAGCTGCTGCAGGAAACTCAAACAACACCTGCCACTTTAGCGTGAGCTGGGTTTTCAGTTTGAATGATGCAGTGTCTCTATTCTAGCTATACTATGTGGTATCCTGCAGGAACACAAGCAAGTAGGACTGGGATGAATGATGTAGCCTCACTTTGTGGTGAAGCTGGCATGCTTATGCATTGCACTATTCCGATCAACAGATTCCGAACGGAGGTAAACTACGATGTTCTCGAGGTACGGGACGGACGCTATCCTTCTTCCCCTCTGATTGGCAGTTACCAGGGTACACAGGTCCCGCAGTTCCTCATCAGCACCTCAAACTTCATCTACCTGCTCTTCACCACCGACAAGAGCCACTCTGACATCGGCTTTCGCATCCGATATGAGAGTATGATGGTCTACTATTGTATTTATTACTGTTTTGATCTGAAAAGGCTTATGGCATACATTTCAGGAATTTTGGTAACACTTTTGTAATTTAAAGTCTGTTCAAGTAATGTTTACCACCTTCAACCTTAAATCGAAACGGCTACAATTACAAAAATCCATGGCTAAAAAAGTTATATATCTCTTTCAGGTTTAATGGCTACAAACTAAATAGTTTTATTGTCAATAATTATTGTACAATGATGCAATTATATCCAGTAGTCTTAACACACTTTGTTAAAAAAAAAGCACATGGTAGACTATCACAAAACGATTAATTGCATTGTTCAAACTAAAACACGTGTTAAGTGTATTTTATGTTCAAACTGTCTTACAATGCTGAGAATTTAGTCAAAGCGTGTAGATAAAGCTTGATATTATCTTCTCCTCAATGCATTTCATGGCCGCAATTACAAGGATCTGATAGCACAGATACCTGTGAATACTATCAGCTATGAAGGAATCATTATAAATAATGGCCACATGCTCTTTACTATGCAACGATTTTAATCAAGTCCTGTAATTATGATATAATAGGATGGTAATTATGCTGTGAGATGATTTCAGTCATGCACAAACACGACACATGCAACATTAGACTGCACACGAGAACATACACACGAGACTGCAGAATTAGCTCCGTCACAGTGTTGTGAACTGAAAGAATGGCTTTTAGGCTGGTATGACTCATGTTTATAACCTTTTCTTGTTGTTTCTCTATAAATCTCAGTTCATCTTAAATTATTGAGTACATCAACTCAAGCAGAAAGTGCTGAAGAATAATGCAACTTTTGAATGATCCGAATAAGCAGAACAATTCCATAAACTTTTTAGAGGCTTATAGTCTGGCCAGTATTGATAAGCTGATAATTGTTTTATTTAGTGGCCGATAACAAATAAATCGATCATATTAAAATGCTTATCTATTTTGTCTAAATAAAAATAAAATAAAAAATCTGTCATTTTAGAAGTGAATTTTGGCATCACAATATTATAATGTACAACATGAAAAAATGGATTTTGAGATTTGGTATGATTATATTTAAGTGTTATTAAATCATTAGTGTTTTTTAACATTAAGTGCGCTTTAGATGACAGCAAAAGTAATCTAAATGTAAAATAAGGGAAATTAATTACCATGCATAATTACATAATAATTAGGGGCGATAACATTTGGGCGATATATTTCTGATGGATAAAAAAAAAAAACATAACCAACTGTTATGGTACATTGGCATATTGGTCTGATAAATGCATAACTGTAAGAGGACATTATCACTATATAAATGCTAAATGCATTAATAGAAGTTAATACTGAATTACTTTTTAGAGATATTTTTTTAAATTGGCCGATTATTATTATTATTTCTATTTTGGTTAAGTCTAAGTCAAATGGTAACACTTCACTTTAAATTAGTAGTAGTTCATAATGCATTTAGAATACATTTTCTGGCATGAAAATACACCAGGGTGAATCATCATACGTTGTTTTCCACATTCATTTTTGTCTATTCCCCTCTCAAGCGTTGCAACTCCAGTCGGACCATTGTGTTGATCCTGGAATCCCAGTCAACGGTCAGCGTCATGGCAATGATTTTTACGTGGGAGCTTTGGTGACGTTTAGTTGCGAAGCAGGATACACCCTCAGTGACCACGAGCCCCTCGAGTGTGAACCCAACTTCCAGTGGAGTCGGCCCCTGCCCAGCTGTGATGGTACGGTGCACTTTTTACTAAAGGACACATTAAGGTACAGGTCATTTATTCAAGCGACGATATCGCTTCCAGACTGGAAGCGCCTTTACGGTTGGAAGCTACCCTTTCCGCTCCCTTCTCCTATTCCACTAGGCTTTGAATATTTAAGGCCATTATTGATTTTTCCCCTTGGGTGATGATAGGAATAATTCGCCTCCATATATTGATGTCCTTCGGAAGGGCACTTGCTATAACGTTTGTTTTAGCAGGGTTAAGCTCAGCGTTTTGACAAATAGTCTTTATCCTTTTCCCTTTCCTCTAGCACTATGTGGAGGGTTTATTCAGGGTAACAGCGGAACTATTCTGTCCCCTGGGTTTCCAGACTTCTACCCCCATAACCTCAACTGTACCTGGATGATTGAGACTTCACATGGTAAAGGTGAGATCGCTTTTTGGTGATGGTTCTTTTTTTCACAACAATAGACAAACAGTTTTATAAAACCCACGAACACTAATATGATTCCATGTCTTTACTGAGCACACATCGTAAACAGTATGAGATTTAATAACTGTTTCACCCTCTTTGGAAGCTGCAACCTCCTCCAAATGTTTGTGTAATTGTAAAATCAGACCTGAACAACAGAATTTGCACCAAAATTGGTTCAGTTTAGTCATATTCTTCTGATGTCTATGGTATGAATCACTCTCTCATTGGGTCATGCCAATTTGTTTCCGTCCATTTGAGGCACTCCAGAAAGTGCATTTTCCACATTAATTTTTCCATCAATAATAACAAGTGGTTCAGGACCGGAGGCATCAATAACCATGATGGCCCAACATACTTTAATTTTGAAATCTTGTTTTGTGTTCCCTAAACAACTCTGGTTTGATCTGTCCACTGTGAAACATCCACATGCTCTTGTGGACTTCACACAAGTGGCATTGTTTCTTCTTCCACTGATTTCTGTATCATAATCACGTTGACTGAAACGTTAGCGTGTTCCACATATATCTGTAAGTCTTTAGCTTACACTCTAGTATTCTTCTTGCAAGAATGCCTACTCCAAGGAAGATAAGCTGTGCCTGTCTTACCATCAATTGATAAACATCAAGGCTTTTAGAGATATTTTTCAAGCCTTTTCTAGCGTTATGCATGTCAACAGTCCTTCCTCTTTGTCGTTCAGAGACCTCTTTTGTTCGAGATGCAGGTAAAATAAGGGCAATACTTATTTTGAATAGCAAACTATTTTTGTTTTTTGTGTAGAAAGGCTCTGCCTAACACCTCCAATCTCATCTCATTGACTGAACAGGTTAGCTGATGCCAACTTTTGAAGAAATCATTAGCCTAGTGTTTGACATGCTTTGTGTGTTCAGTACTGAGTTGAAAATGCAACATTGCTTGTGCATTTTGTCTATTGTAATTCATTTCTAGGACTAGAAATCAAGATAAATTCAAAGGTTTGACATATGTTTTCCTGCAACTGTATATGGTTGAAGCCTTCATGAACTCTTACCCATTGGCGACAGAATGTAGGCATGTCTAGCTACACTAGACGTGCCAAAATTTCGGAAATTTCGAGTGAAGACTGTCTGTGCCAGTGGAGCTCACGTCACTTTCTCAAATGCAGGCAAGACAGGACAGAGTTTTGAAGCGATTTCACCATTTTATACGATTTGACTGTTTTAGTCATTTTGAACAGTTTAATTTAACTTTAAAGTCTAATTCCTATTCAAATTAGAATGATATCTTAGTTTTATATATTATTTGTGATTGCATTTTCTAAAGATATGGCCAGACATGCAGTCTACCAGTAACATTAGAGCTACAGCACTGGGGACGCCCACAAGTGTCTTCACAGTAGAAAGACTAGCGACATACAGCGACAAAGTTGCTCGTGGTCTGAATGGGGCTTAAAACAGTTGATATATATCTTGTGTTTTTCTCCTCTCAATCTCTGCAGGTGTTCAGTTTACCTTCCACACCTTTCACCTGGAGAGTCCACACGACCACCTTTTAGTCACAGAAAATGGTAGCTTCTCTCAACCTCTGTGGAGATTGACCGGGTCTACGCTGCCACCCCCTCTCAGCGCTGGACTCTTTGGCAACTACACCGCTCAGATCCGTTTCCTCTCAGACTTCTCTGTGTCCTATGAGGGCTTCAACATCACTTTCTCAGGTAGAAAGCTTTGTACAGTCGCTTAAACAGCATGACATTTATAACCGAAGAAGCTACAAAATATCAATCCTTCTGTTGCTTTTAGAATACGATCTTGAGCCTTGCGAAGATCCCGGCGTCCCCCCCTTCAGCACTCGTAAAGGGCTGCAGTTCGGGGTGGGGGATGCGTTCATCTTCTCCTGTTTTCCGGGGTACCGTCTCGAGGGGCCTGCGAGGGTGGTGTGTCTAGGGGGGCGTCGGCGGGTGTGGAGTTCCCCTCTGCCAAGGTGTGTTGGTAGGTGGTCACATGCTTTTCATTTTGCTTTGTTTGCAAATTATACAACATGTTTCCTCTCGTGCTCAGAGACACACGCTTATGCGCAACTACACATTTCAGAGTTCTCAAAAACGTAATATCTCAAAGTAAATGGCTAAAGCAGCCCCATTTCAGAGTTCTGCCGATTACCAGATTCACAGACTCAAGGTTATGACTCACTATCTGAAAAAAAAACAGAAGGAGCAACCCCAAATTCTGTCTAACGCTTAATCAGCATTAATGTAATGGTGTATATCAGCATATAAGTATATTGGAGGCCAGGCTTCTTCAATTATTATTATTATTATTATATATATATATATATACCCATCTTTTTTTTTTGCTGGAATAGCTTAGATGCTAAATTTAGAATGTAATTTGTTAACATTATGATGTTGACGTTCCAGTTGAAGTAAGTAATTAGGTATTATGTAATTTCTGCTGCAATATCTGGCTTATCCTTTCTTCATATTTGTTTACGACTCTTGTGGAACTAGGTCAGCTCGTTTCTAAACATGTTCATGTTTATGGAATGCATGAAATCGATCACATACAGTATTAGTTGTCGGGCTATATTTTATTGTTTTATTTATCGGGATATTTAATAGTACATGCTCATTGCTCTTTTTTTTACATTTAGATTACTTTTGCAGCCATCTAATGCTCACATAAAATGAATCTTTTAAAACACTAACTCAATAACACTCTTTAATGTAATCTTTAGCAAATCTCAAAATAAAATGTATTTTTCATAGTTTACATTATAATGTTGTGATGACTAAATGACTTGTAGTGTTTAAACACTTAATTTATAGGTTATCGTCCATAATATCACAATAATTATTGACTAAGAAAGGTACGTTTATAATTACTATAGCTTTGCATCCCTAGTCAGTTGCATTTAATTATTTGTATTCACATCTTATCAGAACAGACCTGCAAACCAGGCAGCATTGTCATTGTCAAAAATTTTAAATTTGATTCAACTTTCATTTGTGTAGTTTAATATCCTAGCAAAATTAGGTGCATAATTTGATTTGCACTCATCCAGAAACACACATTAGCCCCTGTTTGCCAGCATGAGTGTATAATGCGTGTTTGTGTTTATACTGAGATCATGGGTGATTCGTCAGAGGTCATTTGACTTCTTACCTCCCTTTCTGCAGCTGAATGCGGATCGTCTGTAACTGGGAAACAAGGAGTTTTACTCTCTCCCAACTACCCTGGATATTACGGTAACAGTCATGAGTGCATCTACTCCATTCAAACCCAACCCGGCAAAGGCATCCAGCTCCGAGCACGGGATTTCCGCCTGGAGGAGGATGACATTCTTAAGGTGTTTGTGACTTAGTATGCATTTGTGCTTGTGTGTAATGTTTGTTTGTAATTTCTGCAATGACTGTATGTGTCTGTTTTATGTGTCTTTCAGGTGTATGACGGTAGCAGTAGCAATGCCCGACTGCTGGGCTCCTTCACAAGCACAGAGCTGATGGATGTCACTTTAAACAGCACGTCCAGCACCATGTGGCTCGAGTTCATTAGTAATAGTGACAATACCAGCAAAGGTTTTGAGCTGCACTTCACCAGTGAGTAGCACACTGACATCTTGCAGCCATCACACAGCAGTACAGTGATAGATAGATCAGACAAACCATATATATTTCCTTTTAAGGATTTGTAAAGGAATTATATATACAGGACATACACCAGAGGAAAGGTTTTCAAGGACACACTCTTTTCTTTTTTTTCTTTTCTTTTGCAGGTTTTGAGTTGGTGAAGTGTGAGGACCCAGGTGTGCCTCAGTTTGGCTTTAAACGGGAGGACAAAGGTCACTTTGCAGGCAGCACGGTGTCATATAGCTGTGATCCCGGCTACAGTTTAAAGGGCCCGGAGGTTTTGACGTGTCTCAGAGGGGAGAGGAGAGCATGGGACAGCCCCCTCCCACTGTGTGTGGGTAAGACACTACTGAATGCTCACACTCATTCACAATACCTTCCCCAGGAAAGCCAATTATTGGGTGGATGGTTCAGAACCATAAGTGGACCATGAGTACTGCCATATCAGATGTTAGGCTGTTTAAATGATAAACACGCTACCTGTCAACAATAATCATTTACTGAATGTAGCCAATAATCTTTAAAGCCTTTCAGTCTTTAAATGTATATACTATGTATATATATATATATATATATATAAATGTTTTTGTATTAAATTATTTATGCTGTACTATAATATTAATATAACTGTATTATATTGAATTATAAAGATAATTTATAATCAAATCTGAATGAATATATAATCATTATTTTTATTTAATTAAATTAATGGTTATATATTAAATTGTTAATATATAATCGTACTACACTACATATTTATTTTTCTGTAGAAGAGGTTGAAGTTCTTGGTTAGGGGGAAAAAGTTTGGGAATTTTAAGCGATCAGCTACCAAGTATTTCTCATCACTTCCTCTAGCTGTATTAGTATTTCATCACAAACTTTAAATCTGCCACATGGCCTTCTATGATACACTCTGAGAAATTGCTTCATGAATATGAACCCCCAAAGCGGAGAGAGTTTGATTAATTTGAGCACTCTTTTTTTCTTCATGTGTGTGCATCTTCTACCACCCACCCTTGAACTCAGCCTGGGTTCTGCTCAATGTGAGTTTATCACAGACCCGCTTCTGCAGTGCTGTTGAATTTTGAATTATAGTGCATTCCATCTGAGCCTATGGAGACCTTTAGGCAAAATTGAAATGCCCATATAGAGAGGGGAGAAATGGAACTGTAAAGGTATGAGCAAATATTTTTCATCCGCCACAACAGGAAACTAACTAGTACTGTAGAAAACAGAGGGTGGACAGTGAGAAATGAGAAGTTGGTGAGAATAAGAGAAAGCGGGAGGGGAGGAGAGAGCCGGAGAGAATGAGAGAGCAAGAAATGTAGTTTTATGACTTACGAAGCAGGTCATCCCAGGAGTTGAAGAAGATGGGTTTGTTTCATTGTGATTTATGGCTCTGCTGTCCACTATGGGAACATTTGTCAGAAATTCATATGAGATAAAAAAAAAAAAAAAAAAAAAAACTGCAGGAACAAGAACAGGAGAGACTGATGAAAGTAAAAAAAAAAAAGTAATATAAAAATCTCAACATTAAGATATACAAAAAATACAATCTTGTGTTTGAAGCGCAAACCCTTTTTTGGCATTGTAAAACTACTGTCAGGATTTACTAAAGACACGCAGGGAAAAATTATCGCTGAAAAGTGTGGACAGTTATTTTTGTGGCTGACCTTATTGCATATTCTTTAAACCGGTAACTCTTTACAATAAGGTTCATTAGTTAACGTATTAACTAACATGAACTAACAATGAGCAATACATTTGTTAACCGTATTTATTAATCATTGTTAATGTTAGTTGATAAAAATACAGCTGTTCATTGTCTGTTCATGCTAGTTCACAGTGCATTAACTCATGTTAACAAATACAACATTTGATTTTAATAACGTATTAGTAAATGTTGAAATTAATATTAACTAAGATTAATAAATGCTGAAGAAGTATTGTTCATTCTTAGTTCACGTTAACTAAGTTAACTAATGAAACTTATTGTAAAGTCTTACCATTAAACCTAATTCTATATATTCTTTTTAAACCTAATATCTTAAACTATTTTGCTTACAATTTTGTATGTAATAAATATATCTAGTTTTAAGTTCTGATTTTTGTTCGGGAAAAGACAAAAAATCTATTCAACTTTTGCATTCAACAATTTATTTATTTTTCTATGCTGCAACAACAGAAATTATATAAAGTGTCTCTCCGTGTCTATGATTATACCCTTCAGGATGTATGACAATGGCTTGAGAGGCTGAAGTGTGCATTTGAACACATTGCACTTGCATGCTTTGACGTGTATATCTCACATGACTACAAACACTGGCCATCGTGTAATTTGTGTCATTGCTTGACCAAGACTCGAGGATAAATGCGTGTAGGGAAAGTGTCTGAAGCAAATGTGTGAAGTGCCCCTCCACTGACTTGATTGTACTTCGTTCCTATGCTTTAGTTTGGGAGAAATAGTAGGGTACAACTGGGCTAAAGGCACACCTTAAGAAAAATATTTGCTTTTCACTACTATCATAGTGTTTGATTGCAGAAAATGACAATTCTATGGAACATTGAGAATTGTATTATATGATATGATTAATATCATATTTTAAATGTGATAGTTTCATTATAAATATGGTGATTATCCCTAAGGTGGACACCCAACTTAATATATGATATTTACCATCTGAATCTAAACATGTCATGTCAACAAATGGAAAAGTCAGCCAGCTATTTATTATCATGTTAATTGTTTAAGCCCCAACAGCAGGGGTGCCTTCTACCCTAAATGCCATACTTTTACATATTCTTCCTGTATTGGACATGACTGAAATGTTTATAATCAACTATAAAATAAAATAAAAATTAAATTAAATTAAAGTAAATTAAAGACTATGGTATCAGATCATTATTAATTAAACATTTTTAAAGGAACAGGTTTTGGGATATTTAATATTAACATATTTGTCAAAAGCGTCAGTATATGACGCCCAAGGATGAGAATGCGTTGCATATTTTGTATCCAAAAGCCACATTTTAAAACACATTACTTTATACCTTTGTTTTTATAGAAACTTTGACTTTAGTGAATAAACCGGTTACTTGTAAGATGGGTGACTAAACTGGTTGCTTTACAAAATGTATGCAATTTTAATTTCACTGTCCTCAGGTTCTCTGAATACCTGTAAAAACCCAAAAAATTATGAACAGTATCATTATTATTATTTTAATAGGGGTGTAACAGTACACATATTCCGTCCGGGTCTTTTGGTTTGGTGTAGTGTGTGTACGAATAAAGGTGTTTTAACTGCTGCACATGCAGAACGTCTCTATGTGTGGAACGTAATTTCAAACTCCCAAGTTTTCCCCCAGGACAAGACAATATCGTTTTAATATCTGGAAAATAATGAATGACAGAGTGAGCTTTTGCCGAATAAGTGCATGACCCAAGTTGTCTTAAACATGAGACGTTCTTTTATTAGCGCTTCAAACTAAATCATAAACATACATGGCTTGCCCTACTGTCAGATGCATGTGTTGTTTAATGCGTTTGAGACGTGCATTATTCAGACGTACATTTATGGTTGTACACTTGCCTGTAAATGTTGTCCATTTCCTGAAAGCAAGCGAGTCCACAGTATATTTAACTTCACGACTTTAATAAATGAGTGCCGATGTGCATGCACTTCAAAAAGAAAGAGTGTATTAGAATGAGAGCGCAATAATTCTAACCTTATTCTGAAGTATGTAGCTAACATATTTTGCATCCAAAAGTGTAAGCACTTCAAATCTCTTCCCGGTTACAACAGCACTATACACTGCAGTGTGTGTTGCTACCGGTTGCAGCAAAATTGACAGACTTTTTTTATTGTTATTTAAAGACAGATGTAGTTTTTTTCAGTAAACCACCATTTATGAATTTTAAAAAATCCCTACGCTTTACCCAAAAATATTAAAACGTGACTTTAAAACCAAGGTACTATAAGTACCGAACCACCATTTTTATGTACACCCCTATGTATCTATACTTAGTCTATCGGTAACTTCTCTTATCTTAAAAAAAAGCATCTTCAATGGTTTTATTAAGATTTACGGTACTCTGTATCCTGTCCCTGTCCAAAGGGTGTATACTGTATGTGTATGTACGAGTATACTGTGTAAGGGCGCACACATTTGACCTCTTGAAATGATGATGACGATGGCAGGAGTTGGAAATAAGACTCTCACAACTTCCTGATCCGTGAAACTGGAACTGTCACACGTACTGGGCCCAACCTCCTGACAAACAAGTGATTTGTTTTCTCACACTGCCCGTCACCACCAGCACCACCATTGCCCCAGTGCAAGATGGATAGTCATGTCTGGTGCAGGACATATTACCATCACTATCAGTGATATTAGCCAAAGGAAATATGCCCTCCCCAGGGAAGGCTCAATCCTGGAAGTGATATACGGCCACATTATTCACATTATTCAGCTCCTCTCAGTGCTGAATGTATTCTTTTAAAGTGGAAAGTTATACGTGCCCCTCCACCTGATAATGCATTTCTCTCCAGCACACCGTGTTCCACCCTTGCTCGAGGGATTTAGGCTATGTCTACATTAATCCAAATACATTTGAAAACTGCATTTTTATTTCCAAACACTCCCCGTCCACATTGGCGTTTTTTCAAAAGTTGCTCATCCACACTGAAACATCTTAAATCACCTTTTCTCACGTTATTCTACTGGCACTATCATTTTGTTAGCAAAATATCCCACCACTCAATGTTGCGTCCAGGTTCCACTCAAAATGGTATGGTCTGAAATGCAATTGTCAGTGTGTTTTGCCACAGGACAGCAATTGTGAGTACATTTTTCTGTCATCTTTGCAGGAATGCAATATAAAGATTCTACAAAGGAACATTTCTCTTTAGCAACATTATGAAAGTAAATAGTAGGAACAACAATGCCGGTATAACCATAGATATCTATGGGTAAAATATGCATCACATGACTAAATATGCATCATCGTTTTCAAATACCTCCATTTTCACAGTCCACACTACAATGTAAAATTTATCCACTTGGTAGGATGTTTTCAAAAAGCTCTGTCTTTGTTGACAAAAACAACATCTCAGTGTGGACAGAAGGCCAAAACGGAGAAAAAAAAAGTGTTTTCAAACAAGAACAAATTAGTGTGGACAAGGCTTTCCCTTAAATGCTTTTTTTTGTCCACGTGTTTTTTTAAGTGGGGATTGCTTTAGTTGGTTTTAACTGAGAGAACATTTACACCAAAGACCTGGATTTTTCAGTTATGCAGTCATGCATAGTCCACATTGAAAATGTATCTAATTTAAAACTGATAATCAATGTTATAATGTAAAATGAACAGATATTATATTATTTAAAACATAAATTGAATAAACAATTAAAATTTTACAAAAGAGAAACATTTTTGCTAGTGGTTTCAGAGAATTTTTTTTTTTGTAAAATATGTACGGTTTTGGTGCTTCAGAGCTGTCATTGAAGGATGGTGCTTTTGTTTATCTCTTTCTTCACCCAGCCGAGTGTGGAGGAACGATTAAAGATGAGCCCATGGGCCGGATTCTGTCTCCTGGTTACCCAGCGCCTTATGAGCACAACTTGCACTGTGTCTGGACTATTGAGGCGGCACTTGGAAGCACCATCGGGTGGGTATCTACTCTTCCATTACCCCCCTCCTCACCATCTGTCCCTTCATCACGCTGTTTCTCTTTTGATATGTTCATCTGCCTCGAAATGAAACTTCCAATCGTATCTTCCATCAAATATCTTTGACCTTGAGTTTCAAGCCATTAACCCATGCTGACGATCCTAAGCTCTGGGAACTTCCTTAATTGAGTCATTCCATGAAAGGAGTCTCATTGTTCACCATATTTGATGCATACACATTTTCTTAGCTGTCTAAATGGGAACATTCCATATACTTATATTGTTTTTATATACACCTAGCTATACAGCTAGTTGTAAATACTATAAACCTAACCCACACACAAACCCTGACAGATTTTTTTTTTTTTTTTTTTACAAAACGAGGATGTCCCCAAAAAGAGGTTTTGTCAGATTTAGCTCACTTCTTGATACAACTTTGTCACAACCATATTTTAGTGATACCCAGAGGTATATGTATATGCATATAATCCAAAAGGAAAAACACACCCATTTCATCGAATGACTCAATATGTCCATCCTTCTATCCCACCACACTTGCCATACTGTGTCTAATTGGTTTGTTGGTGTATTTGTCAGCTCTTGCCTTAGCCTCAAGCACCGATTGGCTCGCAGGCTGAGCACTAGCTCTGCGCATGTCAGTATTGTTCATCGTGCTGTCACAGTCAGCAGGACTCAGAGAAGCTAGGAGGACATTAGCACTTTGGCAGCCCTACAGGCTGACCTCTTCCCTTCCCCAGCAAATCGCTCCCTTTCGCACTAATGAATGAACATGCCCCCTTGTTAATTGCCACTCGTTTCGCCAGCGTAATTTTGCATGAAATCTCGCTGCTGAGCTCTGCCTAATTTGTCCGGGGCTTTAATTGTGCTGTTTATCAGATACTTTCCCCGCCCTTCATCTAGATACTTTAAGAGCTCCCAGACACTGCTTTCTTGCTGTGTTAAAGTGGTTCAAAATTGACATTTGATTTGGTGTTGCTGGCTAAAGGCTTTGTAAGGTGCCTTGAAGATGTGGAAAGCTCAATCAAATGCTCCTTTTATCCTGTATCCTTTGTGTCCATAAATAGTTGGAAATGAGCAATGAGCCGAGTGTAATTATATCATAAGGGTTATTGAGTATCAAACGCTGGTACACCCCTCCAGACGCTCAAGCGAGACGAGCAAGCCATATTTAATAATTCAGGTCACCTGTCCTTTTTTTGTATAACCATGTAATTTAATACAGTCTGATACTCAGATGTTGCCTGCTTAAAGCCTGTACTTATTCAGTGTCATCATGTAATAATTGCCATAAAAACAATGTTATTTCAGTGTTCTGAAGGACAATGTGAGTGCCTGAAGCCCTTTTAACCCCTAAATTGCTGCAACAAGTGGCCTCTTGTGGATTATTTTATTTGTTTCCTCAGTCATTTCAATGGCAAAAGTTTTTTTTGTGAAAAGTTAACCACGGCTGCATTCATTTGATTAAAACTACAGTAAAATAGTTATTTTTATTATATTTAAAATGTAATTTATTAATTGCAATATATATATATATATATATATATATATATATATATATATATATACATTAAAATATATATAATTTATACAAATTTGAGTATTATTAGTATAATTATATATCAAGTATAATTTATTCACATGGCATGTTCAGTGTCACATGCTCCTTCCGAAATCATTCATATATGCTGATTTGGTTTCTTTTATTGTTATCAATGTTGAAAACTTCTCAATATTTTTGTTGAAACCATGATATTTGTCCAAACACTATTCTTTTTTGAAGAATAGAGAGTTCAGAAGAGCACCATTTGGAATAAAAAAAAAAGTTGTATCAATGTAAGTCTTTACTGTCTCTTTTGATAAATTGAATGCATTCTTGCTGACCAAAAATAATTTTAAAAAGCTTACTGACCACAAACATTTTCATATATTTTAGATATTTAATTTTCTTTTGTTATGGTCATATCCCTTGGTCACAACTGCCACTGGGTATTAAGGGTATTCCAATCAATCGGGGGTCGATCGCTATCGCCTGATAATCGTTTTATACTGTATATTTTCAGCCGATCAGAAAAATTGCGAGACAATTTTTCTATGCCCAGCTCAAATTGCTTCACTACATTGCACTACCGGTCTGGCAGTTCTACCAGATGTCAAAAAAAATAACACGTCTTTTTTTTAACCTTCATAAATAGTGCACTATCGTTCCTCCCTAAAAGCCCCATCTTGAGATCCCTTACTGGGTATCCCTTCAAAAAAAAGCTGCATAACACCCCATGTACAGTCAGGTTCGCCTTTATTGACTAGCAACCACATCTAGTACAATATGAAGACATCAGAATTGTTTACCACCAAAACGTGTTAGCTAAGTATGCATGTCTGAACTTAAGCATGTAAAGGAGTGTGTGAGTTATTTAAAATCGTATTAGTTGGAAATCATGTTCCAATACTCCAATCAGCAGAAATTATTTCTAAAAAGCTTGCTTGTCAACAGTGAACAGCTGCTACAGTGTGCACTTGTATGTGATGTGATGTTCATTTAAATTATCTAGTACAACTATATGATCACGTATGAGTATCGCAGGTCATATAATAAGGTGTTAGAATGTGTGTTTATCCTCTTCCTGAATGTCTGTGCAAGTGTTATTATGAGATCCCTTTCCACAAGCACAGGATAATTAATAGATCAGGTCTCTTCCAGTCTCAGACCCAGATCCCCAGTGTAAAGTATGCACATACTTTTCTTTGATCTCATCTTGAGCAATCAATTATTCAAGATCATTTGCAATGCAATAAGATTCAGATTATGTCCTTTGGCATATGACCAAAATCAGTATATAACACTTATATAACAGTAATTTTACCTAATGGAATAAATCTATAAATTATGTTATTATATTAAATATAAATACAATTATAATTAAACATAAGTTATATATAAAAAATCCTGAACAACCAATAAAAACATTGGGGTTGGTTTTTCATATTCTTGAAACAAGTCTCTTATGCTCACGAAAGGTGAATTTATTTAAAAAAAAAACGCTGTTAAAAATGTTGTGTGATATTGGCCTACTTTAGTTACTAAGAAATATATGCTAGAATGTTTCAGTTTCTTGATATTTTATTGATAAATTACAGAACAGCTATGGAATGTTTCTGTGTGCGTGTGATCAGCGTGTGATGTGCAAGCTACTGTCTATGTGTGTGTGTGTTACATTGCATCCGCACATTAGTTTAGAACTGCAATTAACTTGCGTGTACAATAAGCTGTTTATAAAACATGCAATTTCGAGCATCTAGATGATTACATTTCTTGTGGAGTGCTCTCAGAGTTTGCATGTATTTGTCATTTTAATAGTTTGGAATGAAGTCTAAGTGGACTTCAAAGATATCTTATCTTGTTGCCCCCAACACACTTTGGAGTGTGTGCTATATTTTTCAGCTTGATGGATTTTGTTTGAATTGAATATACCTCAGTATAAGCGCTATATATCTCTATATAATGGGTGATACATTTGTACTGTCACAGGGTGTATACTGTGTTACCACCCAGCTCCAGCTGTCCTGTCCTTGTGGACTTCCTTATCCAAAGGGGCTGATGGAAAAGTCTGAGTGTAGAGACATAAAAGGATGTATAAAGGTGGACTGGGATGGTTGTATGATGTGGCAGGACGCTGACGAGGAGGGACACACTTTGGGGTTTCATGACACATGGGGTGCAGGCGATATTTCAATGTTCTTTCATCACAGACACATCTCCACCTCTGAGATGCCTTTGTTTGGCAAAGGTGATAATTACTTTCAGCAGCCTCTTCACACACACACACACACACACAGACACACAGACACACACACACACACACACACACACACACACACACACACTCACACACACACAGAAAGATATACCGCCTAGCCCCAAATGTCCTCATCCATGTGGGATTAGACATCGGTTAAGCCTGCTGTTCCAGAGCTGGTTTGGAACATTCGAGTCGCAGCTCAAAGGATCGTACTGTCACGCTCAAGGCTCATCTGCAGTCACGAAAGAAATCTGAGGAATTAACGGAAGCTGGGGTCCCTCTTCTCTATTCTGCTGTTTTATCAACCTCTTTTTCTCTTCCTCTAAAGCCTTCAAGTCATAAATTAGCCCTGTTCTCTTCTTGTTTCCATCCCATCTTGTCAAAGTTTACACTCTTCTCTTCTCTTCCATTTTCATTCTTAATAAAGGTTTTTAAAGTTATGACATCATGGATCAAACAAAAATTAATTTATGACCATTTTAATGAATTGTGGCTATTTCTCATACAGCAACAATAATGTTAGATATGAAATGAATATCACAGTGGAAAAGTTGTTGGTTTGTCAGTAGGGTATTTTGCTTTTAATGATTGTAAATTATTTAAAAAAATAGTTTTGGGAGCTCAGGGTACACAAATTGTCAATGTCTTGGCTTGCGGGATGCTTAGCATCATATTTAAGGCCAGGGTTGCAGTCACACCTCATGATGCATAACTTTAAACGCAACCACAAAACCAGTGCAAATTAAACAGAACAGCAGTTTTTTGCATTATTTATTCATGCTGTGGTGTATGCTGGGAATAATAGTCCTGCCTCAAGCACCAGTGGCATCACTGTGTGCTTCTTTAGTAGCTTAATCAGCAACATCGACCAGCTTGACCAGCCAAGATGCTAATGAACATCATCATTACGTTTGTTCCATCAGCTAGACCAACACCAGACCAACGTAAACCAGCATGGACAACCGAGTATAGACAGGGCCATGTTTACCTCATACTGTGACATAGGCAAAACAAATATCTCTCCTACCCCCAATATGCCCACTGGAAATGTAAAAACACTTTATTAAACCCGGTGTTGTCAAAGTTGATATTGTGGGTTTGTATATTATAATTAACATTTGACCAAAATCAAGCTTAAATCAAGTGACGGTTTTTGACCAGCGAATGTCATGTTTTGTTCTGTCATTAGAATGGCCACATCTGAGGCAGCAAGTGCATCGTTTCATACAGGCTGTAAAGTTTATTGTTGCTATATCAGTTTTTTTTTCCTGTCATTCAGCCAAAATCTCATTTTATTAAAGATGAAGTGCAACGCACAGGCCTTAAGGACAGTATTGGCTTAAGACAAAGACATTTTTCTCTGCTCCTCAAATACATAAAACAATATAATTTATATATAGTAAAGAAAATGTTGTACTTGTTCAAAGTACCAGTTCTTTATTTACCCTTGCAAACATGCAGAGACGGTCCAAACCAGGGTTGTCAGGCCAATTGTGTATCAAAACTCACCAACCATGGCAAAAAAAACAAAACTGCAGTACAACAAAAATGTGGCAAAAGTGTAAAAGTAGCCCAATTGACTTGGCAACACTGATCCAAACTGCGTATGATACTTAATTCACAATAGAGGCAGGGTGGACAGTTTGAGGATCCAATAGAGTTACAAGGTTTAGTCACAAGCTCTTTTCAATACTTTTCATTGGTTAAATATTTGCAAAACGCACAGACAGATGTAAAGAGTGAGCAATAGTAATGGTTTATGGAAAAAAATACAAAAATGACAAAATGTGGAGAGACAAGCTTCTGCCTGACAGCAACAATATTATAAATTGTATTCATTTATAAAGTAATTGTCGTACAGAGTTTTAGCAGGAATTTTAGAGTGAAATAATAATAATAATGGGGAAAAAAAATATCCACATTGTAATTGCCCCCCCGGACATGCGAGCATATGCAAGTGCCTAGAAAGCCTATGCATAAATGATCTGATCTGTTGCTTTTTTTTATCAGCAGGTTGGACAGGCACAGGGGAGAGAAAGACCCCCGAAGAGTCTAGAGTTGATCAATCAATTAATGAGGCTAATTTTTAATGAGCTGTGAAATTGTGCCATCTCACTTGCAATGTCTGCTTGGTCATTAGTCTCAATATACAAACTGTCAAAGTTTGAAACTCACAATTTTTCTAAAAGGTTAATGTACCCCAAAATCCAATACTTTGCTAAATGGAGGAAATGTGCTCACGCGCACCGAGAATAATCTGATGATAAACACCCGGATGGTTCTTCTGCCGGTGTTCTCATGGGAGCACTTCGCAGTGGGGATGGCTGACAGCGGTAAAGGGAGGAGACTGTGCATTGTGGGTAGAAAGTGCTGTGCATTTGTTTTTAAGGTGGCCTCACATTTGCTGAATCAGACTGAGAACTGCTTCTTCTTACACCTATCCAATCTGCTTACACTGCAGATAAAGATAACTAATCATTAATGCATCAGCCCCCCCCCCCCATCCCCCCCCCATGTCATGTCATGAAATACATTGTGTATTTATTTATTTATTACCAGACAAACAAACGCAGACTAAGAATGTCTTGGCTGTTTTGTGCTGGTTATAGTTGGTTTGGTGCTGATGTAGCAGGTCTAGCATAGCCATACTAATCATCAACAGAAGTTAACTGGTGAAGCTAGCCAACAAGTATGGCCTCTCTGATGATTTTTTATATATTTTTTATGTCCAAGAATGTGTTTCTGGTTTTGAAGATAGAGTTGAATCCTTATGGGGATGCTAGCAGAGTTTGAGTCTTGATCTTGAGGCCTTGACTTTGAGACCTTTTGAAACCGTCTTGTCCCAGACTTTCATTGCTCTGAAAAACTGCTTTGAGCAACATGAATGATGCAATACATTAATCACTTTCTCTATTTCAGTTCATTAAAATGACCAGCTTGGCTCTTAGACAAAAAGGTCATGGTCTGGGATTGAATCTGGCATTTCCCCCCGTTCTTTAAATTCAAATAATAGTATTTTAGTTGTTGTTGTTTTAGTTTTTTTTAACCACAATCAAAACTCATCCCCTCCTTCAATCAAATAGCTTCCATCCAAATTGCAGTCGTACCCATCTGGGATAATGGAGATGTCCTGCACAGATATGTGCATAAAGGTGCCCTTGAGCGGCTTGATGTTCTATACTCTGCTGCAACGAGAGATGAGAACCATCATTGTAGTGATTGCAACGCAGCACTGTATTGATATTCTGACATCATTTTGTTTTCTTCTTCTCCTGTTGACTTACAATGATCTAACCGCACGGGATTGCATCATTGGAATAGAGGGCAACAATCCGGTTCTGGAAGTAAAAATTTCGTATCTAACCGCATAGCATAACATAACATAGGGAAATTGATTGTTTTTTTATTAACTTGTAAACCGTTCAAAACAGACCTACAATGAGGTAATCAATGCTTTAATTGAATTCATCATATTACATTATTTGACTTGTTTTTAAAATAAGTATTTAACACTGTAATTCCTAGTGGAAAAACGAAATTATCTATGATTATGCAAACAATTCACACAATTCATATATATATATACTATTAATTACAGTATTCTTCGGGATGCACATGCAAATTCAATGCAAATCTGCCCACCTTAGACAGGACATCTTTGTACACAATATTTACTCCATCTCTAAACACTACTGTCCACACGTTATTTACAAAAATGCTACATTGTTCACTTGATTTTTCTCTAGATACAGTATACCAGATCCTTCACTGGTTAATATTCAAAAAGTGACTGGAAGGACTTTCATGAAACTATACATTTCTCACCCAGCTTTCAAGTATAATGGACATTTTCACAAACACATGCAAATGCTTATCACGTTCTTAACCATCATTAGATATTTATCTCATGCTTTCACAGATTACAGTCTTATGTTAATATCTTTTTTTTTTTTTTATGTTGTCTTCAAACGTTCTTTTCATTATTTTATTATTTATTTGCTTTTCGTGTCCCCATCAGGATAATTAGCACCGTCCTTGCTGTATCATCCATGTAGATTTTGTTCTCTAGTGACTTGCCTGGAAACAAATAAATGCATCCACAGACATGCATTCACAACGCACACGTCGCTCCCTGTCTGCCAAGTCATTGCAGCAGGAACGCGGCGAGACTCCCGGGGTAGCGGCGCTGTTTGGTATTCATATGACACAGCTCTTCTCTCCATTCGCCTTTCTTCCTCTCCTCTCTTTGGCACTTCCTTTGACATCTAATTGAAGCACTTTGTTTCTTAAAGATGCGTGCAACACTTTGCTTACCTCTTGTTATCCACTTCAAAATGGTGGTTTTAGTTGTTTAATTTGGAAGGACAGGAGTCTTGGCTCAGTCGTGTGCTTGTTTTTAAGTAAGTAGATGCTTTTGGAAAAGAGTAGAGTGAGTAAATCTGGTTTTGGATGACCTCTGTTGAGATCAAAATTATTTTTCCATCTCTTGAGATGCAGAGGACCACTACATTTTGCATGGTTTTAGGGGAACAAATCAAACCTGGTTGGGTTTAGTCTTTCATCTCCCTCCACTTCTCCTTTGTGTTTAACATGCAAATCTGACAGACTGTAACCACCCACTCTCCTGCCAACGCTCCCCACAACCCTACCAACCGCCATCCCATCAGCGAGGATTACATGAAAGAGTTGTAGAGCAATAGAGAGAGAAACAGGAAAGGATAGACGAAACAGTAAAACGCATTTCAATAAATAAAAAAGGAACATGAGGATTAGTTAACAATAGCTTGCGTATTCCACTTTCTTAACTTAAAGGGATAGTGTATCCCAATATGGAAATTCTGTCATCATTTCCACATCATCATGTCATTTCAAAACCTGTATGACGTTCTTTGTTGCTGTTGAACGCAAAAAATAAGTAGAAAATGTCTCAAAAATGTCCATACAATGAAAGTATTCAATGTGTTAACAAAAACAGTAAAAAAAAAAAAAATATTCAAAATACCATCTTTTGACAATAAAAGTGTATTGCAACTGGTTTCAGATTGCTTAACCTGGCCCTGAAAAGCCTCTAAAAACAGATATATTTTTACCAGTATCGATTTTCATACTGGTTCAGTCTGGTTTAGCCATCATAAAGCAGCCTGAATCAGCACAGAATATGTTCTAGTCTGATTAAAAAATAAAGTTGATGAAAGAGTATTTGAAGAAGAGATAATTCTGAAGAGCAAAAGAGCAAAGTTCAAACTGTGCATTGATCTTCCATTCTTAGCTAATCAACTTGATGACCATCAAAAACAAACCACCAAAAAATTTCACTAGCATGAAAATGTAACCAAGTTGGTCTTTTTAGAGCACGATAGAGATAAGAGTACTAATATAGTATTTAGTAATATTTTTAAAGAGTTTTTTATTTGTATATTTTGTATATTAGTTTAGTAACTGTGCTACTGTAATGTTAATTTATTTGTTTATATATATATGGGTATTTATACAATATTTAGCTGTATTTTTTTATTTCAGTGTTTATTCTTAGTACTTCAAATGTATTTCCATAGTTCCAATAATTTAATATTTATGTTCAGTTACCAGATTTTTTGAGGTTTGTGGTTAAACCAGACTAAAACCTGGTCAGGGTGGTCTGTTTGAGTTTTAGAGAGGTTTTGGATTAGTTTTAGACGGTCAGCACCCACAAGCCAACTTGTACCGTGTACATCAGACAAGAGTGGTGCAATAGAACCCTTAGCAAAAGACAATAGAACCCTTTATAATCAGTGATGTTGTGCAACACGACCAATCCCTGACAGTAAACTGATGCCTCGTTCTATTTATGACGCACTCCTTGCACTTGCTATACTTCTCATAGGAAGGACAAATGGGTTTGCAACGGTCGGTTTGCACGTTCAGTGTAGACAGCTTCTACATGTAGCTGTTGCGGCTCGGCGTGATGCACTGCATCAACGGTTGCGTCTGGTGTGCACAGTGTTGTTGTTTTTGGAGAATATAACAAAAATATATTTTGAAAGTTGTGACACTTCATGCTGGTTGATGTTGGTTAGTGTTGATTTGGTGCTAGATTAGCTCATTAACATAGGAACTCCTGGGGAAGCTTGTTGGCGACACCAGAATACCAGCATCTAAAATACAGCTGGTTCCATCAACTGCACGTAACACCTACTTTAGCATCTTGCTGGCAAAGAGGAAGTTGGCTGGCAGTAACAGAATAGGTGCATCATTGTGCGGCTGCTTCCCCTTGAGAAACCAGCCGCCGCTCGCATAGATTAGCGCTTTATCATTAGCATGACACAGACCTGTCCTGTCGGCAGTGATGCGATGGATGTTGGAGTCTGAGGGGGTTTCTGAAGTGCTCGTTTCCTCACAGAAAGTAACAATGTGTGTGTGGTAAACCTTGGGGTTGCCAAATGGGTGAAGGGGGATGGAATAATTTGGTTCTTTATCAGATCTGTAATAGCACTCTGGCTGTAGGCTGATTAATCTCATTTAGAACTTCTGGACTGAATAATGTTTCGCTTTCTTTATCTGTCTGCCTGTCTCGCTGCTGTCTCCTCCTGTCTCTCTCCCTCTTAACACTGACTGTGATGTTATCGCTGCAGGTCACAACGTGTCCGTACTTGTTGGTCACTAGTTTCACAATGAATACAATGAATGGATGTGTGTGTGTATTGAATTCAGCTTGATTGGGACACTTTTTTGCCACTGAGATGACTGGGGAAAAGTGTCCCAATCAATCTGAATTCACCCTATATATTCTAATTTGCATAGACTACTCAGACAAACTTTACCACATTATCTCTCCACTGAATCCTGCCGCTCTTGTCAGTGGAAATCACTGACTCATTGTAAATGAATGAGTTCCCGCTGCTTTAAGTAAGTGTGTAAGTGTGAACGGGGCTTTACACTTAGATGCAGGGCCTTTCTTTATTGTATACACAGCTATAAATAACAGTTGATCTCTTTCATTTCACACCCAGACTGTGTGCAGAGTGAAATACCTGTAGTTCGCACAGTTGCTGTATATTGTGTGTTTGTGTGTGTCTTTTATACTGAATAGACGGATTTGTTGAATTCTAAAACCCACACAATATTAAATTGAAACTGGGATTTAGAAATACTTCCCACTCACATCTTTATGGGTGGAGAAACGCTCATACATAGAGAGGTGGAAACCCGGGGAAGCTCTGTTAATTCACTTTCGTGAATTACAGTAAGCCAAAGCGTTTTTGCTACTGGTATGCATGCGCTGTCATGGCAACAATATAGTGGAAATACTACACATGTATGGCCTACAACACTCTATTGAAATCGTTATTTTCATCCCCACAGCAGTCATTTGTAAATGGGAGGATTGTATATCCAATTAAAACCCCTTTTGTTTTCAATAAGCAGACAGTCTTTTGGTTTCTAATGCAGATGGACATAACTGAAGTCATGGGGTGCATGTTTGTTTTCTAGAAATAAGTATCTAACTTGGCTTTTGAGACATCAATACTTTTTATGCCGCCCCTGAAGTCATCCATGTGTAAAAAGCCTGTGAACCATGACTGATAAGGTCAGCTTTTACACATGATCTCTTTTTCTTCCTCACTAAGCATAGGACTGCAGTAATGCATGGAATCGCTGTACTCGACCCAATGTCTCTTTCTGTGTGTTTTTTTGTTGTTTTTGTATTCTGTGTTAATGCAGCATGGTTAATGAGCTTTTGTGTATGTGTGACAAAGTTCTCCGCCGCCTCCTTGGTTAAGGGCTTTTACTTGAGTTTCTTAAAAGCAGGCTCCTGATATAATTTACATAATTTCCTTTCAAATTGCTAACTGTTGATGATTTAACTCTTACAAATCGTTCCAGTTACACTGTGATTAGTTTATAGGAACTTATTTATCTCAAGTTTTGTTTTAAATGTCTGTATTGTTCTACAGAAATGTTTTTTTTTTTTGGACTTTTACATTGAGAGTCTTCTTTAACCCTCTGAGGACCAAGGTGTTTTTGGGGTCCTTGAGATGTTTTGACATGACCTGATATTTGTATTTTTTTCAGTTGCTTATAAACATATTAAAGCATACTTAAGGTAGATACTGTATATTCATATTATAGTATTGTATGTCTTCTCATTTATTTGTCAAGGTGGTTTTAATAGTGTGGTAAAAAACTATTTTGACTTTTGAGCTCTACTCAACTCATTATAATTTATAAGGACATTAATGCCTAGAATTTATCACAGGACAAGGAAAGTTCAGTTCAAGTAACTTTGCAACTACATGTCAACTGTCTCTCATTGGGGTATTCGTAGACTGTTAGGTTAGGGTTATAGAATAAGGGTTTAGGGATAGTAGAATAAGTTGACATGTAGTTGCTTATAGTCTTATAGAATGTCTGTTGAGGG
Source organism: Phoxinus phoxinus (assembly GCF_949152265.1). Lineage (NCBI taxonomy): Eukaryota > Metazoa > Chordata > Actinopteri > Cypriniformes > Leuciscidae > Phoxinus > Phoxinus phoxinus. The sequence continues at coordinate 7,071,818 of NC_136894.1, forward strand.
AGTATCAAAACAAAGAGTTAGCAGATATTAAGCAGACCGTCTCTAATGAGAGTTAGTTGACATGTTTCAGGGGGAAATTTTTAATTTTTCAGGGGGGAAAAGTGTTACCGAAGGTTCCCCAGATTTCTCTTTACACAAATGTCTAGGAAATTATTGGGACAAATGTACTGTATTTCAATTTTTAAAGATTAGTGTGAAAAAAGTGACCTCTGAAACATTGGGTTTTAGAATAACCAGCTTGAATTTAATTCAATAAGGTCCAAACACTTTAGGTTTTTGTAAAAAAAAAAAAGCCATTGCTTTCATTCCTTTAGAAATGGTGTACTGGATTCTGAAATGCTTTGTCTGTCCATGTATTTTTTGAAGATGTTTATTCGATTTTGTTCAGCATTTTTGCAGTGTATTGCACTTTTTTGATTATGTGCTTTTTGGTCCTTTGAACATTTTGTCATTTGGATGTTTGCTTTTGGTTTTTACATTTCTCTAATTCGAAAGAATTGGCAGTGTTGGTCAATTCGTCCTTAGTGTATATCATAATGCAGTAAACTGTTCTCAAGAGGTGTTTTCCTAATGTCCCCTATTGCATTATCTGCAGCAACAACGTAGAGCCATTTCTGTAGAGACAATCTGTTATAAGTATCTGTACAGAACACTTTGTTAGTTATGTATTCAGTACCTCGTGCATTAGTAAAGTAATCTGGTTCTGGCATTTAGGTTTCAGAAAACAAGTGCATTATCCTCAGATTGGAATTGACATGTCTCATTCATGAATCACTGTGAAAGTCCTTTAATTTCTGTTTCTTAAAGGTTAATGACTTAAATTTCAGCATGTTCTACATTATAGTTAAAAAGATATTTTCTCTCATTCTTTAATATTCTTCTTTTTATGAATTGCCCATTAATAAAATTTTGCAGGTGTCAGTCGACTAATTTTCACTTATTTTTGAGTCTTATTTTTCTCTTTATCTTCTCTCTGTCTCTCTCCCTTTCATATCCTTTTAATATTAAGTACTATCCAAGTGCTAATTTCCTGTCTGGCAACTCGAAATTACCCATATCTCTCCTAGAACAAATTATTATTACATAACTAGTGAAAACTTGTGAAAATGTACAAATTAACGATGTGATCCCAATTACTTCTCTTTCCGCTTGTCACCCTATAGATATGATTGCTCTCATTTTCTCCCTCCCTTCCGACTCCCTTCCAGAATGACTGTCTAATGTTATGTTTGTATGTGTAACTCCTCAGGCTGCATTTCCTGGTCTTCCACACAGAAGAGGTGCATGATGTTTTGCGTATCTGGGATGGGCCTCAGGACGGAGGCGTTCTCCTCAGAGAGCTGAGTGGCTCGACACTTCCTCCAGACCTCCACAGCACCTTTAACACCGTCAGTCTGCAGTTTACAACCGACTTCTTCACCAGCAAGCAAGGTTTCGCTCTGCAGTTCTCGGGTACGTGTTTTACTCGGACTCCATTCACTCTCATTCCACTTCACAGCTCCACATATTCACCAGCGATCACCTTGGAATACTTGATCATGGGAATTCACAATGCCTGTATATTCTCTAAAAGGGGGAATAGTTAATTTTCTCACAAAAGATATGAAGTGCATAATTGTTTTGTTTGTTTTGCTCTCGTGCATTAAATTAAATTGTTGTGATTCATTATGGAGTTATTTGATTTGGTTCAAGGCTTGGACGTCTTTATTATTATTATTATTTTATTAATAAAATCAAGCCAGAATATAAACTGGAAAAAAATCTACCAGAATCAAGGTCGCTTTAAAGTGGGCGGCTGCAACAGATGAGCATGTTAAGTAAATCTTTGCAAACATATTATGGTATTTTTATGCTTTAATACAGTCACATACACACAAAACTTTGAAGCGGGAATATAAGTTGTTTTTATTTTTTGGGAAATTGCATTTGCATCTTGGTGTTTCCATCCAGCACCATCCTGAAACTCATACAAGTTTTGATAAAAACCTTGCTTGAGCTCCAGAATGACAGCTGAGAAGCACCATCTTAGAGCTTCTCCTAAAGCCTCCGACAGCACCCACCCTGCAGCACGGCCCAGCAGACACAACCTCTCCACTGACAATAAATGAAGCCCGTTAAGCCAAGGTTTATGTGCTTCTGTCTGCTGTCAACCTGTAACCAGGGAAACCATTCCCGTCCACCTCCATCAGCCATCACTCCAACCAGAGAATCCTGATTTTTTTTTTTTTGCATGATACCTTAGAGACCCAAAAAACAACATTTAAAGGTTTTACACAGAGAGTAAAAAGAAATAATATGCCATTATGCATTAACGACATGTTATTTCAGTTCCAAAGCCTCACATTTTACTTTCAAAATAGCCCTTCTGGGTTAAAGCATCTTTAAGAGAGTACCACAAAGATGCAAGTGCCTAGATAAATAAATTAGTGTGTGTAGAAGAATGCAGACTTGAGCTGTCATTTGGGTGCTCTTTACAGCAGTTATTAGATATTCATAATGGCTGGTAGGTCAGCACCACAACCCAGTAGATGACTTAAATGGTTATGAACTCCAGACTTTCTATTTTTCAGTCTAGTACAGTGGTTCTCAGCCAAGCAAACTTTCAATGAGGCCATAAAATGAGACAAATGAGCATTACAATGAGCTAAAGTTTAACATTCAAAGAGTAAACTGACATTCTACTTTATTGCTTATTTCATTCATTCCCTCATCAGCTGTCATTTTACGTAAGAGCCAGATTTTCCACGGCCTTGAAAAACTTGGATTTATAAGGGGATTTTAAAATTGTGTTTTTTAGACCTGGAAATATTAGAGAAATGAATAAGGTCTTTAAAATATTTGATTGAGCAGAAATAGCTATTTGTGAATTTTAAAAGAAACAATAAAAAACATTGTAATTATGACAGAATGACTAGAAAAGTCATGTAAATGAATTGGTCTAAAAATAAAACCCTGATGGATTTTTTATAATTATTTTCACAAAGGTTGAGAACCACTCTAGGATATTAAGCGAAGGGGATCCATTGATTAAATTAAATTTTGTGACTGGATGTTTGTTTGTTTTTCTCTGCAGTTTCAACTGCCACTTCCTGTAATGATCCTGGCATTCCAACAAATGGCACTCGCATTGGAGACAGCAGAGAGCCAGGGGATAATGTGCTGTTCCTGTGCGATCCTGGATACCTCCTACAGGGGGCGACCAAGATCACCTGTACCGAGATCAACAACCGCTTTTTCTGGCAGCCTGATCCGCCAACCTGTTCTGGTATGAGCACTCCCATCCTCAACCAACAATTCCACTGTGATCCCTCCATCTTTACGCAGTCATTATCCAGCATATTTTCAGCATAAGAGCGGGCGGTTTTATCTTAAAAAAGTAAGGCTTTCAATGTCAGTCGTGATGCCGGTCACTTCCATTTATTTTAATTGTACAAAAACAGTGCGTTATGCACACTAAACCATGTTGCAAACTGGTATTTGTTATCATATTATTTTAATTATTATCGTAATCATAAACAGTTATGTTGCTCAAATAGAAAACCATTTACTGCACTTTATTCTTCTAGTTATTTACTGATAGCGGCTAATCAATCAGAAGTCTTGTAGCCTGGTTGACACCAGACCCTTCTCAGTTGTAACTGAGAGTGGGTCTGGGGAAGGTTCATTCACAGCCCATTTCCAAAGGGGCGTCACCAACGGACGTCGCTCAAATGCCTCTAGGTGCAATTGGATAGACTTAAAACCAATCAGAGCGATCGTCATGGTCTAAAGCGAAGCCCGCCTCAACGTTTGTGATTGGTGCCTCGATTTGGAAAAATTGGAAATGGGCTTGAATAGGCTCTTGGCCAGATGGACTTGCAGAGCAAATCTCAAATTTGCCGGACGTTCGTCAGGGTTTTCCCAGGCTAGAAGTCTTGCACTTTCAAAGAAAATAACTTCCTGAAAAATAAGGTGGATACTCTAATCCATTAGTTTCACATAAAGACATTAAAATTAACACACAAGCAATAGTGAAGTTGTAATGAATATTGACACAGCTGTGTTTAGACTAATAACTAATAATTCTAATGCAAATATAATGTTTGTGTTTTTACATTAAAGCTAGAGAAAACACTTTATACAATGAGCTAGGTATCAGTATTTTGTTGTACAGTACACACTCAGTTATGGTATGAAAACACAGTTACATGGTAAGAAACCATTTATGTGCAAACTAGATTCAAATAGACTCAAGGTTGCAATTTAAGTCATATTGAAATTCCTTTCAGTTGTCTTTGTTCGAGTCCTGGTTCACTGATTTAGTTTGCACCCAATTTAAACATAACACATACGCAATACATTTTAAAATCATACACAGGAAATATAAGAGCCTAAGAATATTCACCACATTATTGACTAATGTATGAGATGATTAATCATGTAGTACAGAAAAGCTATCATTATTATTATTAATATTTCTGCTGGACTTGACCAGCTGTTTGCCATCTATTCTCTTGCACCAGCTACATTATAAATATTTCATCACACCACTTCTCTTTAAGCCACTTTATGTTAACAACCACACTAACAATAGTTTAATTAGGTTGCCTTGTTCAATTGAACTCAATATGAGTGTGAATGTTTCCCTGAACCACAGGCAAAACCCTGGAGATGTTTGCTTGTTCCAGGTAAAATACCTGACATTGGACCCACAGACAGTACTGAGTTGAGCACATGACTTAATTGTTTATGGATGATATTCTTTAGAGAAAAAAATAAATAAAAATCCATGAGCGTTCCAGGTTTACCCTATTTATCAATGTTTTTTTCAAGGCTGTGGGTATCCTAGGTCATCAGTGAAAATGAATTGTCAAGGGGGTCAACGTAATTGCTTGATTTTTAATGGTTTTATTAATTAATTTACTTTAAAGGAATAGTTCACCCCAAAAAATTGCCATCAATTACTCACCCTCATGTCGTTCCAAACCCGCAAGACTTTCATTCATCTTCAAAACACAAGTAAAGATATTTTTAAATGAAATCTAAGAGCTGTCTGTCAAAACAAAAGTCTTGAGGGTGAGTAACTGATGACACATCTTTTCATTTTGCTGACCTAACACATTTTTGCTTGTTTTGTCTTATTTGAAATAATTGGAAGTCATCTTGAGGCCCCCATGACAGTTTGCTGAAGCCCCTAGTTGGCCCTGGACCCTTGGTAGGGAACCACTGTTCTAGATGAAAGACGTTTTAGTATTTTTCTCTGCCTTCCTTTGTGCTGCAGCTCCATGTGGAGGGAATCTGACGGGTCCCAGTGGACTGATCCTGTCCCCTGAATACCCAGAGCCCTATCCTCACGGCAGAGAATGTGACTGGACAGTAACAGTAACGCCGGACCACATCATATCACTCACTTTCAATCAGTAAGATTGGTTTATAAGACTAAAGTCCCCTATTTCCTGTAGGTAATAATAGCTGCATTATCATTACAATACATATGCAATGTTATTTAAGTATTATTTATACTATTATATTCACTGTGTGTGTGTGTGTGTGTGTGTGTGTGCGCGTGTGGATGGATGGATTCAATTTATATTTATTTTTAGTTATAATTTTATTACTTTATTACAGTTAAATCAATGCCAAGGCAACATTTCTAATTTTGAGTTTAGGTTTTTCATCTAATATTCGTTTTAGTTTACAATAGTACTGGTAGTGTGTAGTCATATCATACAGTACATGTTTCTTCCTCCCGTCAGCTTTAGTCTAGAGCCGAGCTACGACTTCCTGCACATCTACGATGGGCCTGATTCTCTCAGCCCGCTGCTGGGCAGCTTTTATGGCACTGACGTCCCTGAGCGCATTGAGAGCAGCTCCAACACACTCTTCCTGGCCTTCCGCAGTGACGCCTCACTTAGCAGCAATGGATTTGTCCTCCAGTACACTGGTATGTTGCTCCCTTGTGTTGGGAGGAATAATTTATATCCGTTTCCATTTTGTAGGCATGCAATACAATCCTTCTATGACTGTATTGCATGATAATTTGGTCAAATAATGGTATCAGAATGACCCTAATTTTCCATTTGTCTTTGTTTTTCTTGTTCTTTTGTATGTGTTATGTTCCGTACTGCAACAGCACTTTGACTGTTGCCTTGATCACTCTCTCCTATTCACCATTGTGTGGCGTGTAATTATCGACCCATGGCACTTCTCGCAGTCGTCTAGAAAAGAATTATGAAAATGAAAAGCCAGAATGCGCTCACTAAAGCTGGCATCTGATCAATGTTTTGCTGTCACAATAAAGGCTCTGCGCAAATGAGAACAAATGCAAGTTTACTGTCCCTGTATTCGCCCTGCTGACCTCACTTTGTCTGATGACACTTTGGCTTATTTGTTTATTCATGAAATGACAGACTCGTCTGATCAGACACAACAAGGTCCAACATTAGAGATGCCATCCATACTGCCACACTTCTTCTAACGATCTTTGCCATAGTACATCAGAAATTTATATAAAATGCATTTCTTTTTTCTCTACATCGACAGTTGTATATAATGTGCAGACATTTATGTCAAATATATTAACAAGATCATGGTGTCTTTAAAAGTTTTTGTGACAGATGCCGTTTTACTGAGACACAGAGACTGTTTCATACTGTATATAACTTCTTATTTGACCATGCTTTTAATAAATAATGTGCAAGTAAAAAGTACTGTTCAAAAGTTTACAGTCTTTAAAAAAAAAAAAAACATTTATTTAGCCAGGACATATTACATTTATCAAAACTGACATATAATAATACAAAAACATGTTAAGTAAATGTTGTTCTTTTGAACAAATAATTAAAAAATTGTTAATAATAGCAATTATTTGAGCAGCAAATTAGCATATTAGAAAGATTTCTAAAGGATCATGTGAAACTGAAGACTGCTGAAAATTCAGCTTTGCCATCACAGGAAGAAACTGCATTTTAATATATTTTATTAGTTACTACTTTATTTGATACACATTGCTAGTACTGGGTTGGACCCCCTTTTGCCTTCAGAACTATCTTAATTATTCGTGGCATAGATTGAACAAGGTGCTGGAAATATTCCTCGGAGATTTTGGCCCTTATTGACATGATATAATCACTCAGTTGCTGCAGATTTGTCCGCTGCACATCCATGATGCAAATCTCCCGTTCCACCACATCCTAAAAGTGGTCTTCTGGATTGAGATCTTATGACTGTAGAGACCATTTGAGTTTAGTGAACTGTTATGTTCAAGAAATCAGTTTGAGGTGATTTGAGCTTTGTGACATGGTGCGTTATTCTGGTGGAAATAGCTATCAGAAGATGTGTACACTGTGGTCATAAAGGGATGGACATGGTCAGCAACAATGCTAAGGCTGTTGTGTTCAGACGATTCTCATTTGGTACTAAGGGGCTCATTTGGTACTAAGTGTGCTAAGAAAATATCCCCCTCCCCCACACCATTATGCCACCAGCAGCAGCCTGAACCATTGATACAAGGCAGAATAGATCCATGCTTTCATGTTGTTTATGCCAAATTCTGACCCTACCGTCTGAATGTCGCAGAAGAAATTGAGACTCATCAGACCTGGAACCTTTTTTCCAATCTTCTATTGTGCAATTTTGGTGAGCCTGTGTGAATTGTAGCCTCAGTTTGCTGTTGTTAGCTGACAGGAGTGGCAGCTGGTGTGTCTTCTGCTGCTGTAGCTCACAAGGTTTGATGTGTTTTGCGTTTAGATATACTATTCTGCAGACCTCGGTTGTTACGAGTGGTTATTTGAGTTACTGTTGCCTTTCTATCATCTTGAACCAGTCAGGCCATTCTTCTCTGACCCACTGGCATCAACCATTTTTGCCCACAGAACTGGCGCTCACTGGATATTTGATCTTTTTCTGACTATTCTCTGTAAACTCTAGAGATGGCTGTGTGTAAAAATTCCAATAGATCACCAATTACTCAGATCAGCCCGTCTGGCACCAACTACCATGTCACTTTAAAAGTCACTTGAATCACCTTTCTTCCCCATTCTGATGCTCAGTTTGATTTTCAGAAAATCGTCTTGACCATGGCTAAATCTGAAATCGCCTTCTAAACCCACATTCACTATTCCCTACGTTAGTCCACTTATCACTTACCACTTATGTTCACTTGAAGGAGTGAATGAAAATGAGTGAGTGAATTCAGACAGCCATTAAACGTTGGTTGTACACTCGTTATTGCGGTGCAATGTGGGATTGAATGAGTGCACTCAATAACACCCACTATTTCGGACACCACTAAAAATGGCTGTCCTTAGTATAGGGGGTTAATTTTGGATTCAGCCCATGCCTACATGCCTAAATGCATTGATTTGCTGCCATGTGATTGGCTGATTAGATATTTGCATTAACAAGCAGTTGAACAGGTAAACCTTATAAAGTGGCTGGTGAGTGTAAAATATAAATTACAGTTTTACCAGTATTCTGATCAAATGGTTAGTCACTCATTGGTGAGTATAAGAGACATTTAAAAAATCTTACCAACCCCAAAAATTGTAACAGTATTTTGGGTAAAGATTGTTAAATTCACACTGCTCTCATGTTGTTTATAGAGGCAAATACATCAGAAAAACAACTACAGCTATTATTTTACTCTATTTTTGTTATAAATGCTTTTTTTTAGTCTCTGTCAATGAACTTAAAGTTAACTAGACTAGAACACTTCCTACTGATGGCCGTTGCTGGCATGCAACGGTCCAAGCGAGAGAGACCACGCTCTTTAGATCACCCTCTGTTGGGCTTGGTGAATGAGGAACAGTATTCTCTCAATCTGGTGCAGCAGATGGACACAGTGTGTGGCACTTCAAAAGCTCCAGTTCCAGACCCCAGTCTCCTCACAATGAATTAGTATAAACTAATAATGTAGAAGCAAATCATAAATACATGAAAAGTGTGTTTATTTCAGCTTAACCCTGACAGAAGTGTTAGCGTAGCCGGTCTGGCACAGGGTCACGTTGGTTCATCTGTGCATGCTGCTGCTGTTGGAACAAGCTTCAGGTGCTGTCAACCTCTTTACAGACCAATCAGCTTCTCGCAGACTTCCAACCGCGTCTGATTGGCCTCTGAGGTGCAATATGTGGGCCAAGGCTCTGCACACTTGACCGACAGTTAAATAAACACCACACACACATACACACTCCATTGCCTGTCCGAACTGTTCCCTGCCAGCTCAAACATTTGTCATGTCCAAATGCACAAACACATCCTCGCCGACACACACACACACACACACACACACACTCATACGCAGCCTCATCAGTGGACACCTGATCTAGAACTTAAGGTTGGCTGTGGTCCACTTAATTACTGCCCGCTTCGCACTGGTCTTGTTAGGAGCCCGGTGTAGGAAGATTAACTGAGTTGTGGACTGTCTTTAACGTCGACCCCAGTAAACAGATTGCGTCTTGTTTGGACGTGCTATTGGGCCATGAAGGGCACGGGCATCAGCACGAACAATGCAGTGTAACTATGTTAGGAAGTAATATCTCAACTAGAACTGCATGCAACCCTTTTTTTGCTGTGCGATGCAGATGTGTAGGTAAGAATGATTGATTTCTAATTTTGGCCAAAGGATGCGGTGTGCACCATACACATGTCCTGCTGGGTGATGGACTGTTTTGTGTAGTCAGCAGACCTGATCTAGCCCAGTGTCACTTTTAATCTGTCGTGGGTCACTGTTCATGCTCCACGGGGCATGTAGGTTGCTGTAGAATATTTCTGGATTGTGAATTGGGTATCAGGGTGTGCTCATTTTAAGCATCTTTAAAGTGCACTTATTCACACAAAGAGCCTCCAGTGTCTTTATTCTTCTGTTTTTAGCTCATATGAGTCTCAATTGCGAGTCTTTTGAGACACAATTCAACTTTTTTTTTTAACTTTTTTTCCTGGGGAAAAAAACCTGTAAAGAACCTGCACCAGCAGCGTCCATATTTATATATACACATATACATATAAATATGCACTACCATTCAAACATTGAATTATTAATTAATTATTTTATTATGTTTGTTACTGTGAAAAATGCATGTGATTGTGATGCTTGCAGCGTAATATGTCAATAGAAGACACACATTTTACAGATGTTTTGTTTAGCATATCATTTGCATGTCTTAGTTTTAAAACATGCCTTACATTGCAGTTCCTAATCAAATCAAAGCCACTTGGTGAATGACTGAAAATTATTTACTCACCAAAGCAAATTTTTACTTGCATTAGATGCTTGGTGAATGTTTGTATATGTAAAGGTCCCTGTGCGCGCTGGATTATCAGTCTTACACAAATAGCCATAAATCATCCTCTCTCGCTCTCTCTCCTTCTTTATCCCTCTCACCATACTTTGTGTCTCTTTTCCTCAACAGAAAATCCCAGAGAGTCATGCTTTGAGCCAGGGCTGGTGCGTAATGGTACTCGTGTTGGAACTGAGTTGAAATTGGGGGCTACTGTCACTTATTACTGTGACAGTGGCTATACGCTGGAGGGAGACGCCACACTGACTTGCATCATGGGGGGAGACGGCAAGCCCGGCTGGAACAAACCAAAACCTGTTTGCATAGGTAAAAGCATATAATGGAAGTTCGGCAAGTACTTTTTTGCAAAAACGATCTGTAACCATGTGTTCTTCCTTTATCAAAGACCTGGAGTTTGTCACATTTGTTGCTGTTCCCTTTGAAATAATCAAAGGCTCATCATTGCAATGTAACCTTGAGGAATGCTTTGAACACACTGCAATTTCACTTCGGCAAACACTAGGGACATCTAGCCGGGCAGCTCAGGAATCAGACAAGAAAAGTAATTTAAGATCAGCTGAATGAGGGAAGGGCAGAGAGGAGTTTGGGGGGGACAGAAAATTAGTCTCTAATGCCTTCTTTCTGTGGCTGTCTTTCTCACTAAGCTCCGTGCGGTGGTCAGTATTCGGGCTTGGAGGGTGTGGTGCTCTCCCCTGGTTATCCTGGAAACTACAGCAGCGGGAGGACTTGCCTCTACTCGGTTATTGTGCCAAAAGACTATGGTAAGTAAGCACATGTATAAGCATACTATTGCGCACACACAGATACCCATTCATTTCTGTAGCATTACAATCAAGGAGTATACAGTTAGCATACTGTAACTAACTGTTAGCATTCCCATTTATTTCAGTGATATTTGCAGAAAAATGTGATTCTGATCATCAAATCCTCAAAATAAATGCACACGGTTCCAAATCATTCACTTGCTGCTGAGATGTCAGATATCAGACAGGGAGAAATATAAGTGGGAACTTATATTAGATTGGTAACATCTACTATAATTTTAAAATTGCAGTATTTTTGTTGTTTACAATGGAGAAAGATGCTTTTTGGATCCAGATTTTGTAGTTACGGTATCTACTGGAACAGATGTAAATAATGCTATTCAATGAAATCAGCCAGTTCAATACACCATGTTTGAATCAGGCACTAAAGGGCAAAAAGTGTTAAATCCCATCTCTTCCATGTTAAATGTGTGTCCTTATCAGCTGCAAACTGCAACTTTTGTTCAACGTTTGCTCTATTGTTTGGTGTCTATTTTCAGTTCATCATGCTGGTTAGCCCCAACAGTCTTAGAGCAATCTCATTTGTCCAAATTCCAATCAAAACGTGTCCTGGTTAACTTTGATTTGTCACTCAGGACTTGTTTTGTCACGATTAGTTTAGGAGGAGGTGTTAAAGTTTATACATAGACATATTTAATATCAGTAGACACCATGTAGAAGACTGTGTATATATACCAAGACGGTTAATTAATTACTAGAGTTAGTACAACACGCGTTATGATGGAATAAGCCTCTTCTAAATTAAAGAGCCAATCGCAATCACTGCAGATGCCATCAGAAACTCCAGTTCCTGTAGAAACCGTATGTTCTGACATGTGCACTTTGGACCACACATGCATGTGAGCATAAGAAACATCTACGGGACAGTTCATGTCAGATTTTATTGCTGATTCAAAATGTTATTTAAATGTGAGTTTTTGAGATTCAGTTTTTCCCCATTCAAGTAGTTAGGAGTTGGACTTGCATGCCCGAATTACAGTAGCTAGCCGGAGGTGTTGCAAATATGGCAACACCGAATGAGCCACATGAATTGACTTTCCTTGACAGGGACTTTGATCCATATTGCTCTTCGTGCGGGTCTCTGAGCCTAGATAACGACACACATTTGGATATCCCCTCATATAACCCCAGCAGCTTCTACTTGACCATGGGACCCTTTTATTTGATCCATAAAAGGAGGTCATCTGGCCAATTTGGGGTTCCTACAGAATCTTTATTAGCAGATGCGAGCCTGTCTGTATTTCTCTGGGTCAAGCCAAACGTTGTGGAAGCACAGCTAATTAAGGCACAAATTTCCGTAGGCATGGCATAATGGCTTCGAACAGCTGCGGGATAGGGAACGTTGCAACACGGGGTTTCTTTTTTATGGCCCTCATTTGGAAATTTACTCTGCTAAGCACCAGGGTGTGTCTAGAAAGCACAACAGGTGGTTCACAGGTGTGATTAGGTTCTGTCTTTTACTATTGAATTAACACTTGCACAGTCATGGTATGCAGTTGCATAATTCATAGTTTTTATGCAGTTATGTCTCTTCACTCTCTGTCTCTATTTATCTCTCTGCAGTGGTGTTCAGCCAATTTGCATTCTTCCAGACTGCGCTAAATGATGTTGTGGAGGTGTACGATGGGCCTACCCAGCATGCCCGTGTCCTGAGTTCTCTCTCTGGGGCCCACACAGGTCAGCAAACCTTCTCAAGCGGTATTAACTTGACTCTATCAGTCTATACTGGCATTAGGAGATGAATGCTAAAGAGACTGCATTCAGTCTCAAAGGTAAATAGAAGTAGTCAATTAAGCAACTCCTTTAACAAGATGAGTTACATCCAAAAGTAAAAGAGACACAAGCCTGTATGGTTCACAAATACTGAAATTTAAGGCTGAAGCATGCCATTTTTGCACCACCAAACGTGGAAAGAATAAGAATAATGTATTACTGAATTACTGTATGTAAAAAGCTCTGTCAAATGAGTAGTACTGGATAGTGTCGAAGTGTCCCACCAAAAGCATTGTTTTTTTAAAGACACTGTGTTGTTAAAAAAAAAAGAGTAATTTCCTGCAACCCCTGCATTTTCTTCCATTGTGTTGCACTCCATATAGCGGTTTTTGAATGCTAGAACATATGTTAAAGTATGTACTGTATAAACCCCCCAAAGAAATGCATTTGAACAGGTCAGTCAAGAATTTAAAGGGAACATACACAAAAACATTTAAATTCTGTCATCATTCACTTACCCTCATTTTATTCCAAACCTGTACATCTTTCTTATCTGGAAGACAAAAGATAATCAGAAAAAAATGTTTTCCGTACAATGAAAGTCAATGGGGTCCAAAACTACATTGGAGCACATTGACTTTCCTTGTATGGACCAAAATCCACAGAGACATTTAAAAAAAAAATCTTATTTGTTTTGTACTTCATAGAAGGAAGAGGTTCGGAATGCTGATTAAATGGGAACGGAATTATAGACAAAAAATAGATTTTTGGTTGAACTGTCTCTTTAAAATGTATCAGTAGACTAGTCATTTAGACACAAAAAAAAGACACTTCTGCTTTTAATCGTTAAAGCTGCTTCGGTACTTGTGAACAGTGGAGTTCTCAATTATCAGAACATACAATGACGTACGCGAAAGATGATGATGTACTCGAGAATAAAACGCAGAGTTTCACATAACAAGCTTGATGACTCATAGAGTCTAACAAACAGATTTCAAAAGGATCCAGTAAATAGGGTTTTCTCCCTTAAAGCAGGAAATAAAACAGAATCAAATAAGCAAAAACAGACTAGCCAAATAGATCTCCACTGAGACGCCGAGGCTGAAAGCTTTTATTCAGCCATAATGGAGTTCCATTTAATGCGGTCAGTTGAGGAGATTTCGGCTCGAAGATTAACAGGGTTTTCTCGCTCGCTCTCTCTGCTTCTGACATTCCCATGACAACGCAGATGAGCTGTGTACATTTTTATTTTTTCTTCACCCTTCACACCAGTCAAACACCCGCGATTTGCGTACGGCGTGAAACCCTGCGCGCTCAAGGAAGGTGAACCGCTCAGAGCATATATACTATCTTGAGATGCGGTTTTTAACTTCAGATGCCGGTGTGAAATCAGTGAAGTGTGCTTGGGGGCTGCTGGAAATAATGCACACTTTGGAGCGTGAATAGCGAGCAGGGAATAGTCAGAATTGATACTAGGCCACATAAAACAGCAGATTTTCTATTATCTTTTTGTGCTGCGGAGAGAAAGGAAACAAGAGTTGCTGTATGTCACCACTGTTATAAGCACAGTTGTCAGTTTTGATGGATGTTTCTCAACTTTCTCAGTAGAAAATCATGGAAATTAATAATCTGCACAAATGAACAGCAAGTTTCAAGTGAGGTTGTCCTCTGTGAATTAACTGTTAGAAACTTATTTTAAACAATAGACAAGGATTTTAGACACACAAAAAATGAAAGTAGTGTGAATTTATTTCGCCACCCATATTACTATGGAAGTCTGTTTCCGCCTCAGAGTAAAGAAAAAAAAAAAGATATCTCACAGTTGCAACATTCGCAATCTTAGGGCTTGAACTTAAATTTATGAATCACTTTTTGGTTCTCATCACTCCACAACTTATCCTTCATTTTCAATGGTGACCAAACAAGAAAAATGTTATGCCTAAATAGAAAATAAAACATATTAGGCTACTGGTAATAATTATAAACGATGTAAGCATTTGAGCATTTAAAATGCCTTGAATTCTTCCTCTTCCATAAAACTGTTGAACAGCCAGCCGGAGGTAGACAAACCGGCAGATCCACCTCTGTTGAGTCATCATATTTTACACTGTGATCCTCAGTCTTCTGGAATCCTGACAGGATGTTGTCAGGCCACGTCAGTCCCCTCCACAACAACCTTGAATGTTGCATAACGCATCCTTCCTGTCGAGGTGAATCTGTGGGCACCATCCAGGTTTGCTGTTGGTGTGGTGTGACACAGGACTAACAGTTTCCGAGCAGCATTGCAGAATAATGTGGCCATCAGAACAAACAGCAGGGGCGAATAAATCAGCGGTCAGGGTTTCCCCACACCTCTGCCTCCACCAGATTATTACTGTAGCTGTCACTCTGTCGGCTGCCCACGGAGGCTTGTTCTAATAACATCCCAGCATGCCAAAGGCATGAGCAGGCGCATTGGTCAATCCCAACATGAACGAGAGTGTTGTGCAGTTTCATCTTCTCTGGCCACTGCACAAATTTGTCAACACTGAACCTGCTCTCTGCAAACCCCTGTGGAGCTCGCCTGGGCCTCAGGGATCTGTGGGTAGATTCAAAGCCTCAGCACCCACACCACGGCACAGAAAGCACATGCGCTAATAATGAGCAATGCATTTCAAGTCACCTTTATTTATATAGCGCTTTACATAATACAGATTGTTTCAAAGCAGCTTCACAGTGAGAACAGGAAAATAATGCATTTCGGCTGTTGTTCAGCTGAAGTCAGTTCAGTGTTGATTCGGTACCGTTGTAAAAATCATCAATTATTATGTTTATTTCACCTATAGTTCTGCAAAAAAATATGTCTTCGTCCAGCTCAGTTCAGTTCTCATACAACAGTGTAAGTACAGTCAATAGTATTCAAGAATATTGATCAATAATATTGTTGAATAGTCCTATCATACAGTCATATCCAGGTGCGACGCAAGTGTTTTTTGCTAGTTTCAGCCCGACACAGTTATCATGTTCACGTCCTGCGCCACGTTGTTTAAATAGCAAATGCATTTGGACCTACAGTATGTGTGCGCCCATGGGGCGTGCTGGTCTGAAAACGAGGTGTGTTCAGGTGCACCTTCCTATTTTGAGGCAACTGAAATAGACTGCGCCGTTGACCAAGTGAATATTTATTCTTTTTGTTATTTAAAGAGCATGTTAGTAATATGCGCCTATAGATGGGTCCACAACGCCACAATGAATCCGCAATGGCGCGAACACAACTGGCTTTTAAAGGGAATGGGAGATGAGACTCTGATTGTTTTTTTGCATGTTATGCCCAAAACACACCCATTACTCATTAAGAGAATAGGGACAACCCTTTTAGACCATGCACCAACCATTGTTCCTGTCGTTAAACTAGCAAAAAAAATTAGGATTCGGACACGCCCTAAGTGCACTTGGGCCCTTTAGACCATGCACTTAGAACGTTAAAATAGAGCCCTAAGTGTCCCCGAACTAAGCAAGCCAGAGCCGACAGTGGCAAGGAACCCAAACTCCATCTGATGACAGAATGGCCATAATAAACTGAAATAAAATAAAATGATTTACATTGAAAATAATACCAAAATATCACGACCTTTACCTGTCTACTTAATAGCTCCATAAACTTGATTTGCTTTAAGTGCCAAATAACAAACAACAAGCCCAAAAACACTTGTAATAAGTGGAAATAGCAACACTTCAAGAGTGTGCTCTGTGAAGAAGCCTTGCAAGCATAAACAGAACACTGTGCCTCTGTCGGCGGAGCTTTAGTTCGATTTGCAGAATGAGTATTTTGTCACTTTAATATTAATTTGGTCAAAAAGAGTGGGTACCAAACACACAAGATGCCAGGATGTTGCTATGGCTGCATTAGAATGAGAATTTAGGGGATTCATGCCATTATTTAAATGCAGTTTTGACTGATGATGAAGATATATTATGTAAAGCAGCAGTTCAGAGTGACCACATATATACAACACGTGCACTGTATTCCTTATCTTCTTAAGTCATTTGATAGCTTTGTGTGATGAACACACCAAGAATCGTTATTCATTCATAATCTTCACCTTCACTGCTGCTCTCAAACAAAATGGCATCTCTGGCACAGGTCAATAACATCAAATGTCATTGGTTTTAGAATGTCGCCAAATGTCATGACACCTTGTTTGTACTTTCAGGTGAATCTTTACCCCTAGCCACCTCCAACCAGATCCTTATCCGGTTCTCTTCTAAGGGTCAGTCAAGCTCAAGAGGTTTCCATCTGGTCTATCAAGGTAAGAGTTTCAATCTCTCTTTCTGTATCCCAAATGCCGTTTTCATTTTCTATTAACCAGGGTTGTGAACTATTTAGAATTGAGTTGAGAATGCCTTTTAAATGACCAATCTTGAATTAACGTTGCAAATAAGTCCAAACTTAAATCATACACACAACATATGCTGTATATCCAGAAATGTTAGATATCAACATTTGAAATGTCACCCATAGAAATTTGCATTTTACTTTATATATCTATATAAACTTTAACAGAATGACCCAGTGTACCCCAGAATCTTCTAAATGGATATAATTATTTAATTTATTAATTTTATTTCTGTTTTAGTTGTTGTAATTTCAGCACTTAAACTAAATAAAAGTTTTTAAAGTTTTTAATATTCAGTTTTTTCAGTTCATGTTAATTTTATTTCAATTATGTAAATGTTTTTTTTTTAATTGTTTTAGTTTTAGTTAACAGCCCTATATTGTGTTTACATTCTTATATATATTCATACAAATTCTTAATTGTGCCCAAGCCTGCAATTAACTGCTCAAATATTGTGTGTGGGATGTTCCTATCATAACTTGTGGTTATGTTATGCAGTCAGTTTTGATTGAGAGAGGCACTGTCGTCTAAATTAGGTGCTAAATTATTTAAACAATATGCCCATGGTCTTTCTTTCTCTCTCAGACACACACTCACACACACACACATTATAAACGATGCTGTAAATGTGCTGTACCTCTTCGGCAGCCATGGGGCCTTCTGTTGAAATGTGCTTTAACAGCCCGCATCTTTCTCTATAATAGATAGTGTGGTTTTTAGGAGCTAAAGCAGCATTATTGTATTATCTCGCCTCCCCTGTGGTTTTCAGTCATACTCCTGTTCGTTTCCTGCCGTGTCTTTAATGGAAAAGTACAGCATCTTATAAAAGTATTAAAAGTAGTGGTGTTCTGGGGCATCCCAACCAGCTGTATGCACTGTACCTTCTGTGGTTCAAACTTAAGTGCCAGTTTCACTAACAATCTGGTGCATGACTACATGTATAATGCATTACAAAGCATTTCTCACTTGGCAGGTGCCATAACATCCGGAAGTTGCTGTTTCGTACAAATTCTTCTAACAATAGCGCATGTATTTGCTTTAGCTGTCCCGAGGACCAGCGCGACTCAGTGCAGCTCAGTCCCAGAGCCCAGGCACGGCAGACGCACTGGGAACAACTTTGCGGTTGGAGCCATGGTGAGTTTTGAATGCAATGCAGGATACGTTCTGGAGGGTCCCACTGCCATCGAGTGCCTGACTGTACCCAACGCTCTGGCCCAGTGGAACGGCAGCATACCCAGTTGCATTGGTAAGAGCCCATTATACATATCTAGGGATTTTTTTGCAGACTTCACACATCTCTCAACTTTCACGATCTTATCAATTAGGTTAAAGGCAATATAATGGGAGCGATATAGTTTTGTCAGTTGCCAATTTTGATGAAATAGTCAAATGTAATTTTTTCAGTTAAAGGATCTCACTTCAGTTACTTAAGTGTCACATGTTTACTTGTGTCCCAACCTCCTCAATGCGTTTGCTTGGATGAGCACGGTTAGATTCACATCACAGCTCTGGTAGGGAAACGGAGCAAACAGACTCCTTCTCCTGCTCCTCTTGAGAGAGAGCTGTCGCCAACAAACTCTCCCTGTGCCTAACAAGCAACGTCACACAGCTGTGGGCCAGCAGTCATGGCCTCCGGCGTGTCACGCATACACAAATGCACACACTTGGCAGATGTTGCCGCGGATACTCTGTGTGTACACACTCAGGTATCCACACTCATGTGCAGCTGTTTACCTGTGCGCTTCACTGCAGCTACCAGATGCTTGACCACAGGTGATGCACGAGGAGGAAGGTGGTGTCCTGGAAGATTACGAATACCCTTCGATACCGTAGGCTGTTTTGCGGGTTTTACCTTCTGTACCTGCTCTTTCATCGTTTTCTCCTTTTGTCTGTGCTGCAGTGCCATGTGGAGGGAATCTAACCCAGCGGATAGGTACTATACTGTCCCCCGGCTATCCTGAGCCCTACCTAAACAGCCTGAGCTGCGTATGGAAGATCACCGTGCCAGAGGGAATGGGAATCCAGGTATTCTCTTCTAGCAACAATCAAACACAATTGTATCCCCTTTTATAAGGCCATTATGAACTCAAAGCATCATCACATTTTTTTTATTTTATTTTTTATGTGGCCATGTACATGCTGTACAAATGTTTGTATAACAAGCTCTACCGTTCAAAAGTTTGGGGTTAGTAAGATTGTTGAATGTTTTTGAAAGAAGTCTGTAATATATGTGCTTTTTAGTACAGGGCTAGTTCGAGAAACTATGTGGTGAGAGACAGTATCAAAATATTCAACAGTCGACACACTTATCTTTATTTCTATGATTTTTCTAGCACTGCCTGAATTTTTCAGGGGTAAATTCAGTTGTATAATGCTGTTATCACTTCCTGTGCAGTGTGACACTTTTAAATGTGGTCACGGAAGAGCATTTAACAAGTCTGCAATGCTTCAACTCTGTTACTTTTTTAACCGTATCAATTTTTCATTTCAGTGCAGACCATAAAAGTTTAGATTCTAAGGGAGAAGGCAGTAATAATCGTCAGATTTTGAACAGTATCTTTACAGCCATCATTTCCTCCAGTCATACTTCATAACTCTATTCAGCGTTACCTTCATGGCACCTCCGCAACCTGGTTGTAAAGAGCTTTTTGAGATTATTTGGCACATACTTTGGGTGGCCATCTTTCTAAGGACTAGATTATATATGTCTGGTCTAAAAATAATACTTGTAGCCTTTGCATTTGCTGTTCAAAAGAACAGCGTTTATTTTAAAAATAAATATGTTGTAACATGATAAATGTCAGTTTAATGCGTCCTTGTTTTTTCTTATTTGCCCCAAACTTTTGAATGATACTGTATAATAGTTTCCACCAAAATATATCTTTTTTAAATTAGAATGATTTCTGAAGGATCATATGACACTGAAGACTGGAGTAATGATGCTGAAAATTCAGCTTTGCTATCACAGAAATAAATTACAATTTAAAATGTATTAATGCAGCTTTAGTGAGATACACATACTTTTTCGAAACATACTATTGAAACGTATGTCGTTTTGCATATGCCTATAACATACAACAGTTTATTTTACAGTGTCCTGTTACATGTAGTTACTATAGTAATTACTATAAATTGTGCATAATTACACGCAGCTAACCCTAAACCACCCCCTAATCCTAACCCTAACCCTATAGTAAGTACATTTACATTACTTTCTGTACTTAATTATGTATAGTTACACTGTAACAAGGACACCTCAAAATAAAGTGTAGCCCAAACATGATTATAAGTCGGTCTCCTTCACATGTCTTATGATTAACAACATTTTAAATGCAGCTATAAATGGTGAAATTAAGCAAGATGAGCAGTGCTGATTGGATACGAGTGATTTTTTTTTTTCAAGTAGCATCTGCATCCTCCTCTCCAGACTTGCCTCACACTGCTGGATACAAATGTAATCAAATATAGCTCTGAATCATGGGAGGAGTTCAGGACCGCTTACTTAATTGCCTTTAACCCAATTCATAAACTTCTCACTGTAGGAGAATTGGGAACCATGCAGAAATGATTACAACATCCCCAAAAGTAAGAGAGACATGATATAAATAGGCAGTGGTGTGAAAGGAAAGAGGTGCAGATGAGAAGATTTAAAAGACAGTCCTATATAACTTTTCTTTTATATAATATTTTCTTCTACTCTGGTGTAAGGCTTAGCGATATTTATTGATTTGCCCCACATGGCTTTTTTATGCATTCAAAATATATGTAAACACAGTACTGTATATGTAGATAAATATCACTGTTTATTACTATGCATTGCTAAATTGGTGCACATAAATGAAAATCATTTAAAAATAATTTGAGTTTTAGTGAACAGTGCAGAAAACATGCCTTGATTATTTCTAAACAAGCTGTTTTGCTGTAATTTTGGCTATTTTTGATCAAATGACCTGTGATTGAAAAAGAAAAGAAAAATCACCCTTTTATGCAATTTTAGATATAATGCTTGTGTGTTGAATATTGTCTAAATATATGTCAAAAAGGACCAGATATCACCACTGAACAATTCTGTTTCAGGTCTATTACCTGAAAGAAGCATAGAAGAGCTCTTAACTGATGCTATAGGGTGGATTGATGGTGTGTTTTCATTTTGTGTCAGACAGAGCGCACACAAAGTCTGGATATCGAACTAACCCCCTCCCTCTCATGAAATTTCCAATTCACTATGTGAAGCAGCAAGCACAAATAAATGTGCCATTTGACGGCAAGGCTATCAGATGTGACAATCTTCCAGCGATAGCCACAGTCATGCCACTGTGACCAGCCAATTTCTAGGCTTGTTTGAGGCTGGGGCGGAAAAATAAATGTCTACAAAAATATTTACAGGGCTGAACATTGAGAAAACTGTCTGAACAGCATACAACAAATGCAGAAGAATGCCTCTCGTATTTGAAGATGACATGTGAAATGTTATGTAACGCATCAAATTAAGATATCTTTATTTGGCATATTCTTGTAACTTTTCAAACCTATACACATGACTCAATCTTTAAAGATAGCCAAGTGCATGCAATATTTGTCAGTACAATCCACTGATACTCAAAAAGAAGGAAGCCGCTGTATTTTTTTACCTTTGTTCTGTTCCTTTCTCTCAGATCCAGGTGATTAGCTTTGTGACAGAGCAGAACTGGGACTCTCTCGAGGTGTTTGATGGAGGTGACAACACTGACACCATGCTGGGGAGCTTCTCAGGTGGGCTGTGTAATACTTCTATAACTCAGTTCATTACATAAACACACAGTCACAGTAATCTTGTTGTTGTTGCTTTGAATGCTTGGAAGATTCCTTGGTGGATGGCTGAGAGAAATGCACTGTTTAGTCTTTGTAAAGAAATTTAGTTTTGCAACAATTTTTAGACCGCAATATGAAGTATAGAAGAGTTACTACATTTTTGAAACAGTTTATAGATCATAAAAGCGATTCTTTATTGTTGCTAGTGTGCATTTGTGTTGCATTATGGGAAACAGAAGCTACTTACACAGTAGGGAAGGCTGTTTTTCCCCTTTTATTGGCACAAAGACCAGGCACAAAATGTTACAAGTGCCCTAGAGAGAGATAAATGAATGATACATCCTAAAATGAATAACGGTGTACAGAGTGAAGACAAATGAGTCAATCATATCTGCACACACGGAGCCATATGACTAAAACAGTTGTATAAATTCCAGACGAATGAATGCATAATGATTCTCATCTGCATTGGGATTTTAGAGATGAATGCTTGAAGCAAAACAACAAAGTATATTTGTATTGTATTTCACTTGGCTTGTATGCAATAGTTCAGAACAAAATGTAAATGTGAAGATATAAAACTTTCAGACATATGTTTTGTATTTCATCATATTGTTTTGAAACAGAAATGTCTGTAGATGTTTCTAGTGAAAATAGATGCTATGATGTTTGGTTTGCAAATTTGATTTAATTCCATCTCATATAACATATGCATATGATGTAAAACATTGTGTGCATATCATAAAACGTTCACATTATTCTATAAATATCTTAAATTGCTCGCTACAGATCCATGCCTGTGAACTAAAAATATCTATTTTCTATTTGTTTATTTGTATCAACTAGTGATGAATGTGTGTGTGTGTGTGTGTGTGTGCGTGCGATGTTAGTATTAAAACTATTATAGTATATATGACATTTTATTTATTAATTTGTATATATTTTTGAAATGTCATTTTTATTAGTTACTAGTGTTAATCTATTTTTATTTCAGCTTTATTTCAAATAAAGAATACAATTTTAATAGTTTTTGTGAACAAAAGCAATGTGAAGTGTGCATAGTTTAACCTGCAACTATCAAATAGATGTCAAGGACACACTGATTCAACTACACAATCACAATATGCCAACGGCTTCTTTATTCTACAGGTACAACAGTCCCAGCCCTCCTAAACAGCACCTCTAACCAGCTCTACCTGCACTTCTTCTCAGACATCAGCGTCTCTGCAGCCGGTTTCCGTCTGGAGTACAAGAGTAGGACATCTGTTACGAGTCCTGTGCATCTGGACTTACATACAAACATCTCTAAAAACTCAACTAGCTTTTGCATTCAGCTTAATTCCTCTCTTTATTTGACTTATTGTCTCGTTTTCTCTCACAGCTGTGTCCCTAACTAGCTGTCCTGAACCGGTTATACCCATGAATGGCTTCAAAGTGGGCGAGAGATTACAGATGAACAATGTGGTGTCCTTTCAGTGTGACCCCGGATATACTCTGCAGGTGAAAGTGAACTTGCCAAAAGTTGGACAAAGCCATGAACGCAATACAGCAGTGGTCGCTTCAGGACACAGATGTTACATTAGCCATCAAGTCGCATCCCAACATGGTTCTAAATTGGTTTATTGTACAAAGTACCAAAATGTCCTTAAAGCACTCTCGCTATCCGATAATTCACTGCTCAAAACACAATGTGGTCAGGGGAAAACCATGAATATAGCCTTGACTGAGAGCATGTTACGCAACCTGTTGGCATGTACCACATTTTTCTAGCTTCTACCAAAATAAATTATTTTGCACCTAATTGCTGAGAGGGAACATTTTACATACACCACTAACTAAATGGGAAGCATTTTCTTCTCAGAAACCTATGTACTGTGTTTTTCTTTCCAGACTATTTACAATTATATACTAGTAGTAATGCCAAGGTTATGGGTTCAAAAGACCTTACAGTCATTTTTTTTATTTATAAGGTTTTGGTTGGAGAGATGGGGGCGGAAGCAGTTTAATAGTTTAGCCAATTACTGTTGATCAACTGCTATTTTGGATTTTCATTACCTGTTGACTTGTCCTGTGCAAACCTGGAAGCTATTTCAAGCCAGTTTAAAAACATGTGTAGCATCTGCGATTAGTAGTAGCTTTGCCTCACAAATTTGTGAGCAAAAAAAGCACTACCCCGATACGAGTTACTTACATTCTAGGGTTTTGTTGCATACTAGATCAAAACTTAAAGCAGGAAAGGGCGATGAGCTTCAGTTTTGTAGTGTGCTCTCGACTTAAAAAGCCAAAAATCTGAGAAAAGTCATGATGTCATAATGGTCCAAACTGTGCTAGCCAGAGTGAATACTGAATGAATGAAGGAAAAACTGAAAAACAAACAATATTTCTTATTTTTATTTTTCTTTGCAGGGAGTGTCCCATATCTCTTGCATGCCAGGGCCTGTGCGCCGCTGGAACTATCCGCCTCCTCTCTGCATTGGTAATAACTTCTGTCATCTTTTATTCATTCATTTCTTTTCTAAATCCTGGCTTCTGCAGATTTATGAGTTCAGATCTACCACAGTCCCAAATGTTACAGAACTACACTGGTACTTGTGTGGGTACAGCGCCCCCAAAAAGTACTTGGGCACTTAAGCCGCATTTAAAAATGTATGAATTTCACTGCATTAGGTAACAAATTATCAAATAAATGATGCTAGAGTGTTTCACAGAACTAACTTCACTTTTCTGAGCCATTTATGCGGTTATTGCTTTTATCCAGCTGGTCCCAAGCTCATTTTTAGTGAAAGTATGAGGTCAATTCTCCTCAAGTTCACACAGATGTCCTAGCAGTGTGTAGTTCATCACATTAACTTTGAACATACTGTAATGCAATTTGACATGTGTGCTTGTGCCATCTTTCAGTAAAAAACTGCTGTTTGGTTTGTTAATTTATCTAATACAGTGAAAAGAGCAAGGATAAAGAGTATTCACATGATCGACATAATAGTATCACATGTTTCTTGAAAAAAAACTAACGTTCAATTATACCCCTATTAGTTCAGTCTCCTGCTGTGATTGGCTGGTCTGTTGAGATGGTTTCTTCGTTGCTTGGATGGTCATCAGCAGTTTCTTGATTCCTACTGCTTTTTCAAAAGCACAGAACATATGTTTAACCCCTTCACTCTATATAGACTCCATTCATGATCTGAAGCTTTGTAGGGCTTCACAGCACATCCATCGAGTCTCTTTGAGACCAAAGCCAGGGCTTTAATCAGAGTGATATTTGAATCAATCAGTAGTTTAGATTCAAAGCCTCGAGAGGAGGAGGGGATTGAGCATACGTTTTCACTGATATGAGAAGATTGAAGGCTGCAGAGGTGCTCGAGTGGCCTTTGATAGCTTTGGGAAGTGAATTGGCCTTTTTAATAAATGAAAGGCTTGTTTTCCCCTATGATGTCAATAGAAAAGCTAATGTGTTACATTTCTTTATTCGGCACAAAGCTTTCAGGGTCAGTGAACAAGGTAGACTGCATTGCTAAGCAACGTGAAACGTCAATCGACTTGTAGCCCACACAGTCTGTCGTAGATGTCACATTGCACATTGCGTTGCATGTTTACATGCTCTTTCACCATGGAGAATTTTGTTTTTGTTTGTTTTTACAGTTTGAGGGAAAAGTTCAATTGAAAAACAATTTACAAATCTCGTGATTTCATCTGAAATAAGATTTTTTTAATAAAGTTTTTGCATATTTTCGTGCTTCCATTAAAAGCACAAATTACAAATATACTTATTTGACGACCTACTAATATATATTACAGGCATGATGAACATTTCTGTTTAAAATGTTGAAATCAATGTCATGTATAAATTAGATATTGTATATATATTGTATATTTTATTTCTTAGATTTTCAATGTGCTCTTAGACTTTTGGATCCTACTGTATATTTAGCAACTATAGAAGCTATGCTGGCTCACCAATAAAAGACCAGTTCATTTGCAGGTCAGTGACAGCAATTTTCACTTTCAGTCACATTTATGTTCCCACCAATCAAAAGAAGTGGAAATAGCCTGTTGGTTGCATCATATCATTCTCTAATAATAGCCTGACAGCTGTCAGCTGTTTGTATTTGCCTTTAGAAGTACTTGAACTTTGAGCACTACAGGTTTGGTTTATATTGCAGTATGTGTTTCGACAAATTAATGTTTCTAATACTGTCCCCACCATTTTTCCTTTTAGCTCAGTGTGGAGGAATCAGAGAGGAGATGGAAGGTACCATCCTCAGCCCTGGTTTCCCAGGAAACTACCCTAGCAACAGTGACTGCACCTGGAGGATTTACTTGCCAGTCGGTTACGGTAAGGACACAGCAGAATGAACAGATGCTATTTAGAAAGAGTTTCCTGGTAATGCCAGTGAGTTCTAGTTTAAGATCAATTGGCTAAAACTGTTGATACTAACCATGATATGTAAATGGTTTGTTACGGAATGTCCCCAGAAACAGAATGAGAATGAGGCAGAGCATTCATGGAAAAATGAATAGGAGAAGTTTTGTCCCTAATATCGCAATTATATAAATTAAATTCCAATTTCTCCATTCAAGTAGATATAAGCTGTTCTTGTATGCCTGTTGCCTGCATAAAACTAGTTGTTAGCATGATGACGGGGATGCCATGCTACTCTGACATTACTAAACACATCCTGTTTTGTCATCCAAACAGGGGCTCATGTGCAGTTCTTGAACTATTCCACTGAGGCCAACCATGATTTCCTGGAAGTTAGAAATGGACCTTTTGACACCAGCACAGTGATTGGCAGATTCAATGGGCAGGACGTACCACCATCTCTTCTAACCACCTCCCATGAGACCACTGTATATTTCCATAGTGATCACTCTCAGAATAAGCCTGGCTTCAGATTTGATTATCAGGGTAAGGAAACTAAAAAAGTAAAGTTGAAAAAGTTGAGGATTGGCCATTTTATTTGGGGGTGGGAATACAAAACTCCACATTCTGTTGTAGTTAGCATTGTTGTTGCAGTTCTGCCTTTGCACGTTTATTTTCTCAGGAACCTCAATTTGAATGTCAGTTTCAATACCTTGCCAAGACAATCAGTCAAGATAACGAGTAAACACGATAGTAATCCACTCTCTATGAAGCTGTGCATAAAATCCATCAGGTATAAAATGCTGCTGATGCCAGAATCCAAAGTAGAATATGAGTTCAATGAGTGAATTTAAAAATGGTGTGATAGAAAGGGCCTGTTCTAAGAAGGACCCATGAAAGCTATCAGAATGTACACTGTAATGCAATGACAGTTTGCCGTATTGAAATGACTTGTGAAATCAGTATTTACATAATTATGTGTACATTAGCATATAAATCAAGCATTATATCCGGCAGTATAGCCTTTTGCAGAGCTTTGTTACAGAAGATGCTCTGATCCACATAATTCAATTTCTTTAGTTATGGTCATTCTGTCTGAAAGCTTCAGCATATTTCCTTTTGTGTCTATGAGATTTGAAAAATAATTTGGCAAAACTTCTCATAATGGCGCCAGACTCAGACAGAACTAATGAAAAGATATGCGTATGAATTTTTATTTCAAAACTTTTCTTCAGAATGACTTTAAGACATAATTGAGGTAAATAGACAGAAAAATGGAGAAACACAAGGAAATCATCTTAACTCAGGGACGAGATGTTGTGAAGTAAGTGTGTTTTGGTGCTTTCACTGCTTGCAATGAACATTGATCACTTTCCCTTGAAGTTCAGACCTCCATAATTGAAATTTGAGAAGAAAGAAATGACAGCATCTGTCATTGCCAGAGCTTTGATTGCATTTGCTTTGAATCAAATCCCAATGCTTTGTTGGTGTACAGCAATCAGTTGATTCCATGCATATGGTTTACATGTAAAACTTGGTTTAAATTGGTGCTTGGAGCTCAGAGCAATCATTTTATAGATGCAAATTCATTTCTTTGAGGTGTCACAACAGATACACTTGTCGTGGGCTCTGCTTTCTTCTTGCAGGTTCAAAAATGAATCATGCATCAATATGCCTGTCTTTTCCAGCCTATGAACTCCAGGAGTGTCTTGATCCTGAACCTTTTCACAATGGTGTGGTGGTTGGGGCTGGTTACAATGTGGGTCAGTCTATCTCTTTTGAGTGCTATCCTGGGTATCAGCTGATGGGACACTCCATTCTTACCTGTCAACATGGTACTACACGCAACTGGGATCATCCGTTTCCTCGCTGTGAAGGTACATCCCCCTCCATTTCCTCTCCCAGTTTAGTAAACATCTGGAATGTAACATTGCAAAAAAAACTTAACCCTTTACTTAAAGCCTTTTTGTTTTAATGCATTATTCTTCCTAAATGTGTAGCAATGAATAGCTAAGTATTAAAATGTAGTTTAACTGTGGTTACAATTATTCATGCCATGCATTACACAGCATAATTAATGCATTACAAATATATATAATATAATTATAATTATAATATATATAAAGGCTTTAAAGTGTTCCCAAAAATAAGTTTTAAATGATTTAATGAAATTAAAATGATTTATTTACCCTCACATTATTCCAAACCTATGACTTTATTTTTTTTTTTCCATAGAACACAAATGGAGAGGTTTCACAGCATGTTTGCATTGCTCTGTTTCATAAAATGCAAGATAACAACAAGTTTTTATAAAATATTTAAACTTAACTACTGGCAAATAATGTATTATGTATGCTTAATTACTAGCTTTGTCCATCATCAGATGGGCAGCTTTGATTGTGGGTCAAAGAGGGCAACTGCACATAAATGCAAATTCTTTACTATAAACCATCCCTACAGACTTAATGGCTCCTTTCTAATATCTCATCCAAGGGGATGATGGGAAAGGAATCGAGTTTATCCTTGACCCACATTCTCATGCTCATTTTTTTTTTTCTGTTGATTCAATGAGTTAATTATGCAGTGGGTCACGTGGTAGCATATGCACTGGGGATGCTGAATGCTCGTGTGGGAATAAAGATGCTCCAGGGAGGTACTCAAGGGGCTGACATAGCATTTGCAGCCTCGTCGCCTTGTTCAGGCACCGGTGCTTTGCCCAGCATCGCTGCACAGGTGAACCCGCAAATAGAAACACACATTACTCATCCACTCTGTTACAATACTCCACACAATGAAAAACTTAGCATCAACCTGGGCCTTGTTAAAACACTCTTGCACTGTGCGTAATTGAATTTGTAGGAATTGAGAGCTCTGGTGTTACACAGAGTGAAAAGGAAAAAAAAAATTATGTGACACACCATACTCCCGTTCTGTGTAACACTGTCAAGATGAAAGACTATTGTTCACATAATGCGTTTTTATATATATATGCAATTATATATGCAAATCATATATATATATATGAATTGCATTTGTGAAGGGGCTGTAAAGTCACAGTAAGTAAGAATAAGAGTCCCCCCAAAAAACATGAAACATGTTGTTTTCATAGTGCGCTGCTTTAGGTCAAAGTCTTTGTTGTGGTGACCGATGAGATGTTTTAGAGGCACGGATGATTAGAGCTGTGGCTAACATTTTACAATGAAATTCACTTAGGTCAAATTTACGTAAAATCAAGTACTCCAGTTAACAAGTTAAGTTTATTTCAGATTAACATTTGAGGGCACAAAGAACGCACAAAAGAACGAGTAGAGCAGTTTCGTTCCGCTTTCATTATGTTTGCCATTTGATGTTGGGCAATGTTGTGGTCGCGCCAGCGTTCTCTTACATAATGACCGCGCTTGCCACACGCATACATTTGAAATAACGAAATTTGGTCAGCAGAAAAATGGTCCAACGAACCGTTCGGTTTGTAATGCGTACCGAACCGAAAGCCTCGTACCGAACGGTTCAATACAAATACGTGTATCGTTACACCCCTATTATATATATATATATATATATATATATATATATATATATAAATTATTTACTTAATTAAAATTATAAGTACTTTACAACCCTACTGCCCTAGCTATCACCTACACATGCTGCCATCAGTTGTTCATGCCCAGGGTGTCATGTACATAGATTTCCTCTTCCAGGCATTAAAAAGATGATCGATTTTCTCTTCCACTGTCGCACCTGTCCATATCAACCAACTTGGCCTGTCCTCCATCGATGGTTCCCTCCTCTTTTTCAGTTCACCACATTCCTCCCATCCCCACTCACCACTCAACTTTTTTGCCAAATCGATAACGTCACCATGCATTTCTGCTTGATAGCGTGGCATGTTTTTTTTTTAATCAATGTTGTGATCGATACTTCATTTAGCTAGTAAGGTGGCGAGAGAGAACACACGGCACCAGGGATTAACATAGGCACCCCTCTCAGCATTCCATCAGAGACGAGAGGAAATTGAGGAGGAGGAAAGAGTGTATAAAGAATTGTAGAAGGATAGAGGGGGCGGGAATGAGTGGGGATGTGGGGACGGAGAGACCTTGACGGTGCAAGAAACCGCTGAGAGTACAGTCAGAGTGAGAGTGTATTATGACTGTCGTTATGTGTGCGTTCAAGTCGTGGGCCTATCTTTATTTCGGCAGCCAAATCGCATTGATTATTTCCCCTCCGACTCGGGGGCAGCAGCAGCAGCATGGGATCAGGGATCAGCAAGAGCAGGAAGGGGATTTGATTTCATATGTCTGGGGCTCATTTGAATCATCGGAAACATGGACACGTCTATATAAATGCAAAGCATTGCCTGCAAGAGGGATTTCTAAGATGAAGTCGGACATGGAAAGTGAACTACTGAGAAAGACTGTGTGGCGTTTTAGAACCCAGCGGGGATTTTCACCCATGTCGCCCTTCCCCTATCCTGGTTTCTGCTTTCTCCTCTGTCTGCCAAGGGTGCTTTCTGTGATGGTGTTTCTTTAATCTTTGGCTTCTACATAAACTTTTCCAATTGTTTTCATTTTAATTTGTCCCTTTTAGTGCCATGTGGAGGTAACATTACATCAGAAAATGGCACTATCTTCTCCCCCGGTTACCCAGAGGACTACCCTGCTTCTGCGGACTGCAGCTGGCTGATTACAGTGGCATCAGGCTGGGGAATTCGTCTTAATTTCACCCTCTTGCAAGTCCATGGCCCCCACGATTTCATCACAGTCTGGTGAGTTGTTCAACTTCCTGTAACGATTGTCCTTCTACAACTTGTCACCTTCTCTTTCTGTTTGTCACTTTCTTTTTTGGGAGGGAGCGTATTTATAGAACATGCAGACTATTAGACATGGCTAATTAATTGGCCTCTAAATTGAGTCACTTGAGGCCTTTATGTACAGGTTCTCCTTAAAACAGATTATGATGCAGTCTAATTGCACACCTTCTCTAAATTCATTGAATCTTCAATGAATCTGCAATATTCTGTTTGGATTAACTGAAGCAATAATTTTGTTTATCTATGGTTCCCTACTCTTTCTTGAGGCAGTATCTACTCTCTTAGATGCAGGATTCATCCACTTCAACTCAAACTAAAGGTACAGTATAACCAGAAGAGTAAAGAAGCTCCGTCAAGACAGCTTGGTCTCAGTTCAGTGAGCCAGCACTCCCTTTAGCCAACCAGATGCTTTTCTGAATGCACAGGATAGGACATAATCTGTAGCGCAAGCTCAGATGGCCACAAACAGATGGTTTTGAAGCTGAATTGTCATGATTAAACCTGGGATTAGCTTGGTGCCAAGTTGTTCCCTTCCCGCAAGAGGATTGTTAAGTTAACCCCCCTAGGTGATGTCCTTGTAGATGGTGGCTTCAGTTTCACAATGCCTTGACACAGAGGCTGAGTCTGAACTGAGCGTGAAAGAACCGTAAGAGTGTGAGAGGAGTCTCTGAAATCAGAGAGGTAATCAGTATGGCTAGAATCGTCCCTCAAATCAGTAAAGTATTCAATATTCAGCGAAACGTTTCTCAAATCAGCCTGGTTATATGGGTGGGATCTGACTGACTGTGCATTGTCAGGCAACAAGGAATGTGGTGTTCTCCTGTCCTATTGAGTATGCAAGGTTAGCGGGTTTTATACATTGAATTTTAATGATGTGTCTTCAACAGGGACGGACCTCAGGAAACAGCTCGCAAACTCGGAGTGTTTACAGAGGGAGAGGCCAACAACCCACCAAGCAGCACTTCTAATCAAGTTCTGATACGTTTCCGAAGCAATCCTGAGAAAGGTGGACTGTTCAAGATCAACTACCAAGGTAATTGGTTCAAGAGAAAGTTACCATTAGCATTCCCATACATCTCAATAGCAGTTGCCGATTGCCGCAGGACCCCGTGGAAAGATGTGATTAAATATATTATTGCAGAGTTGTAGTCGAAACCAGCTTATTCAAGTCCCAGTCTATGCTGAGATCAGAGTAGGTTTAGTTGGAGTCAAGACTAAGATCTAAAGAGGGTCTGAATGATTCAGAAGGCACATTTCGGCACAGACCACAAAATGTATCTGAAGTGCTGTGGTCTGGTCTCGAGTCCCGGTGCCAATCAAATGTTCCTGAGTTCATGACAAGACCATGAAAATATGGTCTTGGATTCGCGATTTGAGAACGTGGTCAGACTCGAATAGTACAACTCTGCATGGGTGATTAGGACTGAATACAGTTTTTTCAATCCAATGGACCTGCAGGACGACATGACAACACTGAAAGCTGTCAGCATCACAACAGCCATGTCGAACTTAAAAAGCCCTCCGAAAAAAATGTAAAATAACTGCTCAAACATCTACTACAATATAATGCATGGCTTTCAATGTAGAACATTATATTTGAATCTAACAGGAGCTATCCATTAGCTATTTAGCTAAACCCTAAATTAAATTATATGTATGTCATGTAGAACTGTTCTTTACGTTCACAATGAATAACCCCAATGCAATATGACATGTCTGAACCTGTTCTCTTTACCTCTCTGTCTTTCTTTCTTCTAGCCTATAGACTTCAGTTTTGTTTGCCACCTCCCATCATTCCTAATGCAGAAATACTGATGGCCAGTAAAGAATTTAAGATAGGTGAGTTCGAATTGATTTTACATCATTTACAATCTGATTTGTATGCCTGCTTGTGTGTGTTCGTGTTGGTGGACTCGGCCTGGCCCAGTATAAGTGGAACATTTTGAGCAGAGACGCAGGCTGCCAGTTCATTTTCAGGCTTGAGCGCCTCTCATTAATAATGTTCCCAGAATAGCAGAGCCAGCCACACACACACCTCCCGCACCCCCCACCCCCACCGCTAACACCCCTCGAGAACTCGCTTTGAGGAGAGAAAACCGCTCAGATGCCAGGGCTACCAGTCCCATAGGGCCTTGCTGATATGCTGACTCATTGCCAGAATTCAAAGCAGAGGCTGATGGTGTATTGTGCTTGGTGCTAGAACATAGGTTGAGTCTACATTTTGTGCAAACACAAAGTAATGGGGAGCCCAGAGCTATTTTATAAATTATACTATTTTATCATTTATAAGTATACACTTGTATGTTCTATATAATATGTTTGTGATACTTTCCTATAGCAGGTGAATTGAGGAACTTACTAGCCTTACTAACTATGAGCTTTTTTTGCTTTTTCCCTGGCATAGTCCTAGCAGATTATAAACTAGCCAGTATTACGAATTATAATTGAACAAACTGTAATTGAACAATTTTGGCTGTCCATCTCTAATAGGTTCTTTTTTTTTTTCTTCTCTAGATTGTATTCAAGCTATTTTAACTTCTTTTTTTTCACGAAAATATTTTGAATCTTTTATTAAAGCTGTTGGTTTCACCTCCGAGTGCCCACAGAAAACACTTCAAAATAATAAAACAATCATGACTTCATTGGTTCTCTAATGATGAGTCACCAGCCTCTGGTGTCTCTGAAATCCATTGGTAAATCAATGCACTGCTTTTCTGGCATGGAGAAAAAAATGCATTCATTTATATTAATTGTTCTAAATGGGTTGGTGCAGGGTTGTTTGATCTCTCTGGAATGAAGCGTGTTTGTAGAGCCTCTGTCGGGGTTAAAACAGTCATGGTCTTTGGCACAAACCTACACTGAATCACTGTTTTGATCACTGATTATCCTCCACATCCAATATATTCACTTAATTCAGTGATTTAACTAAGGTCGTTGTGTTTGGCACGTTCTCAGCCACAAACACATTTCTAAATATGTATTTCACAGCATGCAAAGCCTCTCTTTTTTTTCTTTGCAAGCTTTTGCTCCAATTCTTCAAGTTAAATGCTACACTATAAAAACACTAGGTGTTTTTGTTCCTCTTAGCTGAGTCACAGAGTGTCTGAATGTTTGTGAGGCAACAGGGAGATTTGCTTCAGAGATCTGAGCGGCCCTCAGGTAGCAGCCTATGGGTGTTATGAATGTAAACCATGCGGTGTGGCGCTTCCTTAATTACACTGCAATGCAGCGCCGGCACGTTGAGTCTCCCTTTGACTCACTCTCTCCTTCTCCCTTTATTCTTTTATTGTCACTGTCAGCCATTAAGCAAGACAGGGAGGGGACGTGGCCTTCATCAAGTTGTGAGCGAGGCAACGGCAGGAACAGCCAGATGCTGCTGCTCCTATTGTTCCAAGCATCTCAGAAATCCCATGTTCTCCATACTATTACAGAAAGTGCATCTGAAAGACAATTGATAAAGCGATGATGAATATGCTTACATCTGTTCACTCCCTCTCGTTCCACAGGTGATATAGTGCGTTACAGATGTTTGCCAGGATATCACCTAAATGGGAACAGCATTCAAACATGTCGCCTGGGGACTCATCTCGAGTTTGAAGGACCTCCACCTTCATGTGATAGTAAGCTATTTCAGACACCAGCATGTGCAGTGTTTTGGTCCCCAGTGTGGTCCTTTTCTCTAGCCTAACCACTATGCCCCTTAGTCAGCGATATTGACGATAAAGACCAATCTGTTTGAGTTTTGTCATGACTATGCTGGTCCACAAGCTAAATCTCCACCCAACAAGCCTAATCCAAACCAGACTTGGCCAGCATGAAGCGTCATCCTTTCTTTCTTCTGTGGAACACAAAAGAAGCTATTTTAGAGCACTCTCTGCTTCAAATTATTATTATTATTTTTTTCAATTGGACATCATTGAACCCCATTGATTTTCATTGTAAGGATAAAAAAAGAGCTTTGTGAGCTTTTCCAAAAGAAGAAAGAAAGTCAATGATAAATTAATGCAAGTAAGGCCCAATCCCAATTCTACCCCTTTCCCCTTCGTGTACCCCTAACCCTTCGCCTTCCCCTTCCCCTTGACCCTTGAAACAGAGTGGCAAGGCGTAGGGGTGAAAATATTCCCCTAAGAAATGGGACACCACTACTACGCCGTTACAGGTCATTATACGTCGTTGCCTACGTCACAGGAGATGCGCCGATGTTTATCACAAACTTCCAAGATGCACAGGACTTGTACACAGGACTTGTTTTCTGTGGTGTTATATTAACATGTTGGAGGTACAGACCTATGTTTGTCCTATTTTGACCTATTTATTTATTTACTGTGTGAAACTGTGCGAAATACGACATTGTGTGGCGTTCATGTGCGTTCAACTCATAAATACGATCTTTACGAGATGACTTGAACGCACCAATAGCTTGTGTGCTTTGTTTGGGGGAGAGGAGATTTTTTTACAAACGTTTCTTTGAAGGAATTGACCGTAAATATGAACACAAGATTGAATGTAACATAAAGCAAATCATTATTTGTCATTAAAA
The DNA here is from genome assembly GCF_949152265.1 of Phoxinus phoxinus. NCBI lineage: Eukaryota > Metazoa > Chordata > Actinopteri > Cypriniformes > Leuciscidae > Phoxinus > Phoxinus phoxinus. The sequence continues at coordinate 7,107,512 of NC_136894.1, forward strand.
TACTTATTAAAGCCAACAATTCTTACATTTATGGTCTAATTTTTTGCTTGGGCAGCCATTTTGCATCTGTAGCCGGTGTATGCAGTGACACTTCTCATACCCCTTCGTTTGAAGTGTGGTCCCGAAAAATCTTCGTTTGAAGGGCTATCTGGCCCTTCCCCCTAGCCCTTCCCCTCCAACCAAAAGAGAATCGAGACAGCCCTACCCCTTCACGTGCACGCGCAAAACAGAGGGGAAGGGGAAAGTGAAGGGGTAAGGGGTAGAATTGGGATTGGCCCTAAAGTAAACGCTTACAGAACTTTCATTTTTGAATTAACTATCTCTTTAAACAGACTATACTAAACAGTTACACAATGGTACATTGATGTAAATGCCTGTCTTATTCAGTAACCATAAGCATTTTAAAAGACAATTCATTCTTAGTAACTTCCTCCCTCTGTGTTTTACAAAAGACCAGTCCTTTGGTTTATTTACTATAAAATCAACCCCCTCTGTGTTGCAATGCATGATGGGTCTATTGATCATGATGGCTGAATCTGTGCTATATGAAGCTTCATTATTGCTATTGGCTTAGAGGTGGGATGAAATACCTCAGAGCCTGTCAAGCAAACCCCATGAGAATGCTTAACGCTCATCTACCTTTCCTCCAGCTGCTTTTATGTGATTTGATATGGCATTTCCCATAAACTCTTCAGTTCCTCCTCATTATGTTTGTCTCTTTATGCTCAGCTAGGAGAATTATCTCTCTGAGCTCTCTGTATAGTCTTCATTGTGTACAGGACTAAAACGCCTCTGTTGGATGCCCCAATATGAATACAGTGAGGTCCTAAAGTCTAGGACCACTAGTGAAAATACCGCTTTTGTCATTATAAATGATATAATCAACACAATATTTATATATTTAAAAATAAATTGTTTTGCTTTCAACTGTTTAATTCCAGTTTTAATAGTATTTTGAATCCCAGATTTTCAATGTGGTCTCAGATTTTGCACCTCATTAAATATCAAACAGACTTATCCCTTCCTGAGTTTGGCCTTGTCTGCGATGTAAGTAAGAAGCAATTGGGCTGTTTGTTTACTGGAAGTAATTTGTGGACTGCATTGCAGCTTTTTGGCAGAAAGTGATTAAGGCCTGTTAAAAAAATTAAACAAAATGTATAGGCATGAGGCGTTATCATTTTCAGCATAAGCATATATCAGAGAGAACAGACATAGACTGGGGTTTGGGACAGTGTGAAGGAGGAGGACACATTTTATAAAAATAAATGTAAGTATAGCAGGCCCAAGCATGTTCCTCCTCAACCTTCATGGTGGAGTGCTTCCAGTGAACCTGTGCAATTCATCCTAACATTAATTTAGGTGTCGGCAGTTAATTGCTTCGGCTATATGAAAAGCCCCTTATACCGAGCGCCAACATAGCCAGCTGACACCCGCTCCATTTGGTCAGGGTACTGCCTCAGACGGTCAATCACATTAAATATGCCTGCCTCGTCAAACTCAAGAGAGGGATGAGAGACAGACAGAAGGATAAAGGAGGAGGAGAAGAGGGAAGGTGATCTTATACGTTGTACTCAGATCATTTGTGGAGAGAGACAGGTCTGTTTTGAGGGTCAATCAAAAAATAAAAGAAAGGGATCAACTATTTAAATGTGCATAGTTAGGTTAACAAAACAATTATCCATTACTTGTTGTTGAACATTGTTAATTGCATTATATTTACAATGAGAATTTGTGTTTTATTTGTTGTACATATACAAATTTGAGAAACACCTTGGGAAATACATCAAATCTGAACACAACTGAAAAGTATCGGAAAAGTATCGTAAATTCTTCAGTGTAAACTTTTTTTTCCTTTCCTTATATATTGAAAATGGTTTGCATTTAAAAAA